>NW_023416285.1:82626504-83949004 GCF_014176215.1 Rousettus aegyptiacus
TGGTAGTAACGGCAAGTAGAAAAATTGTTAACACTCATACATTATGGACAGAAATGTAAAAATGGTGCAGCCACTTCTGAAAACAGTCTGGTAGTTTTTCAAAAGGTTAAAGATATAATCCAGCAATTCTATTCATAAGTATGTTCCATTCGTAAGAAAAAACACACATGATCAAGCAAAAATATGGACATGAACATTCATAGCAGCATTATTAATAACAGCCAAAAAGTGGAAATAAACCAGAGGTTCATCAAATGATGAATAAATTTTTTAAAACTATAGTCTGGCCATACAATCGAATGTCATTCAGTGGTAAACAGAAATGAGGAACTGATAGTACATGCTATAAAATAGATGTACCATAAAAACTTCATGCTAAATAAAAGAAGGCAGTCACAAAAAGCTGTCACACATTGTGTGATTCTATTGATATGAAATATCAGAATATGCCACTCTAAAGAGACTAAGAGTACAGCAGTGGTTCCCTAGAGTTCATGAGAGGAGAAGGGGAACTGGAACACGGGGAAGGCAAAAGAGTACAATGACACTTTTTAGGGTGATGAAAATATTCTAAGATTGATTGTGATGACTATATAACTCTCTGAATAGAGTAAAAGCCACTGATTCATGCAATTTAAATGAGCAAAATACATGGCTTATTCATTATATCTCAGTAAATCTATTGCAAAAAAAATCAATTTGGTGCTACTGCTTTGGGTCATATAATGGTGTGCTTCTTGGCTTTAGATGACTAGCCAGGGTTTAAGATAGAGGTATGTCCACTTTATAGAAAAATGATATAAAAAAGGCTGTCTTTCTCACGGTTATCAAGTCTCTAAAATTGGAGAATAATCTATATTACACTGCTCAAATCATTGAGTGGTGTGTAGTTCCTCAAATTAAGTGATTTTGGGGTCCTAAAATGCAAATCAAAATCACTTCACACTTGTTAAAATGGCTATCATCAATGGGACAAATAATAACAAGAGTTGGAGTGGATGTAGGAAGAAAGGAACCCTCATATGCTGCTGTAGGGATGTAAATAGGGATGGAAAACAGTATGGCAGTTTCTCAAAAAATTAAGAATAGAATTACCACATCCCTCCTCTGGGTATTTACCCCTAATATCTGAAAAATATTATTCATAAAGATATATAGACCCTGGTGCTCATAGCAGCATTATTCACAATGGCCACGACATGGAAACAACTGAACTGTCCTTTGATAGATGACTGGATAAAGGAGATGTGGTACATATACACAGTGGAATATTATTCAGTCATAAGAAAAGATGAAATATTTCCATTTGTGACAAATGGATGGATCTTGAGATTATCATGCTAAGTGAAATAAGTCAGACAGAAAACATTGAGAACCATATGATTTCACTCATATATGGGATATTAAACTGAAAGCAACAAACATACAGGAAAAACAAACAGAGATTCATGAACGCAAGCAACAGTTGAATGGTTACCAGAAGGAAGTCGGGGAAGGGGAAGTAGATAATGTTAAAGGGGGTCAAATACATGGTGATGAAAGGAAACTTAACTTTGGGTGGTGAACACACAATGCAGTATCCATATGATGTATTATTGAACTGTACACTTCAAACCTATATCATTTTATAAAACAATGACCCCCTAATAAATTCAATAAAAAATTACCTTCTGTTTTAACTTAGTAATTGGAACATCCATTTCAGTGTGACTGGGTCTTAAATCTCCAGAGAAATGAAGCTCTCCCTTTTCATATTCATTTAATTTCCTTCCTGTAATTTTTAAGAGTTCCTTAAGTCTGCAGAAAAGTACAAAATGAGGAAACCAATTCATTAAGAGTAAGTATTTGATTCTTATTTAAGCTGATATTATGTTCTTGTATATAAAATATGCAAATCTATAAATTAGAATCCTCTTATTTGTTCCAATCAAATATTGTATGAAAACGTATTAACTACAGTATAGTCTTAGATAAACAATATGAAAAATAATTTTATAACATATGAAACAGATATTATAACTATATAGAGTTCTTATAAATGAGTTATAATTAATGTTTTCCAATATTAATATAAAACCTTAACATCTTTTTAAATCAGCTATACACCAGACATCAATATTCAAGGTGAAAAAGAAAAGCATAATTATACATGAATGTTTTGAAAAAACACAAAAATACCTTTTGGTACCCACTTCATGATAGTCTACAAGAAGAAAAGAAAGTATCAGTAAGAGATCATTCAAAATAGCAAGAGAAGTAGGAAAGAGAACTCTTTGAAATCTGACCAAAGGGCAAAAGGTAAAGGACAGGCCTTTGGAAGAAAGAAATAATCAGAGAGATAATGTGTAATATAGTCTCTTTAAGCCTGTAGGAAAGAGATGTTGATAGCACAATGTTAGCGAAATTAAAGGGATACAAAACAACATAGAGAAAGACAGTTAAATGAGAGAAAAAAACATTGGTGAGAATCAGAAAACAAACTTATTTTTTCAGCAGATAAACTGACAGGAAGCCATGTGGGGTGCTTCTCAGACATCGGGAAAGATTTCATTATTTTTTGTTCTAAGTCATAAAAACAGGATTACTCATCTTATTTTTCTTTTAGTCATACATACATTTTTGCATGTGGAATATATTTTAAAACTGAAAAAGGTAGAAAGAAAACTGGCCAAATCAAGATAATTGTTGATCTTGTTAAACCATGACACAGATCTGTTTTTAGACATTTGACTGTTGGAGTGTTGAAAGGAAAAACACTACTAAAAGAAGGAAAGATTACCAGAGAGGGCAAAGACGTCTCACAGAAATAAAAATTCAAGGTAGACAAAGAAGAATGCAGTTACAATATATGCAAAAAGAATTGTCTTTATTGTTTCAGGAATCATTAAAGAGTAGGTATACTATTTGGCATTCAAAAAGGTTTGTGCCGTGAGTTTCTAAAGAAATTTTTTAAAGAAGATAATTTTGTTTACTTATATAAATTAGAGATATGAAATAAAATTGTATTTAGGTTTTAATAAAGTAAAATGATAGCTAAATCTTAATTAATAGTTAAAATGATCTGAAATAATAAAATCTTACCTGGTAATCTCTTTTTCTAATTCATCATTTTTCCTCTTTTCTTCATCCAAACGATATTCCAGAGATTGTTTTAGTAGCTCCTTTTCATTCTCAGACTGTGAAAAACATTTTTAAACAAAATGAATTTTAAACATCTAGAGACTTACCCTTCTTTCTTTAAAATATTATTCCTCATAAATTCATAAAATATGTGTAGAGAGGGTTATAAAATTCAGTTTGTAAACCTGATGGCAATAAGGACAGATTTTAAAAACAATGACTTTTCTTAAAACGGTTCACATTGATTCTACATGATCATCAATTTTTTTCTGGAATTTTGAATTGCCAAAATTTGTTAAAAAACAGATGTTTTTCTATGGAAAATGCTGTTAAAATCTTTTATAAAGAGTGCTTATATTTAGCTTTTAGTTTCTAATGATGCCCTGCAAATATTTTCATTAGTAATTCAAGATATTCCAGGTTTTATTAAATCACATCTTACTGAGATAATCTTTAAAAAGTTCCCATGCAGTTCTCATTACATAATGAGAATAATCCGACTTTAGGATGAGATTCCAATTTCTCCTTTTCTATTAAAGTCTCCTCTATGTTATATAAATACATAACTTTTCCTTGACTCTTGTAGCTTTTTCTATCATCCTGTTTCTCCTCTTCCATTGGACTCTAACATTCTATCATACATGGTCTCATCCACATATTCATATTTCACCACTTATTCTCCTCTTTTACATAAGAGTCTGACTTTCAAGCCTATAACTGCACTAAAATTTTTTTGAGGATTCTTTTTTTCTTTAGTCCTTATCCTGCTTTACTTCTGAGGAGCAACTGACAGCCCTTCCCCCATACTTCCTGCTCCTCTAACCCCAAGTCATTTCTGAGCAACAGCAGCCCTGATGTTCAGTCCTGGACACCAGATTCCTTAAACTACATGTCAGCCTTGGCCCCCTCAATGAGGTCATCTGTCCTTTTCTTTCTTCTAATTCCTCGCAGATAATATCCTTAACCAAGTGTTTGGTTAAGGATATTATCTGTGATTAGCTAATATTGTACATTTTATGTTGATTCTTATTGGTGTTGCTTTGGGAGTAGTGTTATCTTCTGATCTTGGAGGTCCCTTCCCTCTCAGGACATTGACCAGCATACTTCGCCCTGTTTTTCTCTTAGAATGCAGAAACTTTTCACAAGTATCAGACTATCCATTATTAGCTTTTTTATTAAATCATTTTCTATTCCACAGAGACTTGACATGACCTATCCAAGTCTTCCTCTCAAGATCCATTCAGGTGCACTCTCAACTTGTTTGAAGGCTGAGTCAGGTAGAGCTCTCTCTTCCCAATCCAGATTTCCCACCTCAACATTGTGTGGATCAAATATATTAACCCAGGTAGGATCTAGCCTGCAGATTCATGAGATTAGAACCTTCTAGAGATGTTAGACTATTGACTGAGTTTGTTGAAATCTGCTTGTTATTAAACCTTTTATTCACAGAGTAAGTAGACCGTACAGTGACCAATAATTCCACATTGTAATCGTAATTCATTTCTACAGACGTCTACAAAAAAAAAATCACTCAATATTTTTGTATAAGCTCAATTAGTACTGGGTTTGCTTACAAAATTTTCAAGTTTTGATACCTTAATAGATTTATGTCTAAAGCTTTAAAGTGACAATTCCAGGCACTCTCATTCAAGGAAGACTCTTTATCAATATATTGTCATGTCACTTGTATGAAAAGTATGCTAATACAATGTGTCCAATATATATGAAGTTGAAAAAAGCTATAATTTTAAGTATTTCTTTGACCACAGGGAGGGTGATCAACACAATCTTGCATTTTCCTTGATAAGTATATCTGTGTAATGAAATCGCATGGACCCAGCTACAGTGACAGAAGGAAGCCAGTTGATAGGTGTGTCTACCTCACAGCTCCAGTGTGGGGAGCACAATGCACTCTTCTGATCTTAAATCATAGGTTGTCTCTCCCACGAGGGCAGGAGTGACGGGAATTCTGTCCTGCTTAGTAGTTAACGTGGCTTTCTCTTTATGCCAACTCCTATCAATCTTTTCTGAGATTGAATTGTGAAACCTTTGAAAGGCTGATTAACTCAAGTGAATGGAAAAAATCATTAGTTTCTAAACTTGCAATGCTAGGAGCACAATGTTACTATGTAAGGCCATAATTGAGCAGCCATTTCTACATCTTCATTGGCATCTCTCTCTTTTATAAAAATCTAACAAAGAGAAAAATACATTCCTTCAGGAAAGGGCTTGCATAATGACCTAGTATGCATTCATGATGAAAAGAACAAAGAACAAATTAGAACACTAAAAGGAATTGATTTTCGAAATCTCACTGAAGGGTTTAGATTATAAGAGAAATTCAGAATGCCAGATCAAATCAATGATCAAATGTCTTGACTCAGATATTTGGAGTCCCACATTTATAATGGTATTATGAAAAATAGCCAAAAGCATGAAAAACCAAAATGAATGCTATACAAAATGTGGTATATATCAAATATTACTTTCAGACTGTGATAATACTTTTTATTAAAATATTACTATAAAAATTATTAATCTTTTGAATTCACAGCTCCCTCTATAAAAAGAAGTTACCTGACTACTAGCAAGTATGGTCAATATGAGTACAATACATACTTTTGTCAACGAAACTTTTCATGTTCTCCAAATATTCTTATATACTACTACAAAAGAGATAAAAATCCCTTTGCAGTATGACAGAAATTGAGACATTGACTTACCAAATTTGTACTTAACAGGTGTCTCTGAAGCTGTTCAATTCTGCTGGCTTGCTTTTTGATTGTGTCTTTTAACTCAGCACATTCAATTTCAAGCCTAAAACATGTATTAAAATAATTATTCTCACACAGTCTTGAAACATATCACATAATTTCTGCACAGACATCTGAAGATGCCATTGCCAAAAATCTTAAAATTTCAAAAGTAGATGATTTGGCAATTGTGTAATTTTTATAGTTGCGTTTTCTAAGTAATGTGCAAGATTGTAGAGATAATGTACATAAATTATGCATTAAAATATCTCAAAGCTGAAATTTTTATCCACTTTCACATATGTATTTATTATCATTGCTGATCTAACTCTCATACTGCTCATCTGCTTTATAAATACTTTTTATTGTTTGTGCTGCTTTCAATTTTTAACCAATGTCACCCCAATCAGTTTTTTTTATAAATCCCTAAGGAGAAAATAAATACAAATAATACTTTTGCGTTTGATCTTGCATCTTCTCTGCACATTTTATGGCTTTTACATGTTCATCGCTTGCTTCTTGCACCTAAAATTTAAAAAAAAAGACCTTGAACCACTGATAATCCCATACAACATACCTGTATGTGTAACTAAAATTTTGTTGAAACAAAGCCAAACTCTTTCATCTGCGTTTCGTTTATGGCTACTTTGTGTCATAACAGCAGAGATGAGGTGTGACAAGAGACACCATATGGCCCATAGAGCCTAAAATATTTACTCTGTTGGCCCTTTACAGAAAAGTTTACTAACCTTTTTCCTAGCACCAAAACAAAAACGTTATTCATATTTTCAAATTATATTTTATCAGATAAATATGCAGATTTATATATTGGTCAACTAGAGAAAAATAGCAAGTTACCTTATGATAAATATTTACATTTTTGTATGCCAAGCACCATATCAACTATCATTTCAAATAGTCACACATGTGGATGACCATGGCCATTCCAGTGATTATGAAAGTTAATAGGAGGCTTTTGGTGACAACCAGATACTTCATTGAATAGTTTGAGAGCCAGTACCTACACAGAAGCTGGAATCCCTGGGTTTGAATCCCAGGTCCACTAGTTATTATCAGTGTGACCTTGAGCAAAGTACTTTCAAAGCACTTTCTTCTGTCTCCCTTCATCAGTAAAATGGAAATAATAATGGGATTTACCTCACTGGGATGTTGGGAAGTTTAAATCAGGGAATATATGTAAAGTGCTTAGAAGAGTATGTGCAGCATAGCAAGCTCTCAGTGTCTTCAATTAGTATCATTATTATTGCTAATAAAGTTATGTTCTAATAAAGTTACATATTTTATGCAGATGGCATGCCAATGGAAGTGGTTTCTTATGCAAGTTGCACTCTAATCATTCTTCATACCACTGAAAATAGAAGCAAATGGGGAGCATGAAGCCCAGAATATACCATGGTCCTTCAAAAAACTTTCACCAATTCTACTAGCCAACAGTACTTTTTGCTGCTTGTAATGATTTATAATGTACTTCCTCTCTGTGCTACTCAGTGAGCAATGATTGTGGACTACAAGGCAAAGAGTATCTCCTGCACTGAGTATGTAACTTACAGGACCAGGAGAGGCAGGGTAAAGCCACTGATGCAAAAATAATGGACGCTATGGCTAAATAAACGTTCCAGAATCAATTCCTTCCCAGAAACTATTCACATTGGGGTGTGTTAGCAAGTTTTCTGATGAGTAGATTCTGGCAATGTGGCATGACATACCAGAAAAGCCATCACCAGAGTTTTACATAGGGAAAGTGCTATAAATCTATAAATCCCAATTCTAGCTGCAGAGTGAAGGAAGGCTGATTTTGACTTTTTTTTTTTTACATTGAGGGGGAAAAACAAGTATTCAATTAAATAATTTCCTATTTCAAATTAAAATACATTTAGAATAAAAGCTTCGTTATATTAGTGTCTCCAAGTAGAAAGTATTAGTGTGGTATAAAATAATGAATTTTATCCTAACAACTGTTCAGATAAAGTATTTTCAATTGATACAAGGACAAGTAACAACATATCAAATGGTGTTTCCCCTTAAATAAATTTAAACTTAGAAAGACATGATTACCTTACATGAAAAAAAAAAATTATAACAATGTAAAAGTAAGGGCTAAATTGTTCTGCACAGGCTATATGAAGAGAATGATCTCAATCAGAGCTAGAACGGTCAGAGAAAGCTTCACGGAGAAGGAGAGAGCGGGATCTGAGTCTGAGTTGACACAGGATTAGGCAAGAGAAATAAAAACTGAAAGACAGAAAGAATAGCATGAGTAAAGGCTGAGAGATGGCGAAACCAGCCTAAGTCGCTCAGAGGACAAAATCCAATGGCAGAAAAATGAAAACATATGTTTACAGAATAATTTGTAAACTAATGTTTGTAGGAGAATTTTTAACAGCACAAAAGTGTAAACAGCAGGAAATTCCATCAACTGATGAACAGGTAAGTGGTTTAGCCACACAATGAAGTGTTGTTCAGCAATAAAAAGAAAGAAAATATTAATATGTGCTATAACACTGTTGAACCTTGTGGGCATGATGTTAAATGAGAGAACCCAGTGAAAAAAGGACCACATGTTGTGTGATTCCATTAATATGAAATATTCAGAACAGGCAAATATATAGAGACGGTGAGGAGAATGGTGGTTGATTGGGGCTGGAGAGGTGGGAAGCTTGGAGTAACAGCTAAGAGATGTGGGGGTGCTTTTTGGAGTGATGAAAACATACTATAACTGATGGTGGTAATATTTTCCCAATTCTATGAAGATATTAAGCTATACTGAATTCTACATTTTAAATGGGTGTACTCTATGATATGTGAATTATATCCCAATAAAGTTGTTTTTTAAATCCAATAGTGGATCTATACAATTTTCTTAATTCTCTCTTGTATGAGTATTATGATCTGAATATTTCCATGCTTTTATAACATTTCTAAAATGGAAAGAAAATGAGAGAAATCTCTACTTCAACTGATTTGTATAATGACATTTCTATACAAGTTACCTGAAATCTATGAATTATATATATAGATTATATATCCGTGTACAGTGCTAAGATAAAAAAATAAGATAGCTTTCTATAATGTTCCACTAACCATATATTTTGATTTTAAAGTATGCCCTCTTCACAATAAGGGAGATTTTACTAAAACATACATGGTTTAGTAGAAAAAAGTCTCTCAGCCCTAATGATAAATGTTTTATAATTCTCAATTTGCTCAAGGATAAATATTAATAACAAACATGTCATAAAAAATGACAGCATTAAAGTTTTAAAATCAGCGCATTACAAAGATAATAAAATTATAGAAATTAATCAAAAGGGACATTCAAAATAAAGCTGCTCATAAAAATTAGTATCCTAAACACTTTAAATTATGTGACCAAGTATAGATTAACTGATGGCATGTTAAATTTCATACATACTTGACTTCTGATTGGATCTAATTTTGTCTTCACATCGTGTGTCTCATCTCCTAAATTCGTATGATAACGTGCTGTAACCTCCAGCGACACCTCTGATATAGATTGTTTACTGAGGGTGTCAGCCAATTCTTGTTGGAGTTGTCTCACGACCACCTAGTAGCATATTTCAGTTACCATTTTACAAAACGCATTATTCTTAAATTGTGTTAAGAAAGATAACTCTAATATATGTATTTGGAAGAGTTATCTATTCTTACCATAAACTGTAACTTGAAGAAGATCGCCACATACATCAATTGACCTTTTATCCTCAGATGGACACGTTGCTATTTACTTAATTTAGTTAAAGACACAAAAGGTAGTATCCTCTTTTCTAATCAGTATGAGGTTACTTAGACAGAGAATTAAGCCCCACTATCCATTCTCCCTGATGAATCTGCAAACATTTACAATCTACTGAAGTCTCAAGAAGATAAAGGAACTTCGGTCAGACCACACTGTGAAATGTTATTCCTCTTTTTTTTTTTTTTTTTAATCAGAAGCTTGAATTAATTTCAGAGTTCCTCACATATTGAGTACTCTACTCAAATCCATCCGATATATTCCCACATCTCAGAATAATAGCGAAGTCATTCCAAAGGCCTTCACGGCCCAAGGTCACCAGGGCTTGCCCTTCTCCATGCAGCACATGAATCCTGCCACTCCTCTCGAGGCGAAAAATCCAGATCCAATGCAAAATTAGCAAATCACAGCGGGCTGCAATTCTTTGTATATTAGACAAACTTATGTCCAAATCATAGACTACAGCACGTAAAATGAGAATTATGGGGAAATTATTTATAAAAATAGTCAATGAAAATGCGAAATCACAGTGGAAAGATTAAATCTACTTAGTACTGCTAAAACACATCGCATCTTTCCCAAAATGTGATTAATGAAAAGTAGCTGCCTTTAGAGTGTTCAGGGATCCTAAGAATACACTATGTAAGACCGAAACGTTTCCAAATTTCATGCAAATTGCCATGAATAAAAATGAAACTATACCAACAGTAAAATATAAGAAGCTACTGAAAGGAAGGTACTTAGAGACAAAACATCTACAGATCAGTTCATCTGTGAAATCTGGAATTAACTGTCAAAGAAGTCCACTCACCTGAACCTGAATTTCATAATACTCATTCCCAGTGTGAGAATTTCCATTTATCTACTTCATAATGGCATTGGAATATGGTGACGGGAAGATTTAAATTATGATTGTAGCATTGTAAGACTAAACTATTGAGTTCAGTCTATATCTACCACCAATTTGAACCTAAAATTTCATTAAAAACACGATATGTTCCTCAAACAAAAGCTATCTCAGGTTAATTTTTAGTTGTTGGATTTACGCCTTTAAAGTGATAGAGCAAATGCATTGCTAGTCTGTATGCTTGAAATATGTAACTAGGTTCACTGTTTAGCCATAATCAAACATTACTTTGAGATTTCGTTAAGAAATGTGAAAAATATTTATCTTTCTGGATACTTACTTCTCTTTCTTCTTTATCCAATTCATACCGACGCATTCTTTCTTTTAAATGACTACATTCATTGATTAACTTCTGAATTTTTTCTTGCAGTTTTTCCCTTTCAGCCTTAAGTCTTTTTTTCGCATCCTGAAACTGTTCTCGCATATTAATGAGTGCCTTTTCTTGACCAGCAACTTTGAGGTGAGCATCATTCAGTTGCTGTTGAAGCAATGCATTTTCACTTTGTAGCTGAGATAACCTCTCCTCTAAGGATTTTTGCTTTTCGGTGCATTCATTCACTTTATCTTGTTCGTGTTGATACTTATATTCAATTTCCTTCTTTTGACACTGAGTCTGGCTTAGGTCTGTTTGTACACATTCTAAAACCAAAGTCTTTTCTCTGAGAGCAACTCTTGTCTGATGAAGTTCAGTTTCTAGGCTGTTCAATTTACTTTCAGCTTTACACAGTTGCTGAGAAAGCATCTCATTGTTCCCCTTCAGGTTAGACAGATCAAAATTCATTTTGACTCGTAAACAAAGCCATTCGTCTCCTTCTCTCTGGAAAGAAAGTTTTAGGTTTTCTTCTGATGTCTGACCTTGCTCATGATCATGCGCAGCAGTAGCCAGTTTAGAACGGTAGGATTTGATTTCCGTTTCCAGTCTTTCTTTCTTTTGTTTCTCATCCTTCAGTTGAGATTTCAGCATTGTATTCTCAGCTGTCAGAATGTTAAGCTGTGCAGTATATTGAAATATTATTCTTCTTAATGTTTTTTCATTCAGTCTTATTGTGTTTTGAAGACCATCATTCTTGTCTTTTACAGTGGCGATATCCTCCAAGTGTTTTTTTTCCATTTCCTGCTTCTGATTTTTTACTGTGTCTATTTCCAGTCTCAGCATGGCAATTTCATCTCGCAACATGTGGTTTTCATGCAACAGACCTTCTTCTTTTTCATGACTCTCAGAAACCTAAGTGAAATTCAATGAAATGACATATTGTCATATCGTCTGAAATTAAAGTAGGACCTATATGAAAAGATCTACAAGAAAACACTGGCCTTAAGTAATACAGTAGACCAGATGGAGTTACATGATTTTTAAGAGTATTTCACCCAAAAGCAGCAGATAATAATACCTTCTTTTCAAGTGCTCATGGAACATTTCCCAAGACACATCACTCACGTTAGGCCTCAAACAAGTCTCTATAAACTTTAGAAGACTGAATTCAAATCAAGCATCCTTTTTGACAACAATAGTATGAAATTAGAAATCATTACAAGAAAAAAAACTGAGAAATACACAAAGACATGAAGGCTAAATAATATGTTACTAAATAATGAATGGGTTAACATTGAGATCAAAAAAGAAATTTAACGATTCCTGGAGACCAAGGGAAGTGAAATCACAGCGACACAAAATTTATGGGACACGGCATAAGCAGAACTAACAGGGAATGTTAATAGCAATACTGGCCTACCTCAAAAAAAAAAATTTTTAATAAACCATCTAAACTTACACTTTGAAGAACTAAAAAACCACCACCAAAGCCCAGTGTGTATAAACAATGAGATAAGAAAGATTAGAATGGAAATATACACATTAGAGTCTAAAACAAACCACAAAAGATCAATGAAACCAAGAGCCACTTCTTTGAAAAGATAAACAAAATTGATAAAGCTTCAACCAGAGAGGGAGGAAGGTCAACTTGGTGGGCTACTTAAAAGTGGGGTATGCTACCTCTCAGGACTGCATTAAAATTCCAACCAAATTATAAAATAAGCAACATGGGCAACCACTTGAAGTCTAGGTGATCACAACATACACATCTGAGGATATAAAGAAAAAGTCACATTGAGACTGGTAGAAAAGGTGGAGATATGAAAGAGGCTCGCACCAGGAGGGAGAGTGAGGCTATGGAAGCCCCGCCCCTGAAAGAGACAGGGACTCCCTAGCACAGAGTTCCAGACCCAGGCATAGGAGTTCACACAAAATATGACTATAGAAATAGGTGGAAATTTTGGCTGTCTGGGTGACAGAAATGGAACCTGGAAATGAAATGTCCCCCTTAATTAAGGGCTTGCTCACAGACTCGTTTGTCGACAACAGGCAACCTGGTGCCATAGGAGGGCGGGAAGCTCAAGAGGCACAAGAGATGCGAGAAAAGAGTGAGTTGCTTGGTGCTGAGGCAAGGGCTGGAGGGACGACCTCCACTGCTCCTTGGTCTGGCCACCCTCCGGGGCAGTCTGCAGGTGAGCATCACATCGCCTGTGTTGAACGCTCCCCCCACACAACCAATTCGGAATCTGCATTGGCCCGGTGAGATCAGCCCACCCCACCTGCTGTGTCCCTGAGACCATGCTCTACCCAACCCACAAATTAAATGTGGTAAGTACGATGGGGCAGCCAGGCCCACCCTGTACTTTCCTTGGGCTTCAAAACTGAGAGCAAATGAATTCCATAATACTTATTCCCAGTGTGAGCATTTCCATTTATCTACTTCATAATGGCATTGGAATATGGTGACGGGAAGATTTAAATTATGATTTTAGCATTGTAAGACTAAAGTATTGAGTTCAGTCTATATCTACCACCAATTTGAACCTAAAATTTCATTAAAAACACGATATGTTCCTCAAACAAAAGCTATCTCAGGTTAATTTTTAGTTCTTGGATGTATGCTTTTAAACTGATAGAGCAAATGCATTTCTAGTCTGTATGCTTGAAAATACAGAACTAGGTTCACTGTGTAGCCATAATCAAACATTACTTTGAGATTTCTTTAAGAAATGTGAAAAATATTTATCTTTCTGGATACTTACTTCTCTTTCTTCTTTATCCAATTCATACCGACGCATTCTTTCTTTTAAATGACTACATTCATTGATTAACTTCTGAATTTTTTCTTGCAGTTTTTCCCTTTCAGCCTTAAGTCTTTTTTTCGCATCCTGAAACTGTTCTCGCATATTAATGAGTGCCTTTTCTTGACCAGCAACTTTGAGGTGAGCATCATTCAGTTGCTGTTGAAGCAATGCATTTTCACTTTGTAGCTGAGATAACCTCTCCTCTAAGGATTTTTGCTTTTCGGTGCATTCATTCACTTTATCTTGTTCGTGTTGATACTTATATTCAATTTCCTTCTTTTGACACTGAGTCTGGCTTAGGTCTGTTTGTACACATTCTAAAACCAAAGTCTTTTCTCTGAGAGCAACTCTTGTCTGATGAAGTTCAGTTTCTAGGCTGTTCAATTTACTTTCAGCTTTACACAGTTGCTGAGAAAGCATCTCATTGTTCCCCTTCAGGTTAGACAGATCAAAATTCATTTTGTCTCGTAAACAATGCCATTCGTCTCCTTCTCTCTGGAAAGAAAGTTTTAGGTTTTCTTCTGATGTCTGACCTTGCTCATGATCATGCGCAGCAGTAGCCAGTTTAGAACGGTAGGATTTGATTTCCGTTTCCAGTCTTTCTTTGTTTTGTTTCTCATTCTTCAGTTGAGATTTCAGCATTGTATTCTCAGCTGTCAGAATGTTAAGCTGTGCAGTATATTGAAATATTTTTCTTGTTAATGTTTTTTCATTCGGTCTCATTGTGTTTTGAAGACTATCATTCTTGTCTTTTACAGTGGCGATATCCTCCAAGTGTTTTTTTTTCCATTTCCTGCTTCTGATTTTTTACTGTGTCTATTTCCAGTCTCAGCATGGCAATTTCATCTCGCAACATGTGGTTTTCATGCAACAGACCTTCTTCTTTTTCATGACTCTCAGAAACCTAAGTGAAATTCAATGAAATGACATATTGTCATATCGTCTGAAATTAAAGTAGGACCTATATGAAAAAATCTACAAGGAAACACTGGCCTTAAGTAATACAGTAGACCAGATGGAGTTACATGATTTTTAAGAGTATTTCACCCAAAAGCAGCAGATAATAATACCTTCTTTTCAAGTGCTCATGGAACATTTCCCAAGACACATCACTCACGTTAGGCCTCAAACAAGTCTCTATACTTTAGAAGACTGAATTCATATCAAGCATCCTTTTTGACAACAATAGTATGAAATTAGAAATCATTACAAAAAAAAAAACTGAGAAATACACAAAGATATGAAGGCTAAATAATATGTTACTAAATAATGAATGGGTTAACATTGAGATCATAAAAGAAATTTAACGATTCCTGGAGACCAAGGGAAGTGAAATCACAGCGACACAAAATTTATGGGACACGGCATAAGCAGAACTAACAGGGAATGTTAATAGCAATACTGGCCTACCTCAAAAAAAAAATTTTTTAATAAACCATCTAAACTTACACTTTGAAGAACTAAAAAACCACCACCAAAGCCCAGTGTGTATAAACAATGAGATAAGAAAGATTAGAATGGAAATATACACATTAGAGTCTAAAACAAACCACAAAAGATCAATGAAACCAAGAGCCACTTCTTTGAAAAGATAAACAAAATTGATAAAGCTTCAACCAGAGAGGGAGGAAGGTCAACTTGGTGGGCTACTTAAAAGTGGGGTATGCTACCTCTCAGGGCTGCATTAAAATTCCAACCAAATTATAAAATAAGCAACATGGGCAACCACTTGAAGTCTAGGTGATCACAACATACACATCTGAGGATATAAAGAAAAAGTCACATTGAGACTGGTAGAAAAGGTGGAGATATGAAAGAGGCTCGCACCAGGAGGGAGAGTGAGGCTATGGAAGCCCCGCCCCTGAAAGAGACAGGGACTCCCTAGCACAGAGTTCCAGACCCAGGCATAGGAGTTCACACAAAATATGACTATAGAAATAGGTGGAAATTTTGGCTGTCTGGGTGACAGAAATGGAACCTGGAAATGAAATGTCCCCCTTAATTAAGGGCTTGCTCACAGACTCGTTTGTCGACAACAGGCAACCTGGTGCCATAGGAGGGCGGGAAGCTCAAGAGGCACAAGAGATGCGAGAAAAGAGTGAGTTGCTTGGTGCTGAGGCAAGGGCTGGAGGGACGACCTCCACTGCTCCTTGGTCTGGCCACCCTCCGGGGCAGTCTGCAGGTGAGCATCACATCGCCTGTGTTGAACGCTCCCCCCACACAACCAATTCGGAATCTGCATTGGCCCGGTGAGATCAGCCCACCCCACCTGCTGTGTCCCTGAGACCATGCTCTACCCAACCCACAAATTAAATGTGGTAAGTACGATGGGGCAGCCAGGCCCACCCTGTACTTTCCTTGGGCTTCAAAACTGAGAGCAAATGAATTCCATAATACTTATTTCCAGTATGAGCATTTCTATTTATCTGCTTCATAATGGGATTGGAATATGGTGACGGGAAGATTTAAATTATGATTTTAGCATTGTAAGACTAAAGTATTGAGTTCAGTCTATATCTACCACCAATTTGAACCTAAAATTTCATTAAAAACACGATATGTTCCTCAAACAAAAGCTATCTCAGGTTAATTTTTAGTTCTTGGATGTATGCTTTTAAACTGATAGAGCAAATGCATTTCTAGTCTGTATGCTTGAAAATACAGAACTAGGTCCACTGTGTAGCCATAATCAAACATTACTTTGAGATTTCTTTAAGAAATGTGAAAAATATTTATCTTTCTGGATACTTACTTCTCTTTCTTCTTTATCCAATTCATACCGATGCATTCTTTCTTTTAAATGACTACATTCATTGATTAACTTCTGATTTTTTTCTTGCAGTTTTTCCCTTTCAGCCTTAAGTCTTTTTTTCGCATCCTGAAACTGTTCTCGCATATTAATGAGTGCCTTTTCTTGACCAGCAACTTTGTGGTGAGCATCATCCAGTTGCTGTCGAAGCAGCGCATTTTCACTTTGTAGCTGAGATAACCTCTCCTCTAGGGATTTCTGTGTTCCGGTGCATTTATTCACTTTATCTTTGTCGTGCTGAAACTTATATTCAATTTTCTTCTTTTGACACTGTGCCCGGCTTAGGTCTGTTTGTACACATTCTAAAACCAAAGTCCTTTCTCTGAGAGCATCTCTTGTCTGATGAAGCTCAGTTTCTAGGCTGTTCAATTTACTTTCAGCTTTACACAGTTGCTGAGAAAGAATCTCATTGTTCCCCTTCAGGTTAGACAGATCAAAATTCATTTTGTCTCGTAAATGAAACAATGCCATTCGTCTCCTTCTCTCTGGAAAGAAAGTTTTAGGTTTTCTTCTGATGTCTGACCTTGCTCATGATCATGCGCAGCAGTAGCCAGTTTAGAACGGTAGGATTTGATTTCCGTTTCCAGTCTTTCTTTGTTTTGTTTCTCATTCTTCAGTTGAGATTTCAGCATTGTATTCTCAGCTGTCAGAATGTTAAACTGTGCAGTATATTGAAATATTTTTCTTGTTAATGTTTTTTCATTCGGTCTCATTGTGTTTTGAAGACTATCATTCTTGTCTTTTACAGTGGCGATATCCTCCAAGTGTTTTTTTTCCATTTCCTGCTTCTGATTTTTTACTGTGTCTATTTCCAGTCTCAGCATGGCAATTTCATCTCGCAACATGTGGTTTTCATGCAACAGACCTTCTTCTTTTTCATGACTCTCAGAAACCTAAGTGAAATTCAATGAAATGACATATTGTCATATCGTCTGAAATTAAAGTAGGACCTATATGAAAAAATCTACAAGGAAACACTGGCCTTAAGTAATACAGTAGACCAGATGGAGTTACATGATTTTTAAGAGTATTTCACCCAAAAGCAGCAGATAATAATACCTTCTTTTCAAGTGCTCATGGAACATTTCCCAAGACACATCACTCACGTTAGGCCTCAAACAAGTCTCTATACTTTAGAAGACTGAATTCATATCAAGCATCCTTTTTGACAACAATAGTATGAAATTAGAAATCATTACAAAAAAAAAAAACTGAGAAATACACAAAGATATGAAGGCTAAATAATATGTTACTAAATAATGAATGGGTTAACATTGAGATCATAAAAGAAATTTAACGAACCCTGGAGACCAAGGGAAGTGAAATCACAGCGACACAAAATTTATGGGACACGGCATAAGCAGAACTAACAGGGAATGTTAATAGCAATACTGGCCTACCTCAAAAAAAAAAATTTTTAATAAACCATCTAAACTTACACTTTGAAGAACTAAAAAACCACCACCAAAGCCCAGTGTGTATAAACAATGAGATAAGAAAGATTAGAATGGAAATATACACATTAGAGTCTAAAACAAACCACAAAAGATCAATGAAACCAAGAGCCACTTCTTTGAAAAGATAAACAAAATTGATAAAGCTTCAACCAGAGAGGGAGGAAGGTCAACTTGGTGGGCTACTTAAAAGTGGGGTATGCTACCTCTCAGGGCTGCATTAAAATTCCAACCAAATTATAAAATAAGCAACATGGGCAACCACTTGAAGTCTAGGTGATCACAACATACACATCTGAGGATATAAAGAAAAAGTCACATTGAGACTGGTAGAAAAGGTGGAGATATGAAAGAGGCTCGCACCAGGAGGGAGAGTGAGGCTATGGAAGCCCCGCCCCTGAAAGAGACAGGGACTCCCTAGCACAGAGTTCCAGACCCAGGCATAGGAGTTCACACAAAATATGACTATAGAAATAGGTGGAAATTTTGGCTGTCTGGGTGACAGAAATGGAACCTGGAAATGAAATGTCCCCCTTAATTAAGGGCTTGCTCACAGACTCGTTTGTCGACAACAGGCAACCTGGTGCCATAGGAGGGCGGGAAGCTCAAGAGGCACAAGAGATGCGAGAAAAGAGTGAGTTGCTTGGTGCTGAGGCAAGGGCTGGAGGGACGACCTCCACTGCTCCTTGGTCTGGCCACCCTCCGGGGCAGTCTGCAGGTGAGCATCACATCGCCTGTGTTGAACGCTCCCCCCACACAACCAATTCGGAATCTGCATTGGCCTGGTGATATCAGCCCACCCCACCTGCTGTGTCCCTGAGACCATGCTCTACCCAACCCACAAATTAAATGTGGTAAGTACGATGGGGCAGCCAGGCCCACCCTGTACTTTCCTTGGGCTTCAAAACTGAGAGCAAATGAATTCCATAATACTTATTCCCAGTGTGAGCATTTCCATTTATCTACTTCATAATGGCATTGGAATATGGTGACGGGAAGATTTAAATTATGATTTTAGCATTGTAAGACTAAAGTATTGAGTTCAGTCTATATCTACCACCAATTTGAACCTAAAATTTCATTAAAAACACGATATGTTCCTCAAACAAAAGCTATCTCAGGTTAATTTTTAGTTCTTGGATGTATGCTTTTAAACTGATAGAGCAAATGCATTTCTAGTCTGTATGCTTGAAAATACAGAACTAGGTTCACCATGTAGCCATAATCAAATATTACTTTGAATTTTATTTTAGGAAATTTGAAAAATAGTTGTCTTTTTGGATACTTACTTCTCTTTCTGCTTTCTCATTTTCATACTGATACATCCTTTCTTTTAAATGATTACATTCATTGATTAATTCCTTATTTCTTTCTTGCAGTTTTTCCCTTTCAGCCTTAAGTCTTTTTTTCGCATCCTGAAACTGTTCTCGCATATTAATGAGTGCCTTTTCTTGACCAGCAACTTTGAGGCGAGCATCATCCAGTTGCTGTCGAAGCAACACATTTTCACTTTGTAGATGAGAAAATCTCTCCTCTAAGGATTTTTGCTTTTCGGTGCATTCATTCACTTTATCTTGTTCGTGTTGATACTTATATTCAATTTCCTTCTTTTGACACTGAGTCTGGCTTAGGTCTGTTTGTACACATTCTAAAACCAAAGTCTTTTCTCTGAGAGCAACTCTTGTCTGATGAAGTTCAGTTTCTAGGCTGTTCAATTTACTTTCAGCTTTACACAGTTGCTGAGAAAGCATCTCATTGTTCCCCTTCAGGTTAGACAGATCAAAATTCATTTTGTCTCGTAAACAATGCCATTCGTCTCCTTCTCTCTGGAAAGAAAGTTTTAGGTTTTCTTCTGATGTCTGACCTTGCTCATGATCATGCGCAGCAGTAGCCAGTTTAGAACGGTAGGATTTGATTTCCGTTTCCAGTCTTTCTTTGTTTTGTTTCTCATCCTTCAGTTGAGATTTCAGCATTGTATTCTCAGCTGTCAGAATGTTAAGCTGTGCAGTATATTGAAATATTTTTCTTGTTAATGTTTTTTCATTCGGTCTCATTGTGTTTTGAAGACCATCATTCTTGTCTTTTACAGTGGCGATATCCTCCAAGTGTTTTTTTTTCCATTTCCTGCTTCTGATTTTTTACTGTGTCTATTTCCAGTCTCAGCATGGCAATTTCATCTCGCAACATGTGGTTTTCATGCAACAGACCTTCTTCTTTTTCATGACTCTCAGAAACCTAAGTGAATTAAATGAAATGATATATTGTCATATCGTCTGAAATTAAAGTAGGACCTATATGAAAAAATCTACAAGGAAACACTGGCCTTAAGTAATATAGTAGACCAGATGGAGTTACATGATTTTTAAGAGTATTTCACCCAAAAGCAGCAGATAATAATACCTTCTTTTTAAGTGCTCATGGAACATTTCCCAAGACACATCACTCACGTTAGGCCTCAAACAAGTCTCTATAAACTTTAGAGGACTGAATTCAAATCAAGTATCCTTTTTGACAACAATAGTATGAAATTAGAAATCATTACAAAAAAAAAAAACTGAGAAATACACAAAGACATGAAGGCTAAATAATATGTTACTAAATAATGAATGGGTTAACATTGAGATCATAAAAGAAATTTAACGATACCTGGAGACCAAGGGAAGTGAAATCACAGTGACACAAAATTTATGGGACACGGCATAAGCAGAACTAACAGGGAATGTTATTAGCAATACTGGCCTACCTCAAAAAAAAAATCTTTAATAAACCATCTAAACTTACACTTTGAAGAACTAAAAAACCACCACCAAAGCCCAGTGTGTATAAACAATGAGATAAGAAAGATTAGAATGGAAATATACACATTAGAGTCTAAAACAAACCACAAAAGATCAATGAAACCAAGAGCCACTTCTTTGAAAAGATAAACAAAATTGATAAAGCTTCAACCAGAGAGGGAGGAAGGTCAACTTGGTGGGCTACTTAAAAGTGGGGTATGCTACCTCTCAGGACTGCATTAAAATTCCAACCAAATTATAAAATAAGCAACATGGGCAACCACTTGAAGTCTAGGTGATCACAACATACACATCTGAGGATATAAAGAAAAAGTCACATTGAGACTGGTAGAAAAGGTGGAGATATGAAAGAGGCTCGCACCAGGAGGGAGAGTGAGGCTATGGAAGCCCCGCCCCTGAAAGAGACAGAGACTCCCTAGCACAGAGTTCCAGACCCAGGCATAGGAGTTCACACAAAATATGACTATAGAAATAGGTGGAAATTTTGGCTGTCTGGGTGACAGAAATGGAACCTGGAAATGAAATGTCCCCCTTAATTAAGGGCTTGCTCACAGACTCGTTTGTCGACAACAGGCAACCTGGTGTCATAGGAGGGCGGGAAGCTCAAGAGGCACAAGAGATGCGAGAAAAGAGTGTGTTGCTTGGTGCTGAGGCAAGGGCTGGAGGGACGACCTCCACTGCTCCTTGGTCTGGCCACCCTCCGGGGCAGTCTACAGGTGAGCATCAGACCGCCCGTGTTGAACGCTCCCCCCGCACGATCAATTCGGAATCTGCATTGGCCCGGTGAGATCAGCCCACCCCACCTGCTGTGTCCCTGAGACCATGCTCTACCCAACCCACAGATTAAATGTGGTAAGTACGATGGGGCAGCCAGGCCCACCCTGTACTTTCCTTGGGCTTCAAAACTGAGAGCAAATGACAGCACTCAGCTCATCTGACTCACACACAGCCCATGCAAACCAAGAGAGACTTCCGGTGGTGGGTCACAAACACTGCCCTGAGCTACAATATTTCTTAAACAGATCTCAGGTATCTGCAGGCCTGAGGCAGGCAGCAGCTTGCCTAGCTGCGATCTGGGACTTTTACAGGAAACAACAAGGGAGACCACTCGCACAAAAACTGACAGTGTATTGGCCAGGGGAAAACTGCTCAGTATATGCCGGTGACTCCCTGCCTACTCACACCACCCGACTTGCATACCCCCAAAAGCCCTTCCAACTGCAGAGTCTTACGAGAAACTGGCAGGCAGCCTCAGGCCTTGAGCTGCACTGGTCCTTTTGCTAAGCCACACCAGGCTCAGGATTGGGGGTAACTGGACCTCAGCTTGCAGTGCTGTCTCTCCCACATGCCTTTAAATCCAGCAAAGCAAGCAACCATCCGTGGATCACTTTGTAGCTCCCACCAGGCAGCCCGCATAGTCAAATGCAGCAGCTGACCTTGGCCTACTTGGGAGACCTAACCAAGGTGCCACAGAACCAATATACTTGGAGGCTAGTGCTGGATCACAACACAGCAATACCCAACTAGCACCATAAGTAGTACATAATAAAGTGTTCTCAACGTGAACAAAAGCATGCTGGGGCAAACTCTCCTCCAAGTAGTCAACCCCACACAGCATCTCATACCCTGTGGGCCTGGAAAATCCCCACAGTCAGTCATCCCAACAGTCAATCCTATTCAATGATGTGCGACCAGGAATAAAGGCTTAGCTACAATAACACACACCCACACGAAGAACACGCCCAGAGTCTCTAGTGCAGGGGATTAAAGAGACTGCTTCACTGGGCCACACAGGACACCTAATACATAAGGCCACGTGGGCAAGGCTGGGAGACATAACAAATCTTCCCCGAGATTAGAAAAATACAGAGAGGCACCAAAATGAGAAAAATAAAGAAACATGCCTCAAGCGAAACAACAGGAGAAAACGCCAGAAAAATTTCTAAGATGGAAGCAAGCAGCCTACCAGAGACAGAGTTTAAAACAATGGTTATAAGAATGCTCAGTGAACATTAGGGGAGAATAGATGATCTCAACGAGAAGTTTAACAAACAAATAGTAAATATAAAAAAGGACATAGAAACCACATAAAAGAACCAGTCAGAAATGAAGAACACAATAACTGAAAAGAATAATACGCAAGAGTAGACCAGAAGAAACAGAATGAGTTGGAAGACAAGATAGCAGAAACACCCAAACAAAACAGCAAAAAAATAAGAATAGAAAAACGAGGATAGGTTAAGAGACCTCTGGGACAACATTAAGTGTACCAATATCCACATCGTAGGGGTAGCAGAAGGATAAGTAGGAGAGCAATGGATTGAGAACCTTCACGAAGAAATAATGACAGAAAACCTCCTTAACCAGGCAAAGGAATTAGACATACAAGTCCAGGAAGTGCGAAGAGTCCCAAACAAGAGGAGCTCAAAAAGACCCACACCAAGATTCATTGTGCATGATTCAAATGCCAAAGGTTTAAGACAAAGGGAATCTGAAAAGCAGCAAGAGAAAAGCAGCTAGATACTTACGAAGGTACTTCCATGAAAATGTCACCTGATTTTTCAACAAAAACTTTGCAGGCCAGAAGGAACTGGCAAAACATACTCAAAGTCATGGAAAACAAGGACCTATAACCTTAAATAATCTACTCAGCAAGGCAATCAA
Source organism: Rousettus aegyptiacus (assembly GCF_014176215.1). NCBI lineage: Eukaryota > Metazoa > Chordata > Mammalia > Chiroptera > Pteropodidae > Rousettus > Rousettus aegyptiacus. The sequence continues at coordinate 82,649,902 of NW_023416285.1, forward strand.
TTAAAGTGGAAGGTGAGATAAAGAGCTTTCCAGAGAGGAAAAGCTTTCGGAATTCATCACTAATAAGCCAGTATCACAAGTAATGTTAAAGAGACATATGTAAAAAGAAGAAGGGGAAAACCACATATATGAATGATGAAATAGCAATAACTATGTACGTATGAATAATCACTTTAGATGTAATGGATTCGATGCTCCAGTCAAAAGACATAGGGTAGCTGAATGGATAAGAAAACAAGACCAATGCACATGCTGTCTACAAGAGGCCCACTTCACATCAAATGACATACACAGACTGAAAGTAAAAGGTTAAAAATATATATTTCAGGCAAATGGAAAAGAAAACATGCTGGAGTAGCAAAATTCATATCAGACAAAATAGACTTTAAAACAAAGTCTATAATGAGAGACGAGGAAGAGCATTACATAATAATAAAAGGATCAATACATCAAGAGGACATAACCCAGTAAACATAACATGCGCCCAGCATAGGAGCATCTACATATATAAGTCAAATATTGACTGACTTAAAGGGAGAGACTGACAATAACACATCCACAGTAGGAGACTTTAACACCCCATTGATGCCAATGGATAAATCTTCGGACAGAAAATCAATAAGGAAACTGCCGCCTTAAATAACGCACTAGATCAGATAGATTTAAATGATATTTTCAGAGCATTTCATCCCAAAGCAGCAGAATATACATTCTTCTCAAGTGCACTTGGAACGTTTTCCAGGATAGACTATGTGTTAGACCACAAAACAAGTATCGATAAATTTTAAAAAACTGAAATCATATCAGGCATCTTTTCTGACCACAATGGTATAAAACTAGAAATCAACCACAAGAAAAAAACTGTAAAATACACATCAAATGGAGGCTAAATAACATCCTACCAGACAAATAATGGGTGAACGATGAGATCAAGATAAAAAAGATACCCGGAGACAAATAAAAATAAAAATACAATGACACAAAATCTATTGGACATAGCAAAAACAATCCTAAGAGGGAAATTCACGGCAATATAGGACTACCTCAAAAAACAAGAAAAAAATCTCAAATAAACCATCTAACCTTACACTTAAAAGAACTAGAAAAAGAATAGCCAACAGAACCCCAAGTGAGTAGAAGAAAGGAAATAATAAAGATCAGAAGGGAAATAAACAAAAGAGAGTCTAGAAAAACAATTTTTAAAAAGATCAATGAAACCAAGAGTTGGTTCTTTGAAAGGATAAACAAAACTGATAAACCTTTAACCAGATTCATCAAGAAAAAAAGAGAGAGAGCACAAATAAAAATTAAAAATAGGAAATGAAAGAGGAGAAGTAACTATGGACTCAACAGAAATATAAAGGATTTTAAGAAAACCCTACAAACAATTCCATGTCAACAAATTAGACAATCTGGGAAAAATGGGTACATTCCTAGAAACTGACAAGCTCCCAAAACGAAGTCAAGAAGAAACAGAAATTCTGAAATACCTGATTACTACCAATAAAATCAAATGAGTAATCAAAAAACTCCCAGAAATTAAAAACCCTGGACCAAATGACTTCAAAGGCAAATTTTACCAAACTTTCAAAGAAGAATTAACAACTATTCTTCTCAAAACGGTCCAAGAAATTCAAGAGGAGGGAAGGCTTCCTAATTATTTTTATAAGACCACCATTACCCTGATTGCAAAACTAGACAAAGACATCACAAAAGAAGAAAACTTAGGCCAATATCTCTGATGCACATTGATGCAAAAGTCCTCAACAAAATCTTAGCAAACTGAATTCAGCAATACATTAAAAATATTAACCGTAGTCAAAGTGGATTGATTCCTGTGATGCAAGGTTGGTTCATTATCCACAAATCAATTAATGTGGTAAGCCACATTAACAAACTGCAAGATAAAAATCATGTGATCATATAAATGGATGCAGAAAACCATTCAACAAAATCCAGCATCCATTTATGGTAAAAACTCAGCAAAAAGGGGACTCGAGAAATAACACCTCAATATTATAAAGGCCATTTGTGACTAACACACAGCTAATATCATACTCGAATGGTGACAAACTAAAAGCGTTTTCCTTAAGATCAGCAATAAGATCAGCGTGTTTACTCTACCCATGTCTTGCCGACATCGTATTACAAGTCATAACCACAGCAATGAGCCAGTTCTTACTGAAGATGTCTCACAACTGGTACGATATTCCTGTTATTGACTTTACAAATCACATTATTATTAAATAATACATAACTATAACATAAGCACTTGGTTAGAGTTATCTACTAGTCCCGCAGTATATAACTTCAAAAAAAGATCACCAAGTGCATCAATTCACCTTCTTTTCCTCAGATGAACACATTGCTATTAATTTAGTTAAAGACATGGAAGGTAGTATCCTCTTTTCTAATCAGTATGAGGTTACTTGAACAATGAATACTGCCCCACTATCCATTTTCCCCAATGAATCTGCAAACATTTACAATCTATTGAAGTCTCAAAGAGATATAGACACATTGGTGAGACTAGTGGTAGTAAATTCTATATTGTGCAATGTTATTCCTCTTTTTTTTTTTTAATCAGAAGCTTGAATTAATTTCAGAGTTCCTCACATATTCAGTCCTCTACTCAAACCCATCCAATAGATTCCCATATCTCAGAATAATAGCGAAGTCATTCCAAAGGCCTTCACGGCCCAAGGTCACCAGGGCTTGCCCTTCTTCATGCAGCACATGAATCCTGCCACCCCTCCCAAGGCTAAAAATCCAGATCCAATGCAAAATTAGCAAATCACAGCGGGCTGCAATTCTTTGTATATTGGACAAACTTACGTCCATATCAGAGACTATGGTACGTAAAATGAGAATTATGGGGGAATTATTAGTAAAAATAGTCAATGAAAATGAGAAATTGCAGTGGGAAGATTAAATCTAGTTAGTACTGCTAAAACACATCGCATCTTTCCCAAAATATGATTAATGAAAAGTAGCTGCCTTTAGAGTGTTCAGGGATCCTAAGAATACACTATGTAAGACCGAAATGTTTCCAAATTTCATGCAAATTGCCATGAATAAAAATGAAACTATACCAACAGTAATGTATAAGAGGCTACCGAAAGGAAGGTACTTGGAGATACAACATCTACAGCTCAGTTCATCTGTGAAATCTGGAATTAACTGTCAAAGGAGTCTACTCGCCTGAACCTGAATTCCATAATACTCATTCCCAGTATGAGCATTTCCATTTATCTGCTTCATAATGGCATTGGAATATGGTGACGGGAAGATTTAAATTATGATTTTAGCATTGTAAGACTAAAGTATTGAGTTCAGTCTATATCTACCACCAATTTGAACCTAAAATTTCATTAAAAACACGATATGTTCCTCAAACAAAAGCTATCTCAGGTTAATTTTTAGTTGTTGGATTTACGCTTTTAAAGTGATAGAGCAAATGCATTGCTAGTCTGTATGCTTGAAATACGCAACTAGGTTCACTGTGTAGCCATTATCAAACATTACTTTGAGATTTCTTTAAGAAATGTGAAAAATATTTATCTTTCTGGATACTTACTTCTCTTTCTTCTTTATCCAATTCATACCGACACATTCTCTCTTTTAAATGACTACATTCATTGATTAACTTCTGATTTTTTTCTTGCAGTAGACGGCCTTGTTTTTCACTTTCAGCCTTAAGTCTTTTGATCGCATCCTGAAACTGTTCTTGCATATTAATGAGTGCCTCTTCTTGACCGGCAACTTTGTGGAGAGCATCATCCAGCTGCTGTTGAAGCAATGCCTTTTCACGTTGTAGCTGAGATAACCTCTCCTCTAAGGATTTTTGCTTTTCAGTGCATTCATTCACTTTATCTTGTTCGTGTTGATACTTATATTCAATTTCCTTCTTTTGACACTGAGTCTGGCTTAGGTCTGTTTGTACACATTCTAAAACCAAAGTCCTTTCTCTGAGAGCAACTCTTGTCTGATGAAGTTCAGTTTCTAGGCTGTTCAATTTACTTTCAGCTTTACACAGTTGCTGAGAAAGCATCTCATTGTTCCCCTTCAGGTTAGACAGATCAAAATTCATTTTGTCTCGTAAACAATGCCATTCGTCTCCTTCTCTCTGGAAAGAAAGTTTTAGGTTTTCTTCTGATGTCTGACCTTGCTCATGATCATGCGCAGCAGTAGCCAGTTTAGAACGGTAGGATTTGATTTCCGTTTCCAGTCTTTCTTTCTTTTGTTTTTCATCCTCCAGTTGAGATTTCAGCATTGTATTCTCAGCTGTCAGAATGTTAAGCTGTGCAGTATATTGAAATATTTTTCTTGTTAATGTTTCTTCATTCGGTCTCATTGTGTTTTGAAGACCATCATTCTTGTCTTTTACAGTGGCGATATCCTCCAAGTGTTTTTTTTCCATTTCCTGCTTCTGATTTTTTACTGTGTCTATTTCCAGTCTCAGCATGGCAATTTCATCTCGCAACATGTGGTTTTCATGCAACAGACCTTCTTCTTTTTCATGACTCTCAGAAACCTAAGTGAAATTCAATGAAATGACATATTGTCATATCGTCTGAAATTAAAGTAGGACCTATATGAAAAGATCTACAAGAAAACACTAGCCTTAAGTAATACAGTAGACCAGATGGAGTTACATGATTTTTAAGAGTATTTCACCCAAAAGCAGCAGATAATAATACCTTCTTTTTAAGTGCTCATGGAACATTTCCCAAGACACATCACTCACGTTAGGCCTCAAACAAGTCTCTATAAACTTTAGAGGACTGAATTCAAATCAAGTATCCTTTTTGACAACAATAGTATGAAATTAGAAATCATTACAAGAAAAAAAAATTGAGAAATACACAAAGACATGAAGGCTAAATAATATGTTACTAAATAATGAATGGGTTAACATTGAGATCATAAAAGAAATTTAACGAACCCTGGAGACCAAGGGAAGTGAAATCACAGTGCCACAAAATTTATGGGACACGGCATAAGCAGAACTAACAGGGAATGTTATTAGCAATACTGGCCTACCTTAAAAAAAAAAAAATCTTTAATAAACCATCTAAACTTACACTTTGAAGAACTAAAAAACCACCACCAAAGCCCAGTGTGTATAAACAATGAGATAAGAAAGATTAGAATGGAAATATACACATTAGAGTCTAAAATAAACCACAAAAGATCAATGAAACCAAGAGCCACTTCTTTGAAAAGATAAACAAAATTGATAAAGCTTCAACCAGAGAGGGAGGAAGGTCAACTTGGTGGGCTACTTAAAAGTGGGGTATGCTACCTCTCAGGGCTGCATTAAAATTCCAACCAAATTATAAAATAAGCAACATGGGCAACCACTTGAAGTCTAGGTGATCACAACATACACATCTGAGGATATAAAGAAAAAGTCACATTGAGACTGGTAGAAAAGGTGGAGATATGAAAGAGGCTCGCACCAGGAGGGAGAGTGAGGCTATGGAAGCCCCGCCCCTGAAAGAGACAGGGACTCCCTAGCACAGAGTTCCAGACCCAGGCATAGGAGTTCACACAAAATATGACTATAGAAATAGGTGGAAATTTTGGCTGTCTGGGTGACAGAAATGGAACCTGGAAATGAAATGTCCCCCTTAATTAAGGGCTTGCTCACAGACTCGTTTGTCGACAACAGGCAACCTGGTGCCATAGGAGGGCGGGAAGCTCAAGAGGCACAAGAGATGCGAGAAAAGAGTGAGTTGCTTGGTGCTGAGGCAAGGGCTGGAGGGACGACCTCCACTGCTCCTTGGTCTGGCCACCCTCCGGGGCAGTCTGCAGGTGAGCATCACATCGCCTGTGTTGAACGCTCCCCCCACACAACCAATTCGGAATCTGCATTGGCCCGGTGAGATCAGCCCACCCCACCTGCTGTGTCCCTGAGACCATGCTCTACCCAACCCACAAATTAAATGTGGTAAGTACGATGGGGCAGCCAGGCCCACCCTGTACTTTCCTTGGGCTTCAAAACTGAGAGCAAATGAATTCCATAATATTTATTCCCAGTGTGAGCATTTCCATTTATCTACTTCATAATGGCATTGGAATATGGTGACGGGAAGATTTAAATTATGATTTTAGCATTGTAAGACTAAAGTATTGAGTTCAGTCTATATCTACCACCAATTTGAACCTAAAATTTCATTAAAAACACGATATGTTCCTCAAACAAAAGCTATCTCAGGTTAATTTTTAGTTCTTGGATGTATGCTTTTAAACTGATAGAGCAAATGCATTTCTAGTCTGTATGCTTGAAAATACAGAACTAGGTTCACTATTTAGCCATAATCAAACATTACTTTGAGTTTTCTTTAAGAAATGTGAAAAATATTTATCTTTCTGGATACTTACTTCTCTTTCTTCTTTATCCAATTCATACCGACACATTCTCTCTTTTAAATGACTACATTCATTGATTAACTTCTGATTTTTTTCTTGCAGTAGACGGCCTTGTTTTTCACTTTCAGCCTTAAGTCTTTTGATCGCATCCTGAAACTGTTCTTGCATATTAATGAGTGCCTCTTCTTGACCGGCAACTTTGTGGAGAGCATCATCCAGCTGCTGTTGAAGCAATGCCTTTTCTCTTTGTAGCTGAGATAACCTCTCCTCTAAGGATTTTTGCTTTTCCGTGCATTCATTCACTTTATCTTGTTCGTGTTGATACTTATATTCAATTTCCTTCTTTTGACACTGAGTCTGGCTTAGGTCTGTTTGTACACATTCTAAAACCAGAGTCTTTTCTCTGAGAGTAACTCTTGTCTGATGAAGCTCAGTTTCTAGGCTGTTCAATTTACTTTCAGCTTTACACAGTTGCTGAGAAAGCATCTCATTGTTCCCCTTCAGGTTAGACAGATCAAAATTCATTTTGTCTTGTAAACAATGCCATTCATCTCTTGCTTTCTGGAAAGAAAGTTCTAGGTCTTTTTTTGACGTCTGACCTTGCTCATATTCATACGTAGCAGTAGCCAGTCTAGAACAGTATGATTCAACTTCTGTTTCTAGTCTTTCTTTGTTTTCTTTTTCATTCTCCAGTTGAGATTTCAGCATCGTATTCTCAGCTGTCAGAATGTTAAGCTGTGCAGTATATTCAAATATTTTTTTTGTGAATGTTTCCTCGTTCAATTTTATTGTCTTTTGATAATGGTCATTTTTGTCTTCTACAGTTGCAATGTCCTCCAAATTTTTTTTTTCCATCTCCTGTTTCTGATTTTTTACTGCGTCTATTTCCAGTCTTAGCATGGCAATTTCATCTCGCAACATGTGGTTTTCATGCAACAGACCTTCTTCTTTTTCGTGGCTCTCAGAAACCTAAACAAAATAAAAGAGACTTAAAGCTAACAATCAATAAAATGATATATCATGACATTTTCTGAAATAATGAAATGACTTCTTTATTTATATTATGAAGTGATTGCAATGAGTTCATATTGAAATGGAAAATAAATGGAGTTGGTTCTAAAACACCAACTTCATATAAGCATAACATTCCCCCAAATTCAAAATGCAACACAATATGCTGAATTCATGAGAGTAAAAGATAAAGCATAAGGGAATTTAAGAGTCTCAGAATTAGAAAGGCAACAAATCAGGGAGGTATAATATAAAACATTAATAAACGTGATTATACTTAAAAATGAAATTTACAGTTTGAATATACAGCTATACGGATTATATTTCCTAAAATTATTATCTCCCCAAAATATTCCATAGACGTTCTACTTTTCTAATATTTACATAGTTATAAAAATTACATCTAGTAAGAACTAAATAGAGAAATCTAGGCATTGCATAAGCACTCTATACATATGAATGAAGTCATTTAGTGACCACAAACCTTTCCCATTAGGTTAAAAAGATAAGGAATTCAGGATTTTAGCCAGGTCTTCTGACTCTACAGTTTTTGTTTGTGTACTAAACCACAGCTACTTCTGTCATACAAATATTTAAATATAAAAGAAGCCTTATATTAAAAAAAAAATCATGGTAAATAAAGAGAAATTTAGAGCACTCTTCTTAGAAATTCATGAGATTATTTGCTACTGTAATAATTTTTTCCTCTTCCAAATGATTAAAGTAGTAAAAATTATGAAATAGGAGAAAATGACTGACCTATTATACTAGAGATAAAATACTTATCAATTAATTATTACTAAGTAATGTTGTGGCATGCCATCATCTTCAAAAGCTTCTTGTACTGAAATAGGATGCTAATTTGAGCAAATTATTGTTTTTTATAAAAAGGAGATTGACATCTAAAATCTGGTGTCTGAACTGGCTGTAGTTATCCTCCTTACCATCTTGAAAAGTAAAAACTAACCTCTCTGTTAAAGTAGCAAGGGGATATAAGCACTGCCAAAGCCTGCAGAGTCTGTTGTTAATAATAATAAACTTGAGATTATAAAAATCTCATCAATTCCTATGAAAGATAGTAAAAGTCTCCCCTTAGGATGAGGCCATTGTGAACGTCACTACTAGACTGTTGGAGATAAATTGATTTGAATCAAGAATATTATTTTATCTAGTCGACCACAAACGTCAACCCCTAAGATACATACACATACTCATATCTTTAAAAACCTCTATATTTCTCATATGTACAGTGTCGATTTTTTAAGATATATACACACAAATAAATGCAAACATGCCTTTGAGAATAACTGAACAAAATACCTCAGAATTCATTTCCTTAAGATTTATTTCTATCTTCTTTTGTTTGCAAAGGTGATTGGTCAAGATTGTTCCTTGTGATATTCTAGCATTCGGTTCTTGAGAAAGTTGCCTCTGACTGTCATTTTGTTCTTCTATAATCTAGAGAATCAAGTGTGAACAAAGAAAAATTAGAATATAATTAATATTTAACTGTTAAACTTCTTAATATATGTTTATTTACTCCCAAATCACTAGATTATAACTAATTATAATGTCTTAGTCTAAAATTAACAGAAAAACATGAACCTGCAAACCTACTCTTTTCACTGTTTGAACTAAATAATTTGTTGTATGTTAATCTACCAAAAATGAATTAGATGATTTTTTATGTTTTTTATGTAAGGCTTCCTCACTTAAAATAATTCGCTTCACCTAATCACACATATTGAGCTATTACCTACACTGCATTTAAGAATTTTTAAAAAATTGATAATTGGACAAGAGGTAGGCTTTAAATTTTTAGAAGCCAAAATCATTAACATCAATCAGAAGGAAAAGCAAAATCCTAAATTTAAATTCAAATTACATACTCTGACAGTGTCCTGCATAGATAAAGTTATTTGTCACATCCAATTCTAATTTATTCTAATATCCATTAATCAGAGTAGATACAGATTTTAATAATATTTACTAATTTTCTACTCTGAAATCAAATAAATTAGACAGTTTTGTTTGAAACCTAGCAATGAAAGAGTTCATCCTGGAAGCTGTGATTCTCTTAAGAGGCAGTGGAGTTGATTTTATGACCCCATTCCATCCCCGAATGTAGAATCTGAAGTCAATTACAGAGAGATGACAAGGAAGAACCTTTACATTATTGACTAGCAATATCAAACTGCAAATTTTGAACCACTGAGAATGATTACTCCTTTCACACAAATCTAACTCAGTGATCATCATTTTTATATTGTTCATAATTTCAACTGTTTAATTATATGATTCAATATTTGGTGTTACTTTCTTTATCATGTAAGGAAGTTATAAAACTGAAAGAAGCAAACAATACTCAGAAAGGCTTTTTCTTTTTGCCTCAAGGCCAAGAATAAATTTAGCTATAAGTGACTATAGATTCTAACACTATCTTAGTTTTTAACTTCTTAAAAATAATATTCAATTATGATAAATAGACTCTAAAAGTCTAGCTTGAGAGGTAATTACAAATAGACTATGTTTCCTAACTAAAGCATAAAAAGTTATAGTATACCAGAGATTTAAATTTAAATTTTTACATACCCGTGGATGGTTCTTTTCACTTCCATGAAGCCTTTCTTGCTTTTCATCTGATGTCAATCCTAAGCCTAGTTCTGCTGAGAAATCTATTTATTAGGTAAAATGAACTCCTTAGAATGATTAGATATAAGCTACTATTTTTATTTTTAAAAAAAAAAGCAGGAAATAACATTTTATCAATTGAGAGTTTAAATTAAGCTTAATCTTTAGCTAGCTATTTAGTTCCTTAATAAATGCTTCTAATTATCTAAAACTTCAACAAACCAGTTGCCAAATAATAGATGTTAATTACAAAGTTTAAGGCATAAAAACATCTCAAAAATTCATTCAGAAATTCATTTACCAATATCGATGAAAAACCTATCAGAAACCAAACAAATTTTAGAAATGCAGTACAACATATAAACCCATACCATACTCCATACCTTTTTAACAGCGCTGTAAGCTTCAACTGTATCACTAGCCACAGTTGCCAAAATTAGTTTTTTTTTATGCCTGTATCAGATCATACCCGTCCTCATATCTGAAATGTTTTCCCCTACTATTCTGACAAATTTCTTTTTATCTTTTAAGACTTATCACTGGGGTTTAAATAACACAGAAAAAGGGTCAGGAATGGCTTTTCTGGAGAGAAGGCGTGAGCTGAGACTCACAGTGAGGTCAGCCAGAATCAAAGGGGTAGAGAGTGGGAAAGGGGGAGAGTATGCAAGGCTGTATCAAGACAGCGAGAGAAGCACACAATAGGCTACATTTTGTCTAACACGCAGGAATGGTAAGGAGGGCACCACCTGCAGTTCAGTAATGCCAGAGCAGAGTGAACAGTAGAAAGAGCTCAAGGTGAAGGTTTGGAAAAAGTCAGATTATAAAAGCTTTATAAATACTTTAAGATAGCCAGAGAGTGACATGGTTTAATGAGTGTTTCTTCGTCCTATTTTCATTTGAGATCCATCACTCTAAATGTTGTGGTAGTGATGAATTTGAGGGTATATGAATGGAAGGAGATGAATTAAAAGGCAATATGCAAAATAAAGATGGTTCAGAAGTGAACTGAGGAAATTTTTCCAGAAATATTTAAGATGAAAATGAAAAATGCACAAATCCTGGATTCCTGGACTAGACACTACTCATTGCTTTGTAAAAGATATCAAATACAAAGCGAAATGAACTGCGTGAACTCTTTTAATTTGCTTGAACTTGTTTTGCAGTTTTTTCTGTTTCACATATTCCTGTGTTGGTGTTTTAAAAGTCCTGCTTCTTGCATCTCCTGGGCTCATGAGGAAGAGACTTGTACAGATATGTAAATAACTTTGAATTTATAGCTTGCAGTCACTACTCTAGGAGATAACTGAAAATGTCTTATAAACACAATGTTAATTGTACAGGTAAGGAATGGAAGGAAAATAAAACTATAGGGGTAAAAAGTGTACTGTATGTTTTATTTACTTAAGACCTTATCATACGACTGATAAAGGGCACTAAATTAATGATACAGAAAATGAAACACATATTAGATAAAGTCAGTCAATAGAAAGAGTATCCTAGTAGAATTAAAATTGGTTGTCCATATATCTTTTAAATGATACAGCACGCCATAAAACCAATATTCCTTGTGAACTATTTATTCATTAAAAATAAAGCTTCACATATGATTTAATTCCTATGTGGGATATAAAAAAGAAAGCAATAAATGCACAAGATACAAACAAACAAAGAAAAACTCATAGACACAAAGGGTTCAGTGGTTATCGAAGGAAAAGGGGGGATAAAGGGAGATTGAAAAGGGTAAAGGGGGTCAAACATATAATGACAGAAGGAGATTTGACTTTGGATGAACACACAATGCGGTATACAGATGATGTATTATGGAATTTGATACTTTAAGCCTATATAATTTTATTAACCAAAGTCACCCCAATAAATATAGCTTAAAATAAATTTGAAAAAAGGTTACAAAATATGTGGACACAGTTGAGAGGAAGTACTATGCAGCAAATGCTCGATGATTCCCATTCCTGCTGGAAAAGCACATTCTAAAATATATAAAAGGCATAAAAAATACAAAAAGGTGCTTTTTCGGTTACACTGAGTATAGCTACAACTAATGCTGGTGGATTTAGTGCTATAAAAATAAAGCTCACACACACACACACACACACACACACACACAAATTTTGTTTCAGTTGGCAGTCTCTAGATCCCTATCCAGTTTTCCCATCTAGTTCCAAAGTTCTAAAAGAAAATTCTGCTACCCACTCCCAAGTGAATGCTAAGTACTAATCTAAATGAAAGTCATCTTTCTTCTAATTCTTTCTTATTCATATATATGTTACTCTGTTTAGATTACAAATGCAAATGTCTTCTTAAAAGGTATTCTGTTTGGTTGTACATTGTATAAACAGAGGAAACATAAAGTAGATTTTGCCACAAAAGGATTTTTGAAAACTCAGAAGTATAGTGAAGCCACCCGGAGGTGGTCTAGGGTTAAACTCTTTTTGTGTCTTTATTACCTTCTTTTCTCTCTCCTTTTTCTGATAGCTGTGATTCACGCTGGTCGTGGGGCCTAGGAGACTCTATTAGAAACACAGCTCCAATATTTGTCGTTTCTTTATGTGCTAAGGTCATGTGTCCAAAGTCTGTGGATCCTGACTGATTTAGCATCATCGACTGTGATACGAATGGACATTTATCTTCAACTTTCAAATCCTCAGTTCTTTGACGAGTCTTATGATTGCTGGGCAAACTGGTAGAATCCCAGTCTGAAGAAACTGAAAATAAAGTTTTCATTTATTACAATGTAAATAATAATACAAATTTGACTAATTTGTAAAACTTCTGTCTTCTGAGATGTGGTCCCAGGTCATTCTGTCCCCCAAACACACCATTCCTTCACAGTCCATTTTATTTGATGTGTCCTATACGTACCGTTCACATAGATAGGTTTAATTATTGTCTCTCAGCAATTTCTATTACAGTCTTTTTCTGTAAAAGTTTTGCTTAATGATAATGATTCATCAGGGTATGAATTTTTTATCAAAATTTATATCTAACTATTCTAAATATACATGATAAACATTCACAGTTTTAAAAGCATTTCAATGAAAGGTATTAGTTCAAAGAAGAGACTACTTAATTACAGTAAGATGGTCTTTTCTGAATGTACCAAAATCTTCAGAATTTATTTTTTTTATGCCTTATGTAAACAAATTTATATGAGAAATGACAGTCTTGGGTGACCTCATTGTTTCTGTGTGAAAATAGGATCAGGCTAAGTCCACACTAGCTCCAAAGAGTACAGCGTGCCATGAGACAGGAGATAAATGTACAACAAAAAATACTTTCCTGTTTTTAAAACCAAATTCTCAGATTTATACTTTTTAAATCAAGTGAATGAAAAAAGGCAAGGAATGTAGAAGTGAAAATTTAAAGCATGTTTCCCTTTATCGTTTCACATGTATTCTCATCTGAGAATCACTGGAGTCCCAAAGTCCCTTAGCTCAGGGGGTCCAAGAGGTCAAAACTATTTTGATGGGAATGCTAAATGTCATTGGCCATTTTCACTTTCATTCTCTTATAATTGTACAGTAGAGTTTTGCACAGACATGATATGTAGTAACATTATAACTCTAATAATGAACTGTGAGACTCTGTGTGCTTGTAATTACATTCTTCAGTTTTAGTCCCTAATATTTTACACATCAGTAGATACTATCCACTTTAACAAAATTCTTTGGAATTCTCAATAACATTTAATAGTATGAAAGAATCCTAAGCCAAAAAGTTTTAAAATATTGTTTTAAAAGATTATGTCTACCAAATATGCATTATGATTAACTACTTATCCCATTTTTAATAAACAAGGATACACACACACACACACACACACACACACACAGTCTGCTAATCAGAACATCTGGTTGGCTTAAGATTATCAGTGTAACAGCACTAAGATGAAATACAGTTAAAACACAATAGACATGCCAGCAATGAAAGCTTTACTCTAGATTAAGGTCAGAATTCAAATAAGCATTTTAAAATGCTGACAAAATCTTAGAGTTTAAAAAGTAACTCTGGGAATCCTGCAGAGTTAGTTTGGAACCAAATTCTCATCCTTGGCTTTGGAAATGAATACACTAGGTGTCAGTGGATTTTTTTTCCTTGAGTGTGAGGTTAGAACAGCAACAAAACAGATATTTGAATCAGCTATCATTACTGAAGAAAAAAACAGAAATGTAAGTTTATGTTTCGAATGACTATAACTGAACTCTAAAAGTGTGTGTGTACCAATGTCAACATGCTGATTGGTAAGTAAAAGTGATCTTTCATCAGAGGAGCAAATCACCACACTTAAAGGATCCATGTGAAGCCTGATAATAGAATGCAACGGAATCTCTCTAATGCAACACTTCAGAATTATTTATACCATTATGCTACAAGTATTCATTATGATCTTCAATTTGGTAATTTAACAAACAGTTGCAATGAGAGTTCAGTTGAATGCATAATACGTTTGTCAACAGACACAGTGTTAAAAAATGATCAGCTTGGATATATACTTGTAGAAAAATAGTTAATAAAAAATGTTCTTTTTTCTCCAAACCAATGAGGGCTACTGGTATGCCTCCATTTATTGTATCCTCTGGTTTAGCCATCTTAAAGTTTCTTGATCCACTCACACAAAAAGGTATATAAAATATAATGAATAATGATTAATGAGTTTCCAATATTAAAATATAGTTGTTAAAAATAAATAAATTTAAATGACAAATATTACATATTAAAATCTTTTATATTGCAAAATAAGTGTAATGTTTACTGAAGATAACAACTTTAGCAGTTAGGTAATTATAATAATTGTGATTTCAAAGTTAATTGGGCTTCGTTTATCACCCTAGTCTTTTAAGAATTTTTATGAAACAGCTACCTTATCAAAAAACAGCTACCTTAAAATATCGCCAATGCTTCTACATTCAAATTAATCTTATTTGAATAACATATACCAAGGGAACATATATCTTTGATGCCTGATAATCATGGGGAGGATAAATGAGTGGCTACCATTTACTACCCTCACACTTTCTTCTGCTTCGAGTATTCTCTGGAGGAGCAGCGATCTCATCTTCTGTTTCAACGCAAATATTCTAAAGCCTTCTAAAGTGAGGTCTCTCCAATTTCCCCATGGACTCCCAAATTACCTAGCTAACGCCTTTCTTTCCTCCCTCCTTCCCTTCACTATCTCCCTTCCTTTTCAAATTAAATTTCTTGTCCCATGGTCTTGATTCTTCCTCATTTCCCTTTCTTTCTATGGATTGTCCTGACTTCTTCTTTCTGCTCTAGTACCTTACACCTATAATTGCTATTGCTTCATCTCTCTGCTTCCTTTTGGTTATAAACATACTCATAAATAAAAATAATATAATGCTGTTCCTTGATTCTTTCATGTCTGGAACTATCTGACAGCTCTTCTTTCACATTTCTCTGCAGAGAAGTCATCACCTTTTCCATTCAGAACATGGTCTAAAGACCAGCAACACTGACGTCACTTGAGAGTTTGTGAGAAATGCAAAATGCCAGACCTGCTGCTATTATTTCTTCAAAATTGAAACTGCATTAGAATTCATAAACTTTCTAATGGATTTTTTTTATCAGGTTATCATTCCCTGACCTCCCCATACCCGACCCTGCACTCTCTTGCTTTACACTGTTCTTCTTTTGACTATATAATTCTACTCTATGATGTAGCCCCATCTTACATGACATTAAACTATATACATTTATAGCTGTCCGCATGTGCTCATGTGCATCCACGGTAGATAAAACAGAGCTCTACATGATCAGGTACCTCAATCCCTACTGCCTTTCCAACAGTGAGAAAAAGGATAAGAGTGGGGACCTTTTGCTGTACTTCTCTGACAAGTTTCAGAGCTGGAAGCTCACTTTATATTCTTCCCACATTTCAAATGTCCTGCTTGGCTTTTTTCTCAAGAATTACTTTACCACATTCCACTTTATATACTTGCTTCTTTTTCCTTCTTTTACTCCCTATAATTTCTGCCTTTCTCCTCCTTTATCCCCTCTTTTATTCTTTACTCCATCTTTATTTCTTGACTTTCCTTAGGTCTTTGAGTATCTTGGTGGAACAAATAATTTGCACCTGTAGTAGCATTTTCAATTTAATCTGTTTCAGATCTCCTTTTCACTTTTCTTTTTTTCTTTTTGCATGCATTTAGTAGATGATTTTCTTTACTTATAAGACTATATGAGTATTGGTGTTTTAAATCAACATTCTGTCACATGACTTTTTTAAAAAAATGAAGTTCTTACTTTTTGCTTGTCCATTTGGTATATTTTTTCCACTTTCTTCTGCAGCTTCAGGTAAATAAACAATGTAATTTCCTGCAACGCTTGCAGAGAAACTCTGTTAAAATTTATATTAATAATGAGATGCATTAATATTTCTTATTTCTTTCTAAGAAAATATCTGAATTTCCTACTTTAAAAGCCATTAGACTTAAAAATAAGTGAAGCTTGTATTAAAAACAGAAACATTTGAATAGAAAATCTCACAGTATGTTATTTAGATCAAGACTGTCTTGGTCTTCATTTGGCGACTGACTAAAAAATTGAGCATGGAAGGCCAGGGTAAATACTTTCCTAGACAAATTACTGATTTACATGCACATTTTAACCAAGAACTAAGATACTTGACATGAAACCTTGAAGTATGTCATGTTGAATATAAACAGAACATTGTAGAATCTGTTTCATGTAGGTAAACAAGGGCTTGAAAAAAGCTAACAATTATTTGGTAAATTTTGATAGAAAAAAATGATTGAATGAAATGGCAAAGCAGTAAGTAAAACTTTTCTTGAAATTATGTTTAAATAGCAGCAAAAAAGTTTACATACAGTTATGGAACTCTTCAAAAAAGTACAATATGCTTTAATAGGGGAAGAATAGCAGTATTTATTTATTAACAATTTAAAATGTGCCAGGCACTTATTATGTATATTTTATTTCTTTTCTACATGCAAAAACACTAATAAAAATGGTACAATAATGGTTACCCACTTCCATTTCCTGGTCCTTCTAAGATAACAGAGTAAAATGCAGAGTAGATGTGATCTATTGTTCTCTCTCCAGCATGTCCTTCTCTGAGAACTTCATGTGACTGGAGCCATCTCATGTTTCACTTGGCAGCTTTTGTCACCCTCAGAAACATTTTTTTGACCACCCCAATTCCACTCCCAGTCCCACTCCAACTATAAACTTCCCCAATATTCTGTAAGCTAACATTCTCTACAATTTTTTTATATGAAGCACGTAGAATGACATAAAATGGATTATTTGTGATGTGCTTCTACCTCTACTGCCTAACCCCTCGATTTCTAGATTCGAGGTCTAACTGCCCAGCACATAGTGGGTCTTCCAGAACAGACAATTTGTTTGGATCACACATTTCAGATCTTATCAAGAAGGCCTCAAATACTAAAGTACTATGTACCCATAGGATATAACCAATAAATGCCTACTGAAACTTCACATCCTCCAGATTCAAAATCCACATGCCTGTTCTAACATTCCCATTCTTTTATTGACACTACTGACATTTTATTGTCCTTTAGGTTTACAAAAAAAGTCCTCAATAGTTAGTAAGCAACTAAATACACTGGGATCATTGTCTTACATTTCCATAGCACACTTTACCATTTACATGTTTTCACATCGGTTACATTTGTTCATTACACACACCTAAAAGGTAAGATTAGTATCTTTATTATGAATGGGGTCACTGACATTCCAACAGGCTAAAAACAAGTTTTCCCAAATCCAGTAGCTAGTGCATGAGTGATCAAGGATGCTACCATGTCTTGAACTTTGACCTATGAGGCGGCCGATGCCTATAGCTAAGAGATCACGCCCTTCTTTTCTTTCTATAACTGTCACCTTAGATTAGCTCATCATTACTTTATGCTTACCTTACAACAAGTATGATTGCCATAAAGGTACTCAATGCATGCTGTCCCAAACTCGTCACTTATCAAAATTCGACTAACCAAATTGTTGTTAGTATAATCCTACCTATTATCACCATTCACCACGCATTCCCTTCTCTGGAAATGGTCTTTGTAAACAACATGGCAATCCAAATATAATAAAACTTCAAAGTCCCTGGCATTGCCTTTTCAAATTCCAAGATATTTTAAAAAACTATAATCCAAACTGGGTTTTTTTTTTTTTTCAGAAACTCATTGGAAGATTCAAATATCCATATACACCAAAGAATCATACATTTGGCCATAGGTTGAGCTGGAATAATTCTCTTCTTTTTAGATAAACTTCAGAACCCAAACTAATTTCTTATAACTTTGAAGCCTCAGTATTTTATACTACACTGTACTAATTTCAATGAGCAAATCTTGCAAGTTAGCAAAATTGTACTATGCAGTATTATTCTATTTAGCAATTGGTAATATTATTAATTATAGGTCAAAAACATGAGAAGATAATTCATATGGGAAATGCAGAGGTGAGAAAGTAAAGTAAAAGCATACCTTTTGTGTTCTAACATCACTCAATGCTGATATTTAAAATAATAATAAAAGACAATACCTCAGAATCCCAAGGTGATTCTTCATCTTCCTTTTTTCCCAAACCTAATGCTGACATTTGATAATAAAATGTAGTTATAGATATATTCATGTGAGCATTTCTTACAATATAAATTTTAAATACATATACAAGTCTATCTCCAATCATAAATATTTCAATAAAATTAAAGTAAGAAAGAGCAGAGAAGAATTTTAGAGGGGTGAAGCATTTACAAGAAGAAAAAGTTGTAGTAGTTGGGATACTTTTGAAGAAAAACAGCAAAAAAATGCTTAAAGAAATAGATATAATATTTGGATTTACACACTTTAGATTTGTTTATATCAGCATTTAAGCATAAAACAAATTGATAGGTCATCACCAAATAACCATTTGTATCATTTTCACGTGTTCTATCAGCGCAAATCAAATTATCATTATTTGTTTGCTCTTGTGGAGCACTTTCAATAATATTAATACCATTTTCTTCATTTCCAATTGCTGGCTTTGTTTCTTCGTCCTATGAAAACGAAAGAAAACAAAACCAAAACCCAACATCAGAACACATCATATTCATTCGCTCGCTAGCTCGCTCATTTATTTACTCACTCACTCAGGAAGACAACAAACATTTTCTCTAACAAATTATAGGAACTAGCCTGAGAAAAACAGGAAATAGAAATAAAAGTTTGTGTCCTATCTTCTAGTAGGGTAGAGATACATGAAAACGGTAAGAACAGAAAGAAAGTGTCCTTTGCTACATCTACAACTGAAGTGAGGAAAGTACAGTAAAGGAACAGCAGTTAGTTATAATTGGGATGCTCAGGAAATATGCAAAGATAGGGGCTGTATCTTGAAAAATAACTAAGTGCAGAGAGTGGTCAGGAAGGGCATTCTAGAAAGGGCAGCAGGAGCGAAACATGAGGTAAGTAAGGGTACCAAAGTAATATGGTAAAATTGGAACATTGAGAATGAAATGGAGAGGAAAAACTGAAGAACCAGAGCCAGACCAAACAAGGCAAGGGTCAAACTGGCTCATGAATTTTACATGCGTGCAATGGGGAGCCATTAAATAAACACAGGAGTTACATTGTCTCAAATATATTTTAGAAGAATCCTTCTGGCAGCAATCTAAACATGAACATAAGAAAACAAAATAAGGAAAAGAATTATATGATCATATCCATAGATGCAGAAAAAGCATTTGATAATACAGCATCCATTTCTGAATGAAACATTTAATAAAATGGGTGTAGAAGGAAAGTACCCCAACATCATAAAGGCCATATATGACAGATCCTCCGCTAACATCATACTTAATGGTCCACATAAGGAACAAGACATGGTTTCCCACTCTCATTCAATATGGTGTTGAGAGCCCTCGCTAGAGAAATCAGGCAAGAGAAAGGAATAAAAGGCATCCAAATTGGGCAAGAAGAAGTCAAATTCTCACCTCTTGAAAAGTCTCTTCAATAAATGGTGCTTGGAAAATTGGAAAGTCACATGCAAAAGAGTAAAAATAGACTGCTATCTGTAACAATATACCAGAACAAACACAAAATAAATCAAAGATCTAAATATAAGACCTGGAACAATAAATTGCGTAGAAGAAAACATACCACTGAACCCATTGGCCTTGGATTTAGAGAGGATTTTATGAATTTGATATCAAAGTCAAGAGAAGTAAAAGCAAAAATAAATGAATGGAAAAATATCAAATTAGAAAGCATTTTCACAGCAGAAGAAACCATCAATAAAACAACAAGCAACCAATTGAATGAATGAAGCTATTTGCAACAAACTCCTCTGATAAGAGGCTATTCAAAATGTACAGAGAATTCATAAAACTCAACAATAAAAAAAAAAAATCCAGTGAAAAATGGGCAGAGGACCTGAACAGACACTTCTCCCAAGTCCTACAAATGGCCAACAAACATATGAAAAGATGCTGAACATTGCTAGCTATTAGAGAAATTGAAATCAAAAACACAATGAGATAACAACCACCTCATACCCGTCAGAATAGCTATCATCCACAGAACAAGTAATAGCAGATATTGGAGAAGCTGTGGGGAAAAAGGAACCCTTAGACACAGCTCCTGGACATGTTAAGTTGGTAAAGCCACTATGGGAAACAGCATGTAGATTCCTCAAAAAATTACAAATAGAACTAGAATATAACCCAACAATCCCTCTTCTGGGTCTCTACCCCCCAAATTTGCAAACATCCATAAAGAAAGATGCACTCTGATGTTCATAGCAACTTTATTCATGGTGACCAAAATGTGGAAACAAAAGAAATGCACTTTGATACATGATTAGATAAAGAAGGTACAGTACACATATACAATGGAATGTTACTACACCATGAGATGAAATAATGTCACTTTTGACAAGACGGATTGATCTTGAGATTATAATAAGTCAGACAGAAAACATTGAGAATCACATGATTTCACTCATACATGGGATATAAAACTGACAGCAACAAATGAACAAGACGAACAGGACCCATAGACAGACAACAACAATTCAGTAGTTACCAGAGGGGAAACAGGAAGAGGGAAGGCAGATAAGGGTAAAGGGGGTCAAATATAAGGTGATGGAAGTAAATTTAACTTTGGGTGGTGAACACACAATGCAGAATACATATGATGTATTATTGACTTGTTCCCTGGAAACTTGTATAATTGTTTTAACCATGTCACCCTAATAAATTTAATTTTAAAAAGTATTTTTCAAGAGATGACAAAGCTGCAGTGGTTAAAGAGGAAGAATGTTACATTTGAATATTGGATGAGCAGACGAGCAGATTCAGTGTGTACCTAACAGACCACGGAACTCTGGAATTGGCTTGAAGGTCAAAGAGAAAGAATAGGAATGAACTTGAGCTTATAAGTGAGGATTAAAAAAAAATTTTTTCAAATTAAAACTTCAACCACCAAAAAATATGAGAATTAAATATTCCTTCAGTTCCTCATAAAAATCAGCTATAAGTAATTGAGAAAAGTCTGAGCATTTTTTTTCATTACCTGGCTTTCTTCTTTAATTTGCTTTTAAAATAATTGTTATCATACTTTATCATCTAGCAGGTTCTGGCTCTCCCTTAACCCCCTATTTCTGTTGTATCTTTATAATAATCTCCTCATCTTGACTTTCTAATTAAATCTTGATTTTCATTCTGCCCTTCTCAAATGAATTTTTCTGCTTTACCCCATTCCTCATCTACTTTCTAGTGCTTTCTAATTCTTTTTTTCTGTAATGGCATAAATAAGAATTGTTTACTTTCAAGAACTTTAATAAGTCCTGATCTTGTATATGTCTCTCTTGTTATTATGCTTGTTTTCTATTATAATTTTGAGCACTTTCATTTCTTACTAGGGTACTTTTCATTAAATGGAAAATCATGAGGAGAACAAACCTGTACTGCAGCTGATGGTTTGGGAAGAGTTGCGCTCCCATCTTCATTTTCACAATGAGCTTGATTGTCCTCAAATGAGGTCTCCGCATTCCTCGAAGAGTCATATTTTCCTTCTACTACAGTAAAAACAAAGTAAAGAGTATGTGAAAATAGCTGTAACTTCAAATCAGTGCATGACGTAAGAATCAGTCATCAAATACTTACTGTTTCTCAGTGATCGCTGAGCAGGAGTCTTTTTCTTTGCTACGTTTCGATTCACAGCATTCTAGAAAAAAAATCATACCTTTAAGTATCACACTTGATAACAAGAATGATAATATTCACCATTATTGTGTGATCTCGCAGAAAGAACACAGGCTTTGGAATCGTTCTCAGGTAGATTCATAGCCCAGTCTGCCACACGGAAACCTACATCTTCTCATGGGTTGAGGATTATGACAGAGGAAATAGTAACCCAAATATATTACTTTCCTGACCACTAAATGATTATTATCCAAATACCATGATATCCATTAAACTATGAAACTTATCCCGAGGCAGTTTAGAGTACTACAGAACAATAACTAACATTAAGAAATTGAAATTAATTATTCATTATATTTTGAAATGTGTTCGCATGATTTTTATTGACATGAACTAATTCTTGTGCGGGAAAATACGAGAGTTTAGATGTTAGTAGTATCCTATGTAGATGGGTTGGATTAGCAAACATTCTGTTTGTCAAAAGCTAAAAACTATAGATTGTTCAAATTCAGCTCCTTCTATGAAAGAGGAAAAAAAAAAAGAATAAACCTGTGAGGCAATAATTAATGAATGTAAGCCAATACATACTAAACAGGAAACCAGAGTCACATAGGTTAAAAACTGAGGCAGAGAGAGATGTACCAAAAAAAAAAAAAAAAAAAAAGGAAAAAAAAACAGACACTGAAGAAATTTCTTCTGCAAGAAAAAAATTATTCTAGGGGTAAAGCAGAAAAAAAAGTAGCGAATGAAGAAGAAAGGAGAAAAATGAGACATGGTCAGTCAATCAAGTATAACTAAGCATGGGAATAAAACAGAAGCATAAGTACAATAGGTATGTGGAGAAATATATACATATATATAATTTCAGTATATATATGTATACATATTATTAACATCAATATATTCTGGAATACACTAAGAACAAAAGCCTCTGCTTTATATATTTTTACTCTATTACATGTTAAAATATATATTATTTTATAAAAATATATACATAAATTATATATAAACTATATGTTAGATATAAACAGAAAATTTGATCAAATACGTACATATATATTACATGAAAAAATATACGTAAAATTTATAAACATATATAAATATGTAAAACAAGGCTTCTGTTCATAGGATACTCTGTAATAATACTTATATTGCTCCATGATTATTTGTTTATAAATACTACAGTAATAAAAGTTTAATTGTGTCAGTATAAAATAAGTCATTCAATTATTTGAACATGGTCATCTATGATGATCTGAAAGCTATAAATTACCACTAAAGAGATAAACTAGAAAAAGCAATGTTCCTAACACATCTACTTTCCACTTAAGGAAATAATTCTAAGAAGAAATGTATGGCTTGAAAATATATATTTAATGTAATATGAGCTGGGGCTAAGTAAAGGCTGACAATTTTAATCTAGAATCCTAAATTCACGTTTGAAAGATACTAAAAAATATCCTACTTTCTTACCTTATCACTTATTATTTATTTCCCTCTTATTTATGCCATATTTCCTCAATATAACTCAATTGAATTTATAAGTCTTACACATTAAAAAGGAATATAACTTAAGCCTTATTTCTAGGTATTCAAATAGGTTTTATTTTGATATTTGATGCCTTATATATGACTGGTATCAGTTTATTACACAAAACACTATTTGCCTTTGTTCATTTTTTTTATATTTAAATTATTCAAATGCTTCTTACATACAAGACCTTACCCTAGGTCCTCCAGGATATGCATGATTATGTTTCCTAACCTCTAGTAGCTTATAGTGATTCAAGTATTTTTAAATGAGTATTTAAATAACTATAACAAAATATCTGAAATTTCAGAATGTGATATATGGACTCTAGATAGATCATTTTTAACACCTACAGTACAAAAGTATCTGGTTTCTGTTATGCTTGTGGAGTAGGTAAATGCTATGATTGATTCTTTCCACAGCCACATCAAAATTACAATTAAATTGTGGAACGACCAGCCTTGAGAACCACCTGAGGACTAGCTGAACAGAATCCATATCTAAGGATATACAGAAAAACCAAGTCAAGACTGGTAAAAGGCTGGAGACTTTGGAACAGGCTGGACCCATACCCACGTGTGGCGGTTAAAAACAAGGGGGGATAGCTCAGCTGTGAAGGTCCACACTGAGGAGCGAGGCATCCTAGCCCCACACTAGACTCCCAGGTGGGAGCATCAGTACTGGGAAGGGAAGTATCCACAAAATCTGGCTGTAAAACTCAGCAGGGATTCAGTCCAGGTG
Source organism: Rousettus aegyptiacus (assembly GCF_014176215.1). Classification (NCBI taxonomy): domain Eukaryota; kingdom Metazoa; phylum Chordata; class Mammalia; order Chiroptera; family Pteropodidae; genus Rousettus; species Rousettus aegyptiacus. The sequence goes on from NW_023416285.1 coordinate 82,674,399, forward strand.
AGATGGGTGGCCGCTAGAGTGCCAGGAGTTTCTCATGAAGGGCCCATGCACAGACTTACTGCCTGACAGAGGCACAAGCTCCGAGCTCCAGTACTGAGCAGCAGCTCGAAAGACATCAGGTATATCTGGAAAGGAACTGCATTGCCTAGCTTCAGGGCAAGGGCTGAAAGGGCAGCTCTCTCCCTCTTTTTGTTCCTTCATTGAGCCCTAACTCCTTATACCAATAGGTGGGTGACATTGTTTCATTGTGTAGACCTCTTCCCACACAGCTAGCAGGCTGGCACCACAGCTGCTTTGCTGAACCTTCCCCAACCCAGCCTGCAGGTGCAGCCAGGCTCCAAATCTGAGTGTCCATCAAACCCCCAACCCTGGTGATTCTCTCAGAACTGGCCCCATTCAACTTACACACAGGTCTTAAACAGGACCAATGGCTGTTAACTCGCAGGTGGCTGGCCATTCTCAAAGGTCTACAAAACTCAAAATGTAGCACCTGGCCTCCGTGTGCTCTGTACCACCTTGCTTAGCAGCCGCCAACCCAGCAGTGCTGGAAGTGGCCTCCATTTGCAGCACAGCCTCTCCCAAGAGCCTCCAAGCCCAGCACAGGTAGCTACAGATCACTTTGTAGCTCCTACAAGGTAACAATAGGTCAGGCACCAGCAGCAGCTGACCTGGGCCTGCACAGGGACATATTACAAGAGGTTCAAGAACCAACATACCTAGTCCACAGACTAGGCCACACCAGAGCAACACACAGTCAGCTCCACACGTGACATATTACAAGAGGTTCAAGAACCAACATACCTAGTCCACAGACTAGGCCACACCAGAGCAACACACAGTCAGCTCCACACGTGACACACCCAAGGAACGGACTCATCAGGCACCAGAGGCCTGCCTCAGCCAATCTCACACAAAACAACCCATCCACTGTAGTCACAGCCATTCCTCACATTTAGTAGCAGAGCGTCAATTCCACACACTCACATACCAAAAGCAATCAAGGCTCAACTACAACAGAAGGGCACACACAACTCACAAGAGAGGCACTTCTGGAGCACGGGGCTTAGGTGACAAAGAGATGTTGTCACTGGCCCCCAGAGGACACCTACTATATAAGGCCACTCTGCCAAAACTAAGTGACTTAACAGACCTACCTAATACGTAGAAACAAACACAGGGAGACAGCAAAAATGAGGAGATAAAGAAACATGTTTCTAATGAAAGCACAGGGAAAAAAAAAACTGAAAAATAACTAACCAAAATGGAGGCCAGCAATCTACCAGAGTTCAAAATACTATTTGTAAGGATGCTCAATCAACTTAGGGGTAGAAGAGATGAACTCAGTGAGAAATTCAACAAAAGGATAGAACATGAAAAGGATATAGATACCACAAAAAAGAACCAGTCAGAAATGAAGAAGACAATAACCAAAATGAAGAATTTGTTCAAGGGAATCAATATCAGATTAGTTGAAGCAGAGGATCACATTAGTGATTTGGAAGACAAGGTAGTGGAAAATACCCAATAAGAACAGAAAAATGAAAAAACAAGAGAGAGATTTGATTAAGGGAACTCTGAGATAAATCAAGCATACCAATATTTGTATCAAATGGATACCGGGAGAAGAGAGAGAGCAAGGAATTGAAAATATATTTAAAGAAATAATGACAAAAGAACTTCACTAACCTGAAGGAGGAAATAGACAAATAAGCCCAGGGATCACAAGAGAATCCCAGACCAAAGAGGACTGCACCAAGACACATCAAAATTAAAATGCCAATGGGCAAAGACGAGAGAGATTCTTAAAAGCAGCAAAAGTAAAGCATTTAGTTATGTGCAAGGGAGTGCCCATTAGACTGTCAGCTGATCTCTCAGCAGAAACTTTACAGACCAGAAGCAATTGGCAGGAAGTAATCGAAGTGATGAAAAGCAAGACCCTATAACCAAGAGTACTGTATCCAGAAAGGTTATCACTTAGTATGGAAGGAGAGATAAAGAAGTACCCAGAAAAGAAAAAGCTAAAGGAGTTTATCACTAGCAAAGGAGTATTACAAAAAATGTCAAAGGAACATCTTGAAGAAGAAGGGGGAAAAAAAGATCAAATATACAAATAATAAAATCAAAATAACTACAAAGCTAATAATAATTACTTTAAAAGCAAACGAATGATATGCTCCAATCCAAAGACACAGGGTGGCTGAATAGATAAGAGAACAAAACCCATACATGTGACATCAAACCAAAGTGTTTTTTCACAGCAAAGGAAACCATCAGCAAAACAAAAAGACACCCTAAGGAATGGGAGAAGATATTCACCAATGAAACATCTGAGAAGGGCTTAACACCCAAACTATATAGGGAACCCATACAACTTAACATCAAAAAGACAAATGATCCAATTAAACAATGAGCAGAGAATCTGAGAAGACACTTCTCCAAAGAGATCATACAGATGGACAAGAGACATATGAAAAGAGGCTCATCATCACTAATCATCAGAGAAATGCAAATTCAAGCCACAATGAGGTATCACCTTATGAGTGCCAGAATGGCTATCAACGAATCGACAAATCACAAGTGTTAGGGAGGACGTGAAAAATAGGGAACCTTTGTGCACTTTTGGTAGGACTGAAAACTGGTGCAGCCATGATGGAAAACAGTATGTTTTCTCAAAAAATTAAAAATAGAACTATTATATGACCCAACAATATCACTCCTGGGCATTTATCCAATTAATCCAAAACACTAATTCAAAAAGATATATGCATCCCTATGTCTACTGCAGTATTATTTACAATAGCCAAGATAGAGAAGCAGCCTAAGAGTCCATTGATAGATAACTGGATAAAGAAGAGATGGTACATATAAAATATGACCTGGCCATAAAAAATTAAATCTTATTCTTTGTGACAGCATGGATGAACCTAGAGGGTATTAGGCTAAGTGAAATAAGTATGAGAGAAAGACAAATACCATATGATTTCACTTATTTGTAGAATCTAAAAAATGACATAAACAAACAAAAGAGAAATAAACTCATAAGTGCAGAGAACAAACTGATGGTGCCAGGTGGGAGGGGGTCGGGAACTGTATAAAAAATTTAAAGTGGTTAGAAAGTACAAATTGGTAGTTATAAACTAGTCATGAAGATGTAAAATATAGCATAGGCAATATAGTCAATAATATTGCCTTAACAGTGTATGGAGTCAGGTGTAACTAGGCTTATCAGGGAGATCACTTTGTAAGCTCAATAGTTCAGCAGTCCCCAATCTTTTCGGTACCAGGGACCAGTGCTCCTATGAGAATCTATGCCTGATGATCTGAGGTGGAGCTGAGGCGGTGATGCTAGCGCTGGGGAGCGGCTGCAAATACAGATGAAGCTTCACTTGCTGGCCTGCCACTCACCTCCTGCTAGACAGCCCAGTTCCTAACAGGCCATGGACTGGCACCAGTTCACAGTCCAGGGGCTGGAGGCCCCTGCTATAAATGCCTAAACACTAGGCTACACAACTTAAACTAACGCAATTTTGAAAGTCAAATGTAATTGAAATTAAATATTTTTTAAAAACAACAAAAATGAAATTTAAAGTATTAACATATGGTTATTAGGTATCTCTGCTTCCATAAATGGTTATCATTTTAAGGCAAACATGTATTTTCAATTACATGAAGACTTTTAAATATATTTTTAATGCAATGGCTTAGAACATAGTGGAATCCCTTTGTGATATGGGTTTTGAGAAAGAGAACATACATTTCTAAATTTCCATAATTTCTAGTTTTATTTTAGAGTACAAAACCCAAGATAGAAACAAACAAAAAAATTTCCTCTTAATGACTATATCATACCAAAATAAAAACTGTAAAAAAACCCTTCATATTACATGCTGTATAATTTTGGAACTGAAAGGCACAATGAACTTCATGATTATTACAATAAATAATTGAATCCATTAAAGATTTCATTTTGGCATGAATAAAAGTCATGTTGGTATAATTTAAGCCACATTAAGAATCATTACCCTTCACAAAATTTTATTTCTCCTCCATTGAGAGAAACGTTTTTCAAATATAATTTTCCTATCCCTATATATTTGCTAAGCCCATTCTTTTTCTCAGCCCCCATCTTCAGTAATTACTAAAGGAAAAAAAGAAAAAAACTCATATTCATATTTCTATAAAACTATTTGTTCTGACCAATTTTCCATTACAAACTCAAACAATGATAGGCAGACCATGGCTGTATTTTCAAGTAAGTCCTACACAAAACTAAATTCAGAATAGCAAAATTAATTTTATGCAAGAGCACTTTACCTTCTTCTCAAAACAGAGGTCTTCATCATCTGATTCAGGCCATGAATCTTCCGTGTCAGGTTTTACTAAACAACTTGAGAGTAAAAATATATGATAAAAATAAGTAAGTTCATGTCTTTAAAAGAACAACAAAAAAGGAGTGAATAGTCAGCTACCTGTATATTAAACAAAGTTTCTTGATATAATTAAATTGAACCTGTTTTAAATAAAGCTTTTACTTATCAGTTTCTGCCTCCCTTCTCCTAAGTTACAAAATATTTGATGAAGACACAAAGTTCCCATAATGAAAAATGACATCCAATTATTGTCCAAACCTGAGAGTACTTGTTTTAACCAAAAGTCCTGCAGGCTAAATTGAAATTTTAAATCATAGTTGATGTAACTTTTGTAACCTGAACTACAACAAATCTGACAACCTAAATCAAGGTAGGAAGATACAATGTCCCTTCTCCATTGTCTCTCCCTGGTTCAAACTATTCTGTGTTAGTCGAAAATGGCCGTCTTGGTTCTTTAGCATGGAAACCACTATTTAAGGTGGCCCCTTTCCTTCTTTTTACCCTCAAACAGTACATGGAGTTCAATGTGATAGCTGAAATGTCTGAAAGTTGGATGTACAAAAGCCAAAGAATAAATGTACATGCTATTATTATCCTTCCCACTCCCAGGTCCCTCTCTGCAGGGCTCCATGGCAGTCCCCAACCTTAAATCTTCTGCCTCTGAAGGCGCAGTTGCCTGACACTAGGATGGGCTCGACTGACCAAGAGTAGGCGCCCTCCATGTCCTGCTCCTGGAAAACAAGTTAAATGAGTCGCCCAATGCCTTCCCTCTTGAAACTTGGATTCCCCTGCTAATTCCATTCCTACCCTGGTCCACTGAGTTCACCAGACCCATTGTCCCCACCTTACTAAAATTAACTCACCTACCTGCAGGATGATAAAGAAAAAGAATCCTGGGCTTAGAAACCTGAATTTAAATCTCACTTTCATCATTTATTCTATACGCAAAACTAATTCCAATGTGTTTGGTTTTCGAACTCTCCATGTAAATAACCACTGGACAGTATGTTAAACTCCTGTTGAAGTACGAGAGGGTTCTTTGACTAATTAATTGCTAAGATTCCTTAAACCCCTGAAATTCTATGTGCTTTTGATTCGGTCTATTGAAAAAAGGGAGAATACATTTGGCAGAAGTGGAAAAAAATAACAGAACAATTGAAACACCAAGAAAAGTAGAGAAGAAAGTAAAAAAATAAGAAAATGCATGGAAGAATAAAAACATTCTCCAGGAAAAAAATAAAAAATCTTCATACCTTTGCAAAAAATTAGGAAAGGTATTAGCCTGGGAAGTCAGTAAGTAGAGAAAATCAATTAGAAATAACCTCAAATTAGATGCTTAATTTAGTTAACATAACATTGTCTACGTAGAGATATTCTTCATTTACAGAAAAGTAATTCATCTCAAGAAGAGTAGATATCATTATACCTATAAACACTGGCCTGATTAGGCCTTGTCCATGAAAGGCCAAGGGCTCTATGGTAAAACGAGGTGCTAGTTACCCCTGCAATTGTTAAGGATACTAAGACAAATTCTTGGAATAACTGGGCTTCTTAGGAAAACTCTAAATCAGGAGTAACAAATAAGTAAATGGGACTCTCTGAGTTGATCTGATTGCAACTATATTATGATGCAAGTGATACGCAGGAACTTATCAGTATAGGCTGAGAAACAGGACAATGGATTTGGGAATCAAGCTGACTGAAGGTCAAATCATGGGTCAGCCACTTGTTAAGTATGTAATCATGTGTCAATTCACTGACCTCCCTGAACCACAGTTGCCTAATTAATAAAAAGTAGGCTGTAATAGCAAAGCTGCTTTGCAAAGCTATTATGATGACACTATGAGAGAACAAATATTAGGCACATAATGCAGTGTCTTGCCCAGAGCAGAACACTCAACAAGTGTTAGTTCCTTTACTTTGTATTCCTTTAGTTAACACATAATTTTTAAAAATCCATAAAATCCTACCTGTGTACAGATGCTCCTTCAGAATGCTCACTCGCTATTAAAGAAAAAAGTAAAATATTTTTGAAATCAAGAATAGAAAAATACAGAACTTAAAACATATTAGACTGACACTGTGTTCAAAAGTATTCCTTTGGGACCAGACTTGAAGACTATGCTAGAGTGAATATTAACGATACTAGAGGTAGGCAATTAATATGTTAATAACTTTTACTTCCCCACCTATGTGTGTGTATAATGCAAGAAAAAAAGAATGGAATTTATCGAAATCTCATACCTGCAGGTGAGCTGCTAATTACAGAGATTTTATAATTCTAACCAAACCCTATCAAACTGACAGAAAATGTAAATAGCATAACTTTTCAGGACATCTGCCATTAAGAGCAGTTAGAGAGTACACTCATTTGGCTATAACACATGCAACTTCTCTAGCTCTTCGTCGAAGACTTTTCTGTTTAGGACAAAACACCCTATCCTAAGGAAGCTTGGTCTTTAGGCATTACCCTTTGCAGCACGGCAAAATGTGGGAAACAGACCCTTATTGGCCCTATTTCCGCTGTTTGCTATTTGATCGTGGTACCAGGAAGCTGTTGTTGAGTTTCTAGTTTTAGTGACATTTTTAGTGAGACAAATCACTATGTGAAAACAACTATTCACTTCTAAATGAAATCTATTTGCTGTAAAATTCAACAAAAATCGATATTTTACAACAACCTCAATTTGTTACAAGATGATTACAGAGGAAACATGTAACACATACATTTAAAGTTTTTTCCTTATTTGCACAAAAATATCACATTGGATTTTAGGTGTCATGTCTAATTAAATGAATTTCTTTTCGGACAATACTGTCTCACATTTTTAATTATCTACAATTAATTTATACAGTATTCTCAATACTAGGCTATTAAGAAAGAAATTCTGAGAAAATACTACTTTTTTATTAATTTTATGTGTAGTAAAGCCAACAAGAGTAATTCACTATCAGAAGTCTTACCTTGATTTTTATTCTGAGAAAATTGTTTACAAATTTCTCCTACTTTATAATCATGAATCAGTTTGTAATTGCTGTGTACGAAAAAGGTGATAAATAATGTTACTATCTTTACATTGAAATAAAAAACATTTACCAAATATATGAAATTATTAGAGTGTTTGTAAGTTCTATGTACTTTTTATTAAGCATGTGATTAAGGCAGGAAAAAAAAGTAAGGTCGACCAGTCATGACTTGAGGACAGTAGAGTTCAGACAATTAATTCGACGTAGCTTAATGTAAAGGCAAGTGTCTTGAACCCAGAAGTCCTAATTCTGTAAACAATAGCTATTTGTTCTCAAACAAGCCTCCTGTCTGTGGCTCCAAGTTCTCTTCTATAAAATAAGGATCTTACTGCCTTATTTTACAAGGTTGTTAGGAGGATTGAATGAGATAATTACACCAAAAAGATGCTCAGAGAAATAGTAAGGTAATGGAAGGAGTTGTTCTTGAACTTTGTTAAAAGTATTCTGGAATCCCGAATAAACCCCAGTGTGTGTTTCTCATAGGTGCTAACATTCAAATGTTTCAATTTTCAGAAAATGTGATTAATTTTGGTCATCAGCTGTTCTTTCTTCTGGGGGTTGTAATTCAAGGTATCTCCACTACTATATAATATGTAACTAAATGTATTTATAAATATATTACCTCATTAAATCATACAATATAAGTGTCCCTTATGATTGTAGCTCTTCATACCAAGGACAGAAATCTAATAGAGGTCAAGATCAGGCTTAAACTACTACTGTCCCTTCTCTGACGACTCCAATGCTGAACTAGCTGATCTATATTAGAACGATGCTTAATCTCCCTGTCTGTCCCCAACTGAGCTGGAAGATATGACCCTACTTATACACATGAGTACTGATGAGTTATGGATGGGACCGAGATATCTTAATGCCAAACGACATCCTTAAGATTCAGAGCTTTCTGTTGACTGGCTTCCATGGGAGGCATAAGTGCAAACATTTTGAACCCTGAAGTTAATTCGAGTCACTTGGGAGATTTTCATTATTCTGGAAAACAGATCACTTGAGGGGCCAAACTTATCTATGGAATCTTGGACAAGTTGGTGCCTACAACTCTGGGAGGGTGACATGGGACCTTCTATAACCTAAGAGGTATTCTACAAGACATCAAGTGGCCTTGGTGTAAATATCTGGTAACAAACAAGAGAAAAAGCTGACCTTTTCCTGTAGCATTATTTGAACCTCTTGGTACCAACTAGTATCTGCTAGCAGAAAACGCAAAGAATCTGCTCAAAGGGTAACACATCCTGAAGGTCTGGGCTCGGATGTGGCTCCACACAGGTTATGAGTGCAGGGCGAAGGGCTATGTGGCCAAGGCCTGGAGGACCAGCTGCCAGAACAGGGTGCTGGTGCTTTGGAAAAGTGGCTAAGCCAAAAAGCACATGTGTGTAAACTGAAAAATATTGTAATATTGAACTCCAAGTGTGTGTGGATCACCATGCAGACTAAGGGATCTGGATCAGCAAGGGCAACCTGGGAGCAAAGGTTATTCATGACCCCAGGACCACTTTCAAAGAGCCACTGTGAAGCAATACAATCAATGGACACAACACACTGATTAAGTTGTCCTTCTTTACATCTCCATCTGACGAGTGACAGATTGTCTTCCTTAGATTTAGGGAATCCTAAGTGCTTAAAAAATTCAAGGGGGAGAATATAGGAGATTGCCTCCCCAAAACACAGAATTTTCTGCTAAACTCACATTTCAAGACTCCAAATAACAATTGAGAGAAGAGACATTATTGTATCCCATGCACAGGGATACAAATGTGTCATGTTAGGATCCCAAAGGATAAAGGATTCAAAGTCCTGAGATAAGGAATCTGTACCCACTGCTGCTTCTAACTTGTCCAGCCTTTAACTGGTCTCTGTCTGAGGAGGGACACCGACTCACTGCCATTCCCAAACTGCCTGAGCCAACCTGTGACATCTCACCTGTTATGTAAGAAGTAACAGCAAATTATTTTAAACCTGTTTTGTGATAACTAACAATTTAATGTAAACACTTACAAGTTATGGCCTCTCTTGAAAGCATGTTCTTCTGCAGTCCATCCCCAGTTATCTTGAGCAAAGACGTCGACACCTTGCTGAAGAAGAAGCCTGACTATATCTGAGGTTGAATCATTTACAGCAAGCATGAGGGAAGTTCTAAAATAACAGAGAGATAATTCACCTTTTAGAATATTAATTTATTTGAACAGCAAATTTGATATATTTATCAAATTTATAGCTCACTTGTCTGCCTAGAAGTGACCATTTACATGTTAAAGAGTTTATCTCTGTAAATAACCTCCAAGTATAAGGAAGGGACAAAAAAGAAGCCTCTTGTCCACTTGGGGTTTACATAGAAAGTTTTCCAATAGACAGGAAACTATGGTGGGGTCTTATCTGAAGTAGGTGAACAATTTAAATGAACAATTTTCTGTTCGTCCTTAGTCTCATGTATTGTATCTCAAAGTCAGCTAGAAGTCAGGTGACTAAAAGGTGTTTTGCAGATTCTAGACAATAATATTAATAATTATTATAACAATAATTGTCCTAGAGTTAACGATACTGATAAGCATGTGCTAGGCACTAAAGTAAATGCTAAATAATCTAACACACACCATTCTTGTGGATATATTCTTATCCTCCTTTTCATTTCAAGAGACATATTTGGTGATGATGAGTAATGTTACCAAAGTCCCACTCCTGGCATGTGGGAAAGCTAGACATCGATCCCAGTCTTCTGTGAACCGAAAGTCCATCATTTTTAGCGCTCACCTAGGACTTGTCTTTATTAAAGAGAACGTTCATTCAAGTAAATTTATCTTTCTTCAGTCTACCCATGCCAATTAAAAATAAAAACATCGAAGTATACTAGAAATGATAAAGGTTAAAACTAATGAACCCATTGTATTTGGGATAGTAATTCATAGTGACTTAGGAATAACATTGGTATTCTTCAAAGAAAGCAACTTAAAGCAAAAAAATTATTCAAAAGACAAAATCAAGTCCTATTTGTTTCATATGCATTTTTTAAGTAAAACTGTACATGAAGTAGAGGTTAAAAAAACTGTAAGAGAGACTAGGTTCCATAATTGTAGTGTACAGTAAAAGTTAGAGTCCAATATAAAACTAATAAAACTCTTTTGAAATCCTTTGAGCTAATATAATAAGATCATAAGACCAAAAATATTAGATTACAAATGACATCAGTCAACATTGTAAATAAATATGTTTATGAATGCTACAGTATCCTGTTCTTCCTGTTGGCCAGTCAGAATGACTTTTCCACCTAATGAATGATGTCCTAATACCGTTCACTGCATAAGAATAAGTTAATCCTCTTCTTATTAATTTTATCTTTCTGACCTGATAGTTACCACTCTAGAACAATATTAAGGTTAAAAAAAAAAAAAGAATGCACAACTATACCTTTTCATCTTATCAACTGCATGTACATTTGCATTTCTCTTTACTAAAAATTCCACCATTTGCTGTTTCTTTTCATTCACAGCAAGTAAAAGTGGTGTGAGTTCATCCTGTAAGACAGCAAAAACCATTTATAACTTAAGAGATTACGTATCTCGAAACTAAATTTTAAAACTTATAAAAGATCTTCATAACATAAACATATAATATAGCAAGTAAAGAACAAGTAGCCCTCTGGGCTGTCTCCTGTTGCTCTTTCTCTTTAAAATACTTTCCTCTGCCCTTCAACACATTTACTGCAACATCATTCTCCAAAACTCTCTTCAAACACTGACAAGCACTGCTTCCAAAATCCTGGCTTCTATCATGCTTTATCTATCGTAGTATTCAATAGTTATTATATGGCTCCGCATTTAAACAAAGAGCTTTTTGAGGGCAGGGGCTGTTTTTTATCTCTGTATCTCCAAACTCTAAAACATAACAGTATACACTTAAAGTACTTTTATTGAATTAATAACTTAAATGATTATCACTGGAGTAGTGTTTCTTAAATCATACTTAACTTGACTAGAAGTTAAGTACTGTGCCCCAGGAGAAAGACTCTAGAGAGATCGCCTGGGTTTGAGGAGGATGACAGAATATGCTTTATATGCTTAGTACTTAAAAAAAAAAAAAAAAAAAAAAATGTTTAACGTGTCTTTATCTCAATTTTATAATATTATTTTTATGGCAAACATTAACACTTCAGAAATTATAGTGTCTCAGGGATACAGTTTTGTGAGCTTTCCAACAGACGTGAAGGTTTCTCAAACTTGCTGGATTCTCTTCTATCAATGCTATCAGGACACCAGGTGTCTGCCTCAGGCACCCCTGCTCTGAAAGGGTCACTAAGGAAATGGACTCTAAAGTAAAAAGACATGGGCTTTGAATGAACTGATTGCTTCAATTAAACGGTCCATGGATTTTCTCCGATTAGAAGATGATAGATTTTTATCTAGAAAGCACAATATGAAATTTCATTCTCAATTATAAAGATAATCTTGAGACCCAAATGCATATCTACCTTTTTGAAAATCACTAAATGGCTGGCAGGGTGGCTATGAGCACTGTGGATGCTTTTGCTGAGGGTCCAGACATGACCTGACCAACTTGCTCCAACCTTCAGAACCTTGGCTTTCTGCAGTGTTTGCACCCTGTGGCCTGCAGTTTCTCCTTCCCACTGGCACTCACCCAGCATCCCCTGCTGGGGGCTAGCTCTCCATTCCTTCTCTCCTCATCCCCAGAGGAACCCACTTCCTCAGCCCCTGCCTCCGTTGCAGCCAGCCCCCTCCATCAATTCACGGCCCCCAGGCTTTCAGTCATTTGAGGCTACCACCCACTCCCAGGCACTAACAGTAAGTCCTTCCTTCTGGGGAGGAAGGGCAAGAGCTGGGAGACATAGCTTGGCCCTTTCCGTGGACAACACCTTTCTCATGCCCTCCCTGACTTGGCTTTGGCATTCTTTCCATGGTGAAAGGGTCTGATGTATAATATGGAGTATATGTATTAGAAATACAATGCTTATGACTAAAAAAAGTATAAACAAAAAACAAAACAAAAAGACGTATTTCCAATCTTTTATAAATCCTGTTAGTCGATCCATACCTTGTTGCTTGCTTCAATGTCAGCATTGTATGAAAGCAGCTTCGCTGCCATGTCCATGTTCTGAGCAGCGACAGCATAGTGCAGAGCCGTGTTGCCATCGATGTCCATTATGTTTGGATCGGCACCACGTTCGAGCAGAATAGTTGCACATCTCTCCTCCCGGCATTGTATGGCCTGTCGGTATTATGACAAAAAGTAGACTGTAAATGTTAGATTTCAAGGAAACATGGCATGAGTTTCTCCTATTAATTATAGTTAACGAGAGAAACTCATTCATTCTCCATAATTGAATCAAATCCATCGCAAGTTGACAGAGTTGGGTCTCTGTACCTTAATCAGAGCTGTCTTGTTTTCATTGTCACAGAGGTTAAGATTGCATTTTCGGTCTGCCAAGAGGGTTACCACATTTGGATGGCCATTGGCACAGGCCAAATGTAGAGCAGTCCTGTGAAAGTGAGCAGATGTTTTAGGAAACTGGAGTGCACCATCTCCAAACACACTATTATTCATGTAATTATAAACATTATATGCTATTCTTATGCCTTCGAAACAAATATTTAGTTTTTATCTGGAGTAAGTACAGTATTTATTAGCTCCTGTTATTCACCTCAGTAATGAAAGTGGTGCCCTGGGGATTCTGCTCTACTTGGCTGTGATCCTATTATCACTCTGTCACTTATGAGCTATCACTGAGCCTTTCTGTGTCTCAATCTCCTCATCAACAAAATGGAGGTTAAAACAGTGATTTTTCTCACAGGACACTGTTGTTTGCTTAAATGAGAACCTATGCAAAGTGTTTGCTACAATTCCTAGCACAAAAAAACAGCTCAATATTATTAGCTAAAATATTATAATTATTACCATTATGACTACTTTACAAAGACAACATTCTAATAGTAACATGATATTATGCTTTTTATTGCAGATATGTCTTAAGGATTAGAAAGAACATATTATTTCAATGTTCTCACACTTTAACATCTCTACCACTAAAATGCAGTTTATAATGCAGGATGCCTTTCACCTATACTTGTCTGCATTTTTAACAGTTTCTTATAGGTGCATAAGACAGTGGACATCATACCGTTACCCACAGTGCCTTACATTAAGTGAAATAATAGTTGATATAACAACCTATTGCGGTTCTGGACATCTGGTTGGCATTGAAGTAAACTTTAGTTTTTAAAAGCATTATGATAAAAGAAGACTAAAATAACAAAACAAAACAGGAAAAGAACTGTTTTCAAGTAACTTTCACTTTGTCTTTCCAGAAATTTTAAATGAAAGGGAACTCAGGACTCAAATGAACAGGGATGGCTCATTTAATTCCATATTTAGACTTTGAAATAATATAGAAATCAGATATTTTCAATAACCAATATTAGAATTTAAAATATGATACATTTGCAAAGGGGCCAGTGTAGGTTCTCTTTCACAAGGTCCTCCCTTCAGAAATATTTTTCAAAAAAGGGGGGGAAGGCTCCAATTGAGATTAGGTCCTAAGACTTCAATTTTGCATTTCTCATTTGGCTCATACTGGACAACATGAGGTTTTGAAGGATGAAAAGGGCCTGAGAGACATACTGAAAGGGTCCTGAGAAAACAACATCTGCTACAAAATAGGTATTCAGGTTAGATTTGATGAAGAAATAGATTGAAAACATGGATAACTATAGTTGCAGAGTTTGACGTATAAACAAAACTTTTATAAAGTAAAGCAATACTTCTGCAATAGTAGTAATCACTTACATTTACTTTTTAATTTCATAAGGACACAACTAGGATGACTAATCTATAATTGTTTACATATCATATGTAATAAAGCTTTATATGTAATAAAAACAACTAAATAATGAAATATGTACATAAACTTGACAGGCACAGATAAAAAGTTTCCCTTCTGAAGATTCTAAAAATGGTCAGAAAATACTAATTTTCAAAAACATTCCAAAAAATAGTATGAAATTATTTTTGTGTGTACAAGATTCATATTCCAGCTCTTATCCAGGATTATTTCATTAACAATCAAATTTTCCTAGGATTGCTTTCATGTTCATTGTAGAAATTAGATTTTTAGAAAAGGGAAAGAGAATCTCACTTATAATACAAATACCCAGAAACAAATTTTATTACATTTTCCACATATTTTTGGCTAACAGTTTGTTGGCGTGTATGTGTAATAAAAGCGATTATTTTTCTCTTTCTGATCTAACGGAGCACACCTTTGCTTGTCAATTAATTTCTACTTTATCTAATTTCAAATGAGAGGTTTTTTTCCTAGTCGATTTCAAAAACCTTCTGTAAAAAATGAAGATGTACTTTTTCTCTGATATTCATACATTTTTAGTATTTTGCAAGAACTTTTTTTTATTTAATTAATATTATTTTCAGATACGCAGAGGGTTTTGACTTTTTATATTGCTCAACCAACCTCCAGAATTCTTTTTTAGAAGTCATTGTCACCAAAAAAAAAAAAAAATGCACTTGAGTTTTACTCTGGTACTTTTCTCACTTCACATATTTCAAATATTTTACCTATACTTTATCTAGTACCTATACTTGTGATAAAAAAAAATGCATATATAGCTGCTTTCTCTAAATCCTTCACAGTTCTTACTTCACCATTTATTAATAATTTCAACTTTTCTACTAACAGGAAATCTCACCAGTAACAAGTTCTAAAGTCATACATATATTCGGGTATTTGGACATTTTCTGTTTTGTTCCAATCACTTATCTGTATTTCCTCCACATAGTAAACAAATAAGTTGTGTAATTTTATAGCCCATGTTGACCTGTATGTGGGCCAGTCTTTGTCTACTACACAAAAATATCCTTCATTTCATCAATAAAAGACAGCATTTGTACTCAAAAATATTAAACCATGATAGTTTTAGTTGGTTTATGTAAAACTGATTTATATAGGAAGAGCACATATATTGAGAAAATGAGTCTTCCTATTCCAGACTACAGCCATCTTCCCACTTCCAAGTTCACATCTAAGGTCTCTCAGTAAAGACCCTACATCCATAGGTGTGCACTGGTATAAAATGGATATTAGATGTTATCTGAAGAATGTTTAACATGCAAGTTGATCTATTATAGGAATTATTTTTCTCATTATTCTTTTTTCTATAGTATATAACATTATGGTAAAAATGTGAACATCGAAATTAATTGTGTTTCTATTTCTGATATTTAGTTAAATTGTAAAGTGTCCTATAGGGGCAGGTAAGGTGCCCAGGTAAGGTCCCACTACCGAGATGCTGCTGAGCCGGGGGCTCCACCCGGCTGTGCCCTGGCAGGTGAGTCCTTCTCCCAGGTCCCCCCACCCCCACCCCAGGCCCGCCCATAGCCACTGGCCTCACAGTCCCTGTTACCTGTTCTTCTTGTCTCTGTCATTCAGGCCATTTTCTTGGAGCAAGAGAATCTTCTGCACTTTCTTGACTTTGCCTATGCTGGCAGCTTTGTGAATTTTTCCGAGATCTTTGTCTCGGATGTGATACTTGGGCTCTGAGCTGATTCTACTACTATATTCAATGACTGTGTCAGCACCATCTCTCTGCTGGCTGGTTGAGGATAAGTTGCCCTTCTGACTCCCAAAGCCAAAAAACTTTCTCATGGCCAATACTATGCAGAGCCCTGGGCTTCACAGCCCCTTCAGCACCCTCTCTGCTTTCCGCCTCCCCCTGGGCTTCAGAGCCCCCCTCAGCACCCTCTCTGCTTTCCGCCTCCCCCTGGGCTTCAGAGCCCCCTCAGCACCCTCTCTGCTTTTCGCCTCCCCCTGGGCTTCAGAGCCCCCTCAGCACCCTCTCTGCTTTCCGCCTCCCCCTGGGCTTCAGAGCCCCCTCAGCACCCTCTCTGCTTTCCGCCTCTCCCTGGGCTTCAGAGCCCCTCAGCACCCTCTCTGCTTTCCGCCTCCCCCTGGGCTTCAGAGCCCCTCAGCACCCTCTCTGCTTTCCGCCTCCTCCTGGGCTTCTAGCCTCCAGATACGCCAACCGCCTCTCACCACCAACGCCACCCCCCTCTCAACTGCCACCGCCCAGCAGGGTAACTAAGCAGTTAGGCACTTTCGAATCTTTCAGCCGCAATAACGTTTACCAAGCAACACAAGCGAGCATGCGCCTGGCAGTTGATGATGTCGCTGCCCATGCGCGCGGAGGCCCAACGGCCAATGGGGCCCAGAGCGCCTGAGATGCACAGGTGTCTCCAGTCCCAGAGGCTGCTTGCAGCCAGCGCTGGTTGCCTTCAGTTGTTCGTGGGAACTGGCCAGTGTTTTGCTCATTCACGTGAGCCCTGAAATAGATGAGCAAATATGAAAGAGGCAGCACCCTTAAGCAAAAACATAAATGAGAAAGAAAAACTATCTTAACCGTATCTTAAAAATGTGAAATCTATTCATTTCTATTTATAAGTTATAAAAGCATTTAAAAGCATGGTTCACAAACATAACTTCATACTTTCAAATGTTCTATTTTTAACCTCAAAATCGAAGACTTCCATAGACCCAAAGCAACTTGAGAATATTAAAATCCACTTTGTATTTATCTGATTTTTAAATAAGGCCTGTGAGCATAGAAAACTATTTCTCTACTTATATATGTTAAAAAGGGCGCAAAGTTTGCTCCTTTGCCCCTTGATTTCATCAATTAATTCAATCTAGAACAGCTAGGCGAGACGTACCCTCCCATTCTTTTACTTGGTAGTTTATTAGTTGGTCAATTTGTGGCAACTGTAACCATATTATTCAGTGAATCCTTCAATTTCATACAATTTTTATTACAACCCATCTCAAATTTGTCACTTAAATTCTTTAATGGTCTTTCCCAGTGTGAATTCAGATTAAGTGGATCAGTCCATGAATCACGATACTATTAGCAGGTCATTTTTTGGCAGTGTCACATTTGTCTGGACAATGATTTTGACAACATGTGAGTATTTAATCATTTTGCCCTATAAAACAGGGTGGAAAATACATAAATGAACTTACCAGCACCAAGCAGCATAGATCATATAAGCGTAATACGATTATTCAACATAGACATCATTAGACATTCTGAACAAAATCCTATGTCGAGTGAAAGAAACAAATTAAAGGCTATGTATCAAATATTAGAAATAAATTATGAAAGATTATAGCTAAAAATTAAGGACCAATTAGTAATAGCTTTGAAAACTTTCTTGAGATGAACTCTTATGTTGTAACATGGTAAGACCATCATTAGAATTTTATGCATTTAAGTTTCATGTACATTTGAACCTAAAATGCCATTAACTAGAAATCATACGCCCTTAATAAGAGTGTAAACTTGCCATCTAGTGGAAAGAGCACATATCACCTTTCCAATCTATCATTTGAAACAGAAAGAATTCGATTGTTGCTACTTTGTTTTCTGAGTTTTCAGAAATTCCTTCCAGCAAAGAGTGTTTCTGATGCTCCAAGAGACCATTTTGGCCCTTTGCTCACAAGCACTGAATCCAAGGGTCTGCAGGTGCTTCTAAACATCTTGTTCGGCCTGAGCAGTGTATCTGAGTGTTTCCAAGAATAGGAAGGTTTAGACCTTTGAAATGTGGCAAGTGACGATCCCTACATGACACCATATCTTAATGCAGATCAAGACTATTTTTCAGATTATGGTTAGGGCTATGGTCACTGTTACTGAAACTCTTGGCTACTGGGATAAAGATGCTAGGCAAATATTGGAAACATCTGGTAGACTATGTAGATACACATCTTACAGTGTATTTGTTAGGAGAACATGTGCAATACATGAAAGATAAAAGAACAGACGGACATGAAATAATGCTTTTATAAACAGTATTTCCAATGTCTTACGGATTTCCCACATTTTATTCACAATAATATTTCATCTTCACAAGAAATCATTTCTTCCCAGGCCTTCATTCAGACCATAGGTATTGCTTCTTCAACCAAGAAGATGACATTATTCTAGTTACTAGACTTAACCTAAAAGTTCGAAATTCCCTTAATGGTGTATAAAAAGGTATTCCTATATTTTATTCACTATCTTGCAATATTAGAAAGCACTATTCAATATTTCATTGTTGCATCAACAAATATGTTTATCATTTCCTTATTGTTAATTTTTCATCAACTATGTTCCTTGCGGTTAATTTTGCTATTGCTTCTGTGCCTATAAGAGTAACAAGTTTCATGGCGTTTTGGAACATCAATCTTGATACCATATCCCTGATTAATATTGTCCTTTGTGGAGGGATTTCGCTTGATTTTTCTGCACAAATTTCACATGTGTTTATTTCCAGTTCTGAGCTCTCAGTTGACCAAATAACTGAGGCATTGTATCTGGTAGGCTACCCAGTGTTACAAAATGCAACTTCAACAGTAACAGATGTGTGTGTTTTCTCTGAAGCTAGAGCCAGCATCTTCAGGACATTTTTTAAAACCATGTGTCTTGTTATATCTTTTGGGGTTCCTCATAGCCTAATTTGTATTCCAATATTTTTTATTTTTTTATTTTTTTGGAAGGTTTGCTTGAATATCCATTCACAAATCAAAAACCAATTATAGAATTCCTGATTGCCCCAATTCAATATGATAAAAATGCATGATTAAGAATAGTCAATAAGGAATTCAGAAGCATAGCACGGTGAGGGATCTCCCTGCATCTCTCCACTTGAAATAACAATAAAACTCAAGAAATAACACCCAACCTGCACATAAGAACATCTGAGTGAGTGATTTGCACATAACAGCTCCCAAGATCAGAACCTCAGGATCCAGAGAGGTAGATTGGAGAGAACAAAGAAGCTGTCACATGCAGATGTAGTTCCTTGCAGGAGGAGGGGGAGGAGAGGAGAATTTGCAGCTGGTTACCTGAACAGCCTAGCCTAAGGGATCAGCAACTTCCACACAGCAGAGCCCAGGGATCCGGGCAGAAAGCAGAATGGGAACTAAGTGCAGACACGCAACAGCTGTGTCCTAGCAGATGCTTTGCGAACCGGGCGGGGAGGGGGTGGTGGAGATAGCGGCAACTCTCACCCACCAAACCAAAGAGCACCCTCCCTCTACCCCATATTTTACCAAAATTAGCACAACGGAGCCCCAGGGGAATTTGAGCAAACCATACAGAAACTAAAACCACAGCCGGTACCACAGACAGGGGCTGGGATCCCTGATCATGATTTGAATATTCAGCATATCAGAGAGAGGGGAAAAAAGGCAGAATTACCCTCCTAGCAGACATCCAAGTGACTTGTATGCCACCTACTGGAAATCAAAAGAAAAACACCACCTCCTTATCAATAGGCTGCAGAGATACTTCTATATAATAAATCTTCTTTCTGAAAAAAAGCAGAGTATACTTCTGTGGAGAGTGGATTGTAAGCTGACAAGGTCCTTGCACTCTGTAAGGCCAGCCATGGGTTGCTTCGCCTCCACGAATCCTCCTAAGAATGGGGAAGTACGATCTGTTCGTGAAACAATGCGGTTTTTCTCCAAGACAGGGAAGTACACTTATAGCCGCTAACAGACAGAACAGCAAAAGTTCATAATAGAATGTAGGTTGGGTAACTGCGCCAAAGATGATCTTATCCTAGCCAGCAATTGTATGCTATTGTATAAAAGCAGCTTGCAAAAATAAAACTGCACCACTACTCCATCATCAGAGGATAGTGGTCCTCCTGATCCCACCTTTGTCTCTTTTTTTTCGGCATCTCTCACTGTTCCCACTCAAGGTATTAAGCAGGCTGCACTGGACAGGGCACACTTTCATTAATGTGCAAGTGAAGAAATAGTCCATTAAACAACATGAACTACAAGGTGACAAGGCAGCCCAGAAAGATATAGAAAAATCTCCAAAAAATAAGATTAAAGACATAGAAATGTGAGATTTAAATGACAGAATTCAGGATTGCATTCCTGAAAAACCTCAATGACAGGCAAAATAAATCAGATTGACAATTCCAACAACTTAGTATCAGAATAGAACCGCAAAATGAGTTTTTTAGCGAGGAAGTTTAAAACCTAAAAAAAAGAACCAAACATAATTTCTGGAGATGATGATATGAAAACAGATGAAGAGTGAAATAGCAAGCCTAAAGAATAGAGTTGACCAGATGGAGGACAGAGTCAGTAATATCAAAGAATGAAATCTAGAAATGTCTCAGAAGGAAGAAGAAAGAGACCAGAAAATTTGAAGAAAAAAAAATGAAAGATATACAAGAACTGGCTGACACCATCAGGAAAAACCACATAAGGATAATGGATATTCTAGAAGGAGAAGAGAGAGAAGGCAACAGAGCATATTCAGACTAAAAGTTGACAAGAATTTCCCAAATTAAGGAAAGAGCTGGAGCTTCAACAGCAAGAAGCTAACAGAACACCCAATTATCTCAACCAAAAAAAGCCTTCTCCAAGGCACATTATGTTGAATTTGTCAATAATTAATGACAAAGAATTCCCAGCACAGCCAGGGAAAAGAAGATGGTAACCTATAAAGGAAAATCCATTCAACTATCTTTGAACCTCTCAATACAAACATTACAAGCAAGAAAGAAGTGGAACCAAATATTCAAAGTATTAAGTAAAAGAATTACCAGCCCGAAATAATGTATCCAGCTAAGCTCTCCTTTAGATATGAAGGAGAAATAAAAACCTTTACAGACATACAAAAGTTGAGAGAATTCTCCACTACAAGGCCTGAATTACGGGATACTGAAAGGGGTCAGCCCACCTGAAACAAAATGACCAAAAAATACATAACTGTGAGTAAGATGACTAGCTGGCAGACAGAAGCAGGATAGTGCAACCCTTATTGAGAAAAAGGAGTTACAACTTAAACGTTAAGAAGATAATCGCTATTACAAGTTAGAAATAAACATTTAGCATACAAAGGGACAATTTAAGAAAACAATAATAGACAAGGGGAGAAAACAAGGATCGAAATTCACAAAGGCGAATGGAGATAAGGCAAACGCAGAAGAAAATGGACTACTGTATATATATATATAACTATCCTTTACTTAATGGTAACCACAAACCAAAGATCTGGAACTGAGATACGTAATATAAAACAAGAAGGACCAAAGGGAAACCCCACAAAACCCCACCAAATTAAAATAACAGGCAGAAACGCAAGGACAAGGAAATAATAGAAACATAGGGCTACCAGAAAATGAAAGATAAAAAACCAACCATATGCTGCCTTCAAAAGACACATCTCAGTTCCAAAGATAAATATAGACTCAAAATGAAAGCATGGAAAATGGTAATCCAAGCAAATGGCGTTCAGAGAAAAGTGATGTAGCTGTTCTTGCACTGGACAAAACAGACTTCAATATAAAAAAAAGTAAAGAGGGATACTGAGGGACACTTCATAATGATAAAAGGAACCATACATCAAGAAGATACAACACTTATTAACATCTATGCTCCCAATCAGGGAGCCCCAAAATATGTAAAGCAATAACTAATGGAACTAAAGGGAGAAACAGACCAAAACACTATCATAGTAGGAGACCTAAATACCCCACTGTCAGATATGAACAGATCTTTCAAAAAGAAATAACATCCTTAAATGACCCATTAGACCAACTAGATAACATCAACATCTCCAGAGCCTTTCAACCCAAAACAATTGTTTATACATTTTTCTCTAGTACATTAGGAACATTCTCAAGGACTGACCACATACTGGGACAAAGAGATAGCCTCAATAAATGTAAGAGGGTTGAAATCATACCAACCATATTCTCTTATCATAATGCTTTGAAGCTGAAGATCAACTGAAAAAAGAAAGTGGAAAGAACCACAAATGCATTGAGATTAAACAACATACTACTGAAGAATGACTGAGTCAGAGAAGCAAAAAGAGAGATCAAAGATACATAGAAATGATGAGAATGAAATTACAACATATCAAAACATTTGGGACACGGCAAAAGTGATAACAGGAAAATTCATGTCCTTTCAGGCCTATCTCAAAAAATAAGAACAAGCCCAAATAAACAACCTAACACTACATTGAAAAAAAAAAACTAGAAAAATAGAACAAATGAAGCCCAAAATCAGAAGAAAAAAGAAAATAATCAAAATTAGAGAAGAATTAAATGAACGAGAACAACAATAACAACAAAACAATAGAAAAAATAAATGCAACAAAGAGCTGGTTCTTTGAGAAGACTGATAAAATTGACAAACCCCTGGCTAGACTCACTAAAGAAAAAAGAGAAAAGACATAAATAACATAATCAGGGATGAAAGAGAAGTTATGACATATTGTAGAAATACCAAAGATCATTCAAGAATACTATGAACAATTATATAGCACCAAATTTAAGAATCTAGACAAAATGGACAAGTTCTTAGAAATATGCAACCTTCCTAGACTGAATCATGAAGAACTTCAAAATATAAATAGACCAATCAGCAGTAGGAAATTGAAATGGTCACCAAAGCCTCCCAAAAAATAAAACTCCAGGACCAGATGGCTTCACCAGTGAATTCTATGAAATATTCAGATTTATTACCTATTCCTCTCAAACTCTTATTCATCTCAAACTCTTTCAAAAAATCGAAGGGGAGGCAATACTTCCTAACTCATTTTATGAGCCAACATTACCCTGGTACTAAAACCTGGTAAAGATAACTCAAAAAAGAAAGACCAATATCTCTCATGAACACAGATGCAAAAATCCTAAATAAGATACTAGCAAATTGAATATAACAACGTATTAAATGAGTTGTAGCCTTTACTAGTTTCCATTCTGTAAATACTCCCACTCCAACCAGTTACAATTTACCACTGTAATGATGCTTAATGAGAAGTTAGAAAGAGATGTATACAACTTGGTCTCATGAGCCAGTATGAGCTAACTCTAGTACACCACTGTCGGGTATTTTGGTGGCTGCAGGAAGGTCAAAACATACTTTATTGGACCATTATTCTTTTTTATTTGCTTTATATTCTTAATACAATTTTTTAAAGTGGTTGGACTGACCTCAAAATAAAAGGTTAAAAGTAAACAACAACAGGAAAAGGATTATACACCATGATCAAGTGAGCTTCATCCCAAGGGCACAGGGATGGTTCAACAAACACAAATTGATTAATGTGATACACCACATAAACAAAATAAAGACTAAGAATCATGTGATCATATCAATAGATGCAGAAAAAGCCTTCAAGATACAGCATCCATTTATGATCCAAACACTTAATAAAATAAGAAGAGAAGGAAAGTATCTCAACATAATAAAGGTGTATATGACAAACCCTCACCTAACATTATACTTAATGGTGAAAAACTAAAAACTTTTCCTCTAAGATCAGGAACAAGACAAGGCTGTCCACCATCACCACTGTTATTCAATACAACACTGGAGGTCCTAGCGAGTGCAATCAGGCAGTAGAAAGATATAAAAAGCATCCAAACAGGAAATGAAGTTAAACTGTCACTATTTGCAGCTGACATGATTTTCTATACGGAAAACTCTAAAGACTCCACAAGAACACTAGTGAAAACAATAAGCAAATACAGTAAAGTTTCTGGATACAAAATCAATGTTCAAAAATCTTTAGCATTCCTATATTCTAATAATGATTTGTCAGTAAAAGAAATGAATAAAATAATTCCTTTTGCAATTGAAACAAAAAGAATAAAATACCTAGGAATAAATCCAGCAAACATGTGAGGGACCTATGCAATGAAAACTACAAGACTCTATTAAAGGAAATTTAAGAAGACACAAAGAAATGGAAAGATATTCTATGTCCTTCAGTTAGAAGAATCAACATAGTTAAAATGGTCTTATTACCTAAAGCATTATGCAGATTTAATGAAATTCTCATCAAAATACCATTGATATTTTTTTAAAGAAATAGAACAAAAAATCATCAGATTTGTATGAAGCACAAAACACCCTGAATCACCAAAGCCATTGTAAGAAAAAAGAACGAGACTGGAGTCATCACTCTGCCTGACTTCAAATTAAAATACAAAGAGACAATAATCAAAACAGCATGGCACTGGCAGAAAAACAGACACACAGACCAGTGGAACAGAATTGTGAGTCCAGAATTAAACTCCCATTTATACAGGCAAATAATTTTTGACAAAATAGCCAAAACATACAGTGGAGAAAGGAAAGCCTCTTCAATAAATGGTGCTGGGAAAACTGGAAAGCTGCTTGCAAAAGAATGAAACTAGACTGTTGTCTATCAACACACACCAAAATTAATTCAAAATAGATTAAGGACTTGAATATAAGACCTGAAACAATAAATTGCATAGAAGAAAACATAGAGACTAAACTTATAAACCGTGGACTTAAAGAGGATTTTTATGAATTTGACCTCAAAGATAAGGAAAGTAAGAGCAAAAATGAATGGGATTACATCAAACTAAAAAGCTTCTGCACAGAAAAAACAAACAAACAAACAAACAAAACTGTCAACAAGGTAAAAGAGACAGCCATCCAAATGGGAGGAGATATTTGTAAGCAATACATCCAATAAGGGCCTAATATTCAAAATATACAAAGAACTCATATGATGACTCAATAACAACAACAAAAACAAACAATCCAATTAAAAATGGGCAGAGGACTTGAACAGACACTTCTCTCAAGAAGACATAGAAATGGCCAACAAACATGAAAAGATACTCAACATCTCATCAAGTATGATAATTACCTGGAGGTATTTCACAGCTGTTTCAATCAGGTCGAGGTAGCTTCCTTCTACTCCTAGTTATCTGAGATGTTATATAAAGAATGGGTACTGAATTTTGTCATTTAATTTTTGTCTATCTCTTAGATTATCATGTCATTTTCCTATTTTAATCTGAATGTGGAAATTTATGTTAAATGATTTTTATTATGACACCAACCTTGCATTCCTAGGATGACTCACATTTGGTCATGCCTTATTTGTATTTTCAGATATTGCTCTTTGTTAACATCTTATCAATGATATTTTTTTCTATGATCATGAGGGATACTGGTCTGAAATTCACTTTTCTCGTAATGTCTCTCTCAGGTTTTGATATGAATTATGCTGCCTTCAAGAAATAAGCTGGTAAATAGTCCTCCTCTCCTGCATTCTGAAATATATGATATATGGTTAATACCGTTTCTCCATTTTTCCCTTTAATATTTGATAGAATTTACCAGTAGTCATCTGGGCATGGTTTTTCTGAAAAGTTTTCTTTTAAATTTACTTTCTTTCAGAAATAGAAGTCCACTCAGATATTTTGTTTCTTCTTGGGTCAGGTTGGTATGTTTTGTCTTACAAGGAATTTACCAGTTTATCTAATTGGCCAATTGATTATTTTTTTTATCACTATTTTAAAGCCTCTAGTATGCTCCCTGTGCAATTCTTGATATTGGTTGTTTGTATTACATTCTTTTTGTTTCTTGATCAAGAAATGATTGATTTTACTGTATTTTTCCAAGACCCAAATTCACCTGTATTAATTTTCTCTATTATTTCTCTATCTGCTATTTCATTGACTTCTACCCTTCTTGTTTTGTACTTTAATTTTTTTCTCTTCATTTTCACACTTGTTAGCATGGTAGATTAAGCCATTGATTTAAACCTTTATTCTTTTCAAAGTAAGGTTTTAATGACATAAACTTCCTTTGAAAGTTTTCACTGTATGCACAAATTTTTATATGATGGGTGTTCATTATCATTCATTTCAAAATAAGTTCCCATTTCCCTTTCAATTTTTTCTTTGACAATGGATCAAATGTCTTTATTCTTGCTTTCTTTTTAAAGAATACTTTAACTGGACATAGAATTCTAGGTTGAGAGTGTTATTTTCTTTTAATACTTTTAAAATGTCATTGCATTGCCTTCTTGATGCAATGCTTCTGTTATATTATTCTCTATTGAATCTGCCTCATTTTTTAGCTACTTTTGAGGGTTTTTTATTATTTGTTTTCAGCAATCTATGACGTGTTTGTGTATCATGTGTTTTCTCTTCAAGCTTTTAGCTATCTTTGAGCTTTAGTACCTGATGGATATTTTCCACTTTATTTGGAAACATAGGTGCTGTGAGTCCAAAGAATTCTTGAAGGAGTTTGGAGGTGAAGGAGAGATACAGTAGGAGAACTGGAGCAGTATGTGAGAGCCAAGTACAGATATTTTTAATAGGAGAATCTTTAACATGTTTAAACTCTAAAAGGAGGATTCAGTGAGAGGTAGAGACTGAAGTTACATACTAGTAAGTTATTAATACCGAAAAGTACTGGAAAAAGAATAGGAAGATGGGATCCAAAATATAAGTGAAGAAATTGGCTGCTGAGGAAAGGAAACGTCTAAGCTGGGAATGATAAAAGCAGAGTCCTGCTGCACTGGGAGAACTGCATGAAGGGCCAGAATCCAAATGTCCTGGAAGCCAGGCCACCTGTGGATTATTCAATTGAATGAGAAATAAATTTCATCTTTGTCTTAAGTACTTCAGAGATGTTCTAACATTTGGAAACTAATGTAGGAAAAAAATTATAATCTGATGCTATCTCATTACTTCCAGGCCTTGTCCCAAACTTACCTGGCAGGGGTCAGTCAGAGCTGTAAAACTGACATGGAAAAATTTCACAATTTCAAATTGCTTTAAAACTATCATCACAGAAAATGTGAGCTTAGAATGTTTAGCCCAATTCAATTTTGTAGTCATTTTGAGAAACCAGATTCCATTTATAGGGTAACTGGAATAACCAGCAGAGGAGCAATTAGATACAATCTGCTTTGATTATAGGTCTTGGCTATCTGAACTCAAAAATGCATTAGAAATCTGGTACAAACACATATGGCCATATCTTCAGAATGTAGCTAGGTTTCTAGTCTTTATCAATTTCAGTGCCTCGCTTGGGAATAATTGGAGTCATCTTGCTTTTTCCTTTTCATGAAAAATGAAATTGATGGGATTATATGAGTAAAGGTTTGGCTTTGAGTTTGAAACTTACTCAATAATTGAACATTTGTAAGCAAAATTACTGCAGTATTCACCTTATTCCTTAGAGTCACTCCCCACACATGGAAGTTTTGACACAACCAATGCAAATCACAAATCTGATTCCACCTGTGGGTTCTTATTCATTGCAGTGATCCTAGTTCTAAAGAGTGTAACTCCATGTTTTAGGGAAGCTTATAACCAAACCTGATCCAACAGCTGTAATCTAGAAAAAGAGTGTAAAACCTCAAAAATAGCCCTGTGCCAAACTTTTAAAACTTGAAAATTGATGCCATCTTATGGTAATGGAGAAGTAAAATTAAAATTTTCTCATTTTTTGGTATTTATTAAAGAATCATTGTCAAAATCAGGCCCGCCTTCAACAATCCTTTCCCTCAGCGATCTGAAACAATCAAATAAGCCTCCTGAATCTTCCTTTACAATATTGTTAATGTGCAGGCACTTCCTTGACAATCAGACACGTGCTTTCAGAAGGAAGGTTTCAATTTCCCGAGAAAATGCAGGAATTTTTTTTTCACATTTTAATGTTTCTGTAATCTAGCTGCAGTAGAAACTCTACAGCAGTAGAAACTTTCCACCTCCCAGCTGGAAAAGTGAAAATATCATCACCATTTCCTGTACTTTTGCCCTTACCTTTGAATAAGTTATCTTGCGCTAGTTTTATTTCTTTGTTTTATTGCTCTATTTAATTTTAACGAGTAAAGAAAATTGGAGATTCTGTTAAACATTCTATCCTTTCATGTTAGGTGGGACCTGTACCCTGTCAGGACACAAGGTCTGTGAATTGTGTGCCAAATAGCTGTGTGAGCAAATAGTGAGATAAACAAGCTATTTGTGGAGACAGGTGGAGCAGATGCTCCTTAACCACATGATCAGTGTCAACAGTGCCGGTAATGGGAACCAGGAACGGGCCTCCAGAACTGCTGCACTGGGAAGAACTCAACATCACTGTTGTGACACTTCTGCCCCAATGGCATAAGCTGAAGCTACTTATGAGGAAACACCATACAAACCTCAACTGAGAGAAAGTCTACAAGATAACTGGCCTATACTCTTCAAAATGTAAATGTCATGAAAAGCAAAGGAAGACACAAGAAAATGTCTCAGGTTAAAGGAGACCAAAGAAACAGGACAATTGGACCGAACAGATCATCTTGGTGTTTCTTTCTCTACAGTGGATACCAGTCAGACAATTGGAAAAATCTGAATTAAGGTTCATAGATGAAATATTAACATTGAACTAATTTTCATTTTCTGTTTTGATAATTATACTAGATACATAAGATGATTCCTTTTTCTTAGGAAATATACACTAAAGTATTTAGGAGTAAAAAGTTATCATGTCTGCAACTTACAAATGGTTTATATATTTTATATATTATACACCTACATTGATATTTATCTAGACAAGAGAAGGGAGAAATCATAAAGCATATATAGTAAAATGTTAACATTTGTGGAATGGTATCCAAGAATTCATTGTAATCTCCTTGCAACTTTTCTATAAGTCTGAATATTTCTATTTTTTCTCCTATAAACTAGATTTATTTTAATTACATTAGGGTGACATTGGTTAATGAAAACATAGATTTCAAGTGCACGTGTAAGAATATTTCTAAAATAATTTTTTTTAAAAAAAGAATATTTCCAAAAGAAAAATACTTTTAAATGATAATAACGAATTATGATCCATTGGAGAAAATAAACCATGAATCCATGCTGGCAAATGAATTAAACTTTTGATGAGAAGAGATATTATAAATCTCAAAATACCTCCCCATAAAACACTAACTGTTTTGTGAAAAGGTCACATTATAGAGGAGAAACCTGGCTGATATGGCCTTTAGTGATCAACGTTACATCATCAATAACCGCACACATCAAAATTGTAGGTCACGTCACAGGATGCAATAAGAGTACAGGACCACTTCCGTGATACTCTTGCTAAGAACATATGATCTGAATCCCATCATAAGGAAACATCAGAAAAAGTTACATTGGAGGATGTTCAATATGACTAGAAATTACTCCTCAATAGAGTCAAAGTCAGGGAAGGACTGACGAACTCTTTCAGACTCAGGATATAGAGACGTGACAACTAAATACAATCCATGGATCTCAACGAGATCTTCTTGCTGTAAAAGATTTTACAGACAAGAGGCAAAACTTAAAAAGAATATGAGCAACAAATAATAGAATGCATTTGTGTTAATTTTCTTCAAAACATTAAGCATTATCAGGGAGTGACATCAGAGGCATAACAGGGAAGAAACCCCCCCCCCTTAATCTCTTCCCTTGAAATTATAATACATTGAACAGCTACAATTAAAGCAAATACTCAGCTTAGTACACAAATACATCTGAGAGATCTGCTCATTAGAGCATCAGGAGGAGGACAAATAGGGTAAGACAGGAGAGAGGAGCAGAAACCTGTGCTTGAGACTGATGCTACAGATGTAGCCCAGAACTCCCTGCAGAATGCAGGGGAGGAATTAGGTGGTGGTTTACACTCTTTGAAGTCCCCCCAACACACACCCCCAAGGAGTCCTGCCAGGGTAATGAGTAAATTTCACACCCAGGGCCCAGTGAATAAGACAGAAAACAGGGCAGAGACAAAATACAGAAAGGTGGCAGCTGTTTTAGCAATTGCCATTGCCAGGCAGATAACTGAGTC
Source organism: Rousettus aegyptiacus (assembly GCF_014176215.1). NCBI lineage: Eukaryota > Metazoa > Chordata > Mammalia > Chiroptera > Pteropodidae > Rousettus > Rousettus aegyptiacus. The sequence continues at coordinate 82,704,489 of NW_023416285.1, forward strand.
ACAAAGTCTGACCTCCTTCACCACCCTGCCAGAGCACACCTCCCCACACCACCCAAGAGCTAGCAGCAGGCCCAGAACTGCATCAGGCTGCTGAGGCAGTACCAAAATTTCAGGAGCTCTTCAGAGGCTTGGTTCCCCATCACCCTCCACATTCTTCCACAGGGGGAGAACCCAGAGATCAAAGCTGGACACAGAAAAGAAATACAGCTCCCCAGACAATAAAGGGCATTTTTTTTTCTGCCACAAAGCAGAGATCTCAGAGGCCTAAACACTGCAGGAGCCTTAAGAGGCACCTACAAATAAAAACCTCTTCTTATCAACCTGTTAAAGAGAGAGCACTCTAAATAATAATAATTTTTTTTAAAAAAAGCAGAGGACATTCTCATAAATGTGTAAGGGTTTCTTTTTCTATTAGTAACATAGCAATAGTATAGATAATTCTAATAGATCCCTGGGTTAGCTCTTTTGGTATTAACAGTTTAATTTTGATAATTATTTGATAACTTTGACTATATTTCATTGGAATTCTGAGAAAGAATACTAAGTCATAATATAGTGCTATCAAAAATCATATAAAGTACTAAGACAGTTGATTTAAAAATTTAAAGGTGATATTTACACACATAACCCACGACTGTGATAAATTACACAAACATTTCAGATTTTGAAAAATCATGAGTGGAATTATATCACCAAAAAGTGTTCAAACAAAACTCTGTTAATATACACAACCACTATTTTTGACTCATGGGATATAATCAGAAAGCAACATAATCTACTACAACCTTTTAAATATTCTATTTTTCTCCTAACCCAGGTTGAAAAACTTTACTCTCAAGTCATAAAAAGTCCATAGAGTAGCTTTAACTCACAAAGCACTGAAACAGAATGCCCAGCCCCATATAACTATAAAAACGCCAGAAGTTAATCAGGTAGGCCAGGCCACATGACCACTTACAGCAGAAATGAACGGCAGGCACTTCTTTCCCAATTCCATCCTCTCTCCCTCAGCTGACCCTACCAGGGTCAAAACCGTAAGGGGTAGCTGGGGTTATCTGGCTGATATTATTATAAAATTGTTTGGGGGGGGGCATGGGTCTGAAAATTAAAGCTTTTTCTGAGGGGCACTTCTGTACCCGCAGCTGTTCTCACCTGCAACTCCCTTGACCTGAGTGAATGCAATCCATTCTTGTTGGCTTTTCTTTCTTCTTACCTATTGGGATCTCTTAGCAAATCGAGGTCCACTTTAGATCAAACTCTTCTGAGGCTCCTCATACTTCTAAACAGACCCTTTGTACAATATCAAAAATAGATACCCCGTAATGGCTTACTCTCACGCTTAGGGTTTGCTTCCAAAGCCAGAGGAGACTCACCCAATGGCACTGTAAATTGAAGTGGCATCCACCGGTAAGCAAACAGTTCCCTAGCCTGAGGCTGTAGTCCTTCCTGTTTAAAGCAAACAACAGAAAGTGTAGCTAGGTATTTTCACTGAAAGTTCTGGGAGGTAAAACAGTCATCTGGATTTAGTGAGTGCTCCATATACTCCAGATTTACCAGAGACGTGCAGAGCAGACACTGAAGCTGGTTTAAGCCATCCACACACCCATGGTTGCCAAAGGCTGCAACTATGCACAAAGGAGGGAGGGAGGGAAGGAGAGAGAGAGAGAGGGAAAGAGGGAGGGAGGGAGGGAGAGAGAAGCCTACAAGAAAGCAAAATCTAGGGAAGACTTGAAAATGTTGAATGTACTTATCAGCTCACACACAGACCCAATCTCTGCCTAAATGCTAAGCTGTGCAGAAACAGCAGCAGTCTTTAGGAAGCAAGATTTAAAATTTTAAAAAATGAACAGACATATTAGTGGCTGCACACCCTAGTAAAGACAGACTTCACAGATATACTAAAGGTAGGTTATTAAACAAAACAAGAACAATTCTTTGGAGAGAAAATCAGGCTCCATAATTGATAGATTAGCTGATATTCAACAAAGTTACAAACCAAAGAAACAAGAAAGTGTGACACTTACTGAGGAGGAAAAGCATTATTATAAAGCAACTGTGTATCTCCAGATGTTGGATTTATCATGGACTTAAAAGAAGTTGTGTTTAAAGAATTAAAACTATGATGGAAATGATCCAATGCATGAAGAATCTCAATAAAGAGATAAAGTATATGAAAAGAACCACATAAAAATTCGGAGCTGAAAAACACAATGATCTGAACTGAAAAATTCAAATTTGAGATGGCAGAAGAAAAAAATCAATGACCTTAAGAATCCACAGAAACTATTCAATCTGAAGAGATGGATAAAAAACAATGAAGTAGCAAAATCCTAGAGACCAAATCAAGTGTGTTAACATGTGTAAGGGCAATCCCAGAAAAAGAGAAAAGCACAGGTACATGTATTTGAAGAAATAATGGCCAAAATCTTCACAAATTTGGTGAAAAGCATTAATCTACAGATCTAAGCAGCTCAATAAATCCCAAGCAGGAAAACCACAAGGTGATCCACACCTATAAAAACATCATAGCCAAACTGTTAAAAGACAAAACTAAATAAATAAATCTTGAAAACAAGAAGAGATGACAACCTATCACCCAAGGAGACCAAAATTTTGAGCAATAGCTGCCTTCTCACTAAAAATAATGAAGTTAAGGGTTGTGGGATAACCTATTCAAAGTGATTAAACAAAGAACTGTCAACCAGGTATTCCATACTCAGCAAAACTATTCTTAAAACACAAAAACAAAATAAAGACATTCCCATAAAAATACTAAAGACATAAGATTATACAAAGTAGTTCTGTCACTGTATTGCTGAGTTGTAACATGTATAGATATAACAAATCACAATAGCACAAAGAGAAAAAGATACACAGGGGAGCAAAGTTCCTCTATTTGACCAGAATTAAATTTGTCTTATTCTGACAGAGGCTATGTGATCAGTTAAGATGCATACCGTCATCTCTAGAGCAACAACTAAGATGTAACTCAAAAAAGGAGGAAAGAGGGATTGCTTTAGATATTAGAAAAACAAAATAGCAAAATGGAAGATGTTCAAAACAACTTCATCCATATTAAATATGAATGAACCCAACTCGAATAATAAAGATTGCGGACTGGATAAAAAATAAAGCAAGATCCAGCTGATAAAGGACTTATATTCAGAATATATGATTTCTTATAACCCATAAGACAACCCATAAGGGAGAGGAGGATTTAAAATACTTGAATAAATATTTCTTCAAAGAAATACAAATGGCAAATAGGATAAGATGCTCAACATCACTTGTGCTCAGGAAATGTAAATTAAATCCACAATGACATACTACTTAATATCCATCAGAATGGCCTTATCAAAAAGACTGTCTTTTAAGAAGTACTTCTTTTTAGAATATGTGAAGGCACAGAACCTTCAAACACTGACGGTTGGAACATATTACATAATTACTTTGAAAACAGTTCCTCGGGTTCTTAAAAAGATAAAGAGAAACTTACTACATGACTCAGCAATTTCATTCCTAGAAGTCTATCCCAGAGAAATGAAACATGAATTCATGCAAAAACATGTACATATACATACCTATATACACAGAGGAAGAGGAAGGGAAGGAGAAAGGAAAAGGAAATGGCAATAAAAAGAATGGGGCAAATAAAAACAATTGGTGAATCTGAGTCAAGGGTATATGGGAGTTGCTTCTATTATTCTGTTAACATTCTTAAATTTGAAACTACATCAAAATTTAAATTTATAAAGAAAAGGGCAAGAACATCATGTAGTAAGCTCCTTGTAGCAACTTCTTCAATGAAGACCATATACAGCTTAGAAGTTATTAAAAAACTGTAGGTAATTTTAATAAAATCACTTCAAGAATATAATTTGGTTGTAAAAACCAATACAATGTACTCTAAAATTACTTTTCTGAGTTAAATAAATTTATCTGTAAATCCTGTAACAAATACATTTGTATTCGTAAAATCTGATCAAAAAGCAAATGTGATTTTCCATTTTTAGCACAGAGTAATTCAAAAGTTCACTTTGAAGGGGACTAAGGTTTTGGTTTCATTTTGCTTTTAAGATGAAGCATAATTATATAGTTATTCAGAATGTAAAGTGTTACTTGTTTATTTAACAAAATACTGCTGCTGAAATAAATTTCATTAGTCAGTGATAGTAATGTTAAAACAGAAAAAAGACCATGAAAATGCAAGCTGCATTTTTAAAAGTTTATAACCACTTAAATTCTGATTGTATCTGTACGTTTACAATTCTCTACTCTTAAGATTTTTTAAAAAACATTTTATATATAAACAATCTAGAGCATAATTAAGTACATCTTAATGAAGTTTTCACTGATGTAGAATTATGGTTTACCAACAGCCAAATAGCATCATTTCCTTATCAAAGATAAATGGTACTACCTAGAAATAAAGACGAACTGTCAACAATTTCACTTTACTACACAAAAATACATCAAAGGAGCTAAAGGCACAATTTTATTCACATCTAGTAGCGTAACCAACCATAAAATCTTATTTTCAACTTAACTGATTGACATGTCTCAAACAAGCTGTTTTCAATGCTGATAGTTCTTTATTTTCTTTAACATATTTGTTATGAGTTGCTGATTTGCAATAGGTGTCATCGTGAGAATAACCCAACTTAGATAAATGTGACAAAAGGTTGACAAAGTGTCTCACACCCTTGAGTGATACCAAGTCATGAATGGGCGAAAGGCGTTGCAAAAGGAGACTACTGCAGTGCTACTAATATTCTCGCAGTAAAACCAGCAGTGCATCCACTTAAAGAAATATCATCTCAATTCCAACTTCTTCCCCTCAAGGACAATTTGAATCTCTTTGGCATCCAAAGTCTCATAGGTCAATAAAGCTTCTGCTAGATTTTTGTGCTCTTTTGCATGAGTCTTCAAGATATGTTTTGCTCGTTCATATGAGTCCTGAAATAGAAAAGCAAGTATGTAAGAGGCAGAAACCTTAAAAGCAAAAACTACCACTGAAAAAAAGAAAAAAACTTTATGTCCTCTAAAAAATACAAAATCTATTCATTTCTATTTATAAAATATGAAAGCAATTAATTTATTTTTAGATAAGTAAATTTTATTTACAGAAGTCACAAAGATTAACAATTAACAGAATCAAAGGGGTTTAACATATATCACTTGTTATATGATATACATTAAGTTTTCTACTTTTATCCATTCTTATGTTTCAGTTTTTAAAAATCTAGAAATAAGGCAGTATACATTGAACAGATTTACTAATTTTAAATTATTTCATTCTACATCAGATACTGTCAATTTTAAAACCATCTGCAAATTACAGTCTTTTCATTAAAATTTTGAAATTTAAATGAGGTAAATACCAAATAGAATTCAATGCATGAGAAACTGTCATTTTAAAAGAAAAATATTACATTAGCAATATCAGAAATTAACAGAGAATTTTCCAAAGAATATTGCGAAAGTAAGGTATATTAAATGTTTTATAATGATTAAGTCTGGAGTATTTTTACTTGCAATCTTGTCCATTCAGTTTAAAACACCAAAACACTGATTTGAATGTGAAGAGACCATTTTTATTTTTTTAATTATTTTTTTAAAGTGATAACATTTTTATTTCACCTTTTGAATTTTTTACACTTTCTCTGATTATTCCATATAAAGTGGAAACCAGACACACACAAATCTAGTATACACCGATACCGGGAATTTTTCTTTTTTGCTTTATTATTTTCACAACCACAGGTGTGCTTGATAAACAACATAACCATCACAGAGGCAAATGTGATGCAGAATACTGGTAAGGAAAAACAAAGCAAGGAGGAGTTACCAGACAGACAGGCTTGTTCCACATTCACTACTGCATTTTCAAGTGCCAAGTATTTAACTGCATGTTTTTCCTTCAGCTAGAAACGGATTCTTTTTTTTTTTTTTTTTTTTTTGGCTTGTTTTCATCAGTACATGAATGTTTCTTTTCTCATTTCAGATGGACAGATAACTATAAGCTACGTGGAATGTTACAGGGGATGTGGGGGACTGTGAGACTGGAAGGCCCGGGTATTCCTGATTCTCCCCACTGCAGTATTCATGAAATTTCCCTGCATTATAGGGTCTTGTTTAAACACGTCTGTGAACTTGGCTGGGTGAGTATAGCTGGGAAATCTGGTGACAGGTACTAACAAGCATTATCAGGGAGAAGTCACAGATATTTAAAAATATTGTTTTTGATTCAGATCTTGGTATGACTGAAGAGTAATAAGCACACTGAGAACTGGAAGACAGAGCTATGGTGCTGGAAGCTCTTCTCAACTCTGAAACAAGACCTGCTCACCAAAGTGATCATCAACTTCACTCTCCAGGACCCCTATCCCTGCCCATATAGTATTAAACTGTGGACAAAAGACAATGACAGAATTCTACAAGAAAAAAAATGTAAAGTAGTAGAAGGACAGAAATTTAAAGAGAGAAGAGAAACCAAAGTCCACAATCAAGAAGGACAATGAAAAGAAATTTAAAAGCCCCGAGCTGGGCCAAACCCAAAGCCTGAGTATTCCTCACCGTGAAAGGCAATCTCTAAAGACCAATATTCTCCAAGGTATTACCCAGGAGACAGATAAGGCCATTCCTAAAATAAATGGCTTTTTTTTTCGTCTGTTCATGGTTACAAGGAAAACAGATTTTGCTACTGAAGCACAAGATGCATATGAGTAATGTATCACTGTAGAAGGGGATTTCAGTCACGTGTGATATGTGCACTGGGCCTTCTCTTGGTGTCATAACCCAGTTATCTGCCATAAAGAATTTCAATTTCAGGCTTCGAGTTTCCTCAGAGGAAGACACTGTGGACATCTGTGGTCATGAACTTTTGAGTGACAGCAGCCCAAACTGGTCAAGTGTCTATAAGCCCTGAACGAAAGGCAGATTTACTGTGAATTACCCTCAAATTCTAACGCAAATGACAGGTGTCTCACTCCAAGTCCCAGCATTGCCATATAATCTATAACTTTCTATACAACTCTACAATGGAGCTGTATTTCAGTGACTGTTTTGATAATAGATTAAACTTTCCAAAAAGTTACACATAATTCAGGTCTATGTTTTTCTACCAGTAAGAGTTCTGCTTAGTTATAAACCCTCAGAATCACAATGTTCGGTTTTTAAAAAAAATTAAACATACAACAATCCTGTCAGTGTTAATCAAAACAATCCTTCCGAATGCTGTGGCATTTATGTGACCAATCTGAGTCTGAAATACAAATGACAACTGTTTATCCCATGGACCACTTTCACTAGGCTAAGGCTGTGAAAAATCAACAGTAGATATATTTTTAATCTCACAAAATGACAGGTAGAGGATACTAAGTGACAAGATCACAAAGCACGACAGACATTAGTTCTCTCCCTCCTCAGCATCTCTTCATCCCCCTGTATTTCCGACGTCCAGAGTGAGACTGTCCCTGAGCAACTGCATGATCAGGAAGCTGTCTTTGTACAAGTCTCCATTGGTGTGGTCAATTCAGCAACTGCTTCATCGAATGTCATTTTTGCCAGGCTACAAGCCTTTTCAGGAAAGTTAAGAATCTCATAGTAAAAGACAGAAATTCAGTGCCAGGCCAAGCTGAACTGTGTGTGTAGGCTGCATTACTTTCTTACTAATTTCAAATGCTTCCTAGTAAGCCTGCTGGGAGTTCAACAGTGGTTTGTCTGTCTCCAAATGTCACCCTCAGAAAGATATCTAAAATATTCTCCTTTCATTTTCAAATAGAACACCTTACTTTCTGGTTGTGTAGCACTGGGAATAAGATATTTATCTAACAGTTGTACATCATCAGTGCGGTTCTGCCCCTATCTTCTAGCTGTACTCCACCTATCTGCTGCTGCTGTGCATTCCTGTTTTCGGTTCAATGCTGGAGATGACATGTCAAGAAAAGTGGCGCCTACCATGCTCTTCTATGAAAAAGAGATTTCTCGCTTCTTTGGAGAGTTCATGCCCCTGTTCCATGACTGTTTTCATGGCTGCGGCCATATCAGCACAATGTGCTCTGTGAGTTTGTCTTTCTGTACCAGCTCATTTTTATCCATGCTCATTCCTGTGAGAGCACTGCAGGGTACAAAGATGGCTGTGAGCCTAGCTCCCAGCACAGTGTGAAAGGACCATTTAGTGTTATGACAGCATGTGTCATTTTAAGGATAAAAGGAAGATGGACTGTGTGTTTTGGCTTGCAAATGATGTTCTTTGTAAAAGTAATACTCGGTGTTTCCATTATCTTTGAAAAACAAGCAAGATAATCTTCAAGTACTATGTGAAAAACAGACCATCCTTTTCCTGATGGAATTCTTCTAATTTTATTCAGGTTGTATCTTCTGCATGTCTCAAGGAAATCCCTTTACGCAGGAGTGGCTCAATATATAGTAGCCAAAAAGAATCACTAATTTTGACATGTAGATCATGCAGAACAACACATAATCACTTTAAAATAATATCTAACATTTCATGTAGAGTTATCAGCTGTGCAGTTGATTCTTGAATACTTTTCTCTTTTCAACATTTCTATGAGGCAGAGAGTAAAGCGGTCTTCTAGAAACTCGCTCAAAGTAATCGACAGTTTCTCTTGAAAAGTATCATGAACTTTAGTGTTCAGCTCAGAGAGTCTTGATTCAAAAACAGTCACAACCTGATGTTTCAATTCATCCTGTAGTACAGAAAGATTCCAATATGTTGCTGTTCATCCAACCACTGCTGCTCCCTTTCAAAGTCTTCCTTGAACTTTTCCTTCATTCTTTGACTGAATAGCAATACCAATTCAAGATCATGTGTCAATTTTTGGAACTCTTCTTTTCCTAATGGTTCTAGCTCTTCTTCATTCAGTGGAACCATTTCAGGAGTTTCTTTCCTGCTATTGACTGAGTTCAGCCAATAAACATTTTACTTGCATAAGTAATAATAATAGCTGAGCATCTGAATCAGTGAGTGTCTCGGTTCCAAGAAGGGATAATTTATTCTGACATTCTTCCACACTTTTTAGTAAGTTCTTTAGTATCTGAAATGTCTTATACAGCTGTAGTATTATCTGGATAAAATCTTGCTGACTCACTGACATGTGCCATATGATTTTCTTAGCCTTTTAAGAAAAAGAGTCGTGTGACCTTGGGCAAGTCACTTAACTGTCTGTGCATCAGTTTCCTTATTTGTGGGATTCTAGAGCCAGAGAATGGGGCTCAAGGCCTGGCTGCTCGGTGGCTATGCAGTTCCCGAGAGGTCAGGGTACCACCACTGGGGCTGCAGCTCCATATCCTGAGAACTGCCAGCCCTGGCAGCAAATGCCTAAAATATTAAAGCATTTAAATGCTTGGTTCCCAAAGATAACTCTTTTGTACTTTCAAATGTTCTATTTTTAACCTCAAAATCTATCATATACGTCTACGGCTATGCTATCCTGAACAAGCCCAACCCTGTCTGATCTCGGAAGCTAAGCAGGGTCGGGGCTGGTTAGTCCTTGGATGGGAGACCACCTAGAAAGACCAGGTGCTATAGGCATTAAAAAATAGAAAAATAAAGGATTGCAAAATGACAAGGTCCTTGCAATCTGTGAGGTCAACCAAAGGTTGCCTTGCCTTAAAAAAAAAAAAAAAAATCTACCACATAGAACAATGATAAAAAAAAACTACTTTAAAAAATTAAAGTATACTTTGTATTTATCTGCTTTTTACATAAGGTTTGTGAACATAGAAATCTATTTGTCTATTTAGCATACATATTACAAAGGACATTTTCTCCTTTTCCCTCTTGATTTCACCAATTTATTCAATCTAGAATGGCCAGAAAAGATCTACCTTTCCATTCTTTTACAGTAACCACACGCAAACTTCATTTCTTTAGCACAGTATTTTTTCCTCTGACTCGATTGTTTTGCCCAAATAATGGCAATGTGACTCACTTGCTTTCTTTCCCATCCTTTTCCTCTGTATGCCTGCTCTTTTAATCATTAGGCCTTAAGATATAAGATTAACCAAGCCTCAGGTCTATTATCATAAGGACAGTAGGTTTCAAGTAGACTTTTAAGGATAACATCTTGGCTTTAGATGTGTTTCAGTCCCAGGTCGGTGGAGGCACAACCCCAATGGCCACGGGACCTGAAGGGACTTGACAGGATGGCACAGTAGCTGATTCCAGAACCCAACACGAGGACCAATTACCTCATCCCCCTCCAATCATCCAATCAGTAGCACCCAGGATCCCAACTCCCTTAGTTTCCATGACTACTGATTTTTCCCTATATAATCTATACTCTTGAGATACCCGGGGACCCAGGCCTTTGAGCGATAGCCTTCCTGTCTCTAGGACTTGCAACTCTCTAAATAAACCTTACTTTCTTTGCTACAAAACCTGCATGTATCTCTTTTTTGGCACAGATGTATGCAGACAAACGAACCCCTTTTTTTCTCTTTTTTGTCTCGTTAACATTACTTGGTAATATACTCACTTGTCAATTTGTGACAACTGTTAACAGAATTATTACAGTCGATCCTTGATTTCCACACACTTTTTTCTTTTTGCAATCTACCTTATATTTGCCACTTTAAGTCCTTCAATTGCCTTTCCAAAGGTGATTTAGGATTAAGTTTATCAGTTCATGAATAACGGCATTACTAACAGTTCATTTTTGGCAGTGTCACATTTGTCTATACAGTGATTTTACCAATTAGATTTTACCAGAAATCTAAAAAATTGTTTTTTTAACATTTTAATTAGCAGTTCACAAACATCAAAACAAAGGCATTCTGATTCCACTATATCAGAGTCCGTCCGACCCACCCATGTTTCTCAATTTCCACTTTCACCACCCTACTCCAAGTACCCATCATTCCATCATACTAGTTTACCACACAACCTACTGAGATCATTGAACCTACTCTTACACATCCTTCATCCTAACCTGTACTGGATACTGCAGGGAAATGACCTTTGTTTTGCTTTCTCTGTATTCTGAGCACAAGCAAATAATAACATATGTTGAATAAATATATGTCACAGTGGGAAAACAATTAGAATCAATAATATCTTCCATTCTAATACCTCTTATGGTTTTGCAGCTACAGTAGAACTAATCACTGATATAAATTGTTTTTAGCCTATGGCCAGAATAAAATAAAGATCCAGTCTATGACCAGAGGTTCTCTACCATCTTATTTAAATCACGGTTACAATGGTGCATCTATTATCTTTATTACATATAGTGACATTTCTAAAGAATGAAAGCCTTCGGTTATCATTGGATAAGCACCCTACTATTTATGACTAAATAAGCAAGCATAGAAAAATATGATCGTTACCCTTAGAAGGATTCTGATTTCTTGTTCAATAGCAGATTGCGTTTCTGGACTCAGTTTCCCTGTATCATTGTAGGTCATAACTCCAAGCTAAAAAGAATAAAAAGAAATTGAATAGAAAAACCCAAAACACTAATAAATGTAACAGAAAAAGTATTATCCTATACGTATGAAAACAAATTTCATAAGGAGCAAGGAAGAAATTCAATATAAAAATGCCCTAAGGGCAAAGAAACTATCATTCTTCCAAAGGTATAAGGCTAAAATTAAGTGTGAGCAAGAGAGAAAATTTTAAATCATAAGTATGATTCTGAGTACCTTCTTTGAAAATCTGGGCAACTATTCCAAGTCCAGAAATTCCCAACTCAGAGTACTAGAATTGCTTCATGGAACCGCAGTGATAATGCAGGAAAGGGAAATATATGAAAAGGGTAATGCATGGCAAATGCAGCAAGTAGGTCTGTTATGTCATATCAATAGAAAAGGCCAGAGTTCGTCTTATCATTTGGTTAACTCATGAAATAGTAACTACTACTGTTCAAGCTGCTAGAATAGAAAATGAATGCTACATTTGATTACTCAGAATATAAGCTTTAGTTTAGAATAAGCTAGGACAAATCCATTTGTAATGAGAGAGTGGAAAAGTAAATGTTATCAATTTATGTGAACCCTCTCTCACAGAGACACTTGGCACATATCATTTGACATATGAGAAACAATTAAAATTAGCCAATACCTTTTCACTCATTCCAAATTTGGTAACCATCCGCTTTGCTATTTTAGTTGCATTATCAAAATCACTGGAAGCACCTATGAATTTAAAATATACATAGAACTCCAGTTATAAAAATATCTTTAAATCAGCAAACAATGTGATCTAAAGCCATTCTTTAGAGCCAACCTGTTGTAATATGGTCAGTTCCAAATATAAGCTCCTCTGCCACTCTTCCTCCCATACTAACATCCATCTGTGCAAGCAACTGAGCTCTGGTTTCATTCCATCTGTCATTCTCAGGCAACAGGGATACCTAGACAAATGAAAAACAAAGAAACGATCCAAAACAGTTTGAAACACTTATGTTAATAACCAGAATTATCATTTGGCTCTTATATCTTATGAATACAATGATGCTGAAAGCTCAAAAGATAGCAATTTATAAAATAAGGAACATTCTGTATAATATGAAAGTTCATTTTCTAAATAATAGGTAGATAATCCTTTAATGGGACTGTTTTATCTTCCTTCTGTTTTACAAAAATGCTTAAAGTGTGTATATTTAAAAAGATATGATAAACTTGTACTTAATGAGAAAAATCTTAGGAAAACTACTGAACAAGTACATATTTCTTTCTAGGGGGAATAGAACAATTATATATTTAAGAATTATTCTTTGCTGTCATTCCAGAATTAAATTTCAGAACGTAAATGTCAGTATCAAAAATATTAAGGATATTCTTTATTATCAGATAAATTTCACAAGTATTTATGATTTCAAGACAGTTCAGGAAGTTAAAAAGTATCCACAAACTTAGGATGTGGCTGAATTTTCTTTTTTCTTGAATTTTCTTTTTAAATGTTTTCATTAGCAATTTCCTACATAAGCTTCTGGGGAGCACTATTAAAAAAAAAGTTATGAGGTACTTACATGTCCCAGTGTTGGCCCTCGTGGCATGATTGTAGCTTTGTTGATAGGCATTGCATCTTTAGTGTAATATGCAATAATAGCATGACCAGATTCATGATATGCTGTGATGGTTTTGTTTTTGTTATCAATTTCCACGCTTCTACGTTCAGGCCCTAAGAATAAACATTTAAGTAGATAAAATACTCCAGGTACATTTAAATAAACTAAATTCATTTGCCTCAAAGTCATTTTTAGAGTAACATAATAATTTAATATTATTAACAGTTTAAACAAGAGTAAAAGTTTTTAAAGATGAGTCGAATTCACTCTACAAGACATGTTACCTACAACAGCCTATCAGTTGAAAACCAAAATTGTTAAAATTATCATCTTAATTCATATACCAAAAGAGAATGCTTAATTCTATTTTGAGAAAATAAGGTTCCAATTTAACACGAATGTCATAACTAATCTGTTTTGAAATCAATTCAAGATTTAAAATAAAAAGTAAATACTAAAAAAAGAAAATTAACTATCCTTTTATCAGCAATCTCAGATAAGAGCAAAATCATGAGCATCTATGTCCCCCAAAAGTATAATTATGTAAGCTTTATTTGTTCTATAAGAGGCCAAACTGTGTTGCTATGTTCAAGTACACATTTGCACATTCCTATACCTTTCTTTTTGATAACCTTTCTCTCAAAATGAAGAATTTATTCTCTAACATAATGAATAGTATAAGGTAGAAAAAAAGGAAAACCTACCCATTAGAATTTTATCTTTGGAAAACTCTAGTTCCTTCATGGTAACCATTTCTTTTCCGTCAACGGCTGCCTTTAATGCAGCTTGGTTCACAAGATTCTCCAACTCTGCTCCAGAAAAGCCAACAGTACCTCGAGCTATGATTTCTGGATCAACAGCTATGTAGATAAAACATACTCAAATTCTAAAACAGCTAATGGAAAGCTCTTCACAAAGAACTCACATTCCGACAGAAAAAAAAAAGATAACAGCTATCATGAACTGTAATTTAAAATATTTATCTTAAACTAAAAAACTCACTTTACTAAATTAAATTCTAAAAGGAAAAAGCCAAAATTGCTTATAAATATGCCATTAAAATTGCCATTGGGACAAACTGCAGAAGTTCTCAAATTTAAAAAACTTTGTGAAAAACAAATGTAGAGCACCAGACAATAAGCTTCCCATCATGACCTATACTGTTTAATGGCCCAACCACAAACTGAAAATGCATACATATAGACAACATTTTGTTTTCTGAATTTCTTCTCGAAAAACTATGGGCATAAAAGCTCTTCTCATTATACACAACATATTTGTTTTTTGGTTTTTTTTAATTAAAATTACTGAAGTGACATTGGTTAATAAAATAAGTTTCAAGGGTATAATTTAATAATGTCATATGTATATTGCATTTAGTATTCACCAACCAAAATTAAATTTCCTTCCACCACCAAGTATTCAACCCCCTTTGGTTTTACAAATTGATTCAGATATCTCTGAAAATACCACAGCTGTAACAGCTGCTTTTATTACTGAGGTGGGTCCGCAATATTTCCACATGTTTACTTTTACAGTGTGTGTCCCCTCTTGTGGCCCTAGAGTGATTATATCATGAGGTACTGTGCTCATAATACAAAGGTGCATTTTCTATTTTTATATTTTACATTCACCTTAAAGAACATTTATGTATTCATCTCCAAGTACTGTCTATCTGAATACTCAAAAGAAAACTTTTAGAATCAAGATTCAAAATTAGGAGATCTCCTGGATACAGACTAATTAAGAAATGAACTTTTTTAAAGAGAACATAAATCGAAGGGAAAAGAGATGTACAAAAGAACTGGTATTTTTGAGACACTTATCAGTTAGGGACCATGAACAAGATGAATTGATATATTAGCTTTTTATAAAAATAACAATGTTTATATCATGAAATTAAGACTTACACTGATCGAACTTTATTTTATTGAGATACCATTTCAAAATTTCTGTCCGACCTTTTACATCTGGCCTTGGAACTGTAACCTGCATATCAAAACGACCAGGACGTATTAAGGCACTAAAGGAAGAATACAAAAAGAAAATATAAATTAATAAGTTGACTATGCTGAAAGTCAAAATAAATAGGACTCACATCCTACAGAAAGGATGGAAAGACAATGGCAACCAAAGGTTAGACGGAGTTTGAATATAAATATTCAGATAGTTCCTTGTAAAACACAGCTCAAAATAGTTTCAATAACCAGAAGGCAGAACAAAAGTTCACAAAGATATTCGTGTACATCTAGATAGTACACAGATCTCAGAAACAAAAACATGCAAGTCACTCAGTCAAGGAACAAATAATTCTACAGCAATCTGTGATGAGAACTACACATCCATCTTAACTGCTGTACATAAAGAATGTTAAAATAGAGTTTTAGGCAAAGACAAACTAATACTTTACACCCCCCGAAATTTTGTGATAAGTTGTCAGATGGTCCTTTTAACAGCTATTCTGAGATACAATTCATACACCACAGAATTTCAAGCGTATCCAGTGGTTTTTGATATATTCAGAGTTGTGCAACCATCAGCACAATTTTAGAATATTTTCATCCTCCCTCAAAAAGAAACCCCATATCCACTGGCTGTCACTCCCCATTCTCCTCAGTCTCTGGCAACCACTAATCTACTTTCTGTTGCTATGGATTTACTTATTCTGGACATTTCATATAAATGGAATCATGTAATATGTGACAGTTTTGACTAGCTTCCTTCTCTTAGCATGTTTTTAAAGTTCATCCACTTTCTAGTATGTATCAGCATTCCACACAAATTTTCTTTAAATACTTACTTATCTAATGCCTCTGGGAAGTTTGTGGCTCCTATGATGATAACTCCTTCATTGGGCTTAAAACTGTTTTTTTTTTTAAAAAAAAAAAAAAAAAAGTACCTTTTCATTAAAACTTACAACAGTACACATATAGAAATGTTCTACACAAAGCTGTTTCATCATTGATCTTAATAACAGCAAAAAAAAAGGGACTGCTCTTTTTATGCTTCAAATGATAAGATAGCTCTATTTTTTAAAAGTAACAAATGTTAGGCATTCATACATCAATGAATCTGCTATTAATAAATTATAAATCATTTCTGATTACCTATCTGCACAGTATTAGTTCTACTTAGGAAGAGATGACATGACACAAAAAGCTTGGGTACCTAATTTCTAAAAATTATTTATTTTCAAGTTTACCAATTCAAATTCTTTACTCCCTGACTTCCTATTTGGTGCCAGAATGTTATATACGACCTTAAGAAATGTTTTTGATTCTTTCAAAACAACTCCGGCTCTTTTTATATTATGAAAACCGATACAAACTATTAATCTGCTGCAAAACTCAAAGCTTGTCACAAATTACATAGGGACTGGTGTACTCTCCCTTTACATCTCCAAATAAGACTACTAGTCTTAACAGGGATCAATGCTTTCTTGTCATAATACAATAAATGAACATAGACGTACATATCACCAATTAAAAGTAGTTGGTACATTAATTACCCCATTCGTAAAGAAACAATATAATACTGAGAATAGCTGGCCTTGACTTTTTGCATTAAAGCATGCTGATGCCTATTAACATAACGTTTTCCCTCACTCTGAAATGTTACCAAATATTATCACCATGTTCCAAAGACAGGGGAAGATTCAATTACCCATCCATTTCAGCAAGAAGTTGATTTATAGTCTGCCTGGAATATGGATGCATTGGAGATTCAATTCGCTTCCCACCAACAGAATCTAATTCATCAATAAATATAACACAAGGAGCATTTGCTTTTGCTTCCCCTAGGAAAACAGAAACGATTCAAATATGTTTAATGAAATCAACACTTTTTGAACAAAATCATATAAATTTAAAAACCTGTATTATTGTCAAAAGCTAACAAAAGACATTCATTAGAGCGAAAAACATAAATTTTTTTTTTTTTTTTTTTTACTGACTAAAGAATAGTAGAAGAAAAGAACTATACCATTGATTCTTCCTAGCTCTACAAACTATATACAATCAGGTCTGAGGCTATTCTTTGATTATATATTATAGAAATGATTAAAACGAAAAAAAAAAAAAAAGCACAAAAACAAAAAAAAATAACAGCTTTTCAGCAACCCCCCACTGCATCTAACACTTCCACTAGGTCTTCTGACTATTTGGGGAGAAAAAGTAGTTTGTTTTAGCTCACACATTAAGTTACCTGAAACCAGAATCCCACAATGGCTATTTCAGCTATCAATCTTAACCAAGTAGTGAAGAAAGGATAAGAAACGCTCTTCCCTTGAAATTAAGAAAATTTAATATTGTGTGCAAGATACATTAAAACGTACGAAAAAGATTTCTTATACGGCTGGCTCCCACACCAACAAACATCTCATCAAATTCTGATCCAGAAGCATAATAAAAAGGAACATCAGCTTCTCCAGCCACAGCCCGGGCAAGGAGTGTCTTTCCTGTTCCTGGTGGTCCAACTAAAAGAATTCCTTAAAAAAAATAAATAAAATAAATAAATAAATAAAAAGAAACAAGAAAGATTCAAATTATAAAAGGAAATTCTGATATAAATCTATAAAATAATTATTAAATAATTTATATCATTTTGAGGTTTGAGGCACATCAATGACCAGTATTTTGAAACATAGCACAATATATTTTGTCTAATTATTGATTTACTCCAGGGTCTTCTCCAATACTCATTTCCCTGTATCATTTAAATACCTTTTAAATATCAGCCATTGACAAGACAGACTCTTGAGGGAAAGGAATATAAACTTATGTATCACTAAACAAATAAGATAAAATTCACATAAAAAGTTAAACAACTAAACGTAATGCATGAACCTTGACTAATGCTCTTCCACAAAAGATGCATTTTTAAAAATTCTAGGGACATTTGTTAAAAATTTGGAGAAATACTGGAGAATGCATGATATTAAGAAAATAGTTTTAATTGGTAGAATAAATTATTGTTTATTTCGAACAATGTCCTTACTCTTAGATGACACCTAACACAGTGTTTAGATATAAAGTAGTTAATGTCTACAGCTTTCTTTCTAACTTTTCCATAGGTTTGAAAATTTTTATAGCAAGTTTTTCATAAGTTAAAATAGAATTCCCTGGTTTAAATAACTTTTGCATTTTTCAGATTACATTTTAAAAGGCAACAAAACTATATTAATGCTATATATATCTTAACATAAAAACAATCTTTTTAAGGAAAACTCAAATACTTTAAAGACTATCCCTCTATTTTTGTATTATTGTGATTCCTAACTAGTTTAAATCATCTCATATCACTCTGTAGATTATATCTTTGTACCTAAGAATTTTCCAAAAAAATAATAATATTCTTTCTGATTAGAAAGAAGAATGTAATTATTTTTATGGTTTGAAAAATGTTCCTTACAATGTTACATTATTGATTTCATAAATGAACCCTAAATTATCATGCAACATTTTCATATACTACTAAGCATTCGCAATAGAGATACTGGACAGTATAAAACCAAACCTTATTCACTTTGATTTTATTCACTTATATGTGGGATATAAAACTGAAAGCAAAAGAAGAACAAGACAGACACTCATAGACAAAGGCAACTGTTTGGTGGTTACCGGAAGGAAAGAGGGTGGGCATGAAGTAAATAAGAGTAAAAGAGGTCAAAATATGGTGACGAAAGATTTGACTTTGTGTGGTAAACACACACTTCAATATACATATGATGTATTATTGAATAGTACACTTGAAATCTATGTAATTTTATTAACCAATGTTACCCCAGTAAATTTAATTCTGAAAAACCCTTAAATCAGAGTGCCTCCTTTAATTCACCAAATCCATTTCTGGAATTAGAATCTATAATAACCTATAAATAACAAATGAATAAATCTAGAATTTAAGGAAATAATTAAGCATATGGGCAAAGCTTCGAGATAGTAAGATGATCATCCCATTGCTAATATTAATAGTAAAACATTAAAAATAATGTTAAAGTTCTATATAAATGGTTAAAGGATAGTACAACCATCACCATAGTGTCATTACAATTGTGCACCCAATTTTAGTATGTGGGTTTCCCCCTCACACTAAAAAGCAATTCTCTGAGACCAGCTGGGTGCCCTACAATTCAACTCAGTTCTGACACACAACCTACCTGGAGATACCATTAGATTCCAAGAGTTGAGAACTCAAGACCACTCCCCATCTCCAAACCTGAAATGCCAGTGGCAAGACTAGGTGGTTTCCTATGTTTCTGACCAACAGGCTGGTCAGAGGTTCCAATGTCCCCCTTCTTGTGTATGATTAATTTGCTAGGGCAGCTCACAGAACTTAGGGAAACAGTTACTTAGGTTACTTGTTTCATTATAATACATATAAATCAGGAACGGCCAAAGGAGATGTGCAGGGCAATCGCATCCTTTTGGATTTATATGGAGGCCTCATTACACAGGCATGACTGATTAAATCATTGGACATTGGTGATTAATTCAACCTCCATCCTCTCTCCCTCCTCAGAGGTGGGGGGCAGACTAAATGTTCCAACCCCACAGGTTTGGTTCTCCTGGCAATCTCCCCCCTTCTTCGGGTGTGTTCCAAGTTATCTCATTAACATAACAAAAGAAACCTTTACTGTTCTGCTCTCTTCACTATTGAAATTCCAGTTTTAGGAGCCCTGTGCCCAAACTGGGACTAACATCAAATATATTTCTTATTATAAAGCACAATATCACAGTCATTAAAAATCATACTGAGTAACTGTGAGATAACAAAGTCAAATTGAGAAACATTCTACAAATTCGTGTGTATTCTACACAATTAAGACCATAAAACATCTTCCCTCAACTCCTCCAAAAAAAAAGGGTTGAAGAACTTTTCAGATTAAAGAAAAATCGAAATGTTATATGTGAACCTGGATTGGGTCCTGAACCTGGGTGGGGTTAGGGGGTAAGGGGATCTAACTACAAAGGGTATTATTGGGACAAATGCTGAAATTTAAATATGACTGTGAATTCGATAATAGTTTTGGAACACCCTTACTCTAAGGGAAAACAGAGTGAGATATTTAGGCATACAGAAGCACGGTTATCTACAATTTACTCTCAAATGATTAAAAAAAATACATGTATGGGTCAAAGACCAAATGTCATCACATCACAGCAGCATACAAAAATTTTTAAAAATTTTTCTTAGGTTTCTTGAAAAAATATTCAAAAATACATTTAAAAAAATGAGGATACCTATAATCCGTGGGATAGGCTTTTTGATGGCTGTTATATCGCCTCACCTGCAGTGTATACTATGGATTTTCCTCTTACAGTACTATAAAAAAATATATGGAAGCAGATCAGGATACCCCTACCCCTTTCAGGACCTTTTCTACAAAGTCCCAAAACAGGAAGTTTCCAGAACCACCAAACCATGAGGATGAAGATGTCAAAGTTGAAAAACTAAAGGTCAGAGGACTGATGAGTTACCAGTGTTGTGAAGAGAAACGAACCATTATGGTCAGCAATTTGCATAAAGCATATGATGACAAGAAAGATTTTCTTCTTACAAAAAAAGTAAAGAAAGTGGCAACTAAACATGTTTCTTTCTGTCTGAGAAAAGGAGAGATCTTGGGACTGTTGGGCCCAAATGGTGCAGGCAAAAGCACAACTATGAATAATCTGGTTGGTGATATTGAACCAACTTCAGGCCAGGTATTTCTAGATTATTCTTCAGACCCAACTGAAGATGATTCCATTAAGTGTATGGATGGATGGGATACTGTCCTCAGATAAACCCCCTGAAGTCAGATATTACACTGCAGGAACATTTTGAAATTTATGGAGCTGTGAAACGAATGAATCCAAGTGACATGAAAGAAGTCACAAATCAAATAACAAATGCACTTGATTTGAAAGAACACCTTCAGAAAACTATAAGGAAACTACCTGCAGGAATCAAGAGAAAGGTGAGTTTTGCTCTAAGTATGCTGAGGAATCCTCAGAATACTTTGCAGATGAACCATCTACAGGTATGGACCCTACGCCAAACAACATTTGTAGTGAGAAATTTGAACTGCATTTCAAAACCAAAATCAAAGAGTGAGCTGCTATTCTGACCACTTATTATGTGGAGGAGGCAGAGACTGTCTGTGACTGAGAGGCTATCGGAGTATCTGGGAAGTTAAGAAATATATTGAGCAAGTCCAACATCTGAAGAGTAAATTTGGAAAAGGTTATTTTTTGGAAATTAAGTTAAAGAATTAGATAGAAAACTTAGAAGCAGATCACCTTCAAAGAGAAATTCAGTATATTTTCCCAAATGCAAACCATCAAGAGAATTTTTCTTCTATTTCAGTTTATACAAGTTCTAACATAGATGTTCAGTCCCTTTCACAACCCCTTCTCTAAGCTGAAGCTAAAAATACTTTTGCCACTGAAGAAAATAGCTTTTCTCAAGCAACACTGGAACAGCTTTTGTTGTCGTTGTTGAAATCACTAAAGAACAAGAAGAAAATAATATAGTTGAAGAACTTTAAACGGTACAGTTCGGTGGGAAAGAACACAGGAAGACACAGTATTTGAATGTGTATTGCTCGATGTACTTACTAAATTTAATTCTCTCATTTTAACTGGTTTAAAAAGTATGTTTTTTGAATGGTAACTGAAGATCCACGAAAGCACTTGGGATTTTCCTAAGTTCCTTAATTGAAATGCTGTGGTTGTATGTTTTTTTCTTTTCTTCAAAACTCAGTATTTTTTTAAAAATGCATGTATGTAAAGAAAGGAGAAGCAAACACGACAAAATGTTTTAAACTTGGTGAGTCTTGACTGAGTATGGATAGAGTTTTCTATCCTATTCTTGCAACTTTAAAGTTTGAAATTATAATGAAATTTAAAATTACCAAAAAATGTTATAGAAGAGTATGTTCAAGATGAGCATTTATGTATAAAACAGCAATTAAAAACAAACTTTAATTCATTAAATCTGATAAAAATTAAATTAGTAACGTAGTACCGTATTTTTTGATGTCAAGTCTGGTAAAGGGACAATATCTTACCTTTCGGAAGTTTGCCTCCAAGCACAGTAAATTTTTGTGGATTTTTCAAGAATTCGACAACTTCCTGTAATTCTTGTTTAGCTTCCTCCACCTAAAGTGACAGAATTCACCAAACAATTTTCAATAATGGTTAGACCATCAAGCCATCCTCTTTGAAAATCATAAATTTAATCGGAAATTAACCTTTTTCTATGTTTCGGTGAAAGGAATATACAAAAATTTCCCTATATTTATAAATATACAAAGGGTTTTCTCCTGGCCCTTACTGCCAATTATGCAAAGTCTTCTTACATACCCCAACAAAAAACATTTTTAACTTTTTGCATTTTTGAAAAATGGTTCCTCTAGTTAACAAAAACTATTCAAAATTCCAGTCAAATGTGTCAGTGGCATTTGATCTAGCAAGTTTCAAATCCAGAACTTTTTTGGACCTAGCTTCAAGGGCAAATTATGTGGACTCACTACACTATATTAATAAGTATATTACTATATGTTAGTGATAATACATTGCTATAATATATAAATGATAAAGGATCTGTGTTCAACTTGTAACACTAATTTGGGATTATGAGGCCCTCTTCATTAGAATTACTCCTAGATTATAAATCATTCAGTTCCTAACAAATGCCAAAGGGCAGTGACTAAAATTAAGCTATGGCGTACTGATATTGTTTTATAAATGGTCATGGCAAAAAAGTTTATAAGATTTAATTCCCAAAATATTAAAATTTGCAGAATTGCCATCCCTAGTGAGAATAAAGCCCAAATTCATCAACAGAGATGGAAAGTAGATCATTAGCTCAACTTTAAAAACTGATGTAAGATTACAAAATCTGCCTATCAGAAACGGTGAGCAATCTTCCTAATCAGCACATTAGTAAAGTCACAAATGCAAATACCCAGTGCCAGAATGAATCCAAAAATTAGTGCAGCAGGCCAAATAGTAAACAACAGTTGTGGCAATACGCTAAAAAATAACAGTCCATTAAAGGGGCCAAAAACCACAACTTGGCTCTACCAAGGAACACAGACCTAGAGCTCCAAACTTAAATTTTCTAAGAAAAAAACCCAAAATCTTTTCATGGATGAAATCTTCCAATTTAAAAATGTTGGCTACCAATTTCAGTTACAAATGTGTTTATATGTGCCCTTATTTATATTTATTTATTTAAAAAAAATTTTTTTAGGCGAGGCTACCCTTGGTTGACCTCACAGATTGCAAGGACCTTTTCAGCTTACAATCCCTTATTTTTTATTTTTTTTACGCCTACAGCACCTGGTCTTCCTAGGTAGTCTCCCACCCAAGTACTAACCAAGCCCAACCATACTTAGCTTCTGAGATCAGATGCGATCGGGCTTGTTCAGGTAGCATGGCATAGACTATATTCATTTGTTTTAAACTATACTTGCCAAACAATACATTTATTAACCCAGTTCATCTCACTGGCAGCTCACCTGCAATCTCACATTAGACGACTTTAAATGGCTCTCAGTGAGAAAAGAGAATTCAAGTGTGTAAGGCAGGATTAAAAAGAAAATGTCTGGAAAAGAGTGCATTAAAACATGAAACACATCTTGGGTCAAAAGGCACCCTGAAAATCTAAACACATGACTACCTTTGATTTCTAGAAAATGTCCCAGGGTTATTTCCAGGAAATAAACAATTGTTAAAGAATAAGCAGGGCTTTTGTTAAGCTTGAAATGGTCTTTATAGTTATTCTGTTTAAGTTATTAAAAATTTACTAAAACATTTATAAAGTTAATAGTTAAAGGCAAAGCTTTGTCCACTCTTAGGCCCAGGAGAAATGCATACATATGTTCACCAAAAGACATAAACAAGAATATTCACAGCAGCACTATTTGAGCCCAAACTAGAAACAACCCAAATGTATACTTAATGCAGAATAAATACACTGTTATGATGTTCACAGAATAGACTCCAATGCAAAGAAGATGAATGAACCATGATACATAACAGCATGAATGGATCTCACGGACATCATGTAAAGTGAAAGAAGCCATACCAACTACATGTACCATATTTATAGAAAATCAAAAACCAGCACAAACTAATGTATGACATATTAGGGCGATGAGTATCCTTGTGGTGGGAAGAGATAATAACAACTAGAAAGAGGCACTAGGGAGGTTCTGATAATGTTGTTTTTTAAGCTGTGTGCTGGTAACAGCTGTGTTCACTGTATGAAAATTTACTGAGGTAAATATGTACATTTATGATTTCTGTATTTTTATGTGCAGGTTAAGCTTCAATAAAATTTATGTTTAAAAAACAATTGGCTGGGTTTTTTTTTTTTTTAAATATTCAAAGATATCCATATACTAAAAGAAGACCAAAAAGATTTGGTCAAGGTAATGGATAACATGAAACTATAGAAAAAAGGGAAAGAGATTAAGTGTGGACTATTCGAATTACATTTTCTCTCCCCAACCTTTATGGCAAGAGAAGTTTCAGTTAAGGAATATAAAATCTGTGGAGGAAAACAGGGTTATGGGGATCAAGGCAATGAATGAAGTTATAAAAGCCCTTATTAATATTTTTATGGTAACTACATATAAAAACATCCCTACATAATCAGACACCTGGGCAAGGAAATGACATGCCTGTAAAAGGTCTTTAAGACTTGGTAAAACTGATCACAGGTACCACCAATGGCATGCCTATTATGATAAATGCTACTGAATTACTTTGCTCTGTGTAAATTTAGATTTACAGCAAACATTTATTCATATTAGCACAGAAAAGTTTTTGAGGCTTTACCTTGTGACATTCCCTTTCATTATCAGCATGTCTTCTTTGCATTGTACTCAGAAGTGGCCTATTTCCAAAAAAAGTGTGGTATGTTGTATGGTGAAGTATATACATTGCAGGGAGAAAATAAGAATACCTCGCTGATCAGAGCCTCGGCACAAGTTCAATGGAGAGCAGACCTTCTAACTGCAGACCTCAAAAAGGATGAGAAGGAACCTCTGCACTGCTAAGTCTAGTTTTCAAGTCACTGCACCAACCTTTTCAACTATTTCGTTTTCACAATTCCAACAGGGCACCGGTATTTAAATTGCAAAGGAAAGAAAAGACTGCTTGGTGTAGAACTGCCATAATTCTTGATGCCTTACTCCCCAATAGTCAAGGTTAAATAAAATGTTGATGTATAAACAGGGACCAAAAGTGGAAAGAAGAGCAGAAATAACATCATCAGTGTCTTCAGAGGTGGAAGGGTCCTTACAGAAGTCATGGATTTCAAGTACCTCCTACAGGAAGAATTTCTTCTAAGACATTCCTCAAAGACAATTATCCTGCCTCCACTTGAACACATTCATTAGTGACAGGTCATTAAATTGCAGGAGATCTTTATCAATCTTTAAATAATTAAATACTATTATAATGCTTTCCTTCCTGTTTATTACTTAGTAGGAAAAAATACTCATGTTGACTGGTCTCAATATAAATTTATTATTCCAAACTTTGAGTGGAAATCATATTTTATTTCCCTATCCATTCACTCCCTCATTCCTACGTGTTTTCACGCCTCCTCCACAAACCAGTCACCCTCCTTCTTCCTTTCACTTTCTCACAGCTCATGACTTTGATTTTAATTCCACTATTAATGAACTTTCACAATCTCCCACCCCATATATATCCTACCTACCAGTTTATATATGTCTACTTTATTTCCTATTATAAATTGTCTGTACTACCCCTCCCAACAAAATTAAAAATTATTTGTAATCACTTATTCCATTTTATTTCCATCTCTTATAAACCCATTGTAATCAGGATTTAACCCCTGCTTTACCAATGAAACTGCTCTTTATCAAGTACAACAAATGATCTATCTCCCCATTGCTAAATAGATGATGATTCTCACTAGTAGCATTCTACATCATCAATTACCCCCTTGTCATGGAAATTTTCTTCTAGAATACACCTTCAGCTACCTCAGTGGCAGCTCCTTCTCAATCTTCTGTTTCCTCTTCTCTGTCCTTTGAACCTATTAATGCTCTGGAACTCAGTACCTAGGCTTCTTTTCTTTTCTAGTTATATTCACTCCATTGGTGATCTAAGGAAAACACATGCACTTAATACAGGTAAATGTAATCTCTATTACAATTTTTTTTTCTTTAGCTCAGACCTCTCTCCCATGAATGCCAAAATGTTCTATTCACATGCTTAGTCAACACCTTCATTTGACTATCTACACATAACACACCCCAAACTGAATTCCTACTCTTTGTTCCAAAGCTCTACTCTACTCATAGCCTTTCTCTTCTCAGCAAATGACAACTTCATTCTTCCAATTGTTCAAACTAAGAATTTTGTGGTCATTCTTGGCACCTGTTTCTCTTATACCCTAATATTTTAATCTGTCAAGAAACTACTGGTTCTACATCAAAATACATGTTAAAAATCCAACCACTTCTCATCAACTCCACTGTTACCATGTTGGTCTAAGCCTCCATCACCTATCTTTGCCTGCACTATGATAATGCCTATTTTCTTCCCTTGTCCCCTCAAGATTATCATCAACACAGCAGCCAGTATTCTTGCTAAATTTTATGTCAAATCATTATTTCTCTGCTCAAAATCCTTCAACGGCTCAAACCTTCTCAGAGTAAAAGCCAAAGTCTTTATAATGGCTTACAAGATATTATGCGATCCACTCCTGATTACCTCCCTGATCGCATCACCTTGCTCACTCCATTCCACATAAAAGTAGCCTTTTCACGGCTCAACAAACGAACAAGGTACATTAATTCTTTAAGTCTTTTATGCTCTTTCTTCCTCTGGCAAGAATTCTTTGATCAGATACATGCATAGTTTACTCCATCTTCTCCAGATATTCACTTAAATGTCACCATCTCAATCATACCCTGAACACCCATTTAAAATTGTGGCCTTTTTTCCCAGAACTCCCAACCCTCATTACACCCTGCTCTATTTTCCCACCATAATACTTTATCACTTAACACACTCTAATAGTTCCTTATAAACCACATCACTGTCCAATCCCTATATGAATTAAAACTCCATGAAGGCAGAGATTTGTTTTATTTCTTCTATCCCAGTACCTAAAATAGGGACTGGTATTTGGAAGACACCATTACATATGCCATGTGATTTAATTAACAGCTATAAACTAGCATTCATCCATTCTGTTCACTTGATACAGATCTTTTAGATACTACAGTCACAAAGATCACTAAAAGGAACAACCAAAGAGAAGCACCATTTATTATCAACTATGTCCCAAGTACATAAACGATCTGTGAGAATCTGAAGTAACTTATTCAAGGTCACACAGCCAATAATTCAAAAGGAATTTGAAATCTTAGTCTGTTTGACTTTGAAGTTCACATTCATTCCAAAGTACCTTGCTGCTTTCACAAATATTAAGCCCTGTCATGAAACAGGTATGTGGGAAGGGGCACAGAGCTTGCTGGCCCTCTCTGGATGTGCTATGATCTCAGCACCACATGTTCACCTGGAAGTTTCCCAAACCCCATCTACTGTGATTTTTATGGAGGCTTCATCATGGAGGCACAATTAATTATTAACTCCATTTCCTGCCCCTCTCTCCTCTCTAGAGAAATGTAGGGTGGGGCTGAGAGTTCTGAGCTTCTGGTCTTTCTGGTGACCAGCTCCCATCCTAAAGCTATTCAGGATCCCTCCAAGAATCACCTCATTAGAACAAGACACTCCTATCACCTCCTATCACCCAGGAAATTCCAAGAGATTTAGAAGCTCTGACTCAGATATAGTGGTCAATAACCGAATAGTTGAACAAAAGATGTTCCTAGTGCTCTTATCACTTAGGAAATTATGAGTTTTAGCAGCTCTGTCCCAGGAACTGGGAGCAGAGACCAATATATATATTTTCTATTATTCACACCTTTAGAATGAAATATTGACCTTATACAATTAATGTTTGAAAAAGTCAAGGTAAACTTTAACTTACTCCTTTAACATGCTCAAAGGTGACATTTTTCATCTGTACAGGATCTACTGCAGAATCAAGCCCCGTTGTTGTCCGGAAGCGGACTAAAGGGAAGAAAATGTTTATACACTTGATAGAATCATAAAATTCCAAACATCTGTTTTTCGGATGCAACAAAGCGAAACCAAGAAAAATTATCTAACTTCTTGTACATTAAATCAGAGCGTAGAGTGGAAACTAGGTCTTCTGGATTTCTAAACCATGTTCAAGGAAGAAAAGTTTCACATTAAAATGACATCTTTGTACTTTCTGATTAAAATGAAGAATTATAATCCTCTTCTCCTGGTAAATAGCTAATGATAGAAACCTGAAACCAATGATTCTCAAACGCTAGTGTGCAGAAAAATCACTTGAGAAACGTGTTAATGCAGCTTCCTGGGCCATGGCACCGAACTCTCAGTTTGTAGATTTCAGAAAAGGGCACTGCAGTTTACGTTTTTAACAATCACCCTTAATTAACCTGATAGAATTAGTGAAGGATCTACACTTTGAAATACTTTGCCTTAAACTAGGATTAAATAAAAAAGCATTGGCATTAAAAAAATAAAGGGTGAAGCTAACAGCTTTCACTTTGCAAGCAGCCTTCTTCTTCTGATGGCTATTATTTATTATTATTTGCCCTTAGATTATATCAGTAGTGACATTAAGTATAAGAAAGAAAAAGTTTAGTAGAATAGTAAAATATCTGAGATTAACTATGGGGAACAAACAAATCAACTATGGGGAACAAAGCTTTCTTAAACCTCCCCTCGCTTGGGTAAACTTCCATACTGGACAGACATAATTGAGTAAACTGAGCGATTTCTAATTTCCTCAGAATAAGTCAAAAGTATTGTCTTTAATATAGACTGAACTATATAGAAACAAAAAATGAGTGAACAATTATATAGAGTTAATAAGAAATACTTAACATATCGAGAACATACAAGTTGAGAGCAAATTTAAAGCAATAGTTCTGAAAAGGACATAGTTTTAGCCCACTCAATTATTGCTTTAAGGCTCTATATAGATGGACTTAATAAATAATGAAAATCAATATGTAGCAGAAGCACTTGGACCTAATAAAAAAATTAGAATAATTACCAAAGGCAATGTATTTCATACTTTAATATACATTTTGCTTAATTAAAGACATCAATGAAGAAACATAAAAGAATAATCAGTGCTCATTCCACCCCTCTACCAACCTGCCAATAACATCCCATTGTCCCTGTATTGGGTTTTTTGGTTTTTGTTTTTGTTTTTTTGTTTTGTTTTGTTTTGTTTTTGAAAAAAAAGGAGACCAGAGACCATGAACTTAGATACAAAAGGCCATTCGTGGATGTTAAAAGATCATCTCAGTTTTCATGCCGCAAAAACTTAAAAAATATCTGGGGCTACACGTAAGTTCTAGGATAAAATCATGATCCAAATCAACCGATGTACTTAAATGTACATTAGATTTTTTTCTCTCTCTCAAGGTACTCAATCATAAAGAGTAGAGAAGACAGGGTAAAAATTAAATTGTCGAAAAAGCAATTAGAACCACTTAAACCTGACATGATTACTTCATTTTTGACTGGCAAACTGAAAAAACATGGGACTCATTTAAAGTAATTTTACAGAAAGTAATTTTTAATAAATTTGATTGATTTTTCTCTAAAACAGACAACTATTTCATTTTATACTGCTATTAAAACTCTGCTAAATATGTTTTTAATTATATAATTAGACAGGTATCATTTTCTAAAAATCCAGAAAACCAACCAGTACTAAAGTTGAAAGAACATTTTCACTCTAACATTCTTAAGTTTCACTGGAAGTTTAACAAATATTATCTTCCTCAAAATAAGTAAAACTTGAATTGGTATAGTGTCTAAAGTAACTTTTCTTGTAGTGCACAAAACAAGGTCAATATAAGCCCTCTGACAAGGCAGATGGTACACAATCTAACATTAAAACTTTTCTACTTCAACACAGAAACAATCTCAAAGTGACTGAATCTAAGAAGTCTTGACTGAGGAATAAAAGATCCAGATTCTAGAACTATGAACATCAACATTTTCATTCTCTAAGCCTTAAGCAGCCTATGAAAAAGAAACAAATATGTAAAAGATTTTGAAACATTAGTAAGTCAGGAAAATAAAAAGAGCCTTTACCAGATAAAAAGGGGTTTTTTAAGAGTCCATAAATGCCAAATAGCAGCAAAACAAAGAGAATCAGACGGGTTCGTCTTAGAGAATCTGGAAGAGAAAGAAAGCCTTAAATCAAATGAGAGCACAATAAAATGCAAATATTAGGATACTGATGATAATCATATTTCATCACATGCAATTTTGAACGTGGTGTTCTGCATAATTGCCATGATCCTTTAGCTTCGTTACCAAAAACTGCATGAAGCCATTCTGTCTTTGACTTAGATTTCTCAGTGGAGAAAGGGAAAATGCCAGCAGTTATTTCCATTTCTACATAGCAAAGTTACAAATATGGTAGAATATGATCAATGAAAAGTTGGGTAATTATTAGAAAAGTTATTCATAATTACTTGAAGGCTGGACTATGACTTCTCTTCAGATATTCTTCTCAAACATGGATGTCAAATCAACTTACCATTGGTTTTCTGTGTTAGTGCTTGAGCTTTCAGAAAACCCTCTGCAAAACCAGTTTTAAAAGCATCTTGGTGAGCTTCAGGTATGTTTTTGGTTTTCATGAGTTTGTCCAAAGTCTCAACATCTGATCCTCTGTCTCGCAAAAGAAATCCCTAAACACACAAATAACGTATCAGTACTGCTTGACTATACAGGGAATAACAATCTCCAGAAATATTCTGACCACTCGCACACAAAAAATTCATTAAGGTTCTAGAATTTTAAATTTTTATTGGCAATATGAAAAATTAGGATTAAAACTCAACAGTAACTACTAAATCAATGGCTTGGAAACTGACACTGGACCCTATAACTCTATCAATCAAGTAATATAAAGAAGCTTTCTGGATGAACACTATACTGAAAACAGAAGAGGTCATAGGATGACTTAGGGCTCTAATGACCTGATGTTCACTCCTTTAACTCTGCTACAGGAAAACCTTAGTATTAAATGTTTACTGAGCATATTTCATATACTTGGCCCTGTGTAAGTTCTGGAGATGTAAAGACAAATAAACAATGATACGAATGTATTCAGTCTATCAAGAAAAGATTCATAAATAAGTTTTTGAAACCATTTTGATATTATGTTAGAAGTACTAGGTATGATGATAAAATAAATACTACCTAAGGAAACCAAAAGAGGTTTTAAAAAGAATGACGTACCAAAGTCGTAAGGACAAATAGCATGGACAATCTAACAGAGGCATGAAATAATAGCCGTTAGTGCTGAGGAAGTGCAAGCAATCTTGCAGGATAGGACTTCTAAAATGCCGAGCAAAGAGAAGGATAGAGGTACAGAGGGGGGTGACACACTGAAAGATGGGAACAGAAAATGGTAGGCAGAGGCCAAAAGATAACATGCCCACTGCATGACAGGAGTCAGACAATAAAACAGAGGAATACAACAATTACATTTAGTACATTTTAGACAGACTGATGGTAGCAGACTGCAGGCTATACTGAAATACTAAAGGCGAGGAGACTAAATGTGTGTTAATAACTATTTCTTGCCTAGATTACTCTAATTATATATGCAATGGAACTGGGAATGACGAAAACTTTAAGAAATATTTAAGAAGCAGAATCAAGAGGACTTTATAATGATTAATGGATGTGGGAGGTGAAAGAAGATAGATAAGTCAAAGTTGATTACCAGGTTTCTAACCTGGGTGGATGCTACTCAAGTAACACAGAGAACACCTAAGTAGGTACAGGTTGGTAGGGAGAAAAACAGAAGATGTTTAACAGGCCAGAGGAGACAAGTTTGGCACCCGGAAGAGTTGTAGATATAATAATTACACAGGTTATTAATCCTTTTCTCGTAAGTAGAAACATGGAAGAAAATCAATCAGCCAACAAAAGGAATCAGATATTGCTAGTTCTCATTTCAATAACTTGAAAATTATTGCTCTCTTTCTTGATTAAAAAAAAAAAAGTCTAATTACCTTCATGAATGATGGTGCTATATGCTGTGTTTCTGCTAATCTTTCAGAGGTGGACTGCAGACGCCGTGTCCTTGATTTCAAAGTTTTAAAACCTCGAGTCTGTATGAAACCTACATAAAACAGTATCACATTTATTTTTTACTGTAAATTTTTATTAAAAAAGTTCAAAACTTTGACATTATATATGTATACCATAAGTTTTCATCTTATTTTTTAACACAGTTCTTTGCCCGACACTTCAACACACTAATCTTCAAAATGAATTGACTCTAAACTTTACATTTTCTTGGTAATTTAAAAATGTTAAAAAAAAAAAAAACATAGATGAGTATCAAATAAAAATCAGTGTCTCCTAATTCCTCAAATCCCATTTCCACTTCCTATAAGCAACCAGTATTGTTTAATGAACATACTTCTAGGTATTTAAACACACGATCTTTCTATAAAAATAGTACTTAACTTTCTGCAACTGTCTTCCTTCACCTAATATAAAAATGGGTATTTTTCAAAATAGTTCAGATAGCACATTCAGTTTAATGGCTATTTACAGTCTTCTAGTTTAAGTATAACAATTTATTTAACCATTTCCCTACTCCAGACTTTAGTTGTTTCCTGTTTACTGTTACTAAAAATAATGCTGCAGTAAGCATTTCTTATATATTATTTTTCAGCACATGTAGACCAAATTGCTCAAAGTAAAACTGTGAGGTTTAAGGTTTACCTCGTTTAAAACTAAGAAAGTGCCTCCTAGAAGGCTATTATCAATTTATATGCCCACTAAATGATTGTTCTTTTCTCCATAGCCTTTGCGACAATTGATAATATAAGTATAAATCTTTTTAACTTGAACACATCTGATGGGAAAAAAGTAGTACTTGTTTTAATTTGTATTTGAGATTAGAAGTGAGGGTAAGTTTGAAAAATTTTTTAAATTTTTATTGACTATTGTTATTTCTTTAGTGAACTGACTACTCATGACCTTTACATATTTTCATTTGTAAAAAAATATGGATGTTATGTATACTAATATTTTGTTATGTATATTTCATTTATTTTAATGTCTTTGTCTTTTAATTAAATGATACACTAATTTAAAAAACTAATACAGCCTTACCTTTTAAATCTGTTATGGTTTCTGCATTGTGTTTTGACCAAAGAGTCCCATCCCCAAACTAAGATTTTAAGGACAGGTTACAGACTTCATCTAATACTTTTAACTTTTTGTTTTCAGACCTTTACCTATTTGGAACTTTTTATCTGTGGCAGTTCCCAATTTTCATTTCTAATATTGTTTGTATTTCCTTGTTTTTTCTTAATTTGATTTTGTTCTATTTTTTTAATTTTTCAGATTAAACTTGCACTTGGTTTAAGTAATACTTTCTTGCTGTTATATTAATTTAATTTAATGTTTTATCCATATTAATTTCTCATTCTTTTTAAAAAAAGTCTCAAAATGTTTAATCAATTTACTTCTCATCTTTCTTATTTCCTAATAAATTATACAATGCCCTCAGCAACAGCTTGTCCTCAAACCAAAGATTTTGATATGCAGATTTTCATTACGGTTCACTACGAACTGTCTATAATTTCAGTTTTGAGTTTTCCCTTTAACTGCAAGACACTCAGAAAAGTATCTTTAGATTCCCACATATTTAGGTATTTTTTTTTTTAGTTATCCTTTGTTATTTGATTTCAGTTTTATATGATCAAAGAACTTCATCTCTGAGCTATATATGTTTTGAAAATACAGATATACTTCATACACAAATACATGCTCAGTTTTTATGTCTTCCACGAATACTTAAAAACATATCTTTAAATATTTTTCTGTGTTCTCCATTAACCATTTCTTCAGAGGATTATTGGACTCTTTGCTCAACTTGGTGCCTCTCTTTCATGCTACAACTGTTCCTCAAAAATGTGAAAATTCTTGCTAATCCATTTGTATTTATAAAGAGGAACAGAGTGATCAGTACTGAATGTTGACAGGTTTCATCAAAACTAATGAGGTGGTAAATGTATTTAGACTACAAAACATAGATTGATGGTGAATAGCAGGATACCTGCAGTACATGATTCAAGTTCAAAGCAATCTGTGGTACTGTTTTGTTTCTCTCTTTGGCATCACTTTCGACCCAGGAGTCTTCAGAGACAGACTCCTCTCAACACACACACACACCCCTCACTCCCTTATTAAGAACATGTTTTTTGCCAATTGCAGCCTAAAAGTTAGAAGCTGTGTCCAAGCTCTGTGACTAGCCCACTTCTGTTAATCTTTCGACCATTTACTATATCAACCATCCCAGAACACATTATTGTCGGTTCATAACTTAGGGGTTTTTCCTAAGTCCTACTAGAAATTGTATTATACACCTCTTTCGGACTACTCTAAGTTTCATGAAAGTAGGCAGCATCTGTCTTTTTCATTTATCACTGTCATCTAACACCCATCACTAGTGCCTGATTAATGTTATCATTGAATAATAACATCCAATACATATGAATATCTGATTTTGCTATTAATTTGATGTCATCTACTTCATGCCTTATGGAAAGTCCTCAAATTTCTGGTCCACTGATGAAATCCCTCTGTTGTTACCCAGATTTTTTCCTGATTTTTCTTTTTCTTTCTTGTCTTGCAAGGGGATTTCGAAAATGAAGGGAAGTAAACAAATGTGCTTAGTTAATTATTTTGAAGCAGGTATAAATCCCATAGAATAATTTACTGAGACACTTAATACATTCAAAATTTAGTTCCTATTTTATATTTTTCACATAAATAATTGCACAGATATACCCAAGTTAACCGACAAATATTCTATAAGTTCTGTGAGCTACAAATGTTTACAACTATTAATATTTCTAAGAAAAACAAATCGGAATATATTACATACATTATTTTTTTCAAAATCAAAGCAACAGTTGCTTCATACCTGGCCAGTACTGAAGATCTGAACAAATGTTTTTAAGAGTTCTTGAATGTTGTCTGTATAAGCAAGAGGAGCGTAAAGTACTAAAAACATCTATGTAACCTGAAGGAAAATTGAAAAAAGTCAAATGTTCTAATTACCAAACAAAAAAAAATCATGAACTATTAGAAAAACCAAAATGTTTTGCCTTTTATTTGTACATACTTTTATAAACATCTGAAAACACTGCTAATCTAAATATAGTTCATCACTTTACTGTCCATCACTTGTCAAGTCTTTATCTCATATACAAATATAGCTGCAAATGAAATAAAAATCAAGGTAAAAGCTATATACGTTTTGCTGAAGTTACTTTTAGTTAAAAGCATAAAAAGATAAAGAATCATTACTTCTTAGACACAATTTAAAAATCTAATGAACAATGTAATAAAACATTGCAAACCAGAGGTACTACTGCTGCCTTTTTCTCTTAAAGCTCCCAGTCACTGGGCACAAAAAAAAGTTCCTTCCATAGCTCTAGCCATGAATACTTTGGTGTTCCTTCCTAACTCCTATTCCTGACTAATAGGCCTCATCCTACTTTATACCAATGATCCTAGGAAAAAGGTAGGCAGTGACAACAAAAACAGTGGTTCTCATCTATCTCT
The DNA here is from genome assembly GCF_014176215.1 of Rousettus aegyptiacus. Taxonomy (NCBI): domain Eukaryota; kingdom Metazoa; phylum Chordata; class Mammalia; order Chiroptera; family Pteropodidae; genus Rousettus; species Rousettus aegyptiacus. Next base: position 82,740,238 of record NW_023416285.1, read on the forward strand.
GTATCCCAGTTAGGATTCAGGGATTCTTCTAAGAACCCTTAGAGTGAAGTCAGAAACCCCATCCTAATACCTCTGCCTGCCTAAGCCTAGAGACTGGCTGGCAGTAAGAGGAATAACCTTAAAAGGAAATGTGAATATGAAGACTAAAAGAGTAATAGTAATAATAATACTATAATAACAACGATAACAATAAAAATTGTTAATCTCCTGAACACTTACTATAGGCACCAAGTACTTTAAATTAGTTCATCTGATCCTCCAAAGTGAGATAGTTACTTCTCACACTCATATGAAGAACCAGCTTTTTTGAGATCTTAGTAAACACTATTGTCAATCAGGGGCAGGATGGACTTGATCCTAATCTATTCCTCACTCTCAAAATACTAAGCCTCAGGGCTTCTCTCAGGAAGGAGGTATTATAGCATAAAAAGATAATGAAATAGAAGTAGATTTTTAGCCTAAGCCTCAAGCTCAAAACTTTTCACTTATTCTCACTCTTGAATTCTTTATTTATCCTCCAGCCCTTATATGAATTAAAGGTAAAAGAAAAATAAACAATGAGTTAATGAATTAAGTTTATACAGAGTACAGTTTCACATCAAACTCCTGTCTCAAATCTATTCAATCCTACTTTTTTGTTTCTGGGCTTTTAAAACATACTAATAAGAAAAATCTGTTTGCCCATCAATATAAAATAAGCATTTTGATAAAAGTCTAACTTTACTTGCTTAAGTTATCACCCAAAAAGAAACTCACGAAGCTAACATTTCTTTCAACAAAATGTCCACTTGTTATAATACCAAATTGTTACAAGACTCAAGAAAAAATATACGTATTCTATAAAAGACCGTGACTGTGAAGTATTCTGAGAGATTAGTAGTATGTTACTTGGAATCAATAAACACTTGTCACAAAAAACAAAACAAAACAAAACAAAACCACCATACCACTCCACCACCCTAAATGCTATGTAGTATGCTGTATTAAATCCTGGAACGGAAAATAAATCCTAGTGGAAAAACTAGTGATCTGGTAATATTAAACTTTTGTAAAATATAAATAAAGTCTATACTTTAGTTAAAGATAATGCACCAATGCTACTATCTTATTTTTGACAAATGTACCATGTTTATAAAAGTAGTCAACATTAGGGGAAGCCAGGTGAAGTGTATACAGAAACTGTTTACAACTTTTCTCTATATCTAAAATTATTTCAATATAAAAAGTTAGCCGAAAAAGAAAGGATGGATGGATAAATAGATGGAAGAATGGATGAAAGAACCTGGTACATAAAGGATGTTAATAAATGGTATCTACTATGATTATTAATAGCACTAAAATGGCTTATTTTAATTGGAATAAAAAATAACTTACCATATTTATTTTCAAAGAAGGACTGTGCTGAGACATGAGATGTATGCCAGTGGGAAGAAATGTTTTTGCCTTTACAAAATCCAGGAAGTAGACTGTCTATCAATTGATCAATCTGTCCAATTTTTAATTCGGATAATCCAAGGTCCCTTAAGTTAAGCACAGGCTGTAAAAGATTAAGTAGACCAAGTCAGCAGTAATATTATCAAGATATTTAAAGAGTCTAACAGTTGAAACAATATGGGTTATAAAAGTCTAGCAAATGCACTAATTTCCTTTTTCTTTCTAATATTTATACTGACGAAAATATTTTTATAGTTCTAGTTTTACTAAGGTCAGTTATACGAGGCTTGACAGTGGCTGAAAACACTGTATTCCCATTGGTATCACCAGTCCTTGGAGCTTTATGGCTTCCTTCAGTCTCTAATGCCTAGAAACAAAAGCCCAGTTGATAAAGAAAGGGTATGCTCTGCTACCATAGGACATCTCACTCCTCCAGCTTCATTGACAATAGCCTTCTTGGAACTGAGAGGTTCTATACTTACCCATATCTAACTTCTAAGAAAGAAAACTGAACAGTTAAAAATGTGTGAAAACCAGGCAAGAAAACTTGCACCTTAAAACAGTTCTAAAGTAACTGCAAACAGATAGGGGTGAGCTATTTTCTTGTTCACGTGAGCTGAGAGGGAGACACTAAGGACAGGTAACAATTACAAGCCCCATACAGCTACAGCTTCGAGTAAAGAGGGCAAAAATAAACAGCACAGTATCAACTTCTTATGATTGATGTTAAGGTAGACCTGTGGATTATATAGCTCTAGACTAATGAGGTTTGTCGCATTAGCTTTGTAATGATTCAGGTTCTTAGAATCCATTTCTTCATGTTTCAAAATGACTATGAACTACGTCCTGCCCATTTTACCTGATAGTACAGGTCAAAAGAGATCATGCCTTGCTCATCTACATATCCCAATGTACACAGTAAGGCAGTTAAAAGCATGATGAAATAAAATATTTAAAAGTACTTTTTTAAACTACTAAAAACTAAACAAAATAAAACATATGATAATGAAAAGAGAAGGACCACAACATTCAAGAGCTACTTTTCAAAAGTTATCTTTTAAATTGGGAAACACAAAAATCTATTTTTAATACAGAGACCTCAAAAGGGAAATGCAGATTCTTAACTAAGATGAAAGTCACTCCCCTTACTTCTTGAGTATCAGATCTTAGGACCATAGAGAGAAATAAGGTAGATATAAACATGGGAATTATCAAGCGACACGGTAACTGCTATGACAGAGACGGTTTTAAAAAGTGGTAAGAAAACACAGAACGCAACTAATTTCCTAAGTCAGTGAAGGTGTCCTGAGGTAACTCCTAATGTGAATGACGGGGAGGACGCCTTGGAGAAAGGGGCAAAGTCATCAAAGGGCCTGGAATGTCTGAGATGTGGTAAAAAGTTAAGCAATGAAAGAGAAAGAAAGATGGGCGATAACCAAATTGTGAAGGGCATCGTTTGAATTTAATTCTATAGCTAATAAGATTAGATTTGTTGTTGTTGTTTTTACAGGAAGAAAATACAAGACGAGATAACTGGATAAGAAAAGGCTGATGGAACAAGAGAAAAATAATATGAGTCTGAACTAAGTCCTGACTAAGAAGGATGGAAATAACAAATCAGAGACAAAAGACATTAGAAGAAACGAGCAGCGTACAAGGACTGTTGCTCCTTGGCTCCTCTTCATCCTTTTTGCTACTCTGTGGATCTGAGCCCTTTAAATGTTTTTCCTTTGCCATGTGGCACAATGTTAAGCTTTGTCAGTAGAGGGCACTGGAGAGACATTGTAGGAAGAAAGTTTTTGTTTGTGGCTCTGGTGTGCTCAGCTGCTGTCTGCACTACCCAAGGTTTGTTTCTCCAGCATCTGGCTCCAGCTACTTGTGCAGCTCCTCCAAAGCCTGGCCCCTCCTGCACTGCACAGTGGTCAACAGTATCCAGCAGCTCCTCCAGTTAGTCATACCCCCATGACTGGCTTTCTCTGGTACCCTGAAGGGCAGATTTCCATCAAGTTCAGCCTGCACGGCACCGCAGTGACTTCTCTGCCATTCGGTAAGCCAAGGCCATGCTCTCTCCAGCAAGGTCAGGACCTCAGCCTGGGGTTGGAGCACTCTTCCTGGGAAGCTCTACCCAAAGTCCAAGGAGTATTGGCTGCTCCTTGTATCTATTAGTCTTACATATGTTAGAGTTTTCTGTGCTTATTATTAGCCAATCTCTTGTTATTCCAATCCCCTATGAAAATAAAGGGTTTTTAAAACATTCGAGTAAAAATTTACAGTAATTTATATCAAATGTCCACTGTTCAAATGACTATGTAGTTTCTTTCCTGGCTGGACCAAGACTGATAAGAGAAGCTAAAACTCCTGCAAGATCAAATATACTGAAATTTGGAGTAGCTCAGTTTTGGACATCTTATTTTAACATCCCTAAAGCGTATCCAGAGGGGTATTTTAACAAGCCACTAGATAAGTTACTTTAAAACTTTAGAGATTTAAGGGTTAGAGATGTTTTGGAGTTATGAGCATATAGATATAGATAGGTAGGTAGGTAGGAAGATAGATAGATGTTAAGTAAAGCTATAAAAACAGATTACATAACCTGGGAAGCTTTGCATAATGAAAATTAGATTAAGGAAAATGCATAGTATGCCCAATATTTAAGGGGTTGGCAATAAAAAATGGCCATCAATACAGAAAGAGGAAAGAAACTATTGCCAATGTAGTATCACTCAATTCAAGAGAGTATTTCAGTAGTAGTACATGTTAAGCAAGGTCAAATGCTACAAAAGTTGAAAAAGATGTAGATTTTCAAAGAGCCCTGTAGACAGCACTAGAGAAATCGACACTGACTTCAGCAAAATAGATCTGTAAAATGGTAAAAGTGGTAGCCAAACTATAATGGAATGCAGTGTGAATAAAAGTTTACTAAGGACTGGAGTCTCCCCTTATTCATAGTTTTACTTTCTGCAGTTTGTTATTCTTGGCAGTCTATTAAATGGGAAATTCCGGAAATAAACAATTCATTATTTTTAAATTGTATGCCTTTCTGAGTAGCATGATAAAACCTCATGCCCACTCTATCACCTCATGCCCACTCTATCAGGCCTGAAGCCATGAATCATCTCTATCTAGCATGTTGGCTCCCTGGTGGTAAGTCACTTAGCAGCACTCCTGGTTATCATATCCAAGAATGTAGTCTTGGTTATCAGACTGTCAAATTATCTCAGTGGTTGTGTTTAAGTCACCTTTATTTGTTTAATATGTAATGGCCCCAAAGTGCAGGAGTAGTGATGGTGGCATTCACATACACCAAAGGGAAGCCATAAAGTGCTTCTTTTAAGTGAAAAGGTAAAAGTTCTCAACTGAGTAGGGAAATTATAAGCTGAGGTTGCCTAGATCTACTATAAGGACATATCTTCTATCCACGAAATTGTGAAGGGGGAAATAACTGGTGCTTGTTTTGCTGTCGAACCTCAAACTGCAAAAGTTATAGCCACGGTGCATGCTAAGTGCTTAGTTAAGATGAAAATGCATTAAATTTGTGAGGGGGAAACACCAACAAAAAACGTCTTCCAACTGATGGAAATGTGTCGTGCCAGAAAGTGCTGCACCTGTAGAAAGACTTCAGCAAGAGATTCCCTGAGAGGAGTGACTACATTCATATAACTTTTATTACAGTATATGATTTGACTTATTCTATTTTATATTATTGTTGTTAATCTCTTACTGTGCCTAATTTATAAATTAAACTTTATCACAGGTATGTACACAAAGGAAAAGACACAGTATACACAGGGTTCAGTATTATCCAGCATCAGGCATCCACTGGGGGTCTGGGAAGGTATTCCCGCATATAAAATGGGACTGCTGTACAATTAAGTTCAGACTACTTTTTCATTAAGTCTGAAGGCAAAGGGAAAAGGTGTTGTTAGTAGCTTGAAAAAGCTGAAAGGAAAGTTTTTTTGCTTGCATTGTGATGTGGATGTTTGGATGAACAAGGCTTGATGAAAGCAAAGTTACCACATAGCAAAGGAGGTGATAGTAGAGATAAGACAAAGAAAATGAAAAGGTTTGTGAAGCAGTGACAAACACCCACTGAAGACAAACAATAGGACTAATCAGAGTACCATCCTTGAGATCATTACTCAACCTCAAGACTGGCTTCTAGAGTTTAGCTACTTTTCAAGCCCCAAAAATATATTTCACTACTGACCTAGCAATTTTACTTGATGAAAGTCAAAGATTTAGCAACATAGGTAGTAAAACCGGTGTTGTTTATAGCAACAAAATATTGGAAACAATATCTAATAATGTGACATCATACGATGAACACTTTGAAGTCATTAAAAATTTGGAAAATGTATGGCATGAAGAGTTCATAAGACTATTAAATGAAGAAACCAGAATCTAAAGCAGCATTGTAGTATGATCCAATTATTATAAAAGTACAAGAGACATGAAATATAAGCACAAAAGGTTAACAGAATTATTTCTAGGGACTAGGTTCACAGGTGAATTTCATTTCTTCCATGTACATATTTTCCAAAATATCAGAAATGAACATAATTTTGCTGCATGTGGTATTTTCATTAGGAAAGCTCTCTTGGACTCTATTTTGGGAGAAATGTGCCAGGACAATAGTAAGACAATGGAATGCCTACAGAAAGAGGCAAGAGGAATTGGACAAATAGTATAAAAGGAAAGCATGAAGATGACAAAGACAAACTTTTCATTTAATTAAAATTTTATCTTAAAATTTACTCCCCAACTTCTCCTTCTACTATTCTTTGCAATTATCCCTAATAGGAGGACTAACAACATAAGCTATACATGGGTTAAAAGAGGCTTTTGGAAAACTTAACTACAGATTACGTCTTCTTTAAAAAAAAATGTATTCTGAGCTACAAGTATCTTATTAATAAATCTGTAAATGCAAGGATTCCTAGGGTGGGAGTTCCCTATATTCCAGTCAACATTGATTTTATAATTCTCTGAATACTAAAAGTTGTGCCATAGCTTGTACATTTCGCTTTCAGGCACCTATATATTCATTTTAACTGTTTAATTACCCTGAAATCTCCTATGAGGCAGTAGATGATAACTTTTTACTCTACTGTCCTCCCTGAGATTTGGGAGGCATTATGGTCAGTTAACTGTGAGCGTACCGCTACTACTGAAGCAACACAAAAGAATATCTAAAATGGTGCCACACAAATAGTAATCTAGGAAGTGAATACCAATGAAATCTATGCCACATGAAATTTTAATTAAATGTTAAAGAATAAGACAAAGTAACTTTTCTATCTATACAATTAAGTCAGAATTAGACATCTTTAATTACAAAGGAAATTAAATTGATGACAGAAATGACTTTGTTAGAAATCCCTAAATACAGAAAGATACTTCAAACATGTTTGTGACATACTAATCAAAATGCTTTCTCAAATAACCAGGGTCAAAACTATTACCTCATTGCTGGGAGCCTCATGCTCAAGAACCACATCTCGATGCTGGTTTTGAGAAACTGATGCACTGACAGAAACAGATGTGCTTTTTGGTGAATGGAAGGCATTGATGAGATGACTCAGAGGAACTGTAACCTAGAAAAATATGAAAGTTGAAATTAAATAGTGAATACCACCACAAAATGAAATATTTCACAAATATTAAAAAAAGCAAGCGTATATCCAGAATTCAATACCTCACAGTTTCCCCACTGCATCATGTTGTTCTAAGTCACCAACACTTATATGTGGATTTTTGCAACAGCCTCCTAACTACGCTCCCTGCTTGTGCTCTAGTCAAACCAAGTCAGATTGCATCACTCCTCTGCTCAAAACCCTCCAACGGCTGGCTTCTCTTCCCACTTAAAATAAAAGCCAGTCATAAAAACTATAACAGAGAAAGCCCTCCAAGGGTCTTTATGACCTCTCTGAACTTATCCACTATGTTCCCTTTCATCCTCTCTGCTCCAGCCGCACCAGCCTCCTCGGTGTTCCTGGAAAACACCTGGCAGGTCCTCACCTCAAGACCCGTGCAGCACTATTTATCCCCTCTTGTCCAATTAATAGCATAGCTTGCTCTCCTACACAGTTGAGTTCTTAACTCAAGTAATCTTTTCATGAGTCTTTTCCCTAGCCAGCCTACTTAGTACTTCAACAACCCTCCCTCCAAAACGCATTCCTTATCCCTTCCTCTGCTCTTTTTTTTCTTCTTGGTACTTTCCCTATTTAACACCTTTTAAATATCTACTTATTTAATTATATATTGTTATTATCTGTGCGTCTAGCAATTCTCTGACACCACCTGGGAGTCCAACACTTTAATTCCGACACTAACTATCCAGTGTTATTGCATATCAAACAGGTTAAAGGCTCAATCCCACAAGACTTTTCCCATTTTAGGTTCTGGTCATAGTCCCAGGCCAACCATACTTTCTGATCTACCAGCTTTTTAAATCAGGTTTCCCACAACCCCCTCCTCAGGTTCAGTAATTTGCTAGAGCAGCTCACGGTACTAAGAAATAAACTTTACTTATGTTTACCAGTCTATCATAAAAGACGAAAATGAACAGCCAGATGAAGAGGTACACAGGGCAAGGTCCAGAAGGGTCTCAAAAACAGGAATTCACCTACGGATGAGTGTTCCACTCCACTTGCACTATGAACCTCCCCATGAAATCTCTTAAAAGTTTTTTAAAGAGCTCAATTTCAGGGCAGTCCAGCCCTCTTCCCTCCCAAAAGCCAGAGCACTGGGGTTAAGAGTTCTCACTTTCTAATTACTAGGGTCTTTCTGCTGACCAGCCCAGTCATGAGGCTATCTAGAGACCCCATCCTAAGTCACCTTATTAGCATAAATCCAGGACAGATCCAAAGGGACTCCTGAGGAATAATAAGATACTCTTACCACTCAGGAAATTCCAAGGGTTGTAGGAACTCTGTGCCAAGAACTAAGAACAAAGACCAAATATTTATTTTTTTTTATACCACCCTCTCCCACTAGATTCTAAGTTCCATCTGGCAAGGAACTTTATTTTATGATTTTTGGGGGTTTTTTATTTTATTTATATAATTATTTAATATAAAATGTTTTTATACAACATATAATTTATGTATTTTGTCCTTTTTCTTTATTCAATACTGTATCCCAGTGCAACAACAGTGCACATAACAGATGCTAAATATGTTAAGTAAATTAATAAATTAAATGGGTTCTCCTTATACACCAGGTTATGTGCTTTACTTATCTCTCATTTAATCCTCAGAGCAACCATAAACATTAGTTACTATTTACACAGAAAGAATTTAAATAGCTTCAGTGACATGTTCGAAGTCAGTCACTAGCTATTAAATATAGGAGCAAGGATTCTAATCCCAATAGTCTGACTCCAGATTGCAATTAGAGACTTTTCATTCCATAGTTGTTATAGAAATAAGTTGATAATATTCTATTAAATGAAAAAAAAAAAGCTGTTAAACTGTCTTTAACATCTTTTTTTTTAAAGTGTGCATACACATATTTGCATAAAGGTAAAAAGTATGAAAGAATTTATTATAAAATGTGATCACTCTGGGTAATGAGATAACAGGTGATCTTTATTATTCCTATTTTTTACAGCATTTTTGGAAAAGAGCATGTATTATTTTTACAGCCAGAAAGAAACAATAAGTTCTTGAAAACTACAGAAACCAAATTATTTTAAGATACATATTTTCTGCCCATTTCTTTGAAACTTTTATTTGTTATATCTCTTCTCATTGGAAAAATAGCTCAGTTACTAAAAGATGGTTTGATCTCTTCTCAATGAAAAAGTTCACCTCTGTTTCTTTCCTAACCTTACAATTTACATTCAAGTGCATTCAAGCAATTAATACATTTCCTGTTTAGAAAAAAAAAGTGCAGCTTGCTGCCAGCGTTAATTTTACATAAACATGCTCTTTGAGGCTGAAGCAAATCTGACTGGTTTTCAATGTGAAAATAAAATATAAAGCTATTCTTGAAAGTAATTTCTAAACAGAACTTGTCTCTAATCCTTATGTAACAGAAATGTTTACAGAAATCAGATTCATCAAATGAATATTCAGCTAACAACTGTTTGAGAACAATGTAGTAAGCAACCAGGAATTACAAATGTGTTCACCATCTTTCACAGTATAAAATGCACATAGGTCTTACATGAACCCAGTTAAGACTGCCCACAGTACACAAAATCCCTTCACCATCTCTACCAATGTCATGTACCGCTAACTCTCCATCCAGTTGATAAGTTCTCCTAAAATCAGGTCTTCTGGATGTAAACTTCTTGAAATTCAGTTTCAAAAGGTTTTTAATACTATATTAGACAAGTCAAGTTAGACTTTTTTTTCCCCAAACAACTGGTAGGACTTCTCGAAACATTATCATCTTAGTAAATGACATCTTCACCTTTTTTTCCAAACAACTGGTAGGACTTCTCGAAACATTATCATCTTAGTAAATGACACCTTCGCCCTTGCAGCTGATCAAACCTAAAGCTCCTCTCTCCATCAACTCTCATATCCAATCCCGTATGAACTTCTTTGTCCAAAATGAATCTCATCCCCTTCTTTCCAAAACCATTGCCACTTTATTGTGCATTATCTCTCTCCTGGATTACTGCAATAGCATCCTTAACTGAAAAGATATCCACTCCTGCCTTTCACACTATCCACACAGCAATAAACCAGAGTGATGTATTTAAATGGTAAATTTGATGTTACTCCCTGCTTAAAAGCATTCAGTGGTTTCCAACACACTTAAAATCCAAAGTCTCTTATTATAACTCCCTGTATGTTTCAAGGCTTCTCCCCAACGTCATTTCTGTCATTGTGCCCCTCAATCACCACACTCTAGCCACACTGACCTTATTTTTGTTCTTCCAATTGGCTAAGCTCTTCCCTATCTCAGGACCTCCAGATATTACTCTGTCTGCCTAGGAGACCTGTTCATTTCCAATCATTCTTCACTCTGGCTAACTCCTATGCATCTTTTACTTCATATCACCATCAAGATTCTACATCTGCTTTGTTCACCTATCACATTACTGACGCCCAGTAAATAACCACTTCGTTTTCTATTATCCAGCCAATACTAGCAAAAACAAAAAAAACAAAAACCCCAAGTGAATATGGGATACACAAAGGAACATAATTATGTTTAAACTAAAAAACTAAAGTGTCCAAAATTTTTTATTTAATTTTTAAAGATCTTATTAAAATATATCTAACATATAGTAATATTGTGTTAGTTTCAAGTGTATACCATAGTTATTCAACACCAAAAAATTACTTTTAAATTTGAAAGTTTTCAAAAGCTATTCGCAAAACTGTAAGAACTCAAAAGAAAGAAAAAAAAAAACATCAAAATGTCACCAAGAATGATTTTTTAACGAACCAAGAACAAGACATTGTTACAAGTGATTTAGTCCGAAAAAAAAAAAAATCACTGAAAACCCCTGAAATCATTTTTCTCTGCACCATTTTTGGCTTTATAAAAAGACAGGCAAGAGGCTACATCAAAATTTTACCTGCAAGCAGCCAATACTTGAAAATACCTATTTGTCATTTCTTGTCAAAAAAATACTAAAGTATTCATGGCAGATTATTCAAATTATTACATCATGTTTGGGTCAAATTTCATTTAAGAGAAAAGAAAAAATAGGGGATCGAAGTCATGAATACTAGTCTCTAGCGAGGCGAAAAGATGGAAACATTACTTGTTTCCTTTACATCAATGGCAAAGACGTCTCCCCCGCCCCCACATGGACCCCTGAACATCCGCCACTCAACAATGCCTGAATGATTCTCCATCAAAAACTCCACGTAGTCAACTCGACAAGCCAAGCTTTCCTTCACGCTCATATCAAGCCCCTGCTTTACGGTCAGCCCTTTACTCTCAGCGTTGCCCCTGATCCCTTCTCACCCCTAGGACTCGTGTTAGTCTAAACGCTCCCCTCCCACGATCCCTATCGAGAAATCGCTTCACAAAACGCAAATGACAAATAGCCGCGGGCTGGCGGGGGGATTACAAGGCGTCGAGACTCACCTGAGGCTGCACCGTGTTCGATAGAGAAAACATCTCCCCGGGCCCTCAGCGACCTCACCCGCCTGCCGAAACTGCTCTTCTCTCCACGGCCCGGCGGGGAGGCGCTGAGCCCTTGCGTCTCCCTTTTTCTCCCTCACTCTACCCTCACTTGCCTAGAAACGGAAAATGGCCTCCGTTTCCTACAGCTGCGGCAACGACAGACCACCTGCCCCGGAAGGCAAAGCTCTAACTCAACACTACTTCCGGGGCAGGGAGCGCCACCACCCACGGGCTTGCGTCAGCTCTCCAGGCCTGCTCAGTGCCAGCTTTTCTGCGGCTGGTGCCGAGGACCTATGGCCCCAAAATAGCTGTTCTCTAGTGTTAAGTGCTGCATCTCCAAAGCTTTCTGGCTGTAGTTTTCTTTTTCTTACGGGGGCGGCATCCTTATCAAACCATTCAATGCAATGTATTCTGTTCCAACTGGAACAGAATGAACGATGATAAGGTCATTTGCTACAATTTAATGTTCTCTAACTTCCCCAAAATAAATCGAAAATTCTTTTTGTTGATCCTAATCTGTTCCAGTCAGGTAAGTTACCTCCCGTTAAGATGTCACATTATGGAGCCACTGCCCGCTTCCTGCTCATCCAGTTTCTCCACATTTTAGATTACAGTAGCCATCACTTTCCTGAACAGACCGAATTAATTTACATTTCTCGCGGGGGCGGGGGGAAGGTCGCGAGCATTAAAAAAAAAAAGAAAAAGCGGAGGAGGGGCCCCCATAACCTCTTTCGGAGGTCGGGAGAAAACTCTTCCTATGATTCTGATTCAAATCCCCGCTGTCCCTTTTCTCGTCGGCCAACAACTGTTTGTGGCACCGCCTCACCACACCCCCACCTCCGCCCGGTCATTACAAAGGAAGTGGGCGGTGGTCACTGCCCTCGAAGAGTCTGTTGTTGGTCGGAGAATTTCCCAGCGTCCCCACCCTCACGCTCATTGGGTCCTTCGGCATCTACGAAGCGGTCACAGGGCGGAGGCTGGGCTAAGCTCGAAGAGCGTGGCGACGGGGTGACATCACAGCCCGCGGGCGGCGTGGGCGGAGCCTTACTTTGAACTCAGTTGGCGGGAGTTGCGGCTGGAAAAGGGATTTTGGCGGCTGCGGCAGGCTTCAGTCTGGGCTGACCTGCAATGGAGGCCCCTGATGGGAGCGAGAAGGAAAGTGGGAGAGACGCGGTGGCAGGGGAGTGTGTGGACAGAATCTTGGTGCCAAAACCTCCCTCCATTGAAGAATTCACTATTGTGAAGCCCATCAGCCGTGGCGCCTTCGGGAAGGTTTATCTGGGGCAGAAAAGCGGGAAGTTGTATGCGGTGAAGGTAAGAAGTTAGGGAGTAAAGCAAGAGAAAGAGTCCAGCCCTATGGCCCTTCTTCCTGCCCCCTGAATTGTGCATGTTCCAGGGCCCTGCGAGCTGATTTCTCACTTGGGGTGACATTAGCGTGAGCAAGTCGGGATGTCTCTCCTCTGCCCCACCCTTCACTACGCGAATGTTTGGGAAATACCAGAACTTCTGAATCCTTTTTGCTGATTTGACCTTTACCGGGATTAAGTAAGAAACTTCAAATTTGAACCAGTTATTTTCCAAATCATGTTTTATTTTTTTCGATTTGATATAGATTAATTTCTGACCTACTATAACCAAAAGATCTCATTAAACAGCCTCATTTTTTCTCCTCAAACCTTCCATTATAAAACTAGAATGTACTTCTATTTAAAGACTAAACCGAAATATGTCCTAAATCCATCCTTTATCCTTGCAGTAGTGTATAACATTCCTACAAGAACTTCCAATGTATTGAAGCTATTCAGGCCCCTCTTGATTATCCATCCCCGTAGTTTCCAATGATTCACATTTCTGTACAGAGTAAACTTGATAAAAGGAAGAAGCCTGCAGTTTGAGTAACTGGAGACAGTTTCAACTTTCCTTTGGACATTGCTATGTGAGCAAATGTGTAGCAGGCACCTCCAAATTGTATTTGCCTAACCTTGACCAGTCCTCTCCACCTAACTGCCTAAACTCTGAACCTCCTATATTCCTTCTCCACTTAATACCACCACCATCATTCTGGTCATTCAGACTAGAAACCTGCGTCATTTTAACTTCCTTCTACTTCATCTGAATGTCCTGTCTCTTGAGTCTTATAAATTCTGTCGTATTCATGCTTCTTACCTCGTCGATCCATTCCCAAGTCTGCCCAAGTACAGCCCTTCATATTTTCTCCCTCTAATTCTTTACTGTCTTTTGACTTTAAGAGTAGCAGAACAGAATTATTTTCCTACTAATAATTAGGGCAGTCTGGGAGCATTTGTTTACCTTTTCCTCCTCAAAAAGGATGTGATACTTTTGACACTGATATCAAGATAAGCAATTCTCTGATGAAGAAACTTCTGTTTGTGTTTTAATCATATTAGCTGTTTTTCTGGCAAAGCTTTCTGATGGCAATGTGAGGTCCAAGTGACATCTGTATGTTTTCTCTCTGGTTGTTTTGTGATGGTAGCTTTGAACCCTTAGAAGACTTTGTAATAAAAAATAAAATGAATGTCTTTTATCATATTATCTACTGTAGGTTGTCAAAAAAGCAGACATGATCAACAAAAATATGACTCATCAGGTACAAGCTGAGAGAGACGCACTGGCACTAAGCAAAAGTCCTTTTATTGTCCATTTGTACTATTCACTGCAGTCAGCAAACAATGTCTACTTGGTGAGTAACCAATTTTACATTTTTTTCTTCATTCAGCAGTCACTGAACTCAGTGACTTAAAACTGTAGTCTCTGAATTCAGAGTACCTGGGTTTGCATTCCAGCTGTTGCACTAACTTTATGACCTCGGCCAAGTGACCTTACCTGTCCTATTAGTCAGGGTTCTTCAGAGAAAAGGAACTAATAGGGTGGGGTTGCGGGGGGCAATGTGTATAGAGAGGGGGATTTATTTTAAGGAATTGCCCTACACAATCGTGGGTGCTGACCAGTATGAAATCAGCAGTTTGGTTGGCAGGCTATAAACCTGGGAAGGAGTTGGTGTTGTTGCTGCAATCAAAAAGCAGTGTAGACTCAGAATTCCCTCTTCTTGGCAGCAGTGGAGGTGGGGGTGATGGCTGCATAGTGAAAGACAACACCTAAATTTTTTTTAATCTTAAGGCCATCAATTGATTGGATGAGGCCCACCAACATTTTGGAGGATAATCACCTATTATTCAAAGTCTTACCGATTTAAATGTAATCTCGTCTAAAAATACCTTCACAGCAACATTTAGATTAGTATTTCACCAAATAATCCGAGTACCATGGCTTAGTCAAGTTAACACATAAAATTAACTTCAGTCATACATCGTTCGTTTTGGTTGACATTAGACTACATATACCACAGTGGTCCCATAAAATTTTAATGGAGCTGAAAAATTCCTGTCACTTCACAACATCCTAATGTCATAGTGCAACACATTACTCACATTTGTGGTGATGCTAGTGTAAACAAAGGTACTGTGCTGCCAGTAATAAAAATATTGTACATATAATAACATACAGTACATAATACTTGACAGTGATAATGAACAGCTATGTTACTTGTTTATGTATTTGCTGTGCTCTACTCTTGTATCATTATGTTAAAGCGTACTCTTTCTACTTATAAAAAAGAATGTTTGCTATATAACAGTATGCTGTGTTATGCTAGCAGCACTCTCGTGCATCCTGTGTTTACCACATCTCTTGCCTGCATCATCTTCTCTTATGCTTTATTTAATCTCATGTTTTTTTGTGCCTATTGTAGCCTAGGAACAATAGACTATACCCTGTAGCCTAGGTGTGTAGTATCTATACCATCTAGGTTTGTATGAGGATACTCAGTGATGTTTGCATAACGATGCATTTCTCGGAATATATTCCCATCATCAAATGGCACATGGCTGTATTACACCTCAGTATCCTTTTCTGCATAATGAGATATAATAGTATCTACCTCAGAAGTTGTTATGAAATTTCAGTAGGTGAATGTAAAGCATGCAGAACAGTGTCTGGCACATAGTGCTAAAAATATTTGGTAAGAAAAGGACATATGTCGAAATATAAAGTTTGGTGTATAATAAAGAAAGATATGAGGATATGGTGGACTTTGAGAGCTGCTTGCTTTTCATTTAAAGCAGCTACTTACACTATTCTAATGAATTGGAGGGGAAGAGGCAGAAGAGGTAAGAATGGCAGGTAGTTTTACTGCAAATTCCAGAGGTTCTGACTTAAGAGGTGATCTGTGGGTTAAATACTTGATAACTCCAGTAGCTTCTGTTTACTATGTCCAAGTGGTTTCTGTGAATGACTGTGTCTTTAAGATTTAGATTTTAGACCAGGAATTTATGTGTTTATCTACAGAAGGCTCGTTCCTTTAATGATTTGATTGCCTTTAAGAGTGGAAACCTTTTATCCTTGATATGCTAAATCTTTTTTGCATCTCTGGATCATAATTGTATGACACTTCAACTTTCTGCTATTCCAAAAGCTTGAGATTGAACATGACCTTCAGCTTCAAGCTATAGCCTTAAAAATTCAGGCTAGGTTATAAAAATAGAATCTAATCTAAAACTCTTGGTATCTGATGGTTAAATCCATTTCTAATCTTCGAGCAAATATGTGAATATATTTAGACTGTTAAATGTGGTTGCAAAGGTTTAATGGGAAGGCAAAAAAACTTTCAAAAGTAAAAAGTTTATTTAGGACCCTTTTAGCATTAGGACTAATTCAGGAGAGATAATAATTTTTTATAAACCAAAATTTAATGAATACATGAAATGTGATCATATTGTAAATACTATTCTTCTGCCTGTTTTTTCCACTTAGTGGTGACCTAATCCTTTTTAATGACTATAGAATTGCATACATTTATTTATGAATTCCATAATTTCTTTAACAAACATACTACTATTGGTTAGTTGGTTTGGGTTTTTTTTCTGTTTGTGTTTTTTGGTTTTTACAGTTCTAAACAACATTCCAATGAATACCTTAGCATGGATTGCAGTACCTGGTTTTAATGACCTTCTTTGTGGGAAACAAGACTTGGTAATATTGGGAGAAAAGATTTTGGAGTAAAGATCCAAATTTGTATTGCAATTTGCCCTCAGAGAAAGATTAAAGACAGCCTTTTAAGAGACCACTAAGTTCTGAGAAAGCATGAGTTGGGGGGTCTCTTTTTTAGGATGATTCACTTTTTGAGTGAGTCAAAAAATGTATATAGTAGCGGTAAGAAGATGAAAACCAAATTCTGTAAGAATAATTGACTTTCATATTTTAAGCCAATGGTTGGCAAACCATGGCCCCTAGACCAAATCTGACCCACTGTTTTTGTACAGGCTATGAGCTAAGAATAGTTGTTACATTTTAAATGTTGGAACAAAATGAAAAGAACAGTATTTTGTGATATGTGAAAATTATATGAAATTTGAATGTCAGCGAATAAGTAAAGTTTTATTGAAATACAACCACCTGTTGTTTACATTATTATCTATGGCCGCTGTCATGTTGCAACATAGACCATATGACCAACAAAGCCTAAAATATTTACTATGTGGCTCTTTACATAAAAAGAAAAGACTATTATTGTATGTCATTTCCACAGAAGGTAGGAAACTATTTGATCTTCTGATTCTTGCTGGACTCTCTAATGCTTTTACCACATACTATTTTATATGCAGTGTGTGTACCTTCTCCAATGCCATGACTGGTTGTGGCATCAGTCAATACTTAGCCCTTTGGCAGCCAGAGGTTTCCACAAGCCTGGTCTAACAGTTGTGGTTGAAAGTTTCAGTTGACCTGCTTAACTTAGTACCTTTTTTTTTTTTTCCAACACTGTGGCCTAGAGTTGGTGGAATAAGTAAACAGCTATAACATTTTTTATTTCCTAGTCCTGGAATTAGAAAGGAGACCATATCTTGTCTATAAACTTCATCACTGTTTTAGATCCTTGACACTCAAAGTATGGTCCACAGACAAGCAATGTCAGCGTCATTTGAGCGCTAATTAGAAGCGCAGAATCTCAAGCGCCACTCCAAATCTACTGACTCAGAATCTGAATTTTAACAAGATTCCCCAGGCACATTAAGGTGTACAAAGTCCTGGTTTAGACAAAACAAAAGATTTCCTAGAAATGAGAAACTGCTTTGAAGCAAAGAAATAAAGTATCACTAAACTTAGCCACAATAATAAAAAATAATTGACAGCTGCCTTTCGGGTACTATGCTAGGTGGTACAAGGAACAAAAATATGAAAATGTTTATTATTATGCTAACACCGAAACAACTGGATTTGATTTAGGATTTCCTTGCAGTTCTTTTTTCCTTGGGACATGCTGTCGAGTTCTGTTTTTTGAAGTCACTTGAAATAATTCTTTGCGTAGTTATAAAACTTGATGTACAGCTAAGTTTATTTGTTCCCCTTTCATATCAGAGAGTTCCACTGAAAAGGAGAATCCATAAAAGTATTAGAAGAAAACTGATCTAGATATTTTTATAATCATATAATAGTACAGGACTTACTAAGTACAACATAAAACTTACTTAAAATTTTAAAACATGTGACACAAAATACCATATACATAGTCAAATGACATGTTTGGAGAAAATATTTATTGCCCAGAAGACAGACAAAGGGACTGATTTTACTTCTATGTAAACAGAGTTTACAGATCAGTAAGAAAGGATAAATACCCCAGCCAAAGAGTAGAAGTAGTTCACAGAAGACATATTAAAGGTCAAGAACAATGTGTAAAGATTCCAGATATCCCTAAAAGTGAATAAAGTAAACATTTAAACAAGTCTATCTTTTCTTCCTTAGATTGACAAAGATAAAAAGTATTGATAGTCACTGTTGATAAGGATGTAAGAAAGTAAGCATTCTCATGAGCTCGAATACAGTATTTCTCTACTCAGTTTTCTACTACTGAATTACAAACTCTTTAAGTGTGGTGACTATATTTTATTTATGCTTATATTCCCAGTACTAGAACAGAATGTAGCACAGATTTTGTGCTTAATAAATGGTGTAATGATTGATCTCGTTAACAAATACTGACTGATCTCAGTGTACCAGGGAAACAAAATAAGAAATGACCTCGTTTTATTAAGTTCTTAATAGGCACTATTTTATAGCTTAAAACTATAGAAAATTTTGAGAATAATGACTAGTACATGTAGACGGAATAATAGAGCTTTGCAACCACATACCAATAATGGAATCATCTGTAGTTATGTGACACTAAAATTATTATTGAAAGTTTGTTGGGAAACAGGTTATTTATATAGTTTCACAGAAATCAATAATCCCCCCAGATTATTTATTAATTACAAGTTGGGCGGAGTTCTTCAATTGAGAAATCTGAAAGTCACCACTTTAACTAAGTGACCAAAGTTAACATTACCAGGAATGGAACACACTGATATTAGTTGGGTATTTTTCTGGTGGGAATCACTGAGAAGGACTCAACCTTGCTAATATCATGTTCCTACCAAAAATGCATGACCTGAATTAAATCATGAAGAAATAATCAGCTGTCATGAAAAATTGCCACCCTAGCACCCCTAATAAAGCTAAAAACTATTTCAGGTTAAAGAATTCTAAAGAGACATGACAACTAAATCCTGTGCATGATCCTGGCTTGGGCATAGGGTATGAGGAGAGAAGCTATCAGGGGCAGTATTGAGATAATCAGAATACAGACTATACTTTAGATTAGGGGTCCCCAACCCCGAGCCGTGGACCAGTACTGGCCCGTGGCCTGTTACGAATGTGGCCACACAGCAGGTAAGCGACGAGAGAGCCAGCTTCATCAGTATTTGCAGCTGCTCCCCAGTGCTAGCATCTCTGAAGACCTCAGCTCCACCTCAGATCATCAGGCATTAGATTCTCATAGGAGCACCATTCTCTGATGCCAAAAAAGTTGGGGACCACTGTATTAGATAATAGCATTATGTTAGTGTTAAATTCTCTGGATTATATTATGCCATAGTTATACGAGAATGTCCTTGTTAGGAGATATATCATGAAGAATTTAGTGGTGACAAGTCATGATGTCTTCAACTTTATTCTTGAATTATTCAGCAAAAATTTAAAAGTTTTATATTAGTACCAATCGCTAATATTGCCATATATTTTTTTAAACAGTTTAGTCTGAACAAAAATACATGCATATAAGATATTTATGTTAATTATGTAATAATTGTCATCTTGCTATGTTTATTATGTAATATTATGTTAGTGATTGACATAAATATTTATACATGCGGGGAAGAAGAAAGCAGATATAATAAAATGCTAACAATGCATGAATCTAGATGAAGAGTATATGGGAAGTCTGTTGTTCTTACATCATTTTTGTAAGTCTGAATTTTTGTTCAGACTAAACAGTTTATATTTAACAAGCTATATGGCAACATGACCAAACTGGGTATTTACGGGTACTGGGTGGTACCAAGAAAATGTCTTTTGTACAGAACCATGCTAAAAATATGTAACTGTGACGCTCAAAGTATATATATTTTAATGTTATCATATTGGTTTTATTTTGCAACATTTATATTCCTTTTTGATAGGTAATGGAATATCTTATTGGTGGAGATGTCAAGTCTCTCCTACATATATATGGTTATTTTGATGAAGAGATGGCTGTGAAATATATTTCCGAAGTAGCATTGGCTCTAGACTACCTTCATAGACATGGAATTATCCACAGGTAAAGACTGATTTTTCCATAGACTATTACTTAAAAACACAAATAATAAAATTAGGTATTAAATATTTGTAAAACCACTTGCCCATATACCTAGGTTGTCTAAAGTTTGGTAAATTCTATCAATTCTTCTTCCATCTCCTTGTGTTTTTTAAATATATTGCTTTGATCATGAGTATACACCATTTTATTGTGAAGAATTTTGAATCTTTTCTACTCCTTTACCATAATACAAAAGTGCTACATTTTATAACTGGCTGATTTACAGTGTTTCGTTCTGTGCAAAGAAAGGCAGGTTATGTGTCTCTGCTCTAAAAAGGCTTAGTGTTAACCTCCTTGAAAGAGGCGAATAGGATTTTGACCTGGCTTGAGGTTTATTTTATCTAATAAGGTCTATTTCTTTTAATGGAATATCTAATGAATAAAGTGGAGAATAATCATTAAATCAGTTAACTTTCTTGTAGATTTAGTTATACAAAAGATAGTTTGCTTTTTAGAGTTATTATTTGCAGTTTCAGAGCCACCAATGAGTGCCTTGTTTTAGAGAAAAATAAGGTTTGATTCTTCTGTAACTTTCTCTTTTTTTTCTCAGTGATTCTAACATCAACACCAGCTCTTTTTCAGTTATCTGCTGTTTATCTTTTGTATGTGCAGGGATTTGAAACCAGACAACATGCTTATTTCTAATGAAGGTCATATTAAACTAACAGATTTTGGCCTTTCTAAAGTTACTTTGAATAGAGGTAAGAAAAATAACAGGTAAGTACTTTTTTTAAAACTCCAACAAATTTTAGACACTACATTTCATTAACTTATACTGGGGTTTTGTTGTTGTTGTTGTTGTTGTTATTAGTTTATAATGAATGAAATTTAATGATTATTTGTTTTAAAATAGACTAGCAAGGTCTGATGGTACCTTTTCTTTTGATTAAAGATGAAAACTGAGAATGATTATTTTTAAATTCTCAAAGGTCCTTGAAGGTCTTCAAAGAGGAACTCACAATTTCTGTTCTTTGGACTTTTTATCCTTACTGAAACTAGTTCTGACCAATTAAAAATCAGTAAAATGATTATAACATGATAAACAATTAATACCTAAAGAACTTATTCCAATATACGTGGCCACCACCGACACCTTGGTAAACACGGGGCAAAGAAAATGAACACACAATTCACACACATACATATAGGGTTGTGTTAAATGCACTAGTAGTAATGAAATAAATGCTAATTTAAAAAATAATACATGAATCATTTTATACTATTCAGCTAGCAGAAAATAACATATTGCTTTATCAGTATTAGGTATAAATGAAATTTGTTAAGTTCAACCTTTCAGTCTGTCTTTTAAAAAGTTGTATCACATACAGTGGATTACTTCCCTTACCATTTTTGATATCTAAAGAAAATAGTACAATATCATGCGTGAATGTTGAATTATTTTACAGTTTTAAGTACTGAAACCTGATAAATTCTATGTCAGTTTCTGTCTTGACCTGTAGTTGCACGTGTTAAAGTGAAGGGTCCATAATTTATATTAATTCCTTAAATAGATTCTGATATTGAAATTTAATTGATGTTTTATTATCTTAATTCCTTTCTTAGTTTTTCTCACCATGTTCTTTTCTAATATTTGATTTACCAAGAATTATTTTGCTGCCAGTTAGATAACACTCTTGTTTAGTGATTGAATGTTCTCTAAAAAGCTAAGACTTTGTTTTGGGTCATTACACTGTGTTCTATTCATTCCAGAGCAAGGCTCTGTTTTATCAAACTTTAATGATTTCACTTTCTTGCTTAGTTTTTTATGTTTACTCTATGGCATCTGGCTTTTATAGGTATGTTTGTCTTATACAAGCCAATTTGTAGGTAATTTAATAATGTAGAAAGAGGGCCAAAGTTCAAAACAGATGATTAAAGAATTTTATATACTTTGCTTTCCATATGTAGATATCAATATGATGGATATCCTTACAACACCATCAATGGCTAAACCCAGACAAGATTATTCAAGAACCCCAGGCCAAGTATTATCTCTCATCAGTTCTTTGGGATTTGTAAGTACTTGATTAGAAAAAACTCACATAACATGTCCTTTCATGATTAACATTTAAAATTTAAAATCCTTTTCCTTTTTTAAAAAATGATCAAAATGAATTTAAATATCAAGCATGTTTAGATACTTTTACAGTTTATCTACTTATGTGGTATGACCGTCTACGTATGCACTTAGGTGGTGTTTTTGTGAAGATATTAGCATTTGTATTTTTCTTTCTCTTTTTAATAGCATCCACCAGTTGCAGAAAAAAATCAAGACTCTACAAATATTCTTTCAACTCATGTATCTGAAACATCACAGCTTTCTCAAGGACTAATTTGTCCTATGTCTATAGATCAAAAGGATGCTACTCCTTATTTTAGCAGACTAAAATCATGTGAGTATAAAAGAAAAGGAAGTTTATTTATCGTATCAATTTAATGATTTTAAAATGCAAATATTCGAATCGTCTGTTGCATTTCTGTATTTCATTATGTAGACACCATTTCTGACAGGCGTTGCAGATCTTTATGTCAACAGAACCAAGTGTCTACCTAATGAGATATTCGTCAATTAGCTATAATATTAGGATGATCATTGGATAGATTTTACTATACTGTGTCTATAGAAATCTTACATTGAGAAGAAATTGTAAAATTATTTCCAAAATATTCTAAACAAAATTGTCAAAGCAAAGAGATAAAGTAGTGCCCAATAAAAGACAAAAGCAGATAGTGGAAGAGAAGAGTGGGACATTCGTATGGCTCTTAACTTCACCCTTTATAGCTTAGCAAGAGTAGACAATTTATTTCTCTGTACTCACATTATCCTTCTTGGGAATGTAAATAATGGTCCTTTGAAGGGTGATTTAGTGTTGGTTGTTTTCACAGATGTTACCTCACTTTAAATTTGGTCCTCAGCAAATCTGTGCATATCTAGACACGTGTGTGTGTGTGTGTGTGTGTGTGTGTGTGTGTGTACATACACATATATATAGTATTCTTTTACAAATGAGAAAACTAATATTTGAAAATGCTTATTTGCCACACTAGTAAATGGGTAAGCCAAGTCATGATTGCATATACAATTTTCTGCCACCTTACCCTTTACTTCAAATTCAGTGAATATTGTTTCATCTGGCAAAATCCACTGTGAAAATCAAAATGGCTGAACTATATGTGTGTGTATGTATATGTGTGTATGGCTTTGATAAACAAACTTAAAATATGGGATGTGCAGGTGTTATAGCCTTATGCTTAAGGAAAAATAATTGCATCTCCCTTAGTCATTCATTAATCTAGGCAAAATTAGATAGGTGCAAAGCATGTGCTGGTCACTTCAGTGGATATCAAGACGAGTAACAGAGGTCCTTGTCTCAGAAGAACTCGTAATTTCGTGGTGATTACAGGTATAAAGGGATAACAATCCTATAAAATAAATGCCACAGGAGGAATACTTTGATGTAACACAGAAAGTGACAGATGCTAATGGGGAAAATCAGGAATGGTTCTAAATAAAGATATAGCAACAGCCAAGCGGGACCCAGAAAGAAAAACAGGACCTTAATAGCTGCAATTATAGTGGGAAAAGACATTTCATATAGGAGCACCAGCATGAGCAAAGGCATGGACATGTGGAAGTATGTTCCATCTTCAAACCATGGAGACTCAGTGTATTATGTAAGAATGGTTTGCGCAATGCAAAAGAAAGCTTAGCAGGTAAATAGGGAAGGATCAAGTGTTATTACAGGGAGCCTAGAATTTAAGCTTTAGAAAAAGGGAAGCCTTCAAAAGTTCCAAAGTAGAGAATGGTCTGATCACATCAGTGATCCAGAAAGAACTTATTAGCAGATATACAGTATGTACATAGCATTAGATTAGGCACAAGTTCCCACCATACAGGGAAAGACATCTGAGCAGTTTAGTCAAATATCAATGCAAGTATCCAGCAAGTTTCAGAAATTCTATTAAGAGAATTTATATACCTGAAAGAAAGTTGCTTTAGATGGACTTTGAAATTCTCCTTCCAGTTTTAAAGTTCTAAGAGCTATTAATTCAAAAAACTATAAGACTAAGAATTTACTTGGAATTAAAGTTATGTTCACCGAATATCAGGAAAGGAAAACAAGATATATGTATCTTTTAATATAAGTGTAAAATCTTTATTTTTTTATATATTATTAACTTTAATATCTGTTGTCTAAAAGCATGATTGTTTGTTGTGTCTAATTATAAGTTCAGGAGCAATAATTTTTAGCATTGTTATGTGATAGAGGAACATGTATCATGTAGATAGTGCTGCTTTCCTTCACTGGCTCACTCTTAGCCAATTTACCATTATTTATTTGTTTTATCTAGTGATATTTTTAAAATCTCTTATGGAAAAAAATAAATAAATAAAATTAAAAAATTAAAAAATCCCTTATGGATTGTGTATAATTGACACTTGTAAGCACGTAAATCTCATTGAAATAAAGCTATAATTTTAATTAAATACAAATCGAACTGGGTAAATTAAGTCATATTCCAGCCTTGTATCACATCTGGATATAACACATCAATAACACTCCTTTATCAAGAAGAGTGTCACATTGGATAATGGATATTCAAATGGATTTCCTCCTAACTATAAATTAGTTCTCTTATCATGATTTTTACTTTATGAATGTTGAACGGTATTTTTTTTTAACTTTCAGAGCAGTACTAGTATACCAAAAACACCTGAAACCATCTTCATAGATTGGATAATGTTTACACAAATAGTTCTGACATGCAGTACTTAATATTTTGCCTAATTATCTGTAAAGATTCAGGCTCAGTGAGAAACCAAGAAAGATATGATATAAGCTTCAGTATTTTCTCTTCCCTACAGGTGTTGAAACAGTTGCCCCCAACCCCAGAATGCCTGTGAAGTGTTTAACTCCTAATCTACTGCAGTCTAGGAAAAGGCTGGCTACATCAAGTACCAGTAGTCAGTCCCACACCTTTGTGTCCAGTGTGGAATCTGAAAGCCACAGCAGTCCCCAATGGGAGAAGGATTGCCAGGTTAGAGTGAAATTTATCTTAACCCAAACCAATTATATATGTGGAATTAATGGTAAAAACACTTTTTACCTTCTCATATAAATTCTGTTTGGAAATGAATGGCATTCTCCACTTTCTTAATATATTCTGTCAAATTCTTGTGAAATATTTCATTTCTCTACCATTGAATTATACATTTGAAACTTATTGGATTTTGTTAATGTCACCATAATAAATCTTAAAAATTAAAAAATTATAGATATTTCGTTTCTCATTTAAATGTGAAATTATTCTTGCTCTATATATGAGATTCCAAATTTTTAAATTTTGCTGTAAATTGATAAGTGTGTTTGACTTCTAGGCAACTAAATAGACTTCTTTTTTGTTTGTTTGTGTTTTAATCCCTACCGTGACACAGACATTAGCTTGTTGAGTTTTTCGACCTATATCTTATTTTAAAATTCATAACTACCTCCTTCTATACTGTTTTCTGCCAGTTTCTCATTTAATGGAATGGTCATTCTTCTGCATTAGAAATAACTTTTAGACCCCAAAGGTAATATAGGTGTGCCTGTAAGAGTATCCACTCTAAGACTGCTAAGTAGATGAATATACTTAAAGCTACATTACTTAATTTATATATTCTGTTTTGCTCTATTTTAATGCCATTAAAGCTAATAAATATTAAAGTTGAGAGGAACTAGAAGTTTAAATTATAATAAAGTTTCCTTCATAAAATGCCAGTAAAATAATATGATATTAGAATAATTGTAATGAACAAAGAATAAACCTTCCATTTAATAAAATAATTTGTATAGTATTTGTTTTTATTCCTAGTCATATATATGATTTCCTTCATTGTTGTTCGATATTTGCATTTA
Source organism: Rousettus aegyptiacus (assembly GCF_014176215.1). Classification (NCBI taxonomy): domain Eukaryota; kingdom Metazoa; phylum Chordata; class Mammalia; order Chiroptera; family Pteropodidae; genus Rousettus; species Rousettus aegyptiacus. The sequence goes on from NW_023416285.1 coordinate 82,766,419, forward strand.
AGGAACAAGGTCAAATTGTTTTTAGTTAAGACAAGGTTTCTCAATTTGTTTTTCCCTTCTCTTCTTATAGGCTACTCTATAAGTAATATATATATGCTACAGGATAAACCATATTTACATTCCTAGTAGTAGTACTTCATTTCTTTTCTATTCAGGAAAGCATATTATATATAATTTCAACTATACACAGCTTTGCCATCTTCTTCCTGCTTCTGCATCCCTGAGGAATATAATGATGGGATTATAATAGTCCTTCTCCATAGGAGAGAAAAGGGACCCCTGATAAACCCTGTGCTAATCCACAGATGCATCATTTTCTGTGCTTGAGTTACAGTTCAGGAATTTTCTTTGGTTCATGACTCAGTACTCCTTGTTATGGAGTAAGTTAATAAGATTTGATTTTCACATGTCAAAAATAGGCATTATTAGTTACTGAAGATTCCTTCTAATTCAGTAATCTTGTGAAAGTCCTGAGTACCATGTACCAGTTTGCAGTATTTGGCACAAGCTCTGATCACCCAAGAGCGCCTGCTCAGAGCTGGAATTTGAAGTTTTCAGGAAAAGCATTTTGTTATCATTGTATCATAAATTCAACTTATTGACAATGGATTTTAATTCTTGTTATTTTTGGTTTTTAATTATAAATTACCACTAATTTAGCTTCATCCTTCTCGGCTTCGTTTTATTATACTTGTATAATAAAGTGATACATGTTCATATTAATAATATTTTGGTCTATAATTTTCCATTAACTACATTTATATCAAACCTGCACATTTTGCTATTGCAAAGAAGATATGTATATAATGTAGCCTTAATCCCAAATTTGCCTAAATATGTTGCCTATTGTTGCCTGTTAAGTTGTTCTATTTAAATAACATGTAATACACTATCAAATGAGTATTATAGAATAATAGATTTACATTTTAGACCAATGTTTCACTCAAAATAATGTGTATAGTCTATGGCCATGCCACCTTGAACATGCCCAATCCCATCTGATCTCAGAAGCTAAGCAGGGGCAGGCTTGGTTAGTAGTTGGATGGGAGACCACTAGGAAGACCAGATGCTGTAGGCGTAAAAATAAATAAATAAATAATATGTATGAATGTATACTGTAATAATTTATATTGTTTTTTAATTTTCTGTTATCATTGTTCTTTTGTTCCATTGGAAAGTGGGAATAGGTAGCATAATAGCTTATGGGTCATTTGTTTCACCTAGGTGGACAGAGGTTTAAAAGGTTAAAGAATCTCAGCTTCATACAATTAATAAAAGGTTCTTCCTTCTCCTTAGGAAAGTGACGATGCATTGGGCTCTCCAATGATGAGTTGGAATACAACTGAAAAGCCTTTTTGTACAAAATCTACAAATGCCATCGAGACCAAAAGTTTCAGTAGAAAGGATCTCGAATTAGCCCTTTCTCCCATTCAGAACAGCAGTGCCATTCCTGCCACTGGAAGCTCTTGTGTAAACCTTGCTAAAAAATGCTGTTCTGGAGAAGTTTCTTGGAAAGCAAACAAACTGGATATAAATAATATTAACATGGCCAGTGACACAAGACAGTCTGGTTTTCATCAGGCAAATCAGTGGGCTTTGAATTCTGGTGATATGATTCAAGAGCACCTTGAGAAAAGAAGTGTTAAGAGAAATTTTGAGTTAGTTGACTCGAGTCCTTGTCAGGAAGTTAAACAGAATAAAAAATGTTGTATAAAATATAAGCATAGTATTGAAACGAGAGATTGTTATGCAAATCCAAGTACAGGCTTAACGACCGAAGTCCAGGACCTTAAGCTCTCGGTGTACAGAAGTCAGCAAAATGACTGTGCCAATAAGGAGAACAGGGTGGATTCTTTTACTGATGAACAACAAACACCAGAAAAATCGCCTATCCCAATGATAGCAAAAAACCTTATGTGTGAGCTGGATGAAGATTCTGACAAGAATAATAAGGACAACCTAAGTTCTAGTTTCCTGTGTTCCGATGATGACAGAGCTTGTAAAAGTATTCATATGGACTCTGACTCATCTTTTCCTGGAATTTCTATAATGGAAAGTTCATTGGAAAGGCAGTCCTTAGATCCAGACAAAAGCATCAAAGAATCTTCTTTTGAAGAATTAAATACTGAAGACCTCACTGTCCCACCCAGCTGCCAAGAAAATACTTTGCCAGAAGGTGATGAGAATACTGCTGTCCAAGACACTAACCAAAAAATGTTAGCTCCTTCGTCAGAGGTGTCGAAAACATTAACCTTCTCTAAAAGAAATGCCGTCGCTTTTCGAAGTTTTAACAGTCATATTAATGTATCCAATAACTCAGAACCATCCAAAATGAGTATTACTTTAGATGCAATGGATGTTTCATGTGTTTATAGTGGTTCATATCCCATGGCGGTAACCCCTACTCAGAAAGGAAGATCCTGTATGCCATGTCAGGTATGTCATTACTTTTTAACACTTTGTTCTTTGGATTTTAGAAAAATAGACTATGGAAGCCAGGCTCTTGCCTCTCTAGCTAGACTATAAGATATTAAGCATACAGTTTTGTTTTACTTGTCGGGAATCTTTGGACTGTTGGAAGTTTTAATGCGGAAAGGTAACGCTGGTAGTAATGTTTATTATTCTTAACTACAATGCCTCCTTCATTTGTACTGCTCTATGTACTTTCACATATTTATAATGACATATTTTCACTTGATCCCAGAAACTCTGTGAGTTATAAAATTAAAGTCCACTCACCATCTTCTAAGAATATATTTATATGATCTCTTTCTTTATAGAAAAAAGTTGAAAAAAATGTATATTTCAAATCTTTTTTTTTTCTTAACTCTTTATCTTCCCCCCCCCCTTTGGAGAGACATCATAATATAAAGAAATGTAAACCCCGAATTTAGAGTTACAAGAATTGGGTGTTCTGTTCAGAATTCACAGAGGGACTTAGAGGTCCCTTACCCATAGCGCCTCTGTTTCCCATCTGTCTGTAGAATACAATACCTACCCTGCTGGTCTCACAGAGTCCTTATGAAACAACAGAATATCTTAAAAACTTAAATGCCAATTAGCACAAGAAGTTATTTACAATTCTGTCTTATGTATTAGCCAAATAATTCAGTCATTTGTTAGCTACAGCCTCCCTTAGTGCATGTTCTTCAGTTTGTATTAATCCATGTGATCAAGAAATTTTTCTTGTGGATTTGGAAAAATCCACAAGATTTCCTTCTTGTATATCCAAACATTATTGAATGAATTGGTGTTACCCAAGCTATTGCATTTCATTAGATATCACTACTTTTCATAAGTATAATCTGTTATGAGTCCATTTTCAAAACTGATCAAGGATTCGAATGTGTCTTTCGTACCCAGTAGCCTAGCTTTTTTATTTTGGCATTCCTGTTCACTGCAAAAGGAATTAAGATATTCATTGTCTCTTAAACTCTTTTTAAACTGGCAGACCCCAAATCAGGCCAGATCAGGGACTCCATATCGAACTCCAAAGAGTGTAAGAAGAGGCGCGGCCCTAGTGGATGGCGGGCGAATCCTGGGAACCCCTGACTACCTCGCACCTGAGCTGTTATTAGGCAGGGCCCATGGTAAGGCATTTGTGTCTTGAGTTTTTGAAGTATTATCTATCATTCATTTTCCTTTGAGGTGAAATTGTTTTGAATTTCTTTGTTACTTGGATTACCTAAAGTAAAACAAAATGAACTTATGCAATACTCTTTCCTCATATGTGGCATTTATTACAGGAAAAGACATGCAGCCATTGGTTATTTGCTTCTGGTGCAGTCTCAGTGATCTAGACAAACCCCACCTTCCACCCCCTGGTTAACTTTGCTCGAAATGTCTTCCCAGGTCTGTTAGAGTTTTGGCTCAAAAATACAAAGTCGGGCCTAAACTTCCATTCAGTCTGGAGAAGCCTGTTCTTGTTTAGAGCTTATACCCTCACTAGACGGGGTAAGACAGAAATGAACAATCCTTCCAAATGCAACATAAAAATAAAGGGATGACATTTTCACTTATCTTTTTTTCCCTTTTGCTCTTGGAAAAATTTTCCCTTTCTACATTCCTAAATGAACTATATTCGTTTCCTGGAGCTGCTGTAACAGAGTACCACGAACTAGGTGATTAAAAACAGAAATTTATGGCCTGACAGTTCTGAAGGCTAGCAGTCTAGAGTCAAGGTGTTGACAGGACCACACTCCCTCTGAAACCTGCTTCTTAACTTCTGGTGGTTTGCTGGCAATCTTTGGCGTTCCTTGATGCGTCACTCTAATCTTCCCACATCATATGGTGTTTCCTCTGTGACTATGGCCACATGGCTGTGTTCTTATAAGGACTCACCAGTCATATTGGATCAGGGGCCACACTACTCCAATGTGACCTCATCTTAATCTAAGTACATCTGCAAGGATATTTCCAAATGTCATCTGCAGAGGACCTCAGGGTTAGGACTTCAATCTAGCTTTTTTTCAGGGTGACATAATTCAACCCACGACATGAATCCCTTCTTCTACATCTTGCTATTTATACCCTTTTCCTTGAGCTCCTTTGGTGATCAGCTGGCTCGTTTTCCCTGCCTCACCACTAACACCTTCTGTTTTTATTTCTTTGCTGGCTTTTTTCTTTAGTCAGAAAATAATTTTCCACCCTTATCTTCCCCTCACCACCTAACTTCTCAAAGGTTTCCTCCTTTCTTTGCCTGATTATTTTTGTTTTGGCAATCTGATTGTTATCCCTGCTATTTAACTGAAACTTTTCATTAACAATCAGCAGTCAAATTTACCAGCCTCTTCTCAGTCTCATTCCTCTTCCCTCTATTTCTACTCCCCAGTTCTGTCCTTTCCTCTTGTAAATGTGGAAGTTCTTCAAGTTCTTTACCCTTTTTCCCTGAACGTACTCCCTGTTAATCTTATCAGTCCCATAGCTTCTGTTAGTCCCTCTGTGTTGATGTTTCCTGAATAGCTGTCTCCAGTCCTGATTCTCACTGGACAGCAGATGCAGGGCCAAAGTATTCTACTGGTCTTTCAAATGCTACCTATGAAAACTAGACTTGTTATCTAGCTTGCTCTTCTTATCTCCCCTATTTCAATTTCCTTTTTACCATCTTTGTGGTGACACAGACATTGTCCCTACAGTTAGGCATTTAAATCTGGTTAATTATATCTCCGCATGATTTCTCCTTACCTTTGCCACTGTCTTTGCCTCATCTTTCCCTTTCATTAGTTTAATAACTTTCTTTCCGGTCTCCTCAACTTCATTCTATTGTCTGTAATCATTACCACCAGATTTTTCCTCTTAAAATATAACATGGTCTGTGCAACTTCCTTCCTTGAAAGGTGGCTCCTTAAAATCCAGATTATTGATCATGGCATTTGAAGCTCCAAGCTCTCATAGTATCCACATATCTCAGAATATCTCTTTATAGTCCTTATGTTCCTATTCTCCTTCATAGACATGTTTTTTTCCAAGTTTTCTTTATTTTGCATTGGTTTAGAAAAGCCAGTCCCCAGTCATCTTCCTGTCAAGTTTCTTCTCATTGGTTCAAATGTCACCTCTTTCATAATGCTCCCCTTGATTAGTTATGGAGAATTACTTATTCACTACTATCTCACTTAATTAGAAACTGTTTACAACTTATGTCATCCTATCTATATAATAATTAGTTATTATATGTTTCCACTACAAGAGTTTAAGAAGCTAGCGTCAGAGGTTTCCTTCTCGATGGCACTCCAGGAGAATTCCTGGCAGCCCCGGGAACCCTGGTGCATAAGCTCCATAGTGTTGAAAGTGGACACACTGAATACTCCCCTTTCTTTATTAGCCAAAGCAACTAAGCTCCTCTGGGCACTCGACCGATTTTTGTATAGTCCCCTTTTGCCAAGTCACAGATTTGCTAGCCCATTTCTTACATTATAGTTTATATTTTCTCTAACATAGGATACAATATGAAAGTAAGCATGAAATAGAAAGATTTACTTTATAAGATCTTGCCACTATTTCAGTGGGACATTTAGTGACCTCAGCTATCTAGTGATATATTTTAAATTTTTTTCTATAAAAGTATTTTGATAAATCATTTTTAAAACAATAATACAAACAATTTATTTTTTTTTAAAAAAAGAGGATTTTATTAATTTGACCTCAATAGCAAGGCAAGTAAAAACTAAAATAAATGAATGAGACTACATCAAACTAAAAAGCTTCTGCTCAGCAAAAGAAATCGTCAACAAGGTAAAGAGAGAACCATCCAAATGGGAAAATATATTTGCAAGCAACACCTCCAATAAGGGCCTAATATCCAAAATATACAAAGAACTCATATGATACAATAGCAACAAAAAAGCAAATGATCCAATCAAAAATGGGAAGTGGACCTGAACAGACACTTCTCCCAAGAAGACATACAAATGGCCAACAGATATATGAAAAGATGCTCAACATCGCTAGCTATTAGGGAAATGCAAATCAAAACCACAATGAGATACCATCTCACACCTGTTAGAATAGCTATAATCTACAGGACAAGTAATAACAAATCCTGGAGAGGATGCAGAGAAAAAGGAGCCCTCATGTACTGCTGGTGGGACTGCAAATTGGTACAGTGACTATGGAAAACAGTATGGAGGTTCCTCAAAAAACTGAGAATTGATCTACTATATGATCCAGCAATCCTTCTGAGTATTTACCTGAAAGACTTGAAAACCCATATCCCAAAAGATATTTGCACACCAATGTTCATAGCAGCATTATTCACAGTGGCCAGGACATGGAAGCAACCGAAGTATCCTATGATAGATGATTGGATAAAGAAGCCACGGTACATATATACATATATACAATGGAATATTACTCAGCCATAAGATGAGATGAAATACTGCCATTTGAGGCAATATTGATAGAACGAGATAATCATGCTAAGCGAAATAAGCCAGATAGAAAAAGTTGAAAATCACATGATATCACTTACAAAATAAAGAAGATGAAAAAAGCTTTGAAGATTTATATACAATTCTGAGATTAAGATAAGTTAGCAATTATATTCTAAAAGCAATAAATGAGCAGGACAATCAAACAGAGATTCATGGACATGGACTATAGACTAGTGGTTTCCAGAGGACTATAGACTAGTGGTTACTAGTGGGATGGGAGTGGAGGGAGAAGGTAGACAGGGTAAAGGGGGTCAAATATAGGGGGTTTTGGGGAGGGCGAAGTGGGTAAAAGGGATCAAATATATGGCAGCTGAAAGAAACTGGACTTTGGTAAACACAATAGAATATACAGATGTCAAATGATAACGTACACCTGAAAATTATATAATTGTATTAACCAATGTTACCTCAATAAACTTAATTTTTTTTAAAAAAAATCCCCATTCTCTACCTATTCTCTCAGATCCCAGGCCCCAGGGGCAGTCATTTCAACTTCCTTCATATCTCGTACGTAGCCCTGTATTTCCTAACATCATGCTGACACACAGCTAGGACTCCTCCAATTCCTCCATGATCTTACCCAACTCAGCTGAGTGGACTTAGAACTCTGGCCTGAGTTTCCCTTAGCTTCCTATGTGTATTTTTGTTTCAGTACATTGTGTTAAAATTATCTATATTGTCTCTCACAGAGTAGGCTGTTTTCTCCTTGGGAAAAGCTCTTTTTCTTATTCATTTTTATATCCCTTATATCTGGTACAATATCTGATATTTAGTTAAATGAATGATGTGAGAATGAACTTGTAATTTTAATACAGTGTGCCTAACTATTGTTTTCTTACATGCAGGATTTCTGACTTTGGGTGAGTGAGCTTCTCTACAAAGTAATATGGCAAAGCACATTAAACTGAACAGTCAAAGTATAACTAGATCACATTGCATAAAAAAGTTTTTTCTCTTTTCAGTTCATTTACAAAATACAAATATGAACTGTCTTCTGTCTTCTGAGCAGGAAGACATCCAGAGAGGTTGGTCTTCTCTGTGAAAACAAATGTAGGCATGCAGGCATTTTTTTATGACTTTCAAATGTTGCAGAGTGAAGATACATAGGCTTTTTATTGCAACTGAACAAATAGGCCTGATAAGAATATTAAAATTAGCAGCTACAAAAGGGCTTGAATTTTCTAACCCATTTAATTCCATTATTATTAGAAAATAGAAAGGTATAAACAGTGTCAATATACAAACTAAGAAGTGGGTTTTGGATTAGAAAGCCAGTAATGCAAAACAAATTTGTTCTGTTTCTCTGGCTAATATAATTGCTACAATTTATCACAATATGTGATCTTATTAGACTTTGACTGGCTTATATGGGTATGTTAAGACATATCCATGGAGGAATCATATGTTTTTGACATGAGTACATTTTGGCTGAGCCGGGGAAAGGGTCATTATTTTTAACCTACATAAAATAAATAAAATGCATATGTTTTTCTGATTTCCCCCTACTTTTCTGTTGTTTGGTTATATTATCTAATCCATTGGAATAATTCTTTCTCAGTGCTGCTTAAAAGGTGTACTAACTGAGGTGATTTTTTTTTTTATAGTGATTACTACAGAAATAGAAGCCTGTGGACTATTCGCATTTTGTGTTCTTGGGGAAAATGGGATTATGGGGCTTGCAGGTTAAAAGGCACTCTATATGCATGGGTTTATTTTTCCTAATAGCAGATTCCACAATGCTTTCCTACTTGTTTTAAAATGGAATGAATGGTGGCAGTTGCTTAATCACAATAATGAATTTTGTGAAATTGAATTTAAAGAGTAATTTCCAAGCAAATTTAGCACTAGACTAGAATCCCTATTCTAAATTTATATTGATGGTAACTATTTTTGGACCGAAGTTAACTTTATTCATAGACAGAACTAAACAAAACTATAAACTAGATTATAAGGTCATATTTAACCCTTTAAAACATCTTTGTATATAAATAACAATTTCAATGAAGGTACTGTTTAGAAATCAGTTTTAATTATTTATTAAGACTTACCTCCTCAAGCCATGTTTTAAGTGAATATTCTTTGTCAGTTTATTGCTCCATGATCTTAAAAGGAATAAAGTTAATTAAAACACTCAGTAAGACTTTCCTTAATTACCAAGCTATTTCTCCATTTAGTGTTAATGTTGCTGTCTCATCTCATAGCTTTGTGAAACAACTGGGCTATGGAGTCATCTAAACATTATTGTTTCCCAATTTGAAATTGAGAAGTACTCTATTTTAGAGAATAATCTTTAGATTAAATGCATTCTCTGGCTTTTTTTAGGATTTAGAATAAATAAGTATCCAGTATATCAGAGGTTATTAATAAATGACCAAAGATAGCTTTAACATTTTTTTAGCTAGCTCTGTTAATTGCTAATTTAAACTTCTTGAAACAGAGAAGGAAAGTAATTGTCATATTGTCTAAATGAAGGTAATCTGGCTTTTTGTGCCTTATGAAGCTAGAAGAAAGTCTTAAGGAATGAGTGTGCCCAAATATACATGTTTTAATGTTTTAGCTGGTCAAACATTTGTAGAAAGTGCTTGCAAGTTCAGCTACTTCCTTTAAATTCCAGGTCCTGCGGTAGACTGGTGGGCACTTGGAGTTTGCTTGTTTGAGTTTCTAACCGGAATTCCCCCTTTTAATGATGAAACACCACAACAAGTATTCCAGAATATTCTGAAAAGAGGTGATTCTTTTTCTCCTATTAAGATAGGTTCATTTATCTCTATGTATCATTTTGAGCAATGATCAATAAGTTTATTTGTATTTCTAGATATCCCTTGGCCCGAAGGTGAAGAAAAGTTATCTGACAATGCTCAAAGTGCAGTGGAAATACTTTTAACCCTTGATGATACAAAGAGAGCTGGAATGAAAGGTAATGTTTTGTATTAATAAAGTCTTTTACCCTTGGATAGTTTCAGGTGGTGAATGCTAATAATGATAGATTCTAGTACAATACTACAGATGACCTGACTGCTAAATTGGTTTAAAAAGAACTTGTTTATTTTTGCCATCTAAAGATCCATTGATATATTTGTCCTTATTCTACATTAAAATTGAATGTGGTCAGGTTGTGACACTCATTGAATTTTATTAATCTCAAGCGGGTACCTGAAACAGTCTTGTCAGTGTCTTTGGTTTATCAGAGCCCGATAAAGTTCACCATAAACAATTATAGAAAATATTTTTCTATCAAAACTTCAGTTCTGTAATTTCTTACTACTCATTTCCAACACCATTATTGATTGACAAATGTATCAGGTGCCAGGTTGCCTCAAATAAGACAAATTCGGTGCGTTGTGACGCATTCAATGAATAGTTTTTCTACTGCAGGGGGCATGTTAAACTTCAGTTTTGAAACTCTTGTAAATCTCAATTATTGGCTGCCTTGAAATCCTTTTTGTAACAAGGTGTATAGAGAGACAAATCAGCATTATGTCTGAAAATGTATTTCCATGTGAAGAAGGGTATGTTTACAAAAATGAGCTTTAGTAATCTAATCTATCATTTACATCAGCTTCTACGTGTTTGTTCTAACAAGATCAATAGTTTATTTATTTAACAAATCTGTAGAGTGACTTCTAGGTGCCAGGCAGTGTTGTTATGGGCACTGGAGGTACCCTACAGATGAACCAAACTAATACTCGAGTGCTAGATTTACATTCTAGTGATAAGACAGCAAATAAAACCATAACATAATGCCATCCAGTTGTAAATACTATGAAGAAAGGTGCCAGGATGCAGAGATAATGATACAGAGAAAGATTATGAGAGGATAAAAATGATGGCAGATTTTTTTTCAGATGGAGTGGTCAGGAAGACTTATGTGAAGAGTAGAATTTGACAGTAAATTGAGGGTGCAGACATTTGACAACTCAGCTCTAAAAATTCCTTTAGAGCAAATGTTCTCAGTTAGGGTGATTTTGCTCTCCAAAGGACATTTGGTATAGTTTAAAGACATTTTTGGTTGTCACAACTGTTTGGAACTTCTGTAGGAAGAGACCACAAAATCTGTTCAATATCCTACAGTACATAGGACTGTCCCCACAACGAAGAATTATCTGGTCCCAAACGTCAATTATGCTTAAGCTGAGAAACCACTGTTTAGAGAATGGCTGGAATGTACTGTGATTTGCACAGAATAAGTGGAGACAGAAGAAAAGCTACCAGTGACCTCAGATTTTTGTTTAATGAACAGTCTACAAACTGAAGCAGACAGTAGGTGTATTTTGCAGTTCAAAAACAGTTGCTTCAACAACTGTTGTTTAGTTACTGTTCAGTTAGATTAGGATTCCTTTTTGAAATCAGTCTAAATAAATAGTTATGTCGAGAGAGTCATAAAGCACCCCATCATGTCCAGATACCACAATTTAAGAGTTACTATGACAAGTAACTCGAAAGTATTTCAGATATTTATTTTGAACAATTAAAAGACAAATAAATTCTCTAAATGAAAATTGTTTTTGCTACTTTATACCTCTTTCTAACAGTCTTGCAGTTTAGGGAAAAAAGCAGTGTATAGATACATGGAGTTCCCAACCACCCTCCCCCAGTACAGACACAGTTCTTTCCCGTCTGTGTAGTGTTCTCCCAGTATTTTCCTTAAATTCGATCGCTGCTTTTAAAAAAACTGTTTACCACCTTAATTGTCACTTTTTTGTTGTTGTTGTTGACATCTTTACTGTTGCCTTACAAAATGAAGGGTTGAGGAGAGGGTAGGTTACGTCTAGCAACTAAATCATCAGAGTATGATCAAAAAAGCAAATTTCCATTTTAATAGGTAGAGGGAAATAGGGAAGATGAGATTTTGCAAAGGGAAGCAGTAAAGATTGCGGATATGACCATATTGCTAGATTGTTTGTGTGTTGTGAAAATGCAAGTCGGAGAAATCAAGGTAGTCAAAGAACCATGAAGAGAATGTGTCAGAAGTGTCATCAGTGGATATGTTGAAGCCACAATGAAGAATAAGGATGGAGCATAGGGAAGACAGCAAGAAAGAGGAGGATGAGCTTCTTATTGGAGTTACCTAGGGCAATAGATGGTGCTAAGGACTGCAGAGATATAAACATGTGGCAAGGACTTAGAATGAGAAATGGGGCATTAATCACGGAAGATGAGTGGTGTGTAAGCTGCACTGGGCAGTAGGAAGTAGTCCGAGCTCTCTGCTCTCATCAAGTGAGGGATTATATGAGAAGATAAACAGGCAGTGAAAAAGATAGGCTTCTGTTAAGGCAGATCATTCACTCACTCATTTGACAAACACAGACCAGGCACCAGTCATATACCAAGTGATATACAAAATGACACTGTGTGTGCCGTTGTGAAGTTATGTGGTTGAATAGAGAAACAGGCATTAAACAAATGTCTATGAAAGTGGCATGATAAAGTAGGCCAAGATATATGTGAGATGTTCTCGTCTTCGCTCCTGTAGAACAGTACTTGCTAAGCTAATAGTGTCATTATATTGTTTTGTTTTATATTTTTCCAAAGAGCTGAAGCATCATCCTCTCTTCAGTCACGTGGACTGGGACAATCAGCAGCATCAGACTATGCCTTTCATACCACAGCCAGAGGGCGAAACAGATACGTCCTATTTTGAAGCTAGGAATAATGCTCAGCACCTGACCGTATCTGGATTTAGTCTATAGCATATAAAATTTCTCTTTAATCTAATCTCGTCTTGTAAAATGAGCTAACATAGTTATATACTCCTTAATACTAGATTGATCTCAGGGTGGGGGAAAAAATCATTATTTTACTTGGATCTGTGAGCTTTTAATGTATGTTACAGCTTCCACAGAGGTAAAAGAATATAGTTGCTAACTTATTTTAATCTCAGAATTGTATATAAATCTTCAAAGCTTTTTTCATCTTATTTATTTTGTTACTGCATTTTATGAAAATAAATGCATCAATAAAACTAGAATGGCACGACCACTTTAGAGAAAGACGGAGCCTGGAGCCTTATTTCTTTCTCATCTGTTGACTTCGGTCCACCATTCAGTTTGGTGTTAAAATAATGCAATTATACAATTTTATTTTGATATAACTTTTCTTTGTTTATTATTGCCTGCAAAAGCTGTAGTGTCAAGGGCAGTCATTTAAGGCTGCATTTGTTACTTCAAAATGCAGCTGGAAAATTCCTTCACTCAGTAATGTAACTCCTTTGGGGAATGAGGAATAAACAAAGGGCCTCAGATTTTAGTTTACTTTCCTATGAAAACAGTTTTGCTGCTTTGACTACTTCTGATACTTTCTCTACAATACATGTTTGTGTAAAATAATACTGTAAAGCTTAGGTGTGATATACTGTAGCGATTTTAACAGCTTGTTCAATTTTAATTAAAAAAAACATGATGGTTTACATCTTAAAATAATTTGTTTTAAAATATATGCATCATTACCAGAGACAGCATGATCCTTTAAAATTTTTTACTTTTGTCTAATAGATATAATTGCAACAGACTTCAAATATCTTATCTGCCAACATCATTCTTTTAAACACACACACATACACACCAAGGTTCAGTTTTACAGGTCATATCTTAAGTTCATTGAGACTTTCAACATAATTACCCCCAAAAAAGCAAAGTTCAAATTTAAATGTATGGTACATAACTTTTCTGCTAGTCTATTATATACTGTAGTTCCTTTTGCACATTGGCTTTAGCTTTTTTACTTTCCATTACTATCGCAGTAAGAGCCCTGCTAATGTAGTTGAGAAAGATAATACAAGTGTAAAACTGTTACAGCGAAAGATACACCGTTATACTCAGTGCTATGTCATTGAATCCATGGTTTAATGGTTTTACTGAGCTTGTTTTAGTAATAACTGCTTAGACTTAATGCTCCTAATAGTCACCTCTTCTAGTAAAATATTCAAAATAAGTTGTTAAAACTTTGTTTAATATATATTACATCATTCTCTTAATTAGATAAAAGCATAGGATTATTTATTATCCTTTTATGGTATTCTCAAGTAATAGAAGGAAAGAACAATGGCCTTGGGATCAAGCACAAATGGTCTAAACCATTGCTGTGCCCCATTAAAAGACCTTGAACAGGTTAAACTCTGAGCTGCTGATTGTTCACCTGTATAGTGCAGATTAATAATAAGGAACAAGCATGCATAAATAAATAGAAAGACAGACAAACAGACAAATGCAGTTCCATAATGGAACTGCCCAGACACCATTCTTATCAGGGACTTGAACATTACTGAATAATTGGGGGAAATGTATAGTAAACCTATTCCCAATGTAAGAGACAGTCCCCCTAAGTATTAAAGTTAAAAACAGTTTGCTGTTATAGACCTAGCATGGGCAGCTATAGTCACCTGGAATTCCAAATGCTGTAATGGTGTTTACTAGGAATAAGTGATTTATTATCTAAACCTAAACTCTTTAATACACCTGTCAAGATGTTATGTGCTCAGACACTCGTTAAGAAAAAACCTGAGACAGAACAAATGGGCATGGTTTTGATTGTGTGTGTGTGTGTGTGTGTGTGTGTGTGTGTGTGTACATGTCTTTAAAGAATACTGGCTGCTTCTGCCAGTAGAAATCTGTGTATCTGATGCTATATACAATTTTTTTGTATTTATTAGAAAATGTATTAATATGGAGAAGAAATGAGAACTGCTAGATAAAATGTTATAAATTTCTCAAATGATATTACAATTTTCTCATCCAATAAATGTTAATTTTTTAACTAAACACCTTTTTTTAGCATTTTATTATTAGTTTCAAATATACACTACATTTGTTAGACATTTATATAGTGTATGAAACAATCCCCTCTATATTAATGAGTTTATTTTCAATTAGTTTCATTCCTTAGATTCCACATATAAGTGAAATCATGCAGTGTTTATCTTTCTCTGACTTATTTTGCTCAGCATAATAACCTCTAGGTCCATCCATGTCATTGCAAATGGTAGGATTTCATTTTTTTATGGCTGAATAATTTTCCATTGTATGTATGAACCATAACTTTTTTATGCAGTCATCTCTTGATGGGCATTTAGGTTGCTTCCACATCTTGGCTATTGTGAATAGCGCTGCCATGAACGTAGCGATGCACAGATCTTTATGAATTATTGTTTTGATTTTCTTTGGCTATATACAGTTTTTATTAATAGAAAATAATTTTCTCCCCACTTCCAATAAGTGTTAAACAAATACAGAAAATATGTTTGAAGAGGTGTGTATTTACCTTGGTGTACTTCTGTCAGAAATAAGATGAAGTGCATAGCAAATATAAAAGATGTTTATTACATGATCCTTATTTGAACCCTAAGTACCCTGCTACTTCATAGAATATTTGTCTTAATTTAGGTTTGGGAAATAGTCACTATATAAAACCTTGCTATTCTCCAGATCATCTGGAAGGACATTCAAGTGTAATCACTTTGCAGAAAGAAGCAACTTTAGCCAATCGGTTCTTAATTTTAGCCAATTACACACATACTCAGCGTCCAAAAGATTATGCAAACATTTACTGATTCTACCAATATTAAGCCAGCCATGATGTGTAATTCTTTTAACTGTAGAAATGTTTTGAACTTTGAGACTCCGGAACTGAGCTAAATTTCTGTTTAAGCTGCCCAGGCTATGGTATTTCATCATGGCAGCCCTAGCAACCTAATACAGTACTAAGCCTGGTAGTTTCCTTACACGTTTGTTCATTCCTTCATAAATAGACTTTTCATTACACTCTCTTCAACATATCCAGATGAATTTGCCATTTCTTCTGGGTCTCTGATATAGTAATAGTACTAAAATGGGCCTTAAGTGAACGAGTGCACACCAGAACCCCAACCCCTCAGTCAGCTCCTAGAATGCTGATAGCAAGGATTTAATCCTCCAGGTAAGTGACCAGTCTCTGAGGAAATTAACCACCCCAAGAGATCTTTAAAAATATCCAAATATGTGACAATAATGGCTTATCCAGAAAGTTCTTCACGGACACTTATTCCTAAGCCCCGGTCAGAGCCTCCCATCAGCTTTTTTGTCCCTCACTTGTAAATACAAGCCAATAACCAAGGATTACTGGATACCTGAGGAAAGTGTCTTGAAATACATAGACCAAAACAATTTAGAGGGGGAATAAAGCAAATCGAGAGAAACAGAGTCTATGCAGAGAAAAAAACTTCAAAAGTATTAACATTCCCAGAGATTTAAAAGATACATACATATACAGTAGAGCATAATATAACTTAGTGAGGAATACTCAAACATTTTAAAGAATTCTTTATACAGTAGAGCATAATATAACTTAGTATATACAGTAGAGCATAATATAACTTAGTGAGGAATACTCAAACATTTTAAAGAATTCTTTAAAATATGATAGTAATGAAAACTAAATAAAAAGATTTAAAGTTGAGGAAATCTCCCACAAAATAGAACAAAAGGACAAAGATGGAAAACAGGAGAAAAGATGAAATTCAAAGGCATGTTCAGTTTCAATACCCAACAACAGGACCTTCAAACAGAATGAACAGAAAAATGGGAAATATTAATAAACTCAATCAGGAACATTTTCAGCACTGAAGGACATAATTTGCAAACTGAAAGAGCCAAGTGTTCAGCATGCAAAGACAACCACACTGGGGTCGAATGGGATGATTGCCCCAATCCACTCCACACCCTTTGTCATGTAACAGTGCAGTGTTCCCACTACAGTAGTTGTTATACGTTTTCCCATTCTACTGATCTTGAACTTGCTTGTATGACTGGCTGTGGTCAGTGGAGACATTATGCATGCTGATCTAAGTAGGAAGAGGAGATACATGGAGCAGAACTGAACTTAAAACCACGATCCATCTTTGCCAAACCTGGCTGAGCCCAGCCTACCCAGAGACCCATGAGCAAGGGGAAAACGTTTGTAAACCATTGAATTTTGAGGTTGTTTCTTACATAGCATCATTGCAGGAAATGTCTTTCCTATATTTACCCAGTTATAACAGTGAAATTTCAGACATTGGGGCAAGAAAAAGATACTACAAGCATCCACAAAGGAAGAAAAAAGACTGGTGTGAGATAATAGAAAAATATATATATATATATATATATATTGGTCTCTACCCCTAGTTCCTACCCACAGAGCTTTCATAAAACTCTTGTAATTTCCTAAATGATAAGAACACTTGGGGCATCTTTTGTTCTAATATTTAGTCTTTGACCCCAGTTCCTGACAAAGAGCTCCTAGAGTCCATGGAATTTTGGGGTGATTGGAACATCTTTTGTTCTAATGAGGTGGCTCTGGGTGGACTCCTGAATGGGGGCTGGTCACCAGAAAGACCCAGCCATGATTAGCTTGGAACTTCCACCTCCACCCTACGTTCCCCAGAGAGACGAGAGGGGCTGGATATGGAGTTAGTGATCTATCATGCCTACATGATGAAGCCTCCATGATGAAAATTCCAATAGGATTCGGGGAGCTTCCATGCTGGTGAACACGTGGGGGTGCTGGAACAGTGGCGCACCCAGAGAGGACGAGAAAGCTCCGTGCTCCTTCCAACATATTTGGCACTACATATCTCTTCCTCCTGGGTGTTCATCTGTATCCTTTACCACATCCTTTTAGGATAAAACTAGCAAACAGTAAGTAAACTTTTCCTGAGTTCTTCAAGCCGCCCTGGCAAATTAATCCAACCTAAGGAGAGAGTCATGGGACCCTCCAATTTACAGCTGACCAGTCAAAAGCATAGGTGACAATCTGGACTTGCGATTGGTATCTGAAGGGTGGGAGCAGTCTTGCGGGTCTGCGCCCTTAACCTGGGGGACCTGATGCCATCCCCAGGTAGATAGTGTCAGAATCGAGTTAAATTCTGGGACATACAGCTGGTGTTGCAGAATCACTTGGTATGAGAAAAACCCTCACACATCTGATATCTGAAGTGTGTGATGGTGTGAGTAGTGTGAAAATAAAGGAAAAACACAAAAGAAGACAGGTTTTTCTACACAACTGGTTTTCTTAAAAAAGCATCTGGCATGTCTGCAAAAACAGTTAAAACTGCAAACAAAAAGGCAACGGAGCAACATCTGCAAACTTCTAAAAGAATAAAGACATTTTCACACATGCAAAGTCCCCATAATATTTCCCTCCTGTGCACCCTTATTCGGCAAGACACTGGAAATCATGCTCCATCAAAGTAAGAGAGGAAACCAAAAGAAGAATCTATGAACTAAGGGAAGCACTCTCTACTGGAAGAGGGAGGTAAAAAGAACCCCCAAGGATGATGGTCAAATGTAAGCCTGGGATAAGAGCTGAGCATCAGGCATAGAGGGCACCAAGTTCAGAGCAGGTCAAGAATCTCCAGGAGACTTTGTCAGATATATGAAGCTGATAGAATATCAATGAAATTGATAGAGTATCTGGTGTATCTGAATGTGTTGATAGGTTATTTAGACAACTGGGGAATAATTAGGGATTGAATTACTGATAAGTAGAAAACTAAGCAAATGAAAAAAAAAATTAACTCCAGCAACAATAAAAAAGCTGTGCAGGAAAGGGAAAATGATCATAGGTTAGTAAATTGCTCAGCTGTCAACAGTGTTTGCACGGTCCTAATAATGTGAACCCTGAGTACTGATCTGACCATAATTATAATACAAATGTGTTAGGAGACAATTCTCAAAGGCGCTCTTGCATTTCTGCACGTCCTGTGAGTGAGGCACTGACTGCCCTTCATTCTGCACCATCTTTTCAAGGACGGTTTGTATAGTGAACAGCTTTAGAAGAGAAAAGATGGTATCTCCTTTTGCATAAATGGCAGGCTACTTACTAATATAATACAGATAAGGTCTCTTTCTGGAGTAAAGCTCAGGCCTGCTTACTACCCATTATAAAAGATTCGGGTTCCTAACGTCCTTTAATATACCTCACTGCATGTCCAAGTGTCATCTGGCCTCTCTGCATCACCCTTTGGGAACTGGGGCATGGAGTACCAGTACAAAATGCTGATACTCTAGCTTCTAATATTGCTATGTGTATTAAACTCTTCCTTTGTTCTACTGGCATCCATAAAACCATGGCAGGCAAACTCGTTAGCTTCATTGTGACATAAAATCTTAGACCCTTCACACAATTTTTGACAAACTATCTTTCAAAGGTAGGGAAATGAAAAGCATAACATCAACAGTGACTACAAAGGAAGGAAAAAGAAAGACATCTTCAATTTCAGTAAAGTAAATAGATAAAACAAAAATATCAAAAAGTAGCAGTTCAAATTTAGAATCCTGAAGGTATCAAAACACTCAGCCAAAAGTGATGAAAATATTTGCCTCAGGTGAAGAAAAATGTGGCAAAGTCCTTGAGGAAAGGGATAGTGTCCACATGTTAAGCAGAAGACATTGACTCTTGTTTAAAATAATAATAATCTATACGTTGCACCAAAGTTTCTAGTGTCTTTGCAAAAGGGATTTGATTTGTCTTTTGCCCTGCTTCTGTAAAAGTACTGATCGTAAAATAACCAAAATTATTACTGTCACAATGGTTATCAATTTCAAAGTACTCACTGTTCTATGTATTTTCCATGTTAACCCCATGAGATACTATTATCCAGATTTTATAGATGAGGAAACTGAGACACAAGTTAACAGACTCCCTTAACAGTACAGAATTTGAACCTAGAGTCTGGTTCCAGAACCTGCACCATCCTGAGAATCAATAGCTACTTATGCTAGGTAGGACTCTGGTTGCAAGTGTTAAGAAGGGAAATGTCTTAACCCAGGTAAACAAATTGTAAAAAGAGGGTAGCAGTGTTTTCAGAGCAAACTGGATTAAGGTACTTGAACTCACTGTTTCTGACTCTTGTCTAAGTCCTAGATCTAGATGTTGGCCTTATTACCTAAGGCTCCTCCAAGTGGCAAGATATAGGGCCTAATAATAACTTAACAGGTTGTAATTCAAAAAGAGCGTGAATGAAACGAGATACCACTACGCACCTATCAAAATAGCTAAATTCTGATCAAAACACTGACAACACTAAATGCTGGCAAAGATGTGGAACAACAGGAGCTCTCATTCACTGCTGGCAGAAATGCAAAATAGTATCCAACCACTTTGGAAGGCAGTTTGGCAGTTCCTTATAAAACTAAATATAACTTTACCATACGAGCCAACAATCACACCCTTTGCTAGTTTGCCCAAATGAGCCACAGAAACCTGCAGCAGATGTTTATAGCAGCTTTATTCACAATTGCTAAAATCTGGAAGCAACCAAGATGGCCTTGGATAAGTGAATAGATAAACTGGTGCATCCAGACAACAAAACACTATTCAGTGCTAAAAGAAATGAGCTATAGCTAAATCAGAAGTCAGTAAACTACAGCCCATGGGCCAAATCTAGCCCTCTGCTTGTTTAATAAATGTTTTGCTGAAACACAGGCACAAAAAAATGTATAAACAAATGAGCTATGAAGCCATGAAATTACATGGAGAAAGCTTAAATGCACATTGCTAAGTGAAAGAAGCCAATCTGAAAAGTCTACGTACTATATGATTTCAATTATGTAACATGCTGGCAAAGACACAATGCTCTCTCTAGCTTCATGAAATGAACCCAGAAAATAACTCTGATTGCCTCACCAATGGTCACATGTTCATCCCCGGCACTGTGCCTGTGGTCAGGAGGATGGGATATGCACTGGCCAGCTTTGTGTCACATGCTCATCACTGAGGTTGGGGCGGGCCAGGAGGGGACATAGCTGGGTGTAGTTAGCAGCCTCACCAGAATCCCGAGTAGGGTGGGGGAGGAAGAGCTCTCCAAAGGGGGATGGGACAGAGCGGAGTGGTTTTCTTATCAGAAGAAGAGTGCTATGCAGATAAAACGAAAACGAACAGAAAAATGGCTATACACCCTCACCTGCATTATGTATTTAAAAGTTCTTTCATTTATTTTAAAAAGAAAAAAGATGTTTATCATTTTCCAGCTTATAAAATGTAGTACAATTGGGAAGGATGACTAGTCAGTGGGAAAACAAGGGCCGAGAAGCAGATAAGAAAATCAGAAAGAAGAGAACTTAAGAGGGCAGTCAAAAACCAAAAGACATGGCTTTTCCTACCAGGTATGGGCAAAATTAAATTATTAAGTTATACCTTATAACCTGGAATATTTTTCTTCTTTAAACAATATTTGTATAGAAAAACATAACCATGAGACCTAGTGCTAGCCAATGACATGGGAAGGAGTGTTCTGTGTGAGATTTCCAGGAAAGTTAGTTTCCTGATCAGATGAAGATCTTTGCCTGCCTGTTAACGTAGACCTTAGACCTAGACGTACAGCAGCTACCTGGCAAGCATGAAGGCAAAAGCCACTCACTAAAGATGGTAGGACAGAAAGACGGAAGGAACCTGTCGGTGTCCCTAACGGCATTGCGAAAGCCCCTTATCAGCCCTAGACTTCCTATGTGAGAAAAAATCCAAAACTTACATGGTCAAACTACTGCAGTTAGGTTTCTATTACATGCAGTAGAACACTGATATCTTAAATGATAAATAACTAACATCACTTTTATCACTATCTGTAGAAGTTACAAGTTTTATATTTGTATTAAAAACACAGATCCCTCTCACCATTTTCCACCTAGGACCGACTTTATGTATTTAAGACATCTGATTAAGGATCCACTGAGTGGCTGTAGGAAGCTTTCTATTTGGTCTAAGAACAGATACTGAGATTTTTGACTGGATCAATACCATTCTCAACTAAATGACTAAATGAGTTAAACTTCATCCCAGCTTCTAATTTTTATAAAATATATGTACTAGCATGGCTTTATTTTGAAAGAGGCATGATTCCTTTCTATGAATTCCTACTATTCTCAATCCTTTGTGCATGTGTGTGTGTAATCGATGCATTTCTATCAGTAATAAGTAATAAAAAACATCATTTCTCATTAACCTTTTATTTTTAACTTAATTTTACAACAAAGGAACAGAAAAGTAGATTAAAAAAATACCATAGCTGTCAATTTAAAATTTTAAGTGAGGTTTTTGTTAAACAAAGCACTATATCCTGTACTTACATCTTTACTTGTATATATAAGAACTGTGTGCAAAGTGCTTTTCAACCTATAAAATAAGACTTTGGAATAGGATACAAATGGTTATCCCTAAGAGTTAGTTACCCCCGAATGCTTGTAATGAATCAAAACTGCTTACATTCTTAATTTGCATTTTATTTCTTTATATACTAAAAGAAAAGCCACTATTTTCTGATACCAGATGGATATCTAATTTTTTAAAATAATCCCTGATCCACAGGTCTAAACTTTATTTTTACATATAATTCAGTTACTTGCTTCATTCTTTTCCCTAAATAAGTAGAGGGCGATTTTTAAAAAGCAAATATTAGTAGATCCCTTTAGACAGGTATTTTAATTGAGATGAGATTAAAAAAATAAAAAACAAGTTACATGAAAGGAAAAAAATAAAGAAAAAAAGAGTCTTGGGAAAAGTAAATTGAATTCTTACATTTTTTTCTTCAGGCAAAGACCCACCCTCTATGGTAGGAATGGATTACTTTCTCTTACTGAAAACACTCCGAATACATGATGCTTAATCTGACATCATACACACCAATAATGCTTAAAATTATTTGTTACTAAGACTGTGAATCAGAGAAATGTTTAAAGTACACGGGTACATCTAAATGAACAAGGAGTTTTAGAAGGTATACAGGAAGAATAATTCCAAACAAAGCCTTTAAGGATCTACCTTATAACCTTCTTTTTAGTTTAAATGTGGGAGGTGGGGGAGAGACATTTAAATTTACATTAGTTGGGTATGCTTCATTCATATGGAAGCATATGGCCTGCTAGCTTGCAAATCCTTTTACTACCTCTGTGAAATAGGTATTTCTCAAATACCATACCCCGAAGGGAAAACTGAGGCACTAAGAGGTTAAGAGTCCAGTCCGTGTAGTTTACCAGTTGCAGAAAAGTGGTTTTTACATGTTTCCTTTTTGACCTTTGTAAAAACAGTATAAATAAGTTTTTTCATTTTTATTTCAAAGCACCCTATGAAGCAGAAACAAGTTATCTTCAGTTAAAGACAAATGATTATAAAGGGATAAATGTACAGGATTGAGTAAAAATCTTATTAATGATCTGCAGGCTCAGAATAAACTTTTAAACCTACTTTAACCTTATTTTTCATTATTTCCATCCGCAGGTTGTCTACTCTGTCAATCATTCATAAAAACTAAACCTTGTATATAGGGCTCTACTTTATAACAATGATGTTTGAACATTAAAGTCAGAGCTGTGAATGACCAACAAAGGGCAGCCCAACAGGTGGATGTGGAGAAGACTTTTCCAGCAGAGTTCTCCTCCTTGGCATGGCAATGCAGTGACTAAGACAGTCAATTTAATCTCACTTGAAATTCACTCCTGGTTTGTAGTCTTTCTCACATTTTAGAAAATTAAAATCATCCATTTATAAATCTGATCTCATCATCACACCTGTACCTAAGGAGCTTATATTTCTCTACAGGAGATAATCAGGTAAACATGTTACCAAACAATAATTAATAATTTAATAATTTAATGTTCTCCAAGTTCAAGGGTAGGGTATATCTATGTATGCTACTTATAACCTAGTTGAGACTGATTATTCAAGTATCAACAATATTAGTCCTTAAAATGTTATTATTTGTGTAGTGTAAAATATATCTATGTATATATATGTACACAAACCAAACTACTGGACAACAGAAAGAAATGTAATCACAAACTAAGATTTTCTTGTGAGTGCCACAATCTTTTTCAATCCAAGGTCATCCAGGCCCAGTAGTCTTCTTGAGTAAAATGCCATCTTCTTCAGTTCAGTTTTCTTTAAAAAGAAAATAAAAACCAATTTCCAATTGAATAGAAATGCAACTTGAACATGAAACACATCACATACCAAAGAATTCTCTGAATGCTAACATAATCATAATATTCAAATTCAAAAACCATAAAATTACAAATGATCCTTATGAAATTACTTCGTGTGACTTACACACAGCTCAACAGGAAAGATCTAATTGCAAGTGCTGACATTATTAGTTTTTAATAAGTAATTGAAATGTACATTCCTCTGCTCATAGTTCTCAATTCGTACCCTTTCTAGTTGGCTGGTACACAATCTGGATTTTTGCAAATTATTTCATAATTTTATCAAAGTGGAAAAGCTGTGAAACAAAAAAAGCTTAATAAAACTGTAGAATTTTGATAGATACTACTTTCCAGGCACTGTGCCAAGTACTGGGGAGTCAAACATAAATGAGGCAGGCTCTTAGCCCTCTAAAGAGCTCTAGTTTAGCTGAGAGGGCCGGGGGAACATATAAAACAACAACTCAGGTATGCATACTGTGACGGTTGTAATGACAGCAGAGTCAAGGAGCTCTCAGAGAAGGGTGGGCTTGTTAGCACAAGACACAGCAAACAAGTAACACCCGAGTTCTGGGAAAAGTCCCACAACAGAAAAATCTCTATACCCTCCCAGCACTCACGGTGCCAAAATGCCTGAAACTGTCTCATCAGTTTCATTCCTCTTCCTCTGTAGCAATGCTCCTAGCCAACCCCTTGGCGGGAGTGATATTTAAAATAATCGGATCATTCCTTATCCTCTGTCACAATCTTCTTATGTACACCTCCTCCTTGGCAGGATTGACATTTTAAATAAACAGATAAATTTTTATATAACAGAAGATTCCTCATGGCATGAAGAAAAAAGGCCCAGAAGCGACAGAATTGTGGGTGGTACTAAAGACTAATACCCAAGGGAGATTTTAACAGAAATGTTAGCTGGAAAGTGCCTGAACAGTTAGCAACTTTTATCAAGAATGAACAGGATTTAATTACAACACAAGGTCCTTTACAGATTTACCAAAAAAGCACACAACTTGGGCTATGAACCCTAATCTACATTATTCTAGTACAACAGGGAAACAGAATAAACAGAAATCCCCATCTTCCCCAGCTCCATTTGATAAATGTTTATCCCCGAGATCCTCCCCACCCCTATCCAGTTTTTACTGATTACGTTTTTACTAAAAGCTCAGTATTTTCAAGGAAACCCTATGACAGCAATTTATGAATATAGACAGACTGATAAAGAAACTGGTTAGAAAAAGTAACAGATTAAAAGTAGTCTTCTGGACTTAACATGTCTACATTTAACTAGTATTTAATTCATTGATAATTTTAATAGAATTATCAGGTTAGGTAACTGGGAAAGAGATGGCACCACAGGAGGCTGTTCGGGGACTATTTCTGAACAGGTCTGCAGGTATTGCTTTTTGTATCGCGTTTAGAAAGAATGTTTTTCTAATCCGCTGCAGAGTGATATGAAGGAATCTCTTTTATATACTGGGAAAAAAATTAAGCAGTGGCCTGTATTACTTTTAATGTGAAAAATAATTTTTTTAAGTTTACCACAATAGCCACTTATTTTACATATGTATAGGACTCAGTGTCTTGTGTCCAGATGCACATTTATTAAAAAAAATGAAAGCTTTTCCATATCATATGGTACTTCACTTTGCCACCCTGCCAAGAATGGGCATTCAGCCATGCATTCAGCACATGTTTACTGAAAGCCTACATTGTACTAGGGAATGAGGGACAGGACGGTCCCTTTTATAGTAAGGCAAACCCCCTTCTGCCCACACTATTCCATCCTAACAGGATTTGTAGATCTTTTCTTCATCTCTAACACAGACCTGTCTCCTCCAAACCATACAGACCGTTCTCTAATCTTCATTCCTATTAACTATCAGATTAAAACTGTAAACCCTGCCATATTAGAAAATGCCTAAATCCCCTCAAGGACATAATTTATTTCCAAATCAAATATGGCTCTATCTCCAAAAACAGTTAATGTGTCATATATACATATATATTTTTATACACACACACACACACACGTTATGTGTGTATATATATAAACATACATACATATAAGCAAAAAACACATAAAAACATTTTATCTCATCAGAATGCAGTTGCACAGTGCTAAGTAATTTGCAATTTGGAAGGACTGAGCCATGTTAGGTGTTCCTCACATACAGTGGAAACTTGATAAAGATTCAATATTAACAAAGCAGAAAGTTTAAAATAGTGAGGTACATTTAAAAAAGTAATTTTATATAAGCTGTAATTTTTGTTGACTGCTAAAGCAAATTACAGATTTGTTTTTTCAGTCTTTTATAAAGTGACAAGCTGCATCAACCTTGAGCATAAAGTAAACTGTTAACCAAAACAAGCTTTAGGTTTTTTTTGTCCTATGCCAAATTTCTGTACCCTCTGATTCCCTGCTTTCTATATAAGAAACACGAAAGGGAACTTAGAAATGCATCACAAAATATGTAAACACCTGCCTTTACTGCCACTGTTTCCTGCAGCTTACTAGTATTATCACATAATACTGGTATTACTAGTATTATCACACATTGAAAAAGAGGATTGATTCTTTTTTACTCCTATCATCAAGGAAATCAGAATTTAAAACACTGTACAGCACTAAACTCAACCATCAAAGGAGAAATGTAAAATGCGTGAAAGAAGAAAAGAAAGGATTTAAACTGAGGTCTACATCTCAGCTGAAATGGCACATACACCAGTGGATTAGAAAGGAGGTAAATACTACTGAGAAAGCAACTTATGCTTCTGAAATCCTATGAAAGTTTTCTTCGCATGGGCAGGTATATTCCAAGAACATTAATGTACCAGAAAACTTACTTAGTTCATTTATGAACATAAGTCAAACTGTCTTAACATAAGCAAAGAACAAGAAAGACTGAAACAATTCACCCAATGCCATGTGCATTTCAGTTTCTACTATAAAATATTATAATTGTCCCTCATTCCCTAGTACAATGTAGGCTTTCAGTAAACATGAGCACTTAAACTAATGTGCTGATAATCCCTTCTACATTTGAGAAGGGTAAATGTTTGTTTTTTGCTTTTGTTATCAAATGTAATCATTAGAAACTTGGGTTCTGTAGTAGAGGAACAACATAACCATAATTATTTAAACATGCAGATTTTTAAAAATGTGTTTCTACTCACATATTTAAGAAAGCACTTAAAAATTTTATTATCAAATACCCTATTTCTTTTCCCCATCAGTGCTGCTTAATGGAAAATGGTGACACAACACCAAAAACATAATCAGTGAGGTAAACAGCTGTCTGTCCATCCATGGAGAGTAATTCAAATTATTTACATAGTGTCCAAAAAAATACTTAAAGGATTTTCTTGAACCCAAGAATTGTGCTCAAGTTATTCCTAATTTAGACAATCTCAGAGCACTTTCAAGGTACAAGGAGCATGCAAGTATCCAATATCTTTCTAATTAGCAAAGGGCCCAAAATAAACATGACTTTAAGATGTTGTTTCCTCATAAGCCATAAAACTGAAGCCTATAATGGTTTTCTTGTTGTTGCCCAAATCAAAGGTGTACAACTCCAGCAGATGCTCTCAAGTGAAAAAATTTTAAGTCTAACAAGTACCTAGAAATCCACCAAATATCATTTCCAAGGTGGTTTCAGTCTCAGGATCAGTAAAGAATGTTTAGTATGACAATATATCTATAAAATTGGACCTATCCCTTTGGCCACTACTAAAAGTTCTGTCTTCTCTAAGAGTTGACATACCACTTTGAATTATAAAACTATAGTATTACCTTCTCCTTCTTTGATAATATAAATGCACCAACCACTGGGCAATAAAAGGCCATATAATAGCAAAAGTTAATGCACCAGGAGATATCTCGAAGGGCCACCATGATGGTCTCTGAGAAAATAAAATAAGATGGTCACCAATCTATTACATATTGCATGTGTAAACGTAACAACACACTTCATAATTTTGAAAATATATAACTAATAATAAATCTGCTAAAGATAGGGAGATATTCTGTATTTCAGAGCATAATTGAGTATGTAGATTTTCAGAAGTACTTCAGATATAAACAAAAAAATCTATTTTTAACTTCAAAGTTTTACAGGGACAGTCAGTTCATTTGGAATACTTTAAGGACCTCACATAATATAAATAGAAAGTAATGTATTTGAAACCACGGCACTTAGATTTAAGAAAGGAATTTCTTACCTGTGAAGGAGGCTGATTACTAGTCTGTAATGATGACTTTGCCTATAATTAGAAATGAAAGTGATTTAACTTTGACAAATGAAAAAATAAAAAACAGTAATTTTTCAATTTCCTATCTTAAAAAACTGAAATGTTTATTCTCTTTTTCTGCTAATTATGCTTTGATTATCTTGAAACCCATACTGACCAAATGACAAGGTCCCAAAAGTTACTAGACATATAAATGCCACTGACATATTTTATAGTTCGAATTTTAGAAAATATCAAAATAAAACTCCAAATTAACCTAACCATTCTTTTATATTATTAAATTATCTAATCAATTTCTCATTCATTAATTTCCATAAATACCAACTGACAAACACATTTGAGAACTACAGTCTTCATTGTTAATTAAAATTGCAAAGTTTATGTGAATAATATCCAAAGATCTTTTTTGGAAATTCATGATACGTCATAGCAAAAGAGGTATGACAAATGAACTGTTAATGTTATAGGGTTTTGAAAAATTTTTTCCAGCTTTATTTAGGTATAATTGACAAAATTGTATATATTCAAAATATACAACTTGATTTGATATATGTATGTCTATATACACACACAAACACACACACTGTGATTACCGTAATCAAATTAATTAGCACATCCCTCACCTCACATAATTACCTTTGGGGGGGGGGCACGAGGGGTGAGTATTGTAGGTTTTTTAATGAGAAACATAAACTAAGCAGAAAATTTTCAAACTAAGAAACTCAGATTCCAGTTTGGCTCATCTCAAATGCAAGTTTCTTCAAGCCAGGTGTTAGAAACTTATTACTCCAGTTTCTCCATTTATTATAACTTTAGAGAAATGGTATGATGATTAATGAGATCGTTCATTCAGTAAATATTTACTGAACGTCTATTATATACCAGCCACTATTATTGGCATTAGAGATACAACAGGGAGCAAAATGACAAAAATCACTGTCCTACTGTAGCTTATAATCTAACGGAAGGATACAGATAATAAAAAATAAATCAGTATAATATGCGGTATTATCAGGTATTGACTAATACCATAAAGAAAAATAAAACAAGGAAGGGAGAATGGGATATGTCAGAGGAGGGGAGGTTAGGAAGCAAGAGTGGTCAGGGAAGGCTTTGCTGGCATTTGAGCAAGGCTCGAAAAAAGAAAAACTGTAAACTATGTGACTAACTGGAAAAACAGCCTTCTGTACAGAGGAAACAAGTGCAAAGACCCAGAGTCAGAGTGAGCCTGCTGGCAAGTGTGTGTGTAGCTCAGCATGACTACAAGAGATCTACCTTAATGGCACTTCTCCAGACATCATGGAATATGGGTAGATTTACAAAATTGGGCTCCCAGATATCTGATGACTTATCCAAGGTCACATTACTCTATGTGATTTAGAATGGAATTTGAGGTGACCAAATCCCAGTGTGATGATACAACTACTCCTCACTAAAGCAGCAACTACTAACAAATACTAAGACAGAATCAGAATAAATGGAATTAGTGAATTTTTTTTCTAAGTAAAAAATAGTCTGGAAAGGCAAATTATGATCTCCAAAGACCCTTGCTTACACCTAAGAAGTAACCAGCACTACTTGTATAATTAGCACTATGATTTTTTACTTTAATATTTATCCATACATGTTATTAAAGAAAAAAATTCAATGATACTTGTTAAAGCATGGTAAGGAAGCTTTATTCAAGGGAGCAGGGGCTATAGGTATAGTAGGGACCACTGAAGCAGTGTGGAGGATGGGGGGAAGAAACTGGACTCAATTCCCAAAATAGCAGGGGCAGGTGGGAATTCACAGTCAAGGAGTAGGGTGGGGATCAGTGGATGGAAAACTACTAAGAGGAAATATCAGAGGTAAGGGAGATTCTGGCTAAACCTACCTAACAGGATTCTTGCTGAAGATAGGCCAAGGTGATGAGATCACCTGGAGACTGTGAAGGATGGGGAGTCCAATCAGATATTGAGGGTGGGAGATTCTGGTTAAACCGACTTAGCAGGGCGTTTGCTAAAACTGGATTTTATAAGGAAGACATGAACAGATGGCCTAAGAGAAGGTTCAGGAACCTGACTAAAGTTTGATCAAGCGATGAATCTTTGCCAATATCAAGTGGCTTTTGTGTAGCTTTTACATATTCAGAAATTCTATTATCATTCCATTGCTATATTAAAATAAAGATTACTAAATTTTTGGAAAATCATTCTGAAGGGAAAAATCTTACATAATAATAACCATTGCAAGGAAAATATGAAACAACAAAGTATTTAAATTAGGTTATAAGACTGTGAATGTCCTAAGGGAAGAAACCAAGCTGTTTTATCGTCATTGTCATCATCATCTCATGTGACAGTACTTAAGCATTTAATATGTTCTGGGCACCGTACTACTAATGAGCATTCTATTTTATCCTTGGAACATGCTTGTGAGGGAGGCATTAATATTTACTTTTTATAGCTAAGAGAAATGAGGCACAGAGAAGTTAAGTGACCTGCCCCAAGACTACACAGTTAAGTGGCAGAGGTGAGGTTTGAACCCAGGTAGTTCGTTTGAAGGTCTGCTACTTGGTGCTCTCCCCACTTACATTTTCATTTCCATTGCTTGAAAAAGTGTCTGGTATGTGGCCCTTCGATAAGTATTTACGAGTGAATGAATCTAAGGAACTATTTTACAAAAAAATAATATATCTGAGGCAACTTACTATGTGAAAAGTACTCTGCACGAGAAACCAGGACTTGAGTTACAGACCTGGCGCTGCCCTAATGCATGTGTCCTCTCGTTATGCCGGCTTCTCCTCTCCACCTGCTGAACTAAGGGTGCTGAACTAAGTCTCCTTCAGTTCTACAATCAATTGCTATCCTACCATCACTTTATTATTTTATTTATGCAAAGTCACTATGCAAATTTTTATTCGAACACTTGAATTATGCACATTTTAAGGGAAAAGTCCCTTAAAATGTCAGAATCTTTGTAGTTTGTTCTACGTAAGACAAACGTGAAAAAGAAACTTCTTTTAAAATATCAAAAAGATTTCTAGCAGAATTTAAATACCATTAAAGACATTAACTACACATAAAATATTCTTTTTAAAAAATCACAGAACAAGAAAAGACAGACTATCAACAATATGTTCAATAATACTAAATTAACAAATGAGGTTTCTGGCGTGGATTAGCTTTTTTTTTTTTGCTTCCTTTAAGATAGTTCTGTATTAATCTAGGGATAGTCTGAGGGGATCGTGGGCCTAAATTACTCAAGCTAATGTAAAATTTACTTATTAATGAAAGATACAAATAACATAGTTTAATATCAGCAACCTATACTTACTTGGACAAATAAGATAATGTCATTTATTTAAGGCACTATTCTTAACCTCTTTTTCATTATAAACCTTCTTGAAAACAACAAACCCTCTCTCTTCAAAAATGCAAAATTAAACAGAAATTGCCATGTTATTTTAGGGTGCTCATAGACTCTGAAAGGTCTACAGATTCCTAATCTGAGTGATAATAAAATGTAATTGAAAATCACTGATACATATAATAATGAAACCTTGAAATAATATAAGTAAAAGGTAAGACATTCAGAAAGGTTGTTTAGAAAGCCTACAGTGTTAGTTTCTTTATCTATCTCTATATATCTACATTTCATGTGTCATCCTGTAATGGATCCCTACAAATTCTTCTTAACATCCGTTATAGCGCAATGCTTCAATGTTGTAAGCAAGATCAGCCCACGAGGCTAGCTCCTCATTCTTTTCTCCAACCAACATGACTAAAGGAAGAACAAGTTAGGGACACGTGGCACAGATCACCAGCAGCCATTTGAAAGCTCTGTAGCTGAATCCAGGGATTATCACGGCCCAGTCAAAACTGTGATCCAAGTTGAACTGTCCCTTCCTATGAACCCTTCTTCCTTTCTTCAGTACTCCTCCATACTCGCCTGTTATTCAGTGTAGGATAGCGATAGGCCACAGCAGAAAGAGTGATGCCCTCAGAGAGAAGACGTCTGGGTTCTGCTTGCGTGTCTGCAACTGGTAAACCGTGCTGCCTTTTCAAAGGTTGAATACCTTTGATCTCCCAAGGTCAAATAACAGTAGAGGTCAAACTACAACTCCACACTACTTCCCTGGCTTTAAAGTTTTGACCCTAAAACGAATTACACTAAAGGTTTAGTAACAGTATATTATCTCTACGGCATTTTAAGAAGTCAAGATAGAGGACGACGCTTCCTACAGAAGAATGACTCTTTCAGAACTCCAGGGCATTAATTATTGTCTCTATTAGCTCCTCATATTGAACTATTTAACAGCTCTTATTCTTCTAATACCAAGCAACTTACTCCTTCCCTCAAATTTTACACACTGAAAATTTTCTATTTTGTAATTGGCGTTGCACTTTTGGGTCAGTCTTTTCTTAAGTAATATTTTCAAAATAGGTTTTATTTTTTTAACCATTAAAATACATAGATTTGTGTAATCTGATCAATACAGATTACACACTGTTGTACACGATCAACAAGCAGAAGGTGAATTTGGAAGCTTACCTGTGAGGCCATTGCTGTTTCCAGTTTGTGAAGTCTCTGAAGGACATTCTGCATGTCTTCCTGCAGTCGCATGAGCACGAGCGCAATCTGCTCATTGAGGCTGCCTCTCGTCCCTCTGTCTGAACCCCAGCGTTCCCCATCACCTCCACTTCCCACTTGCTGACTCTTGGTTCCTTCACTCAAATGTTGCTGTTGCATCCTTTGCCCTATTTTAAGAGAACAAAATAGGTCGGTTGTAAATAGGGAGTGTTTTATTCATTTTCCTCTGTTATTTCTTTGAGATTTAAATCTCCAGAGTGAAATGGAAACCATCAGGAAGCACATAAAGTAAATCACTGGGATCAAAGAGTAAATATGTAAACTTCTATTTATATTGATATATTCTTGGGCTTTTTCTAAGGTTTTATAATATACTTAATATACTACTACATGACTAAATGCATATAATTCACAAATACTACATACATATATATTCAGGGTGCATTCTCAAAAATCTTTTACAAATGAGGTAACAAGATTGAAAAAATTTGAAGACTGTTGAGTATTAAAAGCTACACTAAGTAGTTTTATTTTCCTTTTTGGTAACTGTAAACCTCCCAAAAGGTTTTTAAATGTTTTTATTTTTATAAATTCCATTATACTTAGAGAGATACTGAAATTTCATTACTTTTACAATTTTATTATATATCTATCCATTCTTTTTCTATGCTTGTATCTACAGAATTGGCATTACCTCTTATACATGATTTTGTATCCTACCTTAAAAAATACTATAAACATTTATCTGTATCATTAAATTTTATTCCAAAAACACTGAAATGGCCACATAAATTCCCTAGTAAGACATGAAGCAATTTATTTCATCATTTGCCACTTTTGCATAGTTAGAATGATTCCAAATTTTTGCAATTCAAATAACATTGCAATGAATGTCTTTGTATATAAAGTTTTATCCAAATTTCCACTGATTTCTTTAAGACAGACTCATAGAAAGACTGGGCCTAGGGTAACTACTTTATCAAGATTCTTAATGAGTGTTGTCAAGTTATTTTTCAGAAAAGCTGAAACAATTTTATACTGCAGCGTAGAAAAGTACTACCATGTTACCCTACCCTTGCAGAAATGGAACAGTAAAGTTTTTACATTTGCAAATATAACGGGTAAGTTTTGCTTGTTTTAAATAATAAACGAGAAATGATCTACTTGATTGCTACCTGACATCCTGGAACTCTACAGCAGCAGCATTCCCTAAGCTGAACTACAAGCAGTGTTTGGGTTGTCAGAGAAACATAATTGGAGCTGTTTGCCAAGTTAAACCCCAAAGAGTACACTGAGGTACTTGATGCCATCTTCAAGATTTCTACTCTACAACAAAATGAAGTAAATTTTGAAGTGGTCCTTTCAGACCACTTTAGCTACTGGTATGGAATTTACATAGGAAAAAAATGTGGAAAGTCCACTTTGAGGTTAGTTTTTTCCTGCATCCTTAAGAGCTTGAGATATTCTGAGAAGGCCTGTCATTGGGTACTGATGATGGCAGAAAAGCATTCCTGTCTCTGCTCACTTTACTATATCCTGTAATATTCAGCTTTCGAAACAGCCTTCACAAAGCCAGGATTACTCAGACCATTCCCATGTTAATTCCCACCTCCAGTCACTCTATCCAAATAACCTATTTTTTTTTTCTTCAGAGCACTTACAACCATTTGCAATATATCTGAATTGTTTGATTACTCACTGTCAGCTGCACTGGAGGGACTTTTCTTCTTTACAGAATCTCCAGGACCCAGAACACAGCCTGACAAAGAGTAGGCGCTCAATATTTGTTTAGCGCTGAGGCAGATTTACTATAAAGCTTGCCAAGCTTAACTTTCGGGGTGTGTCACTTGAACGGGACCCTGTGATTGCTGGAAGTTGTAGTGTGTTGCAGGCGGGGTGAAGTCCAGGAAGCCTTTCATATGCTTATGTGATAAACTGCCTGAAGAAAGAGGCCTGAATCCAAGACTCTAGTAATATGCTGTGATCTTCCTTTTCTTAACTAAATATTCACGATTCTGTATGTGTTCAAATGGCTATTTTTTAAACTATAATTTTCTTAATACCATTAATTCTTTTTTCTGTTATGTCTTAATTTGCTTTACTTTTGTAGATTTTTTCAACAAGATACATCAATAATCCTTTAATTTTTTATGACGTCATGAAATTAAACAGGGATTTTCCTTTTTTCAAGTACAACATAATGATTTTGATATTGTGAAATATTCACCACAGTAAATCCAGTTAACATTCATTACCATACACAGTAAGATTTTTTTTCCTGTGATGAGAACTTTTAAGATCTACTCTCTTACAGAACACAGTCAGTAATATTGTAATAGCCATGTATGGTGCAGGTGGGCGCTAGACTTATCAGGGAGATCGCTTTGTAAATTCTATAACTATCTAACCACTATGCGATACACCGAAAACTAATATACTGAATGTCAATTGTAATTGAGAAATTTACAAAAAATATCTACTTTTGGTAACTTTCAAATTACCATATACTATTAACTGTAGTTACTATGCTGTACATTATATCCCATGACGTATTTTATAACTAGAAGTTTGTACTACACCTTTTGACTCCCTTCACCCATTTTGCTCATCCTCCAATCCCCACACCCCTTCTCACCTCTGGTTACCATCAACCTCTTCTCTGTAAGATTCCCTGAAAGTGAGATCATATGGTACCCATCTTTCCATTAATTCTCTTTTTTAATAATACCTATTCATTCCTTACTATAAATAATTAAAAATTATTTACTTTTCTTCCCCATTCAACTCTCTAGTCTATGACCTGATCACATTACTATTCTTAATGTTTACATTTGTGTTGTTAAATGTTCCTTTAACTCTACCCCAAAAAATGCATTAAAAATGTAAAAAATATAAACATTTCCCCCCATGCCTTAAGAGGACATAGTACTGTGCCTTGTGGAATCAAATGGGAGAACTAGACACAAAGAAAAATGGTCAGATGTTATATATGGATAAATTTTAACATTCCCTTTGCAGACTGATAGTTCTAATACTCCTATCTAGACCTCCCCCCGCCCCCATTTCACTAATTAGTTTATAAAGATAGTCAGTGAGAACATAAAAGAATACACACCTCTCCCTCGCCTGACACTGGAGAATTCCTCATTTTCTCCGCCTCGTTTCTCACGGTGTGGTGCTCCACTGTTACTTCTGCCATCTTCTCCTCCATGCTTTACTTCACCTTTTCTTTCCACCGCTACCACCTGTATGTCCCCAACGCTGCCATTCTCAGGATATACTTGAACATCTTCAGGAAAACCAGAATTTTCCAAGGGCTGATTGAGATCACTACCCAAGTAATATTGAAATGGTCCATTGTTTGATGTAAAGCTGTCTAAAGACTATAAATTTAAAATACTGAGTTAAAAGCTATAGGCAAAATTATATACCACAAAGTTTTCATGATAATAGAATTACTGTTTTTATGAAATGTTTTTTTCATGTCATTACAGAAAATATTATTTTTCTAAAAAAACTTCTTCATATCCTGCCTCCTATATGTAGGGAAGAAATAGGAGAGAAATGATTTATAAGGAAAGAATTGAGAAGTTATGGCAATGAATTATTCTTGTGAGTCAAGCATTCATCCAAGAAATATTTAAATGAATATTTAAATTAATGAGAAATATTTAAATGGGTAAATCAATGAGAAAAGGAAAATGTTTGAATCATAACAGGCAAACAATAAATGCAGTATTAGTTAATCACCAAAAGAACTTGAAAACATCTTGATTCTCGAGGACTCCAAAACTGATCAGAGACATTAAGCATATTTTTTAAAGACTCAGTGAGGACAGTGATGTGGCAGGGCTGTATTTTATCTAACGGTTTCCTTCAGGAAGGGACATCTGCATCAGGGTTCAAAGGATGTGCAGGAGTTAACTCGGTGATGGGGGTGGTAAATGGTAAGTTACGTTCCAGCGAAATGAAAGCATGGATGCTGGTTCTGGAAGAGAGAAGGGGAAGTGACTTAGTGGTACGAGCAAAGCCCAAACAGGACAGTGGTGTGACCAGAGAGGCCAAAAAGGTAATCAGAAGCCAGATCAGGCAGAGCCCCATAAAAGATTTTGGTCTATAGACTGATTTACAGAGAAAATAGGAACAATTTAGTATCTAGAATTTTACTGAGATTAATCCCTATGCAGTCCTTTTTCACCAACTTTCCCCAAACAAATCTTTTTAAAAAAGAAAATAAAAGGGAATCTATATTTTTATCACTTTTGATTTTTCACTAATTGCAGTTCTTTCTCAGTTTAGCCTCCTTACCACTATTCTTCCCATCAATGCTACTCATCTGTGTTTTTGACCTTAGTTAAAAAGTATTTTGTGTTCATTTGTTTTTAAAATTTGAGAAAGCTAACAAGTAAATTCGATTGCATCATGGAATTTTTAAAAAAGAAAACACAAAGAGATAAAGTTAAAATCATTACTTTAGGGAGGTAAAAATAAATGATTTTCTGTAAGACACGCTAGAATTATGTTAGAACAGGAGTGGGGAACTAGTGGGGGGAAGGATACAAAACCACCTCATCATTATCAGAAAAAGCTGTCAAAGAGAAAAAACAATTCAAGTACTTTTAATAAATTTATTCAAACGTTAGCTTCCAAAACTCAATCTTAATTAACTGAAATCTGAAAAGTATGTCCACTCAAAATTCAGTTCAACATATTAAAGTCAATGTGAAGAACAGATTTATTTGTTGGAAAATTATTTAATTTTTGAATATTTATCGATGTTTCAAACTTAGGGCTTAGTATAAGGAGTGTACCCTATACTTCTCCATCTCACCTCTCTCAGAATATTCAGAAATATTAATATGTTTTAAATTATAATAGTTACATGTTATTTTTGAAATATTCAAGAACTTTTAAATTTACAATTTAAAACACAAATTAGAGGTACGTTTTCAAAGTGGTGAACGGCATGTACATCTGCTATTAACAGAAGTTATGCACTGAATTCTGATATACCACTTTGAAAACTTATCAATTAAAAAATGTCATTTTTACCTCTTCTTGTCCAAATTGCTCCATGGAATCACAGTAAACTTCACTGTCTGAATCACTTGTCAAATGCTGAATTCCTGAAACATCTTCAATATTATCATCATTTATATCTAAATATGAATAAATGTCCAGGTCAAATAATTATTCTCTAATTGAAGAAAAAGGGCATATATATTCCACTTTCAAAACTTATTAGCTCTATGTTATTTCACACTGGGAGACAAATTTGATTTACTAAACCACA
This sequence comes from Rousettus aegyptiacus, assembly GCF_014176215.1. Taxonomy (NCBI): domain Eukaryota; kingdom Metazoa; phylum Chordata; class Mammalia; order Chiroptera; family Pteropodidae; genus Rousettus; species Rousettus aegyptiacus. The sequence goes on from NW_023416285.1 coordinate 82,804,395, forward strand.
CTTCTTTTCTTTTAACTTACCAAAACTTTAAACTTAGTAATTTTTATTTGGAAAGATAACAAAATATTATATCATGGAATTATACAAAGACACTGTCCAAATCGAACCTTGCGAAATTTAATAACCTTGTAAAAGAAAAGTAATAACCAGTAAGAAGGCCTAAAACTGAATGCAACTATGCAAGTTTGGTTTTACATTAAGAAATTATAATTCTTGGTGTGTTGGCTAAATTGAAACTATGTTAATAATTCATTACATACAAATTACAGGCTCACAACTAGAGCTCTAAGATATGAAAAAAGTATAACATCTTTCTGATTGGAGAAAAAAGATATCATATAATGAGGTTTAAATTAAAAGAAACATAGGAATAAAAGTAAAAACTACAAAATTTTAGTTTAAAATGCCATACAAAAACAATTTAATAATCTCAATAAAAATATAAAAGCCCTGGCCCTAATTCACTCTTTCAAAAAAATAAATCTTTATAATATTAGTAAATCCTAAAATGTTACTAAATATCTTAGCATTAAGGTTTTTAAACTCTAAATTACTCCTAAATATCCTGAAATTATTAAAAGAATATTTGATTCATAGGGAAGAGGCTGGATAAAAAATTATTATGGGAGAATACCTTGGTGAATGCAGACAACGGTTTTTCCAGTTTGCTCCAAATTTTGATCTACAGGTTTTATTTCTTCAGCACTTCTGCCATTCATGGAAGAACTGGCATGAATGTCAAATTGTACATCCTGAACAAAGTTCTCTTTATCACAGCCATTAGTGACAACAATTTCCAAATTCTTATGGTCTGTGGATTTCTTCGTTTTCTTATCTTTTATGTGAAAATGGAGAGTCATAAAAGTTTATATTAGATCAACTTCTGTAATCCATGTTCTAATATCAAGTAAGTCATTTCCCCCTACCATAATTCCTTTGAAGGGTTTCCTACTTGGATCGGTGAGATGGGGTGCTTCTCAAAAAGGAGTTTTTCATATACTGAGAGCTCACCCAAACTGAGTTGGTTTCAAAACTGCTTCGGTTCCCTGTGAATTTTCGAGACCTTTTAAGAAACAATCTCTCAAGGTCTTTACACTCTCTCAGCATAGGCAAATTGTTCTATAAGACTCAGCAGTACAATAAAAAGATCCTTCAAAGAGGGAATCATTTGTCATATCGTAATGAAACACAAAGGCAAAACTAAATTGTGCAGTTTGTTTTGGTGTCTTTCTGCCTCCTCTTCCTAAACAGTCTTCCCAAGAATCACTAGTACTCTTACTAATAAGACCCCCTAATGCAGTGCCCCATGATTCCAATGTTCCCTCTACATCAAAACTTCTGCCTGTATCCTAGTCTCAGTATTCCAGTCTATTCTTGACGAGATATTCAGAGTTTAACTTGTCTCCTCTCCTTGGTAACATATGCATATTCATGCTGAAAACAATACCTTAAATGAATGTATTTCCAATGCAGCATTTCGGGCATTACATTTGGAGGAAAGGCCTATACTTGTTAGCCTTCAACTGACATCCATTCCAACTACGCATAATGCCAGCTGTCCTTTTGTCCACAGCAAACCGGTTATAGGGTCAACAGCCCACATCCCACCACACACATACAATGTCAAATCAGCCCAAACCTCTCTATACCCTTGTCTTAGTTACTATAAAATGAGCCCATCAGCCAAAGATTACCGTTATCACTTTGTTCTGCTCCTTTCACTTCTTCCTGGGCCTCTTCTTCCTCAGACTCAGCTCCACTATCACTGCTTTCAGCTTTACCATTAACAGTTTTGGCATTTGGAGTAGAAGTTAGAACATTACCAAGATCTAAAATATGAAATGACCATTTAATCTCTAATGCTATAACATACGAATAACACCATAATTTACAAATGACTAATAAAATGATTTTTAAGTAAAGTTAGATTCCGATATATACTTAATAGTATTCTATTCTTTGACTATAAATATTATATACATTACATAAATTCCTTCAGTTTACAAGAAAATGATAAAACCATTCTGAACAAGGCAGAAGATAAATTATTTTTGTCAATCAAAATAATAAAGTTAGAGATGAATAATCTTTATACACGATAAATAAAAAGAGTTGCTATATGCTAACATACTGGAAACATAAATATAATATTTTTGACCCTAACAACAATCATCATTAGTTGGACTACATCTAAACATTTTAAAAATCTTTTTATAACCTTTAAGGTTTCAGGTACACAACTTATTATTAAGTCTTTACAGTTAAGCTTTTTATAAAAATATAAATTAATGCTATCAGTTATTAAAAAAAGAAAACTGTCCTATTGCCTGAAGTCATACTTTAAGAGTAAACACATCAGAGCTTCTCAAACATTAATATGCACAGGAATCACCTGAGATCTAGTTAAAATGTGGATCCTGAATCAGTCAGTAAGTCTGGGGTGGCCTAAGATTCTGTCTTTCCATAAAGCTCCCATGTGATGCCAATGCTATTGGTTACTGGACCACATTTTGAGATACAGGGAATTACATTCTCATCAACTCTTTAAGATACTAGAGGCCTCCTAAATGGCTACTGGCCCAAAATAATGGTCTTTCTCCATAAGCTTTTGGGCTTTATTTTCACTTATACAAATGCATTCGGCATGCTTTCTTGCATCCCGAATAAAATATTAAATTTCAAAATCTCCATACATCTTAAACAGGCAGGTCTATATTCTTATATAAGTCTACTTAAACAGAAATCTACAAAACAGAAGACTAAAAATTCAGTTCTATCTAACGCATTGGGTTCTAGTCTCTTTTAGAGAATCATGGTAGTTTTTGAATCTCCCTTTCTCTCCCTCTTACAACCAGAAAAGAATAACAACAATTAACAAAAAACAAAAACACTCGACACTCATAGACATCTTCAACAAAACTAACAGGAAACCCCTCAAACTCCCAACAAATAATGGCTGTCAAAAAGGACTTGACAGGAGCAAAAAGTGTCACAACAGTTCTTTGATGAGAGTTGTACAAAGCACAGAGAATTACTAATAAGCCCTACTTCCCATCCAAAAATCAATAAATGTAATATACCATATTAACAGACTAAAGGACAAAAGCAACGTTTATGATAACAGATGCAGAAAAAACATTCTACAAAATCCAACACTCTTTACGATAATAATGCTGAAGAAATTAAGAATACAAAAGAATTTTCTCAATCCGATACAGGGCATCTATGAAAACTCACAGCTAGCATCCATACTTAACATAAAAAGACTGAATTTTGTGCTCCCAAAATAAATAAGATGACAAAATGTATGCTTTTGCCATCTCTTTTAATACTGTACTAAAAGTTCTAGCTAGGGAAATTAGGCAAGAAAAAAGATTTTTAAAAATCCAGACTGGAAAAAAAGAGGTAAAATAACCTCTGTTTGCAGATGACACAGTCTTCTATATAGAAAATCCTAAGAAATCTGCGAAAACACTATTAGAACTAATAAATAGTTTGGCAATGTTGCAGGATAGAAGGTCAGCATACGAAAATCAACTGTATTTCTATAAGCTAACAATGAAATATCCAAAAAATTAGAAAACAATGCATTACGAAAGCTCCCAAAAGAATACTTATGAATACATCTGACAAGAAAAGGTATAAGAATTATGCAGTGCAAATGAGAAAACATTGTGGAAAGAAATTAAAGATCTAAGTAAATCAATTGGAAGGCAATGCTGTTGAGATAACCTGTAATTCATTGCAATCCCTATCAAAATCCTAGCTAGACTTTTTTTGCAAAAATTGACAAGCTGTTTCTAAAATTCCTATGGAAATGCAAGAGATCCAGAATAGTCAAAACCGTCTTGAAAAAGAACGAAGTGGGACAGCTCATACTTCCTGATTTCAAAACTTACTATCTATGTATATTCTGAAAAAACCCATGTGACACAGATACTTCTGTTCTACTAAGCCTAAAAGGCGATTTTGAAAAAAATGCTTTGTTTAAAAAAAAAGTCAAGTGCAAACTGTCTTGCAATGTGGCAATATCTTACAAAACTGCACTTATCAAACCCCCATATCTTCTCACTCCGCAATTACATTTTTAATATTTTTTCTTACAGATATCCTCCCACATATGTAAAATGACATTTGTATATGGTTAATTTCAGCCGCATTTTTTGAAGATCAGAAGAGGAAACAATCTAAATGTACATCAGGATGGAACGAGTTATATAAATTATGTTATAGGTACACATCCCTTACCACCCTTTGGATACAGATTATGCTTTGAAATCCAGAGTTTTCTAACTCTGCAAAGGTCATACACTATATATACTGTATATTACGTAACACCTTCAACAGAGTCTAAGAAGCTCTCACTAAAAAAAAATTAAGATTTCTGCAGCAAAACATATGAACAGTCACACAAGGCAGGATAAGTAAAGATTTAAAATAGCTTCATGTCATTTTAGGTCAGGGTTTGCTCCTTAATTATTTCATGTCAGGATGAATTTTGCTGCCAAATGATATAAAAAAATCTTTTTGGTTATCGACCTTTTTGAATTCTTAAATTATAGCTACAGGTGTGTGGACCTGAACCTTTATTATTATTATTATTCATTCTTCCTTGATTTTATAATTAGTTGTTTAAACATCTGCCTCTGGCAGGTCCAGATTTATTCCTCTCTTCATCTTAAAAACATGGTTTACACAGAGAAAACAATATCTATTCCAAATTGAATAAGCATGAATAAGGAAGATAATTTGATAATATTTGACTACTCTAGGCATATCAGAGACAGAAGGTGTGGTACAGAGTAATGTCCAGTAAACAGTCATTATCAGTCTCTGTGGGAGACACAAAGTGCAGGCCTTCTGAGAGGACAGGATTACTAAGCCAAAACACTGTAATTTCTATCAGTTAGTAGAAGATGCCTTGTAAGTAGGGATAACAGAAACCAAAAGGGGGGATTACCATGTATATTAAACATTTAATTTGCTCTATACGAGGTTTTTTCTGCTTTTGTTGTTATTGTTTTGTTCTTTAGATCTCACAATGTAAATACAAGCAACTAATTATCTATTACATTTCAACAAAGCTGGGGGAAAAATACATATAATTTCCATTTAAAATGACTCTTAGGGCTCACTTCACTCTACTTTCTAAAAAAACTTAAAGGGCAAAGGTTTACAGTTAATATCAGCAAATGTGTATATTATTCCACTTCTGTTTGTTCTCAGTTCTTTACTGAGAACATGAAAACAGAATTCTAAAAAAAAAACATGCTAAGTGAATTCATTGATGTATTGTTTCAGCTTGCTAAGCTACAGTTAAACTATACTGCAAACATATCACTTTAAAATTTGCTAGAAACCATTTCAGCCATGGTATTGCTAATTGATAAAACAAAATAAAAAATATGATCCATCAAAATAACACTATGAATTCTGTTATAATTTTGTATATATTAAGTGAACCATCTTTCATGTTTCAATAACTTATAACATATTGGAACTTTATGCAATGTGTCTGCTTGGATTGAAAACTCTTTTGAGTAGCAAGCTTATAAGTTGGGTAATTTGTGCAGAATTCTTTGGCATGTAAATTTTAAACAAAATTTTTACATGGATTTTATTATTCCTACCTTCTAAGTATTTAGAGATTTTCTCCAGTCGGACTAGCATGTGAAATTAAAAAAAATTAGAGACATGTAATTATTAATGCATGCATAACATATCAGTTGCTAAGTCAAAAATGAGGTAAAATAGTCCCACCTGAAGTTAAATCAGAACTTCTGCCACTCTTTTTGTCCTCTACAATTTCATAAAATGGACCTATGACCTGTAGTAATTCTTCAACTGTCTCAGTCATTGGCATAGTTTCAAGAATCTGTAATCAAAAGAAACAAATCTTGTGAAATCACAAACTATTAATCTTATCTATACTGGTATCAAATAACATTTAAAATTTATGTATTGGTAATTTCAAGATGTGATATTCATTTATAGGTTCCCAAAGTATCTATGATAATTACATATTTAACGTATATGACCTCCTAGAAAAGTTTCAAGCAAATTAAAGATTTAAAAGTGTTTTCATTTTGAAGGTTATTTCATATAAGCTTCATGTAAAATTTGACATAATAATCTATAAGTTGTGAATTAAAAACTAAGGGCATTAAGGTTAAATAAAATAAAAAACTGTGAGGTTAGTGTAAAATTATTAGGTCCGTTTTTTAACACTGTGGCATTGTTTCTAAAGGGCACAAAAGTAAAGAAATAATAACTACTGTCAGACACCTTTGTAACTATGGGACAACTCAGAATCATCAAATTTAAAAAGCAAGACATACTAACTGAAAACACATTCAAATAACCATCAATGGGTGACTCATAAAAGAAAGTAAAGTATTTCCATATGTGCAATATTTTCAGATATTAAAAAGACTAAGGTTAGCTTTGTGTGTGCCGATTAGAAAAATATCCATGAAGTTTTTTCAAAGGCAAAAAGCTAGTTGCTATAACAGCATGTTTAATATGATGCAATTATTGGTTTTCTCTTTTTTTAATAAGATATGTATCTCTCTGACTTAATCTACAAAAGAGAATTAAAAGTAATTAACACTAAAAAGTTAAAATAGAGGGAATGAGAAACTCATTTTTCATTTTATACTTTTTTCAATGTTTGGGCTTTTTCATTTACATATCTTACTTTTAATGTTAAAATAAACAAATGTATTATTTTAAACAACCAAAACCCTGTATCATTCTTGCACATTTCCTCAGCTCACATGAAGTTTTAAAGTAGACCCTTATACAACAACCTCAGACTCACTAGTCATTCTCCCTGCTTTATTGCTTGTTCAACGCCTTTCACAATAGAATGTAAACTCTGTGGTAAAGGGCTTTCATGTTTTTGATTACTCCTGTACTTCCCGTGCCCAGCACATAGAAGGTATTTAATAAAAAATATAGTTTACAACTCTAAAATTGTTTTTCTAACAACATGCTTTTATTTCTAAACTAAATACAGGAAAGACCATCAGTAGTCTATGATAATCAGCAAGTCTGATTCTGAGCTGGGATATACCCATCACCACCATTACTCTGTGTGTATGTGTGTGTGTGTGTGAGAGAGAGAGAGAGAGAGAGAGAGAGAGAGAGAGAGAGAGAGAGAAGGGAGGGGAGGGGAGGCGGAAGGGGGAGGGAAGGGGATTTTTAAGAGAGACTATACAAGGTGAACTATGTTAACAATAGCTGATCTATGGCCATGCCACCCTGAACGTGCCTGATCTCATCTGATCTCAAAAGATAAGCAGGGTCGGGCCTGGTTAGTACTTGGATAGAAGACCACCTAGGAAGACCAGGTGCTGTAGGCATTGAAAAAAAAAAAAAAAGCTAGTTTTAGTGATGATAATTTAACTGCTGCTCGTATCAATGGATAGGACTGAAAAGAATGCTTTAATCATAAACTGTCTTTTTGCTAAAGGAAATACTTATTGTAAGGCTGGGGCCCTTAAGGAGAGCATTTTTATAGCTTATTATGAATACATGACTTGTAATATATGTGAGTTATAATAATTCTGAGAATTAAATTCAAACCAGAAACTGAAATCATAAGGTAGTATTTCTGTGATATGACCAAAGACACAGCTAATAAATGGCAGATATATGATTCAAACACACGTCAGTACCCTTTACACTATTCCTCAGTGGAACAGTGTATATAAAGACTTAACTGAGCAGAATCTAGAAAGCCAACCACATGCCTTATCCTGGCCCCCTCTCAACACCTCCTTTGATCTTCCAAACCAGATTTCTTTTACTTATCTCTCAACTAAAGATCATTTTTAAAATCTCTTTCTCGAATTTGTTCTTAAACAGGCCCATTCGATTCAGTGTTTGGGTTTCTCACACTCCGCAAAGTAAGGGAGTTAATTATGGACTTGAAACTAAATGGAGTATGTGCTGGTGCTAAGCAAATATAAACACAGTAATTTTTTTTTCAAGAACCTAGAATTTCAGTGGTCAATATAGTCAGTACACAGGTGGTCATAGCGAGATACACCCAGAATTTAAGAGAGAGTTTGAAAATACAAAACCAAGAATCATCTTAGCCATTTATGAAATACTCCTCCTCACTCCAATGCTGAAATAAAAGAAATGTCACACATGCATAGTCACACAGTCCTGTCTCTGTTTGTCTGTCTCTATCTTATACACACACACACACACACACACACACACAAAGATAGAGACAGAGAGAGACACACACACAGAGGCAAGCAGACAGAGGCAAATCTCAGTCTAGGTAACTACAAGTTATCATTGGAAAAGAGGGTCTTTTAAATGTAATTTAATTAAGCCAATTGGATTGTAACTTAACTCACAGAAAGCCAATGTTCAGGACTTGTAGAACTATGGACCAGACCCTTGGCCATGGTAACTCTCAGGTCTCATCCTGAGAGCCTATTCTAATCCTCCCTCTATTACAGTGATTACTCTACCCTCTTAGAAATCTTGAAACAATTAGAAATACAGTTATGCTGGGGCATCTGTATTTCTTTTTAACAAGATTTCTTAAGTACAGTAGTCCCCTTATCTGTGGTTTCACTTTCCACGGTTTTAGTTACCTGTGGCTCAACACGATCTAAAAATATTAAATGAAAAATTCCAGAAATAAACGGCACATTATTCTGAGTAGCATGATAAAATCTCATCCTGGTCATGAATCATTTCTTTGTCCAGAGTCTCCACGATGTTTATGCTCCCTAGACCTTAGTCACTTAGTATCTGTCTCGATTATTAGATCGACTGTCATGGTATCAGAGTGCTTGTGTTTAAGTAACCCCTACTTTATTTCATAATGGCCCAAAAGCACAAGAGTAGTGAAAATGGCAATTCTGTATGCCTAAAAGAAACTGTAAAGTGCTTCCTTTAAGCAAAAAGGTAAGTATGTATAGAAAAAAAAAATAGTATTTATAGTGTTCAGTATGATCTGTGGTTTCAGGAAGTGACTGAGGTCTTGGAACGTATCCCCCACAGATAATGGGGGACTACCGTATACCAATCTCTCTTCAAATTCAACGGACATAATGCACATTAGTAAAGTACTGGCTGAATTTTCTGGAAATCCCCATAAGACAGCCTGTAAAATTATGCAGAAAATAGAATTTTATATTTCCTTCTGATTATGAATCAAAATAAACTTTAAAGAAACAAGGATTATTTTCCCAAAACTGCATTACTCTATTTCCTCAAAACTAAAATCATATTAAATTATTTTAAAAAGGATGTTTGATTCCAGCAACTTTTTTAGTGGTATTTCATAAGATGGTTTATAAATTAAGGGCAATTTTTTATAAAACATTATCTATTTTAACATAAATTAACAAAGTCTCTTAAGTCCCTGAATGCAAAGGCATGGAATGAGATTGATACTAAAAGAGTTAATTCTAAAGAGCATTAATACAGTGATTTGTGATTTATATTTGAAAACACAATTTAATGACTGCTTCAGTTAGTAAATTATTGCTATTAGAAGTCTCAAATTCAGTAATGAAATCTTTGGGACAGATGATTATTTAGAAGCATGAAATTTCACCTACTGATGTCCACAAAGCTAAACCCTGAAAGTAATTTAAAAGACTAATCAAATCTTCAATCTATGCATATCCTACTATATTTAGATTTACCTCTAAAAGTTTCCTACAAACTTTATTATATTCACAATATAAAATGAAAATTTTAAATGTCTCATGAAAATAGATGGTGTATTCTTTTAATTAGAGAAATAATTACAGGAATCTATAGGCACAGTGGAAGCATTTTAAGACAGCTAAAAGGCAGCAGTATAGTTTCAACCTTCCTTGGGAAAAAAAAGTGGAACACATATTGTTTCACCTCCCCCCCCCCCAACTTTAGACTGTGGCTACATCGTGAATTAATAAAATTGGAAAGAAAAATGGGTAAATTTTACTTAATGTGTCAATTCGGCATTACATTACAGTGTGTCCTAAAGTTTATAATGATATTTAAGGTAAAGAAAAAGGAATAGGTAACAAATCAAAAAGACTTTGGATTCTCTCTCTACTTTTGAAAGGCTCCTTTGTTGTTGTGTTACTGATATAGCTTACAGCCAAAAGAAGTAAACTCTGCCCTCTATTATAAACAAAATCCACTAACAAAAACCTGTGAAAATGTAACAAAGGGCACAAGTTAGCAGTGTAGAGATGATTAAAATAAATCAAAACAAAATAAAAACTAGTTTGAGCCCAACAAAGAGAAATTACTACAGAGATTAATACTGTCAAACCATCTGTTAAAAAAAAAAAAAAAAACACTACTCATCTTTACAGATTTTATGTTCAAAGATAATTTAAGATTATCAAACAGATCTAGATTTCATACCAGCTGATCTATCTCCAACATAAAAATTGTCCTTTATAAAAAGCTACTAAGATCATCTTTAAAATCCATTTCTTCATAAATTTGCTCCTCCAAACAATTCCTTGAACAAACTTAAAAGAGGTAGCTAATAAGAAATGAGTTTTTTAGAAGTTACCAGAGAAACTAAATGCATCCTGCTTCTGCAGGATCTTTGCATTCACAGAAAAATGCTTGTACTGAGAAGTACAGCAATGGGTGTAACTCAACTTGTGTGTCTTAAGGTATATAAAAACATTGTTGGTCAGTCTTGCTAACTATTTCTCCTAAATAAAAAGTTCCAAAGAAATGCTTTCAAGGCAGTCCAGGTACTTCCCAGACTCCTAATTTAGGGACATTAATATTTTTAAAGATTCCTATTTCTACACTTTCTGCATAAGTCAACTACAGAGAAAGATAAGAGAGGTGAAAAAAAAAAAAACACAAAATATCACTACGATGTGATGTATCTTAAGAAAAAAACTTACTTTAAGATGAACTTTGACAAGACAGATAAGGCCCTATAATAAAGTCAATAATCTAGATTCTATATTCTAACATATTACAATCTGTTGTTCCTTAAAATAATTTGCCTGGTAACAAACTTAATTAGAACTGTTCTGTATATTTTTATTTTCTCTTGTTAATTACTTTCCCTACCTTTTTCATTTCTTCAACATATGCAATCATGGCTTCCTCTTTGGTCATATCACCCAACGAACTCCAAGCATCCCTGAAAAGAAAATATACAAATTAACAACAAAAAGATAACTGATTTTCAATTGCTCAGAATACAATTTGTAGTTGATGCTACAGCATCATTAATTTAAAACAAGCTATATGTAAAGCCATATTATGTTTATAAAGGATCTCTTTACCCTCGATTTAAATATCAATGAATAAACTAGCAAATGAAAGTGCATTTAAAACTAATAAATATATCACCCATTTATAGACCACAGAATATAGATTAGAGAGACTATATTAGACCACAGAAACTATAGACTGTTTGTAAATATTTGCTAAGAGCTCTTTAAAAGTTTTTTTGTCATTACAGAAATGAATATTTTAAAAGACATTACATGTTGTAAACCAACAGAAATTTTGGTTAAGAGTTTCCGCTAATTTAAAAAAGAGTCTAACTTACACATTTGACAAATGGAAATGGTTTCTTACTTCTAAAAAAACGAAAATGTGAGGGAAGGAAAATTTTAACACCCTAGATAATAGAATAGTCCTTTAAAATTTTTGCCTAAAATGAAAACCTCTTTTTATACACTTTTTCCAGAAGCAGTTTGACTCCATCAAATGTCAATTCTGAGGGGAAATTGTAAATAAATAGTCTTAAAACAGATTAAATAACGTTGCTATTATAGTTAACCTATTATTTTATGACTATTCACAAAGATCTTAGATAAAAGTATTAAGAAATCCTCAAAAGAATTTAGTGACTTCCAATTCAGAGTGAAGAAATTTAGCCATCAAAATGTGTGGCTCTTAAGACATACTTCCCCAATTAGCATACTCTGTTCACAATGTACAGTCTATGTTAGACTATGTCAGATGTTTTGTTAGACATTTATAAAGTCTCCAACAGTATTTAAAACATCAAATGTTAGTCAACTGAATAAATAGCAGAGGGATCTCTGGATATTTGATGATTCTTTTATGTATATTAAAAATCAAATTTCTTTTCAAATACAGTGGGACAGGGGTGATGGCTTAGATAAAATGTTAGTATGACAGTTCCTAAGTCATATTCTTAGTTACTTATTAACCTAAAGGCTCAAAGTAAATGAAGTCACTTGATAAGCAAGTTATTATTTTTCATGGTAGGTCAAAAAGGCAGGAGAGTTTGTTTCTTTTAGTTAGAGAGTTGTTCTTGTCATAAAAACTCCATAAAAGGAAAGGCTACCTGAAAATGCTTTATTGTCTTTTAGGCACCTGTCTCTTTTGATTTTATCGCTTTTCCTTCTTCCCCAAGACTTTCCTATTTGTGTGAAATTGTGCTAAGAGCACACAGAGGATAAAAATTGTATCCTGTACCTAGAAAACTTTATGCACAGAATAATACATAACCACATAAATAACAATCATATGATAATTATGTCATTACAGTAAGATTTCTTTCATAGCTTTCAATATAAAATTACCACTTATATCTTCCAATAGGATCCCAGAATCCAGGCCTTGAAAATTTACAGGGTCCTTCAGTTGCCTGCTTATAGAAGCTATAGAACTTGAGCATCATTTCATTTGTTGGCTGGAATGAACCTATTGGAAACATACATTAAATACAGATCACTTGGAGAATACAACTGATAATCTAAGCCCATAAATTAGCTTAGCGATGTTAATAGTGATTTCTAAATGTTTCATTAATAGTTCAGATAATTATGTATTTCTATCTTATAGAAACAAAAGTTATGGCTGTCAGTTGCTTTATTCTTTCAGTTTAAAAAACTCTTGAGATTTCAGATTTTAATAACAATGCCCAACACAGTTCAATAAATAAAAGAATTAATAAACACACCATATATGTAAAAACACAAGTATATTAAAATAGATAATAACTATGTTATGCATCGGTAATAGATATGATTATTCAAGAATTGTGACAAACCAAAAATGACTAGATAAACGAAAAAAGTTAAATGTATACTCTGCTTAATAAAATTGCAACAGTAAGAAATTCAAATCCTCTTGGCCAAATTTAAATTCCTCAATGGACAGAAACTTTGGCTAAAGGCAGAGTGTACTGTGGTTGAAAAGAATTAATCCAAGATAAATAGGTTTTTCACCACCTATCTCTATAATTCTGGACATATCAAGTTCTTTGAAGGTTGGTTTTCGTATGTTTCTGTGTATCTATAACCTTTTTCATGTTTAAAAATTTCAAATGGTATAAACAAGTACTATAAGTTACAATACTCTTAATAACAGGGAAAAACTGAAATGTAAATGTTTAATGTAAATACTTGGATAAATATGATACACTTATACAAGAGGATAATATATAACTATAGCCCTTAAAATTATATTGTAGAAAAATATAAACACTGGCCTGAGAAAAGTTTCATAATCTACTATAAAATGAGAAAAAAAACAGAAGTTTAACAACAGCATATCCAGTACTATCCATTTTTTCAAAATTAGTATTTATATACATAAAAAGCAGAGTAGAAGGAAACACATCAAATAATTAAAGAGCATCACTCTGGTTAGTAGGCAAACAGATTATTTTGATCATCCTTTTTGGTTCTTTGTGTTTTAAAAAATTTTACATTCAGTGTGTATTACTTTTATACCAAAAATAAAAAAAAAATTTAATAAAAATAAAAATTGTAAAAAGATACTTTTAAAACTTTATAAATTACACAATAAACAGGTAACATGTAGTAATCAAAAACTAATAGTTAATAAACATGAAAATTACAACATGGACAAGATGAGAGCTGGTGTTTCAGGCTTGGCGGAGTAAATAATCAATTCTGAAATCACATTAATAATTATCTACGTAATAGATGCTCATGTAGGAGTGTCTATTACATACAGTATTTTAATGATATTCTAATTCTTTATATAGCAGAGTGGAAAAAATGGAGAAACTACTGTTAAAAATGGTTATCAATTTAACTAACACAAATCTATATTTAAAATATCAAATGCATCATCTTATAATATCTTCAGGAAGTTAATCAAATAAGATTCAAAAGGTTATTGGTTAAGGGGGATGATAAATACATTAGAATAGGTTACAGCAAAGACTGATAAAACATATTGAATGTCTTCTGTGTTTAAGACACTGGATAAAGTATAATTTCTGTCCTTAAGGTGCTCATGCAAGATTAATTTGACATTTGTTTAAAAAATTATCTAAGAACTTAAATTTCTAAAGACCAAGGAAATACCAAACATAGGTGCTATAAAAATTCATTATAATCTTAAGCCTTAAACAAAGATTAAGTAAAAAGGAACAAAAACGATAGGATCTTATTCTCTATAATCAGTTCGGGGCAGCGCAAACAATTTTAAAGTATTATTATAAAAATATTTAATAATTCATCATAACAATATTCTACCTCAATATCAATTTAGTTTCAGGGAATAACAGTATACTGAATATTGTCTAACATAACTGCCATTTGACAGGTTTTCTTAACTTTTCAATACCTTCTTAAATGTTATTTAATAGATACTTTATATTTACATGACTTTCTTAATAAGTGATATGTAATGTCAACAAAGGTAGCAAACAAGAGACATCAAAGTCTAGCTTTATCGATTTTCAAAAAATATATTAAAACGTGTAGTTTAGGAGAAAGGATGAAGGTACAACTTACATAAAACTGAGAATTATGCCTTTCTATAAGCCCTCTTAACTAGGCATTTAAAAAATCAATACCTAAACAGAGGGGAGGGAGCTTGGTGGACTGGGAGAATGGGGTGAAGGATTAAAGAAATACAAATTAGTAATCAATAGATGGTCACAGGGAGCATGGCATAGGGAATGCAGTTACCATTAATATGTTGGCTAGATGGAGGGCCTGGAGAGGGAACGAGCAATTGGGGCGATCGTTTTATGAACTATATAGATACCTAACCAATGTACTATATACTTGAAACTAATTAAAATAAATAAATTTCAAAAGAATCAATACCTTAATAAGTTCCTATAATATTTCTTTATATTTTGTTCACTCACTCTTATCTTCCAATCCCCCATTTGCCCTCCTCCAGTATGATGCTTGAGACTACAAAAAGAATACTATTTTGTGTATATTTATTTCCAACCTTTTTGAATCTGTACTTAGTGAATTTTTATTGAATGGTGTTGAATATTCATTACATAGCCAAATGATTAATAGAGAACATAATATTAAATACTATGGTAATATACTAATGTATTCAGTACCATTAAAAAAATACAGGTTTATTGTGAAAAATAATTCATATATTGCAGGGGGATAGGAAATGAAAAATAAAAGTTACTCTCTCCAAGCTGCTCTACAGAAAAAAAATATTTGAATAATGGTCTTAAACTTCCCAACATTGGTCAAAAGCATAAAATTACAAATTTAGAAAGCTCTGCAAGCCCCAAACAGGATAAATATGAAGAACACCATACCTAGACCAAAGAGAAAGAAAAATCTTCAAAGAAGCCAGAGAAATGACACATTAAATACAAAAGAACATGAATGACTTTTCTCCCAAGCTGCAAAGGTCCAATATGAGTACAAAAAAGAGAAACTAGTACACTAGCAAAAAAAAAAAAAAGTAGTAAATAAATATGTATTTACTAAAAACAAATCGTTTTACAAGTGAATACAGTTCTCAAAAGGCTTAAATAGTAGACTTTGTGAGTATGCGGCACTAGGCAACTCCATGCTAGGTTTTTTTAACACACATATCCACATATCTGCAGTCATTAAGTGACAAGACTTTTGTTTTCAACAATATAACTGCTTAAAAACTGGATAATATATATTTGTCTCTGGCTTGAAAGATCAGCAGGTACTTAAGTCATATTCGATACTTCCCCTTCAATTACATTTCTTTTAAAAGCAGAAAAGTAGCTTAAGCAGGAGTAGAAGCAGAAAGGTTCAAGGAGATAAGGTTCAGAAACTGGGCCCTCAGGCCTTTGCAGGCGGCTTCCTCAATGGGGGTGCGGGGGCGTGCGGGGGTGCTAATGCACGTACCATTTTTCGGCAAACTCTGGATCACCTTCACCGCCGCCTCAAACCTGGTTTCATGCACGGATCTCGTGTCCGCCATCTCCAGCCGCCAGCGCCGGCCCCCGTCCCAAGGTCTGTCGGCTGGGATCAGACAGCAGCAGCACCAGCTTTCCCAAGAGCCTGCATGAAACTAGAACATGGAGCGCAGCCGCGGATCAACATGCCCAAAGGGAGGAGGCCCAAGAGGGCAGCTGGTCGATTCCCCTGCCCTATCCAGGCCAAACAAACCGAGGTGGCCCGGCTCCTTCCTCCTCCCCGGGGCGTGACTAAGGTCGAGAAGCCAGCACGCGAAGACAGAACTCACCGAAAGGAAAAGCATCTCTAGCATAAGGCGGAAAGGCTCCGGCCCCTGGTGGTCGCGGAGCCGCTCTCCCACCCGCAGGACCCCAGTGGAGCAGCCACACCCCCCATCCCGGCGGGGTCGCTCTGTGGGTCCGCGCCCTCCTCACAGCCCCGCCCCACAACCGCAAGACGCCCCACTCGCCGCCGCCGCAGCCGCCGCCGCGCAGCAAACTCCACCCACTCTCCCCGCGGCAGCAGCGCTGATGCGCGCTAGCGGTCCGTTCCTTGAGAAAAGAGCCCGAGGAGAGGGAAAGGAAGAGAAGTGGGGTGGGTCGGCGGGAGACCTGGTGCGCCCCTTTGGAACAGGCCGGAGCGGCGGGTCAGCACTAGCGCATCGCGACAGGCAGACCGCGAACGGACGCGGGGTTTGCAAGCTGTGCCAAAGCAGCGCGTTGGTACCGCTGGACAAAAACACGACTGAGTGGTCATCAGCGCCTGCCGTCTCTGTTAGGTTAAGGTCAGAGGAAGGTAATGGTCACACGCAGGAGGCTATAGATCGAGAGAGGCTTGGTGCGAACCTTAAATTCTGCTATTGCAGTTCTGTGACCTAGGGCAAGTTAACTTAGACTATTCGGTATTAATCTTTACACAACCCTAAAGGGTAGATGAAAGGATTAGGGATGCTGGCTGGAGGCGCTTAGTAGTGCTTGGTTCTCACGACTTCGACAGCTTTAGCCCCTAGACAAGGACGTGCGAGCAACAACCAAAGGAAGGAGAGGGGAAGTCACTGCTACTACACTGGGCCAGGGGAGGAAGAGTACCACCTAACAACGAGCCCCGCACAGCACAGCTCCAGTACGATCTAATAAGCGACAGGGCGTTGGGGAGGGACGAACGAGGAGCTAGTACGGATCGCCAACCTCAGAAAGGGGTACTCTGGGCCTTCACCTTTTTCGCACAGCATCCCGCATCCTCAGGCATCTAGGAACCGCCCCTAGGCCCAACGTGGGGACACTGATATGGGTAGTGGCGGTGGATGGAGTCCTCCGACCCGAATACCCCAAAGTCGCCGGGTCGTTTTATGTAAGTTCGAGGATAAGTTAGGAGGGTTACTAGCACAGGTCTAGGCGCAGACTATAAGTTACTCTTCCGTCGGAGCCGCAGTGCCGGCTTTTACCTTAGTATTGCCGGGCAAGGCCTGTCCAGTAATGTCCCCGACGCCCCACCTTCGCCCGCCCCCGCGCGCTTGTGGGAAATGTAGTCCCCCTGACGAGGCGCTTCCGGACACCTCCCCTGGGCGATGCGCTTTCCTCCCACCTGTTCCGGTTCAGTCTCTTGGTCCCGCAGGCGCTTGAGACGTTGAGGCGGAAATCCCTCCTTCCTACGTGTTTGCAGTTGGTACAAATACAGAATTCTACATCCGCTTCCAGCAAAAGGGGGCACTTTGGTATCTTTCAGAGATATCCTGGTGTGTTTGGACTTGAACTGTAGAATTAGAGTCTAATTTCTTGCTTCTGATGCTTACTAATTTTGAGATTAGGTATAAGAAAACAAAGAGTACTGTTCAGGTAATAAAAACTGCAGTTTACTGAGAACCGGGTATTTGCCAGAAGTGTAAGACATATTTCAAAAACGCCCTGGGGTATTCACGAATGAAGAAAGTTGCCCTAAGTCCCACAGCTTAATAAGTAACAGAGCCAGGAGTCCATTAAAAAAAACTTTTGCTTTAAATCTTGTTCTTTTAACAGGATAGTAAACTGTAAGAGTTTAACAATTTTTCTAATATATTCAAACCGGAAACATTTTGTGTTTAATATCTACTGCTTGCTCCACTCCTTTCTTGCTCTCTTATTATACATTCTTTCCAGTTCCAATCTCAGTCTTACTTACATATGAAAAGGCTTGAGTGTTTATTCCTAATCTAGGACTTTATATTGACACCTGTTCATTAAACTTATGTAAGAAGCTGATTTATCGTGTGGTTTACAGTCTTTAGATAATGATGGATAAGAATTTTCTGCCAATGATTTCTGTTGAATTTCCTTTTGCTGGTAGTGTGTATTTCCAATCAAGGAGAATAACACAGAAAGAAAATTGAGGTTATTTAGATAAAGATGTTTAAAAAGTAACTTTCATATAGCTATACTGGTGTAGATGTGGTAACTCCTGACATGTGATGACGAATATGATAGATTGAATCAATTCCAATTATGCGAACCTGTAATTCTACCTAAAATATATGAAATACCAATGTCTTTCAATACTTTCAGTACAGTGCCTAATATTGAGATATTGACATATAACATTAGTTTCAGTTGCACAACATGATTCAATAATATAGATATTACAGAATGATCACCACAATGAGTAAAGCATATTTTTTTTTGAGTAAAGCATTATTAATCAGGTGTTTCTAGAGATGTTTCAATTATCTTAACCAATTAGGTGCAATGGTTTACCATTGTAGCGACCGTGACAGTAATAACAGTTGAGGCAGGTAAAAGGCTGAATCAAAACTTAAAAGGAAAATCTGGGAAATGAGATGTCTATAGAGTGCTTTAAAAAGCAGCAACATATTTTTGGAAATCTACAGGCCTCACATATACGCAGGGTTGTGCAAATGCCCAGGAGACGCTGAGAAGACCTTAATGTCTTACCTCTGACTGAACTTGATGCTTTAGAGGACCAGGATGTGAAGGCTAGGGTAATATTGTAAATCACCTGCCAGAGGATTGAAGGCATGCCCTAGCACAGCCCCCAGCCTTTTTTGGTACCAGGGACAGGAGCTCCTATGAGAATCTAATGCCTGATGATCTGAGGTGGAGCTGAAGCAGTGATGCTAGTGCTGGGGAGTGGCTGCAAATACAGATGAAGCTCTACTCGCTTGCTGCTCACCTCCTGCTGTGCAGCCGGGTTCCTAACAGGCCACTGACCAGTACTGATCCATGGCCCGGGGGTTGGGGACTCCTGCCCTAGTGTACGTGTGCGCGCGCGCGCACGCGCGCGCACACACACACACACACACACACACCTATTCAGCAAAGGCTGGGTCACTCACTTCTTGGTTCAAAGAATTAAAGAAAATCCCTATCCAATTGTTTGCTGACCATTAAAGTTACTGGGTAGATATTTTAATGCCCACACATGACGAAGAATATAGCTATTGTGGGAATAGCACAGAAAAGCTATTAAACAAACAAATGACATACAGCAACAGGAGCAAATCCTGGGGAGGATGGGGAAAAATATGATTTCAAGAGTTGCCACTTATAATAATTAAAATGTCCAGTTTTCATCAACGACAACAAAAAATGAGACATGTGGAAAACGAGGAAGGATCATGTAAAGAAAAAGAGCAATTAACAGAAACTGTCCCTGAGGAAGTCCCGACACTGGACTTATGGAATTTTATCCCTTATTTAACCCTTGGTCAGATGCCATTGTGTGTGTGTAACCTGCACAATTATACATGGTAATACTGAATAGCACCCAGGCCACGTGTGTATGTATTGTAAAATTTTTCCCGGTTGTAATGGACACATGACACTATTGTTTGCTTTGCTTATCTCCTCTCGGGAAACTCCCCAAAGAAGCAAGCAAAATGTGGTTCAAGTAGCTGTTCTACTGCTTTTTGATCATGTCTCCATTGCCAAAGCCGATGATTGGGAAAATGAGCCAATTCAGGTTGGACTCATCAGATTTTCTTTTCGAGAAATCTGGGTTTGGAATTGAGAGATTTCAAACTCAAGATGGGCTTCTTGAGTGGTAGAGATGAAAAACTTGGAAGCCAATTTTGCTGTGTTCTCCGTCATTTAGAAAGAGTGGGGAAAACAAAGCAAATAGAAAAAACTTTTTGGCAAAGAAATAAGACACTAAATTAGAATATAGCTTGGGTTGCTACTGGCCTTTCAAATAATTTGTACCAGTACTTTCTTAGCACTGAATGCATTTCTGTTTTCAGATTCTGTGAGTAAACCTGAATTTTCATAATAAAATCCTTTTTTTTCTTTTTCTCATTTTTTCCTTATGCTATCTTGACTTGTTTCCTATAACTTTGAACTAAAGAAATACTTTATATGGATTGTCGTTTGTCTTTAAAACTTTTAAATATTATTTTGTTCACTTGTGTTAGTCAAGAAAAGAAATTATTAGATATTTCCAACAGTCAAGGATTTATAAAACCATTGGAAGTATTGAAAATTCAGTAAAGGGCCATCTCTAGCCTCCGGTTCACCACTAGGTTAAAAGAATGAGATACTTGTTATTGCTGGCAAGATCAGCTGTTCCAGAACCCACTCTGATTGTCACAGACACTTGCAGCATCTTACTGAAGTTGAGAAAGGAAGTGGGGGAGGATATGTTAATTCAGCAGCTTCCCAAATTAACAAGTGATTAATTCATTCAAATTGTACTGGAAATATTGAGGCTTCTGTAAAAGAAAAAAAACACAACATGAGGTTTCACTTAACGGCTATATTTTTTCCTCTAGGACTCCAGGCACCTTGCATTTTTAGCCATTGCTAATTTTTATTTATTTCATGATAACGGCTTGCTCCACACTAAAATAACAATGGTATTCTGCATTGGCTTGGCTTAATGTGCCTAGAAAGGTCTTCCTCCCTGTGGTAAATGAATACTAATCAGACCTGCCTGAAAACTAGCCCGTGGATTAAGCCTGCTATACAAATATTATGACTGCATAAAAGGACTTGCACCATGAATTATTATAAAATTTGAAAGAGGGCTAACAATTCATTCTACCCCCTGAATTGTCTTGTTTTGTGTGGGCCTTGCCAAACTATCAGAGTGTTCTATTAACTTTCTTTTTTTCTGGGGATTCCTGGATTGTATTGTTAATCCAAAAAGAAGCAAGGAGAGGTATAGTTGAGGGTTGTAGAACCTTAGAGTGTGAATTAACTCCATGTAATGGCCAGAGTTGTGCCCCCACTCCCCCAAAATTCGTATGTTGAAATCCTAACCTATGCACCTTAGAAAATGCATGTATTTGGATATAAGGCCTTGAAAGAGGTTAATTGAGGTTAAATGAGGTCATAGGCTATGTCATTAATCCAATATGACTAGTGTCTTTAGCCAAAGAGAGATTAGGACCCATAGACTACATAGAAAAGTCCATGTGAGGACACAGCAAGAAGATGGCCAACTATGAACCAAGGAGAAAAGGCCTCAGGAGAAAACAAACCTGCCGACACCTTGTTCTTGGACTCCTAGCCTCCAGAACTGTGAGAAAATAAATTTCTGTTTTTTAGGCCCATGTTCGTGGTATTTTGTTATGGCAGCTTGAGCAGAGTATTACACTACCCCCCTCCACCTCTTTTTTTTTTTGTAAAGAATATGATCATCTCATGGTTGTAGTGAATGGGAACAGCAAGGGTTTGGGGGAGAATTCTGGTTGCCTGACTCCTAGTTTCTTTCCACCATACTACATAGTACTCTTCATTCTGGTTTGTTGATCACCTACTATAGGTTTAGTATCCTGGGATCCAGTACTGTGAATTAACTTTACAGAAGTCGAAGGTTCACTAACTATGCAACATAGCTCTTTGAGTGCCAAATAACAAAATAAACAATTTATGTACCAAGATAGCCCAAATTGTTCTTTCTCTAGGCACATTCCTTAATCCTCCAGAAATAAGGTATTTATGATTGTCAAGCCATCTGCTATTTCAAAGTGGAACACATGAAATTTCAATTTCTTCCTGTGCACATGTGCAGTTTGCAGTTACAAATTGTTTTTCATGACCAGATTGATTAGCTCAACTAGACATCCATGAAATGAAATCTATGAGATCTGATTTTCAGCTGAGCCTAAGAAGTTAAGTTTAATACAAACACTTATTCTTTATTGCGTTGGGATTTATTTGAAAGGCACCTCATGATAATTTATTTGCACAAAACCAACAGAAAAATACTAAATGAATAAATATTATAAAAATTCACATTATGGGAGAGAAGTTGGATTCTGAAAAGTTAGCATGATGCTTGTAATTTACCATCACTACGTCTACCTGCAATTCTTCCTTGTTTTTTTTTAGGCAAGGCAACCCTCGATTGGCCTCACAGATTGCAAGGACCTTGTCAATTTACAATCCCTTATTTTTTGATTTTTTACACCTACAGCACCTGGTCTTCCTAAGTGATCTGCCATCCAAGTACTAACCAGGCCCGAATCTGCTTAGCTTCCAAGACCTTGACTGTTTTTAGTCACCTTTATCACTTGAGAAAGCAAGTTGTCCCCTGTTTTTGGATTGTGTGCTTAATTTTTCATTGTATGTCAAAGGCAACAGAAATACATGATTTTCCCCTGTTTTTTAATATTTGAAGCAAAGGAATTTTCTCCGACATGTGCTTTTATTTGGTACTTTTTTTGGATCAGCTTCAGTTAGCTATAATTTAGTTACAATATAACACAAATTTTTGTGATTTTTAAAAATTATTTAATTAATTTATTTTTTATGATGACATTGGTTAATGAAATCCAATAAGTTTCAGCTGTATATTTTAACAGCAAGGCATATATATATTTACACTGTGTGTTCACCTCCCATAGTTAGATTTCTTTCTGTCACCACATACTTGACCCTTCTTACTCTGTCTACCTCCCCCCTCCTCCCTACCTTTTGGTAACTACGATAGACTTATTGTTCATATCCATGAGTCTCTATTTGTTTGTCCTGTTCATTTGTTGTTTTTAGGTTTATGTTCCACATATAAGTGATACCATATGATTTTCAACTTTTTCTATCTGGCTTATTTCACTTAGCATGATTATCTCTAGGTCCATCCATGTTGCCACAAATGGCAGTATTTCATCTCTTCTTATGGTTGAGTAATATTCCATTGTATATACGTACCACAGCTTCTTTAGCCAATCATCAATCATAGGACACTTTGGTTGCTTCCATGCCCTGGCTACTATGAATAATGCTGCTATGAACATCGGTGTCCAAATATCTTTTTGGATATGGGTTTTCAAGTCTTTGGGGTAAATACCCAGTAAAGGGATTGCTGGATCGCATGGTAGATCAATTCTTAGTTTGTAAAGGAAACTCTATACTGTTTTCCATAGTGGCTGTACCAATTTGCAATCCCACCAGCAGTGTATGAGGGCTCCTATTTCTCCACATCTTCTCCAACATTAGTTATTACTTGTCCTGTTGATTATAGCTATTCTAACAAGTATGAGACGGTATCTCATTGTGGTTTTGATTTGCATTTCCCTAATAGCTAAAGATGTTGAGCAACCTTTCATATATTTGTTGGCCATTTGTATGTCTTCATGGGAGAAGCATCTATTCAGGCCCTCTACCCGTTTTTTGATTAGATCTTTTGTATAACTCACAAATTTTAAGTGTGCAATTCAATAAGCTTTGACGAATGGATATAGTCAGGTAACTGCCACTACCATCATCATCTAGAACACTTCAAATACTGTGTCTCTTTGCCCGTCACTCCCTCTTCACTCTTGTGGCCTCTGGAAAAGTCTGACCTGATTTCTATCACTATAGTTTTGCCTTTTCTAAATTTTCATATAAATAAAATCATTTATATGAAATGGTCTTTTGTGTGTGTCTTCTTTCATTACTCACAATATTTTGAAGATTCATTCATGTTGTTACATATATCAAATTGTTCCATTTTAGTGCTCAGCAAAATTTGGTTATAGAGCCATATTGTAATTAGTTTATCCACAGAGACATACAGTTCTTTTCAGGTTTTGGCTGTTTCAAATTTTTGCTTTTAAGTCTTGCTAGGTAATAGATGAGTGTTATACATAAATGAGAAGCTACTTAATTGTTTTCTAAAGTGTTTTACTATTTTGCATTCTTATCAGTAGTGTATGAGAGTTGCAGTTGCCCTACATTCTTGACAACATTGGTATTAGAAATCTTTTAAATTTTAACAATCCTATTGGTTGCATAGTAGTATCTTATTGTGGCTTAAATTTTTATTTATTTAATGATTAATGGCACTGAGCACCTTTTTTGTGTGTTTATCATTGTCTATCTTCTTTGGTGAAGTGTCTGTTAAAATTTTTTTTTGGAAAAAATTTCATTTATTTGTCATCCTATTATTGAATATTCAGAGTTATTTTTATATTATGGATATGACTCTTTTACTTGATATTTGTTTTGTAAATATTTTCTTCTACTCTGTGATTTGCCTTTTCATTTTTTAAATGGTGTATTTTGAGGAGCAAATGTTTTGAATTCTGATGAAATTTAATTTATCACTTTTCATTTCATATTTCATGTTTTAATTTACTTTTTAGTGTTTGCTAACTCAAGTGCACTAAGATTTTCTCTTAAGTTTTATTATTGAAATTTTATAGTTCTATCTCTTTCATTTATATCTATGATGCATTTCAATTAGGCAAGGGATTTTGAATATCAAATTAAAATATATTCTAGAAAATGTTTTGAAACCCACATCACTGAACACAAAATAAAGAACATTAACTGGTGCACAAAATTTGTCTCTATCCCCTTTCTCCCAACCAGTTAAACTGAAGGAGATAAAGATAGAATTGATATTTATTATTCAACCTTGTCATGCTAAAAGTTGCTGAGTTTTCATTATTGTAATTTGCTAAGTCCTTGTTTGTATTTCTAATATTGGTTATTTGTGCTTTTGTTATTATATTGTTCGAATATTTTATATCGACATTTTGCTTGCTTCTTTGGTTTCTGGTGTGGATATGTTAAAATCTTCCATTTATAAAAAAAGAAAAAGAAAACTTATTGATATGTCAATTTTTCTTTGTAAAGGTTTTGCTTTGTATATTGATAGGCTATGATGTTGGCCGCTAAGAAGTTATAATTACATCCTCCTGATGAGATGTTCCTTTTATTATCCGATGTGCTCTTTATCTTTTGTAATACTTTTTGGCCAATGTAATTAATTTGACATTATTATTTTTTTATTATTATTTTTTAATGCCTGCAGCACCTAGGTGGTTTCTCATCCAAGTACTAATCAGGCCTGACCCTGCTTAGCTTCTGAGATGGGATGAGATCGAGCCTGTTCAGGGTGGCATGGCCATAGAACTTTGGCATTATTATTGTTGTTGTTGTTGTTTTATTATTATTATTTTATTATTATTATTGCTATAACAGTGTTTACTGTAAACAAATAGCCAAATATTTCTCCAGCAAAATGAGTTTATTTGGGAACAATAAAGAATTGCAATTTTGGACATGTGGTCTAATGGTGAACCACGTGCAAGTCCGGAGAAACAAAGGAGAGAAAACTTTTTTTATAGAAAAGAGGAAGTTGGGAGAGCTATTATAAACAAATTTCTTCCTGTTCTGCTCTGAAATTTACTTAGGGTGTGAGAGCTCCCCCTACTGGCCTCTGTACTTCATTTTAAATGAGGTTTCTGTTGATTTTTACAATTTTCTTTAGGTTAATATTTGCCTGGTAAATATTTTTCCATCCCTTTATTTTGATATGACTTTGTTTTATAGGTGTCTCTGGATTTTTTTCTTTTAAAATAATATGTGAAATATCTCAGACGTTCAATTTTTTTTTACTTGAAAATGTTATTCTGTTAAGCCATAGGTAAATGAATTCACCAATGCATTTCATTTTCATTTTTTCTTTTATTCTACACTTTCCCTCTGCTTTTTTTTTATTGAAGGATTCTGGGTCGTAAACTCTCCTCTGTGTCTGAACTATATCATCCTTGGAATGACATTTGGCTGGATTTGCTACCAGGTTGAGAGTTATTTTCCTTCATTGGTCTCAGGATATAACTTCCTTGCATTTCGTATTTATTATTGTTGATAAGAGCTCTACTAATTATCATTCTTTTGTAGAAAAATTTGTTCTCTCTGGTAGTTTTTAAGATTTTTTGTTTTATTCTCGATATTCTAATAAGCAGTTATTTTATTAATTCAGTTCAGATTTACTTTGATGGTTAACTATGCTTAATCTTGCATTTAGATGTTTTCATCTTTTACACTAGGTGAAGTCTCACTGAGTCACATCAATTTCATTTCAGGATTTTGTAGACTTTGTTCCACTATTTTTTTTGACATCTATTGCAAAGGAAAAGTTCGCCTGGTATTTTTTCTATTGAAGGTATCTTGTTTTTTTTATTTCTATAGAAGAGTCCTTTATTTTTTATCTTTAAAGTTCAATAAATTTGCCAAGGTGTATAAATTTTGTTCTTGATTTTTGTCTGTTGATTTTTCCTTTTTATAGGTAAGATTTAAAAATATATATATTATTTTTCTCTATCCATTTTTAAACTGAGGTATAATACACATACAGTAAATTATGTAAAAGCACATAATAAGAGACTTTTAAGTGTGCAGTTTGATGATTTTTTAATTTACATATGCATCCCTATAATCACTAGCCAGATAAAGATATGGACTACTCCAACTGCCATAGTTGCTTCCCAATTTATCCTTTGTAACAGCTGACTACTGTTGTAAATTTTTGTCATCATCGATCATGTTAACCTCTTTTTGAACTTCATAGAAATAGAATCATATAGTATGTACTCTTTTTATGTCTACCTAATTTCACTTAATAAAACATTTTTCATCTGGGCAAGTGCGCCTACCAATGGATTCGGCCCCATTGTAGCATTATCAGCAGTTTATTTCTTTTACTGCTATGTAGTATTCCATGAAGTGAATATACCACCACTTATTTATTCTTTCTTTTGTTGATAGGCTTTTGGGTTGTTTCCATTTTTTGGCTACTATGAATAAAGATGCTGCTATAAGCATTCTTGTACATATCTTTTTGTTGACATATTACTTATTTTTCTTGAATAAATACAAAGGAGCGAATTACTGGGCCTTATGGAGGTGTATATTTGCTTTAATAGGTTCTACCAAATCAAATAGGTCCTTCCAGAGTGATTGTGCCCTTTTATACTGTATACTCATGTGTAACTCTGAGTGTGTATGTGTGCGCGCGCACATGTGTGCAAGCACTAGATGAAATACATTCTTGCCAACACTTTAAGGAATGGGGAAGGATGCTGGCTTCTTTCATTTAGCAAAATGCGTTTGAGATTCATCCATGACTTTGAGTACATATATAATTCACTACTTTTTATTACTGAATAGTACTCTGTTGTTTGGATATAACAGTTTATCCAGTAGCTGTTTGAAGGACATTTGAGTTACTATAAACAGTCACATAGTGGTTTTTGTATGAACATGTTTTCATTTCTCTTGGATAATATCTAGGGATATTAATAATAATGAGAGTGCTAGGTCATGTATTAAGTATGTTTGGATTTATGAGAAATTGCTACACTGTTTTTCAGAGTGGCTATGGCAGTTTGTAGCCAGTAATGTTGGTTGCCGGTCCAGTTACTCTGTGTTTTGCTAGACACTTGTTATTGCTGGGATTTTAAAATTTTGGCCATTCTAGTGGGTGTAGACTTTTTAATTTTATACTGGTTGGTAAAATGTAGCAATTATGGTTTTAATTTGCATTTCCTTCATGACTAATGGGTTGAGTGCCTTTTCATGTATTTATTGGCTTTTTTGCGCAGTGTAGTTTTCTTTTTTTGGTCCATTTTTTATTGGGTTGTCTAACTTCTTATTGACCTGGAGTTTGTTTGTTTTTTTTTAATATTCTGGATATGAGTTGTTTGTCAAATGTATGTGTCGTAGCTTTCTACACCCCTCCTCCCCTTTTAATAGTTTTTTTTTTTTTAATGAGCGGAGTATTTTAATGATAGACTGGCAATACCCTCCCTCCGCCCATGTCCACATCATAATCCCCAGAAACTGTGAATATATATTTCCTTACATGGCAAAAGAGACTTTGCAGATGTAATCAAGTTAAGGATCTTGAGATGGGAAGATTATCCTGCATTATCCCTGTGAAATTTAAGTAGATACAGGGTCCTTATCATGGGGGGTGCTCCGTCAGAGTCAGAGGAGATGTGAGGACAGCAGCAGAGTCAGAAAGAGATTAGAATGTGCTCTGCTGCTGTCTTGAAGATGGAAGAAGGGGCTGTAAACCAAGGATTGCATGTGGTCTCCAGAAGCTGAAAAAGGCAAGGAAACGATGCTCTAATCTCCGGAAGGAACAAAGCCCTATTGACAACTTTAACTTTAGCCAACTGAGACTTCTGATCTTTAAATCTTCAAGATAATAAATTAGTTTTATCTTGTCACTAAATTTGTAACAGCAGCTATAAGAAATATGGTTTTTTTCAATTTACTAAAAGGCAATTTTCTTGTTAGAACTTACTAAGAATTTTTGCCTACTTCAAGCTTGTGAAATTACTCTGTTTTCTTGCAGAAACTTTATTGCTTTACCTTTTTTATTTGAACTATGATATATCCTAAGTAAATTTTGGTGTGAGACAGGTTCAACGTTCAAAGTTCTGCCAAGTTTCACACGGTTTTATTCTCGGGAAGTCGCCATCTCCCAAAGACGTCGGAAAACTCCGGACTTAAACCACCACGGAAGGTCGACTTTCCTTAATTACGCTCCTCCCGCCCCACATCCCCCCGCCCCGCGCCCCGCGCCCCGCCCAGGCTCCCTGGACGTACGCGCTTTCCATGGAAAGCCCAGCCCGTGGGAAACTACAACTTCCAGAAGACCCTGCGGGGAGCGGGGAAAGCCTGTGATGGGGGATGGGAAGGGAAAGGCGTGAAAACTCGCGAGAGAACGAGGTAGAGGCGGCTGCGCGAAGTAGGTGGAAGGGGGCGGAGACAGTGAGGAGGAAGAAGGGGCGGTGCCGTCCCACAATACCAGGCGGGAGGGCGGGTAGGCGGTTTGTATCCGGGCTGTGAGGTGCTCGGAACCTCTGCGGACCCTGCTGCCTCTGTCTCTTTAACGCGAGAGGAAGCGATGCGGAGGGGTGGAAAATGGCAGAGCTGCAGATGTTACTAGAGGAGGAGATCCCGTCTGGCAAGAGGGCGCTGATAGAGAGTTACCAGAACCTGACGCGGGTGGCGGACTACTGTGAAAACAACTACATACAGGTGAGGAGCGCGGGCGGGCGCTGGCCGGCCGGGCCGACGACCCGCCGCCAGCCGCCGGAGTGACCAGCCTCCTGGGCGGGGTGAGGAACAGCCCCAACCTCAGCGCCGGCTCAGCCCCAACCCCAAGCCCCAGAGGGGAACAGAACAAGTGGCCGGGCTCAGGGAGTCGGGCTGCGGTACAGGAAGTGGCCGTGGTGGTTGAAAGCGATAGAAGGAGAGAGAGAAAATGGGCGAGGGAGCCGGGAGCCCGCCGCGGCCCGGCGCCCCGCTGCCATCCGCCTCCCTGCGGGCTCGGTCCCCCGAGTCGCGCTGCGCCCCGCAGCCTGCCGTACGCTGGGCTTCCGTCTGGGGACCCAGCTGCCGCCCCACTGCCGCCCCGCTCCGAGAGGGGTCTAGGACGGAGAGAGGGGAGAGGAAAGGGCAGAGACGAGGCGCAGGGAGGAGCAGCAGAAGGCAGAGGAAAAGCGGGGTGTGTGTGTCGGGGGAGGGTGGGGTGGGGGCGATTATGTCAGTTCCAACCCGGAGGGTGTGTCTTTTATTTATTTATTTTTAAAAAATTTGTCATGAGTCACATTACACAGACCTCCCGGAGGAGAGGAGGAAGCGGGTGGGGGAGTGAGGGAGGGCGTCTAAGAGAAGTTAATCTCAAAATTCCTTTAATTGAAGGTTTGTAAATCTGCCTGCCTGTCCGTTTTCAAGTCGGGTTTTTTCCCTCTCATCATTTTCACTTCCGCCCCACCATAATGTATGTCTAGAGGTTGTTAGGGGTGTCGTTATTATAAAACACAAATTATTCTTAACTACTTGGAAAAATGTCTTAAATACTCTCTTTCCCCAAAGTTCTTGAACTGTTGTTGGCTTCATAAGTAACTTAAAATGGAACGGTGTAATCGCCCGTTGCTTATTTTCTGAAGGTTCCTCTCTTTCCAGCCTGAGTAAATATATAGACTATGAGTCCAAATCGATTACCGAACATGTTTATATTAAGTCTTAGAACCAAAATGTAAAATATGTTATTGTAAATGTATTAGAAAATTCTTGAGGTCTTAGCTGTGACAGATGTTTGTTTGTTTGTTTTTAATGATTGAAAGTGAATTATGGTGTGATTTGTAGATCTTTAACTGCATAAACCAACAGTTTGCATTAGAAACAAATAAAGTAGCAGTCTTCTGTGTCAATACAATGGCACCAAAAATTCTCTTGTTATTGGTAAGGCACGACCAAAACGTGCTTTGAAAGATTAGGGTTATTGCAATTCAGAGTTAAAGTATTTATAGAAATGCCTCCCATGTGATTATCATTTTTTAAGAACCAATAGTGTCTGTGTTGGCCAATGCTTTTCCTCCTTATTTTTAGAAGGAGATACTGTTTTCTGAATATTTTGAATATTTCTCAATTTCCATATTAGTAACATTGTATCTTCAGTAGCACTAGTAGGAATTTATCTCATAAATTTTTTCAAGCTTTTACTTTAGGAATTCTGATAAACTTGTTGAATGCCTGCCACATCAACTGTATTCCTTGTTTTTGCAAGCTTTTATTTAGCTTTTAAAAAAATATTTTAAGACTCAGTAGAAATGTGGCTATAGTTTTCAAATAGAAAAATGATCTTATAGTTTATTGATATTAATATGTACAACTTTTATTCAACTTAACATGAAAAGCCTTAAAATTAAGCTGAATCTCCATTTGCTGAAGGTTTTGAGGATTTTGAAAGTCAAAGGGAGAACACAGGAAGTTAAATTGCCCCCATTCCAGAAGTCATTTCTTTGTAGAAGTCAGCAGATAAGTACTTAACAAAGGGTGGCTTCTTTCTGTTTTTCATGTTGGGAAATCTGACAAATGTATGGTGTGGTAACTGCTAAGTGTTGGCAAATGCAAACATGTTTTAACCTGTCCGGTGACTATTTCTTGATTTCAAGTAGTCGTCTGAGGTAAAGCATTTTTTTTTTCCTCCCTGACCCTTTTCCTTTTCCTGTCCTGCAACCATCGTATAACTTTGAAGCACTTTTAAACTTATTGGTAATATCCATAATTAAGATAAGTCATGCCATTTCTCAGGTAGTCTCTTTTAAACATGTTACTACCGTCAGGCCAAGAGCCACTGTCAGTGGCCCCAAGTTTGTTTTTTTTTTTTTTTTTTTTTTTTTGGTGGTCCTAAATGTGATGCCAGTGAGGTATTCTGATCTTACTGGGGAATAAATGATGTTTATCTTAGCGGCCTTTAAACTTTGGGCTACATGATGCAGACCACAGGGTCAGGCTCAGACAGGTTTAGAAGATGATAAAGACTTTGTGGAAGTTGATGTGGTAGCTTACTTTGTGATGTGTTGTGCTGCTAACTTTGGTACTGTAATTAGGGAACAGATAGTACTAGAAAAACCCATATGGAGTTCTTTTGAGATCTTTCTGTATCCTTTCCACAAACCTGATTGGCTTATAATCAACACCCTACATAAATGTACCTCTTCTCAGGGAAGGTATGTGGTTACTTGTGTTTTGAGAATTTTTTATACCCAGTGTGAGTTAAGTTACTGCTCGAGTGATTTTCATTTCTTGTTTTCTTACAGTTTGAAAGTACAGTCCAGTTAGACTCTGTTTAGTTGACAAGTCCTTTTGGCTCTAGATCAGTCTAGTCTTCAAGTACTTCATTAGCTCTTTGGGTCCCATTGACTTTAATTATTAAATTGTATTGTTAATAACAAAACTTCTCAAACGAGTAAAAAAGGACAGGGTTTTCGAATTTGTTATGGGGAGAATGATATTCAAAATAGAATGTGTTTTTTATGTAGACATTTATATAGACATAGAGAAAAGTCTTTGCCATTTTCCATCTTTTAGTTCATATGACCAGTTTGAATTTTTCTAGTAGATTATGTCAAGGACAGTCGCTCAACTCAAACACACTTATTTACCTGGTCAGTTCTCTTGCTCTACTTGAGGGTCCAGACTGCCTTTATCATGAGAATTTGGGGAATAGGAAGTGAGCTAAGTTAAAAGGAATAGAAACTGCTTAAGAAAGGTATGCAAATTGCTAGGTTGGGTAAGGACAGAAAAGTCTTCCATACAGCTAAACTTTTTAATTTAATTTTCTGCCCAGAATTCCCTCAGTAAGCTTCATTTGGGTTAACAGGTATTCTAAAGTCTGGGACTATGAAGGGGATCTTATCAGTACTTATGTTAGCTTGCTTTCTTCCTCCTGTGATGTTAGCTTATGCTCATTTGCTCATTATGCACATTTGATCTTGGAGGGCAGTTAATTTTTGAGCAGGAACACTTTGGAATGTGTAAAATTAACATTTCTGGTACCATATAGTTTATGCCACTTTATAAACAGAATCATTTAGTTATTGCAATATTTGCATGTTTTATTTTCTCCTTTTTGTTTTTAACAGATAAGCAATTTACAGTTCAGAGATATTAAATACCTAGCCTAAAGTTCTGTATCATAGGAGATGGTGCCTGGAATCAAATTCATATTTTCCGATTTCATATTTTAAGTTCCTTTTAGTGAATACTAGGTAGGGCGCTTACTGCAGCATAGGGGATTAAAAAAAGATGGTACAAAGGGTAATAGAGAAGGGAAGAGGGTAATGTACAGAATTGTTTCTGTTTGAGTACCTACTCAGTCACAGTCTGCTGGTTGATTTGCATTATCTTTAATCCTTAGAAAAATCTCCATAGGCAGTATTCTCTTACAGATGAGGAAGTTAGGACTCAGAAATGTTGTATGGTTAGGGATTGGCAGACAGGATTTCTGCCCAACTGACAGGTTCCACAGGCTGTGCTCCAGACTTGAATGAGTGTTGAACTCAGACTAGTTCAGAAATGTCATAGAATAGACTCTTGTTGAGCATGTCTGGGAACCTGACAACTATTTTCCCGTATTTTTTTCTGAGTTTCAAGTTGCAAATATAAGAAGAACAAGTCCGTTTCTAATTTGGGGATTTCCTTGTCTCACCAAAGGATGGTAGTTTTGGCATTTGAAGTATTGAATTATGGGAATCTTAGGCTAGTTTTTCACTAAGCTCAGTATATCCCTTTCCTTTTTATGACTCGTGTCCTCTTTTTTCTACTCTGATTCATCTTTGCAATTGTAATAGAATTTGTAAAAGAATGAGTAGAAGTTAACACAGAATGTTTTTGAAGTATTTTGATTTCCATGCAAACTGATTCAGGTAAAGGTAGGCAGAATGATTGAGGAGATAGGACAGATCGGAAATGGGAGACTTCTTACAGTTGCACTTTGAAGTTTGAGTAAAGCAGTGGCTAGTAAAATTAGAGATACAGAAGGGAAATCTAAATGAATTAAACAGTAATGTTCCGCACGGTGACTGTAGTTACTAATACTATATTGTATATTTGAAGGTTGTTAAGAGAGTAGATATTAAAAGTTCCCACCACAAGAAAAAAATTGTAATTATGTGTGATGATGGATGATAACTAGACTTAATGTGATCATTTTGCAACATATACAAATGTCAAATTATTACATCGTACATCTGAAACACCTGAGGTATAGTGTGTCATTTACATTTGAATTAAAAAACAAAACAAAATAGGGTTTTAGATAATTTTATGGCAGATCCTCAGGTAGTTGTTAGATTGACCCATACCAATCTTATCACACATGTTCGTTAATGCTGCTGTCAAGCAGGCAGAATCTGACATTGCATATTTAGTCTTATGAAAGTCCATAAGGATGAAATATTATATCAGTTCTTACTAATAATACTCTCAATAATACTGAGTATTTTTAGGGCTGTATGTCATTTGAATATTTATATTAAAACTAGTATACTCCTTTTCCTTTGAACTTTAATATTAATAAGAGCTTTACATGTACTTTGATCTAGTCCTGGTGGGCTTAGGTCCTCAGTTTTAGGTGTTTATGTCTTTTGGAGAGGGTTTTTAAAGAAAATGGTTGAAATAATCCTTTAGAATAATTCTCCTATGTGCTTCTGTTTTCTACAGTTGATTCTGATAGCTGAAGAATGCTAAAATACTCTTTGTAGTGGAAAAGAAGTATTCGGGCATTTGGGGAAGCAACCTGTGGCTCTTTGGAATAACCTTATTTATCTTGGGTGAAATTAAATCATAGGAATTAGATATTTGCAAATCAACAGACAAGAATATATTAGCCAGAAAAGAAGAGTGCATATATTGGGAGAAGAGGTTGAATCAAACATTAGGAGATTATGTAGATGTGATTCCATGGAAAGTGTTGGTATGAAGAGTAAGGTAAAAATAATAATTAAATGCTAATTTGGGGGCATTTAAAAGGTTGAATTTGAGGGAGCTGTGTATTTTTCTTGTGTCTTTTTGTGTTCAGTATAATTTTTATTGACATTTGATTTCAAAAGAAATAATAATCGAAACCCAGATATACAAACTTTTTAGTCTTTGATATTTAATAAGACTCCGTGCATAAATGCAAGGGATTTTTAAAAAGAAGTATTGCATTTGAGACACTTGGAAAATGGCCATTATTGCACTTTTATTTTTAAAGGAAATAGCTGACCTGATTATTTTATCAATAACATTAATTCCTTAGAAATGATATTTGAAGTTTTTTAGTATGACATTCTATGTCACCCCAAATAACTGTAATTAACCTTGAGTCTCCTAAACTTTCTCCATTTACAAAATAGTTGTTCATGAACTAATGTTTGTAAAGAAAATCACAGAACAAAACATCCTAAGGAAGGTAATGTGTATTTGTTATCAAGTAGATTGTAATTTTGATATCCATCTGTGCTTAGCAAGTTCAGCAAATGTTTGTGGAATTGTGATTTATGTTGACTAAGGAATAACTGATAGGACCATCTCAAGTGTAGCTTAAAGCAGAAAGAAACTAATTTTAAGTCTTATTTTAGTAATTATTGGCATAGTATTTAAAAAATCATTATGGACAATTTCAAATATATTAAGAAATGGAGACAATAGTGGAATGAACCCCTGTGAGTTCATCACCCAGTTTTAACAGTTGTCACTCATAGCCTGTCCCCTTTCATCTGTATTACTGTCATAGCTCCCTGCCATTATTGTAAGGCCCATTTTGACATATTTCATCCAGAAATATCTTAGTGTGTATCTCTAAAAGATGAAGGCTTATTAAATCCATTGCATAACTTCTGTATGTGGGGAAAAAGGTAATGAATCTTATTATTTATTTATGACAAAAAGGAGTAGAGGGCTTGAAAATAGTTAATATATTTTTAATTTACAGCTAAAATTGTTAGTGATTCCAGCCACAGGTTGATTAGAATATAGCTATATTATTTGCTTTATAATAGAATTTTTTTGAGTTATAATTCTTATAATATAAAACTACTGATTTCAGAGTTTATAGTTCCATGGTAGTTAGTACATTCTCACCCAGTGTTGAGCGACTCCCGCCTTGATCTAATTCCAAAACATTTTTATCACTTCTCAAAACCCCGTACCCATTAAGCAGTTTGTTCCCATCCTTACCCCACCAGCACCAATTTGCTTTCTGCCTCTATGAATTTAGCTATTCTGTATAATTCCTGTAAATGGAATTACACAATATGTGGCCTTTGTGTTTGGCTTCTTTTACTTATATTAAGCATACTCTACTGTGTACCACATTTTGTTTATCCATTCATCTATTGAGGGATGTGTGGGTTGTTTCTGTCTCTTTGGCTATTGTGAATAGGACTGCTGTGAATATTCATATATGGTGTTTGAGTGCCTATTTTCAGTTCTTTTGCACATATACACCTAAGAGTGGTTCATAGTGGTATTTTGTTGTGAAATATATAACTGCTTAAGTTTGTACTTAGATAATTTTGAATTTCTACTACTGTACTGTGGTGTATTGAGGGAATTCCAGACATGGGCACAGACTCAATTTCATTGTGACTTGATAGAAATAAAGGCTTG
This sequence comes from Rousettus aegyptiacus, assembly GCF_014176215.1. Lineage (NCBI taxonomy): Eukaryota > Metazoa > Chordata > Mammalia > Chiroptera > Pteropodidae > Rousettus > Rousettus aegyptiacus. The sequence goes on from NW_023416285.1 coordinate 82,840,714, forward strand.
GAGTTTCTTTTTCACTTTATAGATAAGTTTAATTTTCTCCCTGATTACCAAAGTAATATTAAATATGGCAATTGCACAAATTTAAACCTTTTTAGAAATATATATGGCTTAGACAGTACAAGTTTCTTGTACTGTCACTCCTATGTATAGCCTTTAAAGAATTTATTTAAACTTTGCACTGTACAGTTGATAAACTCATATTGTTTTTACTAAGGCAGAAAGTATTTCAGTCGTCGTACATTTTAAAAACTAAAAAAAAATTCTAACAGTTCTATGTGATTATCTAATTAAATCAAACGTGAATTATACTCAGAGCTTAAAGGAAGCATAGTATGCAAGATGTGTGGTTGAATATTGTTAGCTCCTTTTAATTGGAGCAAAATTTTATTATTTCTTTGAAACTTAAAGAGAACAAAAATACTATGTTAATGAAAAAGTTTATTATTGAAAAACTTCAGTTTATCTTTAAGTCACTCATTTCTTGAATACTTTATATTTAATTTCTGTTAGTAATTTCTACATGCTAAGATAAAATTGTGTTTGGTAAATTTTATTTTTTCAAGGCAAGTGTACTACTTCTTGAGAACATTTTCTGTTTGGTCCACGGGGAGTTAAAATACCCTCCATTTAAATACCAAAATGTGTATAATGCATCCTATGGGAAAATACTTCTTATTCCTAGTTCAACTACTGGCAACCTAAGGCTTATAATAACACATTTTTATTTTAAGAAGGCAGTGTAGTGAAAAGTGTTCATGAGTGCCATTTTAAAATCATGGTTACCAGTTACAGAGGGCCCTCACCATAGCCTAGCAATCCTACTATATTTTCCACATTAGTTTTATTCTTCTGCTCACCATAAACGGTTTTAAATTTTCTCTTCCCTTTAAAATCTCTTTCCTTTCTCATCTTTTATTTTATAAAGAAATACACCTCATTATATAAGACATATAATTTCTTACCACTACACCTCCAAACCTACTGATGTCCTCGTCCATCTGATCTCCTTCCTTCATGTTATAAAGGAGTATAGATGATCTGCTTCCTAGCTAAGGTCAGTACTTTGCTCTGGGTCCCATCTTCTCTTTTCTTTTTCAGAGACCTTTCACTTCTTATATCTTTATTCCTTTTTTTTTTTTTACTGAATTTGTGCAGTCAGAATTATGAAGTCTCAGATTTCTCTCATATTACAAAATTCCCCTTTGGTTTTATGTACCTACCTGGTATCTGACCTCTTTCTCTTGTATTGCTTAATTTTATTAACACTATTGTCTACACTTTCCTCCTTTCTTCACCTTGCACTTGCTATTTAACCCATTCTGTTTGTCATTTGCAGTACTCCATTGACATTTAACCTATATTATTTGTCCTCTCCTATGCTCCACTAACATTACTACACTCAGTAACCTTTATGCTGCAAAATTTACTGAATATTCTTTAGTTCTCAACTTGCTTGTGTTAGCATCATTTCACACAATTAACCATTCCCTATTTTATATATTTTTTATTTTTATTTTTCTCGAAAAGCTAATCAGTCCTCTAGCTTCTGTGTCTCTTACTTTTAAGTGTTAAAGTGGCTTTGTATGAGCTCCTTTCTCTACATACCACCTCAGGCTGTTGTATTTATTCCCTTCTGAATGGTCTTCCTTCTGAATGGTCTTTCTTCCACTAAAGTTTAGCTCTATATCTAATTGTCTACTTGATAGTTCTGCTTGTTTGAATCACAGGTACCTCAGACTTAAGATGCTAGAAACTGACCTCATCACCTTTCCCCAATCTCTTTTGCTGCTTTCTGCATAATCACTTAATAGAAACTTGGGCATCATTCTTGACTCCATTATCTCCCACCCTGTAACACCACTAATTCAGCTGTAACAGATCCTGTTGATTCTTCTTAAATATCTTTTAAATTTGTCTGTTTTATCTCCATGCCACTCCAGTGTATAACTCCATCATCTGTTTCACCACATATCCCCCTCTCATCACATCTCCATTATCCACACTGTAGCTCAAGTGGACCTTCCAAAATAGTAATCTCACTTCGATACTCCCCGGTTTAAAAATCATTCATTGAATTTCCATATAATCTCACAATGAGGCTTAAGAAGCCCTGTATAGTAAGCTCTTGTTTTTCTTGTCTTGCTGTATTGTGTAGGGCAGCATATCTTTTTGGCACCAGGGACCAGTACTCCAATGAGATTCTAATGTCTGATGATCTGAGGTGGAACCGAGGCGGTGATGCTAGCGCCGAGGAGCGGCTGCCAACACACATGAAGCTTTGCTTGCTGGCCCGCTTTTTACCTCCTGCTCTTCAATCCTGTTCCTAACAGACCATGGACCAATGGTACCAGTCCATGGCTCAGGGATTGGGCCTTGTAGGCGTTTAGAAAAGTTAGAGTTTATTCTCAGTGTAATGCGGTTATCTTTAGAGTAACTTGATTTACTTTTTAAAAGAATCATTCACACTACTCAGTGGAAAACATACTGAAGGGGAGGCAAGAATAGAATTAACCAGCAGAGAGGGTATCGTTGTAGTCCAGGTAAAAAATGACAATTGCTTGTACGTTAGTGACGAGGTAAGGAATTCAGGGGAGAGGTTGGGTATTTTAAGGCAGAGCTGAACAGGACTTATTGGTGGATTGGATGCGGGGTATTAGGGAAAGAGGAATCTAAGGATAACTCCTGGTTTAAATTTTTCTTTTAAAGTATGTCAGTGGATAGTAGCACATGAGTGGGAGGATATCACAAGTACTGTTGTGTTATATCCAATGACAATACTGTGTTTGAATCAAGATGTGTTATAAGTAAAAACTGAACACTGAATTTCCAAGACTTGATATGAAAAAGTATATAAAGTATTTCAGTTAATTAATTAATAAATAATGAGTATAATATTTATAGTTATCACATTTGAGATAATATTTGGATATACTAGGTTAAATAAAAATATTACAGTTAAAAAAGTGTACTGTTGTGAACATATTAAGAATGAGATACCAATTAGATAACCAAATAGATAGGCCAGCTAGTCATTCTGGAATTTACAGAAGAGTCAGAGTTGGAGATCAGAATTTAAGAGTCATCACAATAGATTAATACTATCTAATAGGTATATAATGTGAGCCACATATGTAATTTAAAATTTTTCTGATAGCCACATAAAAAAAGATATGAAGACACAGGTTGTAAATTAATTATAATAGTATATTTTATTTAACCCAGTGCATCCTAAATGTTATTTCAATAAGCAATCAGCAGAGTTTATTAATAAGATACATAAATTTTTTTTTTGTACTGTCTTTGGAATCTGATATGTGTTTTATACTACAACACATCTCAGTCGTGACTTAGATAGTGATAAACTGGGATGATTAATGGGTGAGAAGTCTTGTGATAGCAGAGGATAGTTGGAATTGAGGTACTAAAGTAAACTACAGAAATAGAAGTTGGGTGTTTCGAATGTGGAATTTTTTAAATCTGGATTTTTGGAAAAGGTATTATTAGTATACCATGGGTATACTATGGAGAATTTTTGACTCGTGAAGAAAAACGAAAGAAAAAAATGTTTTCATTCTGAGTTCAGGTGACTGGGAGGCAAGGGTTTGGGTGAATTATCTGAGTGAATGTTTATTATCACTAAGAATAATGATAGAAATAGTCAGTGAGCTAGATATTAGAGATCCTTAGTGAAGGAAGGCAGTAATGAGGATGTTGGTTGATGACAGTAATAAGGAGGTTACTTCCTTAGAGATCTGTTCTCTGCCCCACCAGGTCAGTTTATACACTGTTAAATGCTCCCATAAAATCCTATTTTCTCTGTAGTACACTTATTATACCTGTTTGACACCTGACGCTGGTCCCTAAGAAAGCAAGACTAGGTTTGTGTGTTTATTCTTATATCGTTAGTGGCTGCCCAATGCCTGGTACATAAGCTGCTCAGAAGATTACATGAACTGTACAAGGAGTCTGGAATCTTGATTGTAGTCCTCATTCTATCATGAATTACTTTTATTCGAACCAGCCTTTAACTCTCTCTTATTTTCTGTAACAAGACAAGTTTGAACTAGATTATGGTCAAAGAACCAACAATTCTGATGGTTCTTAGTAGAGTTTGTTTCTGGGACTCCCAGGCTCACAATTCTCATGTTTTTCATTAGTTTATTAGTTAGTTCTTCTATTTCCTCTAAAAAATTTCTGGTTTACTTATACTTATTTATTTTATTTAGTTGTTTGCTAACAACTAAATGTTTAAATGTTTATGTTTATGTTTAAATGTGTACTTTGTTATTAGACATCAAGTTACTGAATATGTAGATTGGGAAATGATTTAATTTAAATTGTTGCGAACTGTATGATTCCTCCTAAACATTCTTAAAATCTTTATATTAAAATCAATTTTTCTAAGTCTTACTGAAGAGAGAAAATACATGTGAAGGTGTGTTAAATTAGAATATTTTTATTTATTCCTTGAGTAGTTTTCTACAGTATAGATTAACAGTACTTGAACTTATGTCTCAGGACTCCTTTCTACTCTTAAAAAATATGGAGGACCCCAGAGAACTTTCTTTAGTTGGATTATATCTATCAATATTAACTGTATACTAACTATATCAAAAATCAAAGTCAGGAAGTCTAAAACATTTATTAGTTCATTTAAAATAACATGTAGTGGGTTTATTATTGTTAACTTAGGTAACATAGTTTTTGAAAAATAATCATAGTTTTCCAAACCAAAAAAAAAAGTTTAATGAAAAGAGTGGCAGCGTTTTACACTATGGCAAATTTCTTTATTGACTGGCTAATAGAAAACAGCGAAATTCTCATATCTACTTCTGCATTGAACCTGTTGCGATAGTTTGTTTTGGTTGAAGTATATAAGAAAATCTGGCTTTATGTAGTTATATAGTTGGAAAGGGAGGAGAGTTTTAACAGCTTGTAGATGTAATTGAGGATAATTTTCTTTGATACTACGTCAAAATAAGGAAGAGAGTCGTTTCTTAAAGGTTTGTGGCAATGTAGATTCTGAAACCATATTCGTGAACATTTTATACTCCATTAAATTAAAATTTGCTGGGGTCATTTGGAAAATATTTGTTCGCTGAGTGATGCAGATCTGAATGTTGACACATTTCATGATGATATGAAAAAAATCACATATCATCACAGATCTTATGAGATAAGTCTTTAAGTATTGAAACGCTTCTAAGCTTACGTTGATGGATACAGGTTTTCCAGAATTCTAATTTTTGCTTGAAAGCTTAAATTTTACTCTTGGCAACAAGTCTGGCTAGTTATTTTCCTTGAAGTGATAGACTCACTTTGTTCATTTTTAGGAAGATGTCTGCCAAATACCCAGTATTAATAATCATAGTTTGTCATTTGTTTTTTGAAGTAACAATGAAGTCTTTTTTGAAGTTCCTTGGAAAAGTGGCTTATTTAGCTTGCAAACAAATTACACAAGTGCTTTTTTCCTAAAGCCAACCATTATACACAGAATGCAGCAGAATTAAATTTATACTTCTTGTTTTGTCACAGGGAACATTAAAAGGCATTGTAAGGGTCAGCTTTAATAAAATTAGTATTTTTCCCTACTTCATTAAGAACAGTTTTAAATGAAGCTGGCTTTATTCCCCCCCCTCCTTGTCCTGTGTGTGGTTGGTGGTAAAGAATACTACCAACTAGTACAGTTGGTGATTTATGCTAGGAGGCAAGTAGTTTAGTCATCTTTGATTTTGCACGATCAGTGCAAATGTCAACACGAAAAAGAAGGCAAATCACATTAGAATTATTATGAAAATAGTTTCAACCTTGTAAACCCCCAGAAAAGGGCTTAGGGACCCTGAGCCTTTCTGAAGACCACACTTTGAGAAATTTTGATATAGATGTTTGGTTTAGTAGGCTTAATGTTTCCTTTTGTGGTAATGGAAGTCTGAATTTTAAATATTCTATAGCACAGTGTATATTGGGCATCTCTGGCTAAAGTGCCTTCAGTAATATCTCATAAAAATTTAAAATTCCTTGTGTAGGTATTCTCCTAGCAGAGCATATACCATGTTAATTATTGTGGGTATTTTTTTTATATTTTGGGTCATTTTATTGCTCTGTATATTTTAGCTTGATAATAGTTATTTCGAAATACATGTTTTCTCCAAGTTTCACTCATGTCAAAAATTTAGTAATTTGTTCAAATAAATTTGCATGATTAATAAGAAGTTGTCCAAATTATCTGATTTTTATGAAGCAGTATGAAATACTAATTTTAAAATGATATAGTTATTATTTCTAATTTGAATATATTCCAAATTTGATTTGAAGAAATCATATAGGATCCCAAGTTGGATCCAGAATTTTAGCAGACGTGCTCAGTAAAATGAAATATGTATAATTATATGTAATGTACTTCACAGTATGGCTGAATATATTAGTTTGTCACCTATTCAGTTATTCAGCAACCTTTTATTGCCTATTATGTGCCTGAGTGCGTTTTGTGACTCAGATATATCTCTGCCCTTATGTAATCTCTGCCTCCCCCACTAATCACATAAATCACATACTATAAGAAATTTTATCTAGGAAAGTACATGATGACATGAGAGTACATATCAATGCACTCACCAGCCTAGTGTGTCAAAGAAGTGATGGGGACCAAAGTTTTGATACCTCAAAATATGACTTTTAGGATACTGATTTTAAACTCGTTATTAAGAAACGTGGTGTTTTTTTTTTTTTTTTCTGTGCGAGCATCGCCTTAGCTAAGGGAGCATCACCTTAGCATCGTAGTATAAACTAAATATGGCAGACAGGGAGAAATCTAGCAAAGCCTGTTTCTTGATCTTCCCTCTGTGTCCCATTGTTTCTGGGTGGCCTGCAAATTACCTGCTTTCTTTTTGAAATCCCAAAACTCTGCCTCAGATCCTCATCCAAAATGACGTAAACCTCAACTGGCCAGTGCATCTTCAGGACTCATATTCTTATGGCACCCCTTAATACATTTTGAACATTTTCTCCTCTTAATCTGTTTCCTGTTAATTTGATTATTAGTCCAGCTAGAAGACTTTAGAAGATGGGAGGAGAAAATTTTTTTTGCACTCCAACAGAAGTAGTGTTGGAGTTGAGATCTGAAGGGTGACTATATTAATCAAGAAATTTCGAGGGCAAGAAAAACAATGGCCCTAGCATTGAGAATAGGTGCATTATGCATACAGGCCCAAAGGTGAGTGAAAACTGAGTGATTTTGACAAGTGTGCTTTAAACTATGGTGAACAAAGAGGGGAGAGTGATCTGTGAGGAGTTAGGAACCAGATCAAATGAGGCTTATAAGGATGTTGGTCATTTTTCTGAGGCTGATGAGAAGACATTAAAAGTTTCGAGCAATGGGATGACATTATCTTTTTTACTTTTTAAAAAGATTGCTCGTGTTCATAGTGGAAAACAGATTGGAAGTAGGCTTGAGTATGGATTAGAAGGAGCTCAAGAAGAGATTGGGGGAAAGCTCATTTAGAGGTAATGGTTTAAAATGCTGAATTTCTAAAATCTCTAGCTCCTAGAATCATCATGGCATGCTGTGACTACTTATTTTTCTTTTCTAGAAGGAGGAGTGTTTGAGGTGATAGGGATATGTTAGAAGTAGTTCAACAATTAGTTATTTGATATTCAACAAGTAGTTACCGGTTACTCTGTGAAAGGCTCTGTGCTAGGTACTGTGATGTGGTATTATGATGTCTCTTATATGTAATATAATTATGAATAAATCATTGATAAATTATAAAGCCTTAAATTTAGAGAAGAGGAAATCGATCTATAGTACCTATATTTAAATGAGAAAATATTCTGCATAGAAGAAAATAATTGTTATTCTTGAAAGGTTTTTAATTTTAGTTTCGGCAGCCAGTACAAATTTACTTATAGATAGAAAAAATACCAAGCAGCATTTTTTAAAAAGAAAATCTAGATAAATGATACATTTCTATAAAAGATTCAAATAATTCAGTTGTATTATAAGCACAACCTACTATTGTCTTTTCTTCTTCTCCCCATACTCCTACTCATCCCTTCCCCAAACTGTTGTCCAGTCATTTTGTATCCTCACACTATTTGCACAAAGGATGAGGTGGTTTAGGAATATAGATCTAGCATTGATGCAGGATGGATTAGTGAAGGGACAGACTGGATACAGAGTGACCAGTTAGAGGACTGTTATGTTTGTCCTGGTATAAAGAACATTTCTTGAATTGACTTAGTTGCAGTTAAGATTAAAAGGGAAGGAATAGATACAAGTGAGAATCAGGAATCTTTGAAGGAGAGATGGATAAATAGTGAAAGGGAGAACTCAAAGGTGACTTATTTTACCTGTAGCCATTCTGCTCCAGCATAAAGCTAATATTCCTACAGAAGGTAATTTGCATTCACAGAAGTGAAGCTACAGACCTTCTTTTTCAGCTTTTAGTACACAGTTGGTTCCAACACTTTCCAGCTTTTACTCCTCCACAATTGAATTGATTGGCAGAGCAGTGGGTTGGAAAATAGGAATAAGGTTTGACTGTTAGTTGGCTGTGTGGGTAGAAGTGGGGAGAGGGAGGAAGGAGAGGAAAGGGACTCCAAGGTCTCTGGCTATATACTATTTGGGCTATGGGAAATGATATTCTGTCTTGCGATTTTTCGACACTTATAATGTTTTATAAATAATTTCAAAATATGTGTGACTTTCATGTGGATTGAGAACTGTCCCTTTAAAAAAGGAACTTTTAGAGAGAATCCTAAGGAACAGTACCCTGTTTGGGGTTTTCAGGGAAGATGTCTCATAAAGAGTAAGCTTAGCTGCGTCATGAGTTTAAAGAGTTAAGAGAGAGAGGAGGTTGAGAAGGAAGGAACAGCATATGTATACCAAGGTGTGTTTTTAAGAGAGCATCAAGTAATTTGCTCTTGATAGTGTCAGATGCAAGGAAGAGGGTAGTGGAGTAGATGAGGGCTTAGTAGAAAATATACCCGAACTGTTGTCATTAAACTGGAAAACCAGTTCAGTGTTCCCCACATTTGAAAACAGAAACCATGCTTTCAATTTAATACTGGTAAGATGAATTTTTGCTTTTGTTATGTCTTGATGTATTTTCTGCTCCTTCATCTAGATATAGTTGGCATAACCAACAGAGACCATTGAATAAGTGGGTAAATGCAGGAGAAATGAATTATAGCTCTAAATAAATCACTTTTGCATGAATCGTCATAACTTGGGGACTGGTTGCATTAGTGGATATATTATTAGTGTTTATTAATAGCTTGTGGAATATAGAACCATTTAGTTCTAATTCAGTTGTGCATTTCTTCCACCCATTCTTATTCTCCACCTAACCTACCTCCAAAAAAAGAAGGAAAGGCAGCATGATACTATCTATATGAAAATCCTGCCATTCTTGGGGTTTTTATTTTGTTTTGTTTTTGAATGAAGAGGTGAGGTATAAGGTGAGAGGGGTAGATGGTATATTTACATCACTGGAAAGAATTGCAGTAAATTACAGTCAGAAGTCTTAGAAAGAAGTTTGCTTCCACCAAGATGTTTTGACGTCATAGATACTATAAATCATATAATGATCTTGTTTCTTTATCTTTGTGGATTCATGGAGATCAGAGCCAAACTTATGGCTTCAATTTATTATGTAGTATGCTGTGGTGTCTGTGGTTTGTGTGTTAACATCTTGCCTTTCTCTTTTATATTATTGGATATCCTGATTTTTATCTTGTATATTTTCCTGTTTTTTTGTTTGTTTGCTTGTTTGTTTTGTTTTGTTTTTGATATTGTAATACCTAATGCCCCTACCATAGACCAGTGTAATTGTAATCTTTTTTTAGGGATGTGGGGCGGTGAGAGTTGGGTTTGGTCCAAGGCTTCACAATATTTTTCTAAGCTCACCAGATGGTGGTGATGACCACTGAAGGTCGGAATCACTGTTCTAGAGCAGGAGTGGGCAGATGTTTCCAGCAAAGGACCAGATAGTAATGTTTAAGGCTTTGTGGGCCATATGTTCTGTCAGTTACTCAACTCTGTCATTGTAGTCAGGAAGTCATAGATAATATATAAATTAAAAGTTTGTCTGTGTTTTAATAAAACTTTGTTTGCAAAAACAGGGGCAAGTATTTGGCCTGAGAGCCATAGTTTGTCGACCCTGTTCTACAATCTGAACTTGTATTGTACTGTACTGTACTGTACTGTACAGCTGATGGACCAAAACTGTGTTGTTTGGTCATGGGAGTACGAGGTACCTCTTTGGGATTCTGGTTTCATTTCCTTGGGATACATACCCAGAAATGGGATTTCTGGATTACATGGTATTTTTAGTTTTAATTTTATGGTGAACTTCCATATTGTTTTCCATATTGCTATACCAATATACATCCCACCACCAAGGCAAAAAGGTTCCCTTCTCTCCACATCCTCACCAGTGTTTATCGCATGTCTTTTTGATGATAGCCGTTCTAACAGGTATGAGGTGTGGTTTTGACATGCATTTTCCTGGTGATGAGTTATGTTGAGCATCTTTTCATGTACCCGTTGGCCATTTGTATGTCTTCTTTGGAAAAATGTCTATAAAGGCCTCTGCCCATTTTTAAATCAGAATCTTTTTTTGTTATTGTGTGAGTTTCTTATATATTTTGGTTAACCGCTTACCTGATAAATGGTTTGCAAATACATTCTCTCATTCTGTAGGTCACTTTTTCATTTTGCTAAGTGTTTGTTATGCTGTGCTATAGCTTTTTAGTTTTTATAGTTCTACTTATTTATTTCTGTTTTTGTCGCTTTGCTTTTGGTGTCATATCCAGAAAGTCATTGCCAAAATTAATGTCAGGGAGCTTTTTAGGAGTTTTAATTTCACAGTTTAAACTTAAAGGTTTAAGTCTTTAATCTTTTTTGAGTAAGTTTTTGTGAGTGGTGTAAGTAGGGATCATAGTCTTTTGCATGTGACTGCCCAGTTTTCTCACAGCATTTACTGGAGAGGTTATCTTTTCCCCATTTTTTCTTGGCTCCCTTGTCAAATATTACTTGACTATAAACACATGGGTTTATTTCTGGGTTTTCCATTTTGTTCCATTGACCTGTGTTTCTGTTTTTATGCCAGTACTTGTTTTTCATTAGTTTAGCTTTGTAATATAGTTTGAAATTAGGAAGTGTGATGCCTCCACCTTTGTTCTCCTTAAAATTGCTTTGGCCGTTTGGGATCGTTTGTGGTTTTATACAAAACTTAGGGTTGTTTTTTCCTACCTGAAAAATGCCGTTGGAATTTTGATAGGGATTGCATTAAATCTATCGATGATGGCTTTGGGTAGTGTTGACATTGTGTCAATACTAATTCTTCTGATCCATTACATGGGATAGCTTTCCATATATTTGTGTTTTTAACTTCTTTTATAAAAGTCTAACAGTTTTCACGGTACAGATCTTTTACTTGGTTAAATTTATTCCTACATTATTGTTTTCGAGGCTGTTGCAAGTGGGATTTTTAAAACAATTTCTTTCAAGTATTTTATTGTTAGTGTACAGAACTGCATCTGATTTCCGTGTGCTGATTTTGTTTCCTGCAAATTTTCTGAGTTCTCTTACTAGTGCTAAATTATTTTTGGTGGAATCATAAGAATTTTTTTAGACAGAAGACCATATCATATGCAAACAGAGACTGTTCTACTGTTTCCTGACTTGAATGCCTTTTATTTCTTTTTCTTGCCTAATTGCTCTGGATACAACTTCCCAGGATTATGAGAGTGAGCATCCTTGCCTTGCTCCTGATTTAAGGGAAAAGTTTTCAACATTTCACCTCAGAGTACGATGTTCGCAGATATATGACCTTCATGTTGAGGGTACATACCTCCTATACTCAATTTGTTGAGAGTTTTTATCATGAAAGGATGTCGAATATTGTCAAATGCTTTTTCTGCATCTATTGAGATGATTATATTATTTAAATCTTTTTATTTTGTTAATGTGTATCACACTTATTGATTTGCATATTTTGACCATCCTTGCATTTCAAGGATAAATCCTGCTTGATTATGGTGTATGATGCTTTTAACGTGCTGTTGAATTCAGTTTGCTAATATTTGTTGAAATTTTCTGTATGTATATTCGTCAAGGATATAGGCCTATAGTTTTCCTTTAGTGTCCTTATCTAGCTTTGGATAATGGATAATGCAGGCCTCATAAAAAGAGTTTGGGAGTGTTCCCTCCTATTCAGTTTTTTTGTAAGAGTCTGAGAAATACTGGTATTAATTCTTTTTTGAATGTTTGGTAGAATTCACCAGGGAAACCATCTTGTAATGGCTTTGGTGGGGTGCACTTTTGATTACTGATTCAATTGTTTTTACTCATTGGTGACTTCTTTAACCCATTGGTTGTTTAAAGCATGTTACATATTTGAATTTTCCAGTTTTCCTCTGTTTTTGATATCTAGTTTTATACTATTGTGATCAGAAAAGATCCTCGTTATGATTTTATTATTATTAAATTTGCTAATACTTGTTCGGTGACCTAACATAGGACCTGCCCTGGAGATGGATCTGTGTGTGGTTGAGAGCAATGTGTATTCTGCTGCTCTTGGTTAGAATATACTTACCTTTACCAGTGTTTTGTATATTTTCATGTTACTAATTAGCATCTGTTTGTTTCAGCTTGAAGAACTTTTTTCAGCATTTCTTGTAAGGAGGGTCTCCCTAGGTTTTTGTTTTCTGGAAAAATCTGTCTCTCATTTTTAGATAACTTTTCTGGATAAAGTATTCTTGATTGGTAGCTTTTTCCTTTGAGCGTTTTAAATACATCGTCCCACTCTATCCTGACCTGTAAAGTTTCTGCTGAGAAATCTGCTGACAGCCTTATGGAGATTCTCTTGTAGGTGACAAGCTTCTCTTTCTTACTGTTTTAAAGATTTTTTTTCTTTTTCTTTGTTTTATTGACAATTTCATTATAATACAACTTGGAGATGATCTCTTTGAGTTGAATTTGGGGAACTGTGAGCTTCATAAACTTGGATGGCCAAATCTCTCCACAGATTTGGGAAGTTCTGTGCTATTATTTCTTTTAATAAGCTTTTTGACCTCTTCTCTTTCTTCTCCTTGTGGGACTCCAATAATTCACACATTTTCTTTTTATGATATCCCAAAAAGCACACTGGCTTTTCTTTGTCACTCTTTGTTCTTCTGTGACTGGATAATTTCAAAGTTTCTGCATTACACTTCAAAGATTCCTTCTTCTGATTGATCCATTCTGCTGTTGATGGTTTTACTTCATTCATTGTATTCTTCAGCTTCAGGATTTCTGTTTATTACAATTTCTGTGTCTTTGTTAACTTTCCATTTTTGTTTTTGTATTGTTTTTACTGATTTTGTTCAATTATCCTTCTGTTTCCTTTGAGCTTCCTTGAGATAGCTATTTGGAATTCTTTTTTTTTTTTTTTTTTTTTTTTTTTTGCGTTAATTGCAGAACTTCATGTCTTCAGGGTTGATTACTGAAAAATTGTTATGAGCCTTTGATGATTTTATTTTTCCTTGAATTTTCAAGATACTTCAATTCTTGTGTGGCAGTTATCTCCTCCAGTTTTTACTGATGGACTTCAGGAGAAAAATATCTTCTGTCAGCTCTTCTAGGGATTGTTTCACAGATCTTCTGTGGATGTGCTGCCTTCAGGTTTCTTGCTCCTCTTTTTGGCAGAATTCTTAAGCTTGTGTGTTTTTTCTCAATCTTGCAAAAGCACCAGACTGGGTGCTGAAAGCCTCCATTTTGCTTTCCCAAAGGTGGTACTTAGATGTCCGAGTTTATGGTCTCTCCCAGGCCTGCAGGTTTGGGCTGATTTCATGTGTATGCTCACTGGCCTTTTGTAAAAGTTCACTCTTGGGATAGTAATAGTTTGGAAAATTCAATTGATTTCAGTAAAGATTTGTTAATTGAGTCTTTTATTTTTGTGATTCTTTTACTTTCATATAATAGATTAAGAAATTATGGTAAATGTAGTTTAGTCAGACAGTATCATACTGGTCCTGGTTTTTGGTTTGGAAAATGTGGTTAATGAATCACTAGGATGGAGACAGCCAAGACCGATTCTGTGAGACTGTATTGTAAGCTGGTATAAGTGAGGACATAGACACTCAATGGTAGGACAAGTTACTTTTGTTGGTATTTATAGGACCTTGATTTTTTTTTTAAAGCAGAAGTACTTTGTTTTTCTCAAGTCATTTAATTAAGGGTGGTGCTGATCGTGAAGTATTAACTACCATTTTACCTAACAGTTTGTGAAACGAGGCATTTTATTCCTTAAGTAATTTGCTAGCAAAGTCACATTTATTTGGATATGAATTAAAGATGTGAATTTGTTAACTTGGGTGAGGAATAATGTAGGAAAGTGTTAAATGTTTGATTTTTGTTTCTTTTATTTATAGAACCTCCTGTACTGAGCATTAATTGTTTTGTAGATTAAAAACATTCTCTGCTATCCTGAGAAAGTTAGCTTTTATCAGTCTATTCTCTTTTCTTTTCCAGTTAATTAAAATTCGTGTGGTATGCAGATTAGTTAGTGGTGACAGGGATGGTTTATCCTAGAGAAAATACTTTAGTAGTTTCAGTCTGACCCATTAGAACTGTGCTTTGTCCTCTTTTAGGCTTTTAGACTGGGAGGCAGTGTGGCATAGTGGAATACTGTGGCCTTTCGAGACATAGTGGCACTGTTTCCTAGCAAGTTACTTAACCTCACCAGATTTCTTTTTCCTCATCATTAGTTAAAGTGGAAATATTTAACATAAAGATGCCTTTCTTGAGTGCGGTACAGAATACACATTAAAACAGAATTCTTGTCTCCAGTTTTGTCCTCTCTTTGTTTTCCAATCCACGTTATAAACTTGCAGCTCAGATTATCTTTCTAAATCCAAAAACTAGTTGTGTTTTTTCTTCCTAAAAAATCATTCAGTGGCTCCCCTTTAGCCACACAATGAAGTCTAAATTCCTGAAGGGCCTATAGGATTTCTCTAACCTTGTGGTGTATTTCCCCATTGGGTGTGACTGCTGAAGCTTGCTCACCTCCAACCTAATGTTAATTTCATTCTACTTTGAACCCTTTTGTTCTTTGCCCTTCCCTTTCCTGACCTCCAAGCTGCTTCTGTTGTTCAGAACATTAAGTGAAATAAAATTCTTATCACTTAAGGTGTGTATGAGGTGATTAAGAGCTGTATAAAGATTATTGGATTAGGATTCAGACCTGGGTTCTAGCCAGGGCCTCTTCTGTTATTAATTAGGGTATTGTTGGACAAATTAGTATCTCTGAGCTTTTTATAGTGTCTTCATCTGTGGAACCAGGATGTTTGCTTAGTTTATTATGTGAAAAGGTTTTAAAAACTAAGTAGTTATATATAGTTGTTAAAAGTATTAATGTCAAGATTCTATTTTGGGTATTTGTAAGAAGGCTGTATTTCTTAATGCTTGAGAAAAAGGATTAAGTAATGGATTGAATTGTGTGTCCCCCGCCTTAATTTATATGTTGAAACTCTAACCCCCCATGTTACCCTATTGGAAATAGGGTCTTTAAGGAGATAATTAAGGGTTAAGTAAGGTCATAGGGTGGAGCTCTTATCCCCTAGAACTGGTGTCCTTATAAAAGAGGAAGAGACATCAGCGATCAGTCTCTACCATAGGAAGACACAGTGAGGTGTCTGTCTGCAAGCCAGGAACAGAGTGCTCTCCAGAAACACAGTCCTAATCTTGGATTTTTTAGCCCCCAGAACTGTGAGAAAATCAATTTCTGTTGTTTAAACCTCTTAGTCTATGGTATTTTGTTATGGCAGCCTAAGCAGACTAATACAGATTAAAATCTAACTACCATGTTGGAAGGGCAAACTAGACTGATTTCTCAAATGACATTTTAGTAAGTAACACAATCAGCTGTAAATTAGTGGACTAGTTTAGAAAATAGCCTTGGCAGTTTGGGAGTTACTCTAATAGATTTATCATCTATAGATTTATCTAGGAATATTACTATAAATTGTTAAAGTTTAACCAAGACGCTATTTTTGAAACCTACTCTTCCTCTTTTTCCATGTAAAAGCTATTTAGGTTGCATTTAGCAATAGGTAATAAAACTCAACTTAATTAGGCTTTAAACAGTAAGAACATTTTATTTTATATCATAAGAAATTCCAAGGTAGGATTGTCTCAGGATTGGCTAATTCTTTAGCTGAGTGTCATTAAGGATTCAAGTTCTCTTTTGCTCTTATTTGGTAGGATGGTAGTGAGGTATTATTAGCCTTAGTCTTAGTCTTTTGTTATATTCAGGCTGTTGCAGTAAAAATGTTACATGTTTTTTTTGTAGAACTTTTGGAAATGTTACAAAATGAAAACATCATTTATAATCCAACTGTTAACATGCTGATGTATGTCTTCTTATCTGGTGAGTTAGTTTGTATAGGTATTTAATCATACCATGCACAATTAGATCACAGTATATACACACAGATATATATTCTGTTTTTCTTCCATAAAGATTATATCAAGAGAATTTGCTTAGTATAAATGAACATTTTTTCCTGATTATTGAAGTAATGATCACTGAAAAAATTGGATACAGAAAAATATGATTTTTACAAATCACCCATATGTGATCACCTGGAGATAACCACTAATATGATACATTTCCTTTGAGATATTTTTTGTTTGTGTACATGTGCACATTAAAAAAAACAACAGGTGCATAATTATATTATAACCTGTTTTTATTACTGGATATTTTATATACCTTGTTCATACTCTTGTTTCTTTACTCTCAACCCACACCTGTGGCCTCATGAGGAGTTCCAGTTCAGTGAGGCAGTAAAAACTCCGGCCTGGTTCGTAGATGGTTCTATGTCCTATGCTGGTCCTGCCTGAAGATGGACATCTATAGCACCATAGCCACATTGAGGGGTGACTCAGAAGGGAAGTAATGAAGGAAAATTCTTCCAGTGGGTAGAACTATGTACCTAATTGTTCATTTTGCCTAGGAAGAGAGATGGATCCACTCTGATTCATGGCAGTAGCTAATCATTCAACTAGTTCATTGTGGTCTTAGAAGGAACGTAATTGGAAGTATGGGGAATAGATTTATAGATAAGCTTTCTGAATGAACGCAGTATAATATTTGTGTTCATTGTGAATGCCCATCAAAGAGCAACTTCAGCAGAGAAGAACCTTAATAATCACATGGATGTTACCTGTGGATTTCACCCTCTTTCTCCATCCATGTGTATCCTTGCCCAATGGGCTCATGATAAAGATGCCATGATAAAGGTGGCAGACATGGAGGCTGTGCATATGCCTAGGAAAATGGACTTCCACTCACTAAGACCAACCTGGCTACCTTTACTGCCGAATGTGATCACCTTGCCAGTAGCAAAGAGCTAACATTAATAGCACCATTCCTCTGGAGGGACCAGCCAGACATCTGGTGGCAGGTGGCTTATATTGGACTACTTCCACAATGAGAAAGACAGCTCTTTGGAGTTCCTTGGAATAACTGCTTATTCTGGGTATGGATTTGGTTGCCCTCCCTGCATTGTTTCTTCCACAACGATGTGTGATTTTCAGAATGCCTTAATTATGTCATGGTTTCTTCTGACCAGACTGTTCATTTTATAGCAAGTGAAATGTGGCATTGGGGTCATGTTTATGTAATGTCTGCTCTTACCATGTTCCCCATTGCCCTGAAGCAGCTGAATTGATACAGCAGTTAAATGAATGGCCTTTCGAAGACTCATTGTACTAGCTGGTTGGCCGTTCTTTGCAGTGTTGGGGTAATGTTCTCTACAGTGTGGTCTAGTCTGTAGATCAGCCACTAGTTTGTGGGTGGTGTTTCTCTTATAGCCAGCATTTATAGGTTGAAGAATCAAGGGGTGGAAATGGAGTGAACTCTCACTAATACCCCTAATGATCCTCTAGCAGAATATTTGCTTCTTTTTTCTACAACTCTGGGATATGCTGTTTAGAGTTCTCAGTTTCAAAGAGAGGAATGCTTTTACTGAAGAATTCAGTATTGGTTCTTGTAAACTAGAAGTTGAGCAACTGGCCACTTTGGCTTCCTTATTCCAGTGAACTAACAGGCAAAGAGGGAGACTGCTGTTTTGGTTAGGGTGATTGCTCCTGATTCTCAAGTAGAAATTGGATTGCTACTACACAGTGGGAGTAAAGAGGAGTGTGTCTGGAGTGCCTCTTAGCACTCCCATGTCCTGTGATAAAAGTTAATGGAAAACTAAAACAACCCAACATAAGCAGAGCTGCTAATGGCAGAGAAAGAATAATTCAACCTACCAGGCAAGAAACAACTAGATGAGATGACTTCGAGGGCAAATAGAATATGTAGTGGGTAATAGAAGAAGAAAATATAAACACCAGTTATGACCTCATGACCAGTTACAGAATGAAAACTCTAGTTTTTACGACTTTCTACTGTACCTTAATATTTGTGTATAAACCAGTTTTTTTCTCCCTTCCCCACCCCACCCAATTCTCCTATATTTAACTTAAGGTATGTTACTAGTAGTTAACTTAGTATTTCAGTATTTAAGTTACAGGATGTCAAAGGAGAAGTGCGATTCAGCTAGCTAAAGATTATTACTCAAAGAGAAAGTAGACTCTGTATTCTTTTGGGGGAGATAACATTTTGGTTGTATGAAGGGATAGTTATGTTAGACTGAAGCATGACTTTACTGTTGTCTTTGTTCAGGAGTTAAATATTATGTATATGTATACTGTACTGACAGAGGGTACTGTAGTGGTTTGTACTGTCAGTTTTTTGTAAGCTGGAACTGTCTACCTTTTGATTCCATAGCGTGTATGGTTCTTTCCCTGGCTGGTTGTGGGTTGGAGTTGGCCACAAGAAAATTCGTGTAAGCAACACTCATTAACCTCTGAAGGTTTTCATGGTTAGGTTCAGTGAGATGCAGAGGTGTTGGTGGGTTCCAGCTTGATCTTCGTTTCCTTTGCTTTGATGACAATGTGGTCAACAGCAGCATCAGGCCCATTCACCTGGTGGGAAACTTACCGATCTTCCCCATGAACCTTTCGTTTGCAGTCTCATTTCTGCAGTGGGATGTCTTCGGCTTCTCTTAGGTAAAATTCTATAATAACTTTCTTCTGTAACCGATAGTGGCTCTACTTCTCACTTTGAATCCTGACTTAATACACTTTCCTTGTTAGTAACTCTATCACTTTTGTTGAGTACATGGTATTCTAGTATATGAATATTTTTTTAATTAACTGTCATTAGCCACTTAGATTTTTTCCTAGTTCTTTTTTGCTGTGATAAACGAAGGCGGTGTGGCTATCTTTAAACACAGTTTCTTTGCATTTGCTCCTTTTTTTTGTGTGTAGATTCCTAAAAGTGAAGAATATGTGCATTTTAAAGAACTGAGATACGTATTGGTTAATTGCAGTCTCTCCATCATTATGTGAAAGTGTTCGCACAAACGACATTCTTGATCATCACGGCTCTTTCAGTTTCATTCCTTTTAAAAAGATAAGATTATATGATAAGATAATTGGTTAACATGGAAGGAAGCGAGTGCCTTGGACTAAGTATGAAATATATTCTGTCTGTAATATTTAACCTTGGAACTAATTTTGTGTTTAAATGTAGCTGCTCTTTCTAAACCTGGATTTTTACAGGTTATATGTTAAACTTGTTTTTGAAAATATAAGTCTTGTAGTATGGAACAGGATGGAAAAAGAATTCATCTGGGATGTGTCATTGACTTAAGCTATAATTGTGGTAAAACTTAAAGTTTCAGTCTAATTATCTAGTTATTGGAAATGCCCTGTGAATATAAATTTACTCGTGAAGATTGAAAACCATATTTTACATTAGGGTTGGATTTGGAATTTTATGTAAGGAGCGTATTAGCTATTGCTTGTTTGTGTTAGTTCTTCAATTATTAAAGAGTTTGCCACTCTTTTTTGCTAGACTTCCTGTCCGTCAAAAAAATGTAACACAACAGGCAGCAGGTACTTCCCCTAGGTTTTGCTGGGAACAAAAGGGCTCATAGGCTTAAGTGGGAGGTAGTAGGGAGGAGCTGTGCTAAAGCTTACGATGAATAGGTTTCAACCTGATTTATTATGAAAAAAAATCCTTTTCCCTGGGTATTTGCCATAACCTGCCAGGGTTTCTTTTTATTTAGTTTTCACTTTTATTGGAATGGGAATTGTGTCTAAGAAAATTAGATCCTTTCAGTGTTAGCTAGGTATTGAGTATATGTATACCCTAGTCCCCATGGCTCCAGCTTAATAGGTTTGTCAGTAGTAAACCAGCATTTTGCCTGCGTGCTCTTTTTTCCCTAATTCTATATCTCATCCTTTTCCACAAAGAGATTATGGATTCCTCCTGGGATTTTTCTCGGCTTTCAAACCAACCAAACCCGTAGGTTGGCCTTCAGCAAAATAGGTGTTTTGTTTTGTGTTCTTTATGGTATATAAATCTCTTCTTGTTACAGGTATTAAAACTCGAAGTTTTAAATCCTTCCCATTACCATTAACATACTTCTGTTTTTAAAAAAGAGCCCCTTAAGCCAAAAGCGTTGCTTATATATTGTATTTTATTGATTCTAAGAATGTTCTTCTCTGCTCCTAGATTTTAACATTCTGAAATTAGGATGCATTTTACAACGATGTCCTTAAAAAGCTGTCAGCCTGGCAGCAGTCGACACTGTTTGCACTCCTGTGAACGTGATTGTTTTTGCTGATGACTTTAACTGGATTATTGTCACCTGTCAACAGACCATTTAGGGACCATTTGAGGAAAGAATAGTGCCCTGGGTTTTTTCTTAAAAAAAATTTGTTTTGACACCTTCTGGTAAGAGGAAGATAGCACTAGCATCGGCATTTACAGCTTGGGTGTCAGCAGCTTGAAAGACAATCCTGGAAATAATGGTGGACCGTTATGTTAAAAAATATGTTGTCTGCAATTCACAGCATCAGCTATATGGTATTCTTGCCACTCTGTTTAATCCTAATCTAATCATGAAGAAACAGACAAATCCAGATTGTAGGACTTTTCTGTAGAAAAACTGGCCTGGGTTTTTAAAATAATGTCTATGTTTTGAAAGAGAAAAAGTTAGGGTTGGAGGGACTGTTATAGATTTAAGGAAAACGAGACATGACTGTAACAGGTGTGAACAATCGTTGGTTGGATCTTGGATCATAGAAAATAAAAGATATAAAGGTTTTTCTTTTGGAAGTTGGGTAAATTGAATATGAATTCTACAGATTATAGAATGACATACAAAGTTCATTGTCCAAATAAATCTGAAAGAGCATTTTCTATAAGTATGAAATAAATATTCTTCATATGAAAGCGTTCTGACATAATTGAGTTGGCTGGTTTTTCTAAGTGACACATAAAAATACTACATCTAATAGTAGCTGGTTTGTTGGAATAATTGAAATATGGTATTTTTTTGTAGATTTAGGGTTTTTTTAATGGATTGTCATGAAATCGCTTCCATAATATAATAAGAAAAACCTTATTTAAACATTTAAAATACTCTGTGGGTAAAATACTGACTTTGGAAAAGTGTCTTGGAGGTGTGGATGAGAGGTAAGTTAAGTTATTAAAAAGGTAGGATGTGAGAGGAAAGGTAAAGACACAGAAGCAAGATGACAGAAAATTATTATTTTTTAAATGTGCATAGGACCCTCTTTTGTTACCTCAGCAAAATCTTTAAATCATTTGCAGTTAGGACAGAGAGAAATTGCTACTCAAAGAAAGTGAATTATTTTCAAGTCCTCCTGGCAGACTTTAAGGAAGGGTTCAAAATCAATAAGAAAGAGAATATTTTATTTAAGTCATACTATTACTTTGAAATGTTATACAGGCCAATATTCTAGGGTATGTGCTAGATACAGGCTCTTTTTACTACATAGGGCATCTTTCAGTAAAGTAGAGCCCTAACCTAGAAGTAGTTCTCTTTTTAAATAATTAAGAAAAAAAAATTAATTAAAGTTGACATTCAATATTACATTAGTGTCAGGTGTACAGCATAGTGATTTGACATAGAAATGAGGTTGTAAAGTTACCTTGTAAGTTGGTGCTTGGAACTTAATTATACAGTAAAATCTTACAGTGAAAAGTTGGAAGAAAATAGTTTTATTAAACTTATAAAATGAGTGAGTACTTTAATCAACAGTGTTAGATTTTGAGGAAAACAGACTTAAGGTAGAGTTAGAGCAAAATGACAGTATCAATGTTTTGGTATCTATTTCATATAGTTTAAAAGTAGCTATTAAAATGGGCATTTTGTTTTTAAGATATTTCCTAAGAGTTCTGAGTTCATTTTAAAAATCAGTGAAACTTAATTTTGAATGTAGTTGAGATGTAAACCATTGCAAGCATTATAAAACCAAGTAAAATATGAATTTATAAAATGAAATCTAACACTTATTGAAGGACAGGTATACAGAGTTATATTATTCTTTCTACTTTTGTAAGTGTTAGACTCTATACTAATCAGGGAAACAGTAGGAGATATTTATTATTAATTGTGCATGCTTTCTTTTGAATTCCTTTATCTACTAAATAATGCCATCTCTTGTTTGGTCTTTTAGAGGAAATTAGATTTGAATTTATTTTTAACAGGGCCTGATACATTAGAGGAATTAAAATGAGAGTACGCAACTAACAGTTACTGCTTTTGAAAAATTGCTTTTTGAAAAAGATGCTAGGGAAGAATAGCACATGGAGAAATGCCCATGTACTTTATTAAATGAAAAAAAAAATCAAGATGTATAACTATAGTATCCTGATGCCACTTTTTACATTCTTGTATATACATGTACTGAAGAGACTTGAAGAAAATACACTAAATGTTAACATAGTCTATTTAAATGATAGGACTATGATAAATTTTTTATTTTTCATTTTGTTTTTCTTTGTGTGTGTGTTTTTTTAATGGCAGACATTTAAAACTATATAGTATGTGTTTTCATGTAGAGTGCATCCCCTTTTAAGCATAGTCATGCCAAGGATGTTCTCTTTATTTCTTTTGGGGTTCAAATATTTTCATATAAAAAGAGGAGAAAGATTTTTTCTGTAGTAATAGGTAAGATTGAAGACAGGAAGAGAGGAGATGTGGTTAAACGTAAATGTATTAGAGAGATTGCTTATAGTATAGCTAGTAATTTCCACTTTAGGAAGTGAAAAAGAAGAGATTACTTTGCCTGTGGGGCAAGAAAAGCATTTAGAGGAGTAGATATTACTTGAAAAGTTTCCTTTCTTCACCTAGCAGATCCTGACTCAGTAAAGCTTGGTTTTCACAGGTGGATAAGAAGAGAGAGCAGGTTTTACATATGGGCTGTTCATAAAATTCAGTTATCTAAGGAATTTCCTGTTTAATTCTTGGCTACATTGTTTATTTTAAGTTTAGTTTCTTTAAATAGTTAACATTTTCTTTTAAAGCTGAAAATGTTTATTTCTGTTATAAGCAGACTTCATCAGTGGCATAAGATGAGTGGCAAATGGGTTTCATATCATGTGTCAGCTCCTAGAGTGATTAGTTAAGAGTATCTAGACTTTGCCAGGAAGACTTGTTATAATTGATTAACAGTGTCTGTTTTAGCTTCTTGGAAAAATGCTGGCTATTTGTCTCTTAGCTTCTAACCCATTTTGTATGATCCTTGGCACATATTAAGGCTGCTTGGTAGTTGCACAGTAAAAGCATCAAGAGTGAGGGAGACCAACTATTGGATACTAAACTTAGAAAACTAAAATAAATAACATCAGCAATTTCTGTGCAGATTAAATTTTAAATTGATGGTCTATAGAGGACATAACTGCGACTAGAACTATACTCTTCAGTAAGGTAGCCACAATCCACATGTGGCTATTGCGCATTTTAAAATGTGGCTAGTTTTGAAATAAATCAGGCGGAGAAACACAAATATCATATGGTTGCACTTATATGTGGAATCCAAAAACAAAACAAACAAAACAAAATAAAAACAGACTCAGAAAGAGACCAAAGGGATGGTTAAGAGAAGTTAGAGGTTGGAGGGATAGGCAAAGGGGTTAGAGGAATATAGTCAATAATATTGTGATAAGTTTGCGCGGTGACAGGTGATTACTGGAATTAGTGGGATGATCACATTGTAAGGTATAAATATGTCAAATTACTATATTGTATCCCTGAAACTAATAAAACCAATATAAGATTGTATACCAATAATACTTAAATAAAAATTAAATATAATGTGGCTAGTTTGAGAAAACGAATTTTTAAGTTTTATTTATTTTAAGTTTAAATTTGAAATGGAAGCAGTATAAAATATTATTTTCTGTCAAACACAATTTTACTGTTTTTATAGTAGTACATTTTACATTAACTGTTGCATCAGATGTGCATGAGAGATTTTTATGTCTAGGCCTGGAAGTAACACCCATTTTTGCCATCATTCCATTGATAATACTTAGTTATATGACCATGCAATTGTGGAAGCTGGGAAATAAAGTGTAATTTTATGCCCTGGAGGAAGATAATAGATTTTATTGCAAAGCTAGTAGTCTCTCCTACTTTCATGAAAGAAGAAAAAAGTGTACAGTGTGCAGCCTGTATACTGAAAACAGACAGATGAAACTCTAGAATAAAATGGATGACTGAAAATAATGAAATCTTCCTCAGGATTAAATCTGCCTACTTTGGTAAACAAACTAAGAATAAATGGTACTTTATTAGCTTCATAAAGGGCATCTGCAGGAAAACCTACGTTTGATATTTTAATGATAAAAGACTGAACGTATTCCCTCTAATGTTGGCAGCAACTACTTCTGTTCAGTGTTGAACTGGAGTTTCTAGCCAGTGCAATAGAACAAGAAAAAGAAACAAGGCGTGCAGATTGGAAAGGAAAAAGTAAAAGGGTCAGTTTTACAAACAGCATGACTTTTTAGGGAAGACTACTGTAACTGATTAACTACATGATTGTCTATGTAGAATATCCTAAGGAATCTACAAAAAAGCAACTACAGCTAGTAAATGAATTTAGTGGTGTAGGATTGTAATGCTAGGTTGGTATTCAAAAATCAATTGTATTTCTATAAGCTTGCAATGAATAATTGTCATCTGAAATTAAAAACCCCTTCATGGTACAGTCAAAACATATGAAATGTGTAGGGATAAATTTACTAAAATGTCTGCAACTTGTACTACGTGAAAACTAAAAAAACTTTGCTGAGAGAATTTAAAGGAGATCTAAATAATAGGAGTTACTGTGTTTGTAGTATGTAAGATTTAATATTGTTAAGATTTAGGTCTTTCCCAAATATATAGATTTACTACAGTCCAAGTCAAAATTTCAGCAGGCTTCTTTGTGGAAACTGACAAACTGTTTCAAAATTTATATGAAAGTAGAAAAGGCTTTAGAAGCTCCAAAACAATCTTGAAAAAGAAAAACAAATCTGGGTGAACATACAGTACCTGATTTAAAGACTTAACTAAAGCTATAATAATCAATACAATATAGTAGTAGATAAGGCTCAAGAGATTTATCAGTAGAACCCAAAAGAGTCCAGAAATAGACTCACACCTATGCAGTTGTTTGATTTTTGAATAAAGCACCAAGGTAGTTTATTGAAGAAGAAAAGATAGTTTTTTCAACAAATGATGCTAGCAAGAAAAGAATGTTGACTATATCCTAACTCACACCATATGCAATAAATTAATATGAAATATGTCTTAGTTGTAAACGCAAGAGCAAAAAGAATAAAAACTTCTAGGAGAAAACATGGGAGAAAAATCTTAGTGACCTTTAACAAAGATATTTTAAAAAGATACAAAAATCATGAACTATAAAAGAAAAAATTGGTAAATTAGACTTCAAGACTGCAAAAGTAATGAAAAAGCAAGCTAGAGACTGTGAGGAATGTTTGTAAAATGTATCTGACTAAAGACTTGTATTTGGAATACACTGTAAGGAACTCAACAATAAGAAGGCAAACTAGTTAAAAACATGGGCGAAAGAGGAACAGACACTTTATCAAAGAAGAAGTAGATGGTACATAAACACTTGAAGAGATGCTCAACATCATGATTTGATGGGGAAATGGAAATTAAAACCACAGTGAAATACATTAGTTATCTACTGGAATGGTTAGAATGGAAAAGACTGACCATAACAAGTGTTGCTAGAATTCACATACATTGCTGGTGGGAATATATATAGGAGCAGTTCTGCTCCTACATATTTACCTGGGAAATATTACTCAAGAGAAAGGAAAACATATGTCCACACAAAGACTTGGACTCAGATATTCATAGTAGCTTTATTCATAGTAGTCCCAAACTGGAAACAACCCAAATGCCTATCAGCTGATGAATGGATGAGCAAATTGTAGTAAACCTATACAATGGAATGTTATTTAGCAATAACAAGAATGAATTTCAGGAGCATTTTGCTAGGTAAAAAAAGCCAGACCCAGAAGACTATATACTTTGAGTCCATTTATATGAAATTCTAGAAAAGGTAAAACTGTAATGACAGGAAATGAGTGGTTTTCCAGAGTCCAGAGACTGACTATAAAAAGACATGAGAGAAGAGTTCTTTATCATGCTTATGATATGATGGTGGTTACACCACTGTACACATTCGTTTAAGCACAATGACTTGCATACTTAACATTTTTGTATTATATATATTTCATACTTCAATAAAGCTCGCCCCTCTCTTCCCCAAATGAGATGGTTCCGAGCATCTTTCAAAACTGGCCAGTGACTTTTTTGGTTTTGTATTTTTCAATATTGTTACAGCCTCTTAGGTATAAATATTTTATGTGCTTCATTTCATTATAGTTATCCTCATTGATGTTTTCATTGTTCCATCTTTGGTCTGCAGCAGCTTATTCCATTTGATTCCTGAGTCCTTTTGACATGACCCTAGAATAGTCCTTGGTGGTTTCCACATGCTTTGTGATATACATGTTCCAGGTGCATCTTGTACATTTCTTGCCCTAGACATGTAGCTATCTAGGAGTCCTGGTTCCTTGCATTGGAGAGTGGTATTAGAGATCACGATCCGGATAATAAATGGTGCTCTATGGCTGCTAGATAGTCATTATCTTCAGCCTTTCTTTTCATCCCTATCCTCAGCTTTATTGAGATATAATTGACAAAATCGTAAGATATTTAAAGCAAATTGTGATAATATAATCATACACTGTGAAGAATTTCTCTTATGTAGTTAATTAATACATCTATCACTTCACATATTTATCCTTTTTTTTTTGGTGAGAACATTTAAGTTCTACTCTCAGCAAATTTCAGTTATACAATACAATTTTATCCACTATAGTCACCATGTTTTACATTTAGGCCTTTTCATCAGATAGTTAGGATATTGATGTATGATATGATAAAATACAAATTGGGTTCAAACTGATGGTTTCAGTTTAAATCCACAATTACAGATTTTTTCTTAACTTTGTTCTTCTTGTGTTCAAATTTCTTTTTGAACCAAGCGAAAATCTGAGTTCTCAATGACAAACATAATTAATGACTTCCTTTATCCCACACTACACAAACAACAGTTTCAGAATAATTCCAAAACTACCAACAGCAGTAAAATGATTTAAAAACAGTTTCAGTCTGTTTTTTCTTTTTCAGTTATTTCCGTCTTAAGGATAAATCCCATTAAGAATGTACAAATTACTGTGCTTTGATATCACTTTTAATATATTTTCTCTGGTTAAGCCACTATTTGGATGCACACTTAGGCTCATTGATAATTTTACATTTAATTTTGGGGAATCCCTTTTTAAAATTTAATTTCATTGCATAATTCATTTACATAGTTTCAAAAACAAATCTACAAAAAAAGGTATTGTTTAAAGAATTCTATCCATGTTCTTTCCACCCTACTTCCTCCCCCATGTGTAATTTTATACATTTTTTAATTCTTTTTAAAAAATATAATCATGTCTTTTCTTATCTTTCTCTTTTTCTTAGTTAAATTGTAGCATTCTGTAAACATTTTTCCATCTTACCAATATTCTGGAGACCATGGTATAGTGGTAATAATGATATTTCTCAACATTTCTTATTACAGTTGTCCCCTGTTATTCATGGGGGATATATTCCAAGACCCCCCAGTGGATTCCTGAAACTGGGGACTGTACTGAACCCTAGATAAACTGTTTTTTCCTATACTACATACTTACCTATGATAAGATTTAATTCATAAATTAGTTAATAGTAAGAGATTAACAACAATAATAGAACAATTGTAACTATATTTGTAATAACAGTTATGTGAATATGGTTTCTGTTCATGTCTTCCACCCACAAATCTAATGCATTTTCCATTTTAACTAAGCACCTACCACATACTTTGGCCTAATTTTTGCAGTTTGAGGTGCAACAGCAAAACTAATGTGAATAACTTTATCCTTCACAATTTCATGGATAGAAGATTCATTCATATCGTAGATTTTAGCAACCTCAGCATGCAATTTTTTTTTCTTATTAAGAACTTTCATCTTTCACTTAAAGTAGGCACTTTATGGTTTCTCTTTGGCATACCTGAATTGCCAGCATCACTACTCTTGCACACAGGGCCATTATTAGGTAAAATAAGAGTTACTTGATCACAATTACTGCCTGTGAACTGTTTGGTCTCTATTCCATGTTTTTCCTATTGAATGTTGGCCTTCATTTTTAGATTATATATTACTGATATTTACCCTTTGCAATGTAAGTTGCTTCCTCTAACCTCAAGTTTATCATTTGTCTTTGAACTTAGCTCTGAACTTTGCTTTGAACTTTGTTTACCACTTTACTGTGAGTTAGGTACAGGATTTTAGGAAGAACGGGCGGGTAGAGGATTGGGTCCTAAGATCCACAGTAGTTTTTGTGGAGAGAGGCTTGATCATAATGGATAACAGGGAGATTAGATTTCTGATGGTGATTAATATAAACAGGAATATAAGATGGAATGGATTTAGTCCATATCATTTTTAGTGGGTGTTGCTATTTTTTGTTGATATTTGTTAAGTAGAACCCTGGGGCATCATCAGATGGTGAGCCAAGGTTTAACAAAAGACTGAAGGGAAGGTGAAATAGAGAAGATTATTACTCACTGGTCCTGGAGAGGGTATGCTGGATGCCTCAAGGGTACACATGGGGGAGGTGGGGTCAGTGCAAGTTTCATACACACAGTGAGCAGCAGAACCTGGGGCAGATGCCTTCATTAGGGTCTGGGATGGAGGGGTTTGTGGTCCTGGGCTAAGGCAGGATTGGTCAGTTCAAAAGAGAAAGAGTTGGGAGTGGGGTGTCGATGACCTAATCGCAGTGGGGTCTCGATCTAAGGGACACAAAACGGGAAGGATCTGGGAGGCAGGAGAGACTCTTTATCATAAGGAGTCTTGGGGAATCGTGTCAGGAACTTATATATTTACTTGTGACTCTGAGGTCTGTTATCTAGGGCTTGCTGTAGGAGCTGGTGTCATTTCAAGGCTGTTTAGCCACAGGAAATGGATGCCAAAGCAGCAATGTTATGGAATAGTTTAGCTGAGCTGTCAACAGTGGGTTGGGAGCTCGGGGTTGACATAAGGTCCTAAAGATGTCATGCGATAAATTGGTTTAGGAGCTTTAATCAAACAACTTAGAACCAACGTTTATAGTGTGCGTCTGATGTCGGTTGCTTGGTGGCTCCTTTAGAGGACCTCTGTGGATGGACTACTTAGGAGGAAGTAATTCCCGTCTGGCAGATTGGGATATCTGCCATGGCTTCATAGTTGTCCTGAGACTATCATTGTATAGGTTCGATAAGTTTTTCGAGTCAGTTCGGTTTTTCTATTAAAAAAATTGAGTTATAACTCTGTCTTTCTATAGAATATAGGTTTAATGAATGTTAACTTAAATAACTATTGTTTGTTCTTATTTCAGGCTACAGACAAGAGAAAAGCTTTAGAAGAGACCAAAGCCTACACAACCCAATCCCTAGCTAGCGTTGCTTATCAAATAAATGCCTTGGCCAACAATGTACTCCAATTGTTGGACATCCAAGCCTCTCAGCTTCGGAGAATGGAGTCTTCCATCAATCATATCTCACAGGTAACAGTTTGTAAAAGGCTTTAAATTCATATTTAAGCAACTGGCAGCATATATCAAAGAAGTAACCTGGGTATATGGATCCTTGCTTCTTACTGATTAACTATAGTTATTATCACTGTCAGCTTTAGCTTTGAGTTCAGTAAACTTACTCTTCTTTTTAAATAAAATATGCACAACATAAATTTTACCAATCTAACCATTTTAAAGTGTATAGTTCTTTGGCATTAAGTATGTTCATATTGTTGTGCAACCATTACCACTTATCCTATTCTTCTTTTAAGACCTCTCCTGAAGTAAAATAAATTGCACATAATTAAAGCATACAGTTGTATGAAATTTGGTATATATATTATCCATGAGACCTTTAACACATTCAAGGTAATGAACATCCTCTCAGAATTTTCTCGTACTCCTTTATTGTTGTTCTTTTCCATTCCGTATCCTCAGGCTTTCTGTCATGAATTAGTTTATATTTAGTCAGATTTAATATAAATGGAATCATATGGTATATACTATTTTAGGGGGAGTGTGGGGGTCTAGCTGCTTTCACTCAGCACAATTTGGAGATTTATCCATGTTCTTTGTAGAAATAGTTTACTCCTTTTTATTGCTGAGTACTGTTCCATTATTCCACATTTTTATCTATCCACATGTTGATTGACCCCTAGACTATTTTCAGGTTTTGCTCATTACAAATAAAACTATGAACATTTGTGTACAAGTGTTTATAGGGTCATATGTTTTTATTTCTCTTGGATAAATTAATTACCTCTGAGTGGAATAAATAGATCACATGGTAGATGTCTTTTTAACTTTATAACCAAATTTATAGCCAAATTGCTTTCCAAAATGATTATACCATTTTACCTTTCCATCAGCACTATATGAGAGTTATATGGTTGCTTTGCATCTCAGCACTTGCTGTGGTCAGTCTTTAATTTTAGCCATTCTAATAGTAGATGTATAGTAGTGTCTTATTGTGGTTTTAATATCCATTTCCTTACTGATTAATGATTAACATCTTTTCATGTGGTTTCTGTAGATTTCAATATTTAAACCTTGCATGTCTTTGTTAGATGTATTCCAAAGTATATTGTATTTTTGATGCTATTGGGTATTGATTTTATAAGCTCAACTTGATTGTTTATTTCTTATATGTACAGAAATACAATTATTTATTTTATAACCTTGTTAAAGTCAC
The DNA here is from genome assembly GCF_014176215.1 of Rousettus aegyptiacus. Lineage (NCBI taxonomy): Eukaryota > Metazoa > Chordata > Mammalia > Chiroptera > Pteropodidae > Rousettus > Rousettus aegyptiacus. The sequence goes on from NW_023416285.1 coordinate 82,871,996, forward strand.
TTAATAGTGATAGCATATTGTGTAGATTCCACTGGATTTTTTTTCATAGATCATGTTTATAAATAAAGATAGTTTCACTTCTTCCTTTTTTTTATTTATTTCTTTCTTTTTATTTTTGCCTTACTGTACTAGGTTGAAGCTTCAAGACAGTGTCAAATAGGAGTAGTGAAAGGACATTGTGTTGCCTTGTTCCTGTTTTAGTGGAAAGTATTCAGTCTTTTACTATAAGTATTACTGTAGTCTATAGGTTTATCAGAAATGTGCTTTATGAGGTTGAGGAAGTGGCCTTCCAGTGCTAGTTTGCTGAGAATCCTTATCAGAAATGGATAACAGATTTACCTGTTCTTTGTCTGTTGAAATGATCATATATATACTTTTGGTTTGTTAATATGGTAAGTTATGTTTTTTCTTTTGTATGTTAAACTGGCCTTGCTTTCCTGGAATAAACTTCACTTGACCACGATGTATTATTAATTTCATAGATTCTTAGACTTAATTTGCCAAAATTTTGTTAAGAACTTTTGCATCTGTGCTCCTGAGAGTTATTGGTTTATAGTTTTCTTGTAATGTCTTTGTCTGGTTTTAGTGTCAGTGTAATGCTGGTCTTACCTAATAGATTGTCCAGTATTCCCTCTTCTTCCATTTTATGGAAAAGTGCATAGAATTGATATTCGTTCTCTTTTAAATGTTTGATAGAATTAATTCATCAGTGAAGCTATCTGGACCTGGAGTTTTCTTGTTAGGGAGGTTTTTAACTATATATTTAATTACTTTAGTAGATACAGGGCTATTCTTTTTAACTGTTTCATCTTGAGTGAGCTTTGTGTTTTTCCAAGAATTTGGCCATTTTTCCTAAGTGGCCATATTTACTTGCATAAATATATTTTTGATTTTGATAATTGATGCCCTCTGTTTTTTAAAATACAAATAACATTTTAATGAAAAATAACATCTAAAAAATTTGCGAGAATGGTATTTTTACATTTCTGCAAAATCTTTTTAATATTTTGTTTAATACGAGCTAGATTCTTATATTTGTTTCTCTATTCAAACTGTTATGATTTGTTGTGTTAGTTGAAGTGTATAAAGAAAGTGTGGCACACACAGATATATAGCAAAAAGGCAGGATCTCGATCTCAGGGATCTTTGAGTCACAAGTTGGATAACTCCATGACATTATGGGGTTATTATAGTTTAGTCTCTGTCATATGTGTTCCCAATATCATATATTGGCCATTATACTTAACATTTATAAAAATCTCAAATTTGTAATATGCTTTGAATTTTTTTTTTTTCTGGCTCTTTGTTATATAATTCTTGGCCCATTCTTACTGACTTTAGTGATATTTTTGGTGCTCTTATCCATAATATCTTGGGGCTTCTGCTAATCCCTAAGAGCCTGTTGATATTTATTTTAAGTTTTCTTAATCAGTTTCTTAAAGATATTTTGTGAATTTTAAGATTAAGCAGGCTACTCTTTGGCACTCCTTATAGGCTGAGTTGTGTTTTCCCAGAAGTCCTAGATTCCAGTACTTCAGAATGTGACTGTATTTGGACATAGGGTCTTTAAGTTAGAATGAGGTCAGTAGGTAGGGCCTAATCCAATATGCTTAGTGTCCTTATAAGAGGAGATAAGAACAATGACACAGAGAAAGAGGACCATGTGAAACAGAGAAGAGGGCCTATTACAAGCCAAGGAGGGAGTCTCAGAAACCAGCCCTGCCAACATGTTGATCTTGGACTTCCAGCCTCCAGAATTGTGAGCAAGTTTCCATTTTTTAAATCACCCAGTTACAGCAGCCTGTTGTAATGTTCTTGGTTAAGAATGCCTGAGGCACTCACGCGGCCATGTGGAGCCCCACAGACCTTCCCTCCATCACCAGTGGGGCCGGTGTTGTGGCTGGACCTGCCCTCTGTGTGACTCTTATGATGCAGGGTCATGTCTGCAAAGCCACTGGGGAACTTTGAAGAACAAGATTTGTTACTCACAGGTCTTGGCGAGTACATGACATGTCTGAGGGCCACATGACATTGAGGCCTGGGGTAGAGAGAGAGGGAGGGAGCATGGATCTGAGGCTCTGCCTTTATTAAAGTCTAACGGTGGGGTCCCTAGTCTCTAATAAAGATTTACTCTTTATTTAGTTAATTTAATGGCTAAGAGTGGAAATTAAGGCACAGGAAGGGAAAAACAGTGTCACTCAAGCAATCAGTTATCTAGGTTACATAGGGTTCCTAAAAGGGAAGCTTCATGAGTGTGGGCAGACAAGTTCTTTATCTAGTCATTTTTCTAGTAGCTATGTAATACAACTGGCTGGCTATATGTTTATTTGAAATGGACATCTTTGAAATGGATGCTTCAGCAATCAAAAGCTTAACATCATGCACTTAACACTGCACAGCCTTAGCAAACTAATCTAGCACTGTTATGTCATCTGTAGGACTATCACTTTTATACTTTATGTCAGCTACTGTATATAAAAACTGTTCTTCAGAACCTGAAATAATGGCAGAAAGATAAAATGCAGATTGTTTAGTGTCGCTCGCAGTGAGAAAGCATGGTAAGCTGAGTTAGTACCAAATGGCTAGGAGCATTCTATAGCACTCACTTGATTGGCTGATTTACCATGAGAAAAATATATTAACTGCCCTATTCAGTATTCAAATGGATTTATTTACTCATCTAGTGTTTCTAAGAAGAACCATATGGTGCTAAACCAAGTAATGGTCCCCAAAGGTATCCAATTCCAAATCCCTGGAAATGGAAATGTTACTTTATATGACAAAATGGACTTTGAAGATGTAAATTAAAGATTTGAGATAGTTGGATTATCCTGGAGATTATCCTGGATTATCCAGGTGTGCTGTAAATGTAATCACGAACTTCCTTATAAAAGGGAGGCAAAAGAGAATTTGACATAGAAGAGCAGAAATCCAAATGACAATGAAAACAGAGATTAGAATGATCTGGTGACATGCCAAGGAATGCCAGTAGCCACCAGCAGCTAGAAGAAGCAAGGAAGTAGATTCTTCCCTGAAACCTTTCAAGGGAGTCCGGCCCTTTTGATACCTTGATTTAGTCCTAGAAGACTCAGTTTGGGTTTCTGGTCTCTAAAACTGTAGTAGAATAAATTTCTGTTGTTTTAAGTCACAAAGTGTATATATAGTATACAGCAGCATTAGGAAACTAATACTCATGCTATAACAAATAGTTCTAAATGTGCTATGACTTTAGATTTGTGTAAATCTTTGATATTGGTTCTTGTCATCTTCATGGATTAAAAATGTATTTTTAAAAGAATATTATAAAATTGTATAATATCATCAAAATCCTGAGGAAAATGTGAAAAATTCTTCAAGTTTCTTGCCAAAGTTCAATTATGGAATAGTATTTCTTATCTTTAACTGTGTTATTTTAAGACTGATATCTGACTTAAACAGTTGCTAACTTTCCTTTTATTTTTCTTGAAAATGTCAGGGCCCCCAAATCAAATAATTTAGAGCAAATTTCCTCATCCCGTTTTTGGAGGGAGGGCATTTTCTATTAATTCAGCTTAATGAAGCAATCTCGCTTTCATTATAGTTGTTTAATTAAAGGTACATTTTAAAGGAACCAAGCTATAGTAAAGGTATACTAACAGAATATAGATTCTTCGCTGAATGCGAATACATACTACAGAGCATATAAATGTTTATTTGGGGGAGTTGAGGGGTTAAACCTTGTCATAGCATTAAACCTTATCTTATTATTCTCTAAAATTCTCTTACTGTATGAATAAACATTTATTTCAAAATGAGTTATTCTGCCAGAGATTCATAGCGCCTAGCACAGCGCCTGGTGCTTTCATATTAGTTGTTGGAACTTTTGAATTTTAATATGTTTTAAACATCTGAAAATTTTGAAGCTAGGTAAAAATGCTCTAAGATGTAACAAAGATTTCTGGTATAGCTTTGGTCCTCTCTCCTTCCCTTTCTTCCCTTCTCGTTATTAAAATACATGTATTAGCTAACATTATTTGTATCACTAAAATATACATGTGTATATATTTACTTTAAATTCTGTTTCTTTTTTAATGTACTAATCTTATTTCTAAGGCTGTTAATTACTGGCGTGGTACTAGAACTTCATGCCATCAGACGATTTACATATTTCGTTTATTTGAATAATTAATCAAGTATAGGGACCAGTAAACTGTGATTTGTATGGGCTAAATCCAGTCCACCCCATACCCATTTTTGCAAATAAAGTTTTATTGGAATATAGCAATGTTCCTTTGTTTACATAGCCCTATGGCTGCTTTCACCACTACAGTGGTAAATACTTGAGTAGTTATGACAGAGACCATACGGCTTACAAAGTCTAAAATATTTACTCTCTGGCTTTGTCCAGAACAAGTCTGCTGACCCCTCATGTAGTGTTTTGCAAACATTTATTTCAGAAATTAAATTGTTCTTAGGACTTGACACTAATTTCTCCAACTACTTATAGTAGTTGGTTCTTAAGATAATTTTTCTGGAGGTTTATTAGCTGACATTCTGAAGAAGCCAGGAATAGTGAGAAATGGGATTTGTGCAGATTGCATGATGATACAAATTCTCCAGGTTTATGGCTTCATTCCTTTGATATCTTTAGCATATAGAAGTTGTGTAGGAAATGATAAAAGAAGCTCCGTTAGAGGTTTAGTATTCTGACACCAGTCTGTATACGGTAGTACTGTTCTGATACTAGCCACCTGGAGTCAAGACGGCTCTCACTTCAGATGCCAGTGGCAAGTTGAGTCCCCATTCTTTCTACACTCTTGACCATCCGGTCACTAATTTGGGGGGTTCCCACAACCGTCCTCAGATTTGACAATTTACTAGAATGACTCACAGAATTAAGAAAACACCATCCTTGTGATTACAGTTTCATTTTAAAGATCAAGATAGATCAAGACCCGTCAAATAAAGTGACACATAGGGTGAAGTCTGGGATGGCCCCAAACATAGAGTTTTTGTGCCTCTTTTCTGTGAAATTAGGGTGCATCACCTTCCTAACACATCATTGTGTTCACCAATCAGAAAGCGCCACTGAACTTTGGTGTCCAGAGTTTTTACCAGATGTAGTAGGTATGATTGATCAAATCGTTGAGCATGTGATTAAACTCAATCTGTCTCTCTCCCCTGCTGCCCAGAAGTTGGGCTGACTTAGAGGCTCAACAAAGACTATCTGGAGAGCAGCTAATAGCAGGCAAACTGAGGGGGAGTGGGTTTTAGTCTATGCTTGGAAAAAGGAAACAGTCTTGGTGGGTTTCCTGTTTTTATAGCCAGTTGACACCATGCTAGACAACTAAAACTCTGATATAAAACTGCATACTGCTTGATGAATAAAAGGGCAGAATCATGGTGACCACAATAGCTAGAAAATGAGAGGAGAACGAGACCTGAAGAAAGAGAGCCACCAATTTTGCCATAAGTTTACCCATATCATAGGCTGACCCCCAGCTATGCACATGTGGAACAAACTGTAAGCACCCTAGTGAAGGCTGGAAGAACTGAGAGATTTCAGCCGCTGCCCAACTTAGAGGAAACAGTTTGGAGTTTAAGTCTAGCCAAGTTAATGTCAGCATTTTTCAGAGGACTATAACAGGATTTAGCGTTTTTGCAGGTTATAATTTATCATATACAGCAAGGGTCCCCAACCCCTGGGCCATGGACCAGTACGACCAGTCTGTGACCTGTTAGGAACTGTGCCATACAGCAGAAGGTGTATGGCAGGCAAGTGAGCGAAGCTTCATCTATATTTGCAGCCACTCCCCAGCACTAGTATCACTGCCTCAGTATCACCTCACATCATCAGACATTAGATTCTCATTAGAGCACCAGTCCCTGGTGCCAAAAAGTTTGGGGACAGCTGATGTACAAACTATTTATAATTATTAGACCTATGAAGAAATGGGAAAACATGACCAAAACTCAAGATACAAAGCATTCGAGATCAATTCTCAGATGATGTACATGTTAGATATATAACTGTTTCTTTATATGATCATCAGTCCTGAATTCAAGGACTTAAAACTTCATGGTTAAAGGGAAATTTAAGAAACTTGTTCTAGTTTCATTTATCATGTTAATGTGGAGTGAAATGCATTCAAGCCTGAGGTAATGGCATTAGACAAAGACACAGATGACTTGTTGCAGGTGACTAGGATCTAGGGTATACTGTTTGGAATGGGGAATGTACCTGGAGCTTAGTTTGGAAAAATAAATCTGAGGTTCTAAATTAAAATTCATTTCCCTTTGGTTTGGTCACACTGATGAGACTGAATGATGGATTGTGTTGTCTTAGTGGGGTAGATGGTATCCTTTTGCCTTTTTTCTGCCTCTGCTACCTTGGTGCTAGAAGTATAGCTCCTGAATCAGAGCAACACCTGAGAAGAAAAAGTATCAGTCTTCCTGAAGTTTGGACTAAACTAGCTTTTAATTTTGTCCTAATTAGTAGTATAATAAGGGACTGTTCTCATTTACTTAGAGTAAGAACTACTATTGTCAAAAAGGGACTTTAGAACCCTCCTTATAGCTTGATTATAAATAGCTCATGTGGGAGTCTCTTTCAGATCATGCTTTCTTTTGGTTATCTAAGCCATTCACCAGGCTACCACTTGAACCTCCTAATCGGTTTCTGAGTCTTCACAATAGAATGACTGATCTTGTTTCAAAGCCTCAAAATGGTTTTTTTCTTCCGATATTTAAACGTTAAATTCCTTAGCATGGCACAAAAAGCTCTTTGACTTGGTCTCCCAGCTTTCATTGCATTCTTGCCATACCTACCTTCTTGAAGTGTCTAAACATAGTATGTAAATTTGTGTCTCTTTGCTTTTCCATAATCTGTTTGTCTTACTTGGAATTAACTTTGTCCTGTCTCTGTTCTGCTTAACACAAGGACCATCTGAAGTCTCCATTGATTAGCTCAGGGAAGAATTACTGGCTCTCTCTTTGTGCTGTGCCATCTAACTTGTTCCTACTTTGTCAATGACTTGAGGTATGTGTCTCCCCTTCCTCACTTTTTAAAGGTAAAAAGCATGTTTAAGTCATCTCTTCATCCTTAAAACATAGTAACTGGCACTTAAGTGGTTTGAGAAGTATTTGTTGAAGGGTAAGGTAGTGTGGTATGGCATGCGTTGGAGTCACAAAGACCTGGGTTTGTTCAGATTACATAACTTCTTTGAGTTTAGTTTTCTCATATGCAAAATTGGGACATTAGTGCTAACCTTAGAGATAAAAATACTTGCATGTAAAGCACTTAGCCTAACAGCAGAATATAAAATGTTAGCATTATTAGCCATCATATTTCTCATACGTTCGGCATTATTAGCCATCATGTTTTTCATACATTCTCTTCTATTCAACCTCTCTTGCACTTTTCCTTCTAATTTACATTGCAAGCATGTTTGTTTTTTCTCCATCTTAATCTTTTTTTTTTTTTTTTTTTTTTACCATACCCTTTGAGATACTGAATTTTCTCTCTTGAGAATTCACAACCCAAGTTCTAGTATCTCTCATCTCGTGGCGTCTTCTTCATCCAATCATATGTGTGCCTCAGTCCATTGGGATTTGACTTTCTTTTTCCACTCCATGGATGTTGCTTTTCCAAAGAACAGCAATAATATGTTCGTTTTAAATCTAATAGCATGTTTCTTTTTTAGCTCATTTGTGTTGCTTTTACTTGTAGCATATAATAAATTTGTAATTATGTTTTTTTGTATGTTTCCTTATTTAATGCATGTGTCTTCTGTTGGAGGTAAGTTTAATGATGACAGGAACCTCATATGTTTTATGCATCACTGTGTTCCTCCTGTTTCCCATAGGGCCTGGCAAGAAATAGGTCCTTGAATCTTTGAATTATCAATGTAGCACTTTTGAAAATCTGTAGTCCTTTGCAAATAGGACAAAATTTCAATATTGTTTTGAGGAAGTTCTCCATTTAAAAATAAAATGAATGTACCCTAGTGTAAAATTTAAATTACCAGTAATTTGGTTCAAAATCTTAATAAGTTACTTAATATGGTCACTAACAGTATCTTTGCCTGTTCCCTGAAAAAGTCTAAGTGTGAAGAATTTTTTTAAAAAAATGGTCGAAGTGAATTAGAAGTTGCAATTAGGTATTACCAGTGTTTACATTCTTCTCCACATTCTCACTGTTTCTTACAGTTCTCGTAAAATGACCAGACAAGAGCTTTTTATCAAGAAATAAGAGAAAGAAGGACTTCTGCCATATTAAAAAAAAAATCTCTGTGCACATTATTTTATTAAAAACCTACACTTACCTCTATCATAAGATATATTACTCCTTGAATTTTGCCTTCAGGATAGAGGTTAGATTGTTAGCATGGTGTTAATGCAAGCATGATCTTGTCTCCTTGCTTCTCTAGCTTCATTCCTTTCCTTTTCTTGCTTTGTATTCTGTGCCTCAAACATCTTAATTAACCCACCGTTCTAGCAGTGTACTTTTTTAGTGGCTAGTTTCCTTGCTTGGAATGTCTGTCTCCCCTGTTTCCTCTGCCTGGCTGACTTGTACTCATTCTTTAGACTTCAGCTTAATTGTCCCTGTTCAGCGAAGTGGAAACCTTTTCCTTGGTCTCAGAAGGCCAGATTTGATCTTTCCATGTACTTCTCTGCATACTCCTACATGACAGATAACTTATGTTTGATCTTCCTGATCTATTTTCCTCCTTCATCTCCCCCAATAGTTGATTCTCTGGGAGGCTTACCTGTATTGATTATGTCCATGGGCATCTGTGACTTCTGGTTTCAGATTGAGTGCAGCCAGTGTGGAACACAGGCAGATCAAAAACAGTAAGACAGTTAAGCTCAGAATATTTATTTCTTTGGTTTCTTCCCTGTGAGTTGGCTATGTCCCAAGACAAGTCAGTACTCCCCTTAAGGTAACCTTCTCTATGTGATTTTCTCTTCCGAGTTCCAGTAGACTCTCCTGCCCCATATCTTTTTGGATTTATGGATATTACTCCTGCTGCTAACAGCAGTTCCTGTACCTTTTGTGTTCCCTCTCCCTCACCAAATCCTTTGGGTTAGTTTCTTTGTATATAAACGTTCTTTGAATTATTCTAATGGGAATATTTCATTACTTTATGATTGAAAGTCTGGCTGATATGATCCACCATACATTATTTCTGATATTGCCTTCTCTGTCTTCAGGAGTTGCCTGTTTTTGCCTTTGCCCTAACATAGGTAAATAGGAGGCTCATTTGAAGTTGAAAAGCTACCCTCCTTCCACTTTAGAAAGGACAGTGCTGCTTTTGTTTATATTATATATTGCAGTTTTATGTAAGAGTGGATTGATCGAAATTAGGATTGAACAACAACAGAAAGGTTTGAAAATCAATGAATGCAAGGAAAAAAAATCTTTAAAAATTTTAATTGACAATTAAGGTTCATTAAAGACCTGGCATCTGCCTTTATTTTTAACCTCATCCCACACTACTAACCCTCTTGGACTTTTAAATTCCAGGGATTTAATAACACCCTCTGCCATGTCAGTGTCCTGGAATGCATTGTTACAGACCTGTTTCACCTAGCTAACTCTCTCGTTTATCCTTGAGGTCCTGCCCTAAATTTTATTTAAGGGTGATTTTTCCCTAATGCCCCTTTCTGTCCTACCTTCCACCTGCACACATATTTTTACTGTTCTCTATTAACTCTTTTTATAGCATTCTATCCTTTCATAGCATTTATTATTAGAATTATATTATTGCTTGTCCTATTATTCAATATCTGCCTTCCATAAGGGTCAGTTGTGATTGTTGCTATATCCCCAGTGCCTACCGTGCACGTATCCATTTATTCAACAAATGAAAGGAAGTTAGAGTAAAGGGTCACAAAAGCTCTTTAGAATGTGGTTCAGAAAATTTAGGGCCATTAGAATTTTCACAGGTTTGAGTGGGGCCATCACTTTTTAATTTCAGATGATGAGAAAAATCAGTATATTCTCTTTTTAGATAAATCTTACTTGATTTTATTCTTCTGTAGATTAATGGAACATTGATCACTAAATATCTGAATTAATGAACTAAAAAATAAAGTCATTCTCATTTCTATAACTAAGTGATAAAGATGACTTAAAACATTTTTGGGGGGGGGTACAATTTTAAACTTATAGAAAAGTTGCACATACAGGAGACAGAACTTTTTGTTTTGAACTGTTTAACTTGCTGTTATGATGCCCCATCATCCGTGGATACTTTGATGTGTATTTTCTAGGCATAAGTACATTATGTTATGCATAACTGTAACACAATCATCAAAATCAAATAATTAACATTAATATATTGCTACGAGCTATTCTTCAAATTTTGTTTAAATTTACCAATTGTTCCAAAAGTGTTATAAGTAAAGGATCCAGTTCAAATTTATTCAGTTACCGCGTCTCCTAAGCCTTTTTCAATCTGTAAGAATTAGTTCCTCAGTTTTCCCTTGACTTTACTTGACCTTGACACTTTTGAAAATTATAGGCCAGGTAATTTGTAGAATGTCAACATGGACATGCTTAATACTCCTCATAATTACATTAGGTGACTTTGGAGACAATAATAACTTCCTATTTAAAAATCACACATTGTCTTAATTTTTAAAGGAAAGCCTTTGTTGTTTCCATTTTAAGTTGTTTACTAAATATTTTTAGTTTGGGGGCTTGTAAATTCATAATAATCTTTAAAGACAGAGAAAACCTTTAAAGAACCCAGCATATCCATCATGGCATAAAGTCCCTAAAAATATTTTGTAAGAGGTTAACAAAATTTACTGTCATAGGAATTTCTATTTCAACTACTCAGGATTAATTTATTTTGCTATATTTTGTCATTAAGATTATTTCTGACTCAAATTCTTCAGCTTCTGAATTGAAAGTGGTACTTGAGAATTTCTGAGACATAAATAAGTATATTTAATTATGGCAGAAGTTATTTCTAAAATAATCTTGGTTAAAAACAAATTGTACACATTTTAGTTCAGTTTTAGCTCTGAAATAATTTGAAAATTCAAATGAAGGCAGTCAGAATCACTGTTCTAAGCTTATTTTTAGATTTTTTTTTCTTTTAGCTGGTTTCCTTTCTAGCCACCTGCAGTTTTGTGTGCAAACTGTCCCCCCCACCAAGCTTGGCATGTAAGTAGCTTCTCTAATGCTTTGGTATGTTCTTTTTAAAGAGCAAAGTGTAAATTTAAAAACCTTCATTGAGTACTTAAATTTATTTAAAAGTATTTTAAGTAAAAATATAGCATTATTACAGAATAAAGGACTCTACCTCTAGGAATCCTTTTCGATTGTAGTTTATTTTGTCTAGGTATTATTGATATACTACAAATTATATATAGAATGTATCTTTTCCATTTTTTACTTTCAAATTTTTCCTGTTTTTAAAGATTTGTATCACTAAGCGTAACTGAATTTAAAAAAAAGTGTGGTATTTTAACTGGGACATTTATTGCATTTATGCTAACATAGTTATTGATATATTTAGATTCAAATGAACCACCGTTATTTTGTACTTTTTATTTATATCATCTATTTTCTGTCTTTCTGGATTAACATTGTTTTATATTAACGTTCTTCGGAGACCTTATTGTGTGTGTGCACGCATGAATATGCCATGTGTATATATGCTGCCTCTTGCTTATGGTGAATTGTTTCCTTATGTGTTTTATAAATTTGGATTGTGAGCTCATCTTAAGATCTCATTTTTGAGATCTCTGTACAGTCTGAGGGGAATACCATTGATAAGATAAACTGAAGGTATATTTTGAGACAGTTTTGGTCTGCCAAGTATTCTAGTGATAACCATCAATCTAGGAGTATTTAGAGTTTAGAACCTGAAAATTTCATGGGAACATGTTATACTTTCTAGGACAAGTGCTGTTCCCCCCTGCGCCCCGCAGTGTGTGTAGTGTGTGTGTGTGTGTGTGTGTGTGTGTGTGTGTGTGTGTGTGTGTGTTTCTTAGCTGCTTAACAAATTACCACAAACTTACTGGATAAAAAACCCACAGTGTTACTGTGTTATATAGTTCCTAGGGTCAGAAGTCTGAAATGGGTTTCACTGAGTCAAAATTAAGATGTTGCCAGGGCTCTGTTCCTTCTGGACGTTCTATGGAAGAACCTATTCTTTTGCCTTTTTTTCAGTTTCTAGAGGCTTCTTACATGTCTTGGCTGGCGGCCTCTTCCTCCATCTTTTAGCCAGAAATGGCCAGTTTAGTATTTTTCACTTGGCATCACTCTTACTAGCACTAACTGCTAGCTTCCTTTTCCCTTATGGAGACCCTTGTGATTACATGAACCCATTTCAATTATCTTAGATAGTCCTCCCATTCAGGATCCTTAATCACGTCCACAAAGGACCATGTGCCATATCAGTTCAATTTTCCCACCTTTAACAGGCTTCTAAGGACTTATATTTTGTTCCCATTTGCCATAAAAGTCCAATCCCCTTCGTTAGTGACCAAAAGGACCCTAGAGAGTGGCTTCTTTCATGTTTTTTTCCTCTGGGTTTTATCCTCCCTTTTTATACTTTCCCTGGATTTTCTTTACTTTCTTTAACATTGGACTGTGAACAGGTGGCTTGTAGTGGGGGAGTTTTCAGGTTATCTTATCTACCATATTGCCCCAGTTGACATTCCCTATGTTAGCAAGGTATTAATGAGTTTTAATAAGACAAAGCGTCTGACACTTTTATTTTTCTATTATACTTTAACTTAAAATGTTTTTAATTTAGCCTCAAAAAACCTCAGTAAATCCCATCTTTGTAAAAACTTGTCTGTTAACTGTGATTAAAATCAGTTTCTCTATTTGAACACTTTTATCAGCAAACTATCTTTTTTTCTTTAATCTGATCCAGTCTGTCCTGGTTTACTCTGATTTCTGCTGCTCAACCAGACCAAGAATCTCTCTTACCACTTCCTGCCTCCTTTCTTGACTGTCTGGTCAGTTGGTTCTCTTTCAATTAATATTTTTACTTTGTTTTTCTGTCTTATTTGAGCTAAAGGCATATAGATATTATTCAGTACCCAGCTGTTACCATTGAGCTTTATCTCACAATTTCTTTTGCTGCTTCCATTCAATAATATGTGAATCTGGTTAAAAGTCAGTCACATACTACATAAGGGATTATAATGAAAAGCCAAGTTCTGTATCACTGCTTTCTATACTTTGTCTTGCTCTCTAGAGCATTTGTATAGTGCGTACTGTGTATCAGGCTTTTTACACACGTGAACACCTATGAATTAATTCTTCTTTAGAACAACCCCATCTTACAGATGAAGAAACTGATCCACAAAGAAGTTATGTAACTTGTCAGGATCATACAGCTATTAAATGGCATTATGTGAACCAGGCAGTCTGATTTTAGAATCTGCTTCTTATCAGTATGCTATACTGCCCTTAGTTTTAGACTACAATTATATTCTCAGACTTTTAAAAGCAATAGTTCATTTCTTCTGGCTTCCCTTGTTGTTACTGAGTGATCTTTGTCTCTGATTCTAGATCCTTTTTGTATAATGTGTTTTTCTCCCTGGAAACCTTTGGAATTCTCTGTAGCTGTGGTGTTTTGAAATTTCACCAGGATTTAAGTTGTTATTAGAGTCTTTTAAAAGTAGACTCTGCTGGCACTTGGTGGGCCCTTTCAATCTGGAGTTATGCTACTATATTTAGAGGATATAGTGTTATTTGTTTGATAATTTATTTTCCTCTACATTCTATTTTTGTTGTTGTTTGGTTTTTGTAGATGTTCTATTCAGATATTCGACCTTTAGTATTAATGTTTTAGTGTGGTTTTCCTTTTCTAGTTTCCATCTCTTTGGGAGACTTACCAAGCTTTCTTTTTTTCAAGGTGAATTCTTATTTATTAATGAGTTATCTTTTATTATTCTGTATATAATGTAAAAAAATTTTTTTAAAGTATTTCTCTAGTCTGTGCAAAACTTTTTTCTCTCTTCTAGTCCTTTTTTTCTGTTTTATTTTTTTAGGTCCCTCCCTACCCCCTTAATGAAATGTTGCCTCAAATAACCTGGTGATCCTTGGCTGTCTACTGTCTGTTTAAGAATGAGGAACTAAAATGCTTAAAAAGGAAATTATGTGACAGAGACTGTTACTTGGTGGTGAGGGGGAGTGATTGGGCTTTGAGCAAACTTTCAATATGAAGGAGTCATTCTTGTGCCATACTATTTTGCAGTGGATAATTTTGTAATTTTTTTTCATGAGAACTGCATTCCTGAGGGAATGCTGGTATTCTTAGACCATGGCGAATGGAAAGACTGGGGACTCTACTGTTGAGTGTATGTATAGACACTCACTTAATTCTCCAGTTTTTTTTAGCTCTGTTCCTCACTTTTAAAGAAAAGTGGTTTTAATGGGATAAATTCACATACTAGACTATTCATCCACTTAGAGTGTACAATTCAATGGTTTTTGATATCTCCACAGAGTTATGCATCTGTCACCACAAGCAATTTTGGAACATTCTCATTACCCCAAAAAGAAAATTATTAAACACCATATTACGCCTTTGCTGTTAATCCCCAATCCCTGTATCCTCTCCCTACCCAACTCTAAGCAACTAGTAATTGACTTTCTCTCTATATAGATTTGTCTGTTCTGGATATTTCATATTAATACAGCATGTGGTCCTTTGTGATTGCTTCTTTAACTTAGTGTGACGTTTTCAAGGTTCATCTATGTTGAAGTATGTATTAGTACTCATTCCTTTGTATTGCCAAATTATATTTTATTTTATAGATATATCACACTTAATTATTTATTGGTTAATGAACATTTAGATTGTTTTCAGTTTTGGGCTATTACAAATAATGGTGTTGTGAACACTTGTTTACCAGTTCTGCATGGACATATGTTTTCAGTTATATTGGTTATATACTTAGGAGCAGAATCATCGCTGGATCACAGGGTAACTCTTTTTAACCATTCAAGGAACTGCCAGCTGTTTTCCAAAGCAGCTGTACCATTTTACATTTTCACCAGCAGTGTATGAGGATTTCAGTTTCTCTACATCCTCCTTAACACTGTTTATTTTTTTTATCAGCCATCCTAGTGGGTGTCAAGGGGTATCTCATTGTGGTATTGATCCTTTTCCTCACTTTCGTAGTCTGTGGAACCTGTTGCTTCCAAATTCTGAGCCTCTCAAAGGTTATTTTTTTTCTTTTAAAAAATATATTGAAATATCTTTTAATATATTGTATTAGTTTCAGGTGTACAGCATAGTGATTCAACATTTATATCTCTTCTGAAATCATCATCATGATAGGGCTAGTAATTATCTGTCATCATACAGTTATTACAGTATTCTTGACTATATTTCCTATGCAGTATCTTATATCTGTGTGACTTCTTTATTTCATAACTGGAAGTTTTTACCTCTTAATTCCCTTTACCTATTTGGCCCATTCCTCTACTCCCCTATATTTTTCTGTTAGGATAAATTGCCTTGCAGTCTCAGGCATTTTGGGTTCTAGCTTCTGTTGTGATAAGTTAATACCCCAAATGTGGTCATTACTTATAAGAAGAATTACAGGACCAAAAAATATTCCTCTGATGAATGCGAAAGAAATGAGCCTCAGAAAGGGCTGCTATTGAGTGGAATCCAAATCTTTTCAAAGTATTGGATATGACTCTTCTGATAATAGTGATTTGCACTCCTTGTTACGTGTTTCATGTAGCTAGGGCATCTTAAATGGACTAAGTAACAATTCTTAATTCTAAGATTGCTTATGACAATTGTATTGTTGACTATAAGCTTTAACTTGTTTAGTATCATCTAGTAAACTCAGGGTTAAACACTTGAATATAGATTGGAGAAGCAGAATAATAGTAATAATAAAAGCTACCATTTATTTTGTTCTTTCTGCATGTAAGAAACTGTTAAAAGTCCTTTATATATATATTAATTCTAATTCTTATAATTGCATGAGGTTGATATAATTCCGTTTTAATCTTATCTGTATGGTAAGAAAACTGAAGGCATGACATGGTTAAATAACTTGTCCAAGGTCACACAGCTAGTAAATAGTAGGATCTGCTTTTAAATCTGTGCAGTCTGGTTCCTGAGCCTGTGCTCTTAGTAATTAGACTATAATGCCTGACATTTCTACAGAATTTTAAATATATTAAGAGAGAGACACTCTTCCTTCTTAAATATTAAATATTAAAACAAAAGTTAATTCTTAGTGAGGAATAGTAATTGGGTAATAAGTTCAAATTCATGACCTGATGTTCAGAATCTAAACTGTGCTCTAATGTTCTCTTTATTACCTTAGATTCTAGTTTGAATGAAAAATGATAATCACTAAATTGAGCACAAAAAATTTTTTTTGAAGTGGATATATAATTACCACGTGGAGTGCTCTATAGTATGTCTTATATTCTTAAGCAAGAGGAGACAAAAATGTCATTGGATGATAGTAAAAAATTGGAAATGGGCCAAAGTGTTAGTGACAGATCCAGTTTTTCCCAGGATAAAATATTTCAGAATAATTCTGATCCAGGTGTTTTATATTATGTTTTTCAACCAGAGTCTTATTTTGTAACTCATCTTTTCTAGATCTATTTTAAAGTGTGTATATATAGGTCATTCTGAATCAAGTTAACTTCACAGTTGATTGGGACCTTGTTTCAAGCTTATTGAACAAAGCTCTGTAACTCAGAATTTTGGGCATAGGGCCATTTCCAGAGCCTGCTCCAAATAAGCAGTAACAGACGAAGATTGTCTCTTTCTTGGCTGAAGGCTTTCTCTGTTTGGCTTGCTTGTCTCAGGACTCTTTTACATTTTTTCTACCCATTTCATACCCCTTTCCTATTTCTATTTAGGGTAGAAGTGTGTTGATTTTCATTCTATAGTTATTATTTCAGCAAACATTGATTGTGCTTTTTACTTACATATAAGGTTCTTTGCTTGTCACTTATAATGCCCTCCCTGTGTTGGCAGAAGTAGTTATGAGGATCGCTGGCTTTCCAGTATGGTATTGCAGAAAATACGTAAACTATTAAGTATTTTTGCTATGTCATATTTTTTCCCTGCCTGCCTTTCTTTTCTGTCTTCTGATAATTAGAAAAGCTTTTTCTGGAGAATCTTTGAAAGACGAATGTCCCCAACCCCCACCCCAAACTAGTAAGGAAAAGGAAAGAACATAATTAAAATAATGTTTCTGCACAGTAGTTTTAAATAATCATATCTTAAAAAGATAATTAAAAATCTCGCCTACTTCAGAAAATTTATCCTTTTAATTCAACATTTGTTTTAAAAAACATTCTTTCTTAATAGGATAACTTTCGGAATATTTTAATCATTTTTTAGAACCTTTGCATTCCACCAAATTTATTTAGTTTCTAAGCTCATAAAGGACCTACTTGGCCCTTTAAAAAGAAATTGAGAGATTTCATTTTTCAGTTTCCTTAGTCTTTCTTTAATAACTCATAATAAGAGTAGAATTCAGCTTATTTTTATTCACGCTATTTAAAATTTAATCTCTGAGCAGGTGTTGTATTTTCATGCCTTTTTGCCTTTGCTTACGTTGTTCCCTCTGCTTGAATTAATTTTTCTTTGCCCCCCGCCCCCTTTTTGGCATGCCAAATGTGTTTGGCTAAAATGAGGTTTCTTTTATGGAGTCTTTTGATGCTGCTCCAGGAATATTAATCATTTTTTCTCTGTGCTCTATTTGTACTTTGTGTACAATTAAAGACTTTTGAAAAATTATACTTAATACATTCAAAAGGATAAATATAGTGTGTTATAAAATTCGTAATAACATAACAAACATCTGTGCATCTACCACCAAAGTTAACTAAAAAATCAACTCTCTTTCTTCTATCTATATGTTTCAATCCATCCACCCAAAAGAATGTTTATTATTTCTTTGCCTTTTCAGAAAGTTTGTTATATATATGTGTAGGCCTAAACAATTGTTGTTTAGTTTTGCTTGTTTTTAATAAAAACAGATTTATTTTATATGTAGTCTAGTATGGCATGCTTTTTTTTAATTCAGCATTATGTAAGATTTATCGGTATTTCATATATAGTTCACTCAGAGTAGCTCATTTATTCTCATTAATGTATAGTATTTTAATTATAAATATGTCACTTATTTGCATTTACATTTAATGGATCTGGAATTGTTTTTCGCCCTCTGTGGTGTGAGGTGGGGATCCATTTTCAGTGTTTTTATTTAGATGGCAAACAAGTTACCCCATTTGAATAATGCATTCCTTCCCACTGTGTCATCAGGATAAGATACCAGGTTTGTTTCTGAGTTCTCTCTTCTGTTGAATTGATCTATTAACCCTTTGTTAAGAGCCCTACTGTCTTATTTACTATGACTTTATAATAAATCTCAGTGGGAAGTCCCCTACTTCCTTTCTAATTTTTTTAAGACCATGTTTTGGTCATTCTTTCCCCTTTGCCCTTCCATATGTATTTTGAAACTATGAAAAAATTTTCTGGAGTTTTTATTTGGAAGCATTGAAGCCATAGATCTGTTTGGGAAGATTTGGCATCATTGGATATATGATATCCTACATTGAATAGGATTAGGGGAATGGGAGAGAGATGTATGGCTGTCAGTAGGTGGGGGGTATGCTGTACCTGGCTTTGAAGGCCACATAATTACTTCAAGTTAATATTGTCAGACTCCCATTTCATTGTTTCCTTATTTCTTCCCTTATTTATAGTTGGATGGGGATATAATTCCTTATGGTTTTATTCAGGGTGTTCTGATCATTTTTGGAGGTGGAATGTTTCTGTTGATTATCTTATGTTCCTCATTGCCATTGTTCTCTCTCACAACTCTTTATGTTACTTGTACTTGTCATATTGAGTCTGCCAGCAGAGATTTCTAGTTGTGTTATATTAGCTCTACATTATGCCTTTTATATTACCCAGATTCAAAAGCCTTGTTTGCTCTGTATTAGAATACTGCAGCTATGTCTTTGAACTTGCAATACAAGTTTATTTTATATTGCTGAAGTGCAATATAAAATATTAATAAAGTTCAAAAAAATTTAAATGTGAATACTTTCCTCACATTAAAAAATTTTATGAACCATTTCATAACTTCAAAACTGGACAAAGAAATTGTTAAACTATGCATTGTCATTTGATGATTGGGCACTAAACAGGAACACTGTCCTGTAAACTTAGTTCTTGGATTTTGTCAGCTTCGAATTGTATATAAAGTCCTTAGGAATGTACTTATGTCTTAAAAGGTGATCCCCCTGACCATGTTCATTCTATCCATTACTTACAAATTTATCTCACATACATTCTATTTTATTTCTCCTTCAGATGCAGGATCATCAAGCATGATATTCATTTACCAGATTTTTGTCTTTGGGTTTCCATCTTTTCTCTTCTTTGTTCTACTGATATCTACATCTGTAAGATCTGCTTTCTTTTTTCAAGTGAATTTTAGCTTTTAGGGCTTATGTACCTTGGAGTCATTGAGTTTCAAACTTGTAGAACCTCATTGCTCATTAGATTGGCTTTGAGGAGTCCTCCAAAATGCTATTATTGCTAGTGACAAAACTGGAGATTTGAACAGAATTCACCTTCGTCTTTCTTTATTTTACTTTTAAAAACAAAAATTGTATACTTTTCAGGTGTACAATGTGATAATTTGATATACACCTATATAGTGAAATGATTATACTCAAGCTAACTAACATATCTTCACATAGTTACCTTTTTTTTTTTTTTTTGGTGGTAAGACCACTTGAAATGTACTCTCATAGCAAATTTCCGGTATTCAGTACAGTATCATTAACTTAGTTATCGTGTACATTAGATCTCTTACTCATCCTGACGTAACTGCAACTTCGTAGCCTTTGCCCAACATCTCATTTCCCCCACCCCAATACTGGTAATTGCCTTCTCCTCTGCTTCTGTGTGTTCTGCCTTTTTAGATTCCACATATAAGTGAGATCATGAAGTTTTTTTCTTTCTGTTCTTAATGTCCTTCAGGTTCAACATTTGTTATATTTCTCATATGCAATGTGATATGTCCATGTTTTCATATTACCATTTTAGAAATACTTTACCTAAATTGCCAGGTTGTAGATTGGATAGTTTGAAATAAGATTCAGATTTGGTTAATATTTTTTAGTGCTTTTTTGTTTCAGGCAATATCATAGGTTCTGATATTGTCCCATCCCCATTTTATATAAGCAAAATGGACCCTTAGTGAGTTTAAAAGCTTGTGTAAAATTTCTCAACTAGTAAGTGAGAGAGCCAGTGTTCAAACCTAGGTTTTCTAATTTCATGTGTGTGTGCCATTTTTTTTTTTTTTAAACTGTTTTCTTCAGCTGTGCTTCATAGGTCCACAGATTGCTGCAAGGTGATCACTTGTACCTTCTAGTTCCAACTAGGGTAACTCTTAAATTTAATCTCATGTATTGGCATTGAAAATTAATTTTCTGTATATTAAACTGCTTTTGCTATCAAAAGGTGAAGAAAAGAAGTGTGAAAGTAAGGATTCAAGTATGTGAAGGAATTAGTCTTACTGAAAAAGCTAACTTTGTCTTGGTGAACATATGCATGCCGTTGTTATACAAATGTTCCAAGACTGTTCCCCTCCTCCTACCTGCTTTATTCACTCACTCTGCCATATGGAAGATTGTGCATTGCCGGATGGATTGTGATTTGGACTTTCATTATTCCTAATTGGGAGGCTGGGGAGAGGATAGACTCAGAAAAATTTTCAAGTAATTTGAAAGTGTGTCCTGAATAGTCGTGCAATGTGTGAGGGAAGTAGGAAGGGTGAAAAAAGATGATTTTAAGGAGAGTCATGGACTCCATGATGTTTAAGGAAAGTATGGAAAAAACTTGAGCCATTTTGAATTTTTTTTTTTCCTATGAAGACTGGGAAACTTGTGGGATGTTCTTTTAATAGGATTTAAGCCGGTGAGATATCTTCACATTTTTTCACTTTGTTTTCTCAAGTTTAGTGTTTTTGTAAAGATCGCCATGGTTACACCATGGAGAACAGATGAGAAAGAGGCTAGATTGAATGCAAGTGGACCAGTTAGGAGGCTATTGTAATAGCCAGGTTGGGCGATGATAGTTGATTGACTGGGATTAAAGTGTTGGAAACAGAGGAAACAAATTTCTGATGTGTACATTTTTTTTTTTAAGAGAGGTATAATTGACATATAACAATATACTCGTTTCAGGTATACAGCATAATGATTCGATGTTTGTCTATATTGTGAAGTGATCACCACAGTAAGTCTAGTTAACATCTGTCCCATACATAATTATAAAATTTATTTTTCTTTTGATGGACTTTCAAAATTTACTCAGCAACTTTCAAATATATGATACAGTATTATTAAACTGTAGTTGCCATGTTATACATTATATCCCGATGACTTATCTATGAGCTTGTTTTTGTCATTTGCTTTTTAGTATTTGTCTTTCTCTTTCTGACTTTTTTCACTTAGTATAATGCCCTCAGGGCCTATTCATGGTGTCACAAATGGCAAGATTTCATTCCTTTTTTTATGACTGGATAGTATTCCATTGTATATCTATATACTACAGCTGCTTTATCCATTCATCCATAGATGGACACTTAGGTTGTTTCCATATCTTGGCTATTGTAAATAATGGTGCACTGAACATGGGGGTGCATATATCTTTTTGAATTAGTGATCTTATTTTCTTCAGATAAATACCCAGAAATAGGTATCTAACAGAGCCATAAAAATTTTGAGTTTCTCCCATCCACAGAGTGAACTGGTATACCCAGATTTGTCTGGTCCTCAGTTCCTATTGGGGACTTGGCAGATTTGACCCCACTGCTGGTTATCTTTCTCTTTACAGCATCCGAGGTTGGGGCATAGGGAGGGGTTGGGAGAGAGCACCTGTGTACCAGTAAACAAGGTGCATTTTATTTTGAGCAGTACTGTAGCTGCAAGCTGATCAGCCAATTAAACCGATGTTGCTTTTGGTTCATCCAAAGCCCTATATTTTGCAGCACAGTCGTCATTAACTGACACCATCCATTTCTGCTCGGGAACACCTTGATTCAGCAGCCGCAGCCACACTGCTTTCTGGCACGGGCCATGGGTTTGTATCTTTTGGTTGACTTGGGCTTGATCTACGCAGCGGCATCATTTTTAGGAGTCCACCTAATTTGGGCCATTTGCGGCTCCATTGTCAAGATAATATCTCTTAAAGTCTTGCTGGATTTTGACATAAGGATTAGGGATGATTTCTAAGGCTGGTAGGGCTGGCAGCAAGAATTCATGTCATTTCTTTAGATGATCTTCTCTTTCTCCAGTGAATCACCTATATCATCATCTTCAACTCAATTCTGTAAGTAAGAGCCCTAAGAGTAGTCAGTACCCGAGGGAGTTGTCTCAGGAAAGTTCCCCCAAGGGGGCCAAGCTCACTTAGAGCAGACTTGACCTGCTGCCAGAAAATACTGAGGCCTTTTACTCACACAGTGGATTGAATGTTGAGAAAATAGACTGCGGGAGGGGCTGAGCAATAGGATAGCCTTCTGTTGCCATTCTTCTTTAACAAACATTATGTGCCCTGCCTCAAAGTTCTCCTTGCAAACTAGCCTAAGTTCTAAAAGATTCTCTTGGTTCTCATCACAGTTTCAGTTTTCCTCCTGACACATTGCTCTGTAGGGGACGGAATCTTACTTGCTCCCTCCTCCATCCACCAGATAAATCTTAGTACTAGCTGTTCAGAGGGCACACCTGCTGAGGCTGATCGTCTGCTTGTTGGAGAGTTGACAGTATGCGGAGTCACTCAGGCTGCTGTCTTTGAGCATGCTACTTCCTGGTGCTCAGCCTGAACGACCTCCTCATTTCAGTCTCATCAACAGCTAATAAATTTGAGGACCATTCATTGCCTGGTTGACCTACAGTTCCCATGGTCTTCTCTCAGTTCCTGTTAACCAGCCTCTCATTCCACTTCTAGAAAGCTTTGTCTTTGTCAGCATTCCATCCTCATTGCCAAAACTGTCAAAAATTGCAAAGGGTTTGAGATTTTACCCTTCACGCAAGCTAACCAGTTAGCATGCCACAATATCATGGATCCTGTTAGAAGACATGAGACAGTCGAAAGATGTCATTACTCATGGTAGTAGCAGTAGCAAGAGTGTCAGCATTTGTGCCAGATAACCAGCCCCAGTTTCCATAGGTTTATTCCAAGAGAGCCAAGTGATGATGCCTACACAGAGAATGGGGTGGGTGCATAGAAGAAGGGAATTATCAGCTAAAGGGAACAGATCTTTTATAATGGGCAATAAGCCAACCTTTGCCCTGGAGAGTGACATTATCTTTATTATACTGGACAATACATAAACCTGTATTTTCCTTTCAAAGGAGATACTATATCTTACAAGGCTGTTTACTGTATATATATCCACAACAAACGGAGTCATTATCTTTTCTTGCAAGATTGCAAAAGTGCTAGAGACCCAAGGAAAGTTGGCTCCTCTACCTTGCTTTGGAGCTGGGAGAACATTTTTGATTACAGGTTCCTTCCCAATTTTTAAAATTCTGGTGAAGTAGAATCTTAAGCAAGCATTAATGTTAAACTTTTTTTTTTCTGACATTGTCTTTTTGCCCCACTCCTTGCTGCTTCAGTTCAGTTTCCATCCTTTCTTTTTCTCACCTAGACTACCAGAAGTCCCTCCTAACTGTTCTCACTGCCAGTAGTCTTGTTTTGTCTGTCCTCATCTCCTCTTCCAGAGGAATCTTTTAGAACTGAGATCTGATGATGTCACTCAATTTAAATTTGTTATTGGTTTCCCCTTACTCTTAGGACAGAGTTTAAATTGTTGAGCAGTTGCATAATTATTGCTTGTGTACTAACTGTTATCCAGTTTTTAAATGTTAATAACTAAATAAAAAATTTTGAAGTAAAGGCCAACACTAGGTAGGCCATATGCTGCTAGTTTGTGACCTCTGCTTCTTATCATCTTTCTCTGCATGAAGAAGTGTAAGCCACTCAGAGCAGGACTTCCTTTTCACAAATGCCAAGACTTTAGGAAAGAAAATGGCTTTCCCAAGAATTATTTTAGACTCAAATTCATTAAATTAGTTTGTACTTGTAATTACCTTTAAGATATTTCCTGTTTTGAGCCTTAAGGATAATTACTTAATTTTGAAGGGAAAGACATAATATTCACTAGACAATAGACATGTGTTACAGTCTTATGGTGCAACCTATATATCATCCAGTATATATGAATATTATATGTATTATTTACTGTGCCTGATAATATTTTCTTGCTTTTTTTAAACTTAAAATATAGACTGTGGACATCCATAAAGAGAAAGTGGCCCGAAGGGAGATTGGTATTTTGACAACAAATAAGAATACATCAAGAACTCACAAAATAATAGCACCTGCAAATATGGAGCGTCCTGTAAGGTATATTCGGAAACCTATTGACTATACAGTTCTGGATGATGTGGGCCATGGTGTCAAGGTAAGCATTTCTGTATTATATTAACTTGAAATAATTTATCCAATAAATACTTTGGAGAGGAAAATAGTGATAAAGATAATTTTCTTGAATTAATAGATGTTTTTAGCTATTAACAAGCACTACAATTTTCACAAAATATTTAATATTAGTTATGTTTTATGCTAACCTTGGGCAGAATTTTACCTGTGGAATGGACTGTATTCAAGAAGATTTTAAGACTTGAAAGGGCTGTTTATTAATTAAGCCATTTGAATTCAGGACTAATATTATCAATTTGTGTTGTGAATACCATGTCTTGCTTTCACTACCGAATGAATACTTACAAATAAAAAATTTATATGCTTTCCAGAATTGGCTTAGAAAAAAATCTGTAAAACTTTATTCCTAAATATATGTATACATTAGTGCATTTATGTGGATATAGATGTAATTTCAGAACATAGGAAAAATAAAAAAATTTATGTGATTTTGTTTTGTTCACCATCCCTGACTCCTCCACTCCTCACTGTAACAGGCTTTTAGGAAAGAAATTATTTGTTGCCCATGTCCGTTTCCTAGCATAGCAGAATTAGCTGCTCCGGAAGGATACCTGTAGCCTGTCAAGTTTTTAGGTATTCATGGGTCATTTTGCAGGCACCTGGAGTGACTTGAATTCTTAGCCATCTTTGTTCAGGGTGAACTATTCCTTTGAAATTTGATAGTCTCTTTCCTAGAGGACCATTATTTGATTTTGTTCTTCATTTTTAGAATATTTATAATACTTTTTTAGGGGTCACCTAGAATATTAATGGTTGATCAGACTGGGGCTATTGCTGGATCTGTTGCATTCTGAATTATCTGGGGTTCCTGATCAGGAGGGGAGTATAGCTGACAAAATTGGTCTGTATTCTGCCCTTCTTCGAGACTGTTAGAATCTCCCTTTTGCTCCTTTGCTTTCATGCTTGGAAGTTATATGTAATGTTGGGACACTGCAGATGTAGAGGAGGCAGCTTGTTTGTTTCTTGTATTTGTACCCAAGGATGTGACTAGGGTCGTATAAGAGCTTAAATTCAATTCTAATATCAGATATTTTAGACTAGATTGATATGGGATTTGGATTTTGAGAGTCTGAAAGAACTTCTTTTGTATTACATGCCTTTAATTAAAAATACGCATTCATTCACTTTCTTTTTTACCTCATCTTGATTTTTCTTCCTATTAAGCAATATATATTCATAAAAAAATTCTTTTACCACCTTAGAAGTGAATATCCTATGTCATCCCTCCACTAAATTGTGTTTAAGTTTAATGCATAATACTTAGCAGGGTTTAAGATGAAACCACATTTTACAAGGACATTTTAGTGAGAATATTTAACTGTTTCATCTTATATGTGTAAATGGAAAGTATAAACACATCATAATACATATATACTGAAAATATTCAGATGTGAATTTTGGCAATCTACTTTTCGTAATATAGATATTTTAGACACAGGGTTTTTGAGGGGAAAAAAAACTAAGAATTGAGGCAAAATATACATAACAAAAAATTTGCTATTTAAGCATTTTAAGTTACAGTCCTGTGACATTAAGTACTTTCTCATTGTTACACAGGGTATTTTAAAATATATTTTTGACTGGGGGTAGGAGGATGGGTGTTCTGTGAGAACATTATATCTTAGAAGCTGTAGCATATTTGTCCATATTTCGTTTCTGAGTTATAAAAAAAACACAATTATTTTTACCTTACTAGTCTCATTGCTGCTTTGTTTCTCTAGTTTTCCGATTTTTCCATAAGATTATTGCTGGCTTAATTAAAAATTTCTAGTATACCTTATCTTCAAGGATAATGATGTTATTAAAGTTTAATTTCTAAATCCAGGTAAGAAAGGTAGCAGCTAGGTAGAATTCCAGACATTGTTTCCAGGTAAAAATGAGCAATATCATTCTAAACAACATTAAAGAATACCAAAATTCTGGCAGTTTCTAGAAATTATAATGTATCTAGGACAAAGTGCATTCCTCCACTAGAATGCTTTTTCTTAATGTTGCCTTTATGATCACCTGAAAAACGATGGCTACATATTTAGAACAGAATGTTTTGGAAAGAACTTGAAAGCTCAAAATCTATAAAAAGTTAGATTCTACAACCTGACAATACTTTTTCTAAAGTGGCATAGTACAGGTAATGATGCTTTAGGACTGTATACATTATTTTATATTCATTTGTACATGTGTTCATATTTTATATGTATGTATTATTTTATATATAGACTAGTCATGTTTCATAGAAGTAGCCTTTAAGATCAGAGCAGCTTTTCTTTAGTTTTGAGTTTTGACTGACCTAGTTCAGAAGAAAACTTAGAACTAAACCTATAGCTTCCTGCTAGTGTTGGCCTGGTCAGATTTGGATTCATAAATTATAAACAAGAGTTTCCAGACCCTGTTTATTTATTCCTTAGTTAGAATCTGGCTAAGCCATTACTGTGCAGAGTGATTTTGTTTTTAAACATTGAGGTGTTAGGTCCTTTTCCGAATTTAAAAACAACCTGTTGTTTTGAATTCCAACACTTACAGTTTATCACTTTTTGAAAATACTAAACCGTTCAAATAATGAATACTCGTACCTGGGCATTTATAATCCAGTAAAGTATTAAGTCTTGTACAATGATGTATTAAAGTAGCCTTATATTTCATATATTAAAGTTTGCTTGTTTATAATTATGATCAATTGGATAAAATACTGATCTAACAAGTTATTGGAACTGCATGAGATTGGCATGATTAAGTGGTGGTTTCTTTTTTGGAATAGTCTTTTAAAAATATGTGATACACATGAATATTTCTCTGCTGCTTAATAGATACATTTTTATTTACAAGATATTTAAAATAATGGCTGGGTAAAGTCAGTAAACAGGAATGGAATAACTGTAAATGTAAACCTGTCCTATCAGATATAACTTATTTAGAATTAATTTCTACTTTTTCCCCCCTTTTTTTTGCCAACGTAAAGTGGCTAAAAGCCAAGGTAAGAGATATTACTTATCATTTGATCCACAGTATTACCTCTATATTGATAGAGGCTGCAGAGCCACTAAAATTTGAAAACTCTTCCTATGTCTGTCTGCTTTTTCCCCATAGGATATATGTAGATTAAATATACTTAAACTCAGTTCAAATCAGCAACATTTAGCTTGGATGTGTTAATATATCAAAGATATATTGACATCTGCATTTATATAGGAACATTAATTTTGCTAACATTTATTGCTTTGCTCATTTTTTGATAGTTGCCTTGCTTTTATTGACTTACAATTAGGAGGTTTCCCAGACATCATATATGACTTTGTTACTGAATTGTTAGGATAAAAATTAGTTTTCAGATAACTATTTTAACAAATTGACATTGAGATCTGCAGTTTATATTATATTTATGTAAGCATTTCAAAAATTTTGGGAAACCCAGTATTTGAATGCAAATGTTTGATCTCAGTTGACATGTTTAACAATAAAAAAATATAGAAAATGTAATAATTTTACCTGTATTTTGCCATAAATTGGTATGGATAGCACAAAATAATAAGAAAAGCCAAGTGCAAGTGGTTTCTTGACTTTTTAAAATATAGTACCAAAGTCTGTTGTTAAAACTGTCTGGGAATCCTTCACATTCTGGTATTAAAAAAAAATAATACATGGTATCAAAACACTAAGAGAACAATTTGATATAAAAATAAAAGCTCTTTTTTCCTACATTTTAGCATGGAAATAACCAGCCTGCAAGAACTGGCACACTGTCGAGAACAAATCCTCCTACTCAGAAACCACCAAGTCCTCCTATGTCAGGCCGGGGAACATTGGGGTAAGAATTCAACTATATTTTACAAGAAAATTCATAATTTTAAGGAAAAGATGTTTATGTGATTTAAATGTATAAATCCTTGCTGTGTGACCTTCTCTATGTGACACTACCCTTTACACACTCATTTTGGTTCTTACTTCCTTGAACAGAATCCAAAATGAATCTGCTTGTTTTATAATCTATATTATAATATTCTCTGTATTTCGTACATGTGTAAATGAGCATTATTTATTTTTTATCTTTTAATTCCTTTTTTTTTTAAAAAAACCCACAAATTTGACAAGTTCATTTCAAATGAAATGACCAAAGGATTCCGGATGGTGCTTTTCACATGTATTTACAGTATTTATATTACAGTACTTTGAATAAGTGGTCTATTTTGTGTAGTTCGGCTCGGTAACCTGCAGCTCTTGTCTCCTCTACTGCTTGCCACCTGGGACTTAGGGGCTCTTTACCTGAAGTACTTCTAACTGTGCTTCTGCTGGTAATCTTGGGGCCCTTCACATTTGAGTAGCTTTTGGGAAGGCCAGTTGGAGAAGTAGAAAAGATAACAGTTGGTGGCTTCTTTCTTCTCAATTCTCAATGCAATAAAAATATTGAATAATGGGTGAGACGTTCTGAAAGATTGTTCAC
Source organism: Rousettus aegyptiacus (assembly GCF_014176215.1). Classification (NCBI taxonomy): domain Eukaryota; kingdom Metazoa; phylum Chordata; class Mammalia; order Chiroptera; family Pteropodidae; genus Rousettus; species Rousettus aegyptiacus. Next base: position 82,900,961 of record NW_023416285.1, read on the forward strand.
CTTAGAATTGGAAATAGTACGTTAGAGTTTTTAGTGGAGGACTAGGAAATCATTGTTTTATAGTAATAAGAATCAACAATCAACTTTACTGAATCTTGGTTTTTACTTTCATTCTGTAAATTCCTTGCCCTTGAAAAAAACACATAAAATTATTCAATAGAAAAGTTAAAATCATTTATTGAAAAAGTAATGGCATTACGCTTAGGATCAGAATGTACTTGTCCATATCTTTCCACATTGAGGTAGGAATAATTGCAGAGGAGATATTTAGCTTCCATAATGTACAAGGACAATGGCTTGTGGGTAACTGGAAATAACGCCTATTTCTAAAGTTTGGTATTATTAGGCATTTAAAAAGTTGTAAACAGTATTTTTTAAAAATAAGGGTAGAACTTTTAAATTACCCTTTCTTTTGGTTTTCCTAAGACAAGTTAACATTTTAGTTTTTGCATGAAGCAACAAAAGTTATATACTACAATTAAGAATTTTGTAAAAACATTTTATTAAAATTTTTCAAAACTCATGTTATACTTCATTACAAAGGGGCAATCACAGATTGGGGAGAAAATACCATTTTATCTTAAGTGTTCATTGTTCTTTTCTCTAATGCTTCTTTAGACGGAATACTCCTTACAAAACCCTGGAACCTGTTAAACCCCCCACAGTTCCTAATGACTACATGACAAGTCCTGCTAGGCTTGGAAGTCAGCATAGCCCAGGCAGGACAGCATCTTTAAATCAGAGACCAAGGACACACAGGTAATCAGTCCTTTAGGTTGAGCCTTTGGACATGTGAATGTAAAGGTTATTGACTGGTCACAAATTCTATAAAGTTGTTGAGTAAGGTACTGCTCTAATGCTAATATTGAATGTAACATTGAGGGTAATAATATTGTATATGTTCCTGAAAATTTTTGTCATAACTCTTTTTTAGATTTTTAAATATATATTTATTCTATTAGCAGATTGCTACTATATCTTCCTTTTGACAGAGGTACAGATGGATATCTGGAATAAGGCTAAAGAGTATTTTTTGGAATGGTCTTTTTTAAAAGATCAAAGCAGCTACTCTTATTGTTTTGGATAAGAGGTTAAATATCAGAAATTATATAGCATGATTTAAATTTTTAAGAGGTTGGAGGAAAGAAAACTTAGCTTAGAACTGAGCAGGAATTTATTGAGAGTTGATATACTCCAGAATATGTTATATAAATTGGTTAATAAAAAAATACAACAAATCAACTACCCAGTGGATTTTTAAAAATTTGGTTATGGAGCACAACCTTCATTTAGAAAAGTATACACTTTATTAAGTATACAACTTAATGGATTAATACAATTAGAACATACTCATGTAACCATCACCCATGTCTGAAAATGGGATATTACTAGCAACCCAGAAGTCCCCCCTCAGGCCCCTACCCACTTATTGCCTCTACCTTCTTTCCCCCAAAAGTAGCCATTCCATTTTGAGGCACTTTTATAAAGCCAGACAAATATCGCTCTTAGATACAATGTAATTGGGATTCATTGTTTTTGCTACTCTTAGTAAATACTTTCTTATAATGATATCTGTAGTTGAGTGAGGACAAGTTTGTTACTGAATTATTTTATCAAAGGTTGGTTTTTCTCTGTAGTTTTTATACAACTAGTTATTAAGAGTTACTTCATTAGATATTAGGGACATACCAATAAATGGAGGTCCCCCCCCCCCCAGAAGCTCATTCTGTTAAAACAGAGATCAACAAACTTTTTTATAAAGGGCCAGATTGTTAATATTTTAGGATTTGTGGGCCATATGGTCTCTGTTGCAGTTACTCAGCTCCCCACTGTAGCACAAATGCAGCTATGGACAACACGTAAATGATCGAGCGAGGCTGTGTTCCAATAATATTTTATATATAGTACTGCAGTTTGACTTTCATATAATTTTAGTGTGTCATAAATTATACCTCTTTTGATTTTTTCCAACTATTTAAAAATATAAAAAATGTTCTTAGCTCACAGGTTGTAAAAAATTGGATCATGAGTCAGATTTGGCTCATGAGCTATAATTTGCCAAAATAAAAAGAAAGGCACATAAGCCAATAATTGTAGAAGAGGATAATAAATGCAAAAATATTCATAACATCTATGATGCATTGCTGGCACAAAGCAGAGTATTGATCACCTGGCTTGAGGAAATTAAGGGAGGCCTTCACATTAAAGCTGTTTTTGTTATATAAACATCTTTCTCTTCCTTTTTCTTTCATAAACAAGTGATAATGTAATTATAGAATGATCACATTGGAGAAAAGAAGTAAAAATTTAATCTAGGCAGTGCAAGTCTGTGCCCTGTTAAGTTTCTGGGTCAGTGATGTTGATTTTAAAACAAAGTGTGGAATCTGAGTCAACACATGCACATATGTACATTTTCATATGTGCGTGTGCATACACACATTACTAAAAACAAGTATTTAGAGTGAGTGAGGTCATATACCTAAAGTGGCACTAAGTCCATAGGAATTAGAATAAGAGGGAATTGTTTTAGAGTTTGACAGTAAAAGCTTATCTAGAATGCCTCGCACTGCTTCACTACTGTCTTTTTTTGTTGTTTCACTCATTTTCCAGAAAATTTCCTGTTTTATCACCATTCCTTGAGATGAGTGGAGGTTTTCATACTAATTCCAGGCTAAAACTGGTTAACCTTTTATTAATTTCTGTATCATCTTGTACATTTTCTCTTGTGGCATGCTTCACACTGTTTTTTAATGTCTCCTTTCCCATTCTCAGCTCTGAGCTCCATGACAACATGGTTCATGTCTGTTTTTATATCACTGCTGTTCATAGTAGATTTTAAATAAACCGTTGTTGACTCATTGCACTATAAAACTTTATTGGTCACCCATTTCTCAATAGGATGATCTCTTCTGATAGTTCTGAGTACTGTTATGATTCAGTCTATTTTCAAAAGATTGAGAAATGAAGTGATTCTTGTGTTTCACTCTAAGTATTAGAGTTAAAATTGACATTGAACAGTTTTTAAAATTTATATATACACATATATATCATAAAGGGCTGTAGTAAATGGCTTTGAGTTGATTATGGTGATTGTTTTGGATAAATCTTTAGAATTACTTTTTCACAATTTTTTCTTCTCTTTGCAGTGGAAGTAGTGGGGGAAGTGGAAGTCGAGAAAACAGTGGAAGCAGCAGTATTGGCATTCCCATTGCCGTGCCTACACCGTCACCACCCACTATTGGACCAGGTATGTTATTTATTAATCTATTTTAATATATGGTAGTATTTATGCTCTTTACACAAGTCTGAAATAATTTAGTTTTATTAGATAAAATTATTTACTAAATTTATGTGATCATTGCTAGACTATAAATGTTAAAACATTTTTTAGGTTATTTTTCACACATTCTTTAGGGTTTTACCAGCTATTTTTCCTCACATATGAAGCATATTAAATAACTTTATTAAATAACTTTTTGGTCACTTTGCTTTAGAAGTACTTTCCAAGGGGACTAGTCAAGAATGATAGTATTTCGAGAGCAAAGCAATATTGTTCATACTCCAACCAAAGGATCAGTGTCTATAATGTGAATTATGTATCAGCGCGTTTTGGCATTGCCTCATAGGCTGGTATTTCAACTCTGGTGTTAGTTTCTTCTGCGACTTTATCATATTTATATATAATATTCAATATATATTTCAGTAAAATACCATGAATATAAAATGGGATTGTAAAAGGAAAAGTTCTTTTACTTTTTAGATTATATAAAAATTTTAAAAATCATTGCAGAGCATTAAATTAGTCCCTTGATTTCTAGTAAATGAAATGAAGACTTTGTAGTGTTAAAAATTTACAGTTTAAAAGTAAATATGATAATCAGAACTGTTAGGTAAAAATTATTAGCTTCAAGAATGTTGAAAAAGGAGAAAAGTTACTTACAAAAACAGGCATATTTTATAGTTAATGCAGGTATGAACTCAATGGCCTCTTTACCTAGTAAAATTCTTATTCATTTGAACATGCTTTACATATGGGTGTGTCTCTCTCTTTTTTTTTTCCTTCTTTCCAAAACATTGTACTTTCTTACTGTTTCAGAATGTTTAGTTCTCTTTCTTGCACTCTGACCTGAATTATAAACTATTTTATTAGAAAACATTTCTGTCCCTCCTCCTTCTGGAGCTCCACCAGCACCACCTCTTCCACCACTTCTCCCAGTGAGCACTGTGATAGGTGAGACTGCATAACCATTGGAGTGATTTACCTTACTTTGCGTAATTCATAATAAACTCCTCTGTTAGACTGCTAGCTTTTATAGTTACTAGGTTGTAAGGGGTAATACAAAGGTTAAAGTGTTAAATCTAATTTACACTAATCTTCTGGTGAAAGGCCTCTGAAGTTAAACAGAAAACAAATATAGAATAATAACTTCCTCTGTAATATGGAGTATTTCTGTGCATTGTTTATAACCAATTTAATGTGGTTTATATTTTTTATTTAGATTTTTCTAGGAAAAGTATAGCAGTGATTGTTCAAATTTTTTTTTAAAATTAGTATTGTAATCTTTTTTAAAAAGTGAACCTTGATTTGGAACTCCCTGGTATATACAACAGTCAGAGTACTGGAGTAAAGGCAGGAGCAGAAGGAAGAAAAATGGAAAGGAAAATAATGTGCGGTTTGTGGTGCTTTGAGGCTTTCCTATGGATCACAGTTTGAAAAACTCTGATATAGCCCAGTACTTAGGACATCTGAAGGGCTCAAGAAACCTTTTTTTTCAGTAAAATACTTTTAAATTGTTCCCATGTTGAGAGTGACTAGATTGAGCATAAAGGGAATTCCAAATATAGACTCAATATAAAACCGTTCAGCCTAGAAATACACAATAGCAATAATCTGGGTAGAAATGGATAATGAGATGTTTCAAATAATGAGAGCTGAGTTTCATTATTGTGAAATACAGCCTTCCAGCAACATCTTTTCAAACTTTTCTACTTGTACTCAAAGGAAAAGGAGCAAAAGAAGGTAACAAAAGACCCTAATAATAGAAATTGTTGGCAGACAGTCCATGTGAAAAAAAATTTTCTTCAACCCAATCGATCATCAGAAAAATGAAAATTAAAACCACAGTGAGATACTAATTTTTATCCACCAAATGGGTAAAAATGAAGTCCACTAGTATCAAATGTTGATAAGGAGAGGGGCCGTGTCAGGGAAGTACATTGCTGGTCAGAGTTTATTAGTTGATACACTCACTTTGGAAAGTAACTTATTAACTAGCCAAGTTGAATGGGTTTCTACTTTAGATTTATCAATTTCATTTTAAAATATTTACCCTAGAGTACTGGTTCTCGAATATGTTATGGGATTCCTGAGGGTTGCTAAGATCCTTTCATGCAGTTTCTGAGGTCAGAACTATATTCATAATAAGATTTATTTGCCTTTTTCATTCTCATTCTGGAATTTGCAGAGGCTACATGACGTACGATAAAATTGCTTTGATAGCTAATGGAATTTGTATTTGTGGATTCATGTGTTTTAAAGATATATCACTTTTAATTTCCAATATGGTCATTACCTATTGCTATAACCCACCTCAACAAAAGCTTTTTGAGCTTCTCTAAGTTTAAGGAGTGATCCCTGAGACCGTAAAATTTAAATACCACTTCTTAGAGCGGTGGCTCTTTGAGTGTGACAGTGACACTTCCCCTCCCCTGACCAACAGCATCTTCATTGTGGGGGAACTAGTTAGAAATGTGAACTCCCAGGTTCCACTCTAGATTTACTCAGAAACTCTGAGAACTGTATTGTAATAAACCCTCAAGGTGAAATTCTGATCAGCGGTGAAGTTTGAGAACCTCTGTTGTAGAGGAACTCAGGAACCGTATTTAGGAATGTTCATAGTAGTAGTGTTAGTAATAGCAAAACTCTGGATGCAACCGAAATGTCTAATAATAGAATGGATAAATTGTGGCATGTTTTCATGTAAAGCAATAAAAATGAATGATATATCGATACACTTAACAACATGGATGAATCTTAAAAAATAAAATCGTAGGTAAAAGAGCAAGCCAACAATACATAATCATGTTATAAAAATAGATAAATTTGCAAAATATTTATGTGTATTATTTAAGATTATGATTTTTTTTTTTAAGCTGTATATGGTAAAAAAAAAGAAGAAAAAAACCTGAATGTTTAACACATACCTTTTGGGTTTATGATCCCAAAGGGGGCATATAGGAAGCTTCAGTGATACTGGTAATATTCTATTTCTTGGAGCAGTGTATATATCTTATTTTATTTTTTAAAAATTACGTATACTTATAAATAAGATATATTTTTGTAAATAAGTTATGATCATTACATATAATTACATAATACATATTACTATATAGCCATATGCATATATATATAATTATATGTATAACATAGTTATATGCATCAATACACCTTTTAGTATTATGATTTATTTCATAATAAATGTTAAATTCTAAAATAGGCATAGTTCGGAACTGCTAAATAGTTGGTTTTTGGTTTTAAATCACCAATAAACTTGGATTACATATACTTTTTATATAGGTCAGAGAAATATGAAAGTAATTTTACAGAGATTTTATTAAAAATGGTTACAGGATTACTTTTTAGTTTTCTAGAAAACCTAGCTGTCCAAAATTACTCATGAAAGCTTTTGAATAGAATGTAATTTTTAAAATGTTTCTATTTAGAAAATGAATATGTGGATGATTCAAATAATTAATGACTGCTTATGGCTTGGGAGCTCCAAAGTGTTAAATATTAGCACTTCTTTTAATGAACAACCTCTGCTGTACGGTTTCATCTAATAACTTTTACGACCTCTAGGGGAGGTTAAATTAGACACCTTGAATGAAAAGAAACTAAGATGACGCCTTTTTACATATTCATCGCTAGGTGTTTGGGTTGGGTACAGAGGATAATCTTAATTCCAGAGTTATCTTTGGAAAGTATAGTTAACTTTAGAGGCTTTGAACTTAATTAACCTTTTAAGTATAAAACTTTTGAAATGTTAGTAAGGATGACATTGAATACAATTTTAAGTATTATTAATACTTTAGTCACTTTAGATATGCATGATAATTAAAAAGTTTTTTTGGGTGTAGTATGGAAAAAAAGCTCTCCAAATATGGAGAAAGAGAATGGATTTTCTACACAAAGCTACTTTAAAATGTCTATATTTTACAGTCTGAATCTTTTTTTTAGTTTTGTCAGTTACCAAAAAAATATTAAGTGATAGGGAAAAGTATGTTATACTTAAAGTTTGGAGATACACAAGAAATCTGACATTATTTAAGAGCTTTGAATCTAGAATTTGTACTTCTCTTAAAAAAATGATTCAACTATAATATGTGTTGATACTGCTACTAAAATAAACATTCAAATAAATATAGTATTATATGTGGAAAATATGCTTAACTATTAAAATTTTATAACATAACTTGGATTTGACTGGATAGATTCTTATACTGTGCTTCGGAAGATTTGGTATTGGAAAGGAAGAAGTTTGTATAGTAGATATTAATTAATACATTCACGTTTAAAAACTGATGTTTTTCACCAAACTATCTTTTGGTACCTATTTTGTTGCAGAGACACAATTTATATATAAAAGTTATATGTTCTAAAATGATACAGAAAAAAAGGTATACATAATATTAGCAAAATAGAATTTAGAATTATGCTAAATTAAAAGGCTTAAGAATGTTACTTACTGACTTTTGCAGCTTTCCACGCTGTATCTGTTTTTCCTTGGTTGTAACTTCAGAGATAGAGCTATTTGTGTTTTACTTTTACTTTTCTCTTTATTTTGTGCTGTGGGCTTTAAAAAGTAATAAACATTTCTTACTGGGAGCCCCTCGCTTGTTCTGCTATTGGAGGTGATATACAGTGCTCAAGTTCTTTGTTGGTTGCCTTTGACTAATGCTTTTCAGCGGCCCCGGGCTCAGCTCCTGGTTCCCAGTATGGCACAATGACCAGGCAGATTTCTCGACACAACTCTACCACTTCCTCGACATCTTCTGGTGGATACAGACGAACTCCCTCTGTGACTGCTCAGTTTTCTGCTCAGCCTCATGTTAATGGAGGTCCACTTTATTCTCAGAATTCAAGTAAGCTTGTGCTTTGCAGGCAAACAGCACCAGTGGAGCTCCTTTTGAAAGAAATTATTGGAAACTGTTATTCTTGCCAGTGATAGACAACAATTGAAACCGTGCTATTTCATGTTTATTTTTGCTGTAGGAAGTTAGTTCTTGAATCATTACCATTTAAAAAATAATTGCTTATCACTTTCTCTCAAAAATACGGTCTTAGTATACTTGTATACTAAAATCGAACCTTAATATGTGTTTATTACTGTAAATAAAACTAGAAAAGAAAAACACTGAAATTAAGCTGAATTTATTTTTATTGACATTTGAGACTATTCAGTAACAGTAAAATTTAATATACTGTGAACGTTGTTTTTCTTTAAAATAATATAATGAAATTGCTGGCTATCACTTTTAAGCTTGTTAACCTATACTGAAATGAGTTCAAAACCATTAAAAAACATTTGTGATGTCTGCTTATTCTGTCTCTGAATAATTATAACAGTGGGGAGGATTTTCTGTTCGATTTCTCCTGTTCACCTCAAATTGCACATCTCAACACTAACTGCAATCAATGCTTAAAAGCTAATAAGATTAGAAAATAGTTTGGGCATATAATGTCAGGAAGATCAAATTGCTTATGGTAGTCATTAATTTCACTCTCATAGTAAGATGCTTAATCCAAACAGGAAAAACATAAAGAAATCCAAAATGAGACTATTGTTCAGTTATTTGTTACTGGCTTGAAGAGACGGTCACTGGGCCTAGACCGACACACACTTTCCCCACATAGCTTTTGCAGCTACTTTCTAGAGCTGTATGTTTTATTAATTTACTTAAAAAAAATCCACCGACCTCTCCATGTTTACTTAGGAAGTTGATTTAAGTTCTTTTTATTTAGAATCATGTTCTGAGCATAAATTTTAAAGCAGAACTGGGGGAAAGTTACCTTATTTTTTGTTTAAATTTTAGAATTAAAGCTTAATTGTGTTATAGCAAAAAAACTCATGAGAATTCAAAACCACTTTAGCAGAAATGTCAGGAATCTCAAATTTATACAATGTTTTTCTAGACTAAAATTTTCATACAAACTGCTAAGAAACTTTACCAATTAGAATTTTACCTCACATTTTCCTTGGTCTCCTTTGATGTAGTGGAAGGTAGCTAGGGTCTGAATATTCCACAGATTATCTTATTATTAACCTCACTATTATGACCTATTTTTTTCATGTTACCTTGCATTTTTAAATCCCATCTTTATGTTTATTGTTTTTTCCCTCATTTAGGCATTTAATTTATTCTGCAAATAGAGTTTCTTGGTGACTTCTTAACTAATCCTGTTTCTGTAGTTTTATTTTAACAGTATTTAAGTGGGTTGCTTATTCTCAGACAAGACATTTTTATTACTGAATGTCTATCTTTTCGATATTATAAAGCAAATTTAGCCTCAAATTTTAAATATATTACTGTGTGTTGTCAAATTAATTATCCTTCAATCTGAGTTACTGTTGGTGTTGTAGTAGTAGTATAAATGTTTTTAGTGTTTTGATGTGCATATTTCTTCCTCTGTCTAAATGTGGTGGTAATGATTAGTATCTGTGCAGTGTAGCTTTTCTTTTTCTTTAAGTACTAACCAGTATGGCCAGTTACTAAGGGTTTCTCTTTAACATTATTTTTTTAGATTTTGGAAGGTTTTTTTTTAAGTCAAAAACTGTAACATTTTATTCATTTAAGAGCCTTCTATATACAGAATATCAGAATGAACCTAGGACCAATTTCATAGTGAATGGAATGCTGTTTTTAGCCATACAGTGAATATTATGACACACATATTGCTTTTAAGTTATTGCTTCTTTGAACACTGAACCTCTTTCAAATTTTTATGCTTACGAACAAAATTTGTAAATTGAACTAATTGAAACTACCTTTCGGTTATTGATTCTTGGGAACCAGTAAATTGTTTTCCTCTTGTCAATTTAGTGTCACTTTTTGGTGACTACCAGTAAACAGGTTGAATTTTTGAGCAATCTTTGGCAATCACTGTCTCATTAAAATGAGACAAAGTAGTAAACATAGGTATGTTTCCTTCTAGTTTGCTACAATTTTTAATACATTTGCTGCCCACTTGAGCATTTGGAATTATTTTTTATAAATCATGTCCTCTCCAGAAAGAAGTTGGAATATGTTTCCAGCTACTCAGTGACTTGTTAGGAATTACTTCAATGCAAAGAATTCCATATTTTAACTGAGTGTTAGAACAGGTTTCCTTTTTTAGATCAGTGATAAAAGAAAGGTCACTTTTGAGATAATTTTATCCCATAAAACTTAGTGAACAATTAATGTGGTAAATGGAGTACTCTTACTCCCTAGTAAGAGTGATGTCTTACTCTCTAGGAGTAATGTCTTTAAAATTGTCAACTTAAAAGGTAATAATAGCCTTGTTTTACAAACAAGGGTTTTTCCTGGAGAGCTGTATATAAATTTAGACATATAATAAGAACTGTCTTTAAAGGAAACCTGTGATGAATGTTGTTATCTATATATGGGGTAAATAGCTATTCTATAATATTTATTTATTTATTTGGGTTCTAAGGTATAACATTACCTAATATCTAGACAAACCTGTTAGGTTATAGAAATGTGACAAAGATGCAATATCCTGGAAATCTCTATCAGTATTTCACTGTTAACTATTTTTTTAATCTTTTCTGAGAATTTGAAAATTACATTTCATGGCAGTGAATGTGATGGTAAATTTAAATCTTCCCCAAACAATATATAACATTAGGATTAAATTAAATGTACTTTTTAAAAATAAAATTAACCAGTGGGCCAAGCACAACTGAGCTTTAGGTTTTTACTAGTGGGTAATGAACTTGAAGAAGGTTCTGCAGGTTTTTGTTTTGTTTTGTTTTTGTTTTGTTTTGTTTCATTTGCAAACTGTTCTTTGCATACTTATGTTTGTGGTCCTTGTAACTGACTTCTGCTTTTTGTTTGTTTCCTTTTCTTTCCTTTATCTGTTTTACTTCCCCCATACTGTGTCATTGCCACCAGTTTCTATTGCTCCACCCCCTCCCCCTATGCCTCAGTTGACTCCACAGATACCTCTCACAGGCTTCGTGGCCAGGGTGCAGGAAAACAGTAAGTTTGTAAAAACTGAGTTATCAAAGAGTAGAGGCTGTCTCCTTATAGCTTGCATGGCTGATAAGTCATCATTTTCCTTACTTTTATTGAGACGCTAATCTTATCTTGAAAATAGGTGCAGATATGTTATTTAAACTGAAGAGCACGGTCTTCAGTTTTTTCTCTTGTGTGCATGATTACTGACCCATATAAATTTTAAAACTACAACTTTCTTACATATTTACATGATCTAAAACATGAAATCTGATCTTTGCAGATTCTTACAGAAAGCATAATCAAACATAAAAATTTAAATTGGATGGAAATTACTAGCTTCCCATAATTATTAGGGTAATTAGTTAGAAAACATTTTGTTATTCTGTTGCCAGCAAATTCATCAAGATATAGATAGTTACACTGTGAGAGTATCTTTATGCAATTGGGACAGGTGTTTTTTTTTCCTGTAGTTAAAAATTTTTGGAGAAAGCTTCGTAGCCTCAGATTTTGATATATAAATAATTTTAAACCTATATGAAGATTCTCTGTTAGAATAAGAATGAATCTATAAGAATAAGTAAATTACATCCATAATATCTGTCCATATAAGAGTGATAATCATTGTAGAGTCCTCTTTGTGTTTTGGCCACATGCAAGCCTATGAGGATTATTTATGAATATGCAAATCTGTCAGAAATATTTTAGGTCTTCTTTGAAGGAAGGTGAGAATTAATGAATTTTGGAAATTATTTTGAATATGTAGATATAATTAGGATAGAGTTTATATTGCTGCTTGATTAAGGTTCTGGATAATGTATAATCCTAGTTATACTATCATAGTGAATGTTATTTGGCAAAATGAAGAATATCCATTTCCTTATTTCCTTCAGTCAAATATTTGTTTATTCAGTGTTATGTACTAGTAGTCTTTGGAAGGAATACACATAGTTTAAGACAAAGTCCCTATCTTTAAGGAATGTGTGATTTAATGGACTTTTTATAAAGCATTGTATTTTCAAAATGTTGACATTTCTGAGTGTAAACCAACCTTGAAATTTGTTTGAAAATTCTAATGTGTTTAAACATATAAAAATAAGTGAATCTTATTTCTAAAAATAAGTGAGTAGGGTAAATTGCTGGTCCTTAGTGCTACAGGAGTTAAAAACTAAGCCAGTTAGACCTTTTGAACTGTCTTACAGCCACAAATTTTTAGGAGCTATTTAAAAATTACCATCATGAATATCCATTTAGTGCATCCAAAACTCATTGTCTAGCTTTTCAGTAACTTTTTTCCCATAGAAATTCAGAATTAATGTACACATTATTCTGGCTTGCCTGGTTTTTGCTAAAGAGGCCCATAGTGCTATTGTAGTTCTTTTTACCAAACATATGAACTTGAGTCAGTCATTCTTGTGCTGCAGAGTGCCCAACTTTATTTGGCATCTGTTTTCTGTGAAAGCATGTTAGGAATATTGGTGATAAACTGTGTATTAGTATCTTAAATATTTTATGAAATACAAATTTTCTGTGTTTTATTTAGTTTCTTAAATATCGAGTTGCACCAACTCAGAGTTGGTGATAATGAATCCATGCAGCAGTTAACCTATTAATAAATGTGTTTCAGTTTAGACATAAACCTCCAAAAAAGTCATCAGTGTGTTTATAGCTGTTTACGATTAACATCGGAAAGCATTTTGAACTAATTCACAGGGTGCTAGACAAAATATTATGCATAGAGAATTAGACTGACCAGATTCCTGCCACTGTGTATATGGTTTGAAGATAAGCCAATGTAGATTCATAGAAGTCGAATATAAAAACAGTTGAGTGAAAACATCAAATTAGTAAGTTATGTATAAATCAAGAGTAAGTGCAATTAGGGATTCAGGCAAACATGTATAATTTATACCTTAAGCAAAATTAAGGATATGAGCTATGGCTCTTTGATATCAGGATGGATTCATATGTTTTTTCTTCTCACTAGTAATAAGAAGCTTTATGTTGTACTCATGGGTAAAAATAAAAAAAAAAAATCCAAGCATTCAATGAAAAAATAAATTATAGACTATCACAATTAGCATTACCACACAGGACTTGTTTTCTGATAGCCCTTTTCATCTCCAACAAGATAAAACAGATTAAATCTTGATCTCTCAGATACATTCTCAGCACATTATTCCAATTAGGGTGGAGAAAACTTTTTAAAACCTGTATCACAGATAGATCATGACTACTATTTTTTGATCAGTGTCTTTATCTTTTAAAGAAATGCATGGATCCGAAATTTAAGTATTGGTTGCATTCAGCTTTGAATTCCTTAATATGGGAGCATTTGTTATCTGGTGTCATAATAGTTCAGTGAACACAGTTTTAGCCTGACATGTTCTCATTTCACTTTTCACACTTTTCATTATTTAAATCACACACAGACACATACCACAAACATCTAGAATTTGAGGTATGAGTTGTTTTTGTTGTTTTGCATGATACGTTACCTTCTTTTTTTTTTTTTAATTACTTTCCCACAATATTTTATTTTTTTAAATCTTTGTTGTGGATATATTCTTAGAAAATTGGATCTTTAGGATCTAGTCTTTCCCTCATCCCATGCTTATGTTTTAGTAGCAATAATGCAAAAATCTTAGCTTGCTTTCCATATTACAAAAGTTGATTATGAAAGTAAACATTTTTGAAAATATTCAAGATTTTCTAGTTTGGAATTACTTCTTGTTAAAATTTAAATAAATAAATAGAAAACATACATTAAAAGCAGAGCTAATACCACCAACTTTGCTTTTTTTCTTCATTAAAATGAACAAAAAATAAATATCTACCCACTTATTTCTTGGGAACTAAAGATATTAAAAGCTAAAATCAGGGACGTGAATCTGCACAATGAATGGTTATCATACCATTAATGTAATGTTATAACATTTACTGTACTCCAAATGACAGTGATAATAGGCTTATTTAAGGAGCTGGGCAAAGAGCAACATTTATTTTGATCTGAGCCTTGGAATACGGAAACTTCTTTACTCCTGTACTCATTATAAAAAAAAAAAAATTACTGTCTCCTAACCTCCTGCATTTATTAATTTGTAATACTTCCTAATACCCTTATTTTTAGCTCACTTTATTATTGCAAAATTATTAAGAGTAGTGAAAGCTTTAACACACCAAGCTTTTATTTCTAATCATTGCATGTTTTATTATAGTGCATGCTGTATATGAATTAGAGCTTTCTTAAATTCTGTTAATTTATGACTTTTCATTTAGTCTGATTTCTGATTCAAATTAATTAACTGAATTTTTTTAGTTGCTGATAGTCCAACTCCACCACCACCACCTCCACCAGATGACATTCCTATGTTTGATGACTCCCCACCTCCGCCACCACCGCCTCCAGTGGATTATGAAGATGAGGAGGCTGCTGTAGTTCAGTATAATGATCCATATGCAGATGGAGATCCTGCTTGGGCCCCCAAGAATTATATTGAGAAAGGTAAGATTACCTTTGTCATCATTGACACCAAGTCATCATTGAATTGGTGTAAAGGAAAACAACCTAATAATAGAATTTTAGAGCTATGAAGAACATCTAATCCAGTATTTTCAACCTTTTGTATAGCCTTTACCAGTCAAGATATATGTCCTATACATTCCCAATATAAAGGGAAGAGTCTTTATATTTTAAGTTAAAAGTATATAATAATCTTACATGTGCTTTTTCAAATGATATACGATTCTAGCTGGCGAGTAACTTCCCTGTCTGCATTTTATAGATGAATCAACTCAGGCACAAAAGAATCAAGTGATTTACTAGTCCTATAATTAGTAAAGATTGAAAACTAATTTTCCATGCTTATAAAGTAAAAGCAGGAGGAGACCTTTCATATCTAAATATTTAAAGATATATTGGGACTATCACAAGAAAAAGCCTCAGTTAAGGCTTACAGTTGCTTGAGCTTATAAAAGAGAAGGTAATCATTAGAATTTAATTTCATTATAGCTCTAATGTCCAAATTTATCTAAATTACCTGACATTCATTATAAGTATCTAATAAGAAATAGTGGGTGACAAACATGCTCTTTTTAGAGCTTATGTACTTTTTCCCATCCAATTCTGTGCTATTTAAAAACTGTGTTTCAATATGGAGTTCTGAAAAAAATGCTTGTAATTTAGTTAATCATATTTGATTGCATTTGAAATGTATTGTCTTCTATAAGCTTTATTGGTAACTGACCATAAGCAAGTAGCTGTAGCTCTTGAGACCTGTTGTGTTCTCTCCTGCCCAAGTTTTGAATACATAGCTAAAAGTAAATTTGCTATTTCCATTTAAAAAAAATATTTTTAAACAGTAGATAATCTACATATCATTCAGGAAGTCTTGAATATACTACATCATATTTAGTGTCTCATGTAACTTCAAATAGAGATAAGTTGTGGTTATTATGAGAGCAATAAACTCGAATAATCTTGAATTGTGTTTTTACCCATATTTTCTGGCTTGGAAAAACAAATTTAAGTATCTATGGAATTTATATAAGTTGACAAATTTGGTTTTATATCATGGTAACAGAACAGGATTTAAAAATGTCTTCACAAGTTGAAATGAGTCTTAAATCAGGGGTCATCACATATTTTTTATAAAAGACCACATAACAAATATTTTTAACTTTCTTTAAAAATTGAGGTATAATTGACATAACATTATTAGTTTCAGTTATACAACTTAATGGTTTGATATTTGTATATATTGCAAAATGAAATATTTTAACCTTTGCCAGCCACGCAGAGTCTTGTCACAACTCCTCAACCCCACTGTTACAGCACAAAACAGCCGTAGACAGCACGAGTGAATGGATGTGGCCATGTTCCAATAACACTTAGGCAATGGCTTGGATTTGACCGTGGGCCGTTGTTTGCCAACCCTATTCTAAATCAAAACGTTGACATTTAGTAGGATTATATTTGAAGTCTTTAATAGTCACCTTTATGATCAAAAGATAAATAAAAACTGGTTTAATAAGATTTCAGTTAAATATATTAATCAACAGTATGACATAACTGTTCCAAAAGCCAGATTCTTAGGGTACATTAGCTGAACTTCAGCCTAATATGTACCAATTCGATCATATTTGTTTATTTTAGACTATTACTATGTCTAATTTTAAGTACCACATTTTAGGCTCTTAAATACAGGAATGCCTTCAGATAATGTTCAGGAGGCCGAAATAACTAGAAAGTGTCTATATAATGAGAAACAGTTGGAAGTGTTATTTCTAATTTGAGGAAAAGATTTCAGAGGGACTAGATGGCTATCTTCAAATTTTTATCATGTAGAAAGAAGTAGGATTAAAGTATAAGACCTCAACTTCTAAAGAATCTTGCAGTACACACTGAAGGGAGAGCTTAGCTCTTCATATGGATTATGATACGATCCTGGAGAGTAGAATGGAATTGATTTGTTAATAGTTAAGTACTCTGCAGTAAGAGTTATTATGTGAGAGAATATGGGCATTGGGGGAGGGGAAGTTAGATGTGACTGGGTTTCATTTACAAAGAGGTTTTGGAAAATAGAAACATTATTAATTGAGCTCAGTACTTTTACCAGCTCTTTGTATAAGTGGAAAAGGAAATAAAATAACAAGAGGAAATAAAATAACGAGAGGAAATAAAATTTTTATTCTATTGAATGACTTTCAGGGTTTCATGCCTTTTCATAATCAGTTTAAAAGTCATCTACACTGCTGACAATCTAACCCATTATGACTCTGAATACAAATAAATTAATGTTATCAAAGTTAGACAATAAGTAATAAAAATTAGTTGGCAAATAATATTTGACTTTTTAATTTTACACTATTTACTATCTCTAGCAATCATTCGGTTTTCTTGGGTAGTTTTTTAAGCCAAAAGTAAGACCAGGGTAATAATTTAATGTTGTTTATTCTTTGTTCTTGGGTTTTTAAAAAACTATATGAAAGTGAACTTGTAATCACAATACTGTGATTCTGCTGCAGGATTAAAATGGAGGAAAATGGACTTGTTGAGTTTACCTAACATAGTATTTTGTATAGGAGAAAACAGATCATCTGTTTTGATTTGGCAAATGATGCTCTGGATTAGTGCTTCAGGTCTCTTCCTTTTTATAATTCATTAATTCAGAATAATTGTGGGCAGTAGCCATCTTTCTTAAAGGAAAAATAAGTCTCAGAACACCTTAAATGTCTTAAAAACTCTTAAAGAAAAAAACTACACAAGGTAAAACAATGAAAAAAATCTGTATCTCATACCATTTCACATACATTAGAAAATTACATATAGTTTTAGAATTATGCTGTAAAGGCAGAGTGAAAGAATAATTAAATTCATAAACCAGTAGTTTGGAAAACAAGTAATTTTTTTGATGCTGTTCCTTTCCACAACACTGTGCAAAGAACGTGAGTATTTTGAACTCAGACTAATTATAAATACCACAGAATTACAAATAGTTCTCTGGCTTAATGGGTCTTTACTTTTTTTACCCCTTAAAAAAAAATTCTGTTGACCTTTAAAGTGTGTAAATATTCTGTACATGATGCTAAGTATAGCCCCATAAATTACATGTTTTCCTTGAATGAGTAGGTTGAGATTTATCTCCTAATATATGTTTATTTTCAAATTAGATAGCCAGTTTACTGATTGGCTACACAGCTTTGCCCCGTAGTCATTTTGAAAAATGGTATTTTGCATATGGTTGGCACTTAATAGATGTTTGAACAAATTGAGATATTTAATTCCTAAATTTCAGAGATATTTTTAAATAGATCGGTAGAAACTATTGATTTCTCTAGTCTAATCAGTTTGTCAATTTGGCCCAAAGATTGAGCTAGTGATTTAGGCACATGGTCTACCAATATTTATAGATGTAAGAATTAAAAATATTCATAAAAATAGTTGGTTTTGCTATACTGTTGATTTAATTGGCATTACATTTTAAAATTCAATTAAATGTTAGATATAAGGCACTTACCTATTATCTCAATTTTTTTCCTCCATAGTTGTGGCAATATATGATTATACAAAAGACAAGGATGATGAGCTATCATTTATGGAGGGTGCAATCATTTATGTAATAAAGAAGAATGATGATGGCTGGTATGAAGGAGTCTGCAATCGAGTGACTGGTCTGTTCCCTGGAAACTATGTTGAATCAATCATGCACTATACTGATTAAATTTTTTGCTTTTAAAGTAGGTTCTTATTACTCAGTCATACTTGTGGGACTATTAATGATTAACAGAATTGTCTTAAAATGTTGTAAAACGTGCCCATATTTTCAGGACATGCTGTTTTATTGGTCTAATTGAATGTCTACCTATAAGCATAAATCTTTGAGGCAGTTTGTGTATTGCTA
This sequence comes from Rousettus aegyptiacus, assembly GCF_014176215.1. Lineage (NCBI taxonomy): Eukaryota > Metazoa > Chordata > Mammalia > Chiroptera > Pteropodidae > Rousettus > Rousettus aegyptiacus. The sequence goes on from NW_023416285.1 coordinate 82,919,602, forward strand.
AACAGCAATTTATACAAGATGCTGTCCATAACCGATTATGCTTATGTACTTACTTACACAATGTTAACTTTATGACCAGCCTAAATATTCTGGGGATATGGGGTATAATATTTAACAAATCATGATTCCAGTTGTACCATTACATGTTTCAGTGCAGCATGGTTACTAATGCTATGTCAGACTAATATTAAAATCTGAAACTTAAATGCTGGTGCTGGTCATACTTTTTGTTTAGACTCATTCTTGAACTATAACTTTGTTTAAAGCATGCATACAAATTTATGTATTGACATATACTTTAAAAAATCCAAGATGCTTCCAATTTCTGTAATACTTACTTGGAGTACTCGTACTTGGGTCTCTCGAAATAAATCGAGTCTCTGAGGTTTCCGTGTGAAACAAAAAAAGGGTTATCTGTAATGTTGTAATTTGTACCTAAGTTTTTTAATGAGTGAATTTGCATTATCAATTTTTTCCATTCATAAATATATAAGTGAACCAAAGGTTTTTGTCCTTTCCTTCACTGGTTTGCTTTAAAAATAAATAAATAAATAAATAAATAAATAAATAAATAAAAGATACTTATTGCAGAATTATGGTTCTATTTTCTCAGTATATTAACTTGGAAAACAATTTTAGCCTTATTTCAACCTGTCCCAACATCAATGTGACTGATTTTTGCAGATTTAAATTCTGTGATGTTTATTTACAAGTCAATCTACTTAATTGCTTTTCTAAAGTAACATTTTTTTCAAAGCTAAGAAAATGTGTTAAAGTGTATACACATTCTGTAGGTAAAATTCTTAAGTATTGTTATCAGTCCTTCAGTTTTTCAGTGGACTGTTGTATACTGGTTCAATGAAAGGAAATCATAAGTATCTTTTACATACTGTTTTGTAGAAATGGATGCGATTGATATTTCAGTAGGCACTGTTTAATCCGTTACCTGGCACTAGCAACACAGAAAAAAATTTTAAATAATTGGGGGAAAAGGTGGGTCATATAGTAATCAGTGAACAGGGATATACCTGACCAACAGGTTTGTATTGTCTTTTGACATAATTGAAATGCAACACATGCACTTTGTGTGTCTCCTAATGTAAGGGAGGTTTAGAGGGGTGTTTTCTCCTGTGTATAATTCTATATTGCCTAGGATATTAAAGTAGAGCACTCAAGCTTGGGTTTCTGTATTGAGTTGTTTGGATTTCTAATTACAGTTATGTACTGGGCATTTACAGACTTATATAACAGTATAGTAAATGGTAAGACTAGTGCAAAACGTTTATTTCTGAGACTTTATAAAGGTCATTTCTACCAAATCAATGTGACTGTTGCATACGCATTTTGCTTTTGTTAATTTTAAACATGATTTCAGTATCACTAGTGATCAGCTAGCTACCATCTTCATTTTTTTAAGTGGAGTGTTCTCTTAATTTTGTATATAACTTGTCTAAATTTTATGTACAGTCTTTTATAATAAACCATTCTCCTATATGAAATTTTGGATACTGTTAAAATCTAATGTGGATTGAAATGTAGACCTCACAAATCTCTGGCCTTTACTCCTATGGTGAAACAAGATAAACCATTTGAATTTAACACTGACTATTTATTTGTGTAATGGCTTTACATGTGAATATTAACAATGTAAACAATACCACATATAACCGTCAAGATACCTCGATTAGAATTTACAGGACTAGAATGACAGATTCAGATGGTTTAATTACATTTTAAAAACTTCCTGAAAAATTTTGCCAATAAAAAAAAAAAAATCTGCCCGTCATTAAGGTTGAAATGATTTTTTAAAATGATTTTTGGTTATCTGCACATGAAGTAAAGTATATTCCACAAAAGTCTTTAGGCACAGTCTGGTAAAATAGCTGCCAGAAATAACAGAAAGACTTGTCATTTATCTCTCGTGAGTACAATTTCTGAGAGCTGTATGAGGGCATCTCTCTCTCGGGATGGTCGCAGTTTACTGATCTCTCTTATTGCTTTGTGGCAGTACTGCTGGGCAAGGTAGGTTGTTTGTTGCACACCATCACTCTGCAGATACAGAAAAAACAGAATGGATGTATGTTACCTATGGGATCAGCTCTTAAATTCATTATAATAAATGAAAACATACTTTAAAGATTAGATTAGCTAACAGCCAAACGATGTTTCTCATGTTCTCTCTTCAACTCATAGTTCCTCTGCCTCCTTCTTAAGACCCTTTCCCCAGACTGAAGCAAAGTAACTATTGGCATGCAAAGCAACTAACTCATTACTATCAAGTAGCCATCTATTTCCCTCTACTCTTAATTTAAATATTAGAGTTTTTAAAAAGTTCTATACATGTAAAGTATCTATACAATGAGTTTTTAAATAAAATCTGAGGCGAACGTTTTAAAAAGCACATAATAAAAGTGAACAGAAGAACTGATGATGAAAATCAAGTTTCCTTCTTCAAAAGGCACCAGCTTTTTTATACACTGGTTTTTATTTCTTAATTATCAATTCATTATCTATTTCCTTTCTACCAAGACGAGGGTTTAGCCCGCTAAGATCCTGTTTTGATCACAGTGTTATCTTTAGTTCTTCTATTGATGACTTTTGCCATCTTGTAACATTACCTTCCTGACTTCATCTTGTTTAAGATGAGGAAACCCAGTGCTCCTATTCTTTCTGCTTTTAACTGAACCTTTACACTGTAGGTAGGTTTGCATTGTTTTATTTTATAACCATGCTTTTATGTTGGTTCTTTTTAAAAGCTGAACACCAACAAAGTATTATTTCCATGATGTAAAAATGTTTACGGTAGAATCAGGTCAGTCATTTCCTCTCCATGGTTCCTAGTTCCTGATGCCTGTCATTGAGAGAAGATCCCTAACATGGTTGAAGGGCCTGTGCTTTTCTATACCAGTTGACGCAAAATGACATATTTTAGCTTGTGTCATATTTTTAAATATGTTACCCAGAAGCCCACTTCTGAATGTAATTGTCTCCTTTTCTAACGTTTTGTGAAAGGAGCTCCTGATTCCTAATATTTCTGATGCCTTCATCATTCTTTTCATTACTTAGGCTGGTTACTTTTTAGGTCTTGTACAACCGCCATCGCGGGATGACTTGTCATTGAATGAACTCTTAGGTTCACACTGGTTTTATAGTACCTACATCTTTCTCTCTCTTGGTGTTTTCACACTTTTGCTGAAATATATCCAACAGTAACTTACCCAGAAAATGTGTACTGGAAGCCAACTTTTTTTAGTCCTTAGTGTGATAATGACTTTTATCTCCAGAGCATATAGAATTCTCGTTTTAAAACGTTTCTTCGCCATTTGGAAGGCCTTGCTCACTGCCTTCTAGCATCCGGTGTTGTTTGCTCTACACCAAGCCAGTTTGATCCCTTTTCCTTTTGTAGGAGGCCACTTTGTTCTTTGACTTCATTTTTTGATTCTCTTCCTGAAACATGTTATGTGATTGTACTGATTCTCTTCTGAGCTTTTCTCATTTGCTTCCCTTGCTGTTTATATTTTGGAAGATTTTCTCAATTCCACATTCCAAATCTTCTTAGTAGTTAGTTTTCAGTCATTTAAAATTTCTCCTGAGCTTGTTCTTATTAATTAGATATTATCTTGTTTTATGAATGCAATTATTTTTGAATCCCCCTATTTATAGTCTTCCTCTTTATTTCTGTGTATCTTGGTCTCTTTCATTCAGTCAGCTTTATTTAATTCTAAATAAAACCCTAGTTGTCCATTTGTATTTAATGAGGGAATAGCAACTGGGAGCTCTGCGTGAATGGGGAGCTAGAACTTAGAGGTTTCTGGAGAATTTGTTTAGAGAACATCCTGGGGACTTTTTTCTATGTGTGTTTCTGCCTAGGCTTGCTGGAACTTCACTGTTTTGCAAAAGAGCTACAATTAATTTCTCTTTTCAGTCCCACTTACTTCAGCTTTCAGTAGTAACATTTTTTCTGAAACCAGGACTTCTCCCAGGCATAGCAACTTCTCTCTCAGCTACAGCGTACCTCCCATTTTGATTTTTTAATTGTACTGCCAAACTACCCTCCAAAAAGGTGCTAACCGATACAAATTACACGTAACAGTATACAGAGTTAAAAGAGAAATATATCCTTTGGAAGGGTTTTATTTTTTGGAAATTTAAAAAAATCTGAAAAAGGTCTATTTGAAATTCAAGTATTGGACTAATTATAGATCTCAGACCATATCTGCTTACTAAAAATTATTTGCTCGCTTATTAACTAGATCTGCTGGCTCCAAATGACTGGATTTGGATCTTAAAAATAGCTTGTTCTCAAAAGATAAGTCATCGAAACTGAAAATACACCACAAGATTGGGCTTCAACAGAAAAGTTCTGAAGATATATGGCAATATATTTGAAAAAAAGCTTATAGTGCTGAAGGTTAAACAGTTTAGTTTGCCTATGTTGGTTTAATTTTTTTTTCAAGTTAACATTTCTTTAGTCTCACCTTTATGGCAGTTAGATAGGATGGACCAGGTAAGATCAGTTTTGAGTAAACCGCCGTAATAGTCTAGCCGTGGCAAGGATGAAGGCTTGGACTAGGTTGGAGATGAGTCTGGGTATCTGGGAGAATAGTCATGCCACTGAAGACTGGTTCTAAACCAGTGGTTCTCAACCCTGACTATACATCAGAATCACAGGAATAGCTTTCGGAAAATGTTAACTGTCCATGCCCTACCCAAGGCCAAGCAAATCAGAATCCCTGGCAAAGAAATCTGTAAGAAAAATGAATTACAAGTTTTTCCTTCTCAGTTTTTGTCAAATCAAGAATGGACTAAACCTGATCTTGTATCTAAAATTGAATGTTACTTGTTCTGTTAAGAAAATGCCACATTGTACCTGCTGTTGTCTTTTTTTTTTTTTTTTTTTTTAATCTTACCTGTAATACATATTGTCGAGCTCTGTCCACATCTCCTGGCAAACTGAACCGTCTCATTATCATAGCATTCATTTCTGGGAACTAACCATAAAGAAAAAAAATCTGTTTATTCATCATGGCAGAATCAGATGTTCCAATACTAGTTTGTAATAATAGGAAAAAGCAAAAAGGTGATTGATTACATGACGTAGGGGAGCAGTAAATTATAGCAACTAAAGAAGCAAAGCTAAGAGAGACATCAATTTTTCCATGCCCAGGGACTGGGCTAGTGCAGTGTTCATTCGGATGTTCTTTTCTATCCTTGGTCCAACACTGAGTAGAAAAGAGAGAAGGAAGAGTACATCTCTACCATCTCCTTACTGACTTCTCCTGTGCTTTGTAAACGTTAGATCACACACGAAACACTGGAGGCTCAAACCTCTCCCCTTAGTGCCTAATTCAGTACAGGGGGCCTAAGCGAGCATTTCTAATGAGTCCTCGATGCTGATTCTGCTGGTCTCTGCTTACAGTTTGAGAACCACAGGCCCAGGATGAGGGTGAGAATTAGGAATCCTATTCTTAGTACTAAATTGAGTGATGATTAAAAGCTATTGCAGTTTCTGGAGAGGGTGTTACGAGCAGAGATCTCTGCTGCAGCAGCTTGCAGAGTGGATTAGAGCAGTGGTACTCAATGCTGAGTAAATTGCATGCTGGAATCAATGGGGAGTTTATAACAGGTTCCTAGATGTGCTCCCAAAGGCTGACTATATTGGCTGGGCGTTTGGGCTGGGCATCAGGATTTCAAAAAAATTCCAGGTGCAGCCAAGGCTGAGAACCACTTAATTAGAGGAGATGGAGATACAGATACTAGTCAAGTTACTGTAGTAAATTATAAAGATCAGAGTTAAGCTGATGGTAATAAGAGGAAAAAAGAAAACGGGTACAAAAGGCAATGAAGAGAAAATCCATATTCCATGACACTTAGCAACAATTTAGGGGAATTGTCATGATTAACAGAATCACGAAGCCAGAACACCAAAGCACTTCCATCTTCTAGATCTGAACTCTAGTGCTGGTTCTGCCACAGCCGAGTGAGTTCCTGAACCTCTTGGGTCCTGGCCTCCCCTGCTGTGTCTTGGAGGAGCCAAACTACATGACCTGAAGTCCATTAGCTCTAACTTATGGTCCTGTGAAATAAGAGGTAAGATGACATGTTTGGTTTTGGACACGTCAGTGCTTACAGCAGTTGCCAGTTTTTCCCTGGCAGTGAGCCTGAAGGATGAAATAAGCTGTTGTCCTGTAACCACCATGGTATTAGTAATCCTAGAAGGAAAAATAGGGCACACACAGAAAAACCTCAACCAGATGGTGGCAGATTAAGAATGTGCCTTTCAGGGCAGAGTACGGATCAGAACAGTTCTAAACATATAGAGGCTGCTAACATGCGCAACAATTAAAGAGCCAGCAACTGGTTCTAAAAACCCGTAATTTGCTTGTTATTGGTCTGTTAAGAATAATTTAAATTTTATAGGAAATAAATCAGGAAAGCGCAATCAACGTTAGTGGTAAAAAATTCAAATCAAGCTGGCATTTGTTTTAGTTGATTACTACCACATTCCGAAATTGTATTTCTAGAAGGCTGTATTCTCAAACTAATGTGATACTGTCCTGGGCATCTGATAAAATTACCTTGTTTATGGTATAGGAGGGTGTTTTTTTTTTTTTTTTTTTTTGCAATACCAACAAGTGTAAAATGAGCTGACTGGATGTTTTTTTCTGATTCCTTTTACTGTAAAAAGCACTCAGCAGAGTTTGAAAGAAATATTTGCATTGAGTATGACTACATCCTTCCTTTGAAACATGTATTATGGGCAGTTTTACTATGCAAATATCAAACTTTTCCCCGAGGCACTCTTAATGTGTGTGTATATGGAGAAGAAATGAGAAACACAACAGGAAGAACAGTTGTCCACCTGAGAAATAAGAAAATTTTTGTTTGTTCAGGCTCTCTTTTTAAGAGTAGGAAAACCAGCTGTGGGTGAATGAAATCTAAACTATACCGTAAACTAAACTACAAAAGAGATCAATAAATTAGATCGAGCTTGAACAAAACTTGGGTAACTCTAAGGCACCAGCTAGTCACAATAGCAAAAGCCTGGGCAGCTGGTGCAGGGGCTGGGAATGGTGATGGCAGTTGGAAATACAGCTACAGGCTGACATTTAAGTCTGGTGACTTATCAAATACAGAAGAGAAGCAGAAGAAGGAACAGATCTCTTAAAGGATATTTGAGAACATAGTCTCACAAAAACAACAACAACAACAACAAAACTTTTGATTCTGAAGATTTCAAAATCCAACCTATATCCTCTTTAAGGATTTAACATGAGGTTTTCGTTCTTAAAATATGTACCCACACTATACAGGGAAGGGCACTGTCATCATTGGGACCTCTCCAGAAATTTTGAAACTCTTCTTGAATCCCCTATAGCAAATGTTATCAAGAAACCCCTACAGAGAGATTTGAAAAATGGTGAATTCCAGAGAGGGAATTTCTGTCAAGTTTCTGGGACCAACAAATGCCGAATTCTCCATGCTCAGTTAAAAAGGAAAAGCTGTTTTCCAGAGTTGATTGTCTTGTCTTGGTCCAGTGAGACTCAGTGTTTACAAATGGAAAAGTTCAAAGATTTATCTGCAAATGAAACTCACTGACCTCTGGAAGAAGATGACAAACATCTTAAACCTACTCCACTATATGGGTAGGTTAATCACAAAAAAATGAAAGCTGACGCTGCCTCTTCTTTGAGTGTCGTCAGTGCATTTTCAGTGCCAGAGCACACCCGTTATCTGCTCTATGGGAAGACCTTCTGGGGATCAGACACACTCATAAGGTACTCGCTTCTGCAGTGGCAATAACAATACGTTGTGGAGTAAAACGAATCCTGGTCTTAGAAGACTTGGAGTGTTTAATTTCCTAATGTGCCATTTACCAAGTGTTTAATTTTGATCAAATTTGAGCATCACTTTCTCATTTGTAAAATGGATATAATACCTACCGCAAAGGAGTGTGAGATTAGAGATAATGTATAAAAGAATCCTTTGCAAACTATGAAAACAGTACATTTTCATTTAATGGAGATAATGCACATTCTCATGTTATTTTTTGAACTTGTTTTACCCCAACACAATTTTAGCCCCATGAATCTTGACAGACAAATTTCTGGCAAAGAATCCGCCCCCCGCAACACACACTTTTTTTTTTTTATTGACAGTATAATCCTTAGTGGAGCGTAAAAAAATGTTTTATTGCAAAACAACTTATAAATACATATTTGCTAATACAAGACAGAAAGATCAGTCTCTTTAGGAAGCAGGTCTTGTCCAGAATCACTTCCTGCTTGATCTCATTCTTTGTTCCCTTTTCTAAGGCTGCAATGTGCCTTTTAACAACTCCCAATGCCTTCTGGGCAGATGGGAAAAGTGCTGTCTGGTGAGGGTGACTGTGTGCCTCGTGATGTTGGGATTTTCCAGTGAAACAGAAAACTGGTTTGGGGCACTGTAAACTTTGTTCCTTTTCCTTGCTTTTTTTTTTTTTTTTCCCTTCCTAAACCAACATTTTTCAATCTCGTATAGATTACTGACAAATCAATATAGAGCAGTGGTCCATTTCTCCCCTGACTTTGCCCCACTATATCTAAAGGTAGAATTATTCATTATTGTTCTTATACAGGAAAGCAAATTAATTTCTTTTGCAACATGTTCATAGTGAAACAATTGAAAAGGCATCCATCCTTAATCACCTTAAGGTTTAAGTGGGACCTGGCTGTTAACTTAGTACTGTGGGACTCATGACAATTATTTATAACTGTTTAAAAATTTCTAAAGCTTTTAGGCCTTGTCTAAGTCATCTTGATAACCTCAGGGCCCAGCTAACGGAAGCTTTCCTGAGCTGGCAGAATCTCAGTGTACTCAGTCCATGTTGTTCTCTGTTCATATTTCTAACCAAGGTCTGAAGAGCTGATTAATTTTTTACTTGTATAGATGGTAACCAGTGACTTACCTCTCTATTCTCAGGCGTGCCTTTTGGTAGGTTAATGGTAAAAAAGAAAATGTTCCTCACTCATGCTTTAATGTGTACAAGGAAGGAGATCTCATAAATTTTTGTCAGAAGTTGGCACATGTATTAATATTCTTCTTGTGTTTTGGGTTGGTGAGTTAGTCTCAGTAGAAGAAATGACCCATTTATAGCATGCTTTTCACTTCTCACCTCTGCCTCAAAATTCTGAGAGGACAGCCTGGTAATGAGGACAGATGTTTCCATAAAGTGCTCCCACACCTCCATCTGCACCCCTCATTCCTCAACTGACTGCTGTCCCAAGTAACCTGGCTCAGCCTCCAAGCTGTGAACCTCTGAAAAGGACTGCCCTGGGCATGGCTCTGCTATACAGTGGGGGAAAAGATGAGCTCTCTCTTCTTGGATTGGAAACTGATTAAAAGTGAAGTCACTGGTTTGTATAATATCAGAATGGAATTATTGAGTTCTATGGAAGACATGATTTATCTTTGTAATTTCTGAGAATGAATAGAGGCAAAAATCTGAAAGAAGTAAAAGTTACTAAAACGTCAGACCAAAGAGCTAATTTTTTCATTTTATGGCATGGTGAGGAACATCTTATTGCTTAGCTAAATAATAAATTAAATACTACTAAGATAAAATCTATTAAAGAGATGTCGAAACACCAGCCTACGTCCCACTTATTACAAATAGCATTCCGCCTCAGAGCCAAAAGCAACGTGGCCAGGGTCCAGAGCAGGCTCTTGGAATGCACACCTTGCATGTCACTGCAGAATCTTTGGAACTTCCTAAGCTTTTCATCCATGTAAAGGAGAATATGAAGGCAGCTTTACTTACTTCCTTAATTGACAGCCCCTCAATCTGGAGAAAGAAGGAACTATGTGGTTCTAGTAGTGCATTCCACTGACTTCTTGACATTTTGAGGCAGTGGCCGAGGCTCTCTGAGAGCAGCAAACAGTCCCATTAAACTTCTGGAACTGGAGAATTTCTCAGAATTTCTCATGCTTGGAAGCCCTTCCTGTGCCTTTGTAAGGGATTCTGAGGCACACCCAAAGTCCAGTCCTATAATCAAGATGTGGAAACCATTTACCTTGTCATTGCTCCAAATACATGGAAATAATTGTGATGCTACCTTAAATTATACAGTGCTTACTTTACAAAGTATCTCCATGAGTATTATCTCAGTTAATCCTCACAACAACCATGGCAGGAAGGTTGTAATCTTCTCAGTTTTACAGATAAGGAAACATAAAGCTTAGGGGTGAAATAACTGGCCCCAACGTTTCAGCCACAGAGCCAGGATCAGATCTAGACCTGAGGTTTCTTACTGAAATGCTTTCCTAAATACTTCTTATCTAAACCTTCCCATTAGCTGTGCCAGGACATTACTGGTTCTGTAGGGCTACACAGCAGTGTGTCAAAGGGAATTCATAAAACCTACCTGTCGACAAGCAAATAAGACAGGGCCAGTGGCTAACCCGAGCTTCAGATCGGCAGATGTTGGTTTGCCCATCTGGTCAGAACATGAGGTGAAGTCCAACACATCATCTATTAGCTAATGAAAGTGACAAAGGAATGTCATGAGCACCACCATCCCAACGTCTCAGCCACCCTTCCCACTGTCCTAATAGGCCACGGCCTATAAAAAAACAGACCAACCTGAAAAGCTATTCCCACATTTTTTCCGTATTGATAGGCAATCTCATGTACCACCGGGTCAGGGCATCCTAGGACAGAGACCTGAAACAGAGAATTCTGAGATAAGCAGCTGGCCGGCAGAAGGAAGGCAGCCCACCCCTGCCTGCGTGGAAGGAGGCAGACATCTGTTCCCTTAAGAGCAGTGATGCTAGATGAAGTACAATTAGGAGACACAGCTGTGGGGGGACCAACAGGTACAACTATCAAACACCCTCAAAAAACACGAGAAGTAGAGGCGCCAGTCCCTCGCACAGTTGAAAATATGCAATATAACTTTTGACTCCCCCAAAACTTTACTAATAGCTGACTACTGACCAGAAACCTTACCATTAACATGAACAGTCAACACATATTTTGTCTGTTATATGTATTATATGCTGTATTTGTACAACTAAGCTAGAGAGAAAAGAAATGTTAATAAGATACAGTACTTATTGAAAAAAAAATAATCCATGTGTAAGTGGACCCACGGAGTTCTAACCTGTTTTGTTCAAGGCTCAACTGTACTTGCGTTTTTACGTTTTTAATGGAAGGATTTCAGTTTCGGATTGTTGTCTTAAAATCTAAGAAAACTATTATTTTTCTCTCTTCTTTCACAGGATAAGCCATCTTTCCCACTGCTTAGGAAAAATGGAGTTACACTAGACCAGTTGTGCTGGGTAACGTTTTTGACATGCAAAAGAAACACTCCCATTTGCGCGATGCTGACTTCCAGCACTCCGCAACTATCCCAATTGTTGGCTTTGTTAGTTTTCTATTTAGTCCTTATTTTGGGGCTAGAGACCTAATTTAATCATACACACACTGTTGCCATATGTATTTCCCCATTTGTAGTCTTTTAATAAGTTTTACTGATTTCACTTATTTCAGAAATGCAGTTGTTTCTTGATGTCTGAAATAGCCTCAAACCTCAGGCTTCAGATATATTGTTCTTTGATTATCAATGGATTTTCACTGGTCGTACCGTTTCCGTATTTCTCTCCCAAGAAGAAATGTAACTGCATAAAACTTTTTTCCTTTTCAGCGGTGGAGAAAATAGGACTTTTAGCTAAGTCTTTTTTTAAAACTCCAAAAAACTAGCTGGCACTGGCCGCTTGAGTGCGTTTCCTGCTGCTCTGCTAAGCATGCTAAGCAGCCCGGCCACATTTTCAGGAAACAAAGATGGTAAAAACCAAAATGGGGGAAGGGAGCGACATCGCCACTGGAGAGGGACCGTCTGCGTTGGCCCTCCGTGAGAAAGCCAGATGGAACTGAAGACAGTCTCCTTCCTGCAGTGGGTCACTGAAGCCCCCTGACTTTGATCCCTCTGTGGTCCGCTGGTCAGGACCCCGCTTTGCTCAGGCCGCAGTTCTGGTTCAGGGGTGTGGGCTTGGCAGTCACCCTGCTAATGGTGCGTTTACGGCCCTTACAATTTCCATGTGCCCTCAGCGTGTCACTTCATCTTTCTGTGCTTCAGTTTCCTCCTCTAAAGTGTAGGATCGCTGTGAGGAATACAAGTGATGCTACTTTTAAACTCTCAGGACAGTGCCTGGCGTCTGGTTATGACTCACCATGTTTGCTATCATTGTTAATAATCCTCCCCGCCTCCTCCACTGGCTGCAGAAGCAGGAGCCTGGGGTGTGTTCATGCTAATTAACACCAGATCGCAGAACTTGCTCAGCCCCAAGACTGTTTCTGATCACAAATGAAATCTGTGACCGAGAGGTGTTCGGCCAAACATCCTCGATAAAGATGCACATATCCTGAAAGGGTAGGTGGCCACTCACTTGCGTGAATCATAAACGTGTAACTGCTTTTAACAGCAAAGACCTTACCACCAGCGGGCACTGGTTTAGAGAGGAGTTCCTCTTTTCAACTAAACTAAAGATTCTATGAGACCACATGGGAAACAGTTTAGAAACTTTGAAGTCAAGGTATCCATCCATCATTGTGGCTAAGAGAATGAGAGTGTGGCAAAATTGGGGCAGCCTGGGGTATGCCTTGAGCTCATAACACAATGGTTCCCTTTTTCTAGGCAGGAAGAACCCACGAAGCAATCCTGTGGCGAGTTAATGCTGTTTCCTCAACACACAGCAGCACAGAAAAGCACACCTTCTTCCTGAAAAGTAAAAGGTTTTTTAAAAATCCATTCTATTTCTAAACTCAATGAATTAAAATGTGTGGAGTACATACGAGTACAATGCATTATTTTAGTTAACCCTCATAACACCCCATAAATACTTCCTTGGTGGTTGGTGATGAGAAGAGCTAACAAGGACTGAGTGCTGTGCGCCAGGTCCTACCTCACACAGGAGGTCGGACCAGAGGCACAGAGAGTACTGGGTGTGATGGGGCTAGGAAATGCAGGAATCAGAATTTGAACCCGAACGGTCTGGCTCCAGAGACTCTTTTCTTACTCACTTTGTGATGCTAAAAGGCAACAAAATGAACGCTCAGAGAGGTCAAATAATGTGCCCTCGTAAGCATAAGGCGGTGAGGTCCACATGGCCCACTTCCAGTTCACAGAGGCTGACACAGGAACGAGCTACTCAGCTGGTAGCTTCTGCCTCACAGGCTATGAAGGGTCATTTCTGCTCAGATTTCACCCACTGCGGGGCAAAGACCACTCTTGACCCCACTCCCCAACCCAAGTGAGGACTGTCTGAATCTGTTCTATCGCAACTAAGAAAATCAGAAGCAATGCCACACAAAAGCCAGGCGGGAAGTGTGCTAACATGAAATGAACGCTGCTTGCTCCTGGCATCAGAGGAAAGAGGCCTCATATCTTTCTGGAAGTGGGTGGAGTACGAAATGACTGAATGAAAGAAAGTGGAGCTCAGCTACCTTCTGTTGGAAGCAGGTCCACAGCCAGGCCATGGCGTGCACATGGCATCTTTGCGGGGCAGGCCCGCCCCTCTCTCATAAGATTTTCACAAGCCTTGTCTGCAAAGGATTCGGAAGTGCTGTTTGCAGTGGCGGGGGCATAGCACTTGATGTTTATCCAGCACCTCTATCTTTCAAGTATGTGTCTCCGCCACTTTAAGAGATATATTCTGATACATACATATATGTACATTTGTCTTATTAAAAATAGTGGAGATTACTGGAACTCCAATACATAAAAAAATATCAAAACGGGTTATTGTCAAAAACTAATAGAAAATATCGGGAGAAAATACATGAGACATAACATCGCAGATAAAGAGCTAATATTCTTCATATATAAAGAGCTCTTTGAAACTGAGTAGGGGAAAAAAGACCAGACACCCACTAGAAAATGGGCAAAAGATACGAACAGACAAGTCACCAAAATTAAAGATATAAAAATGGCCCTTAAACAACTGAAAAGACGGTCAACTTCACCCGGAAACGAGAGATGCAAATTAAAACTGCCCCGCAACACCATTTTTCATCTATCGGATCAGCAAAAATTTACGCCTCATGACACAGTTAATGAGGCTGTGGGGAAAGAGGCGAGACACTCTCAGGAACTGCTGATGGGAGTTGTGGAAACGCGTCACGGTGCAGCCCCTTGGGGGGGAACTTTGGTCGTATCTAACACAACCACATCTACAGTTACCTTGAACTACACCCTGAAGGCACACCTCTAACACTGCAAACATACGTGTACACACGGTTAGCCGCCGTGGCGGGACTTGTCACTGTGAACAACCGGAAACCTAAATGCCAGGTATGGGAGTGGGGAGTAGACTACAGCAGGCGGCGCTGCTCGAAGAACGGGGGTGATTCTACAGACGGACACGGAGTGAGGTCCATAGCATACTGTTAAGTGAGGATACCGGGGTACAAACGCAGGATGAGCAAGACGTAGCCCAGCACACTACTTTTGGTTGTAAGAAAGAAGGGGAAGTAAAATGCATGTGTCTACTCTTTTGTGTAAAAAGAAAGGGGAAGGAGGAACCATAGCTAATGAGAGGGGCTACTTTCAGGGTGAAGGGCATGAGGGGCGGTTCACCTTTCTGTGCAGTTCTGACGTTGGGAGCTCTGTTAATGTTTCGCTCAAAACAACAATCTCAAAACCAAAAAAAAAACAAGGTCAACAAGAGAGGGAACCCCTAAAATGGAATGAAAAAGCACCTTACTATATTTCAAATAACAACCACACTGAAATGAGGAAGAAAGGTAACATCTGAACACAGAAATTTAACTGTATTATCCTCAGACTTTAGACAAAAGGAACTGCAAGCAATTACTGAAGTCTAGCTACAAGGTTTGTTTTTTCACAGAGATGTGAGTTATCAATTTTTAAGTTTCTGTGGTATATTCTAGGATTAAGCAAATATTGTTATGGAAAATGGGGGCCAGTGTTTCGCACTGTGGGGGACGGGAGTTACAAACAGGGAACCACAGAATGCATCCTGTGGTGTCTGATGGATTTGGAGCAATCAGAATGGTCTTGAATAAATATGGATGGCTATAAAAAGACAGATATACACATATCCACATACGTGGATTACACAGACATTCAGTTCCTAGCTCTGGCCATTGAGAGGGCCTAGAAACAGTGACAGAGCACCTGGATTTTGGTTTCTAAATACTATATTCCACCCGAAGGAACCAGAGCTCCTTGGAAAAATGGTAGGTCCCAGTGCTGGGATGGACCGGAAGAGCCTGCTGTGGAGAAGGAAGTGCAGAAGAAGGGTAGGGGTACCTTACCAGGGAGGATGCAGGAGCCAGGCTAAAGGGCCTTCCCCACTGGTCAAAAACAGGACAAGCGCACATTAAAATAACAAAGGGCTATAATCCACAGACTAAAATAAGAATCCAGGAGTCTGTAGAGGTGACATCTTCCTGAAAACAGAATGCTAACTCTACTGTAGAAGTGTGATGTAGAAGGAATGATGGAATTTAAAAACCTGTTGATTGGCAGCCAGCAAAGTAATAACTGCCTCAGGAGAGAATCATAAATAGATGCTAAAACCAGAGAGTGAAGGTTTGATAAGAAACAGAATATTCACATCCTCTCAAAATGCCTCCCCCAAACAGACAAAACAGTAACTTGAAAGTGCAGAAAGCTGGCAGACAACCACCCTGATCGAGTGACCAGCGACCACCACCAGTAACAGGATACAGGAACTGTTCCAGAATGGAAGAGACTAAAGAGTCATGACAACTAAATGTAACATGAGGTCATGGCTTGGCTCTTGGACCTGAAAAAAATCGTCTCCCTTTGTTATAACAGTATTAGGACAACCAGGCAAAATATGAATGAGCTCCATCTGTAGAAAAATAAATTCTGTGATGGTGGCACTCTGCATCTTTGAAAAACAAAGTAATAGGAAGACAGGTCACAGACAGCACTGGAGAGAATATAAATTCAGAAAAAAAAAAATGAATGCAGCATTACCATACCCAGCTCTGGGTTCAAATCCCAGCTCAGCCACTGTCAGACTGAAAACACTAGATGGGCCACCAGGCCTCTTAAGTCTCATTCCCATTAGGTTTTCTGGGGAACAAGCTGTGGCCTTCACTGGTAAGCTACAGAATTTATTCTGCATGACTATGTATATAGTCAATCATCTTATAAGATTACTTCTATTTTAATATCAATCAGTGTCACAAAACAATCCTAGACAGCCCTCTCTTAGATTTTAATACTATTTCCACTAAAACACAAGGAGTTGTTAAAAAGGCACAGGGGCAAGGGGTAGAAATGGTATCCTTGGCAGAATGAATTTATAAGCTGCTAAATTTCCTTCAAATTCTCTAACATCATGGAATTCCATTAGTTCTTCTGTAATAATTCTCATGTTTAAATTCTCCTTAATCCCTCTGTTTGGCATCTGTAATTTGGCTTTAATGCATTCTTTTGGAGCCTACATATCTTTGCATCTTAAATACCAGAACTACACAAAAATAGCCATTGTGAATAGATAACACCTCTGGAATAGTTCTGCCCATGGGCACTTAAATATAGAAACTTTTATTCGGAGAGTTCACGCTAGGATTTTGCTTTATTATTCTAACAGCGCTGGAGTTTAGGAATAAATCCCGTGGAGGTGGTTGCTCTGGGATGATGCCAGCCTGCCTCCTAGTGGACGGCACAACACCTTTCCTTTTTCATGGGGGTCCAGCCCTGTTAATATTCACATCCTCTCTTCTTTATTTGCTAATCTGCGAAGGATAAGGTATTCCTTAGAAATGAATACGCGTGCTATAATGTCTTTGGCTTCCTAAGCAGAGGACAATGACTGTAATGAAGCCTTTCCTTGATTGCTCCTGTCCATTTCCTTGGCCCCTTCACAGAGTTCTGTCACTGAGTGTTCAGGCCCCAGGAGCGGTGTTGAGGCCCTGTGCCTGTGGGGTGTCCGCTTTATGTGGACAAAGACTCACAGAGTCTCTAATTCCAACAGCCCCTCTACCTGTCAGTGCTTCTAACTGTAGTCTCAAGCGGCTCAATGAGCGTCTTACTTATGAGGCTGGATCTTGATCTTCATGGAAATTTGGGCCACTAAGGGTATGATGATCAATGAAGGATTAATGAAACAGCTTTATGGCACCCATTTTAAACAGGTCATTCTTTTAGTCGGCACTCCAGTGTCTATCATATTTTCACTCGTCTCTTTTTTTAAAAAACTTGTAATTTCTTCGAAATAAAAAAATAATAGCCCTTTCAATAAAGACAAAAGTAGCTGAAATCGTGGCCAGCACGTTCTACATAATTCACATTCCTTAGGGTTTCAATTAAGTCTTTTTTAGGAAGAATGTGTTGTCCTCGTTCTTTTCTGGCTCACAATTATACATTTCTTGACACTTTTAAAAATAGAGACACTGTTGGCAAGGGACTTTTTCACCTGAGAGGCCTTAAGAAAAAGCTCTCCTTAACTGTAATTATGCTAAGAGTGTATCATGACAGCAATTGGCATTTGCCTCTCATGGGTCTTCCTCCCTTGTTGCTTTAATTACAAAGGACTATTACTTGCCCAGGTTTCATCTTGGTTACATCTATTAGGCTGAAACACAGTCAGATGAACAATCCAATGGAGAGAACTGTCTCTTATTTACAGGTGGCAATGAATATCACATATTTTAGTCTATAGGTTATGAATAATGCTGATTTTCTAAAAAGAAACCTTTGTGGAGAGTGGAGGGAAGGCCAGGGAGAAAACAAGAGAAAGAAAAAGTTAAGGTTCGTACTCAATGTACAGCCCAAAGAAATATGGCCTGTTCATAGTTCATGTAAAAATACTAGGAGGTTCTACTCATAAAAAAAGACAAAGAACACTAGTATAATCGAATACTGTAGTCAGATAGTTTCTCCTGAGTAAATATTATATTTGAGGACACAGCACTTCATAACCTTTTAAAGATAAAATGTCAGAAAGGATGTGTGAGACAACAATTGTGAGAGAAATTACGATGAGTTGTTTCATAGGTTACATGGTTTAAATATTAGGTTGGGGGCCTGAAGCTTATCTTGATTCAACTCTTGGGAGGAAAGATGAACGAACATTTGCATAGCAAATGAAGACAGCGAAACCGCAGCAGAAATTCTCCACTGTTTGGGATTAATTCTTTTCTCAATGACCTCTTGGGATTTGGGTTACTATTTTAAAGTTCTCCAGTGAAATTTTTTTCTAGGAGAATTAGCTCCCTACAAAGAGCTATAAGGCCTTTTTTTTTTTTTCTTTTTTAACTTGGAAAAAGACAGAACGTACATACTGCTTTACAACTGTTGGCTATCAGACTTGCAGTCTTCTTGAAGGTCTTTTCAAGGTAGTGTGCAAATCTTTCATTCTCGTTCTCTTTTGATCCTAGCTGAAGAAATTCACCTATAAAGAAGGAAAGGGGTTATTTGAGACACAGTTTCATGGCCTGGCTAAATACTAAGATGGAATAAAAAAGAAGAAAAGTCAGAATTAACCTACCACGCACCAGATCTTCAATAACTTGGGTTAAAATAGATATAACAGTTGTATTTCCAATTCGTGCCAGAGCTATAGATGCTGCAGAAAGAATTAAATCTCCAGCAAGAACAGCCTAGAAAAAGAAGGATAAAACAACAACAATCTTTTAGAGAAAAGTATCAGAGCAATGGCGCAAGAATAAAGTTACTTCTCAGAAGACACAAACAGAATAGGAGGGAGGGGTCATCTGGGATGTTAAGTTTTTTCCCTTTTTCTTCCTCGGTCACGGATTTGGAACACCATTTGGGCTGGCTTGGTTCTGGGAAGTTACCCAGTCTATCTGCCCACTTCAGAGCTGAAGACACGACTCCTGGGGATGGAAATGACCTTACCTTGCATCTTGGTCCCCTGGCCCCATCAAGAAGCAGCTGCCTTCAGACTAGGACCATTCATTTTTCCCTCGAACCATCTTCTCACTACTGCCTTTACACCACTGCTTCATCTGCCCCAATGTCCTTCCCCTTCCCCTTCTTCCTGGAGCACTCATTTGCATAATTAGCTCAGTTGGCATCTCCTTGAAGTCCACTGGCCTCAGTCCTGTGGGAGTGCAGCGACCCTCACACACTGCTGTCTGAACTCCTCCTCAACCAGGATTTCCTATTTCCTGAACTCCCTGAGAGCTCGGACTGGGTATTACCTCAGCTAGTACGTAGCCCATATCCCCACCCCGGCCCAGCGCACAAAACATGATTTTCTCTATTAAAAACTCAACCAAGGAATCTGGGGTCTAAGTTCAAGCTCTTTGCATTGATATTACATACACGGCCCCTCATTCCTGGACAAAATATCTTTTTCACTGAATACTAGATAATCAACATTTTTCCAATATTCTTGAGATTGTGAATAGATGTCCGTATCATATTTGCACTTAATTATAAATTATATGGAACTGAATTATAGGATGTGATCAAACACACTAATTTGCATATAAAGTATGCCTAAGTGTCATGTTGTAATTAGTTATAAATGCTAGAGTTCATTGAAATTTTAATTCACAGAATTTTCAACATAACTGCATTTTGTTTCTATTATGTCTGTTGGTTCTCTAGCATCTAAAATGAGTGGTATTCGCTATGTTTACCAGTTAATCACCATTTTACTTAACATATATGATATCTCAATATACACATACATTTATAAAGCCATTTTGCAATTATGATATATACGTACACACGTGTATCTGTCCATCTATGCTATATCATTACAATGCAGCTGAGGGCTTGGGTCTCTAGGCTTTTACCACCTTCTTTTACTGGCCCAGGGGATCCTGGAGGCCAGAGGCTTCCAGTGTATGGGATCAAAGGCCGGCAGACTGGGACTGGCTGGGGTCAGGGGTCAAAGAAAGGCAGTGCTGGGAACGCAGGTGGGGTAATGGAGGCTTGTGGATGAGCTGCCGTGTGAATGAATTTTTTATTGTCACCCAGTCTTTCTTGTTGAGAGGTAGAAAGGAGAGCAGACTGTTAGGTGGCCTGTGCAGGGAAGACCGTCTCACAGTTCAGAGGCAGGCAACATAAACTCGTTCTTTCACCGGTGACGACGCAGAAAGGGGCCCCCCATGGGGCAGTCACGGAGCGGACTGGACAAGGAGGAAACCTTAATTTGTTCTCTTAATCCGCCTCCCTGACAAATGCTCAAGTAAGGCTTTGGGACAGGCCCTAAATACAAAGAGCTGACTGCCGGGACACGTCATAAAGGCAGCTATGACTTCTCCACAACGAAACTGCACCCTCTCTTCACCAATTCTGATGTATGGAATTCTGTCAATAGGACACAAAATCTTTTTATCTAAAACTTGAAATAAAAACCTTACTAATGAAATTGCAGGACTCGATTGCACAACAAAGTCAAGGACATTAAAGCAAAACCAGCACGTAAAGGTAACAATGAACATACATTTCTTCTTTTAATAAAGGCAATTAGAAAACAGCAGGAAACAGGTACAGTACCATCAATATGTAAGGGAAGGAGGGGAGGAGAGAGAGACCTTTTCACATTAGTGTTTTGTTTGTGCTTAAAGGGGCATGGGGGTGAGGGAGGGGGGCCGGGCAGCCCGTGGAGGCACATGGGGGTGGAGGGTGGTGAGAGGGCCTGGAGTGTAGGGGGGGAGGTGGGAGAGTGCAGGGGGGAGGGGAGGAGCTGCTGGATCCCAAATGGCCTGTACCTCTTCACTCCTATTTGTTCAACTGCATTCCTCCCTTCAACACATGACTTAAAAGTCCTCAAACAAATTCCCTATGTCACATACCTCCTTCAAGAAATGCCAGTAAAATAATGGAAATAATCATTAAAATATACATATATAAATCAATCCCAATTACAGTGCCTCTATTTTAAAAGGCAGAAATTTTCATTGTAAAATAGTATCCCTTTGATTTTTTTTTAAAATGTTCTATTTACGTATTTTTAAAAAAGTTTTATGACATTCTCACACACAGTGGCAGTCAATAAATGGTTAAGGAATTAAAATGAATCTGAGTAAAATCCAAGCCTAAAAGTAAAATGCCTGATTCCTCATGAAATGTGCTTTTTGGATAACTACAGAAATCCCTTCCGTTATAACCAAAAGCAATTCTATAGAAAATTGTGAAAAACCAGGAATGTTAAGTTTTTCTACAGTATTATCTATCATCAAATATGAATACTATTTTGAATGTTGGAAGACTATGTCTGAGGAAGCATAATTTTTTTAATGAGACAAATCTGAAAATTAAATGCAATCCAAAGCGCGTATGATTTGATAAGAGATTAAAAAGAATGAAAAAAAAAAAAAAACATACCTTCTTTTCACCCCAGATCTTATTAACTGTACGTTTTCCTCTCCGAGAACTTGCATCATCAATAACATCGTCATGAACCAGACTAGCAGTGTGGATCATTTCTGCAATTAAGGCTATGGAGCGCTGGCTGGCTTGTACATCTCTAGTTAACAGAAAGCAATGCTTTTTAACAGAGACGCCGCCTATAACCTTCTCAGCAATCATCTTGTGAAAACTGGACATCGGATCTAGGACAAAGAATTTTATTTCTCTAAGAGAAATCGTATTAACACTTCGGCTTCCCTACAGAGCCACTTGGAGAACATTTTAAAAAATGCACGAGATATTGTTTTATGCCAAGATTGTGTTCTATGGAGACCACGTTAAGAAGTAGAATTTATATGATTAACAAAAAGAGGATAAACTTCGCAGAAATCTGGCCATCGGGCTGAAGAATTATCTTTATGTCTTATAATAGTGGTCTCGGTCAGATGATCGAGTTTATAATTAGGTTACAATTATATTATTTCAGGGCTCGATGGGAATGACGAGTGAGCAGCATTCTAAAAAAAAACCTGTTATTAGAGAGCCAGTGATCACTATGTTCAAAGCTTTTCATACTGTCTTAAATGTTCAGTAAGAAGACCTCAATAATCAAGACAGAATTCTTGTAAAAACTTTCTTCTGATTAGTATTAAACCTTTACATTAGTAATGTATTCTTTATTTCCCAGATTTAGCACAAACTACAGGATACTCTAAAGAAGATTCTAAATATGAGTTTTACAGTTAAAAAGGAATTCCTCCAGTTTCTTTTTAAATCATCATTATTATCACCATCATCATCTATGAGAATGAAAGTAAATTTCAAGAAAATCAAACTGGGGAAATAGTTTAGTGAATACTTTGACTTTAGACATATGCCTGACTTAAACACATGTGAACCAAATGTTTCACTTATTCCAATAGTTTACTCTTCAAATATCATCAAGTTACCTCTTAAAGGGGAGAAAAGTGAGAGGGATACTAACATATGACATTTTCTTGAAAAACCTAATCTGAACATCTGTAACAGATAGTGCTCATCCCGATTCCTCGGATCTGCCAGAAACAATGAAAAATGAAGTGTAGCTACATTAGAGATGCTGGAATTTAGCTACAAACACTAAATCAGCCTGAGAGTATTTTCCGATCTTGCTTTAAATATAATTTTATAACATGATGCCTTGCCGGTCCCTCTTACCTAAGATTTTAGAACTAAACCGTGGAACCTTCCAACAGCGTCTAGCCCGGAAATTGATTGTAAAGTGCTGCTCATTATTTATTAATATGTCACAATGCTAACAGTCCTAAATACTTCCTCCCAAAAGGGAAAAAGTAAAGCAACGGAGCGTAGGAACGAGTCATCCCATAAAACCACTTTTGTAAAGGAGGAAATGGAGGTTCGGTGGCTTCTAAGAGCCTGTGCTGAGTCCCTCGGTGAGACACTCATGGACGCTATATTTAGGAAGCCTGGACCTTAAGTATTTTTCAGGTAAATTTATTTGGCACTATCTTATTTGAGTTGAATGCACAGGAAAAAGACGTAGGCTTTTTAAAGTTGTCTTTTAATACAAAGGCTATTTTTAGAGTATTTTCTCACACGGATTTTAGTCTAATGAGATATATACTTCCTACTGATTAGTGGTAGAATTTACCTTAAAACAGCCGGTAAGGCCTCTAGCCTTTCTCGTGCATTCCTAACTTGGGCACCACTTCCATTATCCCAAACTATGTCAGCAGACAGGGTTCCCTGGCTGGGAACTCGCAGTAAAATGACAGTGCTCACTGGGACATGAGACCTTTTTTTTTGTAATTTGAAGATATCAGAACAACAAAGGTGTCTTAAAATATTTCTTAAAATGGACTACCTGTACATGAAAATTCCATTTGCATGGTTAAATTCTCGATGGATAAAAATCACAATTCTTGCTTAGAATGTTATTTGGCATTGTGAAACAGCCCCTACATGGCATAAATACCACATTTTAGATGCTTTATAATTTTATCTAATGTACTTTTTCCTATACAAGTTCAGGTTTTAATGTGTGTCAGCTATCTGGAAAATACTGCCATTGCTTATCCGTAGCACAGTAAATGGTGAGACAGATGAAGTTTGCAGATTACAAAAAAAAAAAAAAAAAAATCTCACACCATCTTTAAGATGAACTCTCCAAAGTGCCAAACTGAGTCATGCCTTCAAAAAGCTGGGCACCATTTCTGCTTCCTGCTGTGAAATATCAGCGACACTTTCCCAGCTTCTCTGAGAGGTGCTAAGAAAAACCAGACAGCACAAGAAAAGGAGGCCTCGCGTCTTGAAAGTTGGCTACGTCCTCCATATTTCACACCTGCAAGAGCATGCTATGACTCAGCAAGCCCGCGGGACTTCGTTTTTCCTTCATTAAAGGAAAAATCAGCAAGCCCGCGGGACTTCGTTTTTCCTTCATTAAAGGAAAAATGTTATAATGAATAGTTTCAAACATAGACAAAAATAGATGAAACAATAATGACTCCCCACTCCCCTCCCCACTGCCAATTACCTTTCACCTGGCTTGTGTGTGTGTGATGTGCCGTTGAGTCGGCTCTGACTCCCGGTGACCCCGTGAATGAGCGATGCCCACAGCGTCCTGTCCTCAGCAGCCCTGCTCGGCTCCCGTAGACGCGTGCCTGCGCCTTCTTTCGTGGAGCCAGTCCATCCCGTGCCTGGTCTCCCTCTCGTCCCGCTGCCTTCTATGTGTCCCAGCATTACTGCCTTTTCCGCAGAACCTGCCTTCTTGAGATGCGCCCCACGTAGGACAGCTTCCGTTTTGTCACTCTGGCCTCCCATGGCGTTTCAGGCTTAATTTGCTCAAGGACCCACTTGTTCATCTTTCTGGAGGTCCAGGGTATCCGTAGAGCTCTCCTCCAACGCCATATTTCACATGAATCGTTATTTTCCCCATCAGCCTTCTTCACTGCCCAACTCCCACATCCGTGCAAGGTAATTGGGAATACGAGGGTGCGGATGGCCTTAGCCTTGGTCTCTAATGACACATCTTTGCACTCAATTCTGTTGCTGTCCCTGTGAGTCTCAGCCTTCTTTTGATTTCATGGCTTTGGTCTCCATTTGAATGGTTGACTGAACCAACATAAGCAAAATCTTTACCAATTTTGGTGTCTCTACTATCTGTGTTAAAGTCATGTTTTTCTTCTGTAGTCATGACTTTTGTCCTCTTGATGTTCAATGCTGTCCTGCTTTGCTGCTTTCTTCTTTCACTTTTATCAGAAGTCGTTTCAAAATATTGCTACTTTCTACCAGTGAGAGGGTATCATCTGCATATATTAAGTTATTGATATTTCTTCCATCAATTTTCACTCCTTCCTCTAAGTCTAGCCCAGTTTTTCATACATGTTCTGTGTACAAATTAAACAAATAGGGAGATAAAATGTACCTTCATCTGACACCTTCATCTGCAGGAAGCCATTCCGTCTCTCCGTATTCTGTCCTGACAGTGGCTTGCTGTCCACAGTACAGGTCACACATCAGGACAATCCAATGCTGAGGTGCATCCAGTCCTTTCAGAGCAGCCCAGAGCTTTTCAGGATCCATGCAAAGGCTTAACAGAGTCTATAAAACAGACTAATTTGAAATCCTTTGGAACACCAGTATCCAGTGAATGTTCGCAATTTGAACTCGAGTGCCTCTTCCTTTTCTGCATGGACCTCGACCATCCAGTGTTTGTTTCTTGCTCTTTATAAGGTTGAAGCCTCTGTTGCATCACCTTGAGTGTCACTTTACTTGCGTGGGAAAGTAGAGCACCCAGCTTACATGTGATTTTTAACAAAGCAAAACTCTCCTCCCTATTCATACCAACACATAACGCGACATCTGACACAAATTACAAGTAATCCTCAGTGTGGGAAAACTATATCTAAAAAGAAAATCAAACCTTAGCAATGGATTACCTTGCTCCAGAACAAATGAGAGGAAAAAAAAAAAAATCAAAACAGTAAATGTGGTTCCATTTTAATAACAGAAACAGAGAAACTTCTATTCCCAAATCTAAAGCTTGTGTAATGAGCAGAGTCCTCAAATGGTATACAGAAGGCTCTACTTCTATTTCAAAATGTTCTTCTGTTTGTCTCTCCTGACAAATCTAAAAATAAGTGTTTCACTTTGCTTGTTAGAACTCTGAGAAGCTTAACGTTTCTTAAATATCTATCCCTGGTCCACCATATCGAAATCAATACCCTTGAAAATGCAGACTGATGCCTCAGATACACTGAATCAGAAACTCTAATGGTGGGACTCGGGAACCTGCATTTTGAAACAGCATGTCAGGTGATTCTGATGCACAAAGTCTGGGGAACACTGCTGTTTACTGGGGGTATTCATTTTGATTTACTGTCAGCCAAAAAGGAAGCTTCTCCTAAGAAGGGTTTTGGTCCAGGCTCAGCCTTTGCTGAGCCGCCGCTGCACTGTCTGTAAGCTGTGGGCAAATGGAACAAGAGTCTGTCTCACCCTGAAAGTGACCTGAAACTTGGGGCGTCAGTTCAGAGGTCTTGTGCTAATGACCCTCCCAGGTCTCTTCACAGCCTGAGAACAGAAAAGCTCACTTGCTCTAAACAACACAATCATGGGAGGGCAACACTTCTTTCCTCTTACCTTCTGCATCGTTATGAGTTTCAAAGGACATGAATAGAACTCCATCAGTTTGGTACTGAAGCAGCTCTCTACTGAAAGTCTCTCGCTCTCTCTGCCTTGCTATAGAAAACTCTGAGGATGCAAATCGCCATTTCCTAGTTGTTTCCTGCTAGAAGTACACATATTCAAGTTTTCAGAATGCTTAACAAATAGCCATACACACTCGGATAGATTTTATCTTTATCTTCCACTGACTTGACTTCCTATAAGTTTGGAGACTTCAATTACTGAGACTGTGGCATGTCCTCTGATTTACCCTTTTGTTGGCTCTGTGAGATCCAGAGGGGGAGAGAAGCCCCACCAGGCCCACTCTCTGCACTGAGGCGATATGATATAATGATGGGGTTTGTACTGGCTTCCTGTGGCTGCTGTGACAAATTACCACAAACAGACATTCCCTCACAGTTCTGGAGGCCAGAAGTCTAAAACTAGTGTTACTGGGCTGAAATCAAGGTGTCAGCTGGCTGTACCCCTCTGGAGGCTCCGGGGGAAAATCCTTTCCTCACCTCTTCCAGCTTCTGGTAGCTGTCGGCAGGCTTTGGCTTATGGCCACATCACTCCAGTCTTTAAGAACGCCATCTTCCAACCTCTCTGCTCCGTCTTCACTTCGTCTTCTGTGTGAGCCAACCTCCCTCTGCCTCCCTCTTATTGAAGTACGTGCGACTGCATTTCGTGGCCA
This sequence comes from Rousettus aegyptiacus, assembly GCF_014176215.1. Classification (NCBI taxonomy): domain Eukaryota; kingdom Metazoa; phylum Chordata; class Mammalia; order Chiroptera; family Pteropodidae; genus Rousettus; species Rousettus aegyptiacus. Next base: position 82,946,326 of record NW_023416285.1, read on the forward strand.
TCAGATAATCCAGGATAATCTCCCCATTTCATGATGCTTAATCACATTTGCGAACTCTTTTTGGCCATAGAGTGTAACAGTGACAGGTTCCAAAGATTACGATGTGGATATAACTTTTCAGCCTCACCCCGTTTCTTATTTCACTAGCATGTTCTGTTGTTGGTACTCAAATGTTTCCTTCTCAGTGATCTGGTTTTTGAAATTACTTGATTTTATTGCACCTGTCTAAAATCTTGTTTGTCCCCATTGCGGATGCTACTTTAAAGAGTCTCACTTTCCACAGTGGCATTCGGGTTGAATGTGTGGAACTGAAGGAGTTTCTGAAAAGCGTGCACTTTATGCCTCTCATCTTTGTGCTCCTATTTCCATTTCCTGGCCTTTGTCTCTGGCCACTGCGATCTTGTTCCCTTTCCCCCTTTTCCTTACTGGCACACTGGGAATGCTACTGGCATGAACGTCAAAGGTGCCTTCTATCTAAGGAAGAGCAGAGTGGAGGAGGGGTGTCTGTGAGCTCAAACTAGCTTAGCAGGCCGTTATCCTTGGTCACTAGATGAACCCAAATGAGCACGTCAGTCTCGGGGTGAAGTCCGTCTCTTAGGTGGGAATGGCGTTTTCAAACTTGATCCCAATGATCATGAATTTATTAGCAGTTCTGATGTCGAGAGAAAAAAACTGACATCCAAGAGCAGCAGCTCCTGTATAGTTTCAGATCTATCTCCAGATGAAACAATGCCTGCAAAGCTGCATCATATGAGATACAGGGTTCATGCTACTGTTTATTTTCTGCCCGGAAGACGTGTAGAACCTTTGGATACGTGGCGAGGAGCCCACCACAAAGACACCTTAGATCTGCAGCGTATCCAGGCTGGCTTTGTACAGGGCTTCCTTCGCGGGATCCAGGCTCCTGCAGAATAATGCAGCATTTGCCTTGTGCCAGCCGGGCATGGCTAACGGAAGCATGGAAGCTGATTCTTTCGGTGAGGGAATCTGCCTCATCCTGGCATGTGGGTGCTGGAGGAGCGTGCACGCGGCACTTCAAATGCCCTACGGCCCTCCTGTTCTCACTGAGGTTCTCCTTATCCTTGGATTTGACCTCACCAATGAAATGGAAGACCATCTGGTGATCCAAATCCCCTCCACCTCAGAAGGTGTGCCTTCTTATAGATTTCCTTCAAGATCCGTTTTAGTGAGTATGGACATATCAAAAGTGCCATCTCCTGGGTTAAAGACAAAAACATTTCTTTTGACACCAACTTTCCTGCCTACCCTGCAAACAGCTGCAGCAGCAGCTGGCTCAGTGAGGTGGAACACACGGAAACCAGGACGGTTCTAGGAATCATTCGAGGGAGCCGGCGCTGCAATGACTGTTTGATTACAGACTTCCCAGGGTAGGCTTTTGTAATTCCCTTTGTCCTTATGAGAATCATCAAAGTTAACTCCTCTGAATATAAGGTTTATATCACATTTGGATCCCTGACCTATTGTCTAATGTGAAACTGCATTTTATAATCTGTACCATCTAACTGAATGTCTGGCTCTGTAAATTGAATGAGTGGGATTCAACACCTCTTGATTATTTGCATAATAGAGATCGACAGATCTATACAATCTACACGCAGTTGCCCTGTAATCCTGGCCAGTGGCGACAATCAGTGCTGGAAGAGAGCCATGCAGGGACAGATGGTGTGAGGTCAATAAGGGTTAATCCCTTCAGTGCGGTTGCTGAGCAAGATAAGTTCAGCTTGCTTGGGAAAGATTAGACACTCTCGCTGAGTTGTACTCAATGAGTAGAGTAATTTTATAGACATCTATTGACTCTAAGGCTTTGTTTTGATCCAGATTCTTTGATAAAGTCAGCCCTCACCTACTCAATGTGGCTAGTTTGGGTTTTGCTGAACTCTGTTGTAGGTGGGGTTCTGAAGCTGAAAGTATAGGATGTCCTATCAGGAGTGCCCTTGGGATCAATGCCTGATGCGGGCAGAGGAGAGAACAGGCCTGAGCAGGGGAGCAGTATCTGCAACAGAGGTCTACTCACAGCTGCAGGCACCGCCCCCCGCCCCCCGCCCCCCCGGTGCACTCTGGAGCAAGTCCCTCGACGCAGGCTGGCTCGAGAAGGGCATGGCCTCAGGTGAGAGGAGTTTCTGCCACTGAGGCCATCTTCTGAGGGACTGAGAACCAAAGGCTCTCTACCAACAATACCTGGCCCAGCAGCTGGGACAAAGGGTCCTTCATTGAAAAAGGATCTGAGCATTGGTCTCAGAATCCACAACTCTGTTTTCTGGACCTTTCAAGTCTGAGTCATCAAGTCTGAATGTTGTGTGCGTTCCTACCTACTCACCCAGGTACTGTGGGGCTTAAACTTTTGGGAGCCATATTACCCTTCAAGAATATATTATAAGCTATGGATATTCTTCCTCAGAAAAATGCAAATACACAAAGAGCACACAATTCTAATGGGTCCACAGACCCCATAACGCTCATGAACCTCAGGTTAAGAAGTCCCAGTAAAGTTATCTAACAGGGAACATTTAATTGATGACCAAAAAGCTTAATAAAGGAGAAAAAAAAATCAAAAAAGTAGTTTCTCCTCTCTAGTTCCTCAGAGATCTGATCTACTATCTTCTGCAACCTCTCCAGCATTACTGTCCACCTATTAAACACACATCTCACAAGCACGAAGACGGTGTCTGATAGAAGCCCTGGAACTTTGATCGTCAAGTGATAAAGCGGGCCTATCTCAATTCTGCCATCACCGACAAGTGAGCAGATGAAGGACTGGAATGGGTTCTGGTGGCATGGGCCAGAAACAGAGGCTGTGTGTGCTCCTGCTCCTGAATCCTGAGCTACCTTTGTTCCACATTGCTCTCAGTCTTTCTCAGCGAGCAAAGTCACACATAGCCCAGCTCTCCAGAAGCTCCCACTGCAGCCCGACTTCTTGCCTCAAGTGGCATGGAACTAATAGCTCCGAGATATCTAGACCATGAAAAGTCTGATCCAAAAGGGACCTCAGGAAGGATCCTTACTCTTAGGAAGGGGCTTGGTGAGTAATGCGGCTGGGATACTGCACCACCTAAATGCACGCCACAATGATGACTCACAGCCCAAAGCCGGCCACCACCTCTGCACTGCGCCCTTAGTAGGCCCTCCACTGCTGGGGAGGATGACAATGCAGCTAAAACATCCTCGAGAGCAGCCTTGAACTTACTATTTGAACTAGGAACACCCTTTCTGTGTTTCATTCTCCCATGTTTTCTGTAACCACTTTATACAGTTGCAGAGGAGTAAATTAGAAAACTTTCACCTATGAGGATAACAGCTGAGTTAGAGCAGTACAGAATATTCTTTTCATGTTAACTTTGAGGATAATGAAGTATATTGTGTATTAAGCTGAGAAATTAAAAATATAAACACGCATTCTCCCTAGATCAGTGGTTCTTAACCAGGGATCATGTCACTCCACTGGGGACACCTGGCAATGTTTGGAGACGGTTTTGGTTGTCATCGACTGGGTGGAGGCCAGGGATGCTGCTTTATCCTACGACGTCCATGACAACACTACCCACCACAAAGAATGATGTGGCCCCAAACGTTTATAGTGCCAATGCCAAGAAACCCTGCTCTAGATCCCATGAGGCGAAACTCAAGTTCAGTTCGGAGGGCACATTTCTGCTGCTCTGCCTTCTGAGTGAAGTGAAAGTGAGCCTGGCGACGGTTAAAAGGTCACTGCCAGAGATTGCACTGCTTGTTTGAACTATACTAGGAGCTCTTCCAGGTCCCAGGTAAGCGGGAGGCACCCTGAGCCTGGTGTGGCATGCTAGGGCCATAGGGAGGGGCCTGGCAGCAGGGTGCCAAAGGCTACAGTGGGGAGAGGTGAGCAACGTCTGATGCTCCATCTTGCAGCATCCTTAAGTTTAGTGCTGACAAACCTTAGGCATTCCTTAAGGTATTATCTACTGGGAAAACGTAGTAGAAAACAAATGTTCAACAACGGGGAAACGGATAAGTACATTATGGTCTACTGGGACATCCAGCGCTGGTCTACATGATGTAAAAATAACAACTATGAAGACACTCCAGCTCCATGGTAAAGACTTTAAAAAACAATGGTAAGGAAACAAAGCAGAACACAAAATTATTTACATAACGCATGACTGAATACGACAGAGGAAGGGAAGAGGGAATGACAAAGATGTTATGGGTACATCTGCGTTCCTTTTCAAGATTTCCTTTACTAGTAAACACTGCAGTTTGAGTATTTTAAAACTGCACATATATCCAAAACTCAAAAGTTGAGGACCCACACCAAAATGCCTTCCTTGAAGGTTTCCCTTTGGCACGGTTCCGGAAGTCACAGGGATGAGGGCACTGAAGGGGGTGCGATGCCCATGACCACGGCACAGCCTCTCCACTTCAGAACCATCAACCTTTGGTCTGACTGGCCCGTGTGGGTAATGACTGCATGGAGCGCACCTACTTCCGAATGAGAAAACTGAACATGGCTTTTAGACTTCTTTCTAAAATGCTTATTTGCAGCTGGAGTTGTTCTTCCATGGACATGAAAAAGGTGGAAAAGGAAAGTGACCAGACCAGAGACCAGAGTGACCCTCAGAGACTCAAAGTCAGACTCTACTCATCGCAAAGTGAATTCTTAGGTACATGCCACTCATTAAACAGAAAATGGGAACGGAGAGCTGCTGAATATACATACACCTTCAGAGGAGTGACAGTAAATGACTCACCGGGAGTTGTTATAATGGATATTACATGCTCGGGCCATTAGCACCACGATAATTGGTCGAAAGGCTTTCCCTTTTCCATCAAAGTAGTATTCAGACATTTCCTTAAGTTCTGCTGCAGATATGAGTAGTTCCTGAAATGAAGTTTCTCTGTGTTAATATGGCATCATAATTGCACAGACAGACAACATTATTTCTTTTACAAAACTTGGATATGATTTCAGGGTATTTATTTTAATTGAGAAACTCAACACTCAGTTGGAAAAGGTTCCAACATGGTAAAGTCACAGATCTGGGCCACAAGCAATGCCTAGCTCGGCTTCAAGGGGCATAGGAGCAAGAGAAGGAAAGCACTAGGTGGCCTAGTGACAGCTGGACAGAGAAAGGAGCAGGGGCTGGCTAATAGCTTGGAAGACAGAGGGGAGAGGGCAAAGATGGGAAGTGTGGGAGCTGGCAGCTGTCGCCAGGCTGTGAAGCAGGAGATCAGGGTGTGTCCTGGGTAGAAAGGCAAAGCTGTGTATCAGGGACGAGAATGAAAAATAGCGGCTGGGGAGAAGCAGCAGGGGTAAGTCTGGCTCCGCCTTCATTTAGCAAGACACATCAAAGGTCTACAGAGGAAGTGTAAGATGTGGTTTGCCTGATTGCGAGGAGCTTTCCAATGAGCTGGGGAGACAAAATTGTTTTTAAAAAAACAAATATCCAGTGAATAATACAGAGGTAACCTAAACAATGCTATGCCTTTAGTACAGTAAAAGTTCAAAGAAGAGAGAAAAAAGTGTGGGCTGGGAAAACCAAACATTTCACAGAGGAGGTAACCTTTGACCTGGGCTTAGCGAATAAGTAGGGCTTTGATTTGTGAAGATGTGAAAGAGGCTTCCAGGTGATGGGCATTTTTGTTTTATCTGCAGCTTGAGCACTTGCTGGAATGAATCAGAGCTTATACCTGCAAGGCAGTTGGAGCTAAGAATAGGCCTAGAGGGCCCCAGAACACCAGACAGTGGCCTAGTCATTAACTCACTAAATTGTTGACTTAATGTCAAGCTGGTAATAAAAGCAGAGGTTACAAAGATGAACAAGATAGCCCCACCCCACAGGGAGCTCAAAGTCTAGGTGGTGAAGCAACAATACAATAATGGCAGTAAAACATAATGGTGTGACAAGGTGTTGCCCCTGAGGCCAGTACAGCTTCCCTGGGATCACACAGGAGGCACCTTGGCTCAGGCTGACTAAGGAGGAGGAAACCAAGGATGAGGGCAACAGAAATGGGGGTGGTTTGACCTAAGGCAGTGGGACTGAAGGCCAGAGATCAACTAGGGGGTGTGGAAGGGGAAAGAGAGAGATGAGTGGAGGCTCTTTTGGGGGTTCTTGGGTGGTATCTTCAATGAATGGGAAATAGAGAAGAAAAGACAACTAGTAGGAGAAAGCAGAGATTCAGACACATTAAGTTTGAGACAGTCATGGACGGTCCAGTGAGCAGTTAGATGTATGGGAATAGGTGCAACAATTTGATCTGGAATAGAGATATTACTTGATGGTTTTAAGTAGGAGAATGGGTAAACTGGGGACATAGAGAGAGGAGAGACTGACGAACCCCAGGCAATGGTAAAATTAAGGGGGTGGGCGGAGGGCACAGAGAGGAACCCAGGAAGCAGACTGAAGGATGGCCTAAGACTCGGGAGAACTCGGACCGTGCAGAAGCCACGGGAAGAGTTTCACGCAGTGGGCGCGGCCGATAGCGCCCACTGTTCTTAAAAGTCAAAGGCGATAAAACCCGGAAACTGTCCACTGGATTTACCAGAAGGAAGCTACCCGGACCCTGGGCAAAGGCCGTTGCAGAGAAGAGGCTGGAAATGAAGGCACGGTGCCATGGCAGAGTCAATGCGAAGCGGCGAAATAGAGACAGGGGTGGAGCATACTGTGCCTGTGACGGAGGGGGAGGGGTGGGACATCCGGTCAAGGGACGGTCCTTTACTTAAAAGGGATAGGAAAGAGACATTGCAGAAAAAGGAGAACGGGCCATTGTGGGAGCAGCTCCCAAGGCGCTGGGATGGGGCTTAACTAGAGTAAAGGGACTATTTTGGAGAGGAAGACATTTACTTGATGGGAGGCAGGTGGGCTTGCACATGGGGCCCGAGCAGGCGTCGAGGGAGTTCCACCTTCGTGGCCTCTACGTGATTTGTCAAATAGGAAGCGGTGTTGCTATGAAAATGGCAGAGTTGCGTGGGGCTCGAGGAGGAAAGTGGGGAACGAAGCTGACGGGGGGCATTTGAAAATCCACGTGAGGTTAGGAGCCAAGGAAACTTTTTTGGGGAAAAGCGTTTCATGAAGAAATCCTATCTGGGGCAGTCTGGCACTGATATTCTGACTTAGATAAGGCAGCAGCAGGAATCACGGAAAGGCTTCGGTGTTTCAGAAGTCTTGCAGTAGGTGATGGGCTTGGAGAGGAAATGTTAGGTAACTCGCTGGACAGGGAGGGAGGGGCTGCCTGTACCATTTTTCCAGTTTCCCAACTCTGCAAGAACCGCTTTCTGCAAGGTAACATGTATTGAGTCTTCCACATTGCCCCATAGTTGTTGCTCAAGAAACTTCCGAAACTCGACATTCGTGGATCATGGCACTATACATATCTGAAACCCACACTGTGTGTTCATAATTCCAAAAGCCCAACATTACTTCAGGGCATCATCGAAACCATCTTACCTTTCTGATGTCCTCATACAAACCTTTCAAGTCTCTCCTACCAAGTTTAAAAGGATCGGTGTGCTTCCCGCCGCTTCTTGTTTTACTATAACAGCACGTGGCGGATGTTGCGTGATAGAGCCTGGGAGGAGCGCAGAAGCACACAGTATAAGTTTGAGCGCTATTTATTAAGTGAGATGATTTCGTTTTTTAAGTAGGAATCATACACACATATGCATAAACAAATGTAGCAGAGTCAGATGATGGAAAATTTAAGCCCAGATACTTGCTGGAAATTAAGCATGAATCTAAAAAGGTCACCGTAATTTAGAAAAATACGCAGAATTCTGTTCTTGCTAAACAATAGCATTTAGTGTTATAAACAAACATTAATTGATTATTTTTATAACCAGGACCTTGAGAACACACAAAATCAAAGAAATACTAAACCATGTTCACTGTGTTCTGAGTCGAGTTTAAATTTTACTATAGTCCCATTTTTTGAAAAAGCAAAGATTACACAGAACAGATATTGTAGCACTTATTTAAACAACATATTCAATTTGTTGTACCAGCTCACCAGTTTAGAATAGAAATTTACTGGCAATATGGCTGATTTTAGTAGCTGCAATATGGATTATGAACTTACCGTGATATACTATACATATTTGGAAAGGCGGCGGTTAAACTCTTCACAAGATTAAAATATGATATCTATAAAAGAATTAAGAAACTGGTAAAAAGTCATGAAAAACTTGTTTATGACACTAGATAAATAAAATCTCCCACAATTCATACATCTTTTAGTTGTATATTTATAGGTAGATTGCAAACTTTAGAAAAATGATAAAACATCTATAATCTATCCCTTCCTCCAAAGAGAGCTACAGTTTCCATATTCATAGCTATCTTTCCAGATCTGAAAAGTAATTTTAAAACAACTTCCTTCCATTCAACTACAATTGGTCGGAGAGTAGTAAAGATTAGTGTTACTTAAAATGGTATAAAACAAAGAATAATCGAGATTGCAAAAGCATCAGCCCAGATGGTGAAAAGGAAAAGGATTTCAGTGTTTAGGAGGAAATTACATTTACACAAACACTACCTATTTTAAGTTATTATTTCTGAATATACTTGGAAATGGTACTTCTTGATAAGTAATGATAGAAAACAAGCTCAGCAGCACATTTTGATAAATATTAACTTTAATCAGCGATCAAGAACAGAACTTCTAAAAGATTCAGAGGTGGTGATGACAAATATTAGCTCCCACAATTATTGAGCACTATTATGTGCCAGGAATTGTGACAGGCACTGTGGACCCAAAGACATAGACTGCCAATCCTGAAGAATTCAGGGACACAGACATTTCAAAAATTACTAATCAAATACTCTCATAGAGTATTTGAAGAAAGCATTTTGACAGAAAAGGATGAATTTGCCACAAGAAAAATAAAACTAATCCACTCTATTAGTAATCAAGTCTTATGGTGTGCTTTTACACTATTTGACTTTTACAATTACTTGTTTTGTATATAGCTGGGAAATTTGAAGTTCAGAAAAGTCAAGTCTAAAAAACTGACATGCAGATGTTCCTAGACTTACGGTGGGGTTATGTCCTGATAAACTTATCATAAGTTATAAATATTTTAAGTCAAAAAGGTGTTGAATACATCTAAGTTACCAAACGTTCTAGCTTAGCCTCGCTGCTCTCTAGTGAATGCGTATGGCTATTGTACTGTCATAAAATTGAAAAATCTTAAGTCGAAGCTACCTAAGTCAGGGACCATCTGTACAGACGTTTACAATACTGTATAGTCATGTGCTGCATTACATTTTGGTCAACGATGGACCCATAAGATTATAATGGAGCTGAAAAATTCCTATTACCTACTGAGGTCATGGCCATCAAACGTCATAGCGCAATGCATTACTTACACGTTTGTGGTGATGCTGGTGTACACAAACCTGAGCTGCCAGTTGTATAAAAGTATAGCACATACGATTACAGTAGCAGGCTATACCTTCTAGGTTTGAGTAAGTGCACTCCAACCGAGTTCTGAAGGGCAAAATCGCCTACTGATGCATTTCTCAGGACATATTCCTGTTGTTAAATGCTGTATGAGTGTATATGGAAGGTGAGCAGAGTTTACCACCCCAGAATATGCCTCTCTGGGATATGGATTATTTTAAGCTGGTTATTTTAAAGTAACAAAAGACTCAGGAAGAATCTCTGAACTTCCTCTCTGTAAAAGAATTTAGATAGAGAACCTGCTCCAGGAAGGCAACTATCATCATAGATAACTAGAGTTTAATATGAACTAGGTGTGATAGACAGGGAGGAACCTAGCAAACCCCTTTGATAAAAGTCCCCTCTGTGTTTCACTGTTAAAGATGGCCCAGCAAACATTTGCTTATCCATTGCTGTATGAATTGCCTTCCTTTCTTTTGAAGTCCCAAACAACTACTCACAAACTCCCCCAGCCCCCTGCCCCGGCCTTTTTCTCATTAGTCTTTGGGTCCAAATTCTTATAGAATTCCCATATGTACGTATGTAATTAAATTTAGTTATTTTCTGCTATTAATGTTTTGTCATTTTAGTTGAGTAGCCAGAAGAACTAAGAGGGAAAATATCAAAAAAAAAGCACTTACAGGACTGTGTACATTATGTGATCCCACTAGATATTCACTCACACTCATACACACAAATAGACAGAGGATAGGGTTTGGAAGCATATAAACCAGGCTATTAAAAATAGTTATTTTGAAGTAATTAGAATTGTGGGAGTTTTTAATTCCCTTTTATTTTGTTGTTTCTATTTTCTGATTTTTTTTCTCTAGTGAACACATATTGCCTTACATATATTAAAAGGACAATTAAGTTTGACTTTGCCAGACAGGCAGTGGCCAAGGAAGATGGTCTGAATTCTATTCTTCCCACTATACCATTACATGTTCATTAAACCAAGAACATTTATGAAGTCCCAAGGAATTACAATATCCCAAGAAAACAAAGTTATAATCTTCTTTTGATTTTACCATTATATGACACTTAACTTTTGTCTTCATTAATTCACATGAATTCAGTATTTTAATACTTATTCACTCTGAGACCTAATTACACACCTAATATAGAGTGCTCTTAACTACTAGGCAGCATCACAATTGTTACGAGCATGGTCTTTGGAATGGATCTTGTTCAAATCTGGTTGTGCTACCTTGTGACATCTCTCTGATACTATCTATTATCTATTGGAGAGATTCTGAGATTTGAGTATTTGTAAAGCTCTTAGCTCAGAGCTTAACACACTGTATATATCTAATATTTTATCTATTCAATCAAACTATTTCCTGCTTTACGAGTACCTTAACGCAGCGATATCCAACCTTGTTGGCACCATATCAAGTGGAGCAGAGGCAGTGATGCTAGTGCTGGGGAGCAGCTGCAAATACACATAAAGCTTTGTTTGCTCTTGCATTGCTCACCTCCTGCCATGCCCAGTTCCTAACAGGCCAGACAGGTACTGGTCCACAGCCTGGGAGTTGGGTACTGTGTTCCAAAGTGAAGTTAGAGACATTCAGAAGAGCATTACAATAATCCCTCCTACTCTTATGTGTTGCAGCCATTCTTAAGTAAAATAAGGTTACTTGAACACAATCACTGCAATACTGTGACAGTCTGATAACCGAGAGCTACTCAGTGGCTAATGGGTGGGTAGCAGATACAGCATGAATACACTGCACAAAGGGATGATTCACATCCCAGGTGGGCCAAAGTAGGACTGCATCAGATTTCATTACATTACAATTTAAAACTTATGATGAATTGCTTGCTTCTGGAATTTTCCATTTAAATATTTTCAGACCACGGTTGACTGTGCATAACTGAAACTGGAAAGCAAAACCATGGATAAGAGAGGATTACTGTAAAGTGATTAAAGGGAGTTGCAAGACTAGAGCTGTCACTTGGTGTGCCAATACTGGCAGTAGCAAAAATGAATTGTCCAATTCTGATTTTGCTCCCCACCCTTTGATCACATATTCTCTGCCTTCCATAAATTTACTTTTTTTAAAAAAGAGAAAATGCTGAGTAAGAATCAAACACACATTGATAAGTGATTAGGCTTGATCAAATGAGCACTGGTTTTTCTGTCTTACTACAAGACTTGTTAATAATACTACCAATGGAGAAGTCGGGAGAATGTTCATACATCAGGAAGTAGCAGAGCTGTGTCGGAAAGCCATAGGTGGTGGCTTTATTACTGTTGCTCTTTGTCTGCAAGGATTATCAGGCCCCAAAAGACTTGAATTTACTAAAACACACAAGCCTGAGGCAGACACCAAAAGGCTAATTAACTTGCAGTGAATAATACCACGGACACACAAATCAGAAATGTATGACACTGGCGTTTTCAGTGCAGTCCCTCTTTGTGGTCGTTAAGGTATATCCTCTCAGGAAAGCGCCCTTTCCAGTAGCTGAGAAAGTTGCTTGGGGGCATGGAATCAAAAAAAGGAGCATCAAAGAAAAGAAGTATCCAGGGCCATTATTTCCCCCAAATGATGTCCACATCTGTGGTACTAGAAATATTTACAGTCTGGCTAGGATAGTACTAAAATGGATCCCAGGAAAACCCTGAGGCTCTCTTTTCCCATATTCTCTCTTTTCTGGTTAGTGAAACTTTAGTCAGTCTTCTAGCTCAGCTGCTTTTCTCACTCCAAATGTCCATTTTGGATAAGTTATGGTATGTAGCCACTTTGCTACAAAGCAGACATTTATAACTACTACATCTCATATTGGTAAATGGTGTTTGATGAATATACGGGAATATGAAGTGAACCAAATCTTATGAAAATAGGAGGCCTAAATTCAAATAAACTTATTTTGAAGATGAGATTTGTAGATGAGAATTGAACACAATTAGTATATGACTAGAGAGTCTCTTAAAAGGCCAGCAATTCCATAGATTTTGTGTAGTTAGCCAAACAGTATGGCACGGTAAGAATTAATCACTACAAAGTGCAGAAAGGACTCATAGAACCATAGAAACACGTCAATGTACCGGGGTAAACTGACAGAAAAGGGAGAAAAATGAGATTGGGTGCAAAGGGAGCAGTGGAGGGCGTCAAGAAGCCCTGGTTGGTTAATACTGAGATTCTGGCTCTACTTCAAGAAGTCATAGATCAAATTATAGCTGACTTCAAGGTTTCTCTATTTGACATCCTCAGGCCTTTTCTCCTTCCAGTGCCCCTCTGCCCCGTCCAGGTATGCTCTGCCTCCCAAGCAACTACTGGTCGACTGAAAACAAGTCCACCCTACATCCTCCACAAAGCCTTTCCCGTCTATTCCGAGGCCACCGGGAGGCCGCCTGGCTCCTCCGTATCTCTGAGAGCTCAGAGCACCTTTGGCTCTAAAATCCCTGTTAAGCCCTGTCTTCCAGAAGCCCCACCCGAAAATCCAAAGGCAATAGCTGGAAACGGTCTCCACTGTTGACTTTGTCCGTACCCCAGGAGAAAATCTGACCACTACTCCTGCGCTTCCGCAGGTCCCCAGCAGTCCCCAGGCGGGGCACCGCTATTTCAGGCAGACGCCCGGCCGCCGCCCCTGGCGTCCCGCCGCGCGCCTGGGCCCCACGCCAGCGCCCCCGCAGCCGCAGGTCGGAGCCCAGCGCCACCCCGCGTCCCCGAGCCCGGCGCACGTGCCGCTCTCGCCCATTCATTCCGCCGCGCGGCTGTCATTGCGCGGTGACCTCTGCGCCCGCCGCGGCGTGGGCTCCCCGGCTCACCTGCGCGCGGGCGGCGGCGAGGAGGCGCGACCCGCACGGCCCCGCGCGGCCGGAGGGGCCCGGCCCGGGGCTGCGCGCCGCGGGCCTCCAGGAGCAGCCGCGCCGCCACCGCCACCAGCACGAGGCCATGGTCCGAGTCTGAAAGTCGCGGCGGGCGGCAGCTCCACCTATGGCTCGACGGCCCTCCTCCGGGACCCGGAGCCGGAAACCTGGCCCAGGAAGCGCTTCGGCCTCGCCCCTCCCCGGCCTGCGCCGCCAGCGCGCCCCGGCGGCAGCGCCCCCCGCGCCCCGGACGGTGGCGGGGGGAACGGTGCGCGGCCCGGGAGAAGCTGGCCGTGACCTTGCACCCGGCGAGCCGTCTCTCCCGAACCCTCCCCGCGACTCGCGGGGAGCCAGGAGCTCCGGCAATCAGAGCAAAACGCTCCTTCGGGGGACTGGCTGTTAGCAAGAAATGCTACGGGGCGCCAGACCTCCAGCCACTAACTTTTGTTCTGTGTATTTGGGCAGAGATACAACTCCAAGAGTCGGGTTCCCGTTTCGCAGCCTAATTCGGAGGCTGCCTTTTCCGCGGCTGCTTCTCCAGTGTTTGATCTCCCACGCTGTCGTAGGCTCCTTTGTGCAACCTGGCCTTGAGGGAAGCGCCAGCCTTTTGCATCTTTTCAATAACAAGTCAAGCCAGGAACAGAGTTATTGTGAAACAGAATCTAGATTAGCCTCGTCTCTCGACTTTTGGACTCTCTCCTCTGAAAACCTTATAGGTACTTGGGGCAATAGTTGGGCCGTCTTGCTCACATCTGGATGTGTGAGTGATACTCGTGGCTGTACTGAGCTGTGTTAGATTGTTTGCTATTTAGTAATGTTGAACCTACTTGCAGCCAGCCTCGGGGATTATGAAGAGTGTACAGGATTAGTACCTGATAAGAGTTAAGAAGACCTTTTCTTAATTCATAGCCAGATCTCTTCTCACGGTCATGAGAGGGCGTATTTATAACAAATCCGTGATATATAATTAGTCATCCGACACAGGCACACAGGGCCAGTGAAAGAAAGTGTAAGCATTAGGGATACAGAAAGAGAAGAAACTTTAGCCTCCCAGAAATCCACACATACACGGAAATAGACCAGCAAAGAGTCAACTGCAATTCTTTGACATTTTTTTCTTGTTTTTCTAAACCATGCTTTTTGTATTAAATAGTGCAAATGCCTGGAATACAGAGCACATTATATTTATCTTCAAAGTATTATTTTTTTACTGAATAGAAGTATAGAATAAAGAAATACTTTAAAATAAACCAATTTTATCAGGTTCCTCTCCTCCCCAATCTTGAAGAATAGCATGTAAAAAAAAAGTCTCAGGTGCTTTACAATTAAAGGTTATTTATTACCCACCTGTGGCTTATCTTGATATAGGTTAATATATTAAGAAACATCCAACAGGTAGAATTTGCCAGAGTGCAGCACTAAACACTTGTACTTGAAACAATCTTATTACTTAGATAGTATCTATCATTTGCCCTTTTTTACAGATGAGGAAACTGAGATATAGAAGAATTAAGTGTGGTGTCTAAGCTCACATAGTTGACAGATATAGTACAACACAATTCTATCAGGTCATTTTCATTTAGAAATTGTTTACCTACATTAAATCAAAATACCTGTTTTTTTTTTAAAAAAAGATGGAATATGGCAAGGTTAAGTAGGAAAGGTGGATGAAATTCATGAAGGCTTCCAATGATAGTATAGGTAAATTCTCGATGAACAAGAACCCATCAATAGGATGTGTGGAAAAGCAACTAATTGTTCTTTTGACCCAGTTAGGCCAAGCATGGGTCTAGGAAGTTAGAAAGATTGAGCTGTGAAAGTAACTCAAACAACTCCCCTTTGCACAGGCTGGAAAGACTGCCCTTATGCAAGTGAAACAATCAGTATTGACTGATAAAAGTGGAATAAGTGTAATTGAAAGCGTTTTCAAAGTTATTTCAATGTTGGAGAGTCAGCTACGCTTTAAGATATTTTCTTTAAAACATCTATGGTAGGACCAGGTTTTATAGCCGAGATTATACACATGATACTATATACATAATAACCACATTTTCGTTCACATTATTGCAGAAATGCATCTCTTCTCGATGTTATTAAATAAACGATCAATGGATTAACGAGGTAACTGTGGGAAGAAGTTATTGAGAGAAGAGGTTTAAATAGTTTCACTGAAAGCTTAGCAGTTTTTGTGGATTTCATATTCTTAGGCAAAATCGAATTCTAAAGAATTTAATTTTGGAATTACTGATTTCTCAGAGACGTTAAGATAAAAGGTTAACGTACATTTGGAATTTTCTCCAGGGTTTTAGTTTATGATTAGTTTGTCAAAGCGTAACGAGGGTAAGGGTGGGGTACCTCTGAAGCAGTTACCCTTTTTTGTTCCATGGCCAATGATCACATATATTGGCCGATCAGCTGCCTTGCCAAAAGGAAAGTCAATCAGTACAAAATCATAAATACTAATGGAAATTATATATTACCCATGCTCTACTAAAATGTGAGAGCATCATAAAAGAAGATGCACTAATTATATAATTTAGTCTGTTTCCATGCAGAGGCTGTTCTGAAAGAGCAGAAAATATACTGTTGGATATTCTAATCATATTGTCAGATTTTCTGTGGTGGAAACTGAAATCACCAATTTTTTTGTTGATCACTTTTCCCATGATGCTACCTTATTTACCATGTACTTAGGGGGAAATATAAAGGGGTAGATGTGGCCCACATTTGCCTGTTTTTATACTCATTTGGGGAAGATGTAAGATTAATCTTCTGTTATAACTGACATTTAGTTCACCTAGGCTTGGAATGAATCAACAGGAGTTATTCCAAACCATTGAACAAATTGTCCCAATGCAACCTTTCTCCATTGATGCTAAAGATAATTTTCATCATATAGGGCATTCTTAAATTACTTTGGGCTGTTTCTGTGCTTTTTATTGAGTTCATTGATTTTTACGTCTATTTTTTTGGGATAACTATTTTTAGTTATTGTATTCTTGTAATTTTTAATATGATAAGGAAACTCCCATTCCTCTTATTTAAAAAATTAGTCTTTATTCTTCCAGATTTATAGTTTAACTTTGTCTTTTTCTTAAAAAAAGAATCACACTAGAAAAAAAAAGAATCCCACTACATTTTTGATTGGGTATCCATTATGTTTATTAAATAACTTGCTGAGACATCTTGACGATATAACCTCTATCCAGAAACACAGGTTTCTGTGTCTCTCCCTTTGCCTTATATTTTAGTACAGCACCTGCCCTCTTCTATTTACTTTTTGTTTATTGCTCTGCATTAGGAAACATTCAGATTTTAAGAATTGTACTTAAAAGTAAACTGCATGTCTAAAGCATGCTCAAATCTCTCCGCAATTTTTTAAATAAAGTACGTGTACTTTAATGCATGGACTTTATGAAACAGTTTCTCTCTTTAGAGGCAAATCGATCCTTGTCAACAGGCATGTATCATATTTTGAAGTTTCTGGTGGGACTGGAAGCAGTTTTATACATTTAGTAAAATGTCTATTCCCTGGCATTAGAGATATTTATGTATATATCTTTTTCCTTCAGTTGATTATGTTCTAAAGAATGTGATGAAGCGCCTAAGATGTTTTGGTTGGATTTCATTGAATTAGCCTGCACTATAATTCTAAAACTATAATGTAGCTCACCTCCATTTTACTTATATAGTCTTACTTGTAAATATGTTGCACATCCTATCGGTCTGCCATGAGCAAAAATCTTGAAGTCAGAGTATATGTCTTGTTTTAAACTTTTTTAACTTCCCATCTTCTTGGACAGTCCCATATAGTATACATATGAATATTGGACAGATATGCTTGAAAATGATTAAATAGCTTTTAAATAACAAAGCATGAAGAAAATAGTGTTTTAAATTGATTTTCTTGAAGAACCATAGCCTTTCTAAGGAATATTAATGCTGTAAATGCAACAAATGAAAACATTAAGAAGGTTGTTTTTGTTTTTTATTAGCTGTGCTGCCAGTTGATCCTGTTAAAGAAAATTATGTTCGTAAAGTGAGAAACTGTATTTTTTCAATTGCCTTCCCTACTCCTTTCAAGTCAAGAGTACGCCTTGTAGCAGTTTCAAAGGTTAGGCTTTATTTTTTCATAACACAAATACTTAACTCACTATAACTTTTGTCTACAAAGATATTAATATTTGTTTCAGAGTTAAATTGTTAGTCTATTGATAAATGACTCTCTTTGTGTTTACAGTTTAGACACTTGGAGAATGTTATTCTTAGAAATCACTTTTTGATACTTATTCCTAGAGCCTAATACTCAGGTTCACCTTAAAGTTATCTCACAAATAGAATATACTTTTGTGGGAAAAAAAGGGGGTAAGTGAGTTAAGTTCTTAAAAATGGGCTCTAATAACAAATTCTAAATTTTCTCATGATATAAATGAATGTGGAATAAAAATAGGACATTTTTTTCTAGTTCCTCTAAAGAATACGTGCTAGGAAAAATATTTAGCTATGCATCACAAGAAATACATAAGAATTTTAGAACTATCTAATAGAACTGATTTTCCCAAATAACAAATAATCATAAGAAGTATGGTACATCCCTTAATGGAAAAAAAATCAATGTATTTTTGGAAGAGATTCATTCTTTTAATTTTCTTTCTTCCATTGAGTTTCTTAAAAATTATTAAAGGATTACTTAAGTTTGTAAGAAGGTATATTTTTTCCTGCCTCAGGAAGTTCTAGAAGATATTTTGGACCTTGATTTATCTATCTCAGAAACAGATGCTTTTATCCAGCTTGTAAGTGGTGAAAAGATTGTATCCGGATCCATTCCATTGACTCACAGATATGGTGGCCACCAGGTAAGAATAGCATGAGCATAGTATCCCTTATGCAAATATTAACAGTTGGTGGAAATGCTGTTCTATTGGAGAGTTATTTTGTATTACTTTCTCTTATGTTGTATATTGAGAATTCAACAAGGTGTTTGTAGAAGAATGTGTCATATTTTACAGATTAGCTGATTTGATTTCTTGCTTTGATAAAACTAGAGTCTAAGTTTCTTTAGTGGAATTGAGAAAACGGGCAGCACGAATGTAAAATTTCTGTGAATTATGCTAGAGAACTCTTTCAGTGAAGTTTGGCAAGAGATGTAGACAAAATTAAGTAGTGCTGAGTCAGTATAAAAGCTTCAGTAAGGCAAATAGATAATAATTTTGCCAGGAGAGTGACAAAGTTTTAGAACTGCTAGAAACTGCTAGAAATTAATCTGGGATTAATTGGGGGTGTTTTATGTGCCGAAGCAATTAAGAAGGCACCTTCTAGAAAGCAAGCAAGATGTGGAAGCAAGTTCAGATGTGGTATCTGACTAATAAAAAAAAAAAAGAGCGCAGGACCAATTGTTGAAATTCCTGTGAACTAGATAAGATTAATTTAACACTGGTTGTTTGGGGGCTGGTTTACTGAGACATAGATTTTAGGACAAGTAGCTAAGTATAATAGAGAGTTAGAGTAAGGATTAAGTTAGGAAATACATGAAAAGTGCTTCCACAATAGCTATTATAATAATGATTAATATCAAGCCTTGGTTTTGTGGTAGTTAATATTTTTTTTCACATTTTTATTGCTTTCATTCTTCAATTTCTAAGAAGCAAAAGAAGATAAGAAGCTAAGCTAATATAAGCTAAGAAGCAAAGTGACAGACCGTTAGACTTGAAAAGGGCTCTAAGGGCCATCTGTGACCAACCTGAATTTCAGTTTCTTGATCTGTAATGTATAAGGGTTGACCAAGGTCATTCCAAGACTTGAGAGAAATGCTGTGACAAAGAAGTATGCTTTATTTTATTTAACACATCCTTTTCCAAACACATTTGACTGCAGGGTTTTGTGGTTGTTCTGTTTTTAAGAAATAACTATTAATGTTTTACTGACTTATGCTTCTCAGTTTAGAAACTCCTGGACTAGATGATCCTTAATGGGTTTTTATGCTCCTAAATACAGGATTTCATGATTCAAAAGCCATTCCCATTTTATACTGGTACTCATATGTACTGTGAAGTACAAGTACAATCCTTCAGCCCTGCAGAGTTTTGTAAGCTATTCTTTTCTGTACTTTTTTTGGTAGTAGAGTTAATTAGATTATTTTTTGGGTCAGTTTCGCATTTCATCTTTTGTTTCTTCTCCCTGATTTGAAATTACATGTAAATATTTATTTATAAGGATAGTTTCACCATTTTGAACTTATAGTGTAGTAAATCATTTCTCTTTTATTAATGGAGAACTTTTCCTGTTTTCTGTGATTTCACTCCAAGCTCTTAGTTTGGGATAATGTTTTGTCAACTTTAGAACTTTCCAGAACATGCTGAGAGCACCTCTCAGACTTGTGCTCTTAGAGGCATTCCAGAGCTAAAATCAATTAATGGTGGTCCATTCCTGGTTAAGATAAAAAATTAAAATACTAGATAAATTTTTCTCAATTTCATGTTTTTCTTCCAGAACTGTAAACATTTAAATATTCCACAGCCATTTGTAGAACTTTTATGTGCCAGGAGCTATAATGGTGAATGCAACCTGCTCCCTTGGCTCAAATTGCTAATACTCTGGGGGAGGGGATAGATAAAGAAAGAAATTCCAATAACATCAGGTTATAATAGAGTTAAGTATAGGAGTTATGGGGATTTACAGGACCACCCTCCTAGTCCTGGAAAGTCAGAGAAAACTTCCTGGTAATGTCTATGTGGAAAATGGAGTGGTGTCTAAGTTAGCAAATAATTGTTGGCAATAATAATAATAATTACCATCTTTTGAGCTCTTATGAATATTGGACATAGTACATCATTTTGCATATATTAGCATTCATTCTTACAACAGCCTGGCAAGTGTTATCTCATTTTACAGTAATGAAAGGTCAGTCTCTGAAATGAATTAACTCACACAAATTTCTAGTCAGTAAGTGGCATGGCTGGGAGTTGAACAGCCTCAAACAAATTTTGACAGAAAGATTTGGAAACAGTTAACTGTGGTTCAAAAGCAATTTTTTCAGGTACAAGTATATTCCTGATTTCATATTGCATATGTATGATATAGGTAAATTTCCTAATAAATTTAACTCATTCATATTCTAGAATTAAATAGATCAGTTCTAAGTATTCTACACCTAACAAACTTGGCTCAGCTATAAAATGATGAATTAGTTATATGTCATAAATTTATATTTTTAAATGATTTTTAATTATGTTGTATTGATTGAATTTTATTTTCACCTATATTAGAGTTGCTGATGATATAATCCCCCAAATGCAATACCTCATTTTTAATTTTGACAAAATAACCTTGGCTATAAAGTTACTATGAAAGCTATGTAGGTTAATAAACATGACTGATTTTCCCTTTTTCTCTTTAGTTTGGGATATGGGCAGATCAGCTTGGGGATGGAAGAGCCCATCTTATTGGAATTTACAAGAACAGGTACTCATGTTTCCTTGTATAATAGCGTTTCCACTGAATATTAACATGAATCTTCTAATGTTTAGATTTTGTTTTGTTTTTTTGAAGGCAGGGTGAAAAGTGGGAGCTCCAATTAAAAGGTTCTGGAAAGACCCCATATTCTCGGTATAGTTTTGTTTTTTGTTTTTTTTTGTTTGTTTGTCTTTGTTTTTTTGCTAATCTAAATAAATATTAACGTCTTAATTACCATTGAAAATCTTTTTTTCTTGTTTCCCATAGAAATGGCGATGGCAGAGCTGTACTTCGTTCCTCAGTGAGAGAATTTTTGTGTAGTGAGGCTATGTACCATCTTGGAATTCCAACCAGCAGAGCTGCAAGGTAAACCCTTCTTTTCTTGAAGTTGACTTTCAGGCCTGGATCGTGTCATCTCCTGAAACGTGTTAGTAAATCGCACAGATAAGTCTGACAGCATGATTTTTTTTTTATCATTTCTTATAGTTTTAGGTACTCCTTGGTAGCTTGCTAGCAGTTGAAGTGTAACTTTAATTGTTCGATTCTCTTACGTTCCAGTCTGGCTGTGAGTGATGACGAAGTATGGAGAGATCAGTTCTACAATGGAAACATTACGAAAGAACGAGGTAATGACAGTTTTTAGAATACCTGCATAAAATTAGACTAAGTTCTTAAAGAACAACAGATATTGGACATCTTGTCAGTCTTCTTAAAAAAAATGACCCATGGTTCTTCCAGATATTTCCGTGTTATGATATTATCATAGAATATCCTTTCCCACATCCTTACATCATTAATCTATTTCAAACCGCAAATGTCTGGAAGGTGAACAAAAAATGTTTATGGACAGCTGGCAAAATGCTACCAAGCCAGTGCACTTTTGTCCCCGGAGAGCGTCTGGCCGGCCCTCTTCTCAGAGCCTGGTTGCTCTTACTTCACGTTTAAGTTCAGTTAACTTTTTCCTCAGCCTTTAGTACGTTAGAAATAAAAAATTAGAAGGGGAATGAAAAAATGTGCTACAGAACAACAAAAGGGAGAGAGTGAGAGAGACTTGACTCCGAATCTCTGGGGATTGAGGGGACCTGAAAATCAATAATAAACACATTTCATTGCCTTAAAAGTGGAGCTATCAAGAAGTACTGCCAACCCTGCCTGCTTTACTGGGGCCAGCGGACATCACTGTGTTGTGCAGCATTTTTACTGACGCTCAGGGTGATTCACCAGGAGCACATTTCGTGTTCTTTATATTAAGTACATAATATGTTTTGATAAGATTTTCATAACAAAATAATCCCCTCCAGGGTGTTCGTGCTTAAGGAAATTAATGGTTATTTATCTTTATGGTATCTCTTCCCTTTAATTTCATCTGGATAAAATGGATACTATCACACATGGGCCTATAAATGAGATTCCAACCACATACTGTAAAAAATATCACGGGTATAACACTACTTACTTTCATGGCTGTGACATATATATTGTTAATCTGAATTCCAAAACACAGTCTTAATCGTTTCAAATGATCCCAAATATTTCTCATTTTTAGGTCATTAATAGAATTTCCACATTTAAGTCTTCACATACATACAGATACTTCGATTGTGCGTTTACCTTAATCCTTGCCCAGCAACCACTGTGGTACAACGAGAAAAGTGCTGAGCAGGCAAAAAGAATATGTGAAATCTAGAACTGGCTCTGTAGGAATTGATTTGTGACTTTGGTCACATGGCGGCCTTGTTCCTCTAAAATGAGGGGGTTAGATTGGATGATACCGCCTGTGTCTTTCAGTGCTTTCAACATTCAGTGATTCAGTGGTATTCAGTAAATAGCAGGAAGTGTGTTGAAGGACAGTCCTCATGGGACGGGAGCTTTGGCACCTGGGATAGCCTTCATCTCAACATCTAAACACTCACAAGCACAGCATTCCTTGTGAGAAAGAAACGTGAATTCTATTAATTGTATTACTACTGTTTATAATCAAAACGTAACGCAGCAGTAGAAGGCTGCAAACCCAAACACGAAATGCGTAGATTCACTTTATTTCTATAATAAGTTAGAACGTATGCAAACATTTATTTATTGAAGTTAATTCTCAGGTAGTTAAACAAATGGAAGGCACTTACAGAGACTATGTGTAGAAATAATTCACTAATTCTGTATTTCAGGATGAGGGACGGGGAAAAGGTCACAACTGAGGAGACAGTGGGACTCTGATGTTGGGAGCCTTACAGTTTAGCTGAGTGGCCCTCAGCTAGATTGGGGCCTCAGTATTTCTGAAAGAATTGTGATTCTTAACATTCTAGGTGGTTTAGGCTTCAAGAAATAGAGAAAAATTCTTGATCCTTTCTAGGGTGTAAATTAGTTGATTTTCCAATAAATTCAGTTACGTATTCTTTTTAGCAAAATAATTTCATAATTAAGGAAAACATATTCTGCTATATTTTCATAGTTTGAAATAGTTCATGCTAAATTAAATACTTCTTTTCCAGGTGCAGTAGTGCTGCGTGTTGCAAAATCGTGGTTTAGAATCGGATCGTTAGAAATTTTGGCTCATTATGGTGAACTGGATTTACTAAGGTTAGAAAATGACATTTAGAACGATGGTAGAATGCAATTTAAAAACTGCTTATTTATGTTCTGGGAAGTTAAAATATTTTTGGTTTTCTTAACAAGTAAAACCAAAAATTTCAGTTAATAAATATTTTTAACACTTGCTATAATGCCTAACATCATGTGGGTTTTTTCGGAGACTAAAAAAGGGAGTACGTTTAAGACTCAGTAGACCCTTTTTTCAAGAAATTTTTTGTCTAGTATGCAGTCCAGTTGCAGCTGACGGCCTCTGTGCCACTCAGAGACCTGGCTGGAAGTGACTCAACCTCCTGAGGTCCACAGGTTTCTTTCCAACTTCTGGGATTCCCAGTGTCTCTGTCTCGTGTCCCTTCATTCTGAGACTTCAGTTTTGACACGTGCGTGATGTCCGTTTCACACTGGGTTGACCCAGAAACAGGGTGAAAAAAACAACAGACTAAATTTACACAAAGCATTTAAGAACAGAGAGCATCTTACCAAAGATTTCTAGAGACAGGAAAAGCTTCAAAAGAGCGCGATCAATACATTGTCCCCCTTGTGTCGTGCAGGACCGCTCCCGCCATCCTCTGATATCTTGGTGCATGAGATATCTGTGCACAAAATTCCGTCTTCGTCAAGCAGACTCAGCAAGACCTTTCTTCAAACAAAACATTTCCTTCTTTAAGAGGAATTCTTTTTCCATTCGTCGAGATGATACAGTTTTTAAAAATCATTAGAAGTGTATGTATAAGAAAAAAATTCTCTTGGGCAAACTAGAATCATTTGGAATATGGATCTAATATCCATGAAGAATATGGGGAGAAAAGAAATGAGGTAAATGAAAGAGCAGACCAGAGGAGTCCTCACACTTGACGTACCTGTTCTCTGAGTCTCTCTTTTTAGCAAATGTTTACTGAGCTCAGGGTCGTCCTGACTTGTTGAGAGAGTTGTCTGTTCTCCTTGGGTATTATTTCTAATTTTTCATTGTTTTTTTGGGTCACTTCTGTTTGGATTCACCATGTCACCGAAATTGTTCCATCTGGTGAAGTTGTATTTTACTTCTCCCTCTGACCTTTGATGTACATTGGTGAACAGTTCATTTTTAAAACACCTCCATTGGCTAACATGACTATATATATATATATGAATGAGACTATATATGACTATATATGACCATATATATATGTATATATAATATGTATACACATGTACACACATAGCTTTTTGTTTCCCAAATGCCTGAGACAGTTCTTGACACATAGCTAGTGATTAAATGATTAAATTATTGAAAAATTATTAATAAGCTCTAATTCACTCCTACCATTTTGACTGGGTTTTAACAATTCCTGAATCATATCTACAATCTGCAGTTTGTTTTCTGGATTCTCTCTTATCCAATGCAATAAACACTAGTAGTTAGTCAAACAGCTAAAATAGTCTGTTAAAATTGAGAATAAAAAATATGATACATACACAACTCATATAGTTTAACTTCAGGCATTAGCCAGTTTTTTCTTATCTCATTTGTGAAAGCTATGCTACCTTCATGCATACTTCGTCATTTCCTGTCTTTTATCTTTATACTTTTTATATATTCCTATTATTGCATGTGTTATGTTGGAATGTCATTATTTCTTCATGTGTTTTTCTCTCCTAATGGATTACGTCCTCTGCGAGGGTGGGTCGGGGTCTCCTTGGTCTCTCTGGCACCTGTTGTATAGGGCTCAGCATCCAGCAGGGCAGTAGGTACCCATGGAGGTTTATTGAACTCATCTGAATCTGTAATATAATAAGATGGAATCTAATATGGTCTCAGAAACACATTTCCAGTTTCGATTGGTATTGAGGAAATATTTCTTTATGGCTTTTATGGAAGTATAATCTTATTTTAATGAAAAAATTTTAAGCATGAATCTAATGAACTCATGGATGACAAGGGTGGAATTAGATGACTCAATATTCAATACTGTATTCTGAGGAACACCGATACTCTCTCCTTTTTATCTCCAGGACATT
Organism: Rousettus aegyptiacus; assembly: GCF_014176215.1. Lineage (NCBI taxonomy): Eukaryota > Metazoa > Chordata > Mammalia > Chiroptera > Pteropodidae > Rousettus > Rousettus aegyptiacus. The sequence continues at coordinate 82,971,602 of NW_023416285.1, forward strand.
ATTAGACTTCATCATACAGGAACATTTTCCCTCAGTAGATGTCAAAGAACCTAATAGATATGTGGTAAGTTTTTAAAGAGAAAGGGCAATACTGTTTTTCTCTCATCAACCTTCTAACATTAGTGTCTACAACTTAGAACTTAAAAAATTACAGTTAGGAAAGGTAACGTAGAGAACTGTAAACGTTTTGTTAGAGGAAGATAAGATGAACCACTTCACAAACAAGACATGGATTAAAAAGTTGTTTTGTTTGGAAGATAAAAGAAAGAACAGGTGCTACTATATCCTGACTCTACATTATTTTTTGAGCAGCGTTTGTAACTTGGTGACATATATTCTTTTCTCATATATTAGAGATACAGCTATTTCTATATTTATAGGTCTAAAATAAACATAATAAATAATAGGATAATGTGATTTTCTATTCTTTTTTTGTGATTTTCTATTCTTGTGGAAATTTTTTTGATCTTCATAACTCTTTTTCATTATTCTAATGGTTATGCAGAAGGGAATTCCATTATTTTTTTGGTGACTCATTTCAAAGTTTAGTAGTTTACCTTGCCTACATTTAACTCCCTTGTGCTAAAATCTCATGCTTTTCCTACTCTCACTGGACATGGAGAAACCTGATCATAACACTATGTTCACACCTTTTATATATTACTTTTGGATGAATAATCCTATTCTCTTCCATTTTTTTTGGTTACATATATAATTTTCATTCCTTTGTCATCTTTTGGCCCACCTTTGAAAACTTTCTATGTTTTCCTTGTGACTGCTCAGAAGATCCTAAAAGAGTGTACATTACTGAAAATCTGAAAAGTTTCTAAATTTTATTTTTAGGATTTTTTTTCCATCGTGGTATCTGAGACGGCACAGCTTATTGCCTTGTGGATGTCTGTTGGTTTTGCTCATGGTAAGGTATCACATTGATGTTTCTCCTGATGAGAAAGTAGAATTAGTTTGTTGAGGCAGTTGACTTCTTTTTTGTGTGTTTCAAAATACTCCTGCCAGTGAGCTTAACATTTTTAATATATGAATTTGTTTTTAGCAACAGGGAAACAATTTCCTCATGTTTAAAATGGTTTCGAATGGAACACAAAATAGAGTAAGGATCACCTTGTGAGTGTGTATTATATTTGGATCTCTGTAAAGCTATTATAATAGTCTTTTATAAAGCACTGCGTGCTTACGATAAAGAATTTAAAACATACAGATGTGATTCTGGGTTCCATTCTCCAGAATAATTATTATTAACCACTTCGTATCACTTCTAGACTTTTTTTGGCTGGTATTCATATGTCTACTATGAAAACAGTAGGGCTGGCTTGTGGGTGTTTGAAGCCATTTACTGCATCTGGTTGTATGGGAAGAAATATCTGCCTGAACTTAGACTAACTGAAAAGCAAGTCACATATATGCTAAGGTCTTTAGATATATATTAAAAGGGGAATCCTACATTACAAAACTTCTTGAGATCTACTTTAACCATCGCACACATACTCTCGGTATCTCAGTTGGCATGGGATGGGGAGCAAGGTAGGTGTTTCAGAGTTTTTTGCTATTATGAACTGTGCTACAGTGACCACTATGCAGCTATTTCTTTGTATTCTCGAGGGTGAGATATTGAGTATAACCTCCTGAAAGAGGAATGGCTGGATTAGAGATTCTGTACATTCAACATCTTGATAACCAGGGCCATCTTGCTGTGAAAAAAGTTGAAATTCTTTGTATTGGACACTGTGCCACCATGCCCAAATATATTTGCCTGGAGTATCCTACCCCACACTTTACCCCATCCAGGAGCCCCCTCACCTAGGAGGTCACTCTCCCCCCAAAATTGCAAATGGGCTGTACCCCATGACTATTAATAGGGGTACGTATCCATATTTTCACCTTTTCCCCTTCTCGCAACCTTTGAAAATTGATCTTATTTCTTCACTAGTCTCAATTCCATTCCAAATAATATGTGTTTTTTAAACAAATGCTAGAAATTGGGAATGAATAAGAGGAAGTTTCATTTCTTAGAGCTTTTGTTCCTGTAGCATTTGAAATCTTTGGGAAAGGTAGTATAAAACAAAAGGCTAAATTTAGTTTTAAAATATAGTTTTAATATATATTAAGCTATTTGACTTTGCCAGTTAAACTTTCAGTTGATAATCTAATTTTGTTTCATTCGTAAAACAAATGCATTTCCATAGCCTTTTCTATTCTGGATAATTTTATACAGTTAAAATATGCTTTACTATTTTATTATCATGCTTTTGGAATTTTTTATTATTTTAGGTGTTTGTAATACTGATAACTTCAGTTTGTTATCCATTACAATTGATTATGGTCCATTTGGTTTCATGGAGGCCTACAATCCAGGTATATATGATTTATATATATATGTATATAAATATGCCTTATTACACTAAAAATCATCACAGATTTATTTTAGATACAGCTAATACAGTGATGGAGTAGTAGAAAGAATTGGGTTCATGCATCAAACGTTCATTTTATATGGTACTCAATCTTCCAGGCACCATGGGGGTACAATAACGAGTTCTTTTGTGGCCTCTGCCCTCGGGAATTACATTGCAGAGAAGAGGACATGAAGGATAGCAGGGAATATGTTTGTCAGACAGACCTGGGTTTGAGTTCTGGCATCTAACCCTTAATGGCTCTGTGCCCTTGCACAAGTTCCTTAACCTCTCACTTTACTAACCTATGAAATGGAGGTAACAATAATACAACATTGACCATGGGAGGGGCCAGAGCAGGCCTTGTAGACAACGTGCTACTGAAGTTGGACTTTGAAGTAAATGTGCGATGACCTGGAAATTCTTGTAGGTTAGAAATATATTCTTCTATTAGGCAAATATTCGTATTTTAGAAGATTTTCATTATGTATTTATATTACTTTCGAGTTAAATGTTTACTGTTAAATATTTTTTTCTAATAAATATAAATTTATTAAGTTTAAATACAAACTTAAAAATGAGGAAAGAAGCCATTTTTTATAATTATCCTCACTGTATAGTGATAGTATTTTTGTTTTAAACAGATTTTGTACCAAACACATCTGATGATGAAAGAAGATATAAAATAGGAAATCAGGCCAATATTGGAATGTTTAATTTAAATAAGTTGTTGCAAGCTCTAAACCCATTACTGGATCCAGGGCAAAAGCAGCTGTGAGTAAATCCTACATCTACTAATTCTGTGTGAAAATATTTTTTGTATAAAATGATCATTTTTTGAAAAGCAAGAAAGTAAAATTTTAAAAGCCATCTTATTATTTAGCTTTTAATAATGATGGCGTTTCAAACTATATATTGTTTTCTATTGGAATTTTGGCTTTTTCCCCAAAGCTAGCAGGATAAAGTGTTTTCCTATTTATTGCTTTCTAGATATTGAGAAATTTTAGTTTATTTCTTTTTTGATCCAAGGGTTATTTATCACTGCTTTTTTTTTTTTAAGTTTTCTTTTTTTTTTTTTTAGTTTTCAATTACAGTCGACATTCAACATTATATTAGTTTTAAGTGTACAGCATAGTGGTTAACATTTATATAACTTATGAAGTGATCCCCCAATAAGTTTTACAACCACTCAACACTATGTAGTTATTACAATATTATTGACTATGTTCTCTAAGCTGTACTTTACATCCCCATGACTATTTTGTAACTGTCAATTTCTACTGCTTAATCCCTTCAGCTTTTTCACCCAGCCTCCCAATTCCCTCCCATCTGGCAACCATCAGTTTGTTCTCTGTATCTCTGAGTTTGTTTCTGTTTGGTTTGTTCATTTATTTTGTGTTTTTTAGATTCCACATGTAAGTGAAATCATATGGTATTTATCTTTCTCTGTTGGACTTATTTTATTTAAGATAATATCGTCTAGGTCCATCCATATTGCTGCAAAGGGTCAGATTTCATTCTTTTTTATGGTTGAGTAATATTCCATTGTATATATGTATTACCTCTTTACCCATTCGTCTTTTGTTGGAGCATTTAATCCATTTACATTTAAAGTAATTATTGATAGGTATGTAGTTATTATCATTTTATTGTTTTCTGGTTGTTTTTGTAGTTCTTTGTTCCTTTCTTATTCTCTCATATATTGATGACTTTCTGTAGTGTGTATTTGGATTCCTTTCTCTTTATTTCTTGTGTGTCCCTTTACAGGTTTTTGCTTTGTAGTTACCACATACTTCCTATTTACCGAGTTATGTTTATAGCAGTCTGTTTTAAGTTGATAGTCCCTTAAGTTTAAACTCATCTAAAAGTACTGCCGCTTTACTCATCCCTCTCTACCTTTATGTTTTTGCCATTATGTTTTACTTTTTGTGTGTGTGTGTATCTCTTAATTTACTGTTTTAATTACACATGATCCTCCTACTTTTGCCTTTTAACCTTTGTACTAGCTTTAGTGTCGATTGATTCATTGCTTTTATTATGTCTGCCTTTGTCAGTGGGAATTTTTTTCTTTGCTGTATTTTCTTATTTATATTTTTAATTTTTTTCTTCTTCTACTTCAAGAAGTCCCTTTATTATTTCTTGTTTGGTGGTGATGAACTCCTTCAGCTTTTCTTTTTGTCTGGGAAGTTCATTATTTTTCCTTTGATTCTAAATGATAGCCTCGTTGGGTAGAGTAATCTTGGTTGTAGGTCCTTGCTTTTTATCACTTTGAATATTTCATATTGATCCTTTCTAACCTGCAAAGTTTCTGTCGAGATATCCTGTTGTTGATTCCATCTAATGTATTCTTCATTTCAGTTATTTTATTCTTCATTTCTGGCTGCTTCTTTTTCATGTTTTCTACCTTCATTTTTATGTTTCCTATCTCTTTATTGAAGTTCTCACTAAGATCATCTACTCTTCCCCTAAGTTCATTGAGTATCTTTATAACTAGTGTTTTGAACTCTGTATCTGGTAGGTTGCTTACCTCTATTTTTAGTTCTTTTAGTTCTTTTTCTGGAGTGTTTTCCTGTTTTTTTTTTCATTTGGGACATGTTTCATTGTTTCCTCTTTTTGGCTGCCTCCATGTCTTTGTTTCTATGTATTAGGTAGTTCTGCTATATCTCCTGGTCTTGGCAGAGTGGCCTTCTGTAGTAGGTGTCCTTTGGGGCCCAGTGCAGTAACCCTGTTCACCTAGCTGCTCCAGGGTTGTTTCTTATGTGGGTTGTGTGTGCACTTATGTTGTAGCTGAGCCTTGATTACTGTCGGCATATCAATGGATGGGATTGACCCTCAGGTTGACTTGCTGTGAGGATTGGCCATGACTGCAGATAAGCTGTTGTGCAAGGGCTGACCCCATGGAGTGGGATTCGCTTTAGTGGGCCTGTGGTGCCTGCTGAGTCCACGCTTTGGTATTGTTTGTGGTGTACATCGTGTGGTGCTCTGGTATAGTCGTCTGCAGCCGGCCACCAGGTGTGCTGGTTTGGGGACCTCTTGGGAAGGGCCTCCCACACAGGCCAAGGTCAGCCACTCCTATGTTTGGCCCAGGACCACCTGGTAGGAGCTACAAAGTGCTTGGTAGCTGCCTGTGCTGGGCTTAGAGGCACCTGGGAGTGGTTATACTGTGAACAGAGGCCAGCTGTCACTAGCGCCAGGCTTGGGGCTCCCTAGCAAGAGCCACAGAGGACACTGAGGCCAAATTCCACTTGTTTGGGGTTTGTAGACCTTTGAGATATTTTAGGAAAGTCTGCAGGGTGGGCCCCAGCTGGCCACTTGTGTGGATTAGCCTCTGAAAGAGTTTTGGGCCAGATATGTGAATTAGGTAGGATAGGGTCTCAGAGAATCACCAGGGTCAGATGAGAGTAGGGTCGGCCAGGTTAATGGAGACTCAGAGTTGGTACCCCCCTGCACCTGTTGGCTGTGTGGGAAAGGGCTCAAGAAAGGAACAATGTTGCCTACCATCACTTAAGTCCTGGAGAGCACTGCTCCTTCAGCCCTCGCCTTGAAGCCAGACAATTCAGTTCCTTCACGTATGTCCCTGGCACTCTTTAAGCCACTGTCCCCTCCCTGGAGTCCAGGTTGAGTGTTTGTGAGTGAGTGAATCTGTGCTAAGGCCTTATAAGAGGACAACTAGGTCTCCTACAGCAGCCCTTCATCTTACCTGGATGGAAGCTCCACTGATTTTCACAGTCAGATGTTGTGGGGACTCTTCTTCCTGGTGCTGGTACTCTGGGCTGGGGAGCCCAGTGTTGGTGTGGGACCTCTTACCTCAGGGAACCTCTATAGCCATGATATCCCTTTATGCCACATGTGGGTGTGGAACCAGCCCATTTTACATCTCTATCCCTCCTACCAGTCTCAATGTGGCTTCTTCTTTATTTCCTTAGTTATAGGAGTTCTGTTCAGCTAGTTTTCAGATAGTTCTCAGGGTGGCTGTTTTATAATTTAGTTGTAATTTTGATGTGGTCTTGGAAGGAGGTGAGCACAGTGTACCTACTGCACCATCTTGGCTAGAAATCGATCACTGTTTCTTAATTTCTAAGTAGTTGGACTTATTTTGTCCATATTTTTATGATCAAAGAATGTGTTTGGTATTTCTTTATGTTAGGGCCATGCTGTACTCAAGAGTGAGGGCCTGAGGCCTTGCCCCAACCCTCTTAGCTCTGTCTGCCTTCTCCAGGCGCCAGAAGCTCCTGGGCCCAGGATTATGTTAAGACGTTTATTAATCACTGGGCATTGAACTCCTTGAGGGAGTTCACATTTTATTCATCTCTTTGTCACCAGTGTATTTGCAGTGTATTTGCTAAGAGATAAGACATATTTCTCTTCACACTCTCTGCATCCTCCCCACTGCCCACCCACCCCCACCCCCATCCATAATTGACCATTCTCAGTACAAGAGCTCAAATGGAAGGCAAGGCATATAGTGATTTTACTAACCCCAGGTAGCAAAATATTACCATAATACGATAAAAGTTTTATATACCATGTATGGTTTCCTTAATTTAATTTAAAACTATATTGGCAATACAGTTACTTAGTTCAAAATCAGTGATATAAAATGATATTCTTCATCCCACTCCTGTCTCCATTAATTTTATATTCTTTTTGCCCTGCAGAGTTTATTCATTCAACAAATATTTGAGGTGATCAGTATGTGCCAGATACTGTTCTAAGTGGTGATGGGACAGCAGTAAATAAAACAGCACAAAAATTGTGCTTTCATGATGCTTACTTCTGAGGGGGGAGAGGCAGTCGATAAACACAAATAAGTTGTATAGCATTTTAGAAGGAGATAAGTACCATGGAGAAAAATAAAGCAGTGGATGGGGTAGAGGGAGGGAGGAAGGGTCTGCAGTTTTAAAAGGCTGATCAGTAAAGAACTTGAGCAAAGGCATGAAGGAGTCACAGGAGCGAACCATGCAGGTATCTGGGAGAAGAATGGCCTGTGCAAAGGTCCTGAGGCAGGAGTGTATGTGGGGCGTTAAAGGAACAGCAAGGCCAGTGTGTCTGCAATGGAACGAGCAAGGGAAAGAATTGTAGAAGATGAGGCCAGGAAGGTGAACAGTGTGGATCTTCAGACTATGTTAAGTTTTGTATTATTTAAAATACATTTAAGAATGTTAAGAAATAGGAACTTAATTTGTTTAAAGATGTGTTCAAGGTTAAAAGTTTATTTTTTATGAAATATTTCATTTATTTTCATACTCTCGGGCAAGTAAAATATTATTATATTGGGCGAGGCATTTGAATTGCATTATTTTGGGTCTAAGGTGATTTTAAAATTACACCAAAAAGCCCATTTATATAACTCTTTGGCATTACATAGACGTTTCAACATTTATTCTATAAGCTAATTATTTATATATAGTAATGTTTCAGGAATGACCTAATTTCATTCATACATATCCATATCTTTGAGACAATAAATTTATACTGATAGTTTTCTGTCTAAGATATGATATACAATTAATCACTAAACCAGAATCAGTAGCATACAGTCTAATGTTATTTAATATATAAGAAGGTTTACTTTGTTCTTGTAAAGTGTAATTCCAAACATTAATTTTAAATTAAGGTTTAACCGTCCTTCCTTTTTTTCTCTCTGTAGTGCTGCTCGGGTTCTTGAGGGGTATCCTGTTCTTTATTATACAAGGTTTGTCCTTTTTGAATACAGATATTAAAGCACTCCAGGTGGTTTGAGGACAATTCTTAAAATAGTGAGGATTTTAATAACAAATTGAATTGACATTTCTCCTTTTAGATTTAGAGAATTGTTCAAAGCCAAATTAGGATTGCTTGGAGAAAGGAAGGGTGATGACGATTTAATTGCATTTCTCTTACATGTGAGTTGAACACTTTTATCTTTTTCTTTCTGTCTAATGTTTGAATTATTATTCATCATATTCTCAAAGATTTGAGATTGATAAATATACTTAATTTTATTAGCTCATGGAAGAGACAGAAGCTGATTTTACAATGACCTTTCGGCAGCTCGGTGAGATTACTCAAAGCCAGTTACAGGAACTCGACATTCCTCAGGTATTAATTGTGACATTTGACTTTTTTCTTAATTCAATTTTCTTTAACAGGTTTATTGAGGTATAATTTTCATTCCATAAAGTTCCACTCATCTGAAGTACATACTTCAATGACTTCTTAAATAATTTACAGATTTGTGTATTTATCATCACAGTTCAATTTGGGAAAAATCCCTTCACCCTTTCAGATCCTGTGTGCTTTTTGGTGGTCAATCCTTGTTTTCAATCTAGCCCTAAACTACTACTAACTTATTCTCTGTTGCTCAAGGTTTCGCTTTCTAGACATTTTCTGTAAATGAAATCATGTGCTTTCATTTTGTGTCGGGCTTCTTCCCTTACCATAGTGTTCGTCCATGATGTAACCTGGATCAGTAGTTCTTTCCTCTATATTTCTGAGTGGTACTCCACTTTGTGGATACCACATTTTGCTGATTCATTTACTAGTTGATGGACATTTGGGTCGTTTCTACTTTTTTGGCTATTGTGAATAAGTACTGCTGTGAACATTCATGTACTGGTTTTTGTGTAAAAGAGAAATGGAATTGCTGGGTTATTTAGTAAATTTATGTTTAATTTTTAAAGAAACTGCCAAACAGCTTCTAAAGTGGCTGTACTTAATTCACTTTTAAGAATATGCATTACTTTTTTATTTCAGTTATAATACATTGAATACATTATTTACATAATAATATGGTTATCACCAGAAGATTCCTACTTATTATAGATTTTTAAAAATATAGATCTATTTATAAGGTCTCAGTCTTTCATATTGTAATTATTGTTTTTATCATTTTTGACATTAAAACCTAGCCTTATTTTTTTCAGTTTCAGTTTCTTCACTATCTTTCATGACGTTCTCTGTATAGTTAGTTATCTTTTCATAAACTAAAAAAAAAATTCAGCCTCATTTATTCATTTATTTAATAAGTACTTATTGGGAACCCGCCATTATTGAGAGCTTATACTTCTTGGGCAGGCATGATAGTAAATGCTTTACAAAATAATGAAAAATTAATAATAATATAATAACAAGAATAGATAACATTTATTGAGTGCTTATTATGTTCCAGGCACTATTCTAAACATCTTATATGTATAATCTCTGCCATCACATATGAGGTGGGTACAGTTGTGATTTCTATTTACTGACAAAGAAACTGACGCATAGAGAGGTTACATAACTAGCACCAGATCACACAGCTAGTAACTGTCTGGTTGGATTCGAACACTAGCGATTTTCTCCAGAGTCCATGCTCTTAACCCCTGGGCTCTATTGTAAGTGTAAGCCCTTCTGTAGCAATAGCTCAATATTACAATAGTAAAATTTTATGTGCTTTTAGCTTATTTTCTGTCCATAGGAAAACAGCAGGATTTGATTCTCATAACACAGGCCTGATGAGGCTCTTTCTAAAGCATTTTCTTGCTAACGGAGCATTGGTCTGTAGTTCTGGTCATGGAATTTTAGTTACAAAATGCTTTGAGCAGTGAGTAAGCCCTTTCTGGGCCTCCTAATTCCCAGGCACAGGCAGCTCCTGCTCCTACCATAGTCACTCTGACTTGAGTAAAATATAGACATAGGGTCAAGGGAGAAAGCATAGGATGGACCACTCCTTCCCTCAGTCTTTGGATCCAGTCAGTCTCCAAATAAAAGTCAGCCTGCACTAAATCATAAGCCTTGGAATTACAGTCCTGTGGAATTTGAGTCTGGACGTCATCATCCAGTAGCTGAACAGACTCGAGCATGTGATTTGACTTCACTAAGTCTCAGTTCTTTCATCAGTAACACAGGCAATCCCATGCTACGCTCAACTTTTATTGTTTAAATACAGTCACATGGTTAAAAACTCTTTTCCGCATCCACTACATTCCCCACTTCCATTCCTAGAAGAGGCTATTTTTATTAATTTCTACTAGTTACTACTACTTCTACTTAAAAGAGTATTGTAAATTATTATTAAAGCACATAATTTAAATGCACACAGAGTCAAAATTAACTGAATAAATATTAACATAACAAGCAGTCTATTACTGTATTTTCATTTAGCAATTCTGGGCACTGAAGATGATTTCAAAGCACAAACTCTTTCCTGCTTGGGCGTCCCAGTACCTTTTGAGACTGAAGAGGTAAGGTAATCTAATTTATAAAAAAAAGCATGTTACGTATTACTTTAGCACAGTCGGGTCATCAGGTTGCTCTTCTCTTTTCCATTTTTCACCATTTCCTTTTTGCTTCTGGATGCTTCGCACTGGCCAGGGCATCTGTATTAGCACCTCACCCATGCAAAGAGCACTCACCCATTCCCCTCAACTCCAATAACACGACTCCCCAAGTTCCCCAAGCACCTCAGACCATCATGCAATGGCTACTTACTGGCACATCTTCTACAACGCTAAGAAGTTACTTCATTTCATAACTCAAAATTAATTAGAAGCAACAAACTTGGAAAGGAGGCCATAGGTAGTGGCATCTGAAGGGAAAAACAAGAAAACCACGGGAACAAATAGCCCTTCACAGTTTAATAGCCTCTGAGGGCTATTTATAAAGATGACCCGGAGTAATTAAGAAAAAGTTAAATTATTTTCAGAAAACCATGTTTAAGGTAAGGAAAAGTATCAGTCAAGTTAGACTTTTTTTTCTGAAAAAATATTTTTTAAATTGGTAAAAATAAAAGAAGTTTTGATATTATCTAAAATAACTAAACAAGGCAATATTTTACATATTGTTTAGTCAACTCAACATTTTCTGTCTTAAATTCAGACACTGAATGAACATGATTGTTAAATGTTTTTTTTCCCCTCAATAATTGTCTTGTGAAATAATTCCCACACTTTTGAAAAAATATATATAATTTGGGGAGCCAGTGGTTGATTTTGTCGTTTGTTTTATTCATTTTTAGTAACATGAATGATTCAGATTCTGAAAGAAGAAAAAGAATGACAAGTAAGTAATCCTTTTGATTTCTTCAACTTTAAATTATCACATAAAAGCAACATTTTTTACATGGAAGTAATTACTCGAGGGAACTGGGCTTTTTTTTTTTTTTAACTAGAATAATTCTAGATGAGTATATTTTAGTTAAGTTGCCGCATCATTTATGATCGTCTCTGATTTCTGCAGATGACTTTTCACTTAGAGTGTGATAGCTCTGGTTTAAACGAGTTTGCATCCTAGTGTTAAAATAAGATAGGCTTAAAAGATGGTGGCGAGACAAGGAAGGTGCTTTGGTCATGGTGGACAGAACGTGAGTTTTGGAATCTGGCAGATGAATCTCATCTTGCCATTTTTTAGCTGTATGATCTGAAAGATATTTAACCCTCCAAGTTTTAAGGCTAAGGGCCCTTAGAACTTGCCCTTGGCCTTCCTTAAAACTTGTAAGTGGGGGGTGTTTTACAGGGATGTTGTAATGATAACCACTAATATATGTCAGGTATCTTGTTTTAGCACCTGGGCCATAATATACCCATAAATAATAGATATAAAAATAAATCATTTTTATATATTGATTTCAGTTTACTGTATATCGCTTGGCTTGGGGAAGGAAAAAAAATGGAAGTTACTTCTTTTTGCCATGTGGTTTCTAACAAGATCTAAGAAATTAAGACGGACCTACGTCCTGAGTGTTCTTGCCCTAGCGCTTGTAAGGAGAGCTGTCATGTGTCATCATGGTAGTTAGTTCATGTTGAAGAAATTAGGATGATGCTAACATTCCATGCTAGGTTATAGAATGAGGTTGCTTCTTGAACTCAGGACATTATTGTAGAAATAAAAAACAAGTTTAGTTTTTATGGGGAAGTGAATAATCTCTTTAAGGCTCAGCATGGATTTAGTTAACAGCCACTTATGTCTATTTGGGCGGTCATATGGATTTTATAGCCCTGCTCAGAATATGGACAACCTCAGGAGTTAAGAAAACGAAGAAATCGAAAGAAGAAAATGTGGTGGCAGCTTTCAGTATTTGGACTCGTTCGGTTATGACAGGACGGTTGAGATGGTAAATTAAATTTAGTGAACTCAAGACTGCAACTCTGAGTTATTTTAGAGAAATAATAAATACTAAACAATTTGCTCTCAAGTAAGGGAATAAGTTTCCACAAAGCGCAATGGAATAATAAAAGTTCATAATGATAGCTCATTTATTTTCTTGGAAGATATGCTTCCATATATTATTATTAGATATTTAATTGATACGAAAATGCAAAACCAAAAAATATTGATTGCATACATTCACGTAACGATATGTACCAGGGATGCAGAATTAAAGAATGATACGGGCATAAAGAAATAAACATCCGAGAAGCAGCATGCAGTGTGGTGATGTCTGCATCTTCACTTCCCCTGAGGAGTCTGTTTCTGGCTGCTCCCGCCCTGAGTTCACGTTCCTTTCCGGGTAGTGCAGCGCGGGCTCTGGAGTCGGACCAGCTGAGCTTGAGTTCTGCTTTCTGCCATTTATTTCCTAGATGTTATTAAGCATGTTACTTGACCCCCCTCCCCCGCCCCACTTCTCCACCCACCCCCCATCCCTCTTTTTCTATTTCTGGTGTATATATGTTTTTAAACAGCTTTATTGAGGTACAATTACTGTACCATAAAATTTACCCATTTTAAATGTACAGAGATTTTTTTTTTTTTTTTTACTAAATTAAAAAATTGTGCAATCATCATGACAATCAGGTTTCAAATGCTTCTATCCACTTGACCTCTCTTTCGATTCCTCATCCATAAAATACATTTACATCATGGGTTGTTTCACAAATTCATTATGATCATGGTTGGCACCTAATAAGAACTCAATAAATATCAACTACTGTATTATTTTAGAGTACATTAAATATCCTTATCATAGGGATGTTGGGAAGACTGGCATGAATATAATGTTTTTTAGAAACAAAACAACCAAAAATATATTGCCATTTTATGTCATTTCAAAACATTTTAAAAATCAGTAGTAGACTAGGAGAAGATTTGCTATTAAACATTTTTTGGAAATGCTTCAATTTTCAAGCAATGGAAACATAAAAAATGAGTAAAGGTCTTAGAAATGTATATATTTTTAAATTCTCAACACTTATTATTTTAGGTCTCCAAATACTCTAAGATGATAAGCCACCAGAGGGTGTTAATCTTTCTCTTTTATGTTATACAATGTCCAGCCCAGGACCATATTAAAACTTTGTTTAATAAATACTTTTGATTATTGTGATTACTGTGACATTCAGGATAGCCATTATTGTTTTTATTTTGAAAGATGTTTCTGATATGGTGTTTGCCTTTTGACTGTAAAGATTGCTAGAAAAAGTCATTTCTGTAGTTTCTGATGGAAAGAATGAGATCACCAGGTTTCCAAGAGAAAACTAGCTGATATGCTGAAATGAAATATTTCCATTTATTTAAAGAAAGTTTATTACCCTAGGTAGCTACAGCATTATACAATTGCATCTACATTACTAGGGAGATTTTTTTTTTTTAAGTCCCAAAATGTCTGCATCTGCAATAAAATGAGGTTAATTGTAAAATGAGGTTAATTGTAATTCTAAAAACCCGTCGGTGTAATTCTGCTTTTCTTAGTACCTAGTAGTGAGTTTTGTGGCACATGCTCAGAAGAATCTTTGTCTTGTTTGGTCAGCTGATTAGATAGAATACAGCTATTTCGAGCTGAGGGCCAACTAAATTGAAATCCTGGGTTTGAACCTCATTATAGAATAAAACCCTAGGCCTAGTCCACAAACCTCCCATCTGCCACCTTGCAAATGGTAAGAGCCCAGACTGAGGCTGGCTCAACACAAACTTCTCGCTTTTGGAAAATAACAAAAAGACAGCACTAGACTGATTACAGGTCAGAGACATTTCCTTTGTATGCTGAGGACTCTCAGTGGATTTAAACAGGATCATTTGGGAATTTAAGTGAAAATGCCATTCAGTTAAGGTGATAGTGTAAATTTAAATCATGGCCTCAAGTAGATATTTCAGACCTGACCTTTTGTAGATAATTAAATAAAAGAATTCATCCTTCCTTTAGAGCATCAGAAAAAAAGAGTGAGAGAAGAAAAAGTTGAAGACATTATATTTGAAATAATTTTTCTTAAATTATTTTCATAACTATTGAATAATTATGAGTAGGATTTACATATATTTTATTGAATTAGATAAATGATAAATAGAACTACCATTTTCCCAGTTTCATTGCTAGCATATGAGAGATTAGTTGAGCCTAATAATGTGAAGTGTCCAGCTTTTTATGGCCATTGAGTCTGCTGTATTTCTGATGCATTAATACTTTCCAATCGAGTAGCATTGGCATGCTTTATTTAAGATTACGACATACTCAGACATGGTCTTAAGTCTCTTTTCCCAGCACTAAATTTACTTATTCAACAAACATATTTTAAATGCCCTATTATGTGCCATTTTTTTTGCGGTCACATTGTTTAAAACTGAAAATGCAAAGATGAATTACATACCTACCCTTAAGTAGCCTATGTTCTAGGAAATCAGTGATTATCAAATTATATTGTTTGGACATGATCCTCCTTACCGCACTGCTTAAAATGTTAATGCCAAAAGAAATATCCCACAAACAGAAAGTTCTAAACCAGGTAAAAATGTGCCGAATTAGATAACACCACAAAGAATCTTGTAAACAGATCTATAATTTTCTGATTTTTACTCTTTCATAGTTTTCTTTGCATGTTAGTTTACTTTTTGTTTAACTATTGAATATATTTTTTGTGTACATGGGTTTTAGTTTAAAAGATTTCTATATGAATTCTTTAAAAATTACAAAATGCAAATTTGTAGAAAGAATAAAAAAGATCACCCATATTCCCAGACACAATTACTATTTACTTTTTGATGCATTTACTCTAGTCTCTCTTTTTCTGTGTGTATAGGTTAGGAGAGAAAATGTAGTCATGATCATACTATAGTATAATTTTAGATTTTTTTTTCATTAAAAATAAATTAAGCATTTGTTTTGCTAGTTCATTCTTTATAAAGTAACATTCTTAATGGCTGCATAATACTTCTTTGGAAGGATATATAAAGTTTTATTTAACCATTCCTCTATTATTAAGCTGTTTCTAGCTTTCCTTAATATAAAAAATTCCCTTTTATGTTTAAATTTGTTTTCATAGACTATATTTTTAGAGAACTAGAATTACTGAGTCACAGGGCACTTATATTTTTAGATTATCTCTTATGTTGTGTCAGATCTTTAAAACCAAGTTAAAATGTATATTCCCTCCATTCAAGTAACTCAAAACTGTGCTTAAGATTTACAAAATGGTGATTTCTGAGGCCTCTAGAATTTCTCTTATGCCACGCAGTTGATAAATTATTTTTAAAAAGTCTCATCTCAAATAAAGATATAGTTTCTGGAATTTTTCTAAATGTGCCATTGTTACAATAGTTTTTAGTATGAAAAATGCATGGTTACTATCAAAAATATAAATTTATGAAGAGTTTTGCTTGCAGGTTACCTTTCCTATTTGCTCTTGGCAGCGTCAGATTAAGCGGTCTTCCTTAGACAGACCTTACTCTGTGTGCAAAGAGGTCAAAAGCAGCAACTTCCCCCCTTCCACTTAGACTACAGAGCCTAATTCAGATGAATTCACGACTCTCTCCATGCTTTATAAAAATGCTTCGCTGACCGAACATAGTGAAAAAGACAAATTAATGATGAAACACTGAAGAGAAAAACAAAACATAATATTACTCATAATGCTCAAACAAGTTTTTTCTGTACCATAAGGTACTAAATATGGTTCATTCTTTATGAACAATCAAAATTCACTGATGCTGATCATTTCTTCTCATTTGAGCCTTCCGGCAAAGTTCTTAAAGTTATCTAATTTAATACAGCCTCTGTTGTTAGTAATTTATGTTTCCAGCATGTGCTTTTCCCTCTTGTTTAAGCTGTTAATCCTAGATACGTGCTGAAGAACTGGATGGCAGAATCTGCAGTGCAAAAAGCAGAAAGAAATGATTTTTCAGAGGTGAGGTGGTTGCTACATTTATTTTTATGAATGTTCAATGTATGATTTCGTTTGCAGACATTGCCAGGACCAGCTTCCCAGAATCATCATTGCCCGGTCTCTCTTTTTATTGTGCATCCATGAATCATTTTCTCACATTTTCTAGTTTATTCTTTAATATATTTAAATTTTCGAATGTTAATTTTATATCATGGATCTACATTATTTGAACACCTGAGGGTCTGATTCTGCTGTTTGTTGTTTATGTTTGGGAATTTTGGATTCATTCTCTGAAATGGAGTGAACCCTGATTTGAGTGTGCATCTTGCCAGCAGGTGTGCATGGCGCTAGCTACCTGGGTCCGCTTAAATTAACTTTGACAGTAGTGAACCTGAGTGAGCTAGGCCTACACACATCAGCATGGATGGATCCCACATATAATGCTCAGCAAAATAAGCAGGCGGCAAAGGAGTACATACCGTGTTGCCACTTACAGTATAAGACATGCAAATCCTATTATATGTTACTTAGTGATACACACATATATAATAAAAGTAACAAAGTGAATAAAAATGATAAACATCAACTTTAGACAGTAGTCACATTGCAGTAAGGAGGAAATTTGAATCAGAGAGGGATACTGGTTTCAACCATATTAGAAGTATTTTATTTTTGAAACCAAATGGAGGATATGCAAGAGTTCGTTATATTATTCTGCATACCTTCTTCTTTGCCTCAAATATTTCATGGTTGTTTCAAAATGTGTTACATATAATATATTTTTAGAAGAGGAATGGCCTGGCTCTCATGCTGTCACTCTGTGTCCTGCACTGGAGTAGACATTACTGGTGAGCATGGCCCTCTCTCTCTGTGAAACCGGTCACAGCCTCAGAGCCATTCTCATCATGCATGCTGTGTAGTCACTACCACGTGATCAGAGTTGGCATGAAAGAAAAACTATTTTTGCTTCTTCTAATTTGGAACTTGCATTCACTTTTTATTTCAGTAGTTTAATAGGCCTAACAACTCTAGGTTTTCATTTTAGAAAATACAATATTATTAAATGAAATCTTTTTATGATATTAAGGGAAAGCACAGAGAAGGGAGATAACCAGCGTTTATCTTTAGATAATCAATCTAAGCCGAAGAAACTAAACATTGTTTAATAAGTTGTTTTGTTGGCTTTTTTCTCCTTTTTCCTCCTCCCTTTTGTTCCTTTCCTGAATTTTTTTCCCTTCCTCAAAATTATATTTGAATAATGATGCAGTACTCATCAGGGGTGGGAAGACATCTTTCTAGGTTCAGGTAAACATTCCGACTCTTAAGACAATAGCAGGCTCCTCTTGGCTTCACCCACCTCAGAGAGACAGGACAGAAACGTGGCATAGGAACAGGGCAACGTCAGGCCCCGTGTTCGCCTGGATCCTGGCAGCTGTCCATGCAGGCAGGAAGGCGCAGCATAAAGCTCAGGTGTGGGGAGACGAGAGCCACGCTGGGAAGGCGCAGGGGCAGCCCTGGCTTAGACGCTTCACGTCCTGGAGAAACCATACTATCTCTTGTAATGAGGCCGTGGGTGTAGTTTCCAATGTCCCTACAAGAGACTTGCCTTACACCAAGAGTCACCACACTAAAGAAAGTCCTGAGCATTCCATCAGGTATTCACAGTGCTTCCCTTCCAGATGCTGTTTGTCAGTCGTAAGCAGTGTCCTGCGGTGATAGTTGACATACCACCTCATCGGGTTACAGACCCAGAAAGTTAACTAAGGGTTACTTTCTCAAAACCAAAAAGATTTTGTTAAACCTTTTTCACAAAACCCTTTACACACACAGCTTGTGTTTATCGTCTTGCTTCAAATGTTTCTTGAGAATTTATGTGAGGCGCTGTGGAGATGTGTAAAAATGGATTCAGGGAGCTTTTAAACTAGTAAATGAGATTAGATAGGAATAAAACTGACTTCACTAAAAGGATATGTATAGAAAGTACCTGGGGAGAAGTTAAGAGAGGGTCTAAGAACTCAATATTGATGATATTCCCATTTTAAATATTGGTAGTATAGTAATATACTCTATTTGATTTTTTGGCTTTACTTTCTTATTATAATCGTCACCTTTTTCTATCAGAACTAGGCATTTATCTTTAGTAATACCCAAGGAAGTGATAAAACGACTGGAAAAAATATTTTTAATTGAGGTCTAGTTGACATATAACATTATATTAGTTTCAGGTGTATAACATAATGATTCACCATTCCCTTCTGGCTTACAAATTTTCTGTTGTGGACTTTTTAAGATCTCTCTTAGCAATGTTCAAGTATGCAATATGGTATTATTAATTATTGTCATCATGCTGTACATTACATCCCCATGACTTGTTTGATAATTGGATGAAAATACACATTTTGGCCCTGGAATTATTATTCAGAGAGCTGTGTTCTTTGATGCCTCAGTTTATTATCATGGGGCAAAGTTACAAGCAAAGAGGCAGCGTGAATTGGAATCCATGCCCTTGGTTTGGAAAGATTGCAAATCATGGACATTGTTTTATTTTTGTAAGTATTTAGAAAATTATAATCTTACCACTGTGGAGGAATTTTTAAAATTACTAGGATATATATGTAGTTTTGGACACTACATATTCACTCTGTTTTAGCACAAAACAAGCCCTGAAGGAACTTTCTGTGGAACAATAGAAATTCAAATAATAATGGTAGTGAAGATTTAATAAAACATAAAATGTTTGAACATTTTCAAACAAATTCAAAACTTATCTATTGTTTTAGAAATTTAGAAAATTAATAAGAATTCCGAGGAAGAAAAATCTATATTTATCTACTTAAAATTGTTTCCCAGGTCCATCTTCTCCAGCACGTTCTTCAGCATCCTTTCCAGATGCATTCTGCAGCTGAAAAAGCAGGCTACGCCTCTCCTACTCCTTCTTGGGCTAAAGATCTCAGAGTTAGCTGCTCATCTTAATTTGGAGAAAATAAATTAAGGACTACTTCTACCATTGAACTCTACATAGAATAATCAATTTGATAAATTCTTAATGATCATCTACATTTTGACGACAATCCTAAATTTCATAATAATGTTTATATATAAAAATATGTTTTAACCAAATGAATGGGACCTTTTCTTTGGAACATCTTTGTGATCATTTTTGTTCTAATTAATAACTTTAATGGAATAATAAAACATTTTTGGTAAATCATGTGAGTTATCCTCAATAGCTAAAAAATCCTATGACAATCTTTTAATGATTTTTTAAGTATTCATCTAATACTACGTGCCAGGCACTTTGGGGTACATCACATAAGTATACAGTTTAATTGCACTCCTAGAGCTTTGTGTCTATTATGTTAATTTTCAAACGTTTACCAAAGTAAAGAGAATAGTTCAATGAACCTCATTTCCCATTCAGCTAGCTTGTTAATTATCAATATATGATCAATCTTGCTTCATCTACACCCCTATACACTTCCCACATGTTCCTACTTATTGCTTTAATTGAGATATAATTTATATATTCCCAAGTATTTTACAGAAATTCCTAGACATTGTTTCACTTAATTTACAAATATTTCTATACGTATCTCCAAACATTAATGACTTAAAACACATACAATGTTATCACCTTAAGAGAAATGAACATTTCACTAATGCATGAGTGAAATCAAATAACCAGTTTTCGTATCTTTCCTATTGTTTTAGTTGTCACCATCATTATTTTTTTTAACTCTTCAAGTTTTTTTTTTTTTAATTTGAAAAGGAAACTCCAATTTTCCCTCAAATTCCACATTCTTAGTTTTTCAAGGACACAAAGAGGTCTGTGTCAGTGGTGACATGAACTCGACATCACTTGGCCACTCCTGATTCTGCAGGACTAAGACATTTCCCAGGGGTTCTGTGCCGGCCAGTGAGGACAGGAATTCTTCAGGTGTGGTCCAGCTCAAGGGCGTCTGGCCCAGGCTGGCAAAGGGGCTTGCTGGAAGTCTCACAAAGCCGGAAGCGCTGAACAGGTAGCCTGGGACTCCCAGGCCTTGCAGAGAGTTTCATTAGCGCCCACCGGCCTGCGCTGTTCTGTTCCTCAAACTCTAACAAAGCAAGCCCTCATCTTCCTGGCTGGGCTCTGCTTTCCACTAGCCCCTCAACACTCCTCTTAGCCTATACGTCCACAATCCTGTCAACATCAAAAGGTTCGGCTACCTGGGGTATGGTGGTTACGGTCGGGGTAACTTTGAAAGCCTCCCTTTCATCAGCATTGAGAAATGGGGGTGAGGGAGTGAGGTTCCCTGGAGACGAGACAACCCCCTTCCCCTAGCTCAACTCCTGGCACCGGCCTCAGGCAGTGCCCTCATGAAAGATCACTAAGTAAGCCCAAGGTTGAAACCGCTGTGGACCCCACCCTCTCCGGCCCGTGAGGAAAGCTTCCCCAGACTTCGTAAGTGTGGCCACAAAACACTAGTGGGACCGCACCGTTCAGCCTATTAAGTTTTAAAGCTGAGCTGAGCTGACTGTACATTTTATTTTGTAAGAAACAGGTGAGTGACAAAAGAGGGCACCTCCTCCCACCGACCCCTCTCCAGCCCTGATACCTGTGCCTCAGTTTCTGTGGAGGCTGCAGCCTGTGGCACGTGGCACCCCGAAATGCACCCTTTATTCCATCAGCCTGGCATGGAACCAAACATCTCAACAGCAGAACAGAACTGTACAACACAGCTTCCACGTCATAAACACCTATGGTCTAAGACCTTCCTTCAAAATGTGACTCTACTAGCTGTGGGTCCAGCTTCTTCCTCATGGATAGTCTGTCCCTAATCCACAAACTCTCCTGGCCATCTATAGAATCTAAAAGGAAACCCAAGCCTTTCACATAGATGGAACCAAGCCACCAACAAAAGCCAACTGGAGAGAGAGCCCGAGGCCGCGGCAGACAGCCCTGGGTGTCTGCTTCTGTCAGGCTGGAGAGCAGCCTTGCTTCCCAGCTGGAGCTCGGTGCTCTCAGCCATGATCCCTGGCCAGTATTTCCACCTCCCTCGTCAGTGGCCCGAACGGAAACCGGCCAGGACACTCCGAGAGGAAGGGAGGAGAGGATTACGTAGGGTTACTGACCAGAGACAGGATGCCAGTGCATGGCCGGGCCAGGGGAACCCCACTTCCCGAAGCTGAAATGGCTGCTGTCACTGCACACTCAAAGGACAGACCCCATGTGCAGCAGCAGCACACGCAAGGTACTAAGGCCAAAGAAGGAGACCCCAAGTGCCTTTTCCATTGGAAGAAGGGGCTATGTACAGGGGGAAGAGGGGAGGGCCTGGCCAGGTGCACCCCCGTTTTATCTCATTCGACCAGGAGATCAAACCCAGCAGCTTCAAACTCAGCATTTGCGGCCATGGCCCACTCACCCAGCTCCGAGTTCAGGCACCTTTCTCTTCTTCCATTTCTCCTTCATGACTGGTGGGGAGATTCCAGGGAGAGTTGTGTCCAGGGCCCAGGGATTTGCGGAGACCCTGGGGACCTCAGTTAACTTTGAGTACACTAAAGGCGAGACTCTGGCCAGGTCTTCAGCCCCCAGCAGTCCGTTGAAGCCAAAGCAGGTTTGGTGACCTGAGGTGGAGGTAGAGGCACAGCCAAGGGCCTCCAGCTGGCTGTAGAGGCACCTGACTTGCTTAGACATTTCCAAGTCTCTGGTGTCCAGGTCTCGTCCCCTGGAGTTAGACTCAACATCCGGGTCGTATAGCACAGGAGTGGTGGTGGGGGTGACGGGGACACTACATGTCTTGAAGAGGTTCTCCCCAGTAGGTTCCCGGCCAAGAGGCTTGTTTTCTTTCTCCAAGAAAAAGGCGATCCTAAGGCTCCTTCGAGGCTAGTGGACAGATGGGATCTTTATAGCACGGGCCACAATCTTCTTCAAGACAACGGACTTTCTGAATGGAGCCGCATGAGGTGCCTTCGGCCAGATTTCAGGGAGGGTGCTGGGGAGATCGGAGCCTGATTTCCGCTGGGGCTTCCGCAGAGACTGAGTAGAGGACGGGCCCTCTGGCTCAGGGTGCCGGGCAGCCCCCTCTGGACCACGTTTGCCTCTTGGACATATCTAGCTTTGGCCTTGACCTCTGCTGCCGCCACAGCTGCCAACCCGAGAGCCTTTCTCACCATCATTATTTTATAGTTATTTGAATTGGGAGCCAAATAAGGTCTATACATTAAAATTAGATGATAAAAATCTTACATCTTTTGAAATCTTTGGGTATAATCACCTACGTTTTTTCCCTCAATTTTTTGTTTTGTTTTGAAGAAACCAGATCATTGATCCTGTAATGTTTCCCACAGTCCGCATTTTGCCGATTGCATCACTGTAGAGCTGTTTAACATGTTAGTCTGTCCCCGGTATTTCTGTAAATCTAGACCTTGATTCAGATTCGGGTTTGATTTATTTGGCAGAGAAATACTTGCTACCAGGGACAAGTGCTGTATACTAGGAAGTACGTATTTGGTGATCTTTTTTTGCGATACCAATAGCCATTGACAATCATCGTCTTAACCCATTAATCCAATAGGGTTGCGAAATGATGAAAATCTAATCCTATCACTCTATTAGGAATCTTCCTATAAAGGAAAACTTCCTATCATTACTTGGACATCCTCAGATACAGAAAGGCAAAGTAATGAGTGGGTTCCCAAGGTTGCTTCAAAGACAAGCGGTGGAGTGGGCTTATTTGATTACATTGGTATCAGAAAGAACTATTGAATTTAAGCATATTTTATGTGTTTTATACAATTGCAGTTATTATCCTTCCTGATGCACAAATTGTCCCATAGTTGGCCAGTGAGGTTTTGTTCATATTGGCTCCTTTGGACATAATCCTAGAGGTTTTTGATAACTCCCTTGTTTTCTGGTGTGATAAGATGTTCTGGGGGTTATCCTGCATAATTCTTGCTGCAGCCCTGGAATCAGTTACTAGCAAAGTAAAAAAAGTATAATCGATGTGCCGAAAAAGGAACAAAAATGCAATCAGATAAAATGCTCACTTAAAACCACAAAAGGCAGAAAAAGAGCGAAAGACAAAACTGGAAACAAAGGACAAGAGAAACAGTAACAAATGTGGTAGATAGTGATCCAACCATACCGATAATCACTTCTAACATCAATGGGTCTAAACGCACCAATTAAAAGATGGAAATTATCAGAGCGAATCAAAAGTTAAAAAAGAACTTTTACAGTTTTTCCCCCGTAAAGGAAAGGTACAGTGTGAGTGGAAGTTGGGGGACCCGGTGGGCTGCGACCCAGCTTTGTCGGGTAGAGGTGAAGTATGTCCTCGGGCCTGATTTCTTGTCTAAGGAGAATGTTTGAAGTCACACTTTCGAGGTCTTCTTTGAAGCCCATGACAACCATATCCATCCCTTTCCCCTCCCCAGTGCCCTGGCCTTACTCCCTTGAGTCTTCTTGATCCATGGTGATGGGTCCCGGAACCTCCTTTGTCACAGTCAGGTGAGGAATGACCTTTTACTCACCGGGGCCAATGAGGTTTCCTTTTAGGAAATTTTCCTCCTTTGATTTTTCTAAAAATTCTGAAGGCCATGGAAGTGAAAATGAAAAATATAAAGCTCAACAAGGCTTTACAAGGCATGGGATTCTGAAAAAATTTCAAAAGGCCAAGTATATTATAAAATAGTGTTGTTATGGCATTAGATTTATACACTGTTATTTCTAGAATACCATCTTTGGGAAAAATTTTAAACTTTTATTAATCTGATGCTTCTGAATATCATAAAATAAATGAACATAACACACTTTGGTTAACTCCTCAGAAGGTAAGATAAATTTCATTGAAGTGGAAATACATAGGAAAGATATGTACATTTAGGCAGATAAAGTCTGTTAGGTTAATGGTTATGAATGTACGTTTGGCATCATTTCTAGTCTGAATACTTTAATATTTTATCTAAAATGACCGAGATGTCACGGAAATAAAGTAGCAAAAATGCACTTGCGGTTAAAAGTGATTAGACTTGGAACACAAAGACATCTGTATGTCTCCCTTAGGACATGTTGTCTCTTTTCTTTTGCAAAGCTTTCATGAGATCTGACATGAAATCCTGCTCCCCGCCCCCTCCCCCACTGGGTGGTCCTGGGTTCTCTTGCCTCTTTGGGGGAACTGGAGGCCTTTTGGCAATCACAGGGGACGGCCTCTCTGATTGTGCGGCGAGGGAGGGTGGGGGCGGGGGAGGAGGCGGTAATGACCCCGCATCCCCAGCAAATGACAGCGGAGGCGGAGGCACGAAGTCTGGGGGCTCTTCGTTAAAATCAGGGGGTGGCGGTGGGAGCTCGTCGTCCTCCAGTGGGGGCGGGGGTGGGGGCGGCGGCAGAAAGTCATCCGGCGGCGGGGGAAAGCCCATGGCTTTGGCCTTGGGAGGTGTCGCTGGGCTTCCGTTGGTGTTTGAGGACCCTCGCATGGGAGGGGGTGGTGGCAGGCTGGACTTCGCAGGGTGATGGGCTCTGGGCGCTCCTGGATCGTGGTTGCCAAGGGCTGGCTTCATATCCTTCAATAAAGCAACAAGGGCATTATTCTCAACATACAGCCACCATGGAGCTGACACCTCCATTGACTTATGAGATCTCCCTGAGTTAAGGCAGTATCTCTCCTTGGGGGAGCCTCAGTCCCCCAGTCCCTAAGACTATAAGGTTGTTCATGAGGTTCCCTTTGCTCTGGAATGGGAGAAAGACTCCAAAAGGCCTGTAACATTATTACCCCCAGGGTGCTGATCTACCTACCGCCTCTTCTATAAATGAAAGGCTTGGGCCCGTTCAAGGAGTTGTGTTATATTTAGATTATACAGGTATGTCCTCAGAACCCCTGCTGTCTTTAAGAGCTTTAGTGGTATAGCAGGGGTCCCCAACCCCTCGGCTGCACAGCAAGAGGTGAAGAGTAGGATCCATCTGTATCTGCAGCCACTCCCCAGCGCCAGCGTCACCGCCTCAGCTCCGCCTCAGATCATCGGGCGTTAGATTCTCATAGGAGCACCGGTCCCTGGTGCCAACAAGGTTGGGGACTGCGGGGTAGAGCTTAGCTAGCTGAGAGGTTACTGAAGGAACTCAAACAGAAGCAAACCGGAACCCCTTGGAATTCCCACTTGCACCCTGGTTCCCCAGAAAAGCCCATGGGGTCCCAGGCCTATGCAGCCATTACATTTTTCTTGGTCTGAGTTGAACTGGTTGTGAAGCTCAGGTGTCACCATTATTTTGCCTCTCGGCGGCAGAGAGGTGGTTACGGAGCTTCCCCAAACCTTCCACAAGTCTCAAACACCCTTCTTTGATGTGCATCAAGAAAGTGGAAGGAAAAAGGAAAACCAGAATAGTTCTCTCAGGACCATAGGTAAGCTTTGTGCAAACCCCAGCGCAAAGGCTGTTCCAGCAAAGAACTGTTTGGGCCACTCTTGTGTCTGTGTTTTCCTGTCCCGCTGAGGGCAGAGGGGCCTGGCCCCAGGACTGTGGGCTTCCAAGGAGGAGCCAAGTATAGCCTGCCTCCCTCCTGCATAACAGGAAGTACAGGAATGTGCACACCTGGTCTGTAGTCTTAGATTTACCTTTAACCGTGAAAGCCAGCTGGCTAATCATAATCCCTATCATTCTCTATGTCTCAAGGTTACGATGAGATTCGAGTGGTTCCAAAGAGGAAAATCATAATGCATGTGTTATTGGTAGAAACCAGAACACCAAACTTGGCCACAGGCTAAAAGCCACGGTCCTTCTGCCAAGTAGAACAGATAACAATAAATTATATGTATATAATGCAACTTCTCCAGGAATTTCAGGCAGCTGAATTGAAATCCCTCTGTTTTAGTGATAATTATCATTACAATTTACATTTTAGCAGGCTTTCATTTTATTTCTATCTCTGCTTAATAACCTCCTACCACTGAAGATTTCATTTAGAAGTTTTTTTCCCCCTAACAAAATGTCTTATGATGGAGTTTCTATTTTATTTAATTTATTTGCTTAACACGATAAGCTCATTGACTGGCAATGTATTTAAAAAATTTTTCTGAACAGGCAGTTTTGGGAACTGGTATTCACACACATTCTGGGATCTATCTTTTAAATTGCTTTCAGCATTTTAAAATGTTCCTCTCCAGTTGGCATCAAAGACACCATGGAAATAATAATATCTAAAAGCACACTGCATGATGAGACTGTCACGCTTGAGGAGCTAACAAGAATATTCGAGAAGCACAATGTTTTACGGTCTATGGAGGTTTTCAAAAATTATAAGAAGTTTGATAAATGTAAATTTGATAAATATTTAGTTGTTTCTATCACTAACCAATGGACAAAATAGAAGAAGGGAATGAGTGAAAAATTACTGAAGGTACAATTATCTAAGGTTGTTTTGAATCACCCATGGGAAATATTCAAGGGAAATTATATAGTCAACCAAAATGTCACCAATGGGACTAGCGACTAAATTACCACTTTTAGCTACAATTTTTAGAGAGATTTGAATGAGTCTTTGTTAATCTCCTCTACTGAAAAAAAAAAAGGTACAGAGAATTGTTATACTAACTTATAATATACTATTATTATAAATAATAAACTATTATTTTAAAATGTGTTTTCTGTCAATGTAAGAATGTATGTAGAAAGTAATGGGAAACTATAAAATGCATATTCTATAGTGCAACTTTTTAATAATAGTTTGGTTTTGGGGCCCTGTTCACATTTAGTACAGGGCTTATGACTTTAACTGGTTGCTTAAATTTATACAGAATAAAATAAGAAAAAATCCCAAGGGCTTAAAGCTCAGCTGCCACTTTCTGGGTGCGCTAAAACCAATTGACTAAACCAAGAAAATAACTTCAGTCAAAATAAATGTAGCTAAATTAAAAATAGTTACCAATCCTCAGCCTTTAAAAAAAAAAATTACATTTTCCCAAAGCAGGGTGATAATAGCTGGTTTTAACTCTCCATTTTAGCCTATGTAATTTTAAGACTAAAAAAAGTAAGGTAATTATCTAAACAAAGTTGTGGTGAATTAGTTGGAGAGCTGTTTTCTCTTTTTCGTGGACTGGTTATCACAACACTGCTAATGATTTATTTAGGTTACGAGCTCACAGTCTGAGAGGTGACCGTCTGAGAGAACTAGGTGGGCGGCTGTCTGGCCTTACCTTAGCTGTGCCAGCATGTCTCTGGGCTTCTTCGAGAACAGCATGCACTGAGTGTGTGGCCTGGGGAATCTGTCCGTTGGCCTGGGCGGTGCCTGTTTTAAGTCCCAAGAGGGAGGAAGAGAGACAAGAAGAGTGGGCAAGGCATTTCAACATTCTTTAAAGTTCATCTGAAAATATAAAGCGGTTTTTATCTCCAAAGCAGAAGAAAGGGACTCGTGGGCATAGTAGGGATTAACTGGGGGCCTTACGAGACATCTGAGGTTCTATGGCAGAGATTCAACAAATGGTTCAGGAAAGAGAACACTTTTATACAGACTACAAAATGTGGATTAGCTGGGGACTTAGAGAATAGTACGTTCTGCTTGTAAAAACTTTTTGGTCAATGGAGCATAAACCTTGAAAAGCTCTTTTTAAAAAATTTCCTTTGGGGAAGACTTTTCTGAAATGTATCTGGTTTCATACCCTGCCATGTACAACTTTTGAACATTTTCCTCAAGAAAAAGTACTTTGGGCACAAAAACAGTAGACAGAGGGGATTGAGCAAAATGCGTAGAATTAGATTTTTTTCCAGAAAGTTGTGCTATGCATTTACTTATTTTCCTGCCTTTTAACTTACACTTTCTCACAAAAGTGTAACTAACCAAAGTTTCACAGTTTGAGAGAATCAGAAAGAAGACGCTGTATGTTGATCTTTCTGGCTGCTTAGAAAACACCCCGGACGAGGTGGCCAGCTCTGCACACACAGAGGCCATTGACTAAAGACTGACTGAGCGCCTGAGCCACCGAGAGCTTCCCATCGAGTGAACTCAGAGACCGCCCTTACCCATGCTCACCGCCAGCTGTTCTGCCAAATATTTATGAAATAATTGTTTGCTTGCTTTTTCAAAAAATTTTCCAATATTTTAGGAAACCCATTAATCTATATAACAACCCAAAGAAGGCTGTCGAGGACTTCAGGAAGACTGGGGAGAAGGGATTATTTGATGAGGGATACCGTATTTAAATAGTCTCAGAGAATCTCTCTAACAATTAAATACAAAATGAAAAGTTCTATATAGTAGGGAAATTGGACATCTTAACCGAGTGGTCAAAATTAATGTTTCTAATGAGGGGCAAAATGTCTTCGACTGTAATACTCTGAGATGGGCATTGCCTGAGGCGAATCATGAGGAAACGCCAGACACGTCCAAACTGAGGGACAGTCTATAAAACAAAGGGCCCTTATTCGTAAAAAATGTTAACGTCTGGATAGGCAAAGAAAGGCTGAGGGAACGTTCTAGGTGAAGGGGGACTAAGGAGACACGAGGACAATCCTGGATGGAACCTGTGGCAGGAAAAGACACCGCTGTACTCAATCTAAGTTAAGAAATGTTAAGATTTTGTTATTAAATTTTTTTAAAAAAGGCATTGAGACAATTGGCAAAACTGGAAAAATGGAAGTTGGTTCAGATAAAAATATTCTATCAATATTGATGATCAAATTCCCTGAATATGATAACTGTATTAGGGTTGGTAAGAGAATTAGCCTGGTTTTTAGAAAATACAAAGATTCACGGGCAAAGTGGCATTATGATATATTCAATCTATTCTTAAATGATTCAGAAAAAGATATGTCAGTGGATAACATAGAATGAGGGAGAGTTGGGAGAGAGAGAATGAGAAAGCAAATGTGATATTTAGTATTGGTGATCTGGGTAAAGGAAGTTCTTTGTACTATTCTTGTAACTTTTCTTTAAGTTTGAAATTATTCCAGAATAAAATAGATATTCGTGTCCACTTATAGTTAAAAGACTGGAACAGGCTTGTCCGTGGCACCTCCATTCGGCACTGTCAGAACTTACACGATGTATATAAGTACGAAATTACTCTATCTCAAAGGCTCGTCAAATGTCTCTCTCTAATTAGCCAAATCTTTTTTCTGGAGGTCGGAAAGCAACAGGCGTAACATCTTAACATCTCAAGATGTTTCTACTTAATATTTTTCACAAGGCCTATGAGATTTAAACATCTTAGATCCTGGGTGCTCCGTCTTCTCTTTTCCTTTGCCTCCTTCCTTTCTCCTTCTCCCTTGTCTTCCATCCGATAGAATCATTTCTTTATACATAATAGAAATACCTTGGCACAAAGTAGTCAGAAGCGGGAGCTGAATATTGAAGACTATTGGGGGGAAATTCCTTTAAAGGACACAAATTATATTTTCTTTCTGCTTCTTTTCCCCAAACACATACCCAGGCTAATTTCTCAGCAACACAACAGACATTTTTATGTGGCCAGGGTGGCCTGGTCCGTACCAGTCTGTGCGAACAAATGAAGTCATCTTTATAATAAGGTCCTAAATACTCCAAGCTGCCATTCTTCCATTTACCAGGAAGTCCAGTGTTTTCCATGGGTTCTCTGCCTCATCCTGAGACAAGCCATGGGTACCCAAGTAACCCATATATTCTGTAGGTGCCACTGCTTTGGGATCTAGGTTGTCCTGGCTTCACTCTATTAATAATCCCAGTTGTTATGTAGCAATACGGCTCCTCTCAATGCCATGGCTCTCCAGGAGTCCTCATAGGAATTAGGGGTTAGAATTTTTCAAACCTGCATGTTTTATAGGACTCAAATGAATTCCCAGGAGGGGACCAACTCTTAACCCTCATGGCTTGTGAAGAGCCGATCCTACCCTTAGACCTGGCAGATCAAAAGATTGTGTCTTCTTGATGCGGAGAAAAAGGAACCCTCATACACTGCTGGTGGGACTGCAAATTGGTACAGACACTATGGAGAACAGTATGGAGGTTCCCAAAAAAACTAAGAATTGATCTACCATATGATCCAGCAATCCCTCTATTGGGTGTTTACCCTAAAGACTTGAAAACCCATCTCTGTAAAGATATTTGCACACCAATGTTCATAGCAGCATTATTCACAGTGGCTGGGACATTTAAGCAACTGAAGTGTCCTACAATAGATGATTGGTTAAAGAAGCCATGGTACATATATACAATGGAATATTACTCGGCCATAAGAAGAGATGAAATACTATCTGCGACAACACAGATGGACCTTGAGATGATCATGCTAAGCGAAATAAGCCAGACAGAAAAAGTTGAAGATCATATGATGTCACTTATATGTGGGATATAAACCTAAAAGCAACAAATGAGCAGGACAAATAAACAGAGACTCATGGACATGGACTACAGACTAGTGGTTACCAGAGGGTAGGGGAAGAGGGGAGGAGGAGATGGGGTAAAGGGGGTCAAATACGTGGTGACAGAAAGAAATCAAACTATGGGAGGGGGATACACAGTGTAAAGATATATATGCCTTACTGTTAAAGTGTACAGCTGAAACTTACTGGATTTCGTTAATCAATGTCACCATAAAAAACAATTAAAAATAAAAAAAGGATGGCATCCTCTTGGACACTGCGAGGTGGTTTAGGGATGGGCGTGAAACAGAGCCCTCCCTGGGGCTTTTTCAGAGACGAGGCGTTCTCTTTGTACTGAGATTTCTAGCTGTACAAAAAACACAAGCCCAGAGAGTTGGCGGCAATCCTTGCCACCTCATAGGGACAGTGCCTAAGAAAGCAACAGTGTCTGGATGACATCACTTCAGCCCCTGGGACTTCCTAGTTTTGTGCATTAATAAATCTCCCCTCTCACTTTTTGCTGCTTACACTAGATTGAGCTGGATTTCTGTCAATTGCCGTGGGAAGAGTCTTGCGAAGAGTCTCGACTAAAAACAGTTGCTAAACTCAGTCGCAGAATCATTTAATAAACATTAAAATACCCTCCATGGCTGTTGCCTAATATGAAAGAAAAACTGGCATTTATCAAGAATGAGTGACTTTTTGTTAAGCACTTTGGATGTACATACAACACCCACGTGTATTTTCAGTTGGGTAATCACGGCAGAAACACCCAGGCCTCGTGGGGCTGGCGCCTCCCAGCCAGTGACACGGCACCGCGTGGGCACATATCTCCAGGACTCTAGTTCGACCATGTAAAGATGGAGAGGACAGGGCAAGAGGCAGTGGAGGAGGCGGGCAGAAAGAGAATTCTAGGTTCTCAGAGAAAAGTTGCCAACTAAAGCCGAAGAAGCATCAGACAAAATGCGACCGACCGGGCTTGTTGCCTCCAGCCGCTGTCCAGGGGTTTCCCAGCATGGCCTCCCTGGGGATGGCTAGTGCCACCTGCAGTTCTTGTTCTGATCTATTGTGCATGGTTCCAAGGCCCCCTGTGAGGGAACCCAAATCTTCCGGCCAATGATTCAGGGAGGCAATTGTTCTAAAAACAGTTCAGCTCATAATTAAATAGCTGATGTATCAGCTTGGTAAGAGGTAGGGTGATGCTTGTAAAAAATAATTAGAAAAATCTCAAGACTTGGTAAGAAACAGAACTATTTGCTAAAGCAAGTGATCCTAATTTCTGAGAAAAAGACTCAGAAGAAAAAATTATTCAGCTGGTCTGGAAAGGGAAAGGATCTTAAGAGTTCCTCCAAATCAAAGAATTTGGGACTTACAGCTCACTCTCAGTGAGTGAGACTTGAGGCTACACTGTCTGACCCAGAAAGAGCCCAGGGGTCTGTACTGGAAAGGGAGCAATGAGGAAGCCTCGGAGGGTTTCAGGAGATCTCCTCCTAAAGATGATGCCGTCTCGAGAGGAAGGGACTTGACAGTCCAGGAACTCCAAGTGGTGTTTCGCTCCCAAGCTGAAGACTGATAAAATTAGGATTCCTTCCAGGGTCACTGAGACCTGGCTTTCGGTCAGTCTCAGCAAGCTTTCATGTGTTAGTTCAACAGATATTTACTGTATGCCAGGCTTGTAAAGCCCAGGAAAACTATGCGGAATGCACAGGAACCGTCTTTGTCCTTTTGAGATTTAGGGTCTAGTGGAGAACATAGGCAACGAACGAATGGATACATAAAACAATTACAAGTTGTAGTAAGTACTCTGCAGAAAACAACTCGGCACAAAGACTTTCAGGAAACTCATCGTTCACAGAGCAGTTGGACCGAACACCCTAGTGGAAGTATCTTTCCACGCTCGATCAAATCTACCTCCCTGAAACGTCCACACTTTCAAGCTGGTTTCACCCTTTGAAGCAGCAAAGAATCTTCTATAAAGATAAACACATTTGAATTCCAGCTCAGCCACTGGGAAGATAACAACTTCTCCAAGCTTCAGTTTCCTCAACTGTGACACAGGGATAATAATTTATACTTTGTAGGGCCGCTGCGAGAACCAGAAACAGTATATGTATCATGGCAGGAACTACCCACTTCACCTCTCAATGTCCTGTCCTCCTTTTAAGAGATACAAACGAGTAGCTGTTACGCTACCCTTAAAATGTGATGTCCAGGATTGCGTACAAGGCTCCAGCCATGATGGCGCTGAGACAAAACATCAAGGAACGATTGTGCCCTTGGTGCGGGCAGTCTGCTGGGGACTAACGGAGCCTTGGACAAACACAACCTTTGAACTCTGATGAGACACAGCTCCCTACCCTCGCACCCTAAACTGGTGATCACCCTCTGCTGCACAAGCATACCATGAAAAAAAAAGGTCAAAGCTTTGCTAAAAGTCACTTAAAAGAAACAGGGAGAGCTCTTGACCCCAACCGTCAGAGGGAAAACATATTCTGCAGTGTCTACAAAGTTCTGTGTTTATAGAATGTGTAGGATGCGTCTGAACACAAGCCCTGATCCCTGAACGGGTGTCAGAATCCTGCCCTGCTCGGTACCTGCGGAAGGTGGAGACGGTGCCGATCCACTGACAGTGCCCAGGTTTGTCCACCGAGATGCCAGCCCGGCCCTGGCCACGGCCCGCTGGTAGTTGTCATAGAGAGTCTTTCCATACTAGGGAGGAAAACACAAAAGCGGGAAAGTCAGCCATTTGACCCAAATAGTCTGCACACAGTTGCAACACACACATTTAAGAAAAAAAGTATTTCATGATCACTTTTTTCACTCCTTTCCCGATTTTTTTTTTTTTTTGTAGTAAAGTTGACCCTTGAACAAGACTGGTTTGAACTGGGTGCATCTGGGTGCATACATTTTTTTTTCAATAAATACTGTAAACGTATTTTCTCTCCCTTGTTTTCTTAATACCATTTTCTTCTCTCTCTCTCTCTACACACACACACACACACACACACACACACACACACACACAACAATCAAAATATGTTAATTGACTGTTTATATTATAGGTAATTCCAGTACACAGTAGGCTATTAGTAGTTAAGTTTTCGGAGAGTCAGAAGTTACACTTGGATTTTTTAACTGCTCTGGGGGTCGGCGCCCATAACCCGTGTTGTTTGAGGCTCAACTGTATCAGCATTTCAATAAATTCACAAATAGTTTTTTCACGAGTTAAATAATTTTCCAGATTGGCAGAATCAGTTAATACTTTTACGTAGACATCAGAGAGAGCTTTAGCCACACACTTCTGATTACATAAGTCTTTGTGTATTTCTATACCTTGTGTATGTAATTACACCTTGTGTTTCTCGATTACACACTAAACCTGCAATGCTCTCCGTGAGTAAACAAAGATCTGAAAAGTCTCATGTGAAAGTAAACCCTTGATTCTCAGGTCATTGGAGAGGTCCATATTTCTATCCCTCTTACCTCTTTAAAAAACCCAATGGGCAAATAAATAAGCTAATATCGGTGGCATTGACCCATTAAGAATGTGTCAGCCATTTCTCAGAAGCACGAAGACTGGGCCGGGGTCTGGAAGCTGGCTGGAAAATTCAAGGGAGGGTGGAGTCCAAATGTTCGCTCACCTTGGCGATCCTTATTCCTGTGACCCACTGGTTTAGAGTTCTTTCGTCATCACAGCAGAGATACTTAATATACTGGGACTCCTTCTGAATTTGAGGATGCTAAAAAAAAGTCATTTCAAGAATCATTTATAAACTCTTTGTTAGTGTCTTTCAAAAAAATTTTAAAACTCTAACAAAGTATGTGATTTCCTGAGAAGGTGGCGAAAATTACTGGGAGTGATTTTAGGATTAGAAAGAGGGGTACTTTTAAAACGGGCTACATTTGGAAAGGGTTTAAGACATTTGAAACATAGTTTAGCATAAGTACCTCTTATTATTTATCAATAGTAATTTTCATTTCTGCTTTTTTAACCTTTGAAAGCTTTCATGCCTATCACGTCTCTATTCCATAAGAAATGGGAGTCATTTCTCTGATTATCAGATAAGGGAACTTACCTGATGTAATTCTTATGTCACAGAAATAGTAACGTTTTTGTGACTCCCCGTTAATCCTAGGGTTATTTATGCTACTAGGAATTATCCTTTCTTAACCGTCTACTACTCAAATGGGCCATTTTGGCCTTTGGCTGGATGGCTGGGAGAAGGAATATTTCTGTCTATTCTCAAATAGCAGTGACTTTGGGTGCTGCACCAGGGGCCACCAGGCCTTTTGGGAGCTCACAGTGACGTGGGCAAGCATGAAGGGAAAGAGAGACACAGGTGCCTGGTCACACAGCTCACCCTGAACACCTCTTGCTTGACCATCACTGCCTTTGTAATTTCTGTTTGATGTCCCTACATCCGACAGGCTGTGCGCTCCGTGAGGGTGGGAACCACGCCTGTCAGTCACTGCTGAAGACCCCCTAGTGCTCAGCACATGGCCTGCAGCATGGTCCTGAGGTGGAAGTGATTGTTGGAGGAAGTAAACAAGATTTCTGCTCAGCCAGAAGTCACGTGATCATCATGTGACAGGCAGGGAAACAAATCTAGGTTCTAAGATAAGTACCATGTGAATTTTCATGGGTCAATATAATTTTTAATAGAAAAGAAATTATCGACATAACCACTGTCTGTGTGAGTACACGTGTGTACATGTATGCTATTTCTTTCTTCTTCTCCCATTTCTCAGGAGTTTGTTAATCCTTCTAGGATAGGCATACATCACTGGTGGTGCCGAAAGTGAAATGGAAAGGCGAGAGCTAGAAGCCATTTTCCGTGTGCAGGAGAGAAGCCAAGCTGTCCACTTCCTCTTAGGGTGTCGAACAGACCTCTCTACTTCGCTTTTGCTTTTGGCTTAATCACCAAGCTTCAAGATAACTATTTTCAAAGTTGATCTAAGGCAAGGGCACTGTGCCTTGAACTTCAGTGTGAATCTGAGACACGACATTCGGATGAATCACTTCGCTGGTCTCTCTAATGACCCGGCCAGCAAGGATAACAAGACCCATGCAGACTCTGAGAGCTCGACAAGAAGTTGGTCATTTTTGGTTCCAGAAATGAGAAAACTGATGCTGAGAGAAGTTACTGTGTATTTTACCCAATGGTCCACTGGAACTTTAGAATCTCTTGTCTTAAACTCTAGAATTTATGCATTTATTAAGCCAAAATCTCAGACTCTAAAGATACTTCGGAAAATTCAGACATTAAAGAATTCTTTTCTTTGGCCTTTTGAGTCAGTTGAGGAAAGTATGCCTTTATACTTTTATATTGACATGGAGTATTCCTTTTATTGAGTTTTTTCATCCTTCAGAATTTGTATTAGCATCACTTGAAAAATGGTCAATTCCTATTTACTTAGGCGCCACAGGCTCCCCTCTCCCCCAAGGGAGGCAGCTCCACATGGGCTCCTGAAGTTTCCCTGTAGTTTTCCACCATGGCCGGCAGATGGCAGCAAACACTTTTGAAAGGCTGATGAACATTTTCTTCTCATCAGGTTCATCACCGCCTCATTATTCTGAATGTTAGATCTTGTTTTTGCAGATATTATCCCAATAATTAACCTCTTATGATCCCTTTAAAATTAAAACTATTACTTCAGATAATATG
Source organism: Rousettus aegyptiacus (assembly GCF_014176215.1). Classification (NCBI taxonomy): domain Eukaryota; kingdom Metazoa; phylum Chordata; class Mammalia; order Chiroptera; family Pteropodidae; genus Rousettus; species Rousettus aegyptiacus. The sequence goes on from NW_023416285.1 coordinate 83,008,026, forward strand.
TCTCAGTTGCAAAAAAGGATTCATTAACTCGAAGGTCATATTGATGAAAAGTACACTTCAGCTGAGGACTGATTCCCTCGATGGAATGAGACATCCTCAAACGCCTGCAGAGCTCCCTTCGACAGTAAAATTCACAAAGCAAACCAAACCCCTGTCTTTCAGCACCAGAAACGCAGCTCCCTAACTTAGAACAGCACTCTTGTGACGGACAAACTTGGGGCTTCAGCAATCGAATGCTTATAATTGTCCTGAGAAAGCAGCTATTTTTTTTTTTCTGAGAAATTAAAGAAGTTGACGTTATTTCCTTGGCTTCATTCTATTAAAAATTTGTTTGTTTGTTTGTTTGTTTTTGGTGCACGTCACATGAGGACTAGGTTCCCAGGAACAGACTGTCCCTCGCACTGAACTTGCCATGAAACACGCAAAGCAACCGTGTAGAGCCATCCTCTCACGCAGCACAGTGAACCATTTACAGAGTCGAAAGTGGACATCCCTTAAAAAATACGGCTTTCGAGCATGAAACAGAGTCAAGAACTCTTGAACTTGCGTTCTAACAACAGCTCCTCCTATGACGAAGAGGCAGATGTACAGACCTTGGTTCATTCTTCCCAGCATGAGCGGCGCAAGTTTCACTGATTTCTTTACACTGCGTGGGTATTACAAACATATACAGCAGAACTAATAAGCATCAGACGACCTTGAAGGTCTCTAGCAATTCTCAGACTTTATGGTTCTAAGATGGGCTACCTCGTGGGCACCAGACTCCTGCCTGGCCCCCTTGTTCATGCAGAAACCCTCTCGGCTCCCAGGCCATCATATAGCAAGTCGCTGTGCTGTTTCTCTTGTCACGTCTCAGGACCTCGCTTAGGGGTTTACTGCCTAACTGAGCCATTGTGAAAAAACTATTTGCAAAGGGGTTTCAGGAAAAATGCTGCTTCGGTGCTACCGGCCAGCCTCTTCCCCAGTTGGTTTGATTGTTCCAGACCATAGAACGAGAGAAGCTTTTGTAGGACCTACAGCACAGCACAGAGTTTGGGGAAATTGCAGAACATTACTGTTAAAAGGGAACTTCCAGATCCTCTAAACTTACAAATGAGGAAACTGAGTGCCAGACAGGGTAACCCATATGTCCAAGGCCAAGGGCGGTGGCAGAACCATAATTATAACCAAAGCCTCATACATTCAACAAACACCTCTGAATGCTAAGAAATACACTAACGCCGAGGTAAAGAAAGATGAGTAAGACAGGCTCGCACCATAATTAGCAAGGGGTGACTGCGGGTACTGCTGGGGAGACAACGCAAACATATGATCGCTGGTAAATTTCATAGTAAAAGACTAAAAACAGAGGGTGAGAAAGGCTCTCTGGAAGAAACATCTAGAAAGTCTGCATGGCTAAGGCCTGGGAGCCATGGAATGAAGAAGCAGAGAATAAGATGGGGGATCTAGGGCTGTGTCAAACTAGCATCTAGACTTGCCTCTTAGGTAGTGGACTCAGGAGACATTCTAAAACAGCAGAGTAATATAGGCAGGAAACGGTGGCTATGAGGAAGGTGGACCTGGACGGAGGACGAACAGACAGAGAGAGGCTGGGTGAGAGATGTCTTTGATGGAAAAGCAGAAGAACCTGATGGCCTGGATGTGAAAGGGAAGATAAGGGACTTCGAGGATGATTTTCCCGTTTCTAGCTTGGAAAAAGGGTTTAATTGTGTTCCCTCTGAAGACGTTGACATCCAAATTCCTGGTACCTGTGGACATGACCTGATTTGGAAATGAAATCTTCGTAGATGTAATCAAGCTAAGACGAGGTCATACTTGATAAGGGTGAACCTTAATCCAGCGTGATTGGTGTCCTTGTAAGACGAGAAGAAATGCAGACACAAGGAGAGAAGATGGTCATGTGACAATGGAGGCAGAGATTAGCACAATGTGGCTATAAGCCAAAGAATACCAAGGGTTGCTGGAAATTGCCAGAAGCTACAAGAGAGGCATGGAACAGAGTTTCCTTTTCAGCCTTCCAGAAAGAACCAACTCTGCCAACACCTTGACTCTGGACTTCCGGCTTCCCGAACAGTGAGAGAGCACATTTCTGTTCTTTAAAGTCACTCAGTTCGTGGTACTTTGCTGTGGCGGCCCCTGACTGACACAATGGATGATGGTACCATTCAGCCCGAGGAGTCTGTGAGGGTCAGTGAGGAGTGACATCGCCATCTCACAGGTTAAGGTCACAAGGTCAGGGCTCGAATTCCAGTCTTTTCGACAGCGGCTGCCATGGACCATTGTAATCAGGAAGTTCATACCGGATATGAAACTAGTGGGCTGGACTTAGTGTGTGTCCATGGAATCATGTGATCTCTTAACATGATTTTTCATATCCCGAATTCCTTTCGCAAAGTGTATATGTGTTCTCTGAATTCTGAAAAATCTGCTCATCCTAATGAAATATTTCGACGTCGAGATTTTTTTTCATAGCACGCAGAAAGGGAAACAAGTGATCAAAATGTTCGTAAACAAATTAAGTTCTCCAAACCATGATTTTATTAATTTACTTAGCAAATTAATAAAAATTTCCGATATTTTGGGAAGGAACTGATAAGTATGCTCAAGAGTGAAATGAATGGGTTGACTGCACATGAAGAAACTGGCTTGAGGACAGAACTGGTCACCGTCCTGAGAAAAAGGGAAATGCACGTTCCGCTGAGTTCGTTCCCGACCCTCGTCGGTTCCTGCATCCATCAGGCCTGCTGGCTTCTCCACCTCTGAGCCTGTTCCCCCATGGTGGGGCGGGGGACGGGGACGGCAACCCTCTCCTGAGACCTAGGCCTTGGATACGGGGGTTTCAGAAGTTCTAGTCCAACACTCTGGGTCTCAGCAATGCCATTCTCAGTGCAGCCCAGGAGAACCTGTGTCCTCAGCCTGATAATGCAACTCGAGCTACTATTCTAGGACCTAGGCCCAAAAGTGCGAGTCCACCAGAAACCAAGTCCTGCTCACTGTCTAAGTCTGCATCCGAGAAACCTCCAGGTCTGAGGTCTCGTCTTTTCCCTGCCAGACAACCCTGCGCCGGCCTCCGAACCTGGCCCTGCGGCATGGGCCCGTGCTCCCTTGGACAACTTGCATCCTATCTGTCCACTCCGAAGGGGATTTCATCACCAGCTAAGTGCCAACTGTTTATGTTTAGTTGGGGCACTTTCTAATGCTCTGAGTGCAAACCTTGGCTGTGCTTAGAGAAAACAAAGATTCCTGGGCCCCAATCTTAAACATTCTGATTCAAGGGGCCCCAAAGCTTGGATTTCCAACAAGCCTCCCCTGAAGAGTCAGGTTACTGACAAGCATTTCAGAACATGTCTCCAAAACCCTCTCCTTACTTAAGAGATATGCCACGCCTCAGAGAAGAAGCCTTTGGAATGCCCCAGGCGGAAGTGAGGGCTTCCATCCTGGTAATTTCTCAGGGTCTCAGGATTCCAAACAAGGTCATGGGGTCAGAAGATAAGAACACAACAACAAAGACATAGTTCAAGGGTGGCTGGAGGCGTGTGCAGGTTGGGGCTGGGCAAGAAAGATATTTTGTGTCCTAGGAAACCGTCTGAGAGAGCGGCCTCTGAGCCACCACCTGACTTTTCACCTGGGCTCAGGTTTCACATCTATAAACTAGTTAGAATGATGGCTTTCACCTCAGACGGTTGATAAAAGGATTAAATGAGTTAATATATGTAAAGTGCTTAAAACATTGCAATCTAGAGGCTATGTAAGAGTTTGTCACTATTCTCATGACCCTTCCCATGCCAGGGACAGAGAAGGAGGTGCAGGAGCCGGAAGCAGGCAGGACATTCTCCTCATCCGGCTCTGCCTTCTGACCCAACAGGCTCTGCCTCAGGTCTTCTGCATTTACTGTTTTTGTTCTTAGACTTCTCTTCCCCCAAGTAATTCTTGTTCCCTTACTTCACGGAGATCTTTAATTAAAGGTCACACCCTAAGAGAGCCTTTCCCTGACCACCCCACTCATGGGAGCCCTGGCCCTAATCCTGGCATATCTGTCCTTTTTACCTTGTTAATATTTACAGCCTTCCTTCCTATTCCCTGACATCACAGTACATATTTTTTGTTTGTTTGTTTGTATTTCAACAGTTCCCTCACACTGAATCCAAACTCCATGACAGGGACAGGGATTATTGTGTTTGGCTCACATCCCTATATTCCCAGCACCTGGGACAGTGCCTAGCGGATAGCTGGCATTCAATCAATATTGCATAAATGAATGAATAAATCAATCCAGCTCTCTCCCTTCCACTGGTCCTTTCCCAGACATCATCTTGGGGCTCTTCTGTCTAGAGAAGATTTCTCACCAGCAGCACTGCTGACATTTATAGGCAGATAATCCTTCATGGTGGGGTTTCCCGCGTGCTTTACAGGATGTTTAGCAGTATCCCTGGCCTCTACCCATTAGCTGCAAAATTGTAACAGCCTCCCATTCCAAGTTATGACAAACGAAGATGTCTCTAGATATTGCTAACAGTCCCTTGCGGGGTAAAACGCCTCTGGCTGAAAAATCACCAGGTGAGTGTCCGGATGATTGAGTTAGTATAGTGGTTATTATCATTATTTATTATGAAAGTGCATGCTCCGTAATGACAAAAATAGGTCTACGAACGTCTAAATGAAAATCGCACATTATCCTGAGTCCTCAGTGAAAGCAATCGTTTCAACCAATTGTTGTTTGATAACTACAATAATAAGTAATAGTGTATGTGCAAGGAGGGGTCACTTGGAAGTTAAAATGGTAAATAAGATTGAGCTCGATTATTGTACTTGACTAAGAGAAAAAAAAAAACTGACCATAGACCTAAACTCGGCGTTCTGTAAACATATAAATAGACCCTCAGCACATCATATTTATAATTACCCATCTACTGCTCTGAATAGTAGATTTTGATTTTTAAAAAACTAAGTAACAATTTTGTATATATAAATTCTTTCTCAATGACTTTTAAGGTCTACATTAAACGTTTCTCATGTGCCTTTTGTTCTTCATTAAGAAAAGTCACTTCCTGACAAAATAATAGGAATGTAGAAGATTCGTGATTGCCAGGGGTTAAGGCAGGCTGGGGCGAAAGGGCAGCGGGTGTGGCTGTAGGCGCGACAGGATCCTTGCGGGACCTTACGAATCTAGACTGTACCGATGGTGATATCCTGGTTATGATACCGTGCTAGAGTTTGTTAAATGTTAGCATTGGAAGAAGCTGGGGAAATGGCACGCAGGACCTCTCTGTATTATTTCGTACAACTGCCTGTGTATCTACAATTCTAAAACTAAAATGTTTAATTAAAGAAGAAAAGTCATTGCCTTTGGACTGCTGCATTTTTTTAAAAGACAAACGGGAGCAATACAGGGGAATGGATAGGTTGCCTGTGCTCAGTCAGGATTTAGGGAATGTGTGGGCGCAGGGGACCTGCAACTCCTGGAGTAAGAGGTGTGTGGCAATAGCACACTGGTGTGGGTGTTTCTGACTTGACAGCGGGGGTTCATGATCATCTCCAGTAATGTGGTCCTTCACAAGCACTGTTTGTTACTGTAACTGTATGTTTGTTACAAACGTAAATGCAAGTGTCGTCCCTCATTTGTGAAAATATGCTATAGGCTTTGAACCACTTTATCAGAAGTGACGGCTTTGTCAAGGAGCTCACGCATGCCCACATGGAGCCCAGCAGCATACATCTCTAGAATCATTGTGTTGGGGTTCTTCTCAGATGCGTGGGTGACTGACCTACAAAGGGACCTCTCCAGGAACTTAGCTTGTTAACCTGCTCTACAACTTCCATCCCGGATGGAAAATGAGGCAGCCCGATACCCAGAAAGGAGAAATTCTGTACACAGCCTTGCGCTGTGTCTCACGGAATTAGATCATCTACACTCTGCAGGGAAAGGAATTTATGGCGTTTGAGGCAATGGCATGGCCAGAACAGCTGCATAAATTCCTTCAAGCCATTTCTAGGAGTCAATTGTTATACGCGGCAGATAAAATTTTGTTACTTCTGCCCAACCTTCCAAAATACGGTACTAAAGGAAACCTCAGCAAGCATCTGATAGTGCTAGTCGCCTGTGATGATACACACATGGAAAAATTTCAAGACCCAGTAATGCTATTTTTAGAAAAATATTTTTTCTTTTTTTCTTTTTTGTATTTTCTGTATTTTTCTAGGGAATTTTGTCAAGTTCTTAATTTGTAAAAAACTCCTTGCAATGTAATAAGAGTCCAATAAATAAAGAACTGAAAAATGTATTCTGTTTTATCAGTAGACTTGTAAATGACATTTGTTCAACACACGAGGCGTTCATTTTCCTAAATGATGAGGAAGCCCAGATTAAAATTTTAGGCTCAGAAAACAAATATTAGGGGAAATGATTCAAATGGGTAGAAATGTTCTCCCCTTTCCTATTTTGGTTTAAAATAAAAAATTTGTTACATTATACCTGTGGTTAACTATATAGCATTTAACATTTTTCCCTTAAAAGGAAATATTAACTCAAATTGCTTCCAGATACAAAGTAAGGACTTCTAATAACATACCTTTAAAACAAAGCAGTAGTCAGTGGGTGCTTTATATTTCATTTTATATTGAATCCCATAATAAACGTTGACATTTTCAAATTGTATAAAACAGGCCAGATCTCGGGATGTCTGAAAGAGAAGGAAAAAATAACCTTAACCCAGTTGACAGTTAATATTTTTCCAAGGTTGTTCTTGATGGCACAACTATGGGTGGCATTTTAGTAGAAAAATACTGAATTTTAGGTAATTTATTGAAGCATCTACCATGTGTAATTTTATAAAAGCCAAGCTTGCGTTTGAAGAGGTAAAAGGGTACACTCAAGGCAAAGCCGTGTGCCCCAGGCCCAGATTTGCTGTGACAGATTATAGTGCTGACTTAGCACCTGCACATGGACTCACAGCATCAGAGGGAACTGGTTGACCTTGAGACATCATTATCGATACTGTCAAGACAAGGTACTGGCCACTTTGTCAGAAATTTCATTGTGGCTTTTGCCATTTTAAGTCAGTGAGGGATTTCACGAGTGAGCCTTTAAAAAAAAGTCCCTCTTAGGAAGAATGACAAGAGGTAAATTTGATGCTCAGTAAATTAGCACACACTTCATTCACGTCTTTCTGATGAAAAAAGGTCCCTTTCATGCTTTCTCCTTAGGGCTGGAGGTGTTGCTATGGAAACCGAAACCTCTCCTCCATGTATAATATGTTTGGGAAGACTGCAACCTCTAATCTACATATTTGGTTACACTTCAATTACAAATTTGTTCTAGTCCTTTTTTTTTTCTCCACCACATTCAATAATTCTTTACCGAGTTAGTGAATAAAGAACAAAGGGCAGAATCGCTACATCTCCGCACACAGTTATTCCTTTATATATGGCTGTACATTTTTTTTCTTATGTAATATTTTCTTCTGGATTTTCATACTTGATTAGACATGCTGCAAATGTAGTCTCTGGCTCTATAGCTAGTCTTTAACTTCTTGTTTGGTTCTTTGGGCATGAGGAATTAAGAATAACTTTATACAATCAAATCTGTTGATTTTCTCCATAACTTTGAGTTTTTTGTCTTGCTTAAGAAAGAAGGCTTTCCCCCCTCCCAAATTATGAAAATATTAATCTATATTTTTTTCTAAGATGTTGTATTCCTTTTTCCCTAAATATATTTAATCCATATAGAATTTAATCTGGAACATGGTATGAGGTAGAAAACTATGTTTTCCAAGTGAATATTCAATTATTTCAATGCTACTTATTGAATACCACCTTCTTTCCCCACTGCTGTAAAATCCTCACTTTAATTTCCTTCATATTAGATGGCTCTCTGTTCATCTGTTTGTCTCTACCTGTCCTGTTTTTATCTAATAGTTTGACATCGTGGAGGAAGAGTTCTACTTCAGTGTTCTTCAAAATTTGGGGGGTGGTGTATTTTGAAACAGTGTCTCTTTCTGATGAATTTTAGAATCAGTCTGTGAACTTCAAGTAAAGATAATCTTATTGAAATTTTTTCTTGGGCTTGAATATATCAAAAAATTTGGGGGAAAATTAATGTCTTTCTCAGCTAGTAACATGGCATATTTTTATTTATTCAATTCTATTTCACTTCCTTTATTAAATTTTATATTTCGTGCCATATAAGTCTTGGAAGTTTCTTGTTAAGTTTAATGTTATGTATTTCATATTTTTTGTTCCTATGCATGGAAATTTGTTTTTACACTTTAATTTGCATATTGTTTGTATATATTGTTTAAGTCGTCCTACACTATTTGTTAAATAATCATGTCGCCTATGAATAAAGAGAATTTTGCCTCCTTTCCAATAACTGTACCTGTTCTTTCTCTTGACTGGTTCCTCCATTCAAATGTTAAAGGGAGCAGTGAGAGAAAGCACCATAGTCCAGCTCCAATGAGAACATTTGAAATTTTACCACTAAGTGTGTTGTTTGTGATAGGTTTATTATATGTCTCATTTATAAGTAAGACACAACATTTCTAAAATAAAACGAATTATTCGTGGGTCAACTCTTATGTCCTCAATGTGGGACTGGCCTGAAGATGGCACGGATGGGAAAGTATCAGCTCTAAGATTAAGACTAAGTAGGAGCAGTCGCTGCCTTGGACCAAGCATTACCCATAATGCCTCTCCTGCATCCCCACAGAGAAAACGGAGTCTCCTAATGGGCTCTGGGAGAAAACCTAGATGCTCACCATGACTCTGCCAGTATGGGATTCAAGGTCAAGCCTTATTAGAAGGCTGCAACCTATAAATATGCCATTTAACGGCAACCTGGATTGGGCAGTGAAGGCAAAATGCTTCAGCTTACCCAAGGTATAGATGAGAGAGATATTCTAAAGTTTTTAAAGGGTAATTAAAAGATGGAAATGTCCCAGGCCTCTAAGAAAGGTCTTTGAAAAAACAAATGGTTGGAATGAAAGTTAAAATTACATTTCAGAGAAAAATTTACTATACGCTTGTAGATTTGAGGCAATAATCCTAAATCACTAAGTAGAAGTTAAATGATGTCTAAGACACACTGCTAAATTAGACAGGGAAATGCATATGGTATAACTTAAACGTTCAGAATGTAAGAACTAAAATCTAAATGAAGTTCTGTCAAGACTTCTAATGCCTCTGATTCTGGGTAAAAGAAGTTTTACTACAATGACTGTAGAACAAGAGAGTAAATTCAGGGGGGGGAGGGCGGAAAGTCCTCAGGAATAGATATGTAAAGAAAAAAATTAATCTCTAGAAAAATGCTTAGGCTATCATTTTTTAAATGTGGCTTTAAAATAGGTGAAATTCTTTGCCTTCAAGAAAGAGCTATGGGAAACATGAAAGGATTTTTTGTAGTTCCGTCTGAATAGGATAGGTATGTGTATAAATATTTTAATAACATGATTCTCACAGCAAAAGAGAGTATATTTAAAATGCTACTTGGATTTCTTTAGTTTCACTTTCATGAAATGCCTTTTTGCTAACTTTTTTTTTTTTTTTTTCCTTCCCTTTCTGACCTTAGTCTTTCCTTTGGGTACGTAATAAATTCCAGAAGCTCGTAGAAGGAAATAACGCCTTTTCCAGGACTTCTTTCCATCTTCTTTCAAATTAAGAGCTCCTTCAAGCTCTGGCACGATGACGGATGTTCCGCAGAAACTTTCCTGAAATCGAGATTTCGATTATATAAACACATGAGAGAGAAAACACACATTTTGTTCATATTTAAACAAACTGTAGCTAAAAGCAACAACAACAACAACAACAACAAAATAGGGTGAATTAGCCTTTAAGGTAAATGTCATTTTTGTGTACAACCCTGATTGAATGTAAGTTTCCATTGCATGCTGTTCGCCAAAAACAGCGAAAATTTCTCGGTGCCTAAGTGTCCTGGCTCCCGAGTTAGACTTTAAGGCTTCTCGACCACTTAGTTGTGTGATCATGGGCAACTCACTAAATCTGTTTCTTCACTTGCAAAAATGAAATAATAATAGTCCCAATGTCATAAGGAAGGTTGTGAGTATGATTTTGGTATATTGTAAAATTAAGCGTTACATAGAGGCTATTACTGTTATTATAATGGTAAATAGCAAAGTTATTAGTTTTCCTATAAGCAAAAAAAATGTTATTACTATTTCACTGCTAGGAAATAGAAAAATTACAACATATAATTCTATTCATAAAATATGTGTAAGTTAATTTATTCTTGGGATGGTTTTTTTAAATTAATATGTCTGATTTATAGGTTATACTATGGTATCAGAAAAGAATAGCGCCAAAGTAACATTTTTTAGGTGTGGATTTTCAAATGTCAAGACTTGCATAGATTTACAGTTCTTGGTAAATTTCTTTTTAAAAGCAATGTGGTAAAATTGCATATTATTCCATCTTCCGGCTCAAATACTCAAACTTAGTTTTTGCTTTTTTTTTTCTCCTAACTCTCAACCTCCTTTCATTCAGTCTATAAAGACAGAATAACTTTTAACTTTGCATCCTTCAAGTAAATTTATATGTAGTGGAGGTGGCATACATTTTTTGTTTACATGTCCACCAGTTTCCTCCAAATTTAGCTAAGATCATCTAATCAGTAAACTCTTAAGTTTAATTAGATTTTTGCACCAAATTAGAAAGCAGGACAGTGCTGATTTTCATAGCATACCACGAACTATCGCTGTTCACATGCAGCTTTTAAAACACTGCTGAAGCCCTGTACCAAGAAACTCTTCAGGCAATTGTCTAAATTGAGGCATAACCAGTCTCTGACTTACAGACTGTTGGTAGATAAACATGGATTGAAAACAAATGGCTGTTGGGAAACTGTTCACTCTCCCTCCATGTCTGCCAGTCTCCATCACTGCTAGATACGCTCAGCATTTGAATCTCCCCGCTGCTGGGGATGTGATGTCTTATCTTCCTGACTCAACCAATAGTCTGTTCGGCAATGCAGAAAGAATGTCCCCATTCCCACTGTTGGGCCTTCTTGGAAATGCCCTCTGTGCTCTTGGCGCCAAGAACTGAAACTTGTAACGTGTTTTCAGGATCTGAGGCGTGGTGCAGGGCTGGGTGGGCCTGTGTGGGGACCTGGGCAGGACCTTGGAGAACGGGAACAGGCACTCTTCAGCATCAGTGAACTGTTGCAGGTGGGAATGGAGCCCAGGCATCACCGGGTCTTCTGCATTTTCAAGAGAAGCCCCAAATCTACTAACTCAAGAATTCAGGCCCACACATTGTCGGGGGCAAAAAAAAAAAAAAAAAAAAAAAACCTGTCTGGGATTCCGGCATGCCCATTGTGACCTGTGATCTAGTGTGCATCTGCATGATGTGCTCTACTTTTAGCACAGTTATTATGTGAAAACCCACTAACAGTTTTAAAAAATCAGTCATCAAAAGAACTTCCAGAACAGTGATCATCACAGACATCTGTATAGTAATTGACACACTGCTTCTGTTACCTCCCTGGATCTCTGTAATAATTCAAGTCAGGAAACCAAGGTTTTTGGACTTGCCCAATAACACATGAACCTCAGCAGGAAGAGCCAACCTTGTACCAGGTCACTAACTCCAAATCTCTCACTTCCTACCACACCTGGCTGCTGGAAGAGCATCTTAGAATTTGCCGAAAAGAAGATTTAGAAATTCTTACATCTGACTTCTGTGGAGCTCTTAAATAATGAAAGACATGAAATGTTAGGAAATGAGTTTTATGTGGATTCATAAATCTTTTAGTCAAAAATTACTAATCCAACTTCACGAAGAACAAAGTATATTGTCTAAAGACATACTTTTTAACAATTGTTAAAGAACCAGTTTAATTATCTAAATGGCTATAATTTAGTAATAATTTGATTTTAAAACCCCAAGTTAAAATTTCAGGGTGTCTCAGAATCTCCCATTGTTCTGAGAAGCAAATAATTTAAAAATAGATACAGTTAACATCCTTCTCTTTTCTTCTACTCCGCAAAATTAAACTTACCTCAAGTAAGCTTTCCTTGTTCTTAGCATTCATCTTCTCATTTGTTTCCTTGCTTTCTTTTTTGCCTTTGTTATCCAAGTAAAAATTCTAAACAAAATATTAAAAGATCGGATCAGTCAGTCTTCATCTCTACGCTAGCCACGGCAAGGAACTCATGGTTTTGCTGGAAAGAGAAGGTGTGTCTGTGGGAAATAAACTGAGAACCACAGCATATGCTCTCTGTCAACCAAGTGCTCATCAAAGGCCTCACTGAGTGCTGATGCTGGCATTGCTGGGCAGAAGTAAAACCTTTTTCTCCCCTAGCACACATTCAATGAGGAGACAAACTTAAGATAGAAAACACTAGCAAAGAATATACGATGTCATTTGATTGTTAAATTTCATGGTCTAGAACACGGTGGAAAATGATGGAAACTGGGAGATCTCAATGCATCGAGAAGAATCTGGGGCTGGAGTGAAAGAGGAGCCCATGTCCCATGTCTAAGAGTGGATCTACTCTGGCTGCTGATGCCTTGTAGGAACCCAAGGCAGCTATGGACTAGAGGTACTGGCTTATCAAGAGAAGCTTGACATCTGGATTTTTTAAATGTTGGTAATTAATTTTAATTTTTAAAAAATTGTGCGAGTCAATCACAACACAGAATGAGCTGCTTGGAAACTTCTAAGGACAGAAAGAAGTAGAAAAGGCATTTCTCAAAAGAGAGCCAGAAAAACAAAGGCAGGGAAGACCATGGTTTCAAAGCACTCATGAATGGGTCCATGATCTCTAAGTAGGATTTGTATTAATCTATATATCATACCTTGTCAATACTGAATATCATGAGGTAGCTAAAGCTACATGTTAAATTCATAAGTTTCCCCTCAAATCAGGGGATCCAAAGACTACATTTTATATCATTAGTACAACTGAAGTATCAATCTACAAAGTGATTATTATCAGAGACCAATGTCATAGTTAAAGTATTAAGGTCTTTTATGTGAAAACAGAAGGTTTTGTAAAATAATGTATGAAAAAATATATTAAAACTAGAACATACCTCTAAAGCACAGTGACTAAATTAAAGACTCTCCTGAACATAGACAATATTTAATTAATTAATTAAATTCTTATTATTTATGCCTACAGCACCTGGTTTTTCTTGGTGGTCTCCCATCCAAGTACTAACCAGGACCAACACTGCTTAGCTTCTGAGATCAGACATCGGGCTTGTTCAGGGTGGCATGGCCATAGACCATGGACTGTGGTTTCACTGGGGCACAAACCCAGGACCTTCTTTCTGTATGAAAAGCAGACGTGCTAACCACTATACTATGAAACCGCGTCCATAGACAATATTTAATTGTACAGCATAGGAGTATTTCTCCAAGCATGATCTCCAGACTACCTTGATGCTCAACTAAATGCATGGTCCTGGACTCCCAGCCTGCTGATCTGGGCCCTCCAGAGTGGCGCCTATTAATCTGCATTCCAACATGCTTCCCAGATGATTTTTATTCATACTGAAGTTTAAGAACAGAGCATACTGGACAGAAAGTTAGGAAGCAAACTGTAGGCAAAGAAAATTTGCAGAATTAGGATATCTCCTAGAAACAGAATGTATAAAAATGGTGATTTGCTAACTTAAATGGTGGAAATATGTATAATTCCTTCGATAGTTTTTATTGAAGTATCTTTTAATGTGTTTTCAAGGCTCCTAACATTTATTTGTTATTTGAAAAGACAGTGTACTGTGACTTAGTGTGATTGTCCTTTGGGTTCAGACACTATTTTAATTCTACATGTGTGGCTTGAAGACTATGACTAATCATAATAGATAATATATACCACCTGCCAGAACTCTATGCTAAGGCCTTACGGGTATGCTTTTCATTTCATTCTTCAAAGAACCCATCACATAGCATTCTAGGAGATATCTTAATTCTGCAAATTTTATTTTATAGATCAGGAAACAGAAAGATTAAGTAACGTGCTCAAGGCCAGAGAGTGCCAAAGCTCTGAGTTTTTCATAACTTTTCTCAGCGCTAAGTGCCATAGCAGAGAACCCAGCATGACAGTGTGGATATACTTAATGCTGCTAAACTGTACGGTTTAAAATGCTTAAAATGGTAAATTCTATGCTATGTATATTTTACTATAATCAAAATATGAGATGGCCGGGTCATGAGTGCAACTGCAGACCCTGAGTGCTTGAGAGTCCTAGAAATTTGAATCCTGCATGAGTTGCAAGAATGAATGGAGAACACAAGGAAGACTCTGTGGCACGTGCTTTTCATCATCATCTGGGAAAAGGAGAGCACGCGTCACCCTCTGCAGGGACAGACAAGGGACGGGCCTTTCTAAACTGCGAAGGGCCCTTTTATGAAGTTATCCTAAAGCATCAGCGTCTGCAGCTGTGTCTTTCTCTGAGACTTTTCTCTGAAACCCCTCTCCCTTTTTCAGCTTCTAAATAACTTCTCTTTCCTTCCAAGTGACAGTGCTACACTGTGAATTTTGTTTTAGGGAAAACTCAAAAAAACAAAATACATATGAACTGGCAACCAGGGAGGGCAGTCCTGAAAAAAGGCTGATTGTGGCTGGGCCGGGACTATGGTTCACTGTCATGTGGTCAGCTAACTCGATCTCGGCTGCTCTGCAGCCAGCAGCGGTACTCAAAAAGTTAATTCATCATCTGTTCCAAAAGGAAACTGTGGACGATCTGAGTTGAATAATAAGAGAACTTTAAAATGGGAAATGAGACTTTCAGTCACAGCTTGCTCCCTTTAGAAAGAGCTTCTGAAAATGCAAGATTTGGGGACAGCTGGATAGGAAAGAAATAGAGCAAATATGTTGCTTTTTAAAAATATCACCTTCTTGGAATAAAGAGTAAATCAAGCAAATAGTTATCAGTCTATAAATAAATATGTAACAGGTATTCACAAATATTTATTTATAAGAAGCTTTATATCACATTGAGAAGATAAGCAGACAGATAAATATACATGTATTTATAGATGGGGCCAGATACTGCATACATTCAAAATAAGCCAAGCTCTATAGGTTTTCCGAGAGGAAGAAGTCACTGTGGACCAAGATGGTCAAGGAAGGCTTTACACAGGAGGTCAAAGTTTGAACTAGACCTTGAAAGATGTTCAATATTCAGATAGGGAAAAGGGAAAAAGGAGAGCATTTGAGACAGGAGGAAAAGCATTTACAAAGGCCCAGAAATAGTTAAATATCGGGTATCTTTGTACCACCATGGATCAACCAGTCTGGCTAGAGGGAGGATTAATAAAGCACACCTGATGAAGACCAGACCACGGCTCCCAATTCTCCTCTTCCTCCCTGTGTCAGAATACACCCGATGCACATGGTCAGGTGACTGCGAAGTGCCTCCACTAGAATGGGCAGAGCTTATTTCCCTGCCCCACTTGTGACGTGCGTGGGCCAACAGAATGTGGGTAGAAGGGTCAGTGCATCAGTTCTGAGCAGAAGACCTGAGATGCTGTGTCGAGTTTCTACTCATTCTGCTGTACTCTCGCCATCAGCATGAGAATATGTGTCACAGGTGGCTATGAGAACAATAAAAGCCATGTAGAGCTACCTGAATTTGACTTACATTCTAGAGCCAAGGACAAGTGATCTGCAGACCCAGGGGAGACGAAATGTCTGTTGCCATAACCCACTGGGATTCTGAGGTTCTTTTTATGCATCAAACCCTACTACATATGTCCACACTGGCTGATGAGAGGATCTAGAGCATGAAACCAAGGGTAGGTTTTCCTTTAAAACAGAAGTCCACACTGGGAACCATAAATGTGATTACTGTATACTTTTCTTCCAGATAGGCTTGGTCCTGGGTGGTCAAAGAGGAACCTTGGTGGGAGAGGGAGGCTGGAAAGGAATGGAGGAACAATGCCATGAGGTTATTTTTTCCCACAGTGGCTGGCACCCTTCTACACCTGAGGGGAAGAATGAAATTGTGTTTCTCTCACAGCTCTTCACTCGAGCAGTCAACTGGTAAACCACAACTACCACCAAATTTCGGTTAAGAAACAGAACAAACAATGGAATGAAAATTGCCTAAAATATCAATGGCGATTACTGTTGAAGTATGGGATCATGGGTGATTTAAATATCCTCTCATATTTTTTAACTTTTTAAAAACAATAAATTAATATCAGCAAAAATAAATGAAATATAGTTTTAAAAAATACAAAAGATCAATGAAACCAAGAGCTGGTTCTTTGAAAAGATAAACAGAATTGATTAACCTTTAACTAGACTCATCAAGAAAAAAAAGAGAGGACCTAAATAAATAAATCAGAAAAGAAAGAGGAGGAGTGACAACTGAACCCTCAGAAACATAAAGGATTATAAGAAAATACCATGAGCAATTATATGCCAACAAATTGTACTATCTGGAAGAAATGGATAAGTTCCTAGTAACATACACTATTCCAAGACTAAATCAAGAAGAAACAGAAAATCTGGACAGATTGATTACTACTAATGAAGATGGATCAAAAACTCCCAACCAATAAAAGTCCTGGACTGGATGGCTTCACAGGTAAATTTTACTGAATGTTCAAAGAAAAATTAACACCTATCCTTCTCAAACTATTCCAAAAAATTTAAGAGGAGGGAAGCCTTCCAAGCTTATTTTACGAGGCCACCATTACCCTGATTCTGAAACCAGATGAAGACATTACCAAAAAAAAAAAAAAAATTATAGGCCAATATCCCCAATGAACATAGATGCAAAAATACTCAGCAAAATATTAGCAAATCAAATTCAGCAATACATTAAAAAGATCATACACCATAGTCAAGTGGGATTTACTTCTGGGATGTAAGGTTGGTTTAATATCCACATATCAATTAACATGATATCTCACATAAATAAAATGAAGGGTAAAAATCATACGATCTTGTCAATAGATGCAGAAAAAGCATTTGACAAAATCCAGCATCTATTTATGATAAAAACTTTCAGCAAAGTGGGAACAGAGGAAAACTACCTCAACATAATAAAGCCATATATGACAAACCTACAGCTAATGTCATACTCAATGGGAAAAAACTAAATATGTTTTCCTTGAGATCAGAAACAAGACAAGGAGCCCACTTTCACCACTTCTATTCAACATAGTATTGGAAGTCATAGCCACAGCAACCAGGCAAGGAAAATAAATAAAGGGCATCCAAATTGTAAAAGAAGTAAAATTGTCATTATTTGCAGGCGATATAATACTATATACAGAGAACCCTAAGGATTCCACCAAAAATCTATTAGGACAAATAAATAAATTTAGTAAAGTATCAGGACATAAAATTAATATACAGAAATCAGTTACATTTTTATGTACAAATAATGAACTGTCAAAAATTGAAATTAAGAAAACAATTCCATTTACAATTGCATAAAAAATACCTAGAAATAACTAACCCAGGAGGTAAAAGACCTGTACTCGGAAAATTATAAGACACTGAAGAAGATACAAATAAATGAAAGCATACACTGTCCTCATGGATAGGAAGAATTAACACTGTTAAAATGTCCATATTACCCAAAACAATCTATAGATTCAATGCAATCCTTAGCAAAATACCAATGGCATTTTTCACAGAACTAGAACAAATAATCCTAAAATTTTTATGGAACCACAAAGGTCCTCAAATAGCCACAGTAATCTTGAGAAAGAAGAACAAAGTTGACAATATCATGCTGATATCAAACTATACTACAAGGCTACAGTAATCAAAACAGAATGGTACTGGCATAAAAACAGACACAGATCAATGAAACAGAGCAGAGAGCCTAGAAATAAACCCATGCCTATATAGTCAATTAATCTATGACAAAGGAGGCGAGAATATACAATGGAGATAAAGGAGATGATGGTGTTGGGAAAACTGAACGGATACATGGGAAAAAAATGAAATATGACCGCCATTCAAGAATAAACTCAAAATTGAGTAATGACTTATATATAAAGAACCAAACCATAAAACTCTTATAAGGCAGTAAATTCTCTGACTTTGCTCTTAGTAATATTTTTTCCTGATATATTTCCTCAGGCGATGGAAAGAAAAGAAACAAATAAATGGGACTATATCAAATTTAAAAGTTTTTGTACAACAAGGGAAACAAGCAACAAAATGAAAAGACAGCCTACTGAATAGGAGAAGATATTCACTAATGATACATCTGATAAGGGGATAACATCCAAAATTTATAAAGAACTCATACAACTTAACACCAAAACAAACAAACAATCCAATTAGAAAGTGGGCAGAGGCCTGAATAGATGTTTCTCCAAAGAGGACATACAGAGGGCCAATAGACATAAAAAGATGCTCAATGTCAATAATCATCAGAGAAATGCAAATGAAAACCACAATGAGATATCTTCTCACACCTGTCAGAATGGCTATCATCAATAAATCAACAAACGACAAATGGCGGAGAAGATGTGGAGAAAAGGGAACCCTCGTGCACTGTCGGCAGGACTGCAAATTGGTACAGCCACTATGGAAAACAGTATGGAGGTTCCTTAAAAAAACTAAAAATAGAAGTACCTATGACCCAGCAATTCCATTTGGATCCAAAGAAATCTCAAACACGAATTTGAAAAGATATATGTATCCTTCCTTACATTCATTGTGGAGCTATTTACAATAGCCAAGATATGGAAGCATCCCGAAGTGCCCTTCCATACACAATTGGATGAAGATGGTACATATATATACAATGGAATATTACTTGGCTATAGAAAAAGATGAAATCTTACCATTTGCAATGACATGGATGGACCTAATGGGTATTATGCTAAGTGAAATAAGTCAGACAGAAATACAAATGTCATATGATTTCACTTACATGTGGCCTCTAATGAACGAAATAAATGAATGAACAAAGAAAACAGAAACAGACTCACAGATACAGAACGCAGAGCTGCCAGATGGGAGGGGCGTCAGGGAATTGGGTGAAAAAAGAGAAGGGATTAAGAAGCACAAATTGGTAGTTAAAAATAGTTATGAGAATATCAAGTATAGGATAGGGTATATAGTCAATAATATTGTAGTAACTATGTATGGTACCAGGCGGGTACTAGGCTCATGGGGGCGGGGGAATCAATTTGTAAATTATATAAATGTCTAATCGCTACACCGTACACCTGAAACTAATATAATATTAAATGTCAATTGTAATTGAAAAAAACGATAAATCGATATTATTTTTGAAGTCAGGAAAAAAAAAAGCTTTTATTAAAAAAATAAAAAGCAACCCAGTAAGCTAGCAACCTTAGGTTAATTGATTTTACCAATACCTTCTCTGAAAAATAGAGTCTCAAGCTCCTAGCGAGAAGGATGGGTAATGTGAACACTGACTGGTGTGTCTCTCCCTCTGCGGACACAGTCCTCAGCCCTTAGCAGTCTCTTTTGGTTCCAGGCAGCGTCACCAATCTTTGCACAGTAGGGCTACATGTCAGCATAACTGGGGAAAAAACCCCATTGGGTCATGGCTGACATCAATGTGAGCACCTGGCACGAATCTGGGGGGAGCAGACCACCTGTGACTGTGATTGGCCTGGAAGAGGAACCTTCCCAGCAACAACCAGACTGAGCACCTAGGCTGCATCTTGAATGAGGCTGCTTTTATGAGGATGGTGAGGTTCTGCTGCCCCAACCCACTTTCCCCAGAAGAGGCAGTACCGCTTGGGCAAGAGGGTTCCCGTTCTGACTCACGTAGCCACTCCCGTCCTCACTGTGAACCTAAAACAGCTCTAAAAAAGAAAATTTAAAGCAGCTTACTCATGTGCGTCTCCAGCGGATGCTGATGGTAATGGCATTGCCATGGAACGGTAGATTTCATTGGATGGCTTTTTTAAATGTTGAAATGTATCAGGCTGCACACTGCATTATTTGCGTTTACTTAAACTTTTGTTAAAAAACCAGGGATGTCAACATACAAATGCGTGAGGTGGTACATAGTTTTTTGGAGTTCTTTTAGGGGTTTACAAGCACAGAAGTTTGATGTCCATTCACAGACGCAGCCACCATTTGAAGTTGGCCATAAGGGGCTGTGTGGGAAGAAGTGAGTGAGCACAGGCAGGGGGTCTGCTGAGGGGGAGAGGAAGGACAGAGTGATACAGGGAGACAGAGGCCTGAGCGGGGGCTGGGACCAAGATGCTCCTGGCCGTGGTCCCCACAATGTTCTGTTTTTAGCACAAGCCCCTGAAAGGCCCAGTCATGCGTCCCATCCTTCACTCCTCTGTATCCTTTCAATAACCATGCCGAAAAAATTCTAGTTAGAGCAGTTTCTGTTGTCACGACTAAGCGGTCCCCAGTGACAGATGATGGCAGTATCTAGGCACTCAGATTTCAGCATTGCCTTCAAAGAACCACCAATCACCTAAGATCCCCACCAAGATTCGTAGTTAGGCTCACACGTCGTTCCTGCCTCTTGGAAGTGAAGCTAAAACAATGACTGTCCCAAAGAGCTGACAAGTCTCTTACATTGAACAGGGCACAATCACAACCAGAAGGGGAACGCACTGCTTTGTATTTCTTCATTTAAAAATGAGGTGATCTGTTATTACCTCCTAAAGTATAGACCAGTCATCTTGGTGGAATTCCTTTGTAATGAAGAATTTCTGGGTCCACAACTTTGCAGAATCTGGTTTCTCTCCATACGTATTTATTATAGATAACTTCATTATAGATGACTGCTGAATTTCAGGTGGGATCAAACAACTCAACTTTTACACATCACAATGTAGCAAGTGGTTTCAGGCTGGATTTGATCCCTTGAGGTGGGAAGTGCAGGGGTACCACCATTGTGCAAATGAAGAAGCTAAATTTAACCATCGGAAAGTATGCCAAGGCCACACAGTCAGCAGGTGACACTTGAGATCCTGATGAGTAACATCACTTTTCCAGTCATCAGTGGAAACGGGTGCCTTGTATTTATGCCTGCATAAGCACACCGCCGATGTCCCCAAATCTTCACTGACTCGTTTCCGATATTTGAGCTAAAAGCCTCTCTTTGCATTAATTTTACTGCCTTCCTCCCTAGACTTATCTCCGAGATAAATTATTTGTAGAAGACATTTTATTACATATTAAAGGTTCAGTATTGGGATTTTAAACATGAAATTTTGCATAGTTTTGTATAGTTGAGTAATTTTCCAGAAGAACTGATACTCTGGTCAGATAAACTCTCTCTCAGACAAGTTGAAAATGCTATTCTATCTTTTATATATATCATGGGTAGGCCAAGAACCGACTGACCTTGAAGTCATGAATGCAGATTCCAAGGAGAAAGACAGAATCTGAACTTTCAAGCCCTCTAGGGATCTGCATATTCAGACCTATGAGAATATCTGCCTTGTTTCCTAAGGGCGCAGAGATGTCATTTGCCATGCAGGACAATGCGACCGTTAGACAGCACGTTGTTCTCCAGGAATGGTGGCCTGGGCCAGGCCTTTGCATGTACTTCTGTACAGAGAGCGGACTAATAAATTTGGACTTCTTCTGATCTTGGCCTTCTGGGATCAGTTTCTTTTCATCGTGGGAAACTGAGGCAGTTTAGTAACTTCTGAGTCAACCAATTCCATTTGTGGCATTGTCCTGATAGCTTCTATTCATTTTATCTTGTCTGAGGACTTCTACAGTCACTAAGTCTACCAATTTCATTCTGGGTTTCCCACAGTCTGGGAAGGTTCTGAGTAGAAATTGCTCATACTTTACACATTGCCTAAGAGTTGAGTTTGTATTTCTTTGAAAGGAATATATTTGTGATATTTTATGAGATAATGAATGATGTGGTTAGCATACAGGTGACATTAAAAAAAATCTTCCACACTTTACATGGTTTAAGAATATACAAGTTATCTTACCTGGGGGTTTTTAAATACAGCATATTTTTCCTCTTTCTTCAAAAATATCAGTTTATTTTCTGTGTCTCTTGTCCAGTCTGATAAGACTTCAACAACGTTTTCGTGGTCTTCAAAAACCCTTTCTGATGAAACAAGAAAAAGCATTCTTTCAGACCCAACACATCAAGATTTCCAAGAGAGGGATAAGTTAGTACTGAGTTAAGCACAATGCCTCATACTTCTCATTGGTTTTTAGAAATTCCTAATTCTTACATGATGTCACACTGTAACATTCCTGTTATATTCATTCTTCAATGTCAGGTCTTCAACTTAGTTCCATAAAAAAAATAAAATAAATAAAAGGCAGATGAACCTACAATATAGTGATAATAGTAAGCTATCAGACTTTTTTCCATATTAGCATTTTTGACTATAGCTAGTTCCAGGTGGAGGTAAACATCCTATCTGTAAAGAGAACAATAAGGCAATAATTGTTTTAAACATC
This sequence comes from Rousettus aegyptiacus, assembly GCF_014176215.1. Lineage (NCBI taxonomy): Eukaryota > Metazoa > Chordata > Mammalia > Chiroptera > Pteropodidae > Rousettus > Rousettus aegyptiacus. The sequence continues at coordinate 83,030,402 of NW_023416285.1, forward strand.
TTTGAATGAAATTGTGAGCTATGCAACATCATTCCTTAAACTCTAAAAACAATATATGAATAGTGAAACCAAACCTAAACATCAAGGAAGGCTTTTATTTTTCTGTTTGACTCAAAGAGTTGAAGAAAACTTAAAGAGGTTATTTCAGTATATAGGCCATTTCCTTCAGACAAAAAAATTTCACTGAAATCTTCCAAAACAGGCAATTCTACATACCACCAAGCTCTTCTAGGAGACAATCGTTCTGTGAGTGATATTAAGAATGAGAAATAACAGAGTATTTCTTTAATTGCTTTTTTCCTTTTTTTTTTTTCTCCAGCAATTTCTATCAATTGTCCTTTGCTCTTTGGGGCCGAGCCTCTTCAACTAGACAAAGCGTCAGACATGAGGCAAATAGGATGGAGAAATGAGAAACGGACAGTGATATGAGCCAGAGTTACAGTGTAGTTTAAAACAGCGAGCTCCAAAGGACGTTAGCTGACAGATACCCAGGCCTTCCCACAATCTGCTCCACTAATTAAGTGTGCACTAAGAAATATAATCCTGTCACTCTCTTTCCCTTAGAAACCACTCCAGAAGTGGCAATAAAAATGCTTACATTCTCTAAAGTCTGGCCACCTGTTATAATGTGAATCTCTCCCCCACAAAGAAATGAAGAGGCAAGAAGTGAATTTGACAGAAGGAAAGTAATGTATGGGAAGTCTTGATAGCTTTGAACCAAACTCTTCTAGTAACAAACCAAAACCCATAAAAAGCAAACCCACAGGTTTTTGAACTCCAGTCTATAGAATGGGACGGGACTTACCAATCTGTAGTTCTGGGTATGTTTCATAGAGACACCAGTCTACACTGCAGTCACAATGAGTTTTCTCAAAAAGGTTGTCTAGCACGTCTCGGGCCAATTGCCGTTCATCCACCATCAGTGACTTCGTGCTGTTATCATTCATGTGCACCTTGACAACCAGCTGAGGATAAACAGAGCAGCCACTAAGTTTCAGAAACCAAAGAAGGCCACCTAGATTAAGGTTTCAACATTATTGCTTCTGTGTTGCTATCGCTTCTGTGAATTTGAGTAAGAATATGCCCCATCAACTCACTCCACATGAACTCACTCACGAGCCGAGCACTTGTTTAAGGTGTTAGGAATATAGAGATTGGAGAATTCATTTCACAAAAATAGAAAAACATCCACTAAACAAAGTCCTTGCCCAGCCCACAGAGACAAGAGAGAAGGCAGACAAACAGAACCAAAGAAGTGCTGACTTCCTGTTTTCCTGACGACTTTCTGTTATTCAGGTTCATCCTGGAGCCCAGAAGCAGTTCTTGATTGAAAGCCAAGCTTGTATCTCTATAATAAATTCTTCTCTTTTGCTTAGATGGAATTGGGTCTCATTTCATGCAACACAAGAGTTCTAAGACCAGGTAAGACCAACTTGGTCAGTCTATAATTCTTTGAAGGTCAGGAGTACACAGAGACATGGCATCACTGAGGGGCCTTTTTGAGAGGAAGGTTGTGTCACAGTAGAACACATTTGCGATTAGTGGTGGATCTAGCAAAATGACCGTAGACTGAGAAACAAGCTATTAAGGAAGCATGAAGGCGATTGACTTTTTCACTCTATTTGTAAAAATTCTACTGCACAGAGTTCATGGTCAAATTGGTAGTTATCTCATTCCAAATCTGAAGGGTTTGAGGAAAGCGGCATTAACTCATCTTCAATAAGGACATAGGATTTCACTAGTTTTTCCCAGACAACGTTTCAAAGCTATTAAACCTCTGGTCTGCAAGACAGATCACAATTCCGATGCAATATAACAGAATTAATTCATGAAGCAAGGCAGCTAGGGTTTGGGTTTTCTTTGACATGTGTGTATTTCTAGCACATTTTAACTTACAGTACTTAGTTAGTTATGAGTGCTATAGGTTACACTGGTGCTATACATCTGCTCTTCAAAGGGAACAGTGGAAATGTGCCCACGAGGCCCTAAGTTATTACACACTGATCTTACCTAAATAAGAGGGGATTCGTCTAATTAGAGTCATTCAAGTTAGATCTATCTTTGAACAAAACGGGGGAAGAGATGCTGCCTTTCCCCTTCCAGACCATCACTGCCCCACCTCCAGCTTGTGGTGGCCCGAACTACTACACACAGAGCCAGCAGAGAGATCCTGGAAACAACATCGCCAATCAGAACCAACATCATCAACCAGAGCCACCTGATACTCTTGCTTAAATTTCTATTCTAACTTGAAAAGAGAAGTGTGAAACAATTAAGGAGAAGTTCTGCCTATTCTGTTTACCCAGAGTTGGTCCTGGTAACTCACAAATGAATCTTGACATTATTTAAATAGTGATCAGATGGACTGGAGACAGAGGTCATACAAGTGGTAACGGTTCTTCCTCCCCAAAAGTCTGGGTTAGGTTCTGAGCAGCTGGGAAACTGCCCCTCCTGTCCCATTTCCCCCTAATCTGATCTCGAAAACATTCTGTAGTTAACAGAGTGAAAGCTCAGTTCCTGTGGATGGTTATGCAGAGTTGCTGATAGCAACCAAGGGCATGTGTGGGTGGTGATAAAAATCTGGGTGAGCAGCAGGCAAGGACCACAAGTTCAAGCTTAATGTGCTTCTCTACCCAGTCAAAATGTAGAAACGGGGGCAGTAAACGTGCATTTCCTCCTCCTGGGACCATTGAAATTCAGACTTGTCTGAAAAATACTTTTTTCCCCTTGAAAACCTGTAGCCCAGAAACCTCTAGTTGGAGAGTTCTTATTTTTTCATATGTTTGTCTTTTGATGTATTTAAAATGATAGGCCCAAGCATCTTAGTGTCAATGATACACTCATCTGACCTGAGCAAAGAGACATGGAGGGCTGCATGGGAAAACAGAAATTTCTCACATAGAGGTCTTCCCTATGATTTATTTTCGGGGGAAGGTACACTCATTGCTGTCTGCTAAGAACCAGTACTATGAACTAGCTACATGCCCTAAGAAACTGCCAACGTTAGGACTTCATCTTCCCAATGGAAAAATTAAGGATGTTTGACCACATTTCATCCTTGCTCAGGAATTCTTGAGAGCATGTTGATGTTTTCTTTCTTTTTTTTTTTTTTTATAGAGGAAAAATAACACTAGACCACATAATTTGACAATGATGAAAGGGATTTTGTTTTGTTTTGTTTTGTTTTTGGCTGAAATAGCAAACTAAATTTAATCCACATGTAGTTATGAATGTTCACAATTATAAAACTTAGGCAATAAAAATACTAGAGAAGGCTAGTGACTTTTAGTAAGAAAAAAATATTTATGATTCTTCACAGCTTCCATCACATTTGCAAGATGAAGAGTATCTCTATCAACACATAACACTGCTAAATGAGTCATGTGATTTAGCAAACTAAGTACTTTTCACATTCATGCTATGTGATATAGGATAGAATGATTCAAGAACGAAGAAACTTCCCCTTTCTAATCTGTCATGGTAAAGATATTATAGTTTTTATGACGTCTTGTTCTTTTGCAAGCTATTAAATATAAGAATATCCTAGACCCAAATCATTTACAGTATTTTTTTTCTTCTACAATCAAATTTACAAATGAAATTGTTCTCCTTTGTCACAGTGCTTTGAAACTAACGAACAAACAAACAAACAAAATTAGCAAGTGAGTCTGGTTGTGTTTCTACTTCCGAAAGCTTTGTCCCGCCAGATGTGTACATTTATAATCCAAAACGATGTCAACAAACCACAGAACACTGGAGGGCAAGGCCCTTCAGACAGACTTGATTTCTATCTTTGAAAGCACACTGTAGATTCTGTGTGAATACATCTCTCGGTAACCCAATTAGTTACTTCACTGATGTCTGAATATGTCACAATTATTGTCTTAAGGTTCTGTGCCACACACAGGCTTTTGTTTTAAGAAATACATTTGGAACATCTGAAATCACAACAGTTATACAAACTGGCTGCATTTTCCTTTCCCACTGATGGGAGCGGCTTTTGTGTGTCACGTCTTTGTTGAATGAAGGCAGGTTTTGCCTTGTGTTTACTGCTACAATTCACCTCGACTAAATCATGGCCGCGTCGTCTCCTTTTCTGAGATACAGGAGGAAACAGCTGCTCTTTCTTCCTTGTTCTCTTAACCTCCAGTTGAAGCAAACAGACTGAATACTCCAGTTGTTCTACCTTTTTATCTAAGAATCAACTTCTCTTTCATTTCCCCTCTGAAAAAAATATCCAATGTGGGCCTCATTTTATAAACAACCAGTGGCTTGCTGGGGCACTGTCACCCCTTCTTGCTTTATTTTCTTCGAAGCTCTTATCTCCCCCACTAGAATTTAACTGCCCACGAGCAGGGACCTCGTCTGACTCGTTCAGCTCTTTATCTCCCTAGCACCTGTTCTAAGATGGAGACGCATCAGTGAGGAAAATACAAAACCCCTGGAGCGGTTTCTATAGGCATGCGGAGGGGATGTAGGCAGTAAAGGTGATAAACACATGAGGTAGATAGCGCGCTGGAAGGTGATAGGTGCTGAGGAGGAAAAGGAAGCTGGGAAGGGCAGAGTATTGGGGGCGCATGTATGTCACGTTGGATGGGGAGGGCCTCACTGGGCAGGTGACCGGAAGGACCTAAAGGAGGGACAGAGAAGACACACTGGAATCTGGGGGAGAGTTTTCCAGGCAGGGAGACAGCAAAGAGCAAAGGTCCCAAGGCCAGGGTGTGCTCGCAGCATTTGAGGACCAGGTTGTAGAAGAGGTCGAGTGAGGGAGAACGTGGTGGGAGAGAGCAGGTGGCCAGATCGTAGAGGAATTTAGGGTTGTGTGAGGATTCGGGCTTTACTGTATGAGACGGAAGCCACTGGAGGCTTTTGAGCCAGGAAGGCACAAGAAGAGAGGATGGAAACCGAAGGACAGGCTGGCCTCAGAAATGTGACGGTTTACCGACAGTAACAGGAAAGACTGTGGGTTCTATGTCACAGGTGAAGGCAGGCAGGCAGGTAAGTGCTGGCAACTCATGGCCCCTTTCTGTCGATATCCTCTACTTGTTCAGGGCAGCAACGCCATTACGTGAGAGAATGTGGATGAGGAGAGAGGTATTAGCGTTTTTAAAAGAGAGGAACAAGTAGAGGCAGTTTTCCAGGTTAGGGGGAGAGAGATGGGGCCAGAGGGCTCAGGCAGCACAAGAGAGCCGGACTGACCCAGGGCTTCACAGAGTGGGTGCAAGGGGAAGAAGGGCCAGGCAGCCGAGGATGCAGCAAGTCCAGGATTGATCACAGAGTTTAATCACATGTAGAGAACAGCAAAGAATGATGGTGAAGAAGATTGCACGTGTTTGGAATGAATGGAACCAGAACGATCTGGAAAGTCGCACAGATGAACCTGGAAAGTCTGGGTCCAGGCACAGTCAAGGAATGTTTATTGAATATTAACCAACATGTATTGATTAATACATGGGGCCGTGAACATAAAGTCTAAAGCCCTTTATGAAAAGAACAGTTCACCCAACTATCTGTAGGGGAAGTTCTTAATGAGTCTAAGAGATGGTATATGCTTCAGAAGTTGAAATAAGACAAAGACTGTTTCATCTTTCCCTTAATTTACCACTTAACGACTAGTAACACTTAACTATAATCAGGTATATGCTTCCACTAAGGTTAAATACGAGTGTTTCTGTTATAAAACAGTGTATGTGTTACTGAAAAACCTATGCTCTTCGAAAATGTACAATAAAATTACATGCTTATTGGGAAAGCAGGTTAAGGGAAGATAACTCAAACCTAGCTGACTTTGAAACCAGAGCACTAGGTAAATAACATTAGGGACTTTGGAGGATAACTTGGACACCCAGGGCAGGAGGCAGGGCTGAAGGCTGCCTCAGGGGACATAAAAAATGCACAAAAGCAATCGCAGAAATGCTGGGATTCAGGGAAGGCCAGCAGAAGCTGAGCTCTGACCCAGTTAAGGTGGGCCCAGAAGATGGCACCACCTGCTAATAACTAATTGCTGAGCAGAACCAGAGAGGGCATCTTGGGTGGGAGGGAGCCCTGGATATAGAGACTTGAACTCTTCTACATTTATACTAATATAGGTCCCCTATTCATTAATGACAAATGAGCTAACTGATGTCATAGAAAGAATAACTGTACTATTTATCTTTCTTCTTAAAAATTACAACTATTTGGAAAGCACCACTTGAAATTTTAATTTTTTAATCATTAAGCACACTAAAACATCATTCATTCGACTTTGTCATGTGAAACAATTCATATTTTACCTTCTTGACCTTGGCCTCCTTTAGTTTTTCCAATGCCATCTTAATTTTATCAGCCTTTGCTTGGGCTTCTACTTCTTCCTGTAAAATGGCAAGATTTTCGATACAGTCAATGAAAGAATACTAGCAAGTAAAAAGAAAAAAAAGAATGCTAGCAAGTAAACACCCATGTCATCACTAGTTACTTTACTGTAGCTGCAGCAAAACACTGTGTTATAGGACACCAGATTCCACATGACCGCTTTTGAGAATTTAGGTGACTATAACAAAAATCTTCAACCCAGAGAAACAGAAAGCAGTCACCCTTTACATCTTAAGATTAGTAACTTAAAAGTGAAATGATAATGCTAACAGAGCTTCACATATTGAGTCTACAAAAATCTCCGCTTGTCTCAAAACTGAGGTCTGACATGAGGAATCTACAGGCAGATCTCGAGGGGTTTGAGCACTTCCTGAAATTACATGCATCCTTTTGGATCACTGTGCATTTTCTGGGACTCCTACTTATAATTAGATTCCTAAAGGGGACCATGACTCTGGAAAAGTTGAGACTCACTTTCAAACTCGAACTTGTAATCCACCAAGAAACACTGACAAACACACATGAGCAGGCAGAGAAGAGAATTAAAGTTTTTATGAGCCCTAAACTTTTTTATTTTCCTATTCTGAGAATAGGATTATCAAGGCTCTCCTACCTATATTTATAAGGATGAGGAAACGAGCTGTTATGGTTACATTCTAATTACTTAAAAGTAGACATGCATCTTCGTACACCAGTGGTTGTTAAAATTTTTTTTTGAGCCACAAAGAAATCATGCTCTCCTTGAAATCTTCACGAACCCTACATTAAGAGCTTCTGCTCATTAGAATGGCTGTTACCAAAAACAAAACACAAAAACAAAAAAACAAAAACAAAAACAAAAAACCAAAAAGCAAAACTTGAGATAATTAATGTTGGCAAGGAAGTGCAGAAAAGGGGCCCCTTGTGCACTGTTGGTGGGAACCTAAATGTTGCAGCCACTATAGAAGACAATATGGAAGTTCCTCAGAAAAATTAAAGCCAGAACTACCAAATGATCCAGCAATCCTACTGCTGGGTATATATCCAAAGGAAATGACATCACTATTTTGATGAGATCTGCACTCCCGTATTCATTGCAGCATTAGGCACAACAGCCAAGACATGGAAACAATCTAAGTATCCACTGATGGATGAATGGCTAGAGAAAATGTGGCGCATATATATCCAGTGGAACATTACTCAGTCACGAGAAAGAAGGAAATCCTGCCATTTGTGACGACAGGGACAAACCCTGAGGGCATTATGTTACATAAAATAAGTCAGACACAGAAAGACAAATACTCTATGATCTCACTTATATATGAAATCTAAAAAAGCTAAATTCATAGAAACAGAGAGTAGAATGGTAGTTGCCAGGGCTTGTGGGGTGAGGGAAGTGGGGAGATGTGGGCCGATGGGTACAAAGTTTCAGTTATAAGGAGAATAAGTTCTGGGGACCTAAAGTATAGCAGGGTGACTCTAGTTAGCAATACTGTATTATATGCATGAAAGTTGCTAAGAGTGGATCTTTGATGTTTTCAACATATGCACGCAAAAAAGGTAATTATATGAAGTGATGGAGTTGTTAACCAACCTTATCGCAATAATCATTTCATTATATATGTGTATCAAATCATCATGCATCTTAAACTTACACTATTATATGGCAATTATAGCTCAATCAGGCCGGAAAATAAAGACCCTCTTCTCTATATGGGTCACCGATTTTAGAAAGAAATAATCTTTCTAAAATAAATACACAATAGAACTATGAGTACGATTTAATATTTGATTTATATTTGATACCTGTTAATTCAACAGGCATTGTGGGAACTTCCAGGGTTGCTAAGGTCATGTTTATGGATACTGACCATCATCACACAGGACAACAAACATGGAGGCCACAAGAGCTAGGTTCTTATTCTAAAATATTTTAAAGTGGCTTACTCTAAGGAAACTCTGAAAGTTCTCTTTTTACTTTTATGTGAGACATACTGTAAGTAAACATCCAAATAATGACCTGCCCTGCAACACCCCGGTCCAACCATGATGTTACGAGTTATATATTTTTGCCTTATTGAACAAGGCTGCCAAATTCAGCAAAATTCCATTTAGTTCAACTCAGAAACATGTAAGGAATGCCTTCTATTCTTCATGTACTGGGCTAGGACTATGGACACAGACATGTATAAATCAGTTCCACAGTTCATATTGAGTTGATAAAACATTACCTTCCTAAAGTTGAGTATTATCAGGGTGTGCTGCATATAAATATAAATTTTAGCCACATAATAATATTTCTCCGATATGGCCCTAATATGTTCTTTATACATACTTATGCACCTTGTTTTTTGGAGGACTCTGCCTTTGCAATGAACATACTCAGTATCCTTGGTTTTTAATATCTCAGAGCTTTGGGAGTCCACACTTATGAATGTAACTCTCACTCTGAAGAAAGTCAAAGATGATGAGCAGCATCTGCCATCTCTGGCCCCACCCACTTACCTGAGAGAGAGGTTCAGGAGGTGGTGGTGGCAGAGGAAGGTCTAACACAGGATCAGCTGGTGGAGGTGGTAAATTATCCTCATACGGGCTAATATTAGTTTCAGCAGCATTCGCTCCATAACCAAGAGAGGCTGCACCACTGAAATCTGATCCTTCCAGAGGTGCTGGAAGATGTTGATCCTGAGAAGACTTTTTCTGTGCCTGGATTGTCCTCTGCTCAGCCTCACTTATGTCTGCTACCAGATCTGCCATGAGTGCATCTAAATCTTGGTCTTCCAGGGCATTTAAGGATTCTGATAGGGAAAATCACATTAACGATCAAAACAAAGATTTGTAACAGGAAAAAATGAAAGAAGGTTATTTTTAAGAGTGATATTTGAATATTGGTTGCCAGGAATTGGGAATGGGGCGGGGGAGGCAGTAAGATTAAGGAAGAATTGGGAGAGATTAGTAGAAGGATACAAACTTTCGGCTATAAAATGAATAAACTCTGAGGCTCTAATGTATAACTGGTGACTACAGTTGATAACACTATTGTACAATTGAAATTTTCTAAGGAAGTAGCACTTAAATGTTCTCACACCCACACAAGAAGATATAGATGTGAGGTGACAGATAATGAACTCCATGGAGGGACTCCTCTCACAATGTATTCATATATAAAATCATCATGTTGTACACCTCAAAAATATTATAATTTGATTTGTCAATTATATATCAATAAAACTGGAAAAAAAATTCATCCTCTCTATAAAAAAGAAAAGGAGAAAAATGTGCTTCTTACATCGAGGGACCTCACAGAATAGCTATAAAGTTAAATCTAAGATTAGCTGCCTAAATAGGGAATTTTTGAATATTTTGGTGGAAGATCTTAGCATTTTAGAAGAGTAGAGGAGGAGAGACATTGGAAACGAATGGAAAGTTCTTTCCTGGCCTTTGGAGTGCAGAGTCTGCTGATAAACACATTTGGAAGAAAGTGGGTGCCAACTAACTGGGTTTAATATGCTTTGAGATTTGGGGGTGAGGGTAGAGCTTCTGTAGGCATACCACCCAACAATAGGAACTCTCACATAAAAAAAAAAAAAAGGAATGGCAAATAGGAGGAAATAAAACACTAAGAGAGTTGAGGAGTAAAAAATAATTTTTTTTGGTGATTAAATAGTAAAGACTTCATAAGACAAGTGAGCTGGGAGTTAACTTTTAAAAGTAAGGATGAACAGAAATTTTCAGAGTGAGGAAGGTGAAGGGGGGATAGTTCTCATTAGAGTTTCCTTCATGTGTGAGAGGACATGGAAATGAGGCGTGTGGTCTTGAAAGCTGATTAGGCTGCATGGTATAGGAGTGGTGTCGGTGAGAGTGTTTTGATGATCAGTCAGATCGTGGATGGCAAATTAATGAACAAAGGGTGGGCAGGTTGGAAGGGAAGAGAATTCTGGCTGCTATGTGTAGGATAAACTGGAATTATAAAATGGGAGGGGGGAAATGAAGCCTATTCAGTCATAAATAAGCATAAAGCTTTGTGAAATCATTTATTGCCAAACATCATCATAATAAAAAACCATGTCGCATATTATATTACTGCTAACAATTCTAGAGCACAGTGCTAGGATTAAAGTTTAGATCTCCTAACTGTGTAAAAGGGGTTTATTTTCTTCTAAGCCATTTTTACATATAACTTCTTTATAAAATTAAGTTAATTTAAAATGTTTTCAGAGAAAATATATGTAGAACAAAAGAAGCATATTCATTGTTTCCTAAAGTTATCAATTACATTGTGACTGTTGATATATAAGCAAAAAACTTTAGGGACAAAATTCCCATAATTATATTTATATTGACAATTCCCAAAGCAAATTATAATGCTAAATTTATCAATTTAGAATCGATTAGTAAGGAATTAGGGAAGACAATACAAATGGATTCTGTTCTGAAGTTTGTCACGAACTCTATGAATGATTTTGGGTGTAATTCATTGTAATTGTATTTAAGTGAAGATGGTAAAAAATCCATTCTAATTCCCAACGAATTTAATTTTGGGTACATATCAGTACTTTTTCATGGTTTTGTTCTATACCTGAACAAGTGCCGTCTGTCCACTTCTTGTCTCCTTAATGGCATGAGTTTCTTGGTTCTGTACTTTAACATTACTATGTTTATATATTTTGGGGATTCTTTGTTCTTATCATTTTCAGTACTGTCTTGATACCAGGCACTGAGTAAGTGCTTCGCAATTATTAGTTGAAGTGACTACAATCAAATTGAAGTAAAGATTAAATTTATATTTTAATTGAATCGATTTCAGCTGCTATGAATGTGGTGAGGCAAATCTGCCTTGTTCAGATGTGCAAGGATATGATATCTGTTAACGTCATAAGTTTACAGAAATATATTGCTCTTTTGAAACTTCATGAATGTTACCATCATTCAATGTTATGATGGAAATGATGGAACAGAATAATAAATTTATATAGCACATAGAAAAGAGAATAGGTAAAAGAGAAAATTGGAAGTCTTATAATTTATCAAGATACAGGCTTTGGCATGTAAGTGTTTATCAAAAAATTACCGAAAATGACAGAAACAAAGAAACTCAGTGAGTGGCGGAAATAAAACTTGAGACCCTGGATTTCTGTCATTGGACTCCTCTATTATTTTGCCTTTCATTCTGTTGGCGGGCACTGCAAGTCTTTGGAAAATCTTTTTCAAGAGTTACAATGAATTCTCCTTAATTTGGAAGAGATGACTTCAAGATTCATTGTAATCTTAATAGCACGTGGGCTAAAGATTGTCTCTGCACTAAATAAGAAGAGAGATTTTTGGTAATAAAGTAAAATGATGGTCTCTGGAAGAAGAATACTATCGAATAGAACAAATATATCATATTATATGTTAATTATATACAAGTGAAAATGTATTAGGAAGCATTTGGTCTTATATTAGCAATCATTATGAAATGGACAGTTCACCATTATCCTTAAAGAAACATTTCCTATTAATATTTTCTTATACTACTATTTCTTATTATTCTAAGGGCTTAGAAATAAGACATTCTCTTTATTTCTTAAAAAAAAAAAAGATTGTTTTGAGGCTTTACACAAATGCAGGATAGTATTCCCTTTCATTATAGGCACAGCTGTCTCCTTGGCCTCTCAATTTGGTCCACACACACACAAAAAGCAATCTGAAATCCAGTACTATAAAAATTACACTTATCATGATGTCCAGGTTACTGATAATTTGTTTTCAAATTGTAGTTCCGTGCAGGTGTTAGTCATCGTTATGATTTCAAATTACTTAAGGGAAGAAATGATCGTTCTTACCATTCAAATCCTTAAAACCCACACTGTAGTTGAATTCAGCTCTGGGCGGCTTTGGGTCTGGGGGAGGGAGAGTGTCGACTCCTAAACTCTGTGGAGACAGAGCCCCGCCCCAAACGTTAATCATGGGACAAACATTTTTGCAGCACATTTAATCATTAAGTCAAAAGTTGTTTATCCTTGACACGTTTTCACTCTAAATATGTTCTTTAAAAACAGTATTCCTTCCCACTTGAAAACATTTATGTGACTTTTCTTCTCCTACAGATTACAACTTAGGATACATCCTGAAGCAAAACAGGTCAAGTAATGAGAATGGGGCAGTTAATTTTCATAAACAGAAAAAGTTTCATGGGCTCCAGTCAGCCTGACAGTGAGTGACTTCTGAGTTAATCTGGTCTTGGTGGCAGTGGCTTTTTCTTAGACCTGGAGCCTATGGTTGAGTGGCTTACACGCCACTTTGAGGGACCTATGTTCTTACAGCGTCATCGAGAGGCACAGAAACTCCCATTTAGTCCTTTAAAATGTAACGTTTCCTCAAAAATTGGTGGAGAACCCTACCTAGAGATTACGTAACTTTTTTTTAGCTTGTCTTTATGTAAAGGTGATTGCAGGGGAAATTGTTCAGTGGTGGTGGTTGTGGGAGGGAATTACTTAGGGAAAATTTCTCTATTGGCTACAATTTGACAATGGTGAGCATAAGAATCGGCATAACAGGATGCATGTGTGACCAATTTATTCAATTAACTGAACTTGAAAGGGTATAATCAGAAAGATTTACTTCCCCCCACCACTGTCACACATCAGGAATATACAATATTGCCAATCTCTAAGTTATTTTTTTAAAGAGAACTCTTCTCATTATATTAAAATCAAATTCTATAACCCCAGTTGTTTTCCTAATTCGAAACTTGAAAAGGGGAATTTACCTGGGTCAAAAGATCCATCTCTCCCAGCAAATTGCTGAACATTTGGTCTATATCATCATTTGACTCCCCCATCTGAAAAAGAAAGAAACCCAGATATAAACAGCCTAATAAAAGCCTGACTCCTGGATAACTGTCCCATCTCTTTAATTCTCCAAGTGCCCCATCCATAGGTAAGTTGAAAAGAGAAGACTACGGAGAGGAAGGTTCATTCCAGCCTGAAATTCCATGCTTGATCTCTCTCCAATATGCTCGGTTCTAGATCGAACCAAACCTTGGAGACTGCCTCAGAGCGACAATCAGACTAAACTAGTCTCTTTGAGGCAACTGGGCAAAATGGACATTGCTCAGGAACTCACCTCACCACAGGACATCCTTATTAGAAAGGAGAAAGCCTCGTGCCACAGGCGATTGTGTCAGAGAAATGTAGAACTTCACCTCCACTTAACAACTTAGAAATGATACGTCAGGAGTAGACTAGCATCTTTACCGAATGACGCCCTGCTTTACGAAGATTTCTCTGAAATAGCAGCTTTTGGTACATTCGTTTGGAATGTAGCATTCGGGTGATAAACACTTAGAACTAAAATGGCCACACAATCAAGTGATAAGAGATGGAAATAAAACACTGTATTTTACATCACACCATTTCTTTGACTCAGAAAAATGAAGCAATTATTCAAGAGAGGAAAAGTGTTTCCATAAATTGGGGTGGAAAGGCCCTGTGAGATACAGAACTAGCTGCCCTCTTCATGAAATTTTTGGCAAGGCTAGATTAGGAAATTAGGAGACATCATTACTGGTTCTACAGCAGCTACTATTTAGTAGTGTGTTATTTGTCAAAGAGAATCAACTAGGTCACCTGTAAAATGAGGAGTTAGCTGCAGATAAAGTCTAAGGGTCCTAAATGTTCTAAAACAGTAGAAGATTAATGTTGATTACAGTTCAAGTGAAGAAGTCAGGTGAGAGTAGAGGATCAGCATGTATTATTTAAGCCAAACAATACTTTTGAGTGTGTATGCGTGTGTTTGTGTTTTAATTATTTTATATGGAAACTTTTAAACATATACAAAAGTAGAATACGATCACAATTTTCATATACCCAACAACCAGCTTGAATAATTATCAACTCATGACTGATCTTTTAAATTTAAATATCCTATCTGTATCTTCTCCTAATAATTATTTTAGAGCAAATGTTTTTTTCCATAAACATTTAAGTATATAGCTTTAAAAGATTTTTTAATTTTATTTTACCATAACCATACTACTATCATCTCTGTGACGATTGTTTCCATTGTTTAATGTTAAACAGGGTGTAGTTCTAGGAGATATTCTGTGCAAAGATATGCTAATGTTAAGGGTGTAGTTATCCTGTGTAAAGACGTGTCAATGGCCAGCCTCTGCTTCTATAAACCTGCTTGCTTGCTAGAGGGGGTTTTGGAGCTTTTTAAGCTATTCCTTCTAGAGGCTCAGGGCTGATTCTCTAGTGGGGAGAGTCAGTCTCTGGCCAGCTAATAAAGGCTCATAATTAATCTCAATTGGCTTTGTGGGTCTTAAATTTGATCATACCACAACAATGGGACAGCACGTTCCTAAGGAGCAGACACACCTGAGTGAGTCAGGTGTGCACATACATGGGACAGGGAGGCATGTGTTTGAATCCAAGGAAGCCATTCAGTAAACGCTCAGGGTCAGAATTAGGCAGGTGAGCATTCAGGTGCGGAAGTGACAGGTAAGGCAGACAATGCAGGTGTGGGTCTATATGTGCAGGTCTAAGAGGTCCAGGAGGACTAAACACAGCATCAGTGAAGAAACATGAAGAAGTCCATCCTATATTACATGGCTCGTCGGGCTTAGTGTTCCTCTCAGTCAGAAGGAAAGAGCTGCAGGTGGGCCCTGCTTCTGGTTGGGCAGGCGAGTCAAGCTGGGAACCATTCACGTGTAGTTTTAACCCCTCTCAGTTGCTTACGAAGTATCTAAACACACAAAATGGAGGAAAGAAAGTATTTGCGCCAACAAAGTACCTATGGTTTTACAAACTGTCCCCTCAAAAAATCCAGTGTTCAAAATTTTATAATGGATGAGTCATTCATTATTTTAATAATGGGAAATAACAGCAAAAGAAACAACAAATCCCCAGAACTGCCCATGTGACTTTATTTTTACTAGAACATTATATAATACAATCGTGTCAAAAGGAAGGAATCAATCCTTCGGATGAATTATTATTAACAGGAAAAGTTAAGACATGAGTGTTAACATATTTCTAATCACTAATAAGAGAAAAGTAGTCATTCAAAGTGGAAAAAATAGATTCATGTTCTGACCTCAAAACTGTCAGCCAGGGTTACAATGAACTCACAGGAACCAAAGATGACGCCATCGACGGCTTCTCTTAAATCATTAAATTTGGAAAAGTGCTATAATGATGAAGAATAAAGTCTTGAAAGGAAATGTGGCAACCACAAGTGAGAAAAAACCATTGAGCCCAAAGACCTTAGTTTTTCAGCTTGTACATACCACTGATGTACAAGGGGTTAAGGACGTGCCACAGTGAATCACACACCTACGATGGAAATAATACAACAGCACGTCCTCATGACCTCTGCTGGAACCCTCCCCAGTGTCACCTGGTAAAAATCTTTCCCCCTGCCCTTTCAGTCCTTTCCCGCAGAGTCTGTTGATATGTCATTTAAAAGGAGCCAACATCAAAATTGTACTGTAAATCTAAAGTCTTAAGTAAATCTGCTACTGAATGAACCATGGTTTCAGGAAGTTGTCATCTTTGCTGAGAAAAATGAGACATTTATTTGCGTTAAAGGCTATTACAAACATAAATTTGTATTCATCTGTAAATTCAATCATTTTATATACTTATTCCCTCCACTCCATAAGAAAACTTTATATTTGGATGGCTAGAACAAAAGAATCACATGGGTATGTGTGTGTGTGTGAGAAAATAGAGTTTTGTCCATTTGTATGTGTGGTATTTTCCAGAGGTCATAATTAAGATTAAAGAGAGAGGGAGGGAGGGAAGGGGGCAGGGGGGATGGAGAGAGAGAGAGAAAGAGAAAGAGAGAGAGAGAAAGAGAGAGAGAGAGAGAGAGAGAGAGAACACCCACCCTGGGAGCTCAGTGTTATTTGGGGTGACAGCCTGAGAGAGTAGGGCGGAGCCGCCTTAGTGAAGCAACTGATTGCAAAACAAGCCATATGCACATCATTTTGGGTGGAATTAACTTCATTTGTAAGTACGTCATTTCTGAATTCCTTTTGTGTCCTGGGAAGAATAACAAACTGTTGAGTAAGAGAAAACTGGAATAGCGCTTTGTCAGATAGATTTTTTTTGAGGGCTCTGCTGATCGAGACTGACATCCTGCCTTAGATTCCCTAAATGATAAGGAAATTTTTACCAAAGCTAGATATTTCCCCAAGGCTCAAATTTCTAAGCCTTAGTCTTCACCCTCAAAGTTTCTCTTTTCCACGTATATAAATTTTATATATAGACTTCACATATACATATTTTAAAAATCTATACATACCAAAAAGTGGAAACTATGCGAGGTGATGGACGTGTCATCCAAACTATTGAGGTCATTTCGCAATATATGTGTATATTGCATCATTACGTTGTTCACCTCAAATGTATACAGCATTATATGTCAATTTTATCTCAAGAAAGCTGGAAAAAAATCTCTTCTAAATACAAGTGTTGAACAGAAGATATATATGTATCCATGGCAAACTTAACTTCACATATTTAATTCAGTTTGGATGCAGGTATCACTGCCACAAGGATTAGCAATTCCAGCCATGATTTTGAACTAGATCAGGGAAGACTTCATTCCGTCTGTCAGACTAACCTGCCGAACTTTGAGTGGTAAACACACAATAGAATATACAGATGTCAAATGATAATGTACACCTGAAAATTATATAACTGTATTAACCAATGTTACCCCAATAAACTTAATTTAAAAAAACTTCCCAAGTTACGACATGAACAGGGATGATTAGTCACCTTCGAAGCCATCCTTCTGTTTAAACATAGGATTGACCCCAACTTTATTTCGAAATGTCAACTTCTCTGGCAGACAAAACTTGATTTTATTATAAGTAAATAAATCACTCATAAATCTCACACAGAGCAGTATTTTACACAATTTACAGGATCCGGAGCCAGGGGAGGAAGGATTTCTCATTCTCAACCCTCAAAAAAAAAAAAAAGAAAAGAAGAATCTGTCTAAAAACAGCCCATTCAATACTCCATAGGCATTTCCATCAGCATACCCTCTCTGGTGCGTTCTTCCACATGCCCTAACTTGGCTAATGGTTATTATTAACTTATTAGTCCAATTTGGAAACCTTGGCATAATCCTTGACTCCTTCCATTTTTCCATCCATAGGTCCAAACTCCTGCTGGTTTTTCCCATGGAGTGCTCTCCTGTCCATTCTCACTGTCGAGCTATAGTTGAGACCTTCATCAGCACATCCAGGTCCCTAGACCTGTCCCCTGTCAGTCCTTACCACCATCACTGGGAATCTGAATTACAAATGTGAACATGTCACCCTCTTGCTTAAAACCTTTCCATGGCTGATCAAGAAGGAATGGATTGAGTTCGGGCGTTAGCATGTCTTTCGTAATTTACCCCACCTTACTCTTCAGAGTTCAACTCTTGTCATTCAGGGCCACTGATATTGTCTAAACAGGCTTTAAAAAATTCTCTTTGTCTTTGTATATGCTACTCCTTTTGAACTATATCCTCCTCCGTCCAGTTCTCCCTCATAAAATCCTATTTATCATTTAAAATCTAGCTCTTGTGTTGTCATGGAAATGGGCAGGAAAGGTTATTAAATATCCAGATTTGTATGCCCTTCCCGATAATCTGCATTTTTCATTGTTTTTAACTATTTTACAACTCTGCAAGCTAAAGGACACTGACACTAATGTAAATTATTCTTGTCTACAGAAATGCAAATACACTTTTGTCCTGAGAAGAAACAATGAACTATTGTCCTTGTGTATGTTACCAAATTTTGTATCTATTTATAATTTCTCATAGCCTTCGTGACTGTTGATATATGTATGTCTTTTGAATTTTTCTTTGAACTGATTGTAGCAGCTTATTGTTCTCTCATTAATTAATTAGTTATATAAAATCTTTGACAAAGAAAAAAAAAATCCAGCTCTCATATCAGCACTTCAATGGCGTCTTCATATCCCGTAGTGAGACTTGCTGCCCATTGCATCTCGTAACCGTATCAGTAAATCCTGGCCTCCAAAACTTTGAGAACGTATTTGACCTCCCTGGGTTTGTTTCCTTGTCTGTAACACGAGGAGAATAATACATAATTCATAGGATTGTTGTGACCTTTCAACAGAATAGCATACGGTTCCTGGCATAAACACTCAATAATAGCACTTACCATACTGAATCATGCTCTTTTTGTTACCCTGTTAGAACCTCTTTCCAGACTGTGAGCTGTTATTAACTAGGGATCAGATCTTATTCACCCTTGTGTTAAAAAATGCTTTGTTGAAAGCTCAGAGAGATTAAGTCACCTCCCAGACTAATGAGAAGGAGGAAGGAGCTAGGCAAAGCGCAAGCCTCAGGCTGCATATAAAGCTATCTTCTACCTCCTACACCCTAGACACCTGCTCAGTGGACCCTACTCAGACGTGACATTCCAGGTCTGGGCGGGTCTTAGAGGTCGCCAAATCCCATGTTTCCTGTAAGTATGAAACAGAAAGTCTGTTTCTAAGCTCTTGTTGCTGCTCTAGGTTTGTAGAAATTCAAGACAGCACTAGTTTTCTCTTTTTTAAAAAGTGCTTTCCAGGTGATTAAATGCTGACATTGATACAGATACATTTTGTTGGTAGACATGAAGGTTTCATTGGGGCTTCACATATATTTAGGTTTGAATCAGTTTTCAAGTCCAAATTTTTTTGAGCAAAATTTCATAGTTACTATGTGACTTGAGTGATGTTATCAATGGCTTTCTTTCTTATCTGATTTAATCTAAAGTCGGTAAATATTTAATCCTTATTTAATAAATTAAAGTAAGTTATGTCTTCTACCTTATTTCTTTATTCACAGTATATTTCTAATTTCACTCCATAAACAGATTAATATCTCAATTTAGAACAAAACTACAACAGCTTCAGTATAGTAATGTATCAGTTTATCCGTATCACTTTAATATATAATTTATAATATGTTTACATATTCTGCTACATTCTTAGAATTATATGACTCAGTCTTGCATTGGGTTTCAAATAGAGAATAAATAATATGTGCATGTCTGTACTTGCCAATGTCACATTTTGGTTTTTCATGTCTTTATATTTAAATTTGCTAATTTGTAAGAACAAAAATGAACATGTATACACACACAGACATGTTCAAATACTTCTCTCTTATATATGTTATACTTTCTCGCTGTGAACTGAATTTTGAGCATAACAGTATTAGATTAAGAGGCTATATGATGCATTCATTTAAAATGAAAAGATTTATTCATAAAAATACACAGGTTTATATATTAAATAAAATAAGTAATAAACTTACTTATAAGGATTTTTCATACGACAGAAAACAATTAAAAGACTACATTTCATATAGATTTTTAAGAGGTGCACCTAACTACTTCTGCATAAAATCAAAACGTTAAGATTTTTCTCTAGTGATTACCAATTCTTGGATTTACAGAAATGATATATTTAGTGGCAGCCAGCATCAACACAATAAAGAACCTCATGTTATTACAATTTTTATAAGGAGCTTATTTGGCAGAAGTCTGCTTTTTTGTAGCACCCAAGTTGGATACTATGAACTCCTGGATCATCTAATTTGAATGGTTGCCAAGCTCATCTTTTCAGCTGTGCTTTTAGTTATGTATAATCTTTACTTGGATGGCAGTATTCATACCAATAACAGAGTTAAAATTTTAGAGCTGGAGGAATTAAGGAAAAAGACTTATTAGGAAAGAAAGAAAGAAAGAAAGAAAGAAAGAAAGAAAGAAAGAAAGAAAGAAAGAAAGAAAGAAAGAAAGAAAGAAAGAGAAAGAAAGCAGCAAGATATATTAAAATGATCAATTAGCCGATTATTTTAGACAAGTTAGAATTGGTCTTCAAAATTCCATGAGAACAATTGCTACTTATCTACTTAGAAGAAAACACCCCTCTCTGTTTCTTCTGCGCATGGCTGTGGGTCGAGTGAGAGGGCACTCTCCCTATTCCCTCTACCTGCCCAATAATGAAAATAATAGCTAATAACTCTTGGGTATTCTCACTGTGTGCCAGGCCCCGTCCTTGTGCTTTATTCTGTATCAACTATTAAATCCACCCTCATACCCCCCCTAGACAGGACACTTTTATTTTCCCCATTTTACAGATGAGGAAACTAAAGCACCCAGAGATTAAGTAACTTGCCTGAAGTTGCACAATTTAAGTCAGTTAACAAATATTTATTGATCTCAGACACTGGGGAGGACTAAACAAACCTCAAGATTTTCCTCGGCGGATTTTCCACAACTGTATTTCTCTTCATCGATATGCCTTTATCTGCATACTGTATGTCTTTCCTTTTTAAAGATGATTAAATAAAAATGTTGGCATCTTTGCATTGAGACTATTTTTTTTTAACCCTATATCCTAGCACGTATTTCTTAGTGCAGGTGATCAGTGTTTTCAATCTATAGCTAGATTGACAGAGCTAAAATATAACAAGAATGAGAAAAAAAAAAGATCAAAAAATCTGAGGCTCTGTCAGTATCAATATGCTTTGGTATTTTAATTATTTTTAAATTGAAAGAAATATCTGGTCATGTTTATTTTTTCAAGGGAAAACAAATCAGCCCACACGTTACAAGTACAAAATCACACATCACAGATACAAAAGGAGGGAAAATTTTTAAAAATCTGTTCACAATAGGGATCACACTTAGTGTGATATATGTTGTTGCAGAATCCAGTCCACAAATGCTAGTTAAAACTATGAAGCTGCTAGAGTACTGTATGATTGGGAAATAACTGAAAGTATTGGAATTCACATGATTCCTTCAGCATAGTTTTTTTCAAAATGCAGTGAAGGTACTTATCAAGAGGAAGTGGTTCACAGAACAACACAGCACACGGTTAAAGGTTCTTGCAATGTTTGGGGGAGGGAGGAAGCTAACGCTTCTGTGTAACATGAAACAGGAAACAAGCATCTCTGAAATTATACATAATATCAAATAATACTCAACAAAGAACTGAGCTGAAGAAATCTCTTGGGCCAGCTTAACCACCTTTGTACAGCCGGGACCAGTGAAAATTAGAAGAAATAGACTAGCAAACAGTTATCAAGTTAAGAGGATAATTACCATGGTAAGTGAACAGGAGTGGCCAAGACAATAGGATTCTTTGGTAAGCAATATTGTGATGGCAAAAGTTAGAAGGAAAAACATTTTCAAATGAAAAAGTAATCATGCAATGACATGATTTATTTCGATAATTTAAAAACCACTAAGGCGGTGCTTTGACAAGCCTAAAGCCTTAGAAATTGCCACAGTGTAGAACCACACACACACACACAGCATGAGATGGGCTGCCATATTTTTTTTAAGTATGATTTGATTGTTAAAATTACTTATTTTCAAATTGGCGTTGCTTTCGAATGAATGCCAGGTGCAGTGATTCTGCTAGTCAAGCTCCAGGGTAGGTAAAAAGTGAGATGACCCAAAAATATGCAATAGGACTCAGAAATAAACCGCAAGTGACACAGAGAAACTAAGGTCAACTGATCTGTCCAAATGGCTTTTCCGTGTCTCTGGGAGACGAACTTCATTTGGATGTACTGCATGGGCGGAAAAGAGACAAGATTTTCTTAAGTTCCCTTTTTATTCTGTTTTCAGCATCTATGTAAGGAATGGGGAACTGCTTTTGTATTTTGGATCTACCGTGACATCAAACCAAAGTGACAAGATAATTCAGGATTTTTTGCAGAGATGTAAATAGAAAATATGTTATTCACTCATTTGTACATAAAAACTATGGATATGAGTTTTCACACACAAAACTCCTGTAAATAGTTATCTGTATTCACTGTTTCCTACTTGTCTTCATTTTCTCTTGAAATTACCCTGCTGTGGCTGAATGTTTGTATCCCTCACAAATTCATTCATTGAAACTCTAATCTCCAATGTGACAGTATTTGCTGACTGAGCCTCAGGGAGCTAGCCTTCATGTTGGGATTTAGTGTCCTTCTACGAGACATTAGAGAGCTAGTGTCTCTCTATGTTTCTCTCTCTCTCTCTCTCTCTCTCTCTCTCTCTCTCTCTCTCTCTCTCTCTCTCTCTCTCTCTCTCTCTCAAGATACAAGAGCCTCTGCAAACCAGGAAGTGGGTGCTCACCAGACACAGGATCCGCCTGCACCTTGATCTTGGACTTCGCAGAATCCAGAACCACGAGAAATAAATGTTGTTTAAGCCACGTAGTTTATGGCATTTCTGTAATCGCAACACAAACCCAAACTGACTAAGACAGACCCCAGTGGACTCTTGTTCCCACTATGTCACCAAACTGTGTCAAGATTACCAATGACCTCATGCTGCTGATCCAATGATCTATTCTCAGCATCTTAAACATCACTTGACACCATTCATTGGTCGCTCTCTGTTGGAAATGCTTTCTCCCTTTGGTTTCCACCAATGCTTTATTTCCTGCTTTTCCTTCTAACAGGGGCCAACTGACCTCGAAGTTCAGGGCTCCTCACCCACATTTCTCTTCTGGCAGCCCAGCAGCAGCATGGACTACTTACTGTTCTCCTCTTGGCAGGTCACCCCAGGGCTTCGAGTGTGGCTGTGGGCTGCCAGCCCTACCTCCACTTCACCTGGACCCCAGCAAGAGCTGGATGCATGAAATATCTCACGAACTATGGACCCCATCTTTTATTCCAAGATATGAAGAAGACCCTGTTCTGCTCTGCTGCTTGTACGTGGTCACCCTGACCCTGGCTTAATTCTGGACAACTTACACAGCCCTCAGGACCAGCCTAGAAGTTGGGAAACAGCGGGAACTGATGGCTGGGTGGTCCTGGATGAGCTGGGCCATTGGGAGCCACAGGGTGCCATGCCATATATAGTGAGAGCAAAAGCTTAAGTTATCTGAGGACTTGTCCCTGGGCAAGAAGCACCACCAGAGTAAGAAACCACAGGAAGTCACAGATGAGGTCTTACCATATAGAGCTGTAAGCTTTTCTGAACTATCATTACTAAAATTAATTTTAGGCAACCCTGCCAGAGGAAAGACTAAATGATTTATTTTTTTTTTCCATAGAAAATTGTATTTCAAATTCATCCTCCAGTGGAGAAGTGATCAAAGAATATGTAGGAGAAAATGTATCACGCAGTTAATTAGTAATAACAAGTGTTACTTTTTGGATTTTGTGACGTTTGCAGCATGTGTTTTAAAGAATGAGTACTTTGTTATGATTTCTTTTCTCATTCTAATATCTATTTTTGTTCTTAATTTTTAATTCATAATTTTTTATTTTTTCAAAAGGGAGTCTCCCCAAATTGTATAAGATTTAGACCTCAGGGATCCTGAATCTATCCCTGCCTACCTCGCTAGCTCTCTTTTTGGCCTCCTCCAATGGTTCCTCACCTCCTTGATCTCCTAGTTTTCCTCCTGGCCACTATTCACACTGACCCCCTAGATGGTCTCAAGCCCTAAATACCATATACATGCTGCCAACTCCCAAAGCGTGTCTCTAACCCACACTGCGCTCTCATTTCACATATCCGACCGCTGGTTAGCACTGCCCCGCCCCTGCCCCTCTGATTTTTCTCTCCTTTTCCCCTCAGCGCACACTGGCCTCCTAGTTGTTTCTTGAACACTGTCAACATGCATTTATATGTTTTTCTTTCTTTTTGGAACACCAGTTCCCCGCTTCCCTAAACGGCATGTTCTCTCATTGCCTTCAGGTCTTTGCTTACCTGTTCCCTCATTACTGAGGCCTTCCCTCACCTGTTTCAAAATCGACTTTCTCACAACCCCGGTTTTCCCTGTTCATAGTCTCTCCTCACTTACCAACGAGAATGTAAGCCCTGTGAGGGCAGAGGTCTGGCTGTTTTATTAATTGCTGGATTCCTAGAAAGTAGAGCAATGTGGATACATTATAGACACTGAGTGAATATTTGTTGAGTGAATGAATGAATAAAAAATGCAACATGTTCATCTAAGCTTCACAGGGGCAGAGGACACCTTTGTGTTCCTAGTGCCAGGCATGGTACCTGCCTTGGTCATGGAAGACATTCAAAAGTACTTGTCAATAAATGCCTGAAGGGAGAACAGTAGAGTGAAAATAAAGCCAGGGGATCGATAAAGAAAGGAAATGGTTCTACAACTACCATAGTGGGTGGCAAGAATAAACAAAGGATGTTGACACAGTGGGTAAAAAATGGTTGGGGAATGATATTCACTCAAAGTATCACCTCACTCTAAGTCAAGCTCCAGGGTAGGTGAGAGGTGAGGTGGCTGCATATGACCCCAAAATGCTCAAGACACCTCAGAAGAAGTAAAACAGTAAATGACAAAGAAAAACATATTACTCAACACTTTCAAAAGGAATGCTCCAAATGAAAAAATCCGATGGGTACCTTTTAACCAAATGCTCAAACTTAGAATCATCACTGATGGGACATCATTCCGACACGACGAGCCCCAACGTGATAAACTGAGGATGAGGCGTCACCTTTACAACACCTCTGCCCACATGTGTAGCCTGAGTCTAGTCAAGAGAAAGCGACCAGGCAAATCCAAATTCAGGGGCATTCAGCAAAACAAACAAAATAACTCGTCTGGACTCTTCCAATAAAATATGATATTTGGGGGATAATTTGGAAAATCTGAATATAGACTATATATTGGGAAATGTATTAAATACATTAAATTTCCCGAGTCTGATAATTGTATTGTGATTGTGCAAGAGAGTGTCTTTGTACTAAAGAGACAGTGAAAAAATAAAGCAAATGTGATAAAATGCAAATAATTAGTAAATCTGGGGAAAGGCCATATGAGTGCCCATTGAGTGCCAACGAGTGCACTATTTTGACATTTTTCATTGTTGAAGTTTTGAAACTTTTCAAAATAAAAAGTCAAGGAAAGAGAAGAACCAGTTTTTTAAGTCAGACAGACCTGAGTTTTAAAAAGCAAACCAAAACAAAAAAGAAAGAGGAAGAGAGGGAGAATGAATAGTAGAAGCAGGCAAAAACAATGTAAAAAAAAAAAA
This sequence comes from Rousettus aegyptiacus, assembly GCF_014176215.1. Classification (NCBI taxonomy): domain Eukaryota; kingdom Metazoa; phylum Chordata; class Mammalia; order Chiroptera; family Pteropodidae; genus Rousettus; species Rousettus aegyptiacus. The sequence continues at coordinate 83,055,755 of NW_023416285.1, forward strand.
TCTATCCTGTGGACTGATGATGTTATCTCATCTAATTCTCATAAGAATCACATAAGGTCTGTTCTGGCTGTGGCCTTGAGTCTCACCCCTTGTCTGGGTGGAAAAGGAGAAACAAGCATATGCCTGGGTCTAGATGTCTTGCTTAACAAGTTGAAGCGGAAATTATCTGGTAATCACAAGATTCTGATTGCTGATTTTAAAGAATTAGTCCTCTCCATCTCTTCTTCCAAGTCTAAATTTCAAGTGGAAAAGGATGAAGGGGTGGTGGCTAAAACACTTTGGCTTCAATTTTTCGTTTTGCTTTGGCAGTGAAGATTAGTGTGTTCTGGTGCAGGGAAGATTTCCCTGTGCGATTGCTAAAATTCTTAACTATCCAAGCATGGGGATATTAGTGTCAGATGGCTTCTTGACTTCCAGGAGTGCAGAGGGGTATATTTGCTAAAGATTCTGAAGAACTAAGAATCAAGTTCTTGGCCATCACTGGAGCAATGAGAACCAGGGGTGTCTGCTGAGGCTTGGGAATCAGCACTAGGCAGAGGATATATTCCAGGCTTTTGCTGAGAAGGCAGTATATAGCCACCCAGAAGCTGAATCTACCACAATAAATAGCCACTGAAGGGCTGAATCTACTACAACACTACTCCAGGACTGATGGTCTGTTTTGTGAGTCGTTTCTAAATGCCAAATAAATCTACGGTTGCTACAGGCCATCAAAAACGAAACCAATGGGGAAAACAAAGGCAACATATTTCCCAAATTTGAAAATGAAGTTCTACATTTTAATGCTTCTGAAATCATGATTGATCCAGAAGAAGACGAAATTAGGCTACAGCCACCAGGAATCAGCTATGATGCAGTATGTAAAAACTCACTAGAACAGAAAAAGGTGTCTTATTCATGTGTCATTTCAGTTGAGTCATCTGCATTGGTAGTAGAATACACAGTTCAACTTAGTTTAAATTCAAGTCCCAAATCATCATTTAAAAAGCTTTCAGAAAGATTCCAAATAATGCAGCATTGAAACAAAATTATCGCCTGGAGAAGACTGCCATTCACAGACCAGGGCATGCAATTAATGGCAGCAGAAATTGTCAAAGCTCTAATTGTTATTTTCCAAGGCAAAAGAGAATGATGTGGCAGATTTATGCAACATGAAGAATAATTATCTTTTAGGTACCAAATGCATACCTATCAAATTCCTTTAATTGGATCTAGAGAAGTTGTTTTACTTCCAACAATACTTAAGACAACAAAGAAAAATAACTCATGACTTTTTTCGATGAACCTAAAAATTATACTCTAAACTCTAAAAGCCATAAGGAACAAGACTCTGTATGGATTTGGGTAATGGACAGCCAAGTGTCCTGGCGCACTCTGCACATCTTAGAATCTTTAGATCCTCAATGCAAAGAAGTAAAGACTCACATTTTATTTGTAATACTAACAAGACACGATACGTAACTCTATGAACAACTGTACACCATTTCTGAATAATGCACCCATCCACCTCTCAAAGGAAAATGTTAATTAGGATAATGTTGAACGTTCCCAAGATGAGAACTGAAAAATGATCTTCAGGTTTAACCACAAAGAGTAAGTCACTGGTTATCTCTGGAGGAACACTGAGGGTGGAAACCAAACAGAGAACCTTCAGAAGTGAGTGGGAAACAAGAGATAAGAGCACAGACAACGTCCCTGAGAGGTGGGGTCCATAGCAATCGTAAGATGCTCTCCTCACTATCATGTGGAATTCTTCCAAAGTGACTTTCACGGCTCTGAGCATCTTTCATGTGGATGCTGTGCACCATCATTTAATCAGATCTCTATTGTTAAAAATTTATATAGTTTGTTTTTCTTTTCAAGACATGATGATACGAGCCAGAAAAATTATATGCAGCATGGCTTAAGGATAAAACTGGAAATATCAATCGATTCTTGCCTTTCTGTGGGGTGAGGGATTTTCTGTTTTTGCATCCTGCTCATTGATTTGTACCTAGAACCAAAAATTCCAAAGGATTGGGACTGTTGGTTAAGATAACAGTCAAGGTCAAGTGTGACAAACTCTGCATTGATGAGCTCAAGCAGTGTGTGTCCCACTGTGCCATTGATTTCTCTCTATTTGGGAGTATTTACAGCTCTTTCTGTGACCCTTGTTGTGTCCAAAATCTATAAGGGTGATAAATGCAATGCAAAAAATTTACATCAGAAAAATCTGAAATGCATTTAAGATTTTTCAGTGGCAACCTAGTTTTAATTTTTGCTGAGGCTCTTAGTAATTTTTTCTCCTCTCCCTCAAAGATGCTACTGACAACACTTTTCACTCTTATTCTAAAGTTAGACAGGAACTAAATTTTCACTCCCCCACATTTGAAATGATTCATCTCTTAAAATAAAACAAAAAACATCGAATATTTTTCTCTAAAATCATCTTCCATAAGGAGCTGAGGTGGGGTATGGGGCGGGGGTGGGGTTTCCTCTTTATGTGCATTTCCTCATGACATGTGGGCCCATCTAGGTGGGCCTCAGTCAGGGGGACCACTCAGCTGCACAGGGCAGACAAGATCCTCCCACAGGGACATGAAGAGAGTCTAGAAACAGGGTGCATGGGTTCAAAACCCAATACTGTCACTTGTTGGCTGTGTAATCTTAGGAAACTTACTTAACCTCTCAGTGTTCAGTCCTCTCATCTCTGTAAAAAAGGTGTGATAATAAACTACTCGTGGGGTCATGGTTAGAATTCTAGAAATTAATACACATAAAGTGCATAGAAGAGGGCCTGGCTCAGATCTGAGAGCTCAGTAGGCATGAGACCTAATACTATAAAGCAACCAGAACCGCAGTCATCTTTTGACCTCCCACAAGCCTGGAAGTCCCATGTGTAAGGACACATACTGAGGGTAGAGACCTCCATCATGGTTTTGGAGAGGAGACTGATGGTGACTACAGCATGTCCTATTATTAAGAGTCCTGGATCCTCCCTCTCGCCCCATCCCTTCCCCACCAAGAAAACCACCTGACTCCAGGGAAGTTCTTGGTTGTCGCTGGTGAAGCTGGGGAGGTCATGAAGTGAAAGAAAAGGGAGAGAATTTTAAAAAATAAAAATGACTAGATCTTTTGAGACATCTAATGGAAACCAAGAACACAGGTCTGTTTTGTGAATTAAGCTGGAGTTGTCCAGGGTAACGGCTAGGGCCATGCTAACTGCATCGTGATCAAAAAAGGAAGGCAGAGCTGCTGCCTCAAGAAGGCTCAAAGTGAAGCCAACCTCGGGAACGACATGGAACTTGCAGGGACAGCACCAATGCCATAGCTGGGGAGTCACAGAGGATGCGGTAGGAGTGAATGGCATCCTTGGCACAGGACGGTCACATCTGAGGGCTCACATGAGACGTGCTCAGAACTCTGGGGATGAGTCAGGGAGATCCTAGGAGCTGAGTGTCCAGACACCACTGAGGGTGACTGGATAACAACCACATTTCCCAATTGTTCCCTAAGGTTGGCATGACCTAGAGAAATGGGTGGCACACAAACATACGCATGTAGCGATCGCTTGTTCATTTTTCACATAAAATTATTTATGTATACAACAACAGTGTTTTATTATGATTTTTCACTCAAGAATTCATTCATTGCATTTATGGAATGCACACTCTGCCAGACTATGATAATTGCTAGAATCCTTACCTTGAATTTTAGTTAAGTGAACGAAGTTCACATTCTAAAGAGGATGACGGACATGAAAATAACCCAGCACTATATAACGATAATATAAAAGACATAAGTAAAATAATAGGGGATCAGTGAAGAGAGAGCATTAATTCTCTTAAGGCGAGGAGTTGCTCTCGGCATGGTGGGATATACAGCTGGTGGGAGCAGAAACACGCATTCTGCACTCTGAAAGTCTGGGTTCAACTCTACACCCACAGTGGTGGGACACTGGGAAACAGCGTTAAAGCGCTTCAATTTCTACATCTATGATAATAGGGGCATATTTTGCTGGGATTTTGTAAGGATTAAATGGAGCAATATATACAAAGCGTTCACCAAACACCTGACACAAATTAAATGCCCGGTAACGGGTGAGAGTGGTCGTACTGTCATTGTCATCGTTTAGTCGGTATGCGTGTCTTATGAGCACACTGTCATATGCCTGAGAGCACATAGCAGGGTGATACAGCTGAGTAACCCAGGGAGGCCAACGCTAACCTCTGGATTTGGTGCTGCTTTTTCTCTGTGACAGTGGTTCTCAAAGCGTGGGTCCTCAGACCACCAGCATCAGCATTGCTTAGACACTTGCAAGTGCGAATCCTTGGGCCCCACTCCAAAATTACTGAATCTGAAACTTTGGGGCTGGGGACCAATAATCGGTGTTTTAACAAACCTTCCATGTGATTATACTATACACTAAAGTTTGAGAACCACTGCTCTAAAGTAGATGGCAAAGCCCTCGCCCCCAATAAAAAAGGGGGCACGGCCAAGTGCGGATAGCAGAGGGATTATGAGAACCAAAATTTGTAGCCAAGACAAAAACAGCTTGTGTTTTATGACAAACACAAGGAAAAAAGACACTCCCTGTATCCTGCATTATCTCAATGTTAAAAATGCATTAAAAACGATCACATCTTTTTACTGTTTAAAGGTACGGAATGAAAAAATTTGGGTGTTTATCCTATTAAAAAATCAAGCCCATTTTTACCATTAATGTTCCAGGGCTGGGCAACCGCATAACCTCTTGAATAATCTCCCAATTTCTGTAGGATGTGAAGCACTTCCTTTCCGTACTCATATGCAAAAAGCATAATTCGCAGTACAATAATGATAGTGATGACGATGGTTGGTGGTTTTTTGACACTTCCTTTTGAGACGTGGAGTTTATGTCTGTCCCCGCCCTGAATCTGAGCCAGCTGTGACTGCTTTGATGAAAGTAGTATAAAGGAAGTGATACGGTGTGGCTTTGGAAGGTAGGCCCTTCACGGCCTCTCCACTGGGCTTCTCACAGCCCCCTCCAGACAAATAGTCTTTCTAGGAGCCCAGCTGCTACGCTGTGAGAAACCTGAGCCACTTGGAGGGGACCCAGGAGGCACTTAAGTCACCAACCAGTCCCAGGCCAGTCCAGGGGCCAGGCAGATGAGCGAACAACCTTCCAGATAAGCCCTGTCTCCAGCTGTTTGGGTCCCCGCCAGCTGTTCAAGTCTTCCCAGCTGAGGACACAGACATCATGGAGCTGAGACAAGCTAGCCCTGTTGCATTCCTGATCCACAAGAATCTGTGACCATAATAAAAGTGGCTGTTTGACATCATTAAGTTGGTTGTGGCTTGTTATGCAGCAGTAGAGAAGTGAGACAAATCATCATCATAACTACCATTTCCAGAGTATCTTCTACATGTCAAGCAGTATGCCATGCTTTATACACTGTGCCTCTCGGCCTTTCGACTGCTCTGCAAAATATATTACCCCAAATTGCACGTGAAGAAATGGGGTCTATGAGAAGATGCAATGGCACACATCTCGTAAATGACAAGTTTATGTCAAAATCTGGTGCATAAGAAAATGCTCAAATGTCAGTCTTTAGCCACCTAATGATGAGAATTAGGAAATGGCAAACAGAAATTAATAATGACACAATTATACTGTTTCTTTAAAGTTTAAAAAGGTTAATGCTTTTGCTGTGGAGAATTTAAGCATCGTAGCTACTCATCAGGAGGTATAAAAATCATTAATTTGTTATTAATTACAATTAGTAATTATATCATTACAATATATAACACATAATCCTAGCAGCATTAATAATTTGATTTAATTTTTTTGTCCATAATTATGATGATGTTTTTCATGAAAACATAGAAATCTGTGTCCCCGAATAAGCCAACTAGATAGAAATGAACTGTCTACAGCAAATTAACTCACAGCAAACTAGTTAAGATCTGAACACGTTTATGAAGCAAAGAAGAAAGCCTATCATTTCAGTTCACATCTGAAAATATTTGCTGGCTCTATATGAATTTCTTCCATTTCTTTGTGAAGGATATTTACACAATTTCCTGTGGGTATTATTTTTATATATGGCAAATGAGAGCCTTTTAATTTAATTATGTTTTTCTCTCCACACAGTTTACATGTGATCATAACTGGTCTATAGCTGCTGCTTTTTAACTTTCTTTTTTACAGCTGTGAGAAAGCACAGTATAGAATAGAAATAATCCCCTTGAAAACACAAAAGATTCCAGAGTTCTCTGTCAGTTATACTTAGATCACGAACTCAATTCTGTTTTTATTCACATATCGGGAAAATAAAGACAGTGGAGGAGGGACTTGGAATCACCCTCGAACATCATTCGGATGGTGCGTTGGGGCCCTGCTCCATCATCAGACAACGTGTGAGGTGTGAGTGTGATAACTGGATGAGTCAAACCCGAGTTCAGTACCAACTACTGCATGACCTTGAGCAACTTACTTGACCTTGCTGAGCTTCAGTTTTTTTCATCTGTAAAATGGGGATTAAAAAAATAAAACCTTATTCACAAAATTGTGAATTGTCTGGCATACTCTAGCCCTGGTACAGTACCTGAGACACACAGAGGTGCTTGATGTAAGTAGATGTATTTAAAATGCACTGAGAACCTCTGGTTCCAAAGAATGGGTGGTGAATACATACCTGCTCTCAAAATTCTAATAAAACAACTCTCTTAACACTCTGGAAAGAAGGAAGGATGGCATTACCAGATCAAAATTTTGAGCAGTTTCTGGAAGATGTTCAGAAGAAACAACATAGACTGAATAACATAGCTAAGGAAACAGCAGCCCCATGTAAGTCTAGAGAGGGCTCTCCTAAAGATAAAGCCAAGAAAACACTCAAACCAGGGTCAGCAAGGATGGGCATCCTGGGGCCAATTGGAGGAGTAATTATTTAATTATCAGTAAAATCCAATTATGGGTCATTTGACTTCTCTGTCACAAGGAGCAATGAGATGCCACAATTACCTCCAATCTAAAATCAGTAAGACTTGCCTTAAATAAAATGGTCAAAGTACGTTGCTGATTCCAAAGGTAGGTCTTGAGCCCCCCACATCAAGTAGAGCAGTGCATACAAAGTTTGGAGCCCCATTACAGACAGGCAGACCCCAATCCACCCAGCCAAATATCCAATCAACTCATCAACCAGGAGGTTATGGGAAGAGAAATGTCTACCCCAGGGACTCAGGTGCTTTACCTCCAGCATAAAGCTCTGCTGCCTCAGGAAGTAGCACTCAAATAGGGCTGAAACTTCCTGTCTGACTGTTGTTCCCACCAAAGAGGAAAACTGCCTGTCTATCAATCTCCACATTCACCTATAGAACCCTGCAGTCAGCCTCCTAGTCAAGAAAGATGCTTGTTACAGCAGTTGAGTAAATGCATACCACCTTCTTAATAGTATTCTAGTCTTTCAATTAAAATTACGAATCAATAATCAAGGGTCATGAAATACTTGAAGACAAACAAAAGTATGAAAACATTGAGACTAAGACCCAGAATATTGACCCCTGAGGAAATAGAGCTGATGAAAAAAAGAGAAGGGAAAAAATAAATTCCAACTGATGTCTTCAGAGAGATTGAAGATGACTTGGTAACAAGAACAAGTGGCTATTAAAAGAGCAATCAGAAAAGAAAAGACAAGTTAATGCCACTTACTTGCAAAAGTCCCAAATAAAAATTTAAAAAATTAATTCTAGAAATATAGTAAAAGTATAATATACAATAATCAAGAATACAAGAATAGCTCATCAGATGATCATATGACCATCTCAATGAGTGGTGAATAGGCAGTTGGTAAAATCCAATACTCTTTCCTGATGAAAACCTCTTAGTAACATTGAAATGGTTGGGACTTTTTTACCACGATAAAAGGTAGCCACCAAAAACCTATGGAAACCATTATTCTAATCATAAAACACAAAAAAAATGACCCTATTGAAATGAAGTCAGGCACACACCAGAGTCTCATCATTAAATATTACTACTTAAGTTTGTTTAAGTGGTTTTAGACAGAAGTCCAGAAAAATGATCTCAAATTTATAGATACTCTATGGCAGAATTTGGTAAACTTTTTTTTTATGAAGGACTAGTTAGTAAATATTTTAAGTTAAGCAGGTCAAATGGTCTCTGTCACAGCTATTCAAACCTGCTGTTGTAGGGGAAAAGTTGCTGTAGACAATGTGTAAACAAACAAGCATGTCAATAAAACTTCATTTACTAAAGCACCACAGTGGATTTGGTACATAGGCAATAAGGAAAAGAAAAAGTTAGCACAATGGCAGATAATATGATTGTCTACATAGAAAATTCAAGAGAATCAAATAAAAAATAGAACTAATAAGATGGTTTATGTGAGACGAATATATACAAAACAATAACATTCCTATACATCCAATAATAAATGTTAGGAATTGATATGGCAAAAGATCCAATTTATGACAGCAATAAAATCTATGAAAAATATAGATATAATAATGAGCAATTTGCCAGTTCTAGAGAGAGAAGATTATATGGCATAAAAGAAGACCTGAACAAGAGAAGAGAACTACCGTGTCGCCATTAAGAGACATTTAACATGACTACCTCTCCCTAAATAAATATAAAACTTTTTACAATTCCAGTTAAACCCCTAAATGGATTAAAATAACCAACCAACCAAGAGCTGACAAACTGATTCTAAATTTCATCTGAGAAAAACAGTTGTTCTTAAATAATAACAAAAATGTATTTTAAAGAAAAATATTTTGGCACTTTGGGATTTATACAGATAAACCAATAGAGAAGAATAAAGATTACAGAATTTAAATTCAATATATAAATAGTTGGCAGTTAATAATCAGCAGATATTATTCTACTGATTATTAACTGCCAACTTTTTATATATTAAATTTATTAGGTTATTTAATAAATGATATTAGAACAATTGGCTATCCATTTGGGAAAAAAATTAAATCAGATCCCTACTCCATCACCATATACAAAATAAATTTAAATTTGATTAAGAATCTAAATGAAACGATAAAATTATGAGTCAAAGAAAGAAAAGTTTTTCTTTCTTCCTTCATTCTCTTCCTCCCTCCACTTCCTTCTTCATAATTTTGTGGCAGACACTACTAACTGGCTTTCTTAACACTCTCTCCTAGTGCCTTTTATGATGTGTTCCCATAATACTGAAGCTAGAAATAGAAATGACGTTTCTCGCACTCTCTTGCAGTTAGGGGGTCTACCTGCGATCCAGTTAAGGAGACACACTGATGTGAGACCTGCTAGGTGGACATGAGCATCACATAAAAGCCACGTGTGGAGAAACAGAATCTTCTGGAAGGCAGTAGCCCTGTCCCTGTCATCTTAGATGGAATAGTGGATGTTGGCAGCAGTGAGGTTTTGCCAGACAGTCCTGAAGGTATGGTTGGGCGTTTCTCTTGGCTGTGTTATCTATTCCTGACTGTTAATTTTAAACATAGTTCCCTGACCCTCCTAGTTTTTATGCAGCCATATGCCTTGTAATAAACCCCTTACTGTTCAATCTAGAGTAGATTATTTTCTTTTTTTTTTTTTATTGAGGTATAATTGACATACAACATTACATTGGTTTCAGGTGTAAAACATAATGAATAGTTTGATATTTTTCTATATTGTGAAATGATCACAGTAAATCTAGTTAACATTCATCATCACATAGTTACATAATTAAATAAAATAAGTAGGACACAAAATATTTATAATTCAATATTATAATAATATAAGAAAACCAGGGCATTAAAAAAATACTAGAAGACAATAAATCAGATAGTGCTTGTATTAGGGTCACGGTCTCTTTCTCTATTTTTCAGATTTTCTACAACCAAACATTAATTCCATAATTTAAATGGAGTTGAGTCACAACTGGTTTCAAGTCCATAGAAGTGACTTAAAGTGCATGTTAGCAAAACCAGAGGTATGTATGCATATACATTTAAATTGAGATAACTGGCACATAATATTGTGTATATTTAAGGTGTAAAATGTGTTGATTTGATATGTCTATGTATTGCAATATGATTACTACCATAGGGGTAGGAAACATCTCTATCATGTCACGTAAATATTGTTTCTTTTTTTTGTGGTGAGTACAATTAAGATGTCACCTCTTGGCAACTTTAAAGTTATAAATACAGTATTGTTAACTATAGTCACTATGCTGTGGATTAGATTTCCAGGACTTATCTACCGGCTGCGAGTTTGTACCCTTAAACATCTCTCTGATATCCCCATCCTCCAGCGTCATGGTAACCAGCATTCTACTCTCTGTTTTTATGAGTTCAGGGTTGTTTAAGATTCTACATATAAGTGATGCCATACAGCATTTGTCTTTCTCACTTAGCATAATGCTCTCAAAGTCTATCACTGTTGTCTCAAATGGCAAACCTTCCTTCTTTCTCATGACTATATAACAGTCCATTGTATATATACACCACATCTTCCTTATCCACTGATGGACACAGGTTGTTTCCATATCTTGGCTGTTGTGAATAATGCTGCAGTGTTTGAGAGAGCAAATATCTCTCTGAGATCCTGTTTTCATTTCCTTTGACTGTATGCCCAGAAGTAGAATCGCTGTGTCATCAGGTAGTTCTAGTTTTATTTTTTGAGGAACATACATACTGTTATCTACAGGAGCTAAACCAATTTATATTCCCACCAAGAGCACACCAAGAGGGTTCCCTTTTCTCTATATCCTCACTAACACTTATTATCTCTTGTCTTCTTGATGACAGTCATTCTACCAGGCCTGAAGTGATATCTCACTAGGCTTTGATTTGAATTTCCCTTGTGATTAGTGGCAACTTTTCACATACTTGTTGGCCATTTGGATGTCTACTCTGGAAAAGTGTCTATTCAGAACCTCTGTCCATTTTTTTTTAACTAGAATTGTGTTGTTGTTATTGAGTTGTATGAGTTCTTTATATATTTTAGATATTAACTCCTTTATCTGATATATGGTTTGCAAGCATTTTCTTCCATTCTATAGGTTGCTTTTTAATTAAATTCCACTGGGAGGGCTCCTCACAGAAAGGGGAAAAAAGACTCTTCTTCAGCCCACTAAATTGTGACTTTATTCTCCAAAACATTGCTAGCGATCAATTTGAAACCGAGGACAATTTGAAGAGGAAAGCACATTACAACAATTCCTTATCTGTCTTGCCTAGACAGCAAACATTCTTGGTGAAAAGAAAATGCAAACTAAAATGTATCCTTCATGTGTTGTTTCTGATTGGCAAATTTTATAATGACTATTTAATTTGGAAAATTGGTAATTTATTTGTTTATATTTTGTTACTATGCTCAGTAACTTTCTAGGGGGAGTTTCTCTTGTCATTGGCTAATTATTTTATTTCCTGGAGGCAATGACTGCAATTAAGAACTTAGCATTATTTGTCTTTGTTCAGAATTTATTCATCATCAAACTTTCCAACCAAGAATATATTCTTTTATTTACACAGGTTATTTTGAAGACTAAATCAATGTTTTACAGAAAATAATACTGAAAATTTGGTTTACAAAATTATGACCTTAGCAATGGTCAAACACTGCCTCTCTATATTTGACTGACTAATGGGAAATAAAAATAAAGACATTATAGAAGATTTGAGTAGAAATTAATCTTATCTTATAAAAGGTTTACCGAAAACTAGTCATATACCAGAAAATATCAGTAAGTTACCTAATGGAGAAATTATACAGGTTACCGCTTCTCACCAAAATATAATAATACAAATTAATTAAAAAGATTAAATAAAATTTAAAATCCTTAAGAAAAAAGCATTTCCCAATAATTTAGGGATTGAAGAAGAAAATCTCAAAAGGACAATTTCAAACTATCTAGAAAATAACCATAATAAAAGCTCCACAAACACACACATATATGATTTAACCCAAGTTAAATTTAGAGGAAATTTTGGAGAAAAAAAATAATAAAAGACTTTCACAACAACAATAATTAAAGCAGAACAGTAATAGGGTGGGAATAAAATAGATAATAATGTCACATAGAATGCAGAAACATATTCAAGAACATTAAAGAATTTGGTCCTTTACAATCTTACCAGAATCTAAAACATGAAATGAAATGTAGTCTTAATTTTTTTTGCTCTCATATTATAGAGTCTTTATTTTGTACCTACTTTACCACTAATAACTTATTTCAGAGCATTGCAACTGTCTAGTGATGCCCTGATTTAAAAGACAGATAATGTGTAAAGGTACAACTCCGTTTTGTTTTGATATAAACACAGGAGGAAAATATGATGCTCTGCTTGGTTAGTTTCCTTGTTCAGGTGTTCATTGACTTTCCCAGATAACATCTCAGTAAAACTCCCAGGAAACCATTCATTAAGTCTTTGAACTTTCCATTCTATTCATTTTCCTGTTGTCCAAGGGGGATGTCTTGTCAAAGATATGAGTCAGACAGTACCAATATCTAGATTTCAGAAATATGATTAAGGATGCAGCTTTAACTACAGTAAAGGTAGCAGCAATACACTTGCCATTTCATGAAAAATGGCAAATCGTTTCAGCCATGATTCAGTTTATCTTTGGGGCAGATCTTCTCTGATCTTTGTTTTCTATTACCCTTATTCCTATTATCTAGTGTTTGCAGATATTGCTGCAGAATGCAGTGGAAATATCTTACTTATCTGTATCTCCATCTCTCTCTTCTTTAAGCCCTACATCCATACATCCCATTCTTTGCAGGGCATTTCCAGCAGGTGGTCCCTCCAGAGATTCGACTGGCCCCATTCCAGTTTCCTCTTCTCCACCTCACCCCCAATTCCCACGGCTTGCCGATATAGGCTGGGGTGCAGTAGAACCAAGCCAAAAGTTATCTTGGGAACTGGGGAGAAAGTCAGCACAGAGAGGCTCAGGGTGAAAATCAGGTTCTGGGAGTGCAGCAGTGCCATGAAGAGAGGCTGAGACTGGGTGTCTGGGCAGGAGACACCAAAGTCAAGTGAAAGCTACCAGAACTATGGAACTGAAACAGAAGCCCCATATTAGGAAGTGGGGAAGCAGATGAGACAAAGGCAAGAATAGACTAGATGAAGAAACATGGTTAAGGTATGTTAACTTAATAACTGTAGATGTTTGTGGGGACTAGATACAGCCTTGCTGCTAAAAGGAGCCACCTAGACACAAACTATCCCTCTCCCCAGATAACAACTCCCCGCCCCACCTCCCAATCAGCCTACGTTCACCTCAACCTATGGTCTGATTAGCTCCCATTAGCCATTCTTCTCAGGAACTCCAGGGCATCTTGCTAGCCCCCCATTCCTGAGGTCCCTGGTCTGATCAGTCAAGTGTGTGGTGTGTCGAGTCAATTTAGCCTCGCTAGTGCCCTTGAATTTGAGCCAGTCTTTCCATTACTATGGCTCTAGTTCAGCTCCTCCATGGGTCTATGAGGACTCTGCCATCTGTTTACTATTTATTCCTCCTACATCTATAACACCAATAGGTTTCGAGTGTACAATTAAAAAAAACTAATCTCCTTCTTCAATCCAGCATCTATAATGCCACCAGAGCTTTCTTCCTAAAATCCAGTTCTGTTCATATCCTTTCAATTAGCAAAAATTTTCCGTGGCTCTCTGCTGTCTTTAGAATATAATCTAAACCCATTAATGTGGCTTTTAAATTCTTCCACAGCCCAACACCATCAACCTCTCCAACTTCATGTTTGAGACATGGTCTCCCCATAAAACTTACACTGCTGCTATAACTGCTGTTTTCTGTATGATCCCCTGGCGCACCAAATGCTTTCACTTAATGCACTGACGCCAGAGCACGCATTGCTTCTGATGCATCTTTTCATCTTCCCAGTAGTTAGAGCAGCACCTTAAACCAGGGCCTGTGCTCCATATTAAAACTAACTTTATTAAGATATAACTCACCCATTTAAAGTGTATAATTCAATGTTTTTTGGTATATTCACAGGGTTGTGCAACCGTCACCACAATCTGACTTTAGAATATTTTCTTCTCTCCTAAAAGAAAACCCCATACCCTTGCCATTCACCCCACCCCTCCCCAGGCCTAAGCAACCATCACACTATATAAAGTTGCCTATTCTGGACATTTCATGTAAGCGGAATCATGTAATACATGGTCTTTTGTGTCTGGCTTCTTTCAGGTAGCATAATGTTTTCGAAGTTCATCCTGTAATATGCATCAGCACATCATTTCTTTTTATTGCAAAATATTTTATTGTATCAAAACTCCATATTTGGATGATCTATTCATCAGTTGATGGACATTTGGGTTGTTCCCACTTTTCAGCTATTTTGAATTACGCTGCTATACACATTGGTGTACAAGATCTTGTATGGATATAAGTTTTTATTTCTCCTGGGATTTCTAGGAGTGGAACTACTAGACTATATGGTAATTTTATATTTAACTTTTTGCAGAACTGCTAGGCTGTTTTTCCAAAGCTATGGAATAATGTTACATTCTACCAGCAATATATGAAGGTTCAGATTTCGCCACTATCCCAGCAATACTTGTGTCCGCCGTTTTGATGGTAGTCATCCTAGGGGGTGTGATGTTCTCACTGTGGTTTTGATTTGCATTTCCCTTATGTCTAATGGCATTGAGCATCTTTTCATGTGCTTATTGGTCATTCCTATATCACCTTTAGAGAAAAATCTACTCAGATCCTTTGTTCAGTTTCAAAAGCAATTAAATTTCCTTTAATATATTATTATCATGTTCTCATTGTTATGTGTTCTTTAAATATTCTGGATACAAGTCCGCCATCAGATACTTGCTTTGTGAATCAAATATTTTCTCCTATTCTGTGCATTGTCTTCATACTTTGTTGATGTATTGTTTGCAGCACAAAAGTTTTGAAGTTGGATGTAGACCAATTTATTTTCTTTTTTTGATTGTGCTTTTGATATCATACCAAAGAAACTATGACTTTATCCAAGGTTGTAAAGATCTACTTCTCTTTTCTTCTAAGTGTTTTATAATTTTAACCCTACATTTAAGTCTATGATCCCTTTTGAGTTGGTTTTTGTGTATTTTTTTTCAGTGGTACACTTGAAACCTATATAATTTTATTAACCAATATTAAGCCAATAAATTTAATTTAAATTTTTTTTAAAATTAAAATTAAAACAATTTTAATTAAAGTTAATACAATTAATACAAATAAAATAAAACAGTAAGTACAAAGGTCCTCAGATAGGAATGGTTTTTGCATGTTATAGGAAAAAAAGGCCAGTGGATGGAAATTACCAACAGTCCATTTGAGTTCTTTACATTGTTTTGTCCCAAAGACAATATCCTCAAATTCTTTAAGCCATTCAAATGAGCAATTTTTTTTCAATGCAGTTTGTAGACAGTTAAAGCTCCTTGCAATTAGTAAGCACAGACTAGGATACAGTCATCTTTTCTGTTGGGGGAATCTGGGCAGAAAGCTTTATCTCTGGCTTTGGATGGCTTCTGACTGGCATTTTCTTCCCATCTGGCTAAGGCTTCTTTGACTGCTGCTGCTTTTACCATTCTGGCAGTTGCTACTGTCACTGCTCTGGTTGTTAGGGTCCACCGGAGTCAGTTGCATGTTTCATTATTTTTTAACGGATGCTATTGAGAACGGAGTGTTTTTTATACCTAAAGGACCCCTCTCCCCAAATGCACATTTAATCAAAATATACTTATTGAACCATTTGTGCAAATGTATGCGGCACTGAACCACTGTGATAAAAATAAAAAACTGTAGCAGCAAGTGCTATACCACTATTATCTGGGACCGATCCAAATGGATTTTGGGTAAATTTATGATTGCTTCGTACAAAGAACTGGACTCCACCAAAACTGGTTTAGACAGACATGCTTACAAAGATTATCCATTAAGTGTCATTAAAATTAATCCTTGACTTAAAACACACACCAAAAACAAAACAAAACATAATAAAAAACTCCAAATCTCATAAACTCCAAACAGCTGAATCACCGGATATAGAGTAAAACTCAACCTCTAGAAGCGTATATATTTTATGTTTTTACATAACAGTTACCATGTAGTTACATGTAGTTACCGAGTTGAACTAAAAATCCCCAAATACTTTTCTTATGATGATACATTGACAGTATTTAAATCATGGCCCACATTTGTATTTCAATTAACTAAGCGACATATTGTTTTTCTTGGCATTTCTGTTACCTGTTTGCCTCTTGGTAAAGAATCTGAACCACCTGCACCATTTGGCTCATTGTCCCAGTAGCGACTGGGAGCAGCAGAGACAACCGGTCAAAAAGGAAAAAATGAAAATATTCTCCCATCCCTTCATAATGTGGTGTCAAATGGTGGGGGCCATTCAGGCCCTCTTGTGTCAATATCCACCAGGAGCCTTTTCCAGGTGTGACTGGGGTCTTACTACAGCTCACAGGAATGTTAGCAGTTTCTAGAGCCAGGTCAGTAGGCTATCTGAGCATTTTTGGTCCAAAGGTTTTAAACACCAGAGCCAGAAAGTCCATTCATGTCAATCAGAGAAAGGCAAGCGGAAAGCGAAGGAGTGGGTGGCAGAGAGGTCAGCACTTCTAATTAAAGGGCAGAGGCTAGATGATTGATCTGTGGCTCTCATTGTTGTGGTGTGTACAGGTCATTCTGACATTTCCCCAGCTAGCCAGAAGGGCTGCTCACAGCGAACGTCCGCTAGAATGAGCTCATCCACAATCCCCTGCAAACCGCTCTGAATTCATTGACATCTTTCTCTCATTAAACTTTTGCTTATAGTGAAATTACTTTATTTCACTTTCCCTATACAACCATTCGTCTTACTTCTGTACTTTTTCTCCCATTTTTCTCCACTCACATTGTTCTACCCACTACTCAAGGCCAGCTCAAGGCTCGCTGCTGGATCTTGGTGATCTATCCTTGGCTGCAATACGATAGCAGTTTTAGGATTATTAATTTGACAGTTCACAAACCGCTTTATGGTTCATCTATTTCTTTATACATTTTTTATCTTCTCAACTGTGTTGAGAGGCAGAAGATTTATACTCCAACTCCCCCTGGATTGAACATAATGCCATAGTTGGCACTTAGAATAATATATGCTAGATTGTATTAATATGTATTAGCACCTTCTTTAAGATAAGAATAGTGGGAGTTATAAATGTGAAACAATTACCACAGGTCAGACACTTTTGTATCTCATTTAATTCTCAAAACAATCCTATGAGGAGGTGACATTATTCCAATTTTAGAGGTTATAAAACTCAGGCATAGAGAAATTAAAACAATTCATGTGAGTTCGTACGAGTAGTGGACTGGGCTGCGCCCTGGTCTGGTTCATGTTCACAATCACCACGCTTTCGGGAAACGTGGAGTGTGATTATTAAGAGGTGGAAAGTGGCATCTACTTTGCTCATGCTGCTGTTACAGTGTCTCTACGTTCAGCTCTAATATAAATGGTTGCATGTCTGTCTTTCACATCACATAGCCTTTCTTCATTTGCAAAATGGCAATGAAAACAGTCCCTACTTCATAAGGATGAGATGGTGCCTGAAAAGTGCTTAGTATAGTGTCTGGTGCATATAAAGTGGTGTTAGCGATACTAATCTCAGCTATTATTATCATCATCGTCATCATCGTCATCAATTTTATTACTATTTATTCCTCTTCTGAAATCACCGGTGGAGACAAATGTCAGTCACTTATTCTCTCTCTCTCTCTCTCTCTTACACACACACACACACACACACACACACACACACACGCACATTCTCTAGTTGATAACTGGATAGTTACTTCTGTCTGTTGCATTTCTTTGTACCTGTACACTGAGTTGGACTGCCATTTTTTTTGTAGGTGAGGCTCATTTTTAAAAGACTAAGCCACTGAGGACATCCATAAGCAGTGTTTTTAAGACACAGATTCTTAATCATTCTGAACAAAAGAAGAACTACATCAGATTCTCCCTGAGATTTTTTTCAAACCAAACCCGTGGTACCTCCAACTCCACATTCTAAATATTTTCACTACCCCCTCCCTCAAAAGACAGGTGTATTTCTGGAATTGAGAATCACTGCAAAGAGAGTTGCTGCTGATGAGAGTATGTTATGCTTGTGAACTACCTGGTGGAAACTTCCCTTGTCCCCCTGCCCCCACCCCGCCCAGAAAGAGAGTTGACAATTACAGTTGCCTAGGGCAGCAGATCGCATTTTGCTCATGTGGGTTTAAAGCATACTGCTCGGCCATTTATTTCCACTCTTTTTCAGTCCCTCTTACTATTAGGTGAAATCCAACAAATAAGGCGGGGTGGGGGAGAGAAAGAATTAAAAGAAAAGTCAGCAATGACAATTTGAGGTGGTTTGTTTTTGATGCTAGAGGGCTCACAAAGCATTCTGGGTGCAGGCGTAAATATGAATTAAAATCAGGTTCCAGCAGCAGGCCTCATACTAACAGAAAATTCTGTTCTTTCCTCCTCCCTTTAGCTTACTTCATAATTCATCTAATATCCTCCATGCAGCTCGAGAGTCAGCAGATAGTTAGGATACAATATTTGTGCAATTGTCTAGAGCTGTGCTGTTCAATTAGGTGGCCACTAGCCATGTGTGGCTATTGATGGTGGCTAGTTCGAATTGAAATGTGCCATTAGTGTAAAACAAGCTGGATTTGGAAGACAGTATAAAAAAAGGAATGAAAGAGTTCACTAATAATTTTAATATTAGTGAACTAATATTAATTATACTAATTTAGTATAATTAATTTGATTTAATCATTTTGGATCTATATTAAATAAAATTTACTAAAATTAATGTCACTGTTTCTTTTCACTGTTTCTCATGTGGCTTCTTGAAAATTTAGTTATATTTGTGGTGGACATTATATTTCTGTTGAAGTGTGCTGGCCTAGGGAGCTATAGTTCTGTTATTACAAGTGCCTGGATGTTCTTACATTTGAATCAAAGATGGTAGAATATGGTGACTGTATCATATGACTGTAATCTAAATATTACTCACCGAGTGTTAAATCAGAATCTCCCCATTTCCTTTCCCACTGCACTTTGTGCTCTAGTAACTGCCAAACTATTTCATACTTGTGGTGCCTGGGGTACCATCGTCTAAGGGGCCGCTGGGAAATAGCTCTGTCTTTCAAAATGCCCTTTTGTCATCCCCACATAACGTCTTTCCTAGAACCGCTTTACCTTCTTATTTCTGAACCTATCACTGCATGTGTGTGCGTGTGTCTGTGTGTGTGTGTGTCTGTGTGCGTTTAGGCAAGGCAACCCTTGGTTGACCTCACAGATTGCAAAGACCTTGTCATTTTACAATCCCTTATTTTTTAATTTTTTATGCCGACAGCACCTGGTCTTTCTAGGTGGTCTCCCATCCAAGTACTACCCAGGCCTGACCCTGCTTAGCTTCCGAGATCAGACAGGATCGGGCTTGTTCAGGTAGCATGGTCATAGACATGTGTTTTTTACAGGCCTGTCATTCCCACTAGACTAGAAGTTTCTTGAGGTTAGAGGCCCTATTTTATTCTGTTTTATGCCCTGCAATGCTGGCACATGGGTGGCCCTCAGTAGATATGTGTTGAACTGGAAAAAAAATTCCAATTACAATTATGTTGAGCAGAGTTTCATTCAACGAAGTGTATGTGTAAAGTACTTACACCCCTCAGCAAACCTCCACTTGGGGATGCTTTTCTGTCCTGACAGTCAGGGTAGTGAGCTGTCTGGGTGTTTCAGTGTCTCTATTCATGAGATATGTAAATGTCTAATCACTACGTTGCACACTTTAAACTAATAGAATATTATGTGTCAACTGTAATTGAGAAATAAATTTAAAAAAATTCTATAATAGAAAAACTAAGAAAATTAGTGCTCTTTGAGTCATCTGTTCAGCATTTCACTGTGTTTACCCACATTTATGGCTCACGGAACTTGTTTTCTGTTTGCTTAAAATAGGGGAAATGTAATGCTACAGCATTAGCGAATAGCATTAGTAAAACTAAGAAATCGTCTGGGTTTGCTAGGCCATATTGTTTATGGAATTTAATCAGAAGGAAATTATTCTCCTAAAAGAAAAAAAAAAAACAGAACCAACTAATACTATATCCTAAACCTAATCAGTTCACTGACCTGTCAGTTGTGAATCTGATGTTATCAGCAGAGATGGAAGAGTTTAATACCATAAATATAGTAGCCTTAGAAAAATTTACAATCAGTAACTTAATTGAGATAATACACTGTAAATCACCTGAAAAAGATTTTGTGGTATTTTTTCTGCCACATAATTACTTCTTTTCTTTTTGAGACAAAATCCTAACAATGAACTTAATTGAAAACTGGACTTCAGTCCTGTGAAAAACAGACTATTAAATGGTAATCAATGACTTAAGCAGCATCCTACTAAATACTACTATTTTATAATTGCACTGTCTCCATACCTATTATAACTAAAACAAACGAAGTATCAGTTATCTCAATCTCAGTAGCTACTTTCTAACAACCACTTTCGGGCCTCCAAGTATCAAAACAGCGTCAGCTAGCACCCTTCAGCAGCTCCCGCTGAACCTTTAGTCCTGCTCTATCACTTGCATCCACTTAGAATTCAGCTGTGCGAGGAGGAAGCTTCCCTTTCTTCCAAATCTGGTTTTAGATTTTTCAGATATAACTATCTTAATCTCCAGGCACAAAGAGCTCCTCTGCAGAAAAGGCCTTTGCCCTCTGTCCTTCGGAATCCTGCTGTTAAACTCAATCGGAGAAACCTTGTCTTGCGTAATGCCTGTGTCACTGGTAATGCATTTATAGTTGAATATGAGGCTTCTTACTATTCATTTCTTGTTCTTCCGTTTATTACAAAATAATTTTCATTGTCTTGAGTCTCATGGAGGTGGAATATTACTGACTAGCTGACCACATTTTTATTTCTATAATAAAGATTGTTGGTCAACCCTTCTAGCAAGTTTTGAAACAATGGTTAAAATTTTAGGGTCCTCCAAATCTGGTTTTAAGTTCTATTTTTTAAACTGTGTAATCTTGGGCAAATTTCTTAAACTCTGTAAACTGTCATTTCTAATTTTGTTGCTGAGAAAGGGCTCACTGCCTGACAAGCACAGAAGCCAATGTTATGATAACTACTTTTGAGAAAAGAAAGAACTTTTATTTGAGGGTCCACTGCTAAGAAGACAGGAGACTAGCTTCAAATCTGTTGCCATGATCCACGGTTTGGGGCAAGATGTAAGGAGTTTCAGAATCAGATCATGCTGGACAACGAACCCCCTTAGTTTCTGGTAGGGTTCCAGAGGTCAGGTTCAGGTCATGTCCTGGTTCTTTGGTTTTGTGTGTGTGTGGGGGGGGGAGACAGTTAAGGGTTCACAAGTGTTACTTGTGGGTGGTGTATCCAAGGTTTAAACTTTAGTTCCAGGTCTCATTAGGTTAGAAACAGGAGTGGACCACTTAAGCTGTTTCTATGGTCACGATTTTGTAAAATGAGAATAATAGTATCTTCCCAAATAGTTACTTAGCCTGAACGACCTTAGCCTTACATATAATAAGCAAATAGTTACAACTTCATGTCCATATCCAAAAGTGAACTTCTGATCGTCTTCCCTCGAACCTCCCCAGGTCGGTAGATGACGATGGCACCCTTCCAGCTGCTTAGGCCAAAAGCTCGGACTCCTCTTTCTCTCACACCTCACATCCACTCTGTCTGGAAATACTGTTGGTTCTACCTTCAACATATACACCAATTCCCAAAGCTTCCTAATGGGCTCCTTGCTCTCATCTTTGGTACTTCCAGTTTATTCTCAAGCAGTCGGAGTGAGCTCTTTAAATGTGGAGCAGATCGGGTTTCTTCTCAGAATGCTGCAATGCCCCCTCGATTTCACTCAGAGTAAAAGCTAATGGCCTACAAGAGCCTATGGGACCTTTCACCCTCTTCTTACCTCTCCCAGCTGCATTTCCTGTTACTCGCCCTGCTCGCTTACCTGGAGCCACATGGGGGCTCTGTGCTCCTGACTACACCAGGAGAGTCTCTCTACCCCTTCAAACCTTTGCACAAATCTTTTCAGTGAAGCCAAGCCTTACCAACTTCCACAATATCACCACTTTACCTCACTCGACTTTGAATTATTTGTATTTTACTTATTTACTACCCTTACTGAATTATCTGTCTCCCCACCAGAATATAAGCTCCACAAATGCAGAAATCTTTGTCTCTTCTGTTCACTGACATATCCCAAGCACCTAGAATAGTGCTGGACAAATACCTTTGGAATGATCGAATTGTATTTAGAGTGGAAATCTAAGTAACATCGAAAACTTAGCAGTTCCTAAGTTCCATATTCTTTAATACACTTAAAAGTTATAGTCAACCGTGGATGAATTTTGGTCACTTTGTTAATGACTACGACACCACTATATTCATGGTACGTATCTTTAATCATTTATAATCCACTTTATTTTAATTTCAAGTTAAAATAAGTTGTCTTTACAAAATAGGAGACTCTATGACCATGGCTAGAGTCAGTAGAGATTCTAATTCCAGTGTCCGAAGTGCCAATTCCCAAGTGCTAATTCCCAGTTCGACATCTTTGCAAATGCATGCACATGCTTTCTAAATGTTTTTAAAAAATCAACCTAGTCAGAATAATGATTGCTTCTACTGAGATAAAAGAGGAAATGCCATTGGGAGAAAGCCAGAAGATCTATTGATAATACTTTACTTCTTAAGCTGGGTGATAGGTATCCAGATGTTGGCTTTACTATTATCTACTATGATTTGCATATATCTCATACATCATATTTTGTATGTATGAAATATTTCATAATAAAAAAGAAAAAATAGAGCAAATCTAGTGTTTACTTGTTCTACTAACGCTCTTTATTTTCTCTCCAGTTTGATATGATATAAATCTTCTAACCAGGTTGTGGAAACATAATTGCTGTGTAATTTACCATTTATCCCCCTTCCCAGGCCCCAACCGTCTCACCGATGAGTCTATGACATCAGATAAAATCAGAAAGATCCCCAGCAGAATCAGAAAAAATCATACTCGCTGCTTTGTTGATTTAATCAAATTTGCAAGCTATCAAAAGGGATTAGAATATGATAAAGATAAAAAAAATAAAAATGAAGACACATGATTGCTGCTAAAG
Source organism: Rousettus aegyptiacus (assembly GCF_014176215.1). Taxonomy (NCBI): domain Eukaryota; kingdom Metazoa; phylum Chordata; class Mammalia; order Chiroptera; family Pteropodidae; genus Rousettus; species Rousettus aegyptiacus. The sequence continues at coordinate 83,078,911 of NW_023416285.1, forward strand.
AAGATTATTTTTGGAAAAGACACATATGAAGATAATAATTTCACAACTGATTATACTATTTTATCTTTCCACTAAGAAGAAAGTAACCAAACAAAAGAACTAACAAGGCAGGTTCTTTGCTTGGTGACCTTCCTTTCATCTTCCCTTCCCTGATCCCAGTATGGAATAAGGATCTGATATGTCTCACCTACTAGACTAGAAGTTCACTGAGCCCTTGACCTTGGTACAGCAGCTTGAGCACTGGTATCAGACTAGCTCAGTTCAAAGGTCAGCTGTGCTTCTCACTCCCTGTGTAAGCTTTTTAACCTCTCTGTGCCTTCATTTCCTCAATGATAAAAGGGGAATAATAATAACATAAGCCCAGGATGTGCGGATTAGTGAAACAACACATCTAAATTAGTTAGCACAGGGTCCAGCATAGAATATAAGCCAAATGAATATAATTATTATTATTTATGATTATCGTTTGGTGATAAAGAGAAAACCGAATTGACAAAGAAGATAGAAAATAGTTCTTATGAGTCTTCATGACTCAAAGGCATAGTCAATGTTCAGGAAATGTTTGGAAACTGAGTCATGAGAAAGCATGGTGCCTTGGGGTGGTGTGACATCTCTGCCTACTCATGCCTCAGAGCTGGTGCCCAAGGGGCCAGCTGGGTCTCAGAGGCTTGCGACATTTTGACGGTACAACCTGAAGCGGAACTGATAGAGTATGTGTATAGTTAGCAAACACTTTTGGAATCCTAACTACGGTGCCAGGAATTTGGCTAGGCAACAGGGAGGCGGAAGTGGCAGGTCACATCCTCTAGCTCTTAGAAGCTGTCCTTATGCCCTGCCTTGTCATACCTCTTGTATAATCTAGCCCCTTAAACTGTTTTTAGGTCATTTGACACCATCTCTTAATGCTGCTATTCTCTCTTCTCAAGAGAAATCTAATGGTTACTTTTCTGAATATATAGCAGTTCCCTCTCCAAGTCATGTTTCTCGTGGTAATTATAACTCTAATACACATAAACATTACCACACAGCCGGAATGCCAATCTAATACTTTCATCCTAGCATTTCTTATGTACTTAAGTTTATAACAAACACTTAAACTTTAAATTACTTGTCAGTAAGACGAGACTGATATAAAATATATCCATATTTTCATACTAAAATATTAATTGTGTTAATAAGAATTATTCTATTTTGAAGAAGGAATTAACTAAGATTGTTCTATTGTCTATAAAATAAACTCACAAAGTTCTATAAAATTGAAAAGATTTTGGTGCAATTGACTATAAAATGTAAATTTAATTTATTATAATGTGTGAAATCACTAAAAGGTTTTAGGTATAAAATAATTAAGAAAGATCGAAGAGGATATAAGTAAATGGAAATCATGTTTTTTGAAAGTAGAATGGTTTAAAGAAATTCGAAGTGGCAATATCAAATGCAGTCATTTATGGCAAATAAATATTTCATTCCAGTAATAATATGAAAACATCTAGAACTTTTAATTTGTCAGTGAGAAAAGGCAAAAAAAAAAAAAGGTAATTAGCATACATTCTTAGGATATAAAATTACAAAACATACCATAGCAAGTAATGTATTTAAGATTTAAAGTAACTACATCATAAAGTAATCCTTAGTACAAAATTATATTTCTTGAGAATTGCTAGGAAACGACACGTTTAGGGCTCCACAGGGTAGGAATGATAAGAAATACCTCGCCAGAAGGAAAACAAGAGATACACTGGGCAGTCTTCAGCGGGCCCCCCGCGCTAAGGCGTCCTCCTTAGTGCCCTTGCCGCTATGAAACGGCACTCTGGACGTTAATTTCCAAGCCAAATCAGAAAACTTGTGCCTGGTGTCCAAATCTTTCCTCTATCTTATTTTAAAACGAAAAGGGGGGAATAACAACTTTTCGGAGGAAAAGTTACTTTGAAAAAGAAGAAGCAGCCGTCTGGAAGTTTTAAAGGAAGAAAGCACTCTAAAGATGCATCAGAGACACTCAAATTCTCCCAGACCGCGCATTTAATCCACAGCGCCCTAAAACGCCCAGGAAACCCTTCAGAGTTGCTCAGGCTCCCGAACCTGTTGGACAGACAACTGTTCATAACAGCGCCTCGTGTGAACTGGTAGCAATTTTCTGGGCAGGAAACCAGTCAAATCTGATGAAATAAGAGCTCGGGGAAGGCGAGTCCAAGTCCCCGACACCCCGCAGAGGTGGGTCAAGTACGGCGACCCACGGTGCGGACCCCGGGGACCTGCTCCCCTCGAGGGCCAGCCGGGGAGGAGGGACACGAGTTCATCGGGAAACGCAGGGTCGGGCCTTGCACCCCACAGGGCTTGACACGGGGTCCCGCGCCAGCGCCGGGGTCCCGGCCGCAGCTCCCCGCGCTCCCGGGCGGGCGCGCGCCGCTTACCTCGACGGCCTTGCGGGGCCTTGGCGGGGGCGCGGTTCGGCGTCGGGACACCAGCCAAGAAGGCGACGCGGTGCTCTGGGCTGCGCGCGGCTCAGGCCGGTGGCCTCGAGGAGGAAGTGGTGACAGCTCTGCACTTCCCTCCGGCACGCAGACGTGGGGCGCTCGCCGCGCTGCTTTGCATCCGAGGTGCAAGAGGAGCGCCTGGTCGGAGACACAGGGAGAAACAGTCACGGAGGACGCCTCCGAGAGCCCCGCGCCGCTCTGTCCCACTCATCGGTTCGTGCCTCATTTCCCCTTACTTCCCCTCTCAACACCACAGCCTTGAAGAAGAAAAAAAAAAATTTTAATTCTGGGAAAAGTGTGCGCCCCAGTCTCACCTTTCCCTTACGTGCGCTGCGCGCCCCCTTCTCTCCGCAGCGACACTTCTTAGTCGCCCCGATATGTTAGTGGCTGAGGGATTTGGGGCCGGGTGATGGGTCCACAAAAGCCCTAGAACCCAGTGTCTTTCGAAAACAGTCTTCCTAAGTGTTTACTTCAGCCTTTTCTGTGCTTCCTCCTTCGGGCGGGTTGTGCAAGCCCCGCTTTGCGGCCGCGCGCAGCCTGCCCGCAGGGGACGCGGCGTGGGAGTGGCGGGGACGCGGGGTTCGCGGGGTTCGCGCGGTCCACGCCGCTGCCCTGAGTTCGCGGGTGTCTGCTGGAACCCGGGAGAGGGCGGAGGTGCTGGAGGAGGGGCGGGGGAAAGGCGCGCTCAGCGGAGGTCCTTTCTCATCCACCCGAGTGACAAAGCCCCCAAAGCGTAACCACACTCAGTGGGCGGGCGAGGCTGTGGCCTCTCACGCAGAGCGGCTGGAAATCTAAAATGGTGTGATTCCTGCGGGTGGGGAGTGCCGCTTCGGCCCCAGCTATTTAATTTACATATGCAATTACCCTTTGACCCAGAGACCCTACTTCTAAGAAAGTATGACAAAGACGCAGTGATGGAAAGAAGTAATGCCATAGGCACCAGGCCATTCTCGGCCGCCTGATTTTGTGACAGCCAAGGACTGACTGGAAATAGACCCGTGACTATTGCGAGTGGAGTCTCCTGAGAGAAAGTGGGGAGATCCGAAAATACAGAAGTTAAAATCAGTTAGGATTTGTAAATGTGGTTGAATCAACCTCCTCTTCCCCTATACAACTGCCTTTAGGTGTTTGTATGTGGGGAGGTGGTGGAGACGTAAGGATAGAAATTAAACATATAAATTACTTAGGTAATTCCAGAGAGCTCAGTCATTTATTTAAAGAGAAACTAGAATCAATGAGAAACTCTAAGAACAATGAAAACAAGTAGTGAAGGAAATAATTCCATCTCCCATGGATGGTACCTTTTAGTTGGGAGAAAACGAACAAAAAATAACTATCTAATGTCAAGTAATGTATTTTACGGGAAATTTAAAAGCGGGGGATGGAGAGTGATGGGAGTGGGGGTGGGGTCGCTGCGCTAATTAAGGTCATCAGGGAAGATCTGTCTGATGTGTGAGCCAGACCTGAATGCATGGGAGATTAATGCATGAGAGATTAATCCATGTGGATTTGGGAGGGAGAATATTCCAGGCTGAAGGAACAGCGGAGTGAAAGGTCCTGAGTTAGGAGGGCACTCGAGACGTTGGAAAAACAAGAAGGAAGGGACCATTTTGGTTATGGTAGGGACTGTGCTGTGAGCCACGGGAGGCCATTAGAAAGCTCCGAACAGATAGAAAGTCAAGTCAAGTCAAGTCAAGCAGTGACTTTTATGGGAAAGGAAAAGATGTCAGGGAACACCTCTTCACAGGGGCAACCATCCAGGGACTCAGAAAAGCATTCCAAGAGAGGGAAGAGCAAGAAAAGCTCTTGAGAGGACCGTAGAAGGTTAGGAAGAAGGCAATGTGACTGGCACATAGCAAAAGGGCAGGGCAGCGGTAGAGATGGTGACAGAGAGGCAAGGACCAGATCAAGCAGGGCCTTAGGGTCAGCCTTGAGGACTTTGGGTTTTATTTTCTTACGATAGGGAATTATCGGAAGGTTTTTAGCAGCCAGTACATGATTTCAGTTCTGCTGTATGCCATCATGCTGGTTGGTGATTGAACAATCGATTGAATGAGGCAAGGGGGAAAATAGCAGAGATTACTCAGTAAACTGAGGCAATAGTACAGGTGAAAGATAGCTTTGATTAGGATCCTTAACAGTGGGGACGGTGAAGAGTTTGGATTCAAGGTACAGTTTCTAAGGAACCAACAGCGATTGCTGCTGGGCTGGCGTGGGGTTGGGAGTGGCAGAGGGGATTAGGAATTGAGTGTAAACCAGTGCGACTGGAGTCTTAGGAAGTCCTGAGAAGCAAGGCTAGGTAAAGAAAAGCCGATAGGGACGAACTATGGGACCATGTGAACCACATCAAGGGTTGTTTACTCGGCCTAAATGCAAAGAGAGTGTGTGAAATAATATTTTTAACTGCCAGGTGGTGGGATTTATGTTTTAGAAAAACCACTCTGGCTATAGTTTGGGTAACCAATCAGGTGAGGAAAAGAATGGGTGCAGAAAGATTTCTGAGCTAGGCTGGGTAAGAGGTTATGTTGGGTTGGACTCGGTTGGTAGCATTGAAAATGGAAAGAAATGGATGGGCCTGAGAGATATTTAGAAAGTAGTGACGGGAGATTGTGAGGACTGAATATGGGCTGAGTGAGGAAGAGGGAGGAGCTCACGGTGACTCCTAAGAATCGAGCTTGGATAATTGTGGAGGGCACTGCCTTTCCTTAAGATGAGGAATGCTGGAAGAGGACCGTTTGAGGGGAGGGAAAGATGGTAAGTTTTCTTTTTAGCAAGTTGAGTTTGATGAGCCTTTGAGACATCCAGTTGGAGACTTCTAGCAGAGATGGTGCGAGATACACATTTCGAATAATCTACCTACAGGAGGCCACCGATGAGATTGCTTAGGAACTTTATGGATTGCCATCATTCTAAGTAGAGGAAGCTGATCCTGAAAAGGAGACAGTAAGAGCTATAAACGTAGTATTGTGGAAGTCACAAGAATGGGAGGGAGTGATCAGCCATGTCCACATCTGGAGATGTTGAAAGGCATGTAAGATGAAGACTGAGGCCGGTCCGTCCAACTCTAGCACTGTTAGTGACCTTGGAGACCTATTTCAAAAGCATGATGGGGCTGGAGGCCAGACTGGATTGAGGTGTGAAGAGGGTGTCAAGAAATGATGACAGTGAGCAAAATAACCCTTTTGAAAAGTTTGCCTGTGAAGAAGAGGAGAGGTATGGGGAGGCAGTGAATGTGGCATATGAAATGGAGGAAGATTTTCTTTATTTTTTAAAAATGGTTTTCACATAGGAAGACTTCAGATAAGAGCAAGGAGTTGAATATTAGAGAATAGAGATAATTAATGGTGAAAAGTTCTTGAGACTGAGGAAGTGGATAGGGTCCAAAGCAGAAATAAATGAATGAGCCCTTAGATAAGATAAATGAGACCTTTTCTATTTTATCAGGGCAGATAAGGATTTTCTTTTTGAGAGCTGTAAAATAAGGAAGTTCTCATCTAAAACTTCTATTTTCTTTATAAAGTAAGAAGAGAAGTGGGAGTTTCTGCTAAAAGAGAGGTAGGATGTAGGCAGGTCATAGATTTGGGGAGCTGGAGAAAGTTTGGTCATTACAGAGAATCAGAAAGTGAGTCTATCAGAAAAAAGTAATAGGATTTCCAGACAGCCTGGGGGTCTGTTTGAAATTGCTGATTATTATAGAAGTGATTTGCTCAGATCTGTGACTCTCTTGCAGGGCTAGGTTACCTAGGTTTGAAGAATAGTTGGCCAAAATGGGAGTGGCCAAACTAGCCAACTGGAAAGATGGGTTATTGTGGCCAGGAGGTAGGCAGATTATGTTTTGCTTCTGGAGGTAGCAAGATTATGGGTTCTTATATTGCCCAAGGTGTGACTGTGGGCCTGGATGACTGAGGTAATCAAGAGAATGAGAAACCAAGGGGTTGTATGTATCTTCCCAGGTAATTAATTGTTCCAGTCATCAGAATTAGGGTGTATCTTCCAAGGTCATTAGAATTAGGGTGGCCACACAACTTCTTGTTGAGTCTGAGTCATTTGAGAGCACCCAAATGTTCCAGACAAACAGAATGATGACAAAATTTAAGATCACCTTAAAAAAGACTAAGAGTCAGATATCAAGCTTTTGAAATGAGAGATTTTTTTTTTGAATAATTGAGTTTTCTTCTCATTTTCTTTGAAATGAGAATTTATTTCTGGTAAAGACCCAGAAATGGTGTTGCTGGATCTTTCTGTGGTTGTATTTAAATTTTTTGAGGAACCACCATACTGTGTGTCTACTGTCACATTCTCAGTGACAGTAGACAAAGGTCCCCTTTTCTCCACATCCTCAGTAACATTTGTTACATCTTGTCTTTTTGATAATAGCCATTCCAACAGGTGTGAGGTGTTATGCTATTGTTTTGATTTGCATTTCCCTGATGATTATGATGTTGAGCATCTTTTCATATATCCGTTAGCCATCTGTATGTCTTTCTTTGGAAAAAAAATGTCTATTCAAATCTACTGCCCATTTTTAAATTGATTTTTTTTGTCGTTATTATGTGAGTTCTTTACATATTTTGGGTATTAACCCCTTATCAGATATATAGTTTACAAATATTTTCTCCCAGTCAATACTTTGCCTTTTCGTTCTGTTGATGGTCTCCCTTGCTGTGCAGAGGTTTTTAGTTTAGTGTGATTCCACTAACTGATTTTTGCTTTTGTTGCTTTTGTTTTGCTGTCTGATTAAAAAATCATTACCAAGATCTACATCGGTGAGCTTACCACCTATATTTTCTTCTAGGAGTTTTATGATTTCAGGTCTTACATTCAAGTCATTAATCCATTTCAGGTTGATTTCTGTGTATAGTGTAAGAAAGGGGTCTAGTTTCATTCTTTTGCATATGGTTGTCCAGTTTCCCCCAAACTATTTATTGAAGAAACTATCTTTTCTCCATTGTATATTCTTGTTCCTTTGTTGTAAATTGATTGTTTGTGAACCCATATATGGTCTTATTTCTTGGCTTTCTATTCTGTTCCATTGATATATTTTTCTGTTTTTGTGCCAATACCATACTAATTTGACCACAATACCTTTGTTATATAGTTTGAAATCAGGGAGCATGATACTTCATGAGAAAAGTTTTTGTGTTTTGTGTTGTTTTTTTTAAATAAAAAGATGAGTCACTAATGGTCTGCAAGTAAAAATGGGGAACATGGAGAACAGCAAACTCACCCCCTAAACTCTGTCTTCATGGAGTATGAAAGAATACAATTACTTTCTCTTTGAGAAAGCTGTAATGGGAATCACGTCCTCGGTTAAAGCTCTGGAGTAGAGGAACACTTCAGAAATAGCTTCAGGATACAGCAGTGGCAGCGAAAATATCTGAGAGGTGGCAAAGACAATGACAGAATGAACCACAGACAAGGAAGAACACAATATCATGGGATGATGATGTGGGAGAAAATTCCCCAGGTGGCTTCTTCATTGCTGAGGGACTAATGAAGCCGTTTTCTGGGAACATATCTGCAGAGGATGCTGGCTAGTGGCTAGAGAACGTGGGCTATGGGACTGCAGAGAAACTGGGTTTAAATTGAGTTTGATTTTAACTGTTTTACTACACCTTTTTGGCATGTCCAACATGTATTTTGGCTCATTTCTTCCCGGCTAAAGGGAGCTTTCATCTTCTGGCAAGAGACCTGGGTTGATCTGTATCAAGAATCCTGCTACCTTTTTTTGGTATTTGTTTTCTTTTGTTTAGCATTTTTATAAAGTTTTGCCCATTTATTTTATTTGGTTTGTTCTTAATTGTAGGGAGTATTTATTTCTGTTAGAGAGCACTTTAATGCCATCTGTAGCACACTATACTTTGTAAAGATGGTGGCAACCACCTCTCCTCTCCCCAACAAGAGGTGGAGTCCATTTCTCTCCCTCTCCCTTGAATCTGGGCAGGCTCTTAGAACTCAATTGGCTCTTTTAGCCCCGAGCAGTCACCAAGCAGAGTACTCCTACAGAGAGAGAGGCCACCGTGGAGGGGCACTGAGGAATCAGACATGAGGTGAAGTTGCCATCTTGGACCCCAGCCCTGCCAAGCTTCAGAGGACTCCAGCCCCAGCTCTCATCTAAATGCAAATACAGGAAAGACCGGGAGAACTACTTAGCTGAGCCAGATGAACCCACAGAGTCCTCAGAGATAATAATAAATTGCGATGTTAAGCCTCTAAAGTTTGGTGTGTTCACAGATATACTCAAGACACCATCTTAGGTACCTCGACTTCTCATTTTTCTGTCCTGTCCTTTAACTCGTAAGATTTAAACTGTCAATAAAAAAAATAACTCTGCTCATGAAGTCTATTTGAATCATAACATGCATATGTAATTAGTGTACTGTAATGATATGTTATATATATATATATAGTGTATTTATTTCCTCTTGCCTCCCAACAAAATTCTCCCTGGCCTTTGTTCTAGGCCATCCCCTTCCTGCTCCACGCCCCAGCCATCCTCAGAGGGAGGGGTACCAGAAAGGCAGGGGCGGAAGAATAGCAGCAGGAGGAGGATGATGGGAAAGAAAAGAGAGAGCTCAAGAAGACTTGCCAGAGGATTTTGGGTGAGGAACTGAGCGCAAAGCAAGGAGAAAGATGTTTTGGAGACAACTGCTGGATACGAGAGAGGTAGAGAGTGAGAAGAAAGGGTTGGGGAGGGAGGATTTTAAGACTTGGTTTAAAATTAAACTTGGCTGATGGTTTCTTTGCATTAACACTGTGCAGAGGCTATCCCCATGGGAGCCTTGTGTTAGTCAGGTTACTTAATAAGCATTAACATCTGTGAAATACTAAGATATATTTGCATACACTGTGTCACCCCAGGGCATGCAGTCTGTAAAGCAGTTGTCATTGCTACCAAATATCATTGACCAAAAGTACAAAAGGAACAGGAATTGTTTGATATGCAAAGAACAAAATCCATTCAAATTGGCTCAAGCCGAAAAGAAGATCTTGAAGGAAAGCTCTGACAGCTCAATGAACTTGGACAGGAAGTACAGACGGGACTTTCAAACTAGAGGACCACCAGGAAATGTCTCCTTCTCTCTTTTGCTATTCTTCTTAATTTTTTTTTTCTATCGTGGTGAAATATACATGATATGAAATGTATCATCTTAGCTGTTTTTATGTGTACAGTGCAGCGGTAGATCTATTTATAATGTCGTCTAGCCATCACCACTTTCCATATCCATAGCTATTTTCATCTTGTAAAACAAACTCCATACCCATTGACCACTAACTCCCCATTCTCCCCTCCCCCAGCCCCTGGCAACCACCTTTCTTCTTTCTGTTGCTATGAGTTTGACTAAGTATCTCATATAAGTGGAATCAATCATACAGTATTTCTCTTTTCGAAACTGGCTTTTTTTCACTTAGCATAATGACCTTCAGATTCATCCAGGTTATAGTTTAAGTCAGAATTTCCTTTCTTTTTAAGGCTGAACAATATTGCATTGTATGTATATACACATTTCGCTTATCCCTTCTTTCATCAGTGGGCACTTAGATTGCTTCCACATTTTAGCTACTGTGAATAATGCTATGAACATGGGTGTACAAATACCTTTTGTGCTCTTGCTTTCAGTTCTTTTGCATATAAATCCAAAAGTAAAGTTGCTGAATCATATGGTAATTCTACTTTTAATTTTTTGAGAAACTGCCCTACTGTTTTCCACTGGGGCTGCATCATTATACATTCCCATCAACAGTTCCTAAGGGGTTCAATTTCTCCACATCCACACCAACATTTGTTATTTTCTGTTTTTCTTTTTCGTCAATAGCCATCTTAGTGGGAGCGAGGTGGTATCTCACCGTGGGTTTGATTTGTATTTCTCTGATGATCAACATTTTATGTGCTTATTGGTCATTTATATATCTTTTTGGGGGAAATATTTATTAAGTCCTTGCCCATTTTTAAAAATTTGTTGGTTTTCTTACTGTTGAATTTTAGGAGTTCTCTATATATTCTGGATATCAATTCCTTAGCAGATATATAATTTTAAAATATTTTCTCCTATTTTTTGGGTTGACTTTTTACTTTGTGAATATTATCTTTTCATGCACAAAGTTTTAAAATTTTCATGAAGTCCAATCCATCTATTTTTTCTTTGGTTGCTTGTTCCCTTGGTGTCGGAGCTAAGAAACCATTGCCAAATCCAATGTCGCGAAGTTTTGCCGTGTACTTTCTTCTAAAGTTTCATAGTTTCAGGTCTTACATTTAAATCTTTGATCCATCTTGAGTTAAATTTTTTTTTTAAAAGACTGTTCTTTCCCCATTGAATGGTCTTGGCACGCTGTCCAAAATCATTTGTATTTCATTGCCATTTTGATTTTCATTTCCCCAGTGACGAATAATGTTGAGCGTTTCTTAATATGCTTATTTATTATCGGTATGTCTTCTTTTGTGAGGTGTTCTTGTAGATCTTTTGCCAACTTTATCTGGCTTTATCGTATTGTTAAGTTGTAAGCGTTCTTTATTTATTTTGAGAATACTAAATTTTTACTATCCAATTCCTGCTCACGCAGTAACCACCCTAGCTAGGCCTGAAAAATCTCTTCTCCCAGCCCCATTGCCTTTCAGAGTGGTAGCCAATGGCGGCTGCCACCAGTCGGCTTGTGTTTAAAAGTCCGAATTTGGTGAATGGTGGTTTAGGGCTGTCAACGTAAAATGTGGGAAAGTACAGGCTATAAAATCAGTATGTAAAATATTTTCTCTATTAAGAAAGGTCACCCGTTTCATCCAGTGCGGTTCTCAACCCTGGATGCACATAAGAACCACCAGGGGAGCTGTAAAAATACTGAGGTGTTGGTCAAAATCTTAAAAGAATTGTTGATATCAAAACTTCTCTGTTGACTAAAACCATTTGGGACACTGCTACATACCCACCAGAATGACTAAAATTGGAAAGATTGATCATACTGGGTGTTGACAAGGGTGTGGAGGAGATGGAACTCTCATACAATGCGGGAGGTGGTAGAAATGGTACTACACCTTAGAAAACAGCTCAGCCGTTTATTAAAAAGTTAAACACACTCTCACCATGACCGGGCCATTCCACAACTAGGTATCCATCTAAGAGAAAGAAAAGCATATGTTCATCTAAAGACTTGTTATGTGACTGCTTATAGCAGCCCCATGTTGGGAACTACCCAATTGTCCATCATAGGTGAATGGGTTAACAAACTGTGTAATAATTATGTGGTGGAATACTACTCTGCAATAAAAAAAGAATAAACTACTGACCCATGCAGCAATGTCGGTGAATTTAAAATATATATAGCCAGATTAAAAAAAAAAATCCATGTTGTGTGATCTCATCTACATAAAATTCTTGGAAATTCAAACTAATCTATAGTGAGAAAAAGCACAGGGAAAGTGAGGAAAGAGAGAAAAAGGGAGAATTATAGAGGGACACAAGGAAACTGTTAGGAGTGATAAACATGTCTATTATCTTGATTTTGGTGATGGTTTCCCTGGGTGTGTACATATGTCAAAACTAATAGAATAGTACATTTTAATATGTGCAGTTTACATCGATTATACCTCAGTAGAGCTATAAAAAAATAAAGACCTTGCACCTCGGAGTGTTACGCGATTCATGTTTTCAAAAATGTAATTTAAAAAATCTATATATTAAATTTTAGTTAAAATCTTGTTCATCAACATAAAGCAAACTTTAATTATAATGTTATTAATTATAACAAACATTGAGAGAGAAGAATCACTGCTTGAGATTTTTTATAACTCAACATCTTATTGTTGGAAGCCTTGATCTAAAATATACATGAGAGAGAAAATGCAAATGTGGGAAGAAATATGAAGTTAAATACTACAATTTTTCCGGGAGCTCTGTCTACTGTCACAGGGTACGACAAGCTGCTGGATGTTGCAGAGCCTCACAGGTACTTTTGGAAGGTGGTGAATTAATAGGTGTATTTCAACAACACAGAGGGTTTTGTACCAGGACTGAACACACTGAAAAAAAAAAGCACACAGAGTTTAAGAAATGCTAGTGCTACATATTTAAAAAAATTTAGAACACAAACTTACTACAGATCTTGTTCATCCAAATTAAGCTCTTTTATCTCCCTGTTTGACTCCTGGCAATAGAGACCAAGACAAACTCCTCAGTCTAGCTGGTGAATCACCATTAAGAGGAAGAGAAGAATTCTAACTGCTTCCAATTTAAAATAGTTAATTTTCTGTATGTGTGTTTGCATGGCAAGATGATAACAGATGATTAAAGTAAGAAAAAAATGTGCATTAGAATTTATTGTAATTGACCTCATTTAGCATTTTAGAATCTAAAATTAAGATTTGGCAGATTTTATTGGGCATGGAGTCACATTTAAATGCTGGCCATAAACTGCCCAGCTGGATATAAGATCAATACAAATTATTTCCCTAAGGCATATGGATTACAGAAAGGGTCTTATTCAATAGAAGCATTTAAATTATGTTTTGCATTACATTAAATAATTTAATTTATCCTTCTTAGAAATAAAAGAGAACTCAATGACAAATATGCTTGTAAATTTATGATATGATAGTTTGGGCTCTGCATACGATAATAATAACTATTGTTTTTTATTTTCCTTCTGTAAACATTAGCGTTTATGCTCTATGATTAATTTTTTCATCTTTAAACAAAATAAGCAAAACAGAAACAGACTCATGAGACGGAGAACAAACTGATGGTTGCCAGATGGGGGGGGGGGTTGGGAGGCTGGATGAAAAAGGTGAAGTAATTAAGAAATACAAATTGGCAATTACAAAATAGTCACGGGGATGTAAAGTACAGCATAGGGAATATAGTTAATAACCTCATAATAGCTATGTATGGTGCCAAGTGGATGCTTGACTTATGGGGGGGAATCACTTCATAAGTTATACAAATGTCTAACCACTGTGCTGTACACCTGAAACGAATATAATATTGAATGCCAACTATAATTGAAAATATTTTTTTGCTTTTACAACAAATCTCTTTCCTAATCAAGGTATAATTTACATACAGAGAAATGCACAGATTCTAAATGTATAACTTAATGAGGTTTTCTTCCTCTTGATGGTGTTTGTTTCGATGAAGTCTAATGTGTCAATTTTTCCTCTTATAAGTTATTTTTTTGTGTCTTACTTAAAAATCTTTGCCTACCGCATGATCATAAATATTTTCTTCCATACTTTCTTCTAGAAGTTTTATAGTTTTAGCTGCAGATTTAGTTTATTCATATGATTGATCTTAAATTAGTTTTTATGAGTGATGTGAGGTAGAGGTTGAGATTCATTCTCTTTTCATGCATTTACCCAGTTATCAAAGCATCATTTATTGAAAAGATTTTCCTGGTTCAGCTGTGCCATAACTTAGGTGATTGGCTTAACTCTTGGGCTCAGTGGAAAAAGGTCCATTTGGCTCTCATACTACGCTACGTCCCCTAGTCTAATCTTTATAATTATGAGGTAACATTAGGTCTCCTATAATTATTGACTTGTCTCATATTCAATATGTTCAGAACTTAGCTCTTCCTGCTAAGAGTTCCTTCCAAGCTCTCAAAGAAGGGATCTAGGTTCAAAGCCAGTGACTGGCTTGTTTCTGTCCAGGCTGCATGAACATTTCTACTTCCTTCTTTCTCTCTAGGTATTGATTTATATGCAGGCCATAGCTCTCGGTAGTGATTGGCTGAGGCACGCTTTTTTCTCATCTTCTTTTTACCAGAAAGTGTTTTGGTTCCTATTACAGGATGATTTTTTTAACAGATAAAAATCATGATTCTCATAAAATCAACACTTGTCAAGAGTTTTATTTAATTCATTTAATTCATTAATTCATGAAGAAAACTTAAGATGTTACAAGTGTTTCAAAGGAGAATTTAAAGAAACATGTTTATATGCAATAAAGGAGAGCTGAAATGAATTTACAAGTAGATTAAAAAAGACTAGTCTATCCCCAAAGAAAGTGTGAATTACATTTTACCAGACAAAAGTCATTTGCATTTCTGAGGTCGAGAATCATTTGTATTAATACTGGTATTCTACAATTTTCAGAGCTGCAAAACTGCTCACTGATAATGAAACACGGTGGTTATCTGGATGGGTAAACTAGACTAGACAATTTTCATCTTTTTTGTCCCTTTAAAAGTCCACAGTTTCTCCTGACATTTTTTAGGAGGTGAGCCTTGTTCTGTTGTCTGCCAGAATATAACCAGCTATAATTACACTTACCCAGTTTTATCTAACTACCTTGTTGAACTTTTTGTTAAACCGAATACGTATAAAGCAGAATTTCTGATTTTCTCCTAAACCAATTCTCCTCCCAGTCTTTCTCATCTCAGCAAAAGGGATCCCTTCTTCTTGATACCTCAACCCAAAACCCCAAAGCTATCACTGATTCCATTCTTATTTTCTTCCCATTGTCTAAAGCATTAGCATGTCCTTTTGGCTCTACTTCCTAAATATATACCTTTCTTCTTATCTCTATCTTCATCTACTTTCAAGTCACTTCCCAACTGGACTTGTTGTTTACTCCCTTGCCCTCAATTCATTATCCACATGGAAGAATAATTTTTTAAATAAAACAAGTAACATTTACCAATGCTACTATACACCAAGCACCATTCTACACACTTTACAATGAATCATTTTAATACAAATATATGCTATATTGCTGTTATCTTTATTTCATAAATGAGAAAACTGACATATGTGGATATTAAATAACATGTTATCATTCATACATTTAGTAAATGGCAGAAATGGTATTTGAATCTAGGTGGTCCGATTCTAGAGCTTAGACTATTAACCATTGTATATCATGCTTCCTTCAACGCGACAGCTTTATTGTTCCTTGTTCACATTAAATTTAAACTTGTCTTTGCAGTTAGGATAAAATCTGAACATTTTGCCATGACCTCCACGGCAAGATCAGATGCCAACTCAACCTCTCCAAAATCATCTCACAGTTGTCTGTGCCCCCAAAAAACTGAGTCCAAGCCATGCTGGTGCCTTCCTCTCTGTTCCTGAGTGTTGAAGAATTCTTCACTGCCTAGAATGCACATCTTCTTGCTCTTTTCTTGAGTGGCATCTTCTCATCTTTTCAGTCTCAGGTTCAAGATGATAAGCTCCGTAAAGACACAGAGGTGTATCTGCAGTAGGCGGTAAGGGGAGGGTTGGAGGTGGCGGGGGGTGCGAAAGAACAGGGAGAGCCTTCATTTTCTCCAGGCACATCATCCTAAATTGGTGTCTTTGCTGAGAGAAGTCGTGTGAAACATTTCAGTTTAAATACCCATGATCCAACTGCGAAACATCGAATGTCACAAGATGATGTTTTTTATGTCTCCCCCACCCTCCACTGTAAAATGAGGCCGAAAACAATGTCTTAGTGCCCGAACCACAGGGCCGTTTGGTATTTGGCGAGGTTACTTTGAAAACTGTAAGCAGGAGCAGCTGTTAGTGACTTCCGGCGCATGTGGTCTTCCCAGTGTAGTGGTACCTTCCCTTGTGAATTCCGCCAAGGAGGAAGCTGTGTGCCCAGCGTGCTTGGAGAAGCCTTGAAAAAGATGGGTTGCTGTAGGTTCCCCATATATGTGCTACTGTTAATCTAAGCAGGACTTTTTCAATATTTGTTGCTGGAATATTTCAATTAAAATAATTTAATCTACTTTGGAAGCTAAAGGAAAGTCACTAGATAGAAGTAATATATGGCTTAGATTAGAGCGTTATACTATTACTTACATTTAAACATGTGGTTACTATGATGGTTAGTTGAGACAATGTACATAGAGCAATTAAGAAGTACCCAAATAGTTGCTAAACAACCTTCCCCACCCCAAGCAATTAAGTCTTTTCCAGAAGGAAGACCTGTTTATTTACAACACATTTTGTTTCTACTTTCTTTTTTTTAAAACACATCCTCTTCCCTCCAATTTTTCACTTTCTCCTGGGAATCCCTGGCTGTACTTACTCAGGGATCATAATGACCTGGAGAATTGAGTTCACAGGGACCTGCCAAGGGAGCAGAGTTGGATGGGCACAGATGCCACAAAGCATGATGGACAGTTTCTAATGTTAATGCTGTATCTCAACATGTGTGTGTGAGTGTGTGTGTGTGTGTGTGTGTGTGTGAGAGAGAGAGAGAGAGAGAGAGAGAGAGAGACGGTGATTTTTAACTCAGGCAATGTACTGCTTGAAGCTCATTCCTTGATTTTCCATTCCAGCTGCTGTAAATGCTGTTGGAGGAAGTAAATAATACATGGAAGAAGAGAGAAATAAATATCACAGGGCTTAATTATCAAGACTATTAGCGTATAAATAACAAATAAGCAGTATTTTAGTATAAATTTGCATTTAGTATAAATTTGCATGAAGAGACTATTTAGTAACGGATATGATTAAACTACATTGGAGACATGTCAGAGTTCTATTAGTCACACATGTATGATGTCAGTTCACATGAAACTTTACTGGGAATAAGCCATCTGAAAGGCCACGTCCCAATCTGAAGCTAACAAAGGCTTTTCATCAACTCATGACAAAAGAGAGTGTAGATTCTGCTTTCTCTCCTTGTTGATGCCTGGGCCAAGTAAATGTTCCTGTTCCCCTGCCAAGGGGCCACCTCTGTTATCATTCATTTCTTCACTGCCCTCGCTTACTGTTTAGCTCATTTGCCTAGATTCTGAGGCCATTTTTCTCATTATGTGGGTGATGGCGGTAGATACTAGTTCAGTGGTTATGTAGCAATGCTTTTTTGCTTCTGTCTGATAGAGTCATCCCTAAAATCTTTCACTCAGTTTTATAGTCTCTTAGAGCCATTCATCTCTTTTTTCCACTTCTTCTTCAGGAAAAGCAGGTAAAAGTCAATGGAGAGAAACTTTACGGAAACTATGAGGACATCTCTGGTCTTTTTATGGTATATTTATGATCTCATGACTTCTTAACATATTCTTGAAATTCTGACACATGTCAGTTATAATTTTTAATCAATATAAGTGTGCGCGGACTCAGATGCAAGACAAAAACATCAGATTGAATTAAATTCTTCACAGTAAATGAATCAAGATTAAAGTATTTAGCCAAATGATTGTTGGGTTTTGCAGTACTAATAAATAACACCTGTCTTTTTCTCTCTTGAATTCTAAACACACCGAAGGATAAAAGTAGGAATCTGACAATGGAGACATGAAGAACAATTTTGTGATTGTAAGTCTGAACTGGGTAGTTCGATTTGATTTGGGGCAAGATCAACTTCCTAATATTTTCCACAGAAATGAACTCACCTGGTACCAAGCTGAGCAGCTGCTGGTGGTTTTCACTCTGGCTACACATTCAGATCACCTGGGGATCTTTTTAAATACACCATCTACTCAGACCCCCCCACCCTCAGACCAATTGAATCATTGGGGAGGAGTTCGAGTATCAGTATTTCTTAAAAGCTCCCCCAAAGAGCCTCAGTGAATATTGAGACCTCTGGAGAGTTGAGGAACATCCAGCTTGTTAGTTAAAAGGGTAGAGTGGGGAGGAGGGAGCAGAACACAGCCCACCTCAGGGCAGACAAGCCTGAAAACGGGAAAGCAGACGTGACAGTGACATCCTCTCAGTAGAGAAATGAGTGAAGAAATGTCTGGCTTGATGCTTTTTGTTAATTTTGGGAAAATCCCAGCTCTTTTCTCATCAAGTATTGATCCTTTTGTCCTCTTTCCACTCTTTCTGGGACTTTAATTACAGGTTGAAAGTTTCTGCTGTTACACATGTCTCTTACGTTCTTTTCTGTTTTTAATTTTTATGTTTTTTCCTTTCTGTACTTTAATCTTCTGACTCATCTTCTAGTTCACCCTTTTGAGCTATGTAATCTGTTGAATCCAATTAATTTTGTCCAGAATTTCAGTTCTAGCATTTCCATTTGATTCTTTTAAAAAATAGTTTCCAGTTCTCTACTGAGATTTTCCATCTGGTCTAACTTCTTGAAGATATCAATCTTAGCTATTTTTCCAGCTTTATGTGATATAATAGACACATAGCATCATGTAAGTTTAAAGCGTACAGTGTGATAATTTGATACATGTATGTATTACAAAATGGGTACTATAGTAAGGTTAGTTAACACATCCTTTACCTCACATAAGTACTATTTTGTTGTGGTTATGCTGAGAAAATTAAAGCTCTACATTCATAGAATTTTCAAGTACACAATACAGTATTGTTAACTGTAGTCACCATGCTGTACATCAGAGTCCCCAGAACTTATTCATCTTAGAATTGAAAGTTTCTGCCCTTTGACTGACATCTCCCTGTTTCCTCCACTCCTCCATCCCTGGCAACCACCATCCTACTCTCTGCTTCTATGAGTTTGGCTGTTACAGATTCCACGTAGAAGTGAGGTCATGGAGGATTTGTTTTTCTCTGTCTTAACTTATTTCACTTAGCATAATGCCTTCAAGATTCATCCATATTGTCCCAAAAGACAGGATTTGTTTATTATGGATGAATAGTATTCCATTATATATAATAATATATATCATAATATATATTATATAATAATATGATCATTATATATGATTCCAATATGTGTGTGTGTGTGTGTGTGTGTGTGTGTATACCTACACACATTTTCTTTATCCATTCATCCATCAGTGGACACTTAGGTTGTTTCCATGTCTTGGCTATTGTGAATAATGCTACAATGAACATGGGAGTGTAGATATCTCTTCAACATAGTGATTTCATTTCTTTCAAATATATGCCCAGAATTGAAATTGCTATATCATAGGGTAGCTCTATTTTTAACTTTTTGAGGAACCTCCATACTGTTTTCCATAGCGGCTGCACCAATTTACATTTCCACTAATAGTGCAAAAGTTTCCTTTTTCTCCACATTCCTAACCAGCACTTGTTGTCTCTTGCCTTCTTGATAATAGCCATTCTAACAGGTGTAAGGTGACAGCTCATTGTGGTTTTGATTTGTATTTCCCTGGTGATTAGTGATGTTGACTTTTTCATGTACTAGTTGGCCACTTGTATGTCTTCTTTGGAAAAAATCTCTACTCTACTTGGAAAAGACCTCTACTCAGTATTAAACTGAATTGTTTGTTATTTTGCTATTTAGTTGTGTAAGTTCTTTATATATTTTGATATTAACTGCTTATCACATATGTGGTTTGAAAATACTTTCTCTGATTTCTTAAGTTGCCTTTTCATTTTGTTGATGGTTTCTTTTGCTGTGCAGGAGCTTTTGAGTTTGATGTAGTCTCACTTATTGATTTTTCTTGTGTTGCTTGCACTTTTTTTAGTGTCCATAGCCAAAAATTTATTGCCAAGAGCAATGTCAAGAACTTTCTCCTTATATTTTCTACTAGGAGTTTTATGGTTTAAGCTCTTACATTTAAGTGCTTAAGGCATTTGTTTTTGTGAGTGGTATGAGATAGAGGTCCAATTTAATTCTTTTGCATGTGAATATCTGGTTTTCCTAACACTGTTTATTGAAGACACTATCCTTTGCTTACTGATTATTCTTGTCTACCATGTCAAATATTAGTTTCTCATATATGCATGGGTTTATTTCTGGGTTTTCTATTCTGTTCCTTGATCTACCTGTCTGCTTATGCTAGCAATATACTGTTTTGAATACCACAGCTTCATAATATAGTTAAAATCAGGAATATTAACCTGTAAGTTTCTTTTTCTTAGAGTGTCCTTATCTGGCTTTGGTATGAAGATATTTTTGGCCTCATAAAATGAATTTGAGAGTGTTGCCTCACTTTCAATTTTTCGTAGAGCTTGAAAAGAATTGATACCAATTCTTTTATATTTGTTTGATGGAATTCACTCATGAACCCGTCTGATTATGGACTTTTCATTTTGGGGAGATTTTTAGTTACTGATTTAATCTCCCTCGTTATTATTCATCTGTTCAGATTATCTACTTCTTCATGATTTAGTCTTGGTAGATTGTATGTTCCCAGGAATTTATCCATTTTTTTCTAGGTTGTCTAATTTGCGGGCATATGATTGTTCATATAGTCTCTTATGATCCTTTGTATTTCTGTGGTATAAGTTGCAGTGTCTCCATATTCATTTAAGATGTCAATTATTTGAGTCCTCTCTTTTTTTTGTAAGTCTAGCTAAAGGCTTATCAATTTTTTTATCTTTTTAAAAAATAAACAAGTCTTAGTTTCATTGATATTTTTATTGTTTTTCTATTCTCTATTTATTTTTGTTCTGACTTTTGTTATCTCCTACCTTCTGCTAAATTTGGACTTAGTTTATCTTGTTTTTCTAATTCTTTGAAGTGTAAAGTTAGATTGTTTATTTGAGAGCTTTCTTTTTCTTAATGTAGACGTTTAGTGCTATAAACTTTCCTCTTAGAACTGCTTTGGCTGCACTGCATAAGTTTTGGTGCATTACTTTTCTGTTTTCATTGTCTCAGTAAATATTTTGGTTTCCCTTTCGCTTTCTCTTTTTATGCATTGGCTATTTAGGAGCATGTTGCTTAATTTCCACATACTTGTGAATTTCCCAGTTTTCATCTGTTATTGATTTCCAGGTCCATACCACTATGGTCAGGACATATATTTGGTATAATTACAATCTCTTTGGTAAGAAAAGACTTTCACTTGGAGATGGGGTGGGGGGAGGTTTGCTGTGACCCTAGGTTTAGTGGTACGGGTCACCAAGTGCAGGGATGTGCGGTGACACTAGGCTGGGGGGGGGTTGTTGGCCTGTTGGATCAGGCTGTTAGGTTCCACTGCATTAAAAATGGTGTAGTGCTTGCTGAGAGCTGCGGGGGGAGCAGGAGGAGGCCCACGAAGACTGCAAGGGTCGTTGGGGTCCTCAGCAGTGCCTCCAGATCCAGTGGCTAGGGGCCAGAGCAAGCAAAAACAGCGCTGGACCTGGTAGTGGGAAGACACTGGGCTGCAGGGGCCAGCTGCAGGCATCTAGGGGGTGAAATCTAGTGAAATCTGCAAGGAGTTTGTGCAAGCTCTGTTGGCTCTTGGTTTCTTCAGTGACGAAAGCTGTTAGGTTTATTCAAGTGCAGGTCCCTGGGAAACCGTGATCACTCCTGCTATGTGGCTGCTTTTGGTAAATCTTGTTTTTCTTCTTGTTCCTAGCTGGCCTCTGGGTGGAGTGAAACTGAAGTGGGACCTTCGTGCAGTACCCTGAAAGGCTGGGCAAACTGGTAATCCCCCTCTTCCTCTCCCTGTGAGGGAAACTTTTCTAATTGGGGAATTTCCTCTTGGCACTGGGCAATGCCAGCTTGGGGGATGGGATGATGTAAGCAAATGAAGCTGTCTTCCTTCCCTTTTTGTGTGGCTGTTCTCAAGGTTTTTGTTCCACTGTGTTACTAAAGTTTCTCATGTGGACTTCAGAGCTTTCCCAGAGCTGTTTCGTCCATGGATAGCTGTCTAATTGTTGACTCTTATGGGACAGAGGCTAGGGTCCCCTACTCTGTGATATCGGTTACATCACTCTCCCTGATGGATGTTGACATATATGTAATATAAACTGTCATGTGCCACTTAAGTACAGAGATATGTTCTGAGAAATGCATAGTTAGGTGATTTCGTCATTGTGTGAAATCATAGAGTGTGCTCACACACACCTGGATGGTATATATAGCTGACTATCCACCTAGGGCATATGAGACAGCCTACTGCTCCTGGGCTACAAGCCCGTACAGCATGTTACTGTACAAAACAACACAAAATTAAATCAAGAACAAGAGAACAATGCAATCAAGAGATATGGTAAACTCAAAATGTACGTGACTGCTGCTGGTGTCACACAGCATAAATTTTTTTTAATAAATAAAAAGTACACTCTAAAATAATGATAAAAGGTATAGTATAGTAAATACATAAAGCATCATCAAGTATTATGTACTGTACATAATTGTATGTGCTATACTTTTATAGAACTGGTGCTGCAGGTTAGTTTACACCAGCATCACCATAAACATGTGAGTGATGCATTGAACTACAATGTTACAATGGCCGCGCTGTCATTAGGTAATAGGAATTTTCGGCTTCATTAATATCTTATGGGACCGCCGTTGCATGTATGGTCTGTCATTGACCGAAACGTCAGTATTCAGTACATGACTGTACGCACACACATTATAATATGGAAACACAACAGGAAGCATCCATAAAGTTGGATCCCTTTCTCATACTATATTCAGAAATAGTAAAGATTTAGTATTAGAAAACAATAAACGAGTAGAATAAAATTTTGGAGAGCAAATTTTGGAATAGGGAAATCCTCCAAACAGACCAAGAAACCTAATAATCAAAGAGACAGATATGTTTTTTACACACACACACACACACACACACACACACACACACATATGAATTCACGGCAAAACTAATTATACACTAAATAAATAAAAAGGCAGACTGGAAAATCTATTTCCAATGGATATGACAGACAAACTGTTAATTTCTGTAATAATAGTTTCTCTGAATGAGAAATAGAAAACATAAAAGGAAAGAAAGGGCAAAAGTGATTCATAGAAGATAAAATTTAAACAACCAGAAAATATATGAAAAGACACTCATACTTGCCAAAAGTCACGTTGGTGAAAGTTAGACAAAGAGTTGACTGGTCCGAGGCGAGCGTTCATACCATTTAAGTACATGCTATGCTTTTTGTATGTTATCAAAATGGAAGCTTTAAGGATGGATATTTGTTATCTCAAATGTTATTACATAATTTCTTTGAACATCTCAGTGCTGGCTAAGTGCTTTCATAAAATCATTTCATAAAATGATTTGTAGAAAACTTATGTTTTCTATAGCTCCTCATGTAGATTTTTTATTTTTAAGAAACCTGTGTGGGATAATGAGATTTTTATTAGGAAAATACTTAGCAAGTTCCCATATTATTTTTTCTCCTCCCCTAAAAGACCTATTTAAAACTATAAAGTTAATTTAGCTTTTAGGCCCACTTAGTTACTGATTTTTCTATAGAACTGGTTAGTAAGTGAATAGCTATATTCTATCTCTAGGTATTAGATAAAATCTTTCACTCTCCTTTCTGAGATTGTGTGATTTCTTTGAGCCAGACCTGTCCGATAGCAGTCAAATGTCGAGCCATGTAGTTATACAACAAAATTTTGTGAATTTTGTGACTATGAGTAGAAAAAGGGAGTGAATGTTAGTATATTATCATTATATGTTAAATTAGTCTTCCTAATTCATTTTCCAAACTCTCTTTAATTTTTCTTTTTTTCCAATATTTTCTGTGTGTTTTCTTCTTTCTTTTCTTCCTCCCTCCCTCCCTCTTTATTTCTTTTCTTTTCTTTTCTTTTTTCTTTTCTTTTCTTTTCTTTTCTTTTCTTTTCTTTTCTTTTCTTTTCTTTTCTTTTCTTCTCTCTCTCTCTCTCTCTCTCTTTCTTTCTTTCTTTCTTTCTTTCTTTCTTTCTTGATTTCATAAGAAAACCATTCATTTATGAATAAAAAACAAACATCCTATGTTTCATCAGATTAGTCACTCTCTGGAGAAGAGCCTAAGTAAAAATATACACATACAAGTGCACATACCCTGCCCACACACAGGTACACAAATAAACACATAAAAAAGTTGTGATCTCATCCTTCTCCTCTAAAGGCCATGATTAGCTGCCAAGTTAGCATATTCTCTCTTATGGTTAATGCAATTTTGTGAATATATTTGGAAACCCCAGGCTAAGTGGCATTGTGCCTTAAACTATGCTTGTGTGTGGAATTGAAAAACACATAGTTTTTACATCAAACTCTAGTGCTTTTGATTTTCAGAAGTATCTATTAAATTTTTATGTTCTAAATTCATAAGTAATTTAAGGTTTTTGTACATGCAAATAAGTGAAGAGCCTAAGACTTCATGTTGGTGCATAGGTAGAATGCTTGGGAGACTTAGTATTTCGTGGTTTCCAAAATAAGAAGTCATGTTATTAAAACTGCAATTTTAGATTCAACACATAGCCTTTTCACAGTGCTCCAGCTGGAATGAAAGATAGCCGACCATTATGCGGGAAACGTCATTATTGTCCCTGCTGTTACAGGAAAAAATGACGTCCCATCTAAGGATGCACTAGTGCCACAATTGGAGCTGGCAAAGGGACGGAATGTGTCGAGATGCTAAAGAGCCAGCACACAGGTGTTGCTGGTTTGTGGCAGAAACTCACAGAACAATGGCAAATATTGGTTAGCCGGCAGTGAGCTACTCTAGACCAGCCAAAGAATACATAGGAATCGGGGTCGTGTACTTTTTGATGCTTTGAAGGAAATGTCATTCCCTACCTTGCAGGAGGACATCCAGCGTTATGTTGAAACTCATCTTCAGGGACTACAGAACCGTGCGAGAAATCATCCCTAGAAGTCATAATCTCCTCAGAAAGATGATGCAAAAGTGACTAATATTGAGGAAAGCTCCCTTGACAGTGGCCTTTGTGAAAGTGATGACTTTTACAATTTTTAAGAAACCATCACAGTGTGAAAAACGCACTCTACGCCCTGCTGTTTTTTTTCCAATATCTGAATGTTCCACAAACATGGTTCAGATTTGTTAGATGAAATGTTATAATTAGTGATTTAAAAATACCTCTATAAGGCACTGAGCTGAATTCCCTAAAATTGCTGAGGTGATTATGACTTTTAAGTTCAGTTTTATTTGGGTAAATGTAAATATGTTAGTGTAACATATTTCAGATTAACTTTTAAATGGTTCATAATGAGCAACTGGAAAAATTTTATTTGTCAAAATACACTGGTAAAGATAGTGTAATCTAAATAACCCCTTATGTGCAGATTTGCAGACAGAATATATCTAAGCTCAGTATTCCCAGTTCAAAATTTCTTTATCGTTCTATAATTAATGAGAAAAGTATATAATTTCCTCAAAGTAAGATGACCAAATCAACATTATAGTGTCCTTATACTGTTTCCGTTTTTGTGACTCACAATGCGATTATTATACTTTTAAGAATAAAGATGAATGCATTGATTCTTTAAATATATGTGAAAGGGTAAAATGCTGACTACTCCAGGTAATCTATTTATAAAGTGTCTATTTTTCATAACAATGCAAGAAAAGATAATGATAGGCCCAGATTTGATCATTTGAGGCTTTTTCAAACATATACACACTCTCACGAACTCAAACACACAGGCAGTTAATTCTTGCTCAGTTGCATATGAATCAGTAAATTTCTGGACTTTTGCGGGGAAATTCTAGTTCTAAATTGCTTTCTTTTTACTTCTCAGTATTCTTTTGGGAATTCCTCAACATCTGCCTGTGAGTTCTTAGGAAACACAAAGATATTTTAATAGTTACCAAGGCAGGATGTAATTTAGAAGGGAAATTAGATGCAAAGGAATTAATGCCTTTGAAATCCAAAATAACTTGAGTTAGACTGTTTGGGTTTCTCAGATGCTTCCTTTAATTAATACAAGTAACTTACTCCGCTCAAAAAAATGTTAGGTTGAGTTCTCTGATTGAGCAGGAACTCCCTCATGGTTGATGGCTGGAATTCATCATTAGAGTTAAATTTGATTTCATTTTCTCCCTGCGGCCAAGTCTATTTTCCAGTGATAGAAAAGAGGAGTGAAGAGTGTGGTCCCTAAGAATCTCCCTTTGTGGGGCGAGCTCACTGAGCTGATGGAAGTGACTCAGGGAGCTTCTGCTTTCTCCTCCTACTTCAGAGCCAAGAGTAGGGGCCTCTGCTTTTTTATTACTCCTTCCCATCATTAGTTGCTAGGAAGAAAGGAGACGATTCAAGGTGGAAGATTGCAAATGCGAGGGAGGAGTGAATATTTTGATTAACAATGAGAAGTCTGAGAGAGGACTTGATAATCATCTTAAGTTTATGAAAATTTTTAATGAGATGTGGATTGGAAAAGTTGTCGATTGAACACAGAGGCCTGAAAATGTGAGCGTCTAGGCTGACTGATGCCTTGAGGTTCCTGTGGTACTTGTCCCTTTATCAACAAATGACCTGGGAGTTACCTGACTATGCAAGTCCTTTCTGGGAGTGGACAGCTAATATTGTTTACACCTGTAACCTGATCAGTTAGGTTGTCCAGTGGGTCATGTCTATAGCTTTTGGAGTCCTTCCTGAACTTGGAAGTATATTTGCCTTTGATTTGTGATATATTTGAGAGTTTGTTGGAATTTATTGTATGGTAGCTCACAAACAAATTTTTCTATGAAAATGTTGGTATTTGTGGTTTAGAAGTTTCATTGTTTTTGGTTTTGGTTTGGTTTGGTGTGTGTGTGTGTGTGTGTGTGTGTGTGTGTGTGTGTGTGTGTGTCTATGTTTTTCCCCCCTCCCCTTAGGCTAGTCATCTTTTAGACTAGTTAATAGCTTTAGAAACATTTAGTTAAAAAGAATAAAACTAACAACAACAAAAAGGAATGTGAAAGAGTGAAGAAAGTTTAAGGGACTTCTGGGACATCAATTCAAGAAGGATTAAAGAGAGAAAGCGACAGAAAGCTATTTAAAGAAATAACAGCTAAAAACTTTTCTAACCTAGGGAAAGAAACAGATATCAAATCCTGGAAACTCAAGGTATACCAAATAAAACTAATCTAAAGAGATACATTGTAATTAAGTTGTTAAAAGTTAAAGAGAGAATCTTTTTTGTTTAGTTATTTTTAGGCGAGGCAACCCTTGGTTGACCTCACAGATTGCAAGGACCTTGTCAGTTTGCAACCTCTTATTTTTAAGTTTATTTTTTACGCCTATAGCACCTGGTCTTCCTAGGTGGCCTCCCATCCAAGTACTAACTAGGCCCAACCCTGCTTAACTTCCAAGATCAGACAGGATCGGGCTTGTTTAGGGGTAGCATGGCTATAATCCAAAGGAAGAATCTTAACAGCAGCAAGAGAGAATCCGGGTGGTGGGAGGAGGAGGAGGCAGTGGCGAATCCCTATAAATGGCACCGAAGCAGGACCTGAAGCCTAAATTCCAGGAGGGTGAGCGAGTGCTGTGCTTTCCTCAGCCTCTTCGCTATGAAGCAAAGTGTGTAAAGGTTTCCATAAAGGACAAATAAGTGAAGTACTTTATTCGTTACAGTGGCTTGGCATAAAAATTGGGATGAATGGGTTCAGAAAGCAGACTACTCAAGTATGTGGACACCAATCTGCAGAAACAGGAGGAATATCAAAAAGCCAATCAGGAGCAATACGCAGGGGGGAAGATGAGAGGGGCTGCCCCAGGAAAGGGGACATCTGGTCTGCAGCAGAAAAATGTTGAAGTGAAAACAAAAAAGAACAAGCAGAAAACACCTGGAAATGGAGATGGTGGCAGTACTGGCCTCCTCGAAAGAAAAGAGCCTGGGTAGATCTGACTGTTGTGAACGAGGAAACATTCATGAACGGAGTCGAAGTTAAAGTAAAGATTCTCGAAGAACTAAACATCGTGGCTTGTTGATGACAGAGACCTAATTACCCGGCAGAAACAGCTCTTTTATCTTCCTGCCAAGAAGAATGTGGATTCCATTCTGGAGGATTGTGCAAATTACAAGAAATCGCCAGGACACACAGATAATAAGGAGTATGCTGTTAATGAAGTTGTGGCAGAGATAAAGGAATCCTTCAGTGTGATGTGGGGTGCTCAGCTACTCTACAAATTTGAGAGACCTCAGTCTACTGAAATCCTTGCAGATCACTCTGATGCAGCCACGTCCCAGGTCTGCAGAGCGCCACATCTCCTGGGATTATTTGTACAAATTGGAGCGATGTTGGCCTATACACCTCTAGATGAGAAGAGCCTTGCTTTATTCCTGAATTATCATCATGATTTCCTTAAACACCTGGCAAAGAATTCTGCAACTTCGTTTAGTGCCAGCGGCTATGAAGTAGCTCCTCCTGAGTACCATGAGAAAGCTGTGTTTGCTTTCTCAAGCCGTTGAATGGAAAAAGCAAGTGTAATATACAACATTACAGAGTATTAAAAATACCATGTTTCAGGAAAAAAATAAAAAGCAGGAAGAGAAAATCAACCTGTTCCATACAAGGGATCCCCACGAGAATATCAGTGGGGATATGTCAGCAGAAGCCACGAAGATCAGGAGGGAGTGGGGTGATATAGTCAAAACGCTGGAAGAATAAAATTGCCATTCAAAAATACTCCACTCGGCAAAGTTGTCCTTTTGCATTGAAGGAGAGAGAAAGAATTTTCTAGATAAGCAAAATTAATTCATCACCACTAGACTGGCCTTATAAGAAATGTTAAATTTCTTTAGGCTGAAATCAGATGGAATATTACTTGTTTAATTGGAATTCACTTAAAAGTATAGATGCTATGCAGGTTATTTCCTTTCTAAAAAGGTGGCTCCAGGTGTCTCGGCATTGCTGAGAAGGAGGCCATTCTGGATTGTGTGGTGGTAGCTATCTCTGCAATCGTGAAGTACAAGAATGCTAGCCTTGTCAGGTGTGTGAAGGGACTTCTGCTCTCCTGTCAGTGACGTGGCTTCTTCAGAATCTGGTGGAAACCAGCTTGCCACGGCCTGGCCTGCAGATAGCAAGTCACCCTCTGCCAAGTCTTCTGCTCACATCTATTCTGGGCTCAACCCCAAGATTAAAGGAAAGGCACCCTGTCCCATAGCATCCATTGAGGATAGTGGACTGGTATTTTGGCCACGTGGGTTACTGGGAACTTGACCTCAATTTTGCTATAGAACAAAATCGCAGAAATGTTCTCCACATTTCCTTAAAGTTAAATAACAGTGAGGAGGAGTTTGAGATCAGAGTTTGGACTATGCAGCCTGATGGAACCATTGCCAGAGGACTGTTGTCAGCAGCCGGGGCCAAGTAAAGCCGGCCACACCCTTGCATCATACCTCGGGAGCACTAATCGGTTTTGCAGTCATGTGTATTTCACATACCACTCAGCTTGTTTTAATTGTCTCATGACCCAGGGCGGTGGCCATGAGTGCACAGATGTCAACAGTGATGCAATACCAAAGTAACTATTGTCTTGTGTTAAAAATGAGCTCTGTGCTGACCCATACACAATCAGCTCGTCCCATGATGGGAAGGCTCGAGAGTTCATCAAAGCTGGCATCACCACATTTGTTGTCTACCAAATCCTGCATCCCACAGGTCCACAGTTATCCACGAAGGGTTCTCCTTCATCTCTTATAGCAGCAAGAATGGAACCAATGTGGGACTGATGAACATATGCAAATCTGGTGTAAAATACTCAGACACATCACTCTATCTCTGGAGCAGCCAGGTCAAAGCTGGAGCTCTGATGAGCTGTGTGAGATTCTCTCCCTCACTCAGTGCCCTGTGTGGTATTTTGGAGATAGCTCTCATGCGAATACGTTTAGCTTCATCTGGATCACATCAACAATTCCTACTGCTCTTTCAGCCGCCATTTTCAAAACAGAATTGCCTACTGGGGCTGTCGGGAACAAACTGTTGTATTTCAACCTGCCTAAAACCGATGAGAAACAGATACAGCTGGTTTCTTCCAGATGACCTGTTCAGAAGTGTTTTAGGTTTACTACCAAGGGCATTGCTCACATTACCTTTAATCTAAAGCTGTTCCATTCATGTAATACAATTTAAATTACTTTAAATCAGTTGGTTTGTGATGACATGCAACCAGCCACAATTGCTCAGCAGATTGGTAGTCAGATGCCCGAGTGAAACCATCTGGGCTGGTGTAAGTTTCTGTTCTTCTTTTGAGGTTTACAAAGGCACCATGATCTCTGTTTCTCCTGAAATGCATGCAGAAGGACCATTCAGGTGGGTCAGGAGCATGGCCTCAGCATATCTCTTTTCTGGATTGTCTCCTAACTTCCTTGGAGCATATTAAAATTTGATCAATAGCTCTTGGGTTGTCCTGGAAGAGTACCATCCAGTGCTTCCATATTGTGAAACCAACATTTAGAAGACCTGTGCTATTGAAGTGTATTTGAATTTTGAGCTGGCTCAATACCATAAAAAAGATCTACTCTATTTTTAATCTACACAGAACTTTATTTTATTTATAGTCTTATTTCTTGCGGGTCGGAGTTAGAGTTGGATTAAATATAAAATCAAATTTTAAATAGTTATTTTAGTAAATTCAGGACTTTCTTAAATTTATTGGACAAGGTATATTATTAAGTCAATGACACTGAAATTTTGTAGATTTAACTTCAGCTTACGTGAGCATGTGCCTGTTTTGGTTTACACAAATCTCCTAAGAACACCTAAGACAAATTAAGATACTATGAGACAAATTGTTTGACACTTCTCACTTAAGTTAACTAAGTAACAATAATAAGGCTTTTAATGAATTAAAGTTGGAGCTAATGATGAAGTTAAACATCTAAATGTTGAAACTATCAATCATTTATGTTGAGTTTTATTGATTTTTTCATCACATTTATACTTGTGTTCTTTTTTTTTTTTTTTTTTTGCTTTTTAAGACTATTTTGGGCTTTCTTTAAAACATTTAGTTATACTTTACTTACTCCTTGTTCTTAGAACCTTCACGAATTCTTATCTTTTGTCATTTGTCTTTACGTGTACTTTATTTCCTTTGCATTTTGTCCTCCCTACAAGTCAATCTTTAGCAGCTAATGTATAAAGATGATCATAATTGCCATGCTTTCTTCTTTCTACTGATTCTGCCCTATACAATTGCGTTGCTTCTTTTAAAAAGTTATTAAAAATCACAAATTTGTCATAAGGGAAGGTCTAGGGAAAAATGGGTATCCAGCTTAGCCATGTACAGGGTCAGATTGTTTGAGCAATCTGATGTCCTTCACAATTGTTAGGGAGCATCCCTATTGGCACCTCCAGAATCTGACTTGTTTACTGTCGTATTGGTACTTAGGAGATCAGTAAAGTGCCTTGTTTCTAGCCTCTAACTCAGCTAATGAACAAAGAAAGGCATACTTCATGTCTCGAGAATAGTCAAAGGAGCTTTTTGTGACAGACTGAAATGTTCAATATCAAAGCCAAGTTTAAGAATTCTTTGTTGTTTCAGCTATGAATAACCAAAAATCTCAATGCCACTCAGTGACAATGGGTTGAATAACTTGGATGTATAAGAGGGAGCCTTGTGTCTTTTGTGTGGCTCTGAAATAAAGCCTTGAGACAGAATTGAAGGGCCGATCAGTATAAGTCTCTAATCTAGGAGCCCATGATTCTGAAGCTTACTGCAGATGATGCACTTGGCTCTGTGTGTGGCTGATTTTCAGCCACATTAAGTAGCTTGCCAGTCACATTTGACATCAGTTAGGAGCACACACAGTCCATAAACTTTAAAGCCACCAAAACTATGAATTTTTAAAATGTAAAAGATAGGACTATAGCATGTGTCTGAGTTAGTTTACCCTCAGGGATTTTTTTAAAATTATTATTTAAAAGACATAATCATTATCTTTATAGTGGTTATTTAAATTCTGACATGCAAATATTTCTTAGTGCTTCTAATGCAATATTTCCTATTCATATATTTAATCCTATAAAAGCTAGTTTGAGTTCAGGTGGTCACTGGTTAAATATATTTCAATATTCTTAACATTTTAGTACTGGAGGGCATTTATAACTGTTTATACAGTAAATTATTTGTTGAAAGATCAAGGATGCTAGGTTATGCACGTTATGCATTTAAGTGAATTCAACTGCTATACATAAGAATTAAAGTTACTTAAGGAATAAATTTTTTTCTGAGGTTTCTAGTTCATTCAAGTATACCTTTGTAGCTGATTGGTGTCAGCTCGCGCTGCCATAACAAAGTTTGAAAGATGGGTGATTGAAACAACAGAAATTTACTTCCTCACGGTTCTGAAATGGAAGTCCATGATCAAAGTCTCAGCTGATATGGTTTCTGGTGAGAGCTCTCTTCCTGGCCTTGTTGCTGTGTCCTCAAATGGCTTTTCTTTGGTGTGTGTATGCAGGGAGTAGGGTATGGGAGAGAGCTCTCTGGTGTCTCTACTTATAAGAACACCAATCCTATCAGATTGGGGCTCCACCCTTATGACCTCATTTAGCCTTAATTATTTCCTTAAAGGTTGAATCTCCAAATACAACCTCACTGGAGATTAGGGCTTCAACATATGAATTTTGGGGGAACACAGACAAAAGGTAAACTACTGTTTATTTCATGGCAGCTTGATGGAACTTTCACATATGGTTGAGAGAATTGTCTTGTGAGATACTGTCATAATTGATGTTTGAATGATGGGCATGGACATACCACAGATTAATGTGAAGTTGCTTTCCTTTTCTTTTTTTTTTTAGATATTGAGACCTAATGGAATAATATTAATATGATTCTTTTATTGTATGTGAGCTAATCAACATTAAAAACACTACGATATGACTTATTCCCATCACACTTCTAATAATCATTTGTTAAACACTTAGCATGTGCCAGATGCTGGCTAAAAATCGTCTGTTTACTAATCTTCACTGTATTAGGTAGGTAGTATTTTACCCTTCATGGTAGTCTAGAGAAGTGAATGACTCACCAAGTTCGTGAGGGCCGTTCTGGCAGAGGCCTCATTTTAACTCCAACTATTTCAAAGGTTGTGACCTTTTCTTACATCACCTTATTTCATAATAAAGGTTATATGTCCAGGGATGTAATAGAACCAAAGGAGTTACTACATTGTGTTTCCTCTACCTTGTGATTCTGGGCTACTTCCTCTTGTTTTTTTTTTTTTTTTTTTTTTAACTTGACATTATAACCATAAGAACACTCTCTTCAACAAACAACCAATACTGAAGCCCCTACCTATTGAAATTCAAGAAAAATTTTAAAAAGAAAGACTTTCAAGGCACTACTTTGAGAGCTGTATATAAGACTTAAAGTTATACCTTGTAGCCTGATTATAACTTAAATGATAGTATTAAAGTAAGTCAGGTCAGACTGTATTTTTCAGGGCAAGCTGGAGTTCGGCCTGAATGCCTTGATGATTACTTTCAAGTAGATCTGATTGTGAAATTTCAGTGCTTTACTTTCCCTTACATAGTATACATTAATGACTTCTGAAACCTTAAGTCAGTGACTTCCGGTATCGGGTAGTGTTTCAGGGCTATAATGCTGTAGCATGGGAGTTCACATCAGGATTTACCAACAGTTATGTGTCAAGCAGGAAGTGTCAAATGAACTTCATAAAGCATTGAGTCAGCAGGTCCCAGAGCAAATGCTGGCCACTGGGCACAAATGTGGACTTCTGATATGATTTAAGACAGCTCTAAGGAAATGGGAAGATAAAAATAAATTAGAGAAGGACTAATTGAGTTCCACCCAGCTCTTGACCATGCCTGCCCCGGGCTGACTCTCTGTAAACTTGGCTGTACTAACCGAGGACAGTGCAATGCCACTTCCTTAATTTCCATTAAAATCAACTTGGTCAGAGAAAGGTCTCGCTAGTCCATTTTCTTTTGTTTCATAATCTAGTACTTTCATTTCACCAGCAATGTGAAGACATATTTCACCTTAAAGTTAAATGTGATAGTATGTACTTGCTGAAGGGACACACACACACACACACACACACACACACACACACACACATTGCAAATGCATGAAGTATCTTATTCCAATTTTATTTTATGCTGAATTGGATACATGTTTTGGCGTTTATTTCAAATGACAGTTAATTAAAATTTGAAAGTAAACTATCACATAAAGTTACAGTTTTTTCATTGCATGATACTGATTCAGCCATTTCAGAATTTTCCTTTGTATTTTTCTTTTTATAATTGTTTGCTAGAGATTTCGACATTTTAATACTGTGTTAAATTTGCAAAACTGAATTTAGATAGCACTGCACTGATATTAATACACTTAAGGTTGTAAAAGTAATTGAACTCTATTTCAGCCTTGTGTTGATACAACTAATTCAAAAAGAAAATGTTAACTATATCCAATTGCATTAAAATAAGGCAACTCTTGTATCAGTAAGGGGTCCAATTAGGAGACATAAACCACACTAGTAATTTAAACAAGGCAAATTTAGTGTAAAGATGGTCTTAGTCAATTCAGGTTGCTATAATAAAATACTGCAGACTGGGAAGCTTATAAACAAGAGAAATTTATTTCTCACAATTCTTAAGTCTGGAAGTCCAAGATCATGGTGCCAGCATGGTCAAGTGAGGGCCCATTTCTGGGTCACAGACCTCTCATTGTATCCTCATATAGCATAAAGGGCAAGGGAGCTCTCTGGGTGTCTCTACAAGGGCATTCATCTCGTTCATGAGGGCTCAGCCTTCCTCACCTAATTACCTCTTCAAAGTCTCACCTTCTAATAACATCATACTGGGTCTTAGGATTTCAACATATGAATTTTTGGGTAACACAAACATTCAGATTGTAGCAATTAACTCAGAAAAGGTGCATAATTACTAAAAAGGGTAAAACAAAATTGCAAAAAATATAGCGATAGCAAAGGTAGGGAAGAGCTTCTACCTCTACGGCTAAGGTAGAGAATCTAAGGAAGGAACAAACTTGTAAGAAGGCACCCCTACCCCAAGATGGATATTCCAACCTTTTTGGAGAGGCTACATCTCTAGCTTACTAGATGCCCATGTGGTTCCTGAAGTGCCTCAGACCTGAGCTGGTCTGAATCTGTTGGACTGGGGCTGGTGAGCAGGAAGTTGCCTGGCCAGGGTGCCAGACAAACTTGTTGAAAGGTAAGCATGAGTCATTTCTCATATGCCACTGGCAGCCTCACCATTAGAGTAGGAAGAGCAGTTTACTAGAATCAGAAAAGTTCTCTTGCAGGATCCCATCCATGCCCTCTACAGAAAAGCTTCATTTTGTCCTAGTAGGCAAAGAAAAAAGGTTTCCAAGGTCTGTCTCCACTGTCACAAAGCACTGCAAAGGAAGGGTGAATTCCACAGTGAGATATCACTTCACACACATTAGGATGGCTGTCAGAGTCAAAAAGATGTCCAAAAGACAGATAATAACAAGTGTTGACAAGCGGGTAGAGCAACTGGAACTCTCATATATTATTGGTAGAAATGGAAAATGGTGCAGCTGCTTTGGGACAGTCTGGAAGTTCCTCAAATGGTTAAACATGGACTTACTGTACCGTCCAGCATTTCCACTCTTAGGCATATACTCCAAAGAAATGAAAATATATGTCCACATGAACACGTACATAAGTATTCATAGCAACATTGTTCATAATAGCCAAAAAGTAGAAACAACCCCAATGTCTATCAATTGATAAAAGGATAAATAAAATGTGGTATGTCCATACAATGGAATGTTATTCAGCATTGAAAAGGAATGAAGTACTGATATATGATACAGCATGGATAAAAGTTGAAAATACTACGCTAAATGAAACCATCCAGTTACAAAGATCACATATTATATGATTCCATTTATGTTAAATGTCCAGAATAAGCAAACTATAGGACAAAATGTAGATTAGCTATTGCTTAGGGATGGAGGATTGGGAAGTGGTGGCTAAAATGTATGAGGTTTCTTTTGGGAGATGAAAATATTCTAACACTGTGACAATGATTGCAAAACTGAATATTCTAAAAAACATTGAATTTCACTCTTTAAGTGGGCAAATTTTATGGTATGTGAATTGTATCTTAATAAAATGTTTTCTTTTTTCAGTATTAAAAAAGGATGAAATTAGAACTGAGAAACAATAAATCGGTAATTGGCATAAATCTCAAAAGACTTTGGACAAAAGTATAGCCATTTTACTATGTTAAATTTTAAAGCATTTAAAAAATGAGAAGCTGACAAATATATCCGAAGGCTGGAGAGGTTAAGTGAGTTGCTCAGAACATGATTTTCCTGACTCCCAGTCTATTGTTTGTTGTACAAGATAAATATATTTTTTGTCTTTCCTTTTTCTTTTTTAAAATTTATTTAATTTTTAATTAAATTTATTGGGAGTGACATCAGTTAATAAAATTATATAGATTTGAAATGTACAGTTCAATAATGCATCACTCGTATATTGTGTGTTACCACCAAAAGACAAATCGTTCACACCACATATTTGACCCCTTTTACTCTTTTTACCTCCCCCCTTCCCACTTCCCTCTGGTAACCACTAAACTGTTGTCTGTGTCTATGAATTTTTGTTTGTTTGTCTTGTTTGTTTGTTGCTTTTAGTGTTATATCCTGCATGAGTGAAATCATATAGTTCTTGACTTTTTATGACTTATTTTGCTTAGCATGATAATCTCAAGATCCATCCATGTGGCTGCAACTGGAAGAGTCTATAGGAAAGGATTCTAACAACTCCCATCTTTCCAAAGAGAGGTGCTCTCTGAGAAGTGTGTAGCAGAACTTTTTTTTTTTTTTTTTTTATCTCTGACTTACAGGTATTAGAGGGGCAATGTATCAAATAACTTATTAAGATGAAAAAATACAGGTCTGCGTGTGAATACAGTTTCAGGTCCAGCTATGAAAAATAGCAGATTGGAAAATATATTACCAATCTGAAGATGAAAGGACTGTTGATGGAATGCAGGTAGCATTTTGAATTAAATAACCAAGTTTTTGAGTTTTGATAAATGTTGACTCTTTTCTTACTAGAAGAGAAAAACCATTTCTTGGGTGTAGTGTCTTTACACATTAAACTTCCAAGACATAAATCAATGCAGACACAATTCTAGATCATGCTTTAAATAGCTTTTCTCCAATAATTCACATCAAAGAGTGTTTAGTTATAAAGTTTATGTTTACCTGTAGATGATATGTAATGTTTTTCTCATTTTCACTATATCTTTAGCACTGTCTCTTTCTTCTATCACTTCCATTTTGACAAACTAGGAAATACAAACCATATGATACAATACTGTAGTAATATTGCTCTAAGTACATAGATTATTGTTGTAAATAGAGCATTTCCTTCCTTGAACAACAGAAATGTCATAATTAACAAAGTTTTTGTTATATTTTAGAGGTGAACCTTCCTGAAACATCCTGAAAGTCAAAAATTTATTTTTAGTTTTAAAGGAAGAAAATATACACATTTCATATTAATGAGAGGAGATATATATTTTAAAATAAATTTTATGTTTTTCTAAATGGTTTCAAATACATTGAAAATTTCAGTGTATCATCCAATGTTATCTTTTTAAACTGATTATAATTTTTAGAGTTTGAGTATTCTCCAATGGAATAACTCTCATGCCATATTAATAAAATATTCAGAAATATTAAAATATGAGTTTTGAATAACATTCTAGCTAATAAATCAAAGTTTTAAAATTCAATAAAAATATTAGGCTGCTTTGTAATTTTGTCATATGAGTTTTTTTTTTTTTGGATCGGGAAAATTATGTTATAAAAGGTAGGAAGCTCCTAGGTTTGTCAGAATAGTTGGCAATAGTTTTCATTCCCATCATTTGAGGCCGTGATTTATCCAGACCATAAGCTCCTTGAGGAAAAGATTATAATGGGTCAACTGCTATGATGGTAGATATAGTGAGAGAGACCCAGGAATAATTTCTCTCGATTGACTAATAAAGTCTAGTTAATAAATATTTCCAGATTTTTGGAAAATCTAACAGAAAGCACTCTACATGGGCATTAAAATTAAAATTTCCTGTTTATGAACAAAAGGAAAAAAGAAACATTAAATGACCTTAATTAAAATCACATAAATGTGCCTGGCAAATCAAGTTTCTTATAAATATATGAGCTTTCAAGTTTGGGTTTTTTTTTTTTTTTTTAGGAGCTTTCAAGTTTTAAGTAAACATGCTTAGCATTCACATTTTGATGAGAAACTTTTGCAGCAGCTAGCTCTATAAAGATAACCTGAAAGGTGAAGTTTGCTAAAAGAAAGGAAATCAAAAGTCGAAACAGATTTTCTGTGATGGCCACTGGGTTCTTATTGGCATTTCTTTGCTCCCTTTGTTGAAGCAGAGTGGACCTTTCCTGTGCCACTGGCACCACCTGGGAAGTGAACTGGTTTCTGAGGACTGTTTGCTTGTAGGTCACAGAAAGGAAAGAATAACTTTACGGCAGTATTATACCAGGAATGGGTGACCAGCAGATGTCAGCATAAAGACACAATTCTTGCTGATTTCCATTTCACCTAGCTGGGAAGATTGGGTCCTGTTGTTTGCTCATATAACCCAGAGCAGCTAGAGGTCCCCCTTCTCCCACATGCCTAAATCGCCTCTAGAGACACAGAAGCACTTATAGCTATCAGTAAAGAATTATTTCATGCCCTTGAAAATCCCTTCTCTCCTATTCTCATACACATGCCATATCCACACTCTCAGGATTCTTATTCTACATTTCTGGAGTAGCATCTTGGATTTTGCATTTTTAATAATCTCTACAGATTATTCTAATGAACAGCCAGGGTTGAAAACTGATGACTGAAAGAGTAATAACAAATATATGACTTTTGCTTCCTTGCATACTTGTTTTATCTAAGTGTATCCTCAGATTTTACTACCCCCCCTGAAATCTATCTATCTATCTATCTATCTATCTATCTATCTATCTATCTATCATCTATCTATTATCTATCTATCTATCATTTATTTCTTGTGTCAGTGATTCATTTATTAATTTATCTATAACTTACTGAATCTGCTATGCTCCAGAAATTGAGCTGAAGCTAAGGAGTGTACCCTTAAGTGTGGTAGGGAAGATAAATAAGAAACAAGTAATTTTAATAAAAGGTGACAGCTATGATAGAGATAAACTCAGCAGCGAGGGGTTGGAGCGCTTAACCTAAGGAACACAGCCATAGTATGACTAAAATCTTGACGGGCAGGAGAGGGCAGGCAAGTAAGTTTGGACAGACCTGGAGTGCCCCTGTCCTTGGTGCTGAACCATCTCTTATCCAGCTAGGGTAAGAATGTTTTTCCTAACACCTGGCTTCTGATAATTTATCTAACACTTCTCCCACTAATTCTGAGCCAAGTGAGGAAAGGGGTAAAAAATTGGAGGAACACGGATAGAGTAGATTAAAGAGGTTGTTGGAGGGACAGCCCTTGAGTTATTGACTCAGAGATATGACAATTTGTGGAAGCAGGGAGTAGAGATTTCAAGTTATTTAGTTCCCAGAAGCAAATTTCTTCTTTGGAAAGATGAGCTCTCCAGTACTTTCTGCAACATGATACTTATGAAAGCAGAGGCTTTCCAGAAGTGCTAACATTTTTAAATTAGTCCTGAAATACACCTCTAGGTGAAAGGGACTTAAGAGGCATTCAAGGAGAAAAAACATTATTATTACTTTTTTTAAAGGACTTGTTCAAGGACCTACATGTCATTTATTATAGCAGAAACATACGGTGTGATGATACAACATTATGGTGAAGATGTAGGTAGGACTTATTTCACTATATCGGTGTCCCAAAGAAGAAGTTTGCAGTCATCACCTAGATGCCAGCTGATTAGAAAGTGGGCCCTCAGGTAGCAGCTGGGAAAGTGTGTAGTTAATCCCCTTCCAAGAATAAACTGGGAAATGGGCATTTTTGTTTGCTTCATCAATGTCCGGGAGTATATATGCGATGGGGTGCTCCTGTGCCCATGAAGAATTGTTTCTTTGTTTGCTACAGTCCTATGGGACTCATAAATGCAGCCTTATGTAACATCAGAGCCAGGTGATTTAGGGGCTTGTTCCTCAGGTGGATGCTGAAAAATCTGGGGTGCCAGATGTTTTACAAACCTCTTCTAGGGGGATACCAGTGGGTTAGGAGGAGAAGACAAGAGAGGTGTCCTCTGGTTTTCCTAGCCTCTTTTTCTGGTCCTTGGTGAATGAAAGAAGTGAAGGGGGTCAATTGTATGGTGATGGATAGTAACTAGACTTTTGGGAGTGATCACTCTAATGTATACAGATGTCAAATTATAATGTCGTATACCTGAAACTTAACTACATATTTAAAAATACTCAAAATGAGATGCAAAAAGTACAGAATCATTTCTGTGTATTTGACACTCATATAGGCACTATTACCTTAGAATAGCTCTGCTGCAATGCTTTCCAACAGAAAAATTATATACTGAATTATACACCTTAAAATGTTTTAATTTTAGAATGCAATCCCCCCTCCCTTTTTTTTAAGGATTAAGTTTGGACTTTCCATTTTAAAAGTTCTGCAATGTTTAGAAAAATAGACTTTCCAAGGGCAGCACTCTCACAAACAGTAAGTGTGTAAAAGGCAAATGGTTTGTATAACTGAGGATGGGCAAATCCTCTGGCTGGGAGATGTTATGAATGTGAGTTTAGAACTCTTGAGGCCAGGGTCTCTGGGCCAGCACCGAGCGTTAGTGAGCTTCTCGTGATGAATCAGAGCAGAGGTGTGTAGAGGCCCAGAAGATGACCTAAGACACTGGTGAAGGATCATTTCATAATATGCTATAGCAAACCTTACTTAATTTGAAACCATTTTGACTATCTGATGGTTTCTCGATTGTTTTCCAGGTAGAATGTTCACATGTGGGGGCTACCTGATTGAAAACCACATATCTGGCAATGCTTGCTACTTGGCAAGTACTGGAGTAAAAACTTAGGTTGTGGCTGAAAAGGAAGTGAAGTGAAAAGAGGGAAAAAACTGAAAGAGAAAAATGGAAGAGCATAGATTGAAAAGAGGAGCCATGGATACTGACAGAGTACGAGAAAGAGGGATTAGGAGTTTGGGATGGTAAAGAAGGGCTGAGAAGAGGGAACAGCAGCCAAGGACATTATTTTAAAGGAAGAATGTGAAAGAAAGCAAGGGATGAAAACATAAGCTGCAGTGTGAGTTCAATAGGGCAATTGGGCAGATGCGAGGCAAAGCGAATGAATAGACTTGCCCAAGGATGATGTTCCTACTTGACACTGTTTTAGTAGGGAGGCAGATTCTGAGAGTCCACAGAAGCAGCACCAAAAGCTGGGTCCAAGGAGAGCTGAGTCAAAGGTGAAAGAACAGAGTCCAGAAAGGAAATGGGTTGGTCTCAGAAGATTACTCAGAGGCAGTGACCAAAGGAGGGTCCTGGACCAAGATGAACAGTTGGATGGTGTGAAGAAACAGGCCCAGAGTTCTGCCCCAGTTTGGGAGCTTCTTCTACACTCCCATGGGGTCAGGAATACAACCCAAGGCATAACTGCTGAGCCTATATCTGAAAGCAGCTAACCAGGTGGGAAATATAGGCCTGATGTCAAAGCATCTTCAGATGGTCTTTTATCAAGTGCTGCTCTTCCTGGAAATTGGGTATCAATCTCAGTTGAAAAGTCCATTGGAAATGTTTCAACCCTAAAATGAGATTTTAAAATAGTTGGCTCTGATCATGCACATGATTTAATTATATAGTTTTAAAAATCCATATTTTAAGAAATTTAGGACTAACCAAGGCAGTAATGGAATGTGAACCTTAAAAATTGTGTGAAATTCTGTGTAGAATTCATAGAATTCATTTGTGTCTTAAGGGAAAATGGGGTAATATTTAGAATTCAGGCTGTCTAGACTGAAGGTATACGTTTCAATGAACAAGTTTTTAATCAAACCAACAGTCATATGTTGAGAGAGGTTGTGCTAGTGCAATTTGGAGTTTTAAAGGAAGTAGAAACTGATAACCATCTTCGGAGACCTTGGATACAAATTGAATCAGGGGTTTGCCCCATATAAACATTTACAGGTATTTCAAATAGGCAAGCCAGAGATAAGCAAGAGGATTTTTTTATGATCCTTTTATCTCATAAATTCTCTGAGAAATATTGTTCATGGATAGGTCTGCCTCACAGAGAGCTCATACGAATACAGAATAGTAAGGAACATTTACTGTTTTTATAATCTTCAACATTGGTTATGGTAAGATTAGCTACTTTTTTCTATTTTTAGACTATTTCCTACTTTGTCGTACAAAATAGTTTTATACATATTAGCCAAGGACTTCCAAAAAGAGAGAACTGATGTGTATTACTTTTGAGCACACACTCCCATATAAAGACAGATTAAAGATTTGGGAGAGGGTTGTGTGAACTAGAAAAATAGAGATAAGAAGAACATTTCTTAATGTTTGTTAAAATTTTTTGAGACTTTTTTTTCTTGAGAAATTCTTCATTACAGGACCCTTTCCCCTAAACCACCACACTGTAGGACACTTAGCACTTCCTCTCTCAAAGCTCTTGACTCAAACTTGTTCAAGTCACTTGAAACTCTCTCATTTTTCCCATCTTCCATTGTCATAAACCTAGACCCCTAGACATTCTTTCTTCCAACCCCCATCCTGTTGAAGGAGACATTTATATAAAACAGAGCTTTTGATTTAAGACATCTTCTTTCCTTCCAAAAAACAGAAGCAATCAGCTTTAT
This sequence comes from Rousettus aegyptiacus, assembly GCF_014176215.1. Taxonomy (NCBI): domain Eukaryota; kingdom Metazoa; phylum Chordata; class Mammalia; order Chiroptera; family Pteropodidae; genus Rousettus; species Rousettus aegyptiacus. The sequence goes on from NW_023416285.1 coordinate 83,121,643, forward strand.
CCAAGAGCCACCAGCGATAATGAGTTTGGTTTTTGTTTTTGCTTGAGAGAATGAACCCCTTTCCTTTCGCAGTTTAGATATCTGCTCAGTCTCTGGGACATCTTAGACTCACCTGTAAGATTCTAACACTCATCTATCACCCCACAAATATTCACTTAGGGGTACTCTGCTTCTTTATAAATATGTATAAGCTCTTGTTAAAGCAGAGAGAAATCATAGAATTACTTTATGTAAGAACACTCCAAATAGATTTTTATCTGAAGATTAGCTCTTAAGTCAATGAAATGTCCTTTCATCAACTGAGAAGAATGGGGAGGTTGTGTCCATATAACCCAATCACTGAATTCAAGCTGCACTGACTAAGGTCATCCTCTGTGTCCATATATGCTCATCTTCTGCCTTTTCCTCACCTTCTTGTTATACCACTCTCTTTGTACAGCTATTTGATAAAACCTCTCAGGTAAAGATGTCACTGATGTTCTATGTTACCTTTCTCAGAAAAATCTGTATTCTTAAAGAGAATACTTGAAAAGGGCAATGCTGAATCCAAAAGACTAGCCCTCTAACAGTCAATTTATCTGCTTTGTGAAAGGACAAGGTAGAGACTGAAATCATTTTCCAAATTTCTTAAAGAAGGTGGGTTCCAGTGGTTCTATCTTAAGTCTAAGATGTAGAAGAATGTCTATAACCAATTGGAAAGTAGAAGACATCCTTTCAAGGTGAAGCTTAGGTTTGGCAGTCTCAAGTTCAAGGTTCTTTTTTATCCTCTTCATACAACATTTTATATACTGTCCACTTTCAATTGGATAAACTATTTACATACCCTCCATATCATACTCCTTTGATGTGATTTTTTATTTTCAATTTTTAGCTGTGTGTTTCACTAAACTGGCCTGGGTAGAAGGATATACTTATCTTCCAACTATTATGAAAATATCACATATACACTAAAGAAGCCCATGAATTCTGGAGTAATCCAATTCTGAGAAATGCACAACTTTTTCATTATGCTGACTTGTAATGAAAGTTTGATAGTCAAGTCTCGGAATATTACAGAAAGCAGAATGCTGATTATATTGAAATGAACAGAAATAGCATATCATTCACATGCAAATATACAACTTAATTTCCAATGAGTTTTCTAAGTTGTGATATTTTTGATACATTCTAAAAATGTTTCTCCTTAAAAAAAGGTCACATCTTTTCCAAAAAAAAAAAAAAGGTGTGTGTGTGGGGGGGGGGATGGAGATGCATTTTATTAAAAGAGCCACATAATTTACAGAGCTCATTTGGTTAGCATAGAAATAGAATATTTAAAATCCGTGCATATCTATTTTGATATTTTACCCTTGAGAAAATTAAAATGATATACAATTTCTGAACAACAGTCAGTATTACCTTCTGTTACTACAGACAGATGTAGTCAATAACTTTGTGCCTTTGGCTTCCTGATTTTTAAAAACATTTTTCTTCTAAACCCACAGTTTTTCAGAAAGAGGTCTGAGCCTTCTGTGGTGCTACACTAGGAAGCCAAATTTCTATTTAAAATGTTTTCACAAGTGATCTGGATACAGGAAAACAAGAATATGTGTATCCAAATCACATATAACACTGAATTGGTAAAGATTGAAAAATTATGTTAATTGTACTGATACTTTGAGATATTAGAACAAAATTTAAATAAAAATTGAGAAATTAGAAAAGTAGTCACACACAATAAGGATAAAATTTTGAACAGAGAAGTTAATCACTCCCTTGATGCCCACACCTCCGCTGTGAGGCTGATTGTCCTCATAGCCCCAAGAAAGCTTCTTACCTTCTATGTGACATTGATCCTTGTCCACAGCTGATTGACTACTTTTCAGGACTTGCTGAAAGGGGAGCAGTAAGGCTTCTGGTACAATCAGAGGTTATGCATCCCATGGGGAGGACTTTTGGAGCTCAAAGACTTGTACCTTTGGCTGTTCTGGATGATGTTGCTAATCTCTTTGCTGTGCATCTTGGTTGTACCTTGTGCCCCTTATATAAATAACCTTGTTGATTGATCTAACTCCAGTCTGTTCCTAAACTATGGAAATCTGAGCCAACTGTTGACATTTGTCAAAATGGTATCAACTTTATTCATATTTTTATTTTTGGTACGTTCAGATTTTCTAAAAGCTATACATTCAAGAAGTACTGGGATTTAATATTTTCCTGAATGAGTTCTTTCAAATGTTCAAGAAGTAAATAATTCTGATGCCTTTGTAGCTGTTCCAGTACATAGAAAAAGGAAGGTTTTTATGAAACCAGCATATACATTTTGACAAAAATAGCACAAAAAAGAAAATCATAAGCTAGTCTCACGTGTGAATATCTATGCAAAAATCCCAAATAACAAGGCAAATAAAATCTAGAAATGAACTAAGCAAATACACAAACCCAGTGGAGTTTATTCTAGGACATTAAGAAAGACTTATTATTAGAATATTTATTAACATAATTCACCATATTAATAGATTAAAAGATAAAAAGATATAATCACATTGACAGGTATAGAAGAGACATTGGATAAAAAGTCAATGTCTATTCCTGACTTTAAATAAATCATAGTGAAATAAGAATAAACTAGTATTTCAATATGATAAAAAAAAATCTCAAACCAAAATATAGAAATATACTTATGGTAAAACACTGGAAAAATTCATATTAAAATCACAAATAAGAGTATACCACTATTCCTATTATTACTTGACAGTAATATTAAAAAGTTAATAGTTTTCACACATAAGTAATAATCAGTTATGAAATAGAATGGACTGACCAAGTCTCGTCACCATAAAGATGTTTTCAAATATCTCTACAGAGGGATTTAAAAGAAAACAAATAAACAGAGAAGCATACCTTACTCATGGATAGAAAGGTGCCCTACACTTATCGGTTCTTCCTAAATCAATGTTATATTCACTAGGATCCCCATATAAACTAGACCAAGATTTTGGGGAAAATTCATCAAAAATAATCCTGAAGTTCATCTAGAAATAAAGCATGAAAGTATATTCAGGAAAATTGACAGAGATAAGAGTCACAGAGTAGAGAGATTTGTGATACCAATTACGCTGTGAAGCACTTGAGAGTAATAGCCAAGAGATTGTCTGTCGGGCCAATCTAGGATCAGATCTTGACTCTCCTACTTAATATCTTTGTGAACTTGGTAAATTACTGAACTCCTCTATGACTTGTGTTCTACTTGTAAAACACTTTATAATAGTACTAGCACATAATACATTTAATAAATCTTTGCTGTTGTCATTATGAAGTCACCTTAATAGAGTACTCATACTGTATTAATAGTAATCACTTTCTTGATGTAATCAATTATATATTGATTGATTAATCAATCAATGGACTAATCAGTGGAAAGAAATAGAGAATTCAGAAATAAATGTAAAAACTAATAGGACTTTGTATATAAATAAAAGTGACATTTCAAATCAGTGAATAGGGTGAATTAATAAATAATGTTGGAACAACTGGTTAACATTAAAAAGTGGATTCCTATATTACTTCCTAAATACAATATAATCCCCCTCAAAATTCAGATAGAGCAAAAATTTAAATGTAAGAAATAAAATCATAGATGTGCTAAAAGAAAACTTAAGAAAAATTGTTTTATAATCTTGGGAGTTGGGGGAAGGCTTTTATAAGTAGGCATAAATGAGACTCCATAAAGAAAATGTTAATAAATTTGTCTCTATAAAAAATGTAAACTTTCTTTATAGTCAAAAGAAAACCAACAATTAAAAATAAGAGTGAAACCAAAAATTCTCCTCCACCCAAAAAAAAAATACATCGACAAAAGTAAAAAAAAAAAATGTACTTTTCTGTGCCTGAAAAAATGAGCAGAATTTGTTTTTCCTCTGGGGAAGAAGATGCAGAAAGAAGAGATGTGCACAGAGAAAGGTAAGGACTACTAAGGACCTCCTCACTGTCTTTGCACCTCAGTATTCTGTTGGGGAACCTCCCTTTTCTCTCTTCTTCCATCCCTGAAGCAGAAGCAAATTTTGTTCATGTATTTCTGTGCAATTGTTTAGTCACCTTAAAATAGTACCTGATGTATAGATAGTTGATAAATGTTAGCCATAAAAGAGATAATTATGATTGTTTCAATTCATATCTTATTACTTTATCTCCTATAGATACCGACATCTTTCGTGTCTCACCTCTCATCTAAAGTACGCTGTTAAAGAATTTTCTTAAACAAATGCAGCTTCCATTTTCAGAGGAGTTATGATGCCAGGGATAATATATAAATGTGTAAAAAATTACATAAAAATTATAAATGTTGTATATATATACACACACACACACATTCACACAAGCACAAATATGACTAGAAATATAGCCTCACACATTTATGTATTTTTTATATTTTGCCCTGCATATGTCTGCTTCTACTTTTAGTAATACATACAAATACAGAAACACACACATAGACCTACAAAATGCTTGTAAGTGTATACATACTAGTTTCATTCTTGTATCTATATATCTACACATTGCAAATGTATAGAAAAACTTGGTGATACAGTCGTATTTCACAAAGGCTCTCTCTATAATTTGCGAAAGGGCTTTCAGCCTCCATTTTTTACCTTTCTGTATTGTTGGATTTTCCATATGTTTTATTATTTTGGCAAAAAACTAGAGTTAAAAACAAAATAGAATATTTGGAAGGTCTGTAAAAGGTAAAACAAAGATAGGAAATATTCCCAGGTTTTAAATTTTCAACAAAATACTGGAAGTGATTTTACCACCATCATATTCTAAATAAGTGCAGGATGGTTTCTGGAATCTTGGGCTCTCTACTTAAAAAAATAAAGACAACAATGAACCAACCAACCAAGAAGGGGCCGGTGACCCCTTCCTCAGCACCCTCAGCTCTGCAGCGGGGTTTTGTGCCACGTGAAGAAACGTGCAGCCAACTCCTCCATCCCTCAGGAGCCCATCCGATTTATCCTGTCTCCTGACTCCTCCCCTCTTCTTACTGCTTCTTATCATTATTTTGTAAGGAAGAGAAATGGAAAGAGAAAGAACATAGAGCTCAATTATTCATTCGTTTACTCATTCATTCATTCATTCATTCATTCTCCCTCTCTCCTCTCTCATCGTGCGCATGTGTGCATGTGCGCGCGTGTGTGTGTGTGGACCTTTTCCTAATTGTTAGTTACTGTTTGGTGTTTTTGTAGTAGAATGTCACTGAAGCAATGGGTTGTTCATTGCAGACTTGAACACTAGGGAGTAATATAACATCTCATATATAGCATTTAGAGATTGCAGACCATTTTAATTTTTAAAAGAATTATTAATTTGATTTGCCAACCTAAGTGGTAGCATTCATCAGCATGCTGGAAATGTGGCTCAGAATACAGTTTCTCCTGATTTAAATGTGCTCAGTTCCACTCTCTGCTTTTGAAAAGAAATGAGAGGTCTAATTATATATGAAGAATACATGAATGGCAGAATAAAAGATTTGTGCTTCAAGAACCACAATAGAAAATTAGAAATGGAAAATGAGGAAATGGTAAGAATACCAAATAATTATTTTCTGCATGTCCTTAGAAATCGAGGTGAAAGATGTGCACAAGCCAGAAGTTTATGACAATGAGAGAGCTCACAGAAATCACTGGTTATTGACGGAGGACTCTCCACTCTCAAAATAAAAAATGTCACAATGTTCCATGTGTCCTGCAGTGTGATGGGAGAAGAAAAAAATAATAATGAGGATCCAGAAAACATACGATCTAAGGAATGATCTCTGAAACAGCTGAGTCCATTCTTCTCAAGTGAACACTGGAGGGAAATAATACAGATGTAATGCTGTCCGAATTAAAAGGCACATGCAAAACAAGAAGAAGAACAATATGAATTCCTTGAGGAAGAAACTGCCACTGCCTGGCACTGCCGCTTTAACAGCTTGTAACTATAGAGGTGACAGCAGGATGCTAGATTCTAGAACGTGTCCCCTGAGGTGATAATACTGGTATCAGTTTCCAAGTATCAACTAGGCGCTGAACATGAGCCATAAAGATGAAAATGTCAACGTCAGGTGACTCCATCTCACACTGCGGGGTGAGAGTGTGGGCAAACTACTGGGACCATTGCACGTGGGTGTGGAATTTCTATAAGCTAATTACGGGTTAGAGAAAAGGATAAGAGGTGAAAAAACTTGAAAAGAAACACTCAAACATTTAGGTATCCAGTTCAATGTTGGGTTCATGACCTCCTTCAAATTTCTGCTGGTTTTATGTACAGTCCAAGGACTTCATAGTTTTTTACTTTGTGTTATACTGTTCACTAAAGTAAAATAAGTTTGCTGGGATGGGCCGAATGATTAAGGTCCAACTCTGTCAGTGTAGTATCCTCCTTCTTTAATTTCTGAGAAAACATAGCGATGAATTCCAAGTGCAACATTGTTATATGAAGTATTGGTAGCCAGGTGAGAGGCTCCAAGGAATAATTAAATTATAATTGAAAATTTAAAAGCTCTGGTGAGAAGCTTTCTGTGACAAAAACAAGTCTTTTCTTAAATACATAATGAATGAAATAGCTATTTTAAATGGCTAATAAAGCTATTTGAACTTTTCTTATAGGATTTTAGGAAGATGTCATTGAATTTTCTACATGAGAGCAAAAACTTAAATAAAATTTTAGATGGTGCAAAATTAAGTCTCAAGTTATTAATGATAACTAAAATGTTTTAGGAACATCTCTAATACTTGACATTTGCTTCACATACAATAATCATGTTTTCCCAATGTAAATCTCAGGGTGTCACATGTAGACACATAATCTCGGGAAAAAAATCAGGTGGCAATTCTTGTTTCAGTCAACACATATTATGGTTTCTTTAAGGTTCTGAGTCTATCTAGTGTCTAACAAGCCAGATTTAGCAAAACGAGTTCACAACAGCCCAGAGTTGGGCAGGGATGAAAGAGATGGTTAGGAGGGTCAGAAAGGAAATAAGTTGCTGTTACTTACTGCGAATTGCTTTGTAATAGGCTGTTCATCATCATAAACTGAGACGTTTATGGAGATATAGATTCCTGACTGAGATTTCCTTGGAAGCCGGGAAAGAATTCTAAGTGAGTGGCATCAGAAAATTTGTGAAGAATTCCTACTGAGCAAGCATAAGTTCGGAGCCGGGGTCCTGGATTCTCTTTTCCTTTTCTTGAAAGCTACCTCTCATTCCTGTGTTTGGCGATCCAACCTTAGAGCTATGCATCTTCTGTTCCTTTTTCCTTTGTGCCTATTTGGAATTCGATGAAATATAATGTAGCCGTAAAGGCAGCTGGTAACCATTTGTCTACATTTAGAAATATGCATTAATTGGGTAAGACAGCAATTAGAGGGGGAAAAATCATATGAATAATATTTCTGAACCCATTAAAATTCAGAATGTCTTAAGCTTGTTTAAATAAGTAATAGAAGCTATCTAGGGCAAAGTTTTTGCCTGATATTTCTACCACAAGGATACTTCTGTCCAAGTTCTTTGTCCAAGTGTTTGATCCTAAAAGAGGAGTGTTATGCCTAGTTTCATTCCTGATTTCAACAGTTTGTAAAATACATTTTGTTTATGTAAGAGTTTCCTGTGAGATGAAATATATTTATTTCAGTATAGATTTTGAGTATAATCAAGCCTCTTTTAATCTAGAATAATTGACAAGTAGCATGACCAGTAGGTTATTTTGGTTAACTGGGTTTTTATAAAGGTAGAATAAGTATCAGCACAACACATGTTTTAGTCAATAAAATGCATTTGCCACTAATGCTTTATTTTGTTTGATATGTGGCTTAGAGATGGTTTTATCTTTTTTGGGTAATTTGAAAAAACAATTGTGCCTAGTGTCATCTTTGTTAACAATAATGTACAACAACTAAGAAAATTCCTGGTCCTAGTAAGTTTCCAAATGATTGTATAAGTTCTTTGACATTGGTTGGTTATTCTCATCACTTTCAATTATTCATAAAATATTGATTGAGTACCTACTACAAGTCTGGCACAATGGCAGGTGTGGGCACACGAATATGAAAATGAAAATATCAAATATAAAATATGAAAAGAGCAGAATCATTGGCATCAAAGAGCTCACATTCTGGGGAGGGAAACGGCTAAATAGATAAATTGCTTATAAACTTAGGTAATTGCAGCCATCCTTAGCTAGGCAAAGAACAGAGCTAGCAAAGACGGGAGGACATTTCATCTCTTCTCCTGTGAAGTCATGAAACCAAAGTTCAAATCACAAAGTCTGACACATAAACTCAAAGTAAAATACACACACACACGCGCACGTGCGCGTGCGCGCGCACACACACACACACACACACACAAAAAACACAAACGGTTTAGTACTAGGCTTACCTCTCTGGATTTCTACCTTCACTAAGCTCCTGACCTGAGTATTTTTTATTTATTGCCAGATCATTGATGTTTTTGAGATGTTTTAACTATATTATCCAATAACTTTAGCTGTTTTCAGTTGGAAAGTAGGTATGGGAATTTAGTTCACTTTATTACTGTTAAGTTTTCATTATATCTTTGTTTTCTTACTTCCAATTTTCTCTGTTCTATTTTCTTGAACCTCTTGGCTCAATTCTAATAATTCTCTTGAATTTTCTCTTGCATTTTCCATCTCTTTGTCTATCGTTTCCTATTCTTAGAGATCTCCTCAAATTTATTTATCGATTTGTTTTTCGGCAAACATAACTATTTTCATATTGGTTAGTTTTTATTTTATACATGAAATATATAGTCTTGGCTCTTTCTGGCCAAGGGGTGACAATTGGTTGTTTAATTTCATTAAAGGCCAGACTGTCAGCTTTAGTAAGTTACTAGGTGGATACATGTGGGACAGTGAGTGTCAAGGTCACCGTATAGCTGTTTCGATGATGTGCCCTCCTTAATTACTCTAATTGCTGACCCTGTCTCACTTCTGCTGTCCACAGACTTGCCAGGGTGGAATTTAGGCCTCATCAGGATCCTGCCAGGAAGGCTGGCTTCCTTCTCTGCTGTAGCTTCTTCAGGCCAGTTTGGGGCTGCTGCTTTCTCTGCACTGTTTCAGGCCCTCTGCTCTTTTTTCAGAAATGTATAAATTATGGTCCATTCATGATACCCTTCTCCTGTTACGACTGTTGTAGATTAACTCCTTTTTATTTTTTTTCTCTTCTTTCATTGGAAATTGGCTAAAATAAAGTAGGAAGTACATATGTTCAGTCCATTATTTTATACTAGAACTTGAATAAGAAAGTTCTTTTCCATTTTAGAACAAGATTTGTGTTATTTTTCCTCTGTCTTCTTCACGTCTTCCTCCTAACTGCTGAAGGGAGTGTTGGTGGTGGTCCAATGGACAGGCCACTGGCTGCAGAATCGTGAGAGGGGAGTACGAAGGCTAAAGAGAAAAGGTCGTCCTGTGGAGATTGAGGGCTCTGAGAACAGTGGACCCGTGGCACGTCCACGACTACCATCAGCACCCTAGTCTGAGTCGCCAACATGCTCTTCCGGACCATTGCAAGCCTCCAGGTGGGTACAGCTTCTACTCTCCAATCATCGTTCCACATTTAAACAAACCTGCCAACTACTTTTCTTTTTTTTTTTTAGGACAAAGACACAACTGCTCCAAATGCTCTTCAAGGCCTCACCTTGGCACAGGGTCCTCTTTACTCTCTACTCCTTTAGGAGGCCAGGTGCTGGTTTTTTTTATTCCTTGCCAGAGACCAACAAAAAATAAATATTTGAAGTGTCTCTTTGGTTAGCCATGCTCCTGCTCCCCACAGGGGGCTTACGTGTGCAGTTCCCTCTGCCTGGAACACCTGTCTTTCCCGTTTTACTCAGGTTACTCTTATTCATCATTTTAGATGAATACGAGTATTTGTTATTTAGATCTCAGCTTATAAGTAATTTTCTCAGGAAAGTGACGTCTTCTTCATAGGTTCTCATTATATCAGGTACCTCTCCTTTCTGAAGTTGCAATTTTACATTTCTTTGTTTTATTGTCTTCTCTCCACTTAGACATATCCCCATGACAGCAGGAACCATGCCTGTTTTTCATTCCCATTTTATCTGCAGGGCCAGACTTCATGGGCACTGAATAAATATTAGTTGGCTGGATGAATGATTGAATGAATGAACATCATCGCCTGTGGATAGAGATGCTGTGCGTGTGCGTGTGCGTGTGTGTACACATGTATGTATACAGGTACATGCACATTTTATATAACTAATGATGCCTATCAGATGCCTGCCAAGCCTGTGAGGCCCTTGAGACACTGTCCTTCCCCTGACCTCAGTCCCTGATCTAAGGGGGTGGGCCCATATTTGTGCTACATGGTTCCATCATCTTGGACATGGCCACTTTGATCATGGTAGACCTCGACCCAAAAGCTCACCCAGTCAGAGTCTTCTTTACAAATAAGAACAAAAGCCAAAAACTAGGAACTCAGAGCTGAGTCAGGTCATCGATGGCAGAGCCCCAGAGGGAGCAAGCATAAACTCTTGCAGCTAAGGTCATCGGAGTACCCTGACCACTGTCTTTACCAAGTCCCGAGTGTTCCTGGGGTTCCTTGGACTATGTGAGCTTTTCCAGTGTTCTACCATTATTTTTCCTGAGTTAGTTCAAGTTGGTTCTTATTACTCGCAACCAAAATACAATAACATAGAAGGTAACTGCTATTGCAAGATAGAAATTAGGGCCAGAACTGAGATGAGTGGTAGTAGTGATAAAGAAGAATGATGGATTTGAAGAAGTAGAACTGATGTTGATAGAGCTTGGTGACAACCAGGTGTGATTCGATGCAGTTCTGTCTGAAGTAGAAATGTGTGATGTTTAATATGCTCCATGGGAGAGGAACCCAGGAGGTAGTTCATGTGCTTAAATATTTCGTTGCCGCCAAATCTAATAAATTTAATCACGTGAAGACTATTTTGCTGGATTTTTACTTCCTTGGAGCACAGTAAATTGGTAAGATTTTCTTCCCCTCTATTAAATGTGGCTGAACATTTCTTAAGTTTATGGCCCTGAAGGATTACTGAGCCAATGGCTACTTCTAAAATTGTACTTGCTCTCATATCACCTATCCGTAGGAAAACACTATTTCTAGAGAAGCAAAATTTTCCACTGAAAACTTCTCTTTGTGCAGTACTTTGCTCAAGCCCAGCATTCTAGCCTTCAAAGCAGGGATTGGAGTGGAGCTGCTAGAAAGTTCTCTTACAGACCAGCTGGAGGGATCTACTCTGGCCCTAGGAGCTTCACCTACAAACTGCCACCCTAACTAAATGCATATTCGTCTCCCACCCTCCAAACCACTCCCATTCCTCATAGATGCTTCCAGAACAATGACTGTTTAAGATTTGATTTTTTTTCACTCCTGTTAGCCAACAATGTACATTTAGTTCTCTTGCTGACCAGAGGCCTCAGTAGGCTCTCCCAGCTGACGTGCTGGATTGTGAGCTGCACTTTCTCTGAGAGAGCTGTTCCTGGGGCGGGCCCCCCATGCCTTTCTCATGCTCTTGTCCTTTTGGAAAGTGTCCTTCAGGATCCCGCCTCTCTGAGTTCTCATGAAGGCAACTCACAGAACTCTGGTAATTATGACAAGTCGTGCGTTGATCTAGCTCTTTGTCTCTCCTGCCGCACTGTAAGCTCCTCGAAGCCCGAGACTATGATATTTAATTCTTATCTCCCAGCAGCTAACACATCACGAATATTTAATGTTCACACTGATTTTTCTCTGGACTTACTCTTTCAGTAGCTTGGCCATGACTCCTGGAAGGCAGGCAGCTAGAAGTTTAGCTATATTACAGAGCTTGTAGGTATATTCTGTAACCTGGAAGTTTTATATATATATTTATGCATATAACATATATAATACCTATAAATAAATATATAAATACAAATTTACATATAAATATACTTATATATGGTATAAATAAATATATAAATATAAATTTATACATATATAGATATCTGAATAAGTTTAAATATAAATATATAAATATATATGTTTTTAGGGACTCCTGTGGTTCCCCCCATTACTGAAGCAAACTGTGTGTTATATAATCTCAGAAGGGAATGGCTAAGACCTTTTCCTTCATCTTCTCTCTTTCCTGGTGGGATCTCTTGATTCGGCATACGAAGGGTAAGACACTTAGGTTCCTGTATCAAGCAGAGCCGAGGGTCCTTAGCTGAGAGGGATCCTGTGTGTGCTCTTGTCCGGGGTCCTGGGAGAGGCCGCGAGAGCAGCTCCATTTAGCCTGTGCATGAGATGAATGAAGGCAGAATGAGATCCTTCCTCAGCGCCACTCTTGTGGTGGGAGACGTGGGGACGTGGTGTGGGATGCGGGCACGCAGCCTGGTTGATCCTGTTTCTGCTTGCTGAGGCCTCCCATGGCTCACGTGAGTCATCTCTTTGCAGCAAAGGCAGCTACAGTGGCATTTGTCAACGTGGGGTTCTCTGTCTCAGGTGGCTGCTGCTCACCAGCTAATAGGTAATTATCTAGTCTGCCCCTTATGGGGCCCTATCTAAATAAAATCCAATAAAGCCCTTATATAAATGAGTTTACCAAATAAAACCTGCTCCCAGTATGCTCAGTTCTGTGATATTTTTTGCAGAAGTGCATGGTCTCAGTTGAGGTTTTGTTTAACAATCAAAACAAATAAACAAACAAAAAAAACAATCAAAACAAATAAACAAACAAAAAAACAAACAAAAAGACACCCCTTAGTCTATATGAAAAGCTACCCAGGGTAGCAATCACATTCCTAGCAAATATGCTGATCTGATTGCCTGCCCAGCAGCCATTTCATCAGGAGGCGATGCTAACACCACAGGAAGGCAGGGCAGGTGCAGGGCAGGTGCAGGGCAGGTGCAGGGCAGAGCTGGGGAGAGAAGGGAGCAGTCCTGGGCAGCTTACTATTGCCAAGCACCTTACAGATGTATTCTCTTTGAATCCTTACAACCTTCTGCTATAACTATCACTACAACTTTAGAGATGAGGAAAAGACATTTGGAATTTATGAAAAGAAGGGACAATATATTACCGAGGGTTAGTGAATTTTGTCATTAGTCTAGGAGGAAATGACATCTAGAATTGATAAAAAGAAGGGACAATATATTACTGAGGATTAGTGAATTTTTTTCATTAGTCCAGGAAGCATTGATTTCCCCATTCAATATTGCTATAATTATTAGATTAATGGTGTCAGTGGGCTGTGGTCCCTCATGCATTAAATTTACTCCTAAATCATTTCTTATAATAAAGTATTATAGCTCATTATGACAGGAGCAGAGGGAATCACTCAATGTCAGAATTTAATTTCCCACCCAGGCCTGACTATGATGGTTAATTATCGATAGATATTTTACACGAAATTCCATCCACCCTTAAAAAAAAAGTGAAGCGACCAGATGTTTTGTTTTTGCCATTTTAACAAGTGCCTAATTGCAAGAAGGGAACTCTTTCTTTATCTCTTGGCTGCTAGGTAAGAATTGGAACCATCTGCTCTTTACTGAACATAAACCAGCTTGGGCCCAGCCCACTGTGGAGACTCACACTGAGGGATGGTTTCTTCCTCTGGAATACGTCTCCACAGGACAGAGGGAATGTTTACAGCCTTATGCAACAATTTAAATAAAAATTAATACGAAAGAAAAGCCCTGTGCTTTATTCTCTGGATCTTCACAATCCCCAAACAGAGATAAATAGAAATAAAGAGAAGGCAAGAGATTTAGCAGCAAGATTTCCTTCTGACTGTCTAAAATCTGAATTGAGAAAAAAAAAGGAAAACCTTTTTGAAATTTCTCTTTTTCTCAAGTTTGTATAATTGAATTTTCTTGGAATTTACAAAGTTACAGTGTTTAAATAAATTGAAATCCCTCTCAAAAGTCCTTTTCTTGCCAACTGTAATTAGCTTTTAATTACTTTTCCTCAGCCAGACACCTCAGTTCTGACGCGTTAATAGAACTGAAAAGTGGAAGCAGGGTTCCAAGTAGAGAAACGGCCGCGTAGCCACTTGAGTGAGGAGATTTTTTGTCTTTATCTGCGTGCGTGCTGCAAGGCCAGCACTAATGGCAGCAAATCCTGGACAGGGATCATCTTCAATTTAGAACTTTTAGTGTTTCTTTGCTACTTGCTTCTTGAGGCGTTTGAAACTCTGATAGCTTAAGGGAGGCCTTCCCACTCTGGGTGTGCCCCCAGCAAACCAGCCTCACTGTATAAATGGAAACTGAAAGCCTTAGGTAGGAAAGTGACCATATTAGCAATTCCGATGAAGCCAAAGCTGATGTCCTACATCATTTCACTCTAACTCTGATGGCTGCCTGTCTGAAGCAAGGATGTGTCCGAGGCAAGGATGTGTCCTTGGCAAAGGCGTTCAGAGCAAGTACTAGATAATTGACTGCAAATAAAAAAGCTTCTTTCACTTGCTCTTCCTTTTTCCTCAGCTGTCCTGCCCAGCCCTTCTGGGTCTCTTCCCAGTCTCTGTTAAAGATAAGGCTAAGCCCGTGACTGAGGCTGCCTTAGTCACCAGCCTGCTGTCCTCAAGGATAATTCATGAAACAGCTTTCTACAGGGAGATGGTGCAGTCGCATCTTTTACGTGTTCAGGACAGTCTTCTCTAGATGAGTTAAGGAGGATGAAGGGCGTGTATCTGAAGTCTGGTTCTTACAGGCAGCAACACAGAATAAAAATAAAATTAACACATAGTAAACATTCACCATGTTGCAAGCATTGGGTTATCTTCTCATTGGAATCATCATCGTCACTCTTGAGGTAAGGGCTGCTTTTATCCTCGCTTAACGGACAAGCAAACTGAGGTTCAGAGAGGTCAAGCAATTTGCTCAGGGTCACAGAGCTAGGAAATGGCAGTCTGACTCCAGCAGTTGCTCCAGCAGCTGCCTCATTGGAGGAATAAAAATGCGAGCACACGGATCTGACCTCTTCTGGCAGGAGCAGCCTAGGTTTCCAGGCCACCAAAACTCAGTCCTTTACAGCAGTCCCCAACCTTTTCGGCATCAGCAACTGGTGCTCCTATGAGAATCTGATGCCCGATGATCTGAGGTGGAGCTGAGGCCGTGATGCTAGCGCTAGGGAGCGGCTGCAAATGGAGATGAATCTTTGCTCGCTGGTCCGCCGCTAACCTCCTGCTGTGCGGCCCTTCCCAACAGGCTACCGATCAGTACTGATCTGTGGCCCAAAGGTTGGGGACCCTTGCTTTAGGACACCTCCACCCATGACATTATAGCACTCATAAGCTCTTGCAGTATATACTAAATCTGATTTGTATTTATTTGGCCACAGAAGTCCCCGGGAAGGCATATCAGGATCTACTCGACTCATTAAAGTCCCGTGACTTTCTAGCTTCTAACCTGCCCTCACTTCAGCAGCCCATGTGCACACCGCCTCGTGTGGTGCACCTGAACTGCTTGTGTTCCAACTGTCCTGAAAAGTGTCTGGGGCCTCAGTGAGTTTCCTGGGCCACAGGCCATGACCATGCGTTTTGCTATAGAATTGAGAACCGGGGAAATGAGAATACCAACTGGATATTTGATATTATTAAGGCAATACTACCGTTATAGTGTTAGTTGGGATAATTGTATTGAGGCCTTTTTTTTTTTTTTTTTTTTTTTAAGGAGTCCTTCTCTTTTACAGATTCATGTAAAAATAGTTTGCTGTTGGATTGGAAATGGGGTGGGGGAGTGGATGAAACGAGAGTCAGGCTCTAAACAGCAAACGTTGAAGCCAGTGAAGCCTTCATGGGAGTTTATCAAACTATCTTCTCCACTTGTGTTTGTACATGAAATTTTCCATAATGATTTTTTTTTTTTTTTTTAAAAAAAGAAGGTTGGATCTGATTGAAGGAGAAACCAGAAACAATAACCTTCAGAAGCTATAGTACGGGGTGACTGCGGAAAGAAGAGCTTTTCTCCCCAATGAAGATCCAAAGACACACTGAGCTCCATGACAAGTGAAGGGCCTTTTATTCAGGCAATGCATTAAAAATTAGTTCTACAGGATGGCAAGGTCAGAAATAAGCATACAAAGCCAGAGCTCGTCCACATTTACACATTTATTTGGGTTTAGAGAGACGACACAGATAAAATACTTTGATCATACACAAGTTTATACTTGGTAAGAAGAACAGGTTGCCACACGTTTATATTTTTAATTTTTTTCTGTCTTTAGTAATGGAATAATGTCGGGGGGTGGCGATGTCTTTCAGAAACACCAGCTGGGAACGTATTTCGGCACGCGTACTTAATAAATACACAGTTTTGAAAACAGGAGAGCACGTGCAAGATGATGTACAGTTAGGGTCTTTGATTCCTTGTCCTGCACTATATTTACACCTGTGCTTTCTTTGGCCACATTCCAAAGAGTAACACCCGCTCTGAACCCCAGCAGGGACCATGCCTGCAATTTTGGCCGTCTGCGACATTCCATCATCGGTTTCTTCTGTTCTCAGAGATGAAGGAGCATTCGCCTTGCATTTGGCAAAATCACACGATTCTCGAAGGAGGTTTCTCAGTGGGGAGCTTAGTTAGCCGAGGGCATGTCCTGTATTAGAGCTCATGTGAAGGGCGTATAGTTTAGCAGAGAGAGGGAGAGAGGGAGTATAGGAACAGATGCGAACGTAGTTCTCAGAATATCAATACAGCTACCACACATAAAAAGACACATCAATAATATATTGTACAAGCTTTTACAGCAACACACGTTGATTTGCAACACTGTACACGGTTCAGACCTAAAGTGCACAACCCCAGTCTGAGGTGACAAGACAGTACTGTCAATACGATAAAGGCAACACATTTACACACACAACTGATTTCCTTGTCTTTCCTCACAGCCTTGTGACAACACGGAGTCACTCCCATTTCCACGTCTTGGATTAAGACATACCACACTTTTTTTTTTTTCAAGTATTTTAAAATAATAAACATGATATTGCTATATAAATGGAAATGATCATGTCAATTCTGATAGCAGCTAAAACTAAACTTTTCTAAAATTTGGAGAGAATGGTCCCACATCAAGGCCTTTACTGGGAATTTTGGCTAATGTTCAAAACTATCTCCCTCCCTCACGCCTTCCCTCCTGAGTGGATTATAAACCTACTCAAAGGAATGTTTATTAAAATACTGGGACCTATTAGGCTTCTATTTACCTCTTTCCCTGCGCTATGGTTGGTCAGGATTTCACGACATATGGTTGAGCAAAGCTCCCAGCGAACTTGGGGAAGGAGCTAGAAGGCGCAGGGGCGAGGAAAACAACCTATGGTTAAAAGCTATTCCCGGTCTATACAGAAGGGCAATTGTTTCTAAATTTGTGCCTGCAGTCTGTATATGAGTTCTCAGTCGCCTCTACTAACACTCGGGGTCTGTGGCTCCACAAGTACCTATGGGAGCTCCTGTCAGCTCACGTCTCTCCATCAGGTTTGCAGGGGCAGAGGACACTTTTAAAATATTTTGAATTCTAAAGATCTTTATAATCTCTGCATACTCTGGTCACTTTGGATCTTAATGGGAGATAGAAAAAAGATCTTAAGATGCTGTGTCTCAGTCCTAGGTGAGGAGTCCATTTCATTAGAGAAAAAATAACCACCCATGGAGTAGAAATTAGTTCTTTGGGGTCCCAATGATGGGGAGCCTAGCGAGAGAGACTTTTTTGGGTAGGAATGGGGAGGAAATGGGACTAAACAATTCCCCGGGAGGTAAATGACTCCTTCCTTCTAGGATGACGCCGTTATTCTCACACAGACTCTTCTTCTTCTCCCAAGGCTGACATTAATTTGTTGGGCTGACCACATTCTGGAGTGTGCTTCATTCGTCTTTGCTCAGGCGGATTAGATTTTATTTTTATTTTCCCTAATTGATCCAAGTGATCTAATCAAAGAATACAGTTTGGGAAGATGCCTCAAGAACCAGCATCAAATTTCTATTCAAAATAGGTTGAATTGGAAAGCAGAATAGAGACAATTACCCTGATTTAGTCTAAAATGAAGCTTGGCCTGTCATGGTTAACCGGGAAGAGAATTTTGTTGTCAATCTGATCAGTCACATTAAGGAACTTGCACTATTCTATTCTTTTGTGTTTGTTTTGTAATACTGACTTTAGATGATAAGCCATAACACGAATAGAAAGAAGGTGTTATACCTTTTAACAATTTTGTGGGCCTATGGTTCAAAAATAACTTTGCTAAGTGTTTTCTTGTGCCTCCATTAAAAGAAAGAGAAAAAAAAAATCTGGCTTAGTTTTTATATCTGCCCCTGCAGTTTGTGTAACCCATATAAAATAAAAATCTATGTTACAAAATAGGATTTCTTTTTAATATATATATTTTCCTTTTGTAAAATTATATGTATTTAAATACATTTGAAATGTTGCTATAGGTAAATTAGAAATTTTTTTCTAATACTATGAAAAAGGCAAGAGTTTTTATTGTCAACATATATTTTATATTTACTTTATCCTTTTTGCTGCACCCCAAAGAACCTTTTATGATTCGGGGGCGATTTGGCACTATTCAATCCTACTACTCTGAAGTGAAAATAAAATTTGATTTGCACACTATATTAAAAGTAAGGGAAGTATTTATAACAATTTTAAGCTTTTCCTTATTGATTAGAACACAGCCTTTTGTCACTAATTATTAGAGAGGTATTCTAAACTTAAGAAAGGATTTTTAAAAGGAGCAATGTTGGTTTGTTTTTTGTTTTTTGTGTTTTTTTGATTTTTTAACTGTACTCTACTTTGACACCACGATATAGAAATAGATTTACTCTGGAACAAACTACAAATACGTTCACACAGTTTGTGACAACTTAATTGTCTATCTAGAGAATTGAAACAGCTTAGCGAGAGAGATTATTATAAATCTTGTCCAAGGCGTTCTATTTCTTCAATCAGGAAGTCAATGTCTTGGTGAGTTGCTGCAGGATTCGAGATGACCATGCGGAAGAAATTGACCTTGTCTCCCAGGGGCTGGTAGCTGACCATTGTGGTCCCATACTCCATCATTCTGGCTTTGATCACTGGAGCCACCTAGGGAAGAGACCAGATCGAGATGGTGACTGTTTCCCCTGGGGACTCTCCCCTTAATCCAAGAACCCACTATCAATTAGCACTTTTAGTTTTTAACTAAACAATTAGAATCATATTTGTTTTTCCTTGAAAGAATTGCCTTCAAATTTTCCTGGAACTGGAGGACTGGAGCAACTCAATGCATCCAAGACCTTAAAGGTGATAAGGGGAATAATAAATGGCAGGCTCTCGGGTGGTTGCCCTCTTATCTTCGACTTTCTGGTTAGTGTTTTGTGAGAATGAAAGAAATCTGGTGTTGGTCCAAGGCTAAATAGTTTAGCAATACAACATTTGGGTAAGAGTTCCCCTCCCCACCCTCCATCCCCAGTAAATGTAAAAACATTAGAAATAAAATAGTTCAGAGAACAGTTACCAAGAAGTGAGCCTCAATGTAAAGTGAAAAATGTATGTGAAAATCAGCAAATTTTGAGACCCTAAAGCAATTTTTTTGAGCTGTCTAGTTTTTTTTTTTCATTTTCCTTTTGTATTACCTTAGTTTATATGATATTTTGAAACTTGTTTCTTAATAATGGTGAAGAATCGGCTGAGGCAAAAATCTGAACACGCAGGACTTACAGAAGTGGACTGTAGATGAGGTTTTACTTCAAGTATGTCAGACGGATGATGACAACACCGGCTGTCCTCGATCATGTATCAAATGAAGGTCAAATTCTTCTGCTCAGCACAAAGGCCTTTTGTCACCCAGCTCTGAGGACTCATCTTCCAGTGCTCACCAAAATAAACCTTCAGCTCTGATGAGACCTACTTATTTAATACTCCGGGAATGTACCACACATATTTTTACCCCTTCACACTTGTCCTTAGTCTTACCATGTCATACTTGTTCTCTTCGCTTAGAATCCATTGCCTCTTCCAGTTAACGTGTGACACATACTCCACTGCCACCCTTCAAATGCTACGCAGCCCTTCCTGATTTCTCCAGTCCACTAGCATCCTTTTTCTTTTAAGCCATAAATAGATGATCCCCATAGATTATGACTGTTTCTAATTTTCTATTGTCCTTTTACTTATGAGGAAATATGTGTTATCTCTGGACGTCAGCCGTAAGCTCCTAGCGGGAAGGCATGGTGTCTTTCACTTCTTTTGTTTCCGAGAGGCGCTGGTGCCTTTTGAGGGCTCCCCGAGTACTTATCGACTCTAAGGCATCCATTTAAATGAAGTCTAACTGTATGCACACTCTGTCCCCATATGTTACCATTGGAGGTCGTGAATACATCTGATCTTTCAAGTTCATTGCCACAAACACATAACCAGGAACAGTAGACACCAGAGATGTTTTAGACTCATTTTTGGATCTACAAGGTCAGCAACTCAGTTCAACGTGGGGACCATGCCTGCTACAACAGTTAGATCCATTTTAAATGAAGGATCTTTAGAGTCAAATGGAATGCAGTTATGAACGTGTCACTTTTCAGTACCAACACTTAAACAATCATTGGTTGACAAGAGGTTTTCAACTTCAAAGTACTAGCACACAATCAACACAGTTTCCACCAGGCCCAGGGATTTGTTAGCAACTGGAGTGGGGGGTCACACACACAAAATTTCCCTCTCACTTTCTAAGTTCTTCTAGCTGGGTTAATAATTAAATTTAACAGAAACAGATTAACAGGGGGAAATGTGCGAAGTTTATCTTACAGATGCTTGTTTGAGGGTGAGGAGGTATTGGGCAGTTGAGATTTTTACGCCATTCTGGAGCAAAAGAGAAGGGGGGTTTGTGGTTTAGGACTTCCAAAGGCAGGAATGCAATGCACAAGGAGATGCAAAAGCAAATGAGGTAAATAAATTTCCTTGGGCCATTTTAACAATGGGACACAGAGAGGATTTAGAACAAATGGGCCTTGCCAGGCTCCTCCCTGTTTATCACACACTAGTTTTTTATTAAACTATAGTTATCTGTGACATCTGGAGCTCCCTTCCTGGAGCAGGTCCTCTACGTAAATACCCCTGGGCAGATACAGGAGAAGGGTCTGAGTTTGTTTCTGAGTCTTTAGTTCCTTACTAATGAGCTTAAAATAATTTACATCCCAAAAGGCATATTTTAGGGTGGCAATCTCTGCTATCCTTCATTCCCAAAGACAAAGCCAAAGACAGACTTCGCCTTTCCCTTCATTTCACCTTCACCGCACATCCTGAACCTAATTCTTTATAGAAAAGTGTGGACAATGGCTCTAACGCTGAGATTTTCTGATTCCAGATTAACAAATCCTTAAGTCCCTTCCAAGCCTTTCTCTATTACATGGAGAGGTAATGCAAAAGGAATGTTTCTGTCGGGTTGATCCTCCTTTCACCCAGAGGATTTAGGATGTATGCAGAGCATCAAGCTCATCTCAGGAAATACATATAAAAAGAACTTAAATATCTGAAGTCTAAGATTAGGTTCTGAAATGGATCTACTGGAATATTCTAGTTTAAGGATGTGACAGTTATCACTTTGTGCTGGGAGGCATGGCAAGTCAGTGTGTTCCTGGGAAGAAAAATCCCAAATTAGAAAAGGAATTCCAAATTCATGGGTCTGCAGGAATTTAAGGGAAAAATAATCTTATAACTATTTCTTAATTTTATTTGTGCAATAAGTCACTCTTGCTCTTAAGAACTGATAAAACAATGGTATATTTTACTCAGCGAATTAAACCCCGATTTAGTTTTCATGGGCAATACAAGCAAAAACACATACGAACGTCACTAATTATGAAGGACAACCTCCTCTAACTTTTTAGATTAATGCAAAACAAAGGCCAAAATATGAATGGTAACGGCCGGCCATCATCCCAAACAGATTTCCACATAAAATGAGACAGAATCTCTATAGTTCCTGAAGCCAGCTAGGTTGGCAGAAATCACAGCTGCCTAAATACATATGACTGTTGGTTGTTCCCAGAAAATGATAATGAACTAAAATTAGCAGGAACATGGAACATCTACTTCATTACATAATTGCTAATTGCAGGTTAAGAAGGAAAATAAAATTCTGACTCTCTGGTGAATATATAGAGTTTTCACTTATTTTTGAACTTTTTTGGGGGGTCACATTCTTGGTCTTGTTGAATAAAGAAAAACAATTAAGAAAGAGAGAAGCTACCCGTTGAAGAATTCACTAGTGTCCTAATCAGCAAAAGATTTTTGGGGCTGCCTTAAGAGTTTTAGGGTATCATTTTCTCACTTGTGTGATTAGCTTTTTCAAGACAACAACCACTAGTCACAAGTCGAGCACCTGACTTGTAGCTAGTGAGACTAAAGAAGTGAATGTCTGGTTGAAGATAATTTTAACTATTTTAAATTTAAATAGGCTACTATTACCATGTTGGACAGTCTAGATGATTTGTTTCACCTCAGCTCTTTTCCCTGTGGGAGTGTGTGTGTGTGTGTGTAGATTTTATGGTCCATGGACATATATTTCAAGGACTTCATACTTAATAAGAAACTTTTCTGAACTCTGAATAATTATTGACATAAATAAACAAAAATTAACCTTGATATTTTATGTAGTTCTATTCTGATTTCCAATTCTAAACTGCTAAATTCTATCACAGTCAGGAGAATGGAGTCACAGGAGAGAGAAAAATTAGGAGAATTTATTTTGCAATCCCCGGAGACTTTCAAATTTAAATCGCCAACAGTATAAAAAGGGTTTAGTAATAGTCTAATCGCTGTCCCCCAGAAATAATCTCTATCCTCATCATAGTTTACGTGATGTACTAAAATCTAAGAGGCATTTGAAAGGACTTGTATTCAAATGGGGGAAACTCAGAGTTAACTTTTGCTCACAAAATGATGAATAAAGCCTTTCTGTTCTGTATTCACATCTTGATTCATTTCTTAGCTCAGTTAATGAATTACTTCAACAAATGTATTCTTTGTCTGGTCGGTGGGTTCAGTAAAAAAGTGAAAGCCAATAAGAATGGAAACACTTAATTTTTAACTAATTTGTCAATTAAATTAGCCATTGTTAAGATAATACACACCATGGAGAAACTACCATAAAACTTCCAGAAATAAAAAATGAGTTCTTTCTTCTCAATGACAGCAAGCCCTTTTTAAAAATCGGCACCTATCATGTTCTCTAATGAGACCCCCACCCTCACTCCCTCCTGCCCTTGGGCTTGATTTCCTAGAATAAACCACTTCCCTAAAATTGCAAACATGACCATGTTCCCTCCCACTCCAGCTACCGGCACCAATGGATCCCCTTTCTAGAAGCTTCCTTCCTCTTGGTCACTGCCTCGCAACCTGGGATACACATTGAAATCACCTGGGGAACTTTTAGAATCGTACCCAAGCTCATCCAAAACCAGCTGGATCAAAATCTTGGAGTGAGGCCTGGTCGCCAATATTTTTACTAAGCAAATTTACATATAGTTGTAAGTATAGTTTGGGACAATTCTAATGTGTAGCCAAGAATGTGAACCAATTCTCTAATTAGGAGGCTTGATTTAAAAGTCTCAACTATATGTAAGTTTGATTCTGGGTCTTCAAGGGCAGGTGTTAAAGTTTACAAGCGTTTCTGGAGGTTTTAAATCCACACGAAAATCCTTTTCTTCACTGAACACAGAAGGAAATAAAGTGTTCTGGAAGGTCGGTGAGACAGCCCAAGCTCCTTTGCAGTGAGGAGAGGGCCTTCCCTGCTCTGGAAAGTGACTGCAGAAGGTCCCCTCCTTTGTGGAAAATGGAAAACCAACTGACTAAGCAAGCAACCAGACAACCAAACAACCAGTGAACCAACTAACCAACCTACCAACCAACCAATCTACCAGCCACCCAGCCACCCAGCCAGCCAGCCAGCCAGCCAACAAACCAGCCAAGCAATCCTCTGAGATCCAAATACACATGATTATCCTTGTTTTCCATTCCTCCAACACTATGGGACATGGTCCCCTTTCATTTACCTCTAGTCAAGGCCCTTTTTGGTATATACCATAAACCAAGTTTTGCTTGATGGGAGCAAGACAGAATAAAAGAAAAGGAGTCTTATTGGCCACTGTAGAATTTACAGCACAAGCTCTTAGGCTCTGGGGTCAGCCTTTCATTGTAATTTTGGGAAAGTGGTTTTTTTCTCTTTGTGCTTCATTTTCCCCACCAGCAGAACAGAGAGACACCAGGATTTCCCACAGTACGTAGCTGTGAGAGTTAAATGATGTTACACTAGATCAACGTTGAGCCCGGGTCACAACATTCTAAAACAGTGGTCATCATTACTACTGCTCCTGGCCCTGTTACCTTCTGGGAGTCACCACAGCTCTAAAGAACCCTCAGGGCAGCCTTGACCTTGACATCTCAAGAGAGTCAACAGCAGTTTATTTTCTAAATATTTCTCATGCCTGAAGTCTCTTCCATGCTTGTAACTAAGCACCAGTGTTGCTTGGCAGGTCAGTCAATGTCAGCAAGGGTTCTTGCATTATGAATGCCAGCACAGGTTATCACCTAATTGCTTATTCTAAGACATCATAAATTCACCCTCGGAAAATAGAAGCAAGCATAGTTGTTAAAAGTCTAGCTATTCTAGCTTTCTATGCCCTGGATTTGGAGCCCAAGAGGGAAAGAGTCCATGCACCAAGGTCAAAGGCAGATCTCTCTTAAAGACCTATGAATACATCTTAAAGGTGACACACATGTGAAAGGCCCAAGGCATCCACCAACAGCCATATCTGGGAACTTGTATCACTTACCTTTGAGAGGCGACTCATTCTCTCTTCGTTGTCTTCCAGGACACGCAAACTCGGAGGGACATACCAGAAGCAGACATTTGTATGCTGAGGCTACAAAGAGGAAAGTAAGATTCACACTCAGCCCAAACTGGCAATTTTGAAAATTCCAAGGATATTTTTAATCTATTTGTTCTGCAGCTTCTGAATATAATTTCTATTTCTAAATCCATAACCACCTTTGGAGTGATTGACTTTCACAACATTATACAGAGTTATTTTTTCTGAGTTTGATTTTTACTCTAGCTCAGAACAGCTACCCCATCATCCCTCCTTCTGCTTGGTTCTGGTACCACTCACCGGGACAGAACATTATCGACATAAAAAATATCAGTGATAAGAACTGTAATCGACTAAACATGTTAGGATCATAGAAATCAGAAGACATACCTTTCCATCGAACACCATTTCATATCCTTCTCGGTTTTTTATGATATTGTATAAATACTCTGCCAGCTCCAAACACTTGTCAATATGTGCTTCAAACCCCGTAGCCCCCTAAGTAAGAGAAGAAGGAAGAGCCTCAGGCTAGCTGATAAAGGTGAGTGAGCACTCAGGCTGAAATGGAGGATCAATGAATCCTCCACACAGGTGGTCTTTCTACCGCTTCCGTCTCAGCATTGCTCCGGCACCTTCCTTACATAAGACAGTGTTTCTGGAGGATTTTCTGGGCATTATTTCTCCTTCAGTGTTCTCCTCTTCAGGTGCTTTTGTTCCCTTTCACATCTGTCATTACCGGTCTCCACAGCAACTCCTTTTGTTCAGAGCCTCCATTCCCCAGGCAATTATTTTGATTACTCAAGGGGAAAATTGGCCTCTGCCATTCATAGGGGTAATTATGGCAGTCATTAACGACAGGAGGGCTGGGCTATTCTTTCCTGTGTATAAGCAGCATCATCAGGGACCCCCCAGGACGCCTGCTTAGTCCCTGCCCATCACATGAATTTGCCATTTCCAGACCCCACTTTTGTTCACCAATGTACCTCCATTATAGAACAAACGGGGTAGGTGCTCGATGGATATTTGTTGAACACATGGATGAATGAATGTTAAGGGGCACACAGATGCTTTGTCAGCAGCCTGTCATTTTGCAAAGCTCATTAGATTTCTCCTCTGGGGATAACTGACTCATATGTGTATGATGGGCGAACATTATCACAGTGGCCTTTAGCTTCTAGCTCTGGAAGCCAGGGCTCTGGACTTAGGAAAAACAACACAACAATCTTGGACTAGAGCTGCCAAACTGATGCCAGGACAGACTATTCATCATTAATAGATTAAGGAATAGTAATTCATATTTAGGTTACTATTTTTCATGTGGTTTATCTCACTAAGGAGAAAATGGGGATTTACTTTAACATTGCATTCTCGAGGCAGATCTGATAACGGAGGGTTTACTGGTTAGTGTCAGGCTCCTCCTCGTCCTCCTCATTACTAATTTTTCACTTTGTTTCCTCATTCCTGAGAGCATGAGGGCATATAAGACAGGACATCATAGCCAACTCTTGCGGTTCTTGGGAGAGATGCCTTCTCTTTCTGTGGCTGGCGTTACTAGAGAGCTTTTGATGTGAGAAGATAATTATCCTCACCTCTGATCTGGAGAGTGGGACTGAGTTTATTACTTTAATAATGACTACCATTTCATTTTGCAAAAAATCCAGCTCTAAGTTGAAAGCCAAGTGGGAGTTTTTCCAGGTTTAGATGTCTAAGTATTTAGGGTTTTGCGTAAGGAATTAAGAGAATGTGTCCATAAGTTATGCAGCTGCTGTGATGGTTCTGTTTCCTCCTTTTATCTCCTCTCCTAGTGCTTTTATTTCAGTAATTTAGAAACTGGATCCTTTGCCTTTAGTTCAGGCTTCATTTGGTCCTGCTGTTTAATTCACACCTGATGTCCTCCAAGTCATTTCTCTAAGAACCAACTGGCTGCACCATGCTGGCGAGGAGGCTTCAGATGGAGAAGGAGCAGCAGGAACTGATGAACCGTGAGAGAAACACTTTTGTGTAAATGTGGCTTATGATTATCACCTTAATAAAAACACCCCAAGAAACAGAGACAAAAAGGACGATGCTGAACAATATTTAGAGATCGAGCTTTCTTCAACTTCCTAGCTGATACTTTGTAATTCCTACCAATTGATGAAATAAAAAGAAAAATCCCACTCCTTTTAAAACAGCTTGAGAGTATACCGATAATTCACATTCTTTGTTTTATTCATTTTTTAACAAATGAAAGCATCATTGACAACAGAATGAATCTCTTCTTGGGTGATGGGGACCAGGTATGTATCCTTGTTAGGCTCTGAATTTTTAAGATAGAAAGAGGTCCCCTGCCCAAGGGATGGGAGCCCAAGGGACAGGAGCCCACCCATCACACCAATATTGTGGGCCAAAATTACCTGAGGCCTCTCTCCAGGTAGCTTCCCAACACTTAGCAATACTTAGAGAAAATTTAGCTAGGGTAGATAGAATTATGGAGGCTTGCTGTCCCTGGAGACCATCTGAAAGTTATTTCCACCTGAAGCAAGGCCATCTTTTCTATTTAACCTGCTTTTTCTGGGGTGGATTTAAAGAAGATTCCATAAAGTCACTGTGGACCATATTGTTTCATCCCCAAGCCCCCTCTTTTTCTTGTTAATCATCCCTCCGTCTCAACTGCTTAAGGCAACTCAGTTTACTTGGAAATATTTTACAAACAACAGCATATGGAACCCATGGCTGTGGACATGGTCCATACCTCTTTACACAGACCTGAGGAAGAACCCGTTCTGTGGTCTAAACCCAGCATGCCTCGCTACTACTGTTGACCAAGCTAAAATTTGTCGGAACTTTCCCATGCACACAGGACCTCGGGACATGACAACTTCCTTCTAAACTGTCCCCTTCTCATTTCCTTTGGCATGTGCACTCTTAGTTGTGTTTTTCTGGCGTGTCCTGCTGGCTCTGGCCATTGCCTTTTGTGGGAGGTAAATGAAACCAGGTGGGAAGTCACCGATTTGCGACATTTAAGTTAGGAATCTGGTCAAAATTAAAAATAAAATCTTTGACCTTTCCAACATACATTTATGTTTTCTGAAGGCTACAGTTAGGTCCAGCTAGTACTGTGCACTATTAACTACAGTTTTCGTTTCCGAGAGAGGAGCGATTGTCTACGGTTAAATTCTGAGGTCAGTAGAGAAACTGTACAGAAGTAGGTAATTAGGCACTTCTGGAGTTTTTAAAAAAGCTTTATAACTAGAGATCGTTCCTTTGAAATGTCAAAAATAAGTTATCCTGATGGGTTTTACTTTACCTTTTTGATCTCCAAACATATGCTTTTAGGTTGCATTTATCTGCCCAAGTGACCAAACAACAGCAAAACACCTCTTAAACACCAGATGTTCTGCTATATACAGCAACATGGTTTTGTTTTCTAGATGAGTGAGCATTCAGAGCAATTTGGCTTAAGAGAAAAAAAATATAATGGGTTTTATTAAATTCTTGCCTGTGGTAGAATGCAGATATCTAGATATAGAATTAAAGAAACTTAATTTGGGGCAATTTTCACCTTGGAAATCAATTTTTTAACATGGCATACTAAGAGTCACCAAATACAGTTTGTGTTTTTAGTTGACATTCAGCTGATTCACACGTGCTCACCTTTGCTCTCCACATCAGCCATAACTTAAAAACATCAACGTGGCGTCCGCACTGTAAAGCCTTGTCCCCAGTGTCATAGGACAAGTCATAGTGTTTATCTTGCTGGAAGAGGTAGGAGGCGTGCATCTGGTTGCAACTCTGCATCAGTCCCTAGAAGAGAAGAGAAAATTTGGGAAACGCTCCTGACTTTCTCAGATGTTCTATTACATTTACATGGTAATGGAAATTATTAAGGAAAATTAAAAGAAAAGACATCGAATATCCCAGAGACAAAAAACAGTAAGAATCAAATGAAAAAAAAAAAATCTAGACAGGATGGGCTGCTGTGATAGGTCAGCTCTGTGGGATAAATGCCACAGAGTCAGACATCACCAGAAGTTAACTAGAGAAGGTGTTCATTAAAAAAATAATCATAATCATAGTGTGACGCTCATTCATTGGGAGAATATTCTGATGTTCTGGTTTTGTTGCAATTAAAACATTTTGAAAACTCTTTGGTCCCGTAAAAATATTATTAGTGTGATTCTTCTAGTGTTTCACTCATATTTAGCCCAAGTACTTTATTATTTATCTGTTAGTGTTTAAATTCTCTTTGGAAATCACAGCTTTTTAAGACAGGTCATTGCTATCATTTTTATATACTGACATCTAAAAAAATAAAGACATTGCTACTCTGAGATGTCTTAAATAACCCATCTGTCAAATGTCACGTTCCTCTCTCAAGAGTGCTTAGAACATCAGTACCGCACTTTCTTACTCAGTTGCAGTTAAAGTGGAAAGTTTCATTGTCGGTGACAATTAATTTTCCCTGGCACCATAAACTCACTATGGACAATGGGTGGCAAAGTGACTGAACTATTCCAAAGGACAATGAATGAATCATATGCTCTCTGCCTAAAACGGCACTGCCAGTCTTCTCACTGGAAACCCCACCACGTTTCAATTTGTCGCGAACCACAGGAATCCTTTGACTCTCATTATCTGAAGCATAATTGTGATTTTATAGAAGCTTTGGCCTTTTCTTTCTGTTGTGACTCATGACAAAAGAAGAAAAGGCTCAAAAAAGGTAATCATTTAGTTGGTTAGCGGTGAGAATCCTTTGAAAAAATTATCCAAACTAAAACGAAACGCAATGCAACTAAAAATTTAACTAGCTCCTAAAACACCGAGTGCCCAGAGGGCAGACGACAGAACTGGGCTCAGCCTTGCAGTTGAGGCTTCATAATCGGTGGATTCATTAAGCTATTTTTTGAGACTAAGGAAAATTCTACAACATAATTGTAACAGGGCAGTGGGAAGACATTGAATTTGAAAAGAGAAAATTCACTTGATGAGCAATAAAGTTGAAAATTGTAATAGGTGCTTCTATGTTGTTTCATGGTCACAGAAACTTGGTGGTAATCTTCCCTAAGCCACGCAAGCTTGCGAATAGTTCCCATCGGTCCAAAGAGAGGCCACCCCAGAGGCCGTGGAACGGTGACAGATTGGACCAGCTTCTACTGGGATGGAAAAATCCTCTCAAAGCACACAGCTTCTAAAAGATTGGGCTGTATCAGTCTCACTGTACAAAAGGATAAGGAAAAGTGATCATTGTTTTTTACATAAAGGACCTTGGTAAGATAATACCCTGGTTCTGAGCCATTAAGAAGTTGTAAACCATTATGTCCCAAACTATTTTAAATACACAAATATTTGCTGTGCTATAAAATAGTTGCTGTAAAAGAGATTCCCATGGTCAAATCAATTTAGGGAATTCTATATCATAAATCCCTTATTTTTAGATATTTTCAGTATATGTCAGCATATTAAAGTTTCTGATATGCTCTGCAATAATGAAACTTGTTTTTCAACTCTTCCATCCAATATATCCCAAGCTTTTTATAAACCAAGAGCTCTTTCACCAGAGGATACGTGATACTATCTGGCGTTTTTCCTTAGACCCCGAGAAGAGAAATGCTGTCAGAGCATCATAGACTCTTGGATTTGGAAAGAGTCCCAGAGTTATTAATCTGGTTCTTCTCAGTGAAGGAATCTTCCTATCCTCTTACTCATAAGTGATTGTCCAATCTCCATCCAGTTACCTCCCCTGATGATGAATTTATTCCTAGCACAGCATTCATTATCTGTTGGGTGACTTAATTATTAGAAAAATGTTCCTTTTATTGACCTAAATCAGACTTAAAATCATGGGGTATTCTGATTTTGCCATCAGATCTGTATCACCCAGTGTTACTAACCCAGTTTCTTGACACCTCAAGAAAAAAAATAAAATCTCTTCCACCTGAGAATCATTTAAATTGTGAAGGCTGCTATATCCTCTCAGCCCTTAGATTTCTCCCTTCCCCTTCCCCTTCCCCTTCCCCTTCCCCTTCCCCTTCCCCTTCCCCTTCCTCTTCCTCTTCCTCTTCCTCTTCCTCCTCTTCCTCTTCCTCTTCCTCTTCCTCTTTCTCTTCCGCCACTTCTGCTTCTTCTGCTTCCTGCTTCTGCTTCTTCTTCCTCTTCTTCTTCCTCCTCCTCCTCCTCTTCCTCCTCCTCCTTCTTCTAGATTTAACATCCTTATTTCTTTCACCAACTCTCTTACTTGTTTACCATGTGTTCTCACTGGTTGAGCTCTGGCTCCATGGGGTGCCATGTACCACTGGACACCAACCTGAGCAAACTGCTCCAGGTGCGGCTTAAGCAGAAGACAGTGCAGAACGACTACCTCCCCCATCCTGAAACTCCACTTCTTTTATCCCATTAATATTTTGTGAATTATTTTTTCTCTTGACCCTGCAGAGTACAACCTAATGTCCTATGATTTTTTTTTTCACAAGTAGAACAATTTAGCCTTGTGTGAAACAGGCCTGTCTCATCTAGTCAAATTATAACCATCCTCTACTTGGATACAAAAGCAGGACCTAAAGATTATCCTCTTGGATGTGGCTCACTGTTCCAGCCTGTAAACTCATCCTGTGTTCTGTTTCTGTCACCACACATGTCTACTCTATCAAACCCCACGGATGGACTGGGCCACCAGTCAGGACAGACGTACCTCTTCTCTAACCAGGAGAGCAGAGCACTGCAAAGGGACACCCATCATCTTGTGTGGATTCCATGTCACAGAGTTGGCCCTAAAGGAAACAAATCATGTTAAGAGGGTGTGGTACCCACAACAGCCTCAGATTATGAAGACCCTGTGCATGGGCAATGGAGCTGCAGGGTTCTTGGCACTGTTTTTCAGACTCTAGGAGGACACTAAATTTGCAAAACGATATGTGGACTCTTAAATGTACAATCTTTTCTTTGTCCACAGAGACAGTAGGTGAGGGCTAGTGTCTTTGTGTGGCACCCCCTGAGATCCCATCGCGGCATTTACTCAGCTTCTAAGGTGGACCGAGAGTCCCTTGGAGTGACCAGGATCATGAAGTCCAGAGTCTTGCTGTTGGCCACTAAAGGGCAGAGCGCCAAGCAGGAGACACGTGTGTGTTTCCACTGTTCCTGCTTCTGACACGACCGTGGTGACCTAGAGCTCAGAGCCACGGCCCATTCCACTGATTAATTTGGTTACTTTCCTGACCCAGTTTTTCCCTCTTCCGATTCAACTGATCAAATTTCTCAAATGTGTCCTTTTGTGATAGCTTCTAGCTTGTCCCCTACTTCCATCTCTTCTCTAATCCAGCTATCCTTCCAGATCACAGGTGAGATTATCTATATGGCTCTTAGAGCAGTTTTTAACACACTTGAGAAATAGAATTCTCTCTCATTAGTAATAGCGATTCTCAGATCAGGGATTTCTGGTATTTGAAAAATCTTAACCATAGTCATGATTCAGATTTCATTATTATTATTATTATTTTAATCTGGATACAGTAATTGTGTCTTAACAGACTCCCGGTTTCTATTTCATCCTCCACCTAGCACCATAGTTATTGTCTAGCTCTGGCTGCATCTTTCCCCTTTTTCTAAATTGTTAATGGCTTCCTTTTGTCTCCAGCCTAAATTCCAAACTGCAGGGTATGGCTGAGCTGTCCACACGAGTGAGCCACATAGGCTGGGTGTTCGGTCCTGTATACTTTCAGTCTCTTGTACCCATTTCCATCACTCCAGTCTATTTCTGGCATCAGAAAATTCCATTTTCATGCTCCCGGATCTCTTGATGTGATTTCCTCTTGCTGGGATGTCGCCTCCCTTTGCTTCATTTGGCTAAATCATACTTCTTCTTTAAGGCCCATATTAATTCTTATCCCCACAACTTCCTTGGACTTCATTCGACATCTCTGACTCACTCCGCTGTACTGCTCGGACCCCCTCCTCCTTCAGCCCCGTCGCTCATTTTAGGTGCTTATCAGACAGGCAAGTCTGTCCACGCATCTTCTGAAAGACTAAGAGGTCCCTGAAGATGAGAATCAGGAATGTGACTGTGGAATAAAGAGACTCACAGGAGGAGGAGAATAGTTGTGCCATCCATGGCAGCTGCCCTTCCTCTGGCTGAACAACACGCTTGGGCTCACCCTGCTGCCAGCACCTGGGGTGAGAGAACCCTGGGAAGAAGTAAGGACTGGGAAAGATCCCATTCATCTAGCTGATGAATGGCAGGCTCAGGCAGCCAATCACAGAACACTTACTGGCCTGGGGCTCTTATCTGAATTAGTGAATAGTCCGGCTCTTTTTCCGGTCTTTCTTTGGCTCTGACATCCTGTCAGATACGTTAGGACTGGAATTGAGGAAAGAAGCAAAGGCATTTCATGGCCAGATGACTACTACCCTGGAAAGAGGACTAAATGACTTCATGAATAATAATGGAACTGTGGTGTTGAAAAGCTCCTTCCAAGAGAATATCTCCTATCTCTATAGAATGACTCTGTAGAATAACCTGAATCAAGGAACCTGGACTCTCAGCAGTAGGAAATAGTGATTAAGGGAGGACAGTGGGGGAGCCAGACAGTTTGAGTTTGCACCAAGGTTCTATCGTTTCCTAGCTGTGTGACCTTGAGCAAGCTACTTAACCTCTCTGTGCCTAGATTTCCTTGTCTGTAAATAGAATAATGGTAGTTTGACATTATTGTCTGACACACCTTAAGCATTAATTTTCAGCTCTCATTTACAAGTTTTGTGACGCTGGGGACATAGACACCGCCATTCCATAATATTCTACGGCTATACATCTAATCCTAATGAAACTCAGCTTTCTCAGTAATGACACTCCATGGAGAGGAAAACAGCTGATCCTGGATTTCTGTGACTGGAGGTGTTTATTTCCATGCAGTGGCCAATGTGTTCTTTTAAACTAGGAAGTGTCAAGGCGCACGACTATCCGTCGCTGTCCCCCACTCTGTCTCAGAGGGGCTGTCTTATAAAGACTGCAAAAAGCCGCGCGGAGTGAGTCAATGGCATGGCCTCCATCCATTTGAGAAATGTAGGCAGTTTATGAAAAACGGCCTCAGGTTCATTTCAAAACGTTTTGCCATGGGATTCAGGCACGTGGCGTCTGTGATTTTCCTCAAGTTGGAGAGCACGGAGGCCCCTCGGGTCGTTTTCAGTCAGAGCGTTGTGTCCTCAGTTAGGGTTCAGAGCCAGCCGCTTTCCCCTTCTCATCCTTCCAGACCTGTTCTTCCCCTCGACCTCTGGTGCGTCGCTTCGCCGTCCCACGAACCCGGCTCCAAACGTGCTGCTTTGGTTTCCTTCTCGCTCTCCTGACACCGCCCCTTGAGGTTGGCTCTGTCTCCCCACCTCCTGTCACACCCTTGGCACCTCTCGCCTCCACCGCCTCCCGGCCCCCGACATCTGCCCAATGGCTTCTGGTCCACCCTTGGCCTCTATCCTATTCCGAATCGCAAGTTATCTTTCCAAAAACGCAGGCGAGATCGTATCACTCCTCAGCCTCTCGCTACGGCTGCTTAGGCCGGGGCCTTTGCAGCGTTTCTCCCACCCCAAGGAACGCAACGCTCTCCAAGCGGAATAGTGGCTCCAGCGGTTCGGTGGACCCCGATGCACTCTGCGGGCAGGGGCTCCGCCGAGCCGCGCTGGGCAGGACTTGGGGACGCTGCACTGGCTTCCTAGTCCCTGCCACGCCTCCGCCTTAGTCTCCAAGCAGACTCGTCTGAACTTTCTCCGAGGTCCCTTTCAATCTCCGTGTCACTGCTCGTCACCTTGATGACCCTCTATCACTTGTGCCTGATAAAGCTACAATGGCCACGCTCCTCCGTCTGTCTCTTGGGTCTTTACGCCCTCGGCCTTGAATTTTAACCCACTGTGGATGGTCAGTGTTCCCTGCTCGATTGTAAGCCCCCTGAAGGCAAGCTTCATGTCCTGTTTGTCTTCGTGCCCCTGCTGTACCTCGTGCTGCTGTTTGCATATGGCAAAAGTTCAGTAGCTACCTATCCGAATTTCTGAACTCCTGACTGCCAGGGCAGGAGTGAGGGCGATCATTGATAATGGGGCAGACGCTGCACCAGAACCTTCCGCTGCGCCAGCAAGCCTTGTGAGTGGACCACGGCCATGGATCATTGTAGGTGGGCGTCAGCCTGCTGCCAGGAGGGTTAAAGAAGAGCTAGCTGGGTGAAAAAGGGGAGGGGATTAAGAAGTACAGATTGGGGTTACAAAATAGTGATGGGGACGTGAAGCACTGCGTAGGGAGTGACGCTATTGTAATGACTATGTGTGGTGACAGGTGGCTACTGGACTTATGGAGGGACCGCTTCATAGTTATATAAATGTCTAACCACTATGCTGTACACCGGAAACTAATATCATATTGAATGCCAACTGTAATTGAAAAAAATTTATTAAGAAAGAAGAGTCAGTCACAATGCACAGAAACAGACTGAAGCTCTCGGTATCTGCTCTCAGCAACACCAGCTCTAGCGTTTCGACAGCGCCAGCAAGGAAGGAGGCCACTTTCTGAGAATTTGGTTGGTTCTTGAAAGAGATGCCTGGCATGGCTCTCAGTGCCTGTGCCATTTGGTTAGGAGGATGGTACTCTGGGATCCCTGTGACCCCTGGGGAACTCTGGATTCGGGGATAAGAATCACCTATAAATTTCCTTCACTTCAGCGTGAATCCTAATGCTTGGGAAAATGTGATATGCCGAAAAGAAGCAATTTCTACCCATGAACATTATGCCCAGGGGTTTTCCATCCACCCTACAACCTTATTCACCAAAGAAGGTGCTTTTGCTGATGATAAGTCTCAGATAAGTGGGGGGCAAAGCAAATTCTGCTCCAGACGGAACACCAGCAGTCCTCATTTTTAAGGACTTCATATCTGGCTATTCCATTTAGTAGATTTAGTTGCAATACAGTTCCAATAATTGTGGTGGTTACAGAAGGCTCCGTGTTCCACAGTGAATGTTCTAAGCTTTGCTCTCAAATAATAGCCTTTCTTAGGAAGGCGCGTGGGTGTGTATTTTTCCAAGGCGCAGGGTGGGTAATTTAGCGAGCTTTCAAATAATCACTGGTGTAGGATGAGGCATGACTTTCAGCACTTGGAGTCCCAGGTGGCATGAAAGGTAGAATGACAGACGCTCACGTTTTGTGCCAGTCAAAAGGGAACTCAAAGGAGAGAAGGTACTGTATATGGGACACATCTCTCGAAAGTGCATGAATTTAATTCCTGTGCCGGTCATCTGAACAGGCACCTTCTGAATTCTTCTTTTCTGTTAAAGATCTCTCTCTGTTTAGGTCATTGCCTCTTCCTTAAGCTTCTGGTTTCATGCAAATCATCATGACAAAAGGAATTCAGCCTGCGAGAAGGCTGGAAGGAACAGAAGCAGAGACTAGAACTGGCTCAATCTGGGAGAGGGACAGGCCTGTCCCTATCCACTCACACTTACATGGGTACTGGCAATCAGAGCATGGACAGCTGACCGAGGGACAGCAACCCTGTCTGCAGGGGCCGGAGCTGGTCTATCTCCAGTCTTCCCAGCCTCCTTTTCAGTAATTATGCAGGGTACCCCCGACTCTGCCTCAGTAACCTCATTCCTACCTTTCTACCCTCACAGGTTCTCTGTGTGTGAATGGTCCTGGGTGTCACAGAGAGCAGCACCCTGTGCGTTTTCTCTGGCTTGGCTGCTGCACGTGACCAGTGCTGACAGAGGCTCCTGAGCACCATCAGCCTCTCTCTTCGTCTTGAAATTATGCCAAGCCGTCCAGAAGCAGAGCCAGTGAGACACTTTTCCTAGGCAGCATCTGGCTGCTTGGCAGGGCACAGTGGGCATTTGGCAGGCTCAGATGAATTCAGGCTTTCTCACTTGCCTAGACGAGCTCACAATTGCAGCTGACCTGCCATGTTGTGACGGGAGGACTGGGAACTCTGAGCTCCCTCTGCACGTGGTCCAGAACCAAGCCTGAGGCTGATTCTGCATTCTACATTTTTTTTTCCCCTTTGGACCTGAATATGCTTTATACTAATCAGATACTACCTCCTTTGTGTTTTGCAGCTTTTCTCAATGATCTAGTACTTTGTCTCTGAATGAAGGGTGCTTTGCAACATCCATCAGAGCTATGCCAGGAAAAAGAAATTATGGGAATGAAAGCATATTTAAGTTTAGGTCTGGAGTTTAATTTGACCAGCAAGTTACCTACTGGTCATATTAAACTCCAAACCTAAACTCCTAACGCTGATAAATTATATGCTTTGTAAAATTATTCATTGGTTTCTTTAAAACACTGGCTATTATCCTTTACAGAACACAAAAGCTATAGATCTTCCCCCAGAAAACTGTGAACAGCCTGCAGTTTTAAACAATTTTGGTAGGTGGTTCAGAATCTTAGGAAGGCCGTTTCTGATTCCTCTGGTAAACCATCGGCCTAAGTTAGGAGTCTCTGTTTAAGAGGCAGTTTTCTTGGGTCACTCGATATGGGCTTTGATTTCTTTTTGTCGTTTACACACATTATTTGCATGTATATCACCGCACGAGGCAAGGCACACAAGCGCAGTACAGAACGGGCTCACTTGTACGCCAACTGTTCTTGGGAATTGGGTGTAATTTGCTTTTCACATGTAGTTTTCAAATGTTGTGTTGTGAACAAGAAAAATGTGTGTACCTCTCCACGCCGCTCAGTTTCCACTTGTGTTTCCGGGACATCAGCAATCCTCCACCCCAAGCTGCCTGAAAAAGGAAGATAACATAAGAAAAAAGGTGGTGCTTTTTCATTGCTTAGATTTCTGTAGTTTGGTGTCCTTCAGAACAGTGAACGTCTCCCAGAGCTCAGGCAACATAAGGGGTTGCCCACCTTCTGGCACTGGACTTGTGGAGTTTAGATTTGGGGGGGGGGGGGCTGGTATTTAAGGTGTTAGGCTCCATCTCACATTTATATGATATAAAGAACCAAACTGGGAACATGTTTTCTCAGTCTGAATGAGGAGACAGATTGTCCCTGCAATCCATCACCAGCACTATCCTAGGGAAGCTCATCACCTCAGATGGAGGAACCCTGTTATCTCCATAGTTTAAAGTTGAAAAGATGGGCCAGGGACCCCTTCCAAATTGCAAGAAAAACTCTTTTGACCATTCAACAGCTTCCAAATTGCAAGGTAAACTCTTTTGACCATTCTGGATGATTCCAGAAAGAGGAATCAGCTTCACAAGCTTATTTCACTGATGTGTAATTTTGGGTAATTTCTCTGTCCAAAAAATCAAAACAAAACAAATAAATAAGCAGTCAAGATTTGTGCCAGTAAGTTAGTTGAGCAATTAGAACATGTCCCTTAAAAATTTGTTCTCAAGTTTGAAGATTTGAATTGTGGTAACTTTTAAGAATAAGAAGTCAGGATGGAGATTCATTGGAAAATGTTAACATTCTTTGTAGGTTTAAAATAATTCTGGGATAATTTTAAAGGAAAAAAAACTGTTAGGGTACAATTGTGTCCCACCACACACACTTTGTTAGAATTTCACTTCTTTTATATTTTGAAAAAGTATCCAATTTTCCAAATGTGGAATATCATAAGAATTTTTTTCTAGTTTAATTATAGAATATATCAGAACAATAAGAATATTGTAAACTTGCTGTGTTTCAAAGATAGCTAATACAATTGATTAGAAGATCTCCCAGCTCCATTTTAAGTAGAAATCCTAGAGGAGAGACCACAGCATCTGCTGGCTGGGGACATGCAAATGTTGTTATTTATAAAGTTATCAGGGTAATCCTTCTCTGAATCAGCTGGCAAAGTTTAATAGGCTCTGAGACCTAGGTTGCTGATGGTACTTGAGTTGTTCAACCTTTTCTCAGCATCTTCATGTGTAAAATAAAGGGGTCTCTGGTAGCCTAATGAACAACACATACTGTGAATCAGGAAAGGAAAAGATGGGTAATTGCAATGCAAGACACTTCTGAAATAATAGAAATTTACCTATCTTAGCCTGTGGACGTTTTCTGCTCCCAAAGAAAGGGAATTAATTTGGTCTGAATACTTTTCAAGCCAACATGATCGAAAGCCAGGGCTACTCAACAACATCCTTGCACCAGAATGTAAATCGACCTATGCTTCCTTCACTGAGAAAGTCTCACCATCAAAATAATGTCAGCTGTACCAAACACTGTGCTCAGTGACAGGTTGGCACCAACCCCTTATCTCATCATGGATCATTAGCAGTTTGCAGATAGAAGCTAATCTTTAACCACACTTTGAATAATACTGGCCTAAATTTAAATCCCTTCAATTTCTTCTTCTAAAAATTGACTTTTTTTTTTATTTGAAATGTTTTTGTGGGCACATTTAGATTTTTTTTTTTCAGTGTGAATAAGCCTGATGTCAAAACTTTCACATATAATTTATCTTCTTAGCTGACCTAGCTAAAAATTGGAAATTTGGTGGTAGATATTCTTAGCAAGTTGTCAAGTCTGCTTTCCTCTCCATATATATGAATACATGGCTTGAGTTGAGTTTTTTTTTACCCTCCGGGTTTCTTGTATAAATTCAACTCCTATTTTATCTTTTTGATTATTCATACCGGAAAGTTAACTCCTCACATGTGTGACTGTATTTACGTACATAGGGTGTTGCTGCTCAATGAATTGAGAACTAAGTGCCCAGATAATGGTCAAGAAATAAGAATGTTATCATGTTGGAAACATTAAGGCATAATCAGCCTCAGACTGCTTCCAGTGAATGTTGTATATTATTTTGAGTTGTGTGCTATTTTGTCTTCACAGTCTTTAAAAGCTGACATGTCAGCATTCCTACAGTGAGAGGAGAGAGAGAGAGAGAGAGAGAGAGAGAGAGAGAGAGAGAGAGAGAGAGAGAAAGAAATTTCATTCCATAAGCCCCAGGTAAAATGCATAAGGACATTTTGGTGGCAGGCCCTATGGGATACTTACATCCACGTGCATCCAGATCTTATACTTTTTGCAGATATCAGCGACAGCTAAGAGGGGATCGAATGCTCCATACACGGTGGTTCCAGCTGTTGCACTCACAAGGAAAGGAACAAATCCCTGTGCAAACGAAAAAGTGCTAAATAATGTAAAACAGGGGTACAAGGATTCTTTTAAAAAGCTGACAAAAAAACAATGAAAATTCTCCCCATGTCATACACATTTGCATTTTTGGATCCTCCAGAAGGGTCATCCACACGTCAGAGCCTTG
Organism: Rousettus aegyptiacus; assembly: GCF_014176215.1. NCBI lineage: Eukaryota > Metazoa > Chordata > Mammalia > Chiroptera > Pteropodidae > Rousettus > Rousettus aegyptiacus. Next base: position 83,161,684 of record NW_023416285.1, read on the forward strand.
TAAGGACAATGCTCATGCCCCAGGATCTGAGTTCTCCAGGCTGTTCTGTTGGACCTGCCAGTTTCATTACAAGGACAGACATTCTGCTCCTCAGAAGAGGCTATGCTGGACCCAGAGTGAGCTTTGTGGTGCCCGTGGGCCATTGATGTATCCCAGGGGGATTTTCTGGCCATTTCTCCCCTCTGCTGACTTTCTAGTCTTCCTTTATCATAACGGGGACTCTGAACTTAATAAATAAGCAGAAAAGAGAATGGAGAGAAGGAACTCTGACCAATTCATTACTCCTATTTGGAAATCCTAAGATAACTTATTTGGAGTCTCAAAGAAAAGGATTCACGTGGAACTAAACAATAAGCCACGGATCTTATCTGTCTTAGCAGTTCTCAGTCTTTCTGGCCCAGGCTAAATGAAAACTGATTGAAATAACAGGTGGCGGCTAAAAGAAGGCGAAGAACGCCTCAAACAGGATGAGTGCATATATTTACTCCGCATGACGTAACATGCAGTTACAGAGTCAGTCTGTAGGTGGCAGCACAGGTTTAATCTGTGGGTTAACAAGAAGTTCCAGTACAAGAATGAGGGGAAAATTTGTTGGGGGCAGATGAAAATACGAAAATAAATAATTGGGGGACAGAAAAGGCAGATGAAAATAAATAATTGCTCCTGAGCTCATAATAATCAAATGCATGTGTTATAGCATTGAACCAGGAACTGTAGATTATATCTAGTAAAAATTAATCTAAGAGAATTCTAAAAACAAGCTCCCTGCCTTGAGAATGAACCAGTCAGGGATATAAATGACTTTCAGAGATTTGTGGGTATCTTTAACAGGTCTTCAGAACTTGTTACTTCTAAAGAGAGTTCTAAAATGAAAAATAAGGCGTTTGGAGAGCCAGTCATAACAGTATGTGTCTAGACAGGAAAAATTGGCCTCTTTCAAATACCATGCCACATTAGCATTCTAATATTTCCCACTTACAAAAATGATCTTTTGAACGTGTATCTGTGTAATGCCAACCTTCAACACATGAAAAACAAATGCTTTGGAAACTATACAATATCACTGTGTGTATTGTTTATTCGGCAAATTCAACCTTTCCAAAGCAGAGCTTTCAACTCAGAGAAATAAATATTGACTGGATGCAAAATTCCACATTCTCATTAAAGCCAGGCAGTTGATTCTTGGGTAGTCTGACTAAGAGAATACCAAAGTGTGTTCTCCACTGGGTAGAAACAGAAATATGTACCCTTAGCTTGCTATGGGCTGGATAAAGTTCCCTACAAAAACTTACTTTTTGCTTGGCTTCGATGATCCTTCTTTCAAGATCAGATGGAATCATTTTTCCCCTGAAAGAAAAAATAAACACATTGTAGGTTTGCTTTGAATAATTTGCTTTGTTGTCTTTGACAAGTGGACACGTGAGGGTAAAAGTCCAACCATAAACCGTTGATCGTAATGATTGGTTTAAACAACTCTTTGGTTCTGCGTTTCCTTCCTCAATGATGCAGGACTGCAGTTTCTGGTAAGTTCAGGTGACTCTTGACCACACCGTGCAGTTAGGACAGCCGCACGTCCCTCTGCTCGGCACAGAACCTGATTTTTTAGGTCATCCTCTTCATTTGCTTAAAACAAGCCTGCTCTGGAGCAAGACATTTGGCAATGCAAGGAGAGGGCACAAAAAAGTTTGCAGTCCAAATCTGCGCATGAATGGACTGCAATTTCAGACTGAGACGAAATGCCAAGAGGAGATAGTCATCCTGAAGCATTCGAATGAAATATTAAGCCAAAAAGCCACCTAATTACATTCCAAGTGCTAAAAGAACAAAGCAGGCCAAGAACACACAGGCTCAAATTTCAAATATATCGATAGACAGGAATCAGAGAGAGAAACATCTTTTCATCCCTGAAATATTTCTTTCCTAAAATAAAATTACGGATAGTGCTTTGCTTATTTTAAAACCCCATTATTATAATAGCCAGAGAAGTTGACATCTCCAAGAAGCTAGATGTGGCTAGATATGTGATCTCAGTCAAGTTTCTTGATTTCCCTGGGCCTATTATTATTATCTTTAGGACACAGTGATAATATTACCTGTGGAGTTATTAGGATTAAACGAGTTAATACGTGCGAAATTATTTTAAAGGTGCTTGGCCTATGGAAAACATTCAATAAATACTAGCTTTCATTGTTGAGATTGTTATTATATATTGTGACATTCCTATCCTAAGACTTTGAGAGAAAAACAGGCAAAGGACAGACAGAGCAGGTACATGGTATTGCAGACTGTGAAACAGTCTTTAAACAAACATAGCTCTCTTGAGGCTGCTACACTGGCTAAACTTTTTACGTCATGGTCCTCAATCTAGGATTTTTTAAAAGGAGATTTGGAAAAATAAATTATTTTTTTTTCAGGGGCAGGAGGTTGTCACAATAAATAGTGTGTGTGTGTTGGGGGAGGTGCTACTGGCAGTTAGTGGGCAGCGGGCAGCGTTTTGGGATTTGTTGCTAGCTCTATAGTCCATTTGTGGCTGTCCTTGGGATTCTATATAGAGCAAGCATTGAGCTACTTCAATACATCTTCTAGTGTGGTCTTGCCTAGTTTTTTGCATATTAAAATGTTGTTTCATTAGAAATTACTTTGTTAACATTTCTCCATTTAAAAACATAATTTAGGAATTATATAATGAGAAGATAAATTATATTTTCTACAATTTTCATTTCTGGCTAATAAAGGCAGTGTTAACAAACTAGTTGCAATATACAGCAGCCATTAGGCCTGAAGGCACGGAGAACCACTGATTTATGTGAAGCTGTTTTCCAAAGAAAGACACTTAACATGAAATTACCTAGCGGCACTCATGGACAAGTTAGCAGTGATTAGTTAGTCAGGCTGGAATGGAACAAAGGGCATTAATGTACATTTGGTGTGACGGGTGCACTGAGATTCAGAGCTGCCCACCTATGATGTCCATGATGTGAGGACAGAAGGAAGGACAGAGAGGACACAAGGGCAGGGTGGCGGGAGGGCATCTCACCCTCTACATTTCTCCCTGCCCATCACAGCGTGGCCCAGGGAGCAACCCGCAGGGCAGGGATTTTCACCTCTCCCGGATCGGGCTCTGCTAAAACACCTTTCTCCAGCCTTGATATAAGCAAAATGTTCCACTTTTAGAGGAAACTCAGATATTTATCTTTTTCATAAAGTTCTAAGTGTATTAAAATTGCCATAGTATTATTTTTAGAGGTAAACATGAAATTGAGAGAGAGAATTCCCAGAAATTGTTTGCAAATCCCAAATTTTACCTAGTCTACCACAGCTGACCATCTCTGCCTTGGAGAGTGTGGGATGGACGAACTTGGCAATTGCTATGTGCTCATCTAATCATATCTGGACATTTTGTTAAGCACGAGGCAGTAAGTCACAAATTATAGTACATTAAAATTGGAAGGCGCTCAAGACCTGATTCTAGTCTAATGACCCCATTTTTCAAATGAGGAAACAGGCCAAGAGAGGCTAAGTGACTTCCCCAGATCAAATGCCAGTACAAGGTTTGTTGTCACTAAAAATACAAAAACAAGCTTCCAGCACAAATGCAAAGGGCCGAACAGATATGAAATGTATTTGGAAAGATTGCAGTCTTTTAGGGTAAGGCAAATCCTTTAAAATTATATCTGGCTTTTAAGGACCAGAGGTGTCATTCCAGCCTTCCAGAGGAGCAGTAATGAACACAGAGTCTGTTCCGTTTCCACATGAGTGAGCCCTGGGGCAGCAGGAAGGGGTGGGTTTGTCAAATACAGTGGCTCACCCTTAACTCAGAGGTGGGGGGGATATATTCCAAGTCCACAGATGCCTGAAACCTCAGTACTGCATCCTACATATACTATGTATATTCTGTGTTTTCCTATACATACATACCTACGATGAAGTTTCATTTATAAATTTGGCACTGTGGATGAATAACAATAACTAATAATAAAGTAGAACAATTATAGCAACACACTGTAATAAAATTATGTGAATGTGGTCTGTCTCTGTCAAAATATCTTATTATTGCTCTCTACTCACCTTTTCACTTTACGGCTTCTCTGTGGCATGTCTGAATTGCCAGCATCACTACTCTTGCATGTCGGGGCCGTTATTAAGTAAAATAAGGGTGACCTGAAGACAAGCACTGCGATATTGTGACAGTCGATCTGATAACCCAGACATCTACTATGTGACTAATGGGTGGGGATGCTGGTCAAAGGGATCATTCATGTTCCGGGTGAGAGGGAGCAGGATAGTGCAAGGGTTCATCACGCTACTCAGAACAGCGCACAGGTTAAAACTTAGAGGAGTTACTTCTGGAATTTTCCATTTGATATTTTCAGACCACAGTTGACCGTGTAAAGCGAAACCACGGATAAGGGGGTCTACTGTGATCAAGTCCACGGGGTTGCTCCTCAGAGTGGAATGTGATGGGGATGAATGGCTCTCGACGGGGGGCAGGCTCCAGTCTTTCCCAGGCACTCTGCCTCTCACACCCATGTATGTTTTGCCCACTTGGGAACCCGGAGCCTGACACACTGCAGGGGGCAGACCAGCGTTTGTTGGAGGCACGCGGCTAGAAGGCAAAAGTTTCACCCAAGGATGATATTAATATTAATATCTGTACTGTCTGACCAGACAGCTAGCGTGATGGCCTCTGGAGACAAATATTTTTATCCTTTCCATTTATCTGAGAATTGGCTGATTTTACTTTAAAACAGTGGCTCTTAAAATTTAGTGTGCATAAGAATGACCGGCCGTGTACGTCTTTAAAATACAAATTCCTTAACTCAGCTCTTCGAGATTTTGATTTAGTAGGTCCGTTATAGGGCCCAAGAATTAATTAATCCCACGAAATATTTACTGAGCACTTACTATGTGCCAAACACTGTTAGGAGGGCTGGGGTACGAAGGATTCCACTCTCTAGGCTTATATGCCAACAAGGGAGACAAATAATAATATAGTTAATAGACAAACATGCATAGGGATTTGCATTCTAACGAGCGCCCTGGGTGATTCTGCAGTGGGTAGGCCTACGTCCACATGTTGAGAGCCATTACTTTAGAAATGAAAGTTTTAGCTTTATAGGCATTTAAATGATTGTGTAACATTCTAGCCAAGTACTTTTCATGTGGCCCATGGTTTTGAGCCATCGTGCTTGTAGGGAAGTGAGCAGATGGACCTCCACATGTGGCACTGTGTGCTCCCTGCCTGCCCATGTGCTGTGGGGTGACGGAACATTGGGTGACAACCAACAGGCTCCGCTGAGGATTAGGGGCTGTCTGGCTACTCCTGGCTTTTTCAGAAAAGTGTCTCCTAGTGCAAGACAGCTTTGGATGGCAGCTGTTGCATCCTGTATGTCTGGCCTAACAGTATTTCCACAGCAAGAATTATATCTTTAATGTTTACACATCCAGCCTGTAGGCTCACAATTAAGTCACAACTGATGCTTTGTAATGCTGTTGTTCGTGTTTCAGATTGGACTGCCATTCAAGCGAGGACTGTTGAACCAGACCGCTTCTTTGAATGTGGCTGTTTTGCATTAAAATTCTTGATTAGCAATAGCCTTTCAAAATTCACATGATGCTACAGGGTCACATAACTTCATAAAGTTGCCTGGGCAAAATCCTACACTGCCAGCAAGAGTTGCCAGCATAAAGCAGCTCTTTGTGGGAAGAAGCAGAAGACACAGATTATACCTTGTATGGACTTTTGACCCAGATTCATGGCTATCTTCCACGGCTCTGAAGGAGAAAATGATCTATCTTATCAAAAGGAGCACATTTGTGGAGAGTGTACACCTCTAGGCAGGCATCCAAATGGTCACGTATGAGGTATTTGCTTCTTTGGTGACCCTGCTCACTGGCCTTGCTGAACCTTCGGTAATTCCACCAGCCTTTCCTAGTAGAGCAGAGGTTGGCTCTGTTCACAGAGATTCATGAGATTCATGTGCAAAAAGGAAAGGCTCCGTGAATCCTTCCTGTTAGAAATTGACTAATGTTACTATCGCTGGCAATAACGACACTACTGGCAGCGATAATGAACGGCCAGTTTTAGAAACCACTGCACTACAACTTAGTCCAGCATCTCTGCTCCTCACGCCAACCCTACAGGAGAGTTATTATCATTCAAACTTTGTAGGCAAGGAAATTGAGGATCAGACAGGCAGCTGAATATGGCTAAAAGCTTGGAACAAGGAAATGGAATAACTCGGTTGTGTTCCAGATCTTATGCTAACTGTGTGTACTTGAAGAATTAAGTTCTTCCTTTTACTCATTTATAAAATGATGATAATAGTCCCTGCTTCACAAGGTTTACATGGGAATTAAATGAGATAGTTAAGTATAAAACACTATAAAGCATTAATTATAAAACCCTATCTAGCAGACAGCAAGAACTCCATACATATTAGTTGCACTGTGATCAGTAGTAATAGCACTAGAATTAAGTGACTTGCAGGATGTCACACCGCTAGTAGGAAGCAGATTTCAAGTCTAGAGCTGTGTGACATCAGAACCCAGGTTCTTAGCACTGCACAACAAATGTCTTCCAAAGCATTTGTGTGGTTTAAACAAAAGACCTTCTACCCTGACTTAACATGAAACTTTTCAAGTTGAGTTCTCAAATCTTAATGATGTATGTAATATTTCCACTATGATTCTCTAGAAGCCCCTTGAATTGAGTAATTCCTTGATCCCAATTCTTATTGCTATTAGCACTAATTAGTAAAATAAGGAAAACATATACCCTCCTAAAACATAGTGTTCTATCATCCTTTGATGATATCATTCTTTCTAGTTTAACACCTAAGTGTTACAGGAGTAACTGAAACGTGCTAGTTTTTTTGTTTGTTTGTTTTTGTTTCTAAACTAGACAGTGCCAAGCAAAAACATTTCTTTAACATAAACTGCAATACAGCGACAGTAAGGGGAGCTCACGGACCAATGAATTTTCAAATTGCTCATACTGTGTGGTGACTTGAAGAACTGCATGGAATGGCTTGAGAAAAAATTGCTGCAGGAATTTGCAGAGCATGGTAGAACTTCCGAGGGAGATTTCCTGGAGAAAAGCACTCCAGGTGGCTCTCCTCGGGACGACTGCTGATGTGGGTAACCTACCCTAAAAGGCCCATAAGATAACCTAACAAAAGTCAAGGAGACCATTCAGGAAGCTCTTGCATTATAATATCAAACCTTGTGCAAATTTTTTTTTTTTACCATAATTATAAACAGTGAACTTCCTTGATTTCTTTAATATATCATTTGACTTGGATAAATAACTTTAATTGTAACAATTAGCCATATTTTTCTCTTTTAAGATTTGTTTTCTAATATACACAATGGGATATTTTCGTCTTATAATTAGGATATGGGAACAGGCTATTTTTGGTGATTTTTGTGTCTAATTCTAGTAATGCATATTAAATTTTTTTTTTTTTTAAATTAACTTCTTCAAAAAAAGCATTTACTTAACATATACAAACACACAGATACACATGCTCACTCACTATACAGTAATCCAAGTGATTACGGGGGACTTGAACCATGATGTGGTAAGAAGCTATTTTTTTTTCTATATGAAAACTTATTGCTGTCACTAGGGGCTAGTTTAGTGCAAACGGGAAGTATCTGATGAGGGAAGTGTTGGCGTGGGCAGGAAGGTGTATTGACAATCTCTCATCACTCTCCCTACTCCACAAACTACCTACCATCCCTCTTCCCTGAACTCATTGGTAGAGAGAAGAAAAGGATTATGATAAGAAGTTCAATTTATCATGTAAGAAATCATGCTTGGCTATTGTAAATAACTTTTATGACAAGGACAAAATCAAAACTGCTATGACAGAACACTAAAAATTAATGACATGGGGATACTACATATAAAAATATGAGAAGCACCCTAAATCATTCTCAGAGAAAAATGTATAGCCTAAAATGCTTTTGAAATTAAATAACAGAGAATAAAAGTAACAAAGCTAAATATTTAACCCAAGTTGCTAGGGAAACAACAGCAAACAGTGTAGGCAGAAAGAGGAAATAAATTTTTCAATGATTTAGAAACTATAAATTCAAAAGCTGGCACATTGAAAAGATCAATGAATATACAAATATCTGATTAGTCCAACAGAAAAAGGAGAGAAAATGTAACATTTGAAATTTAAAAAGGAAGTATGGATATATAGTAATATTATTGAAAAATTCTATGTAGAGCTTTACGCTAATTTTAAAATTTTTGAAGAAATAGAATATTTTCCCTAGGAAACTGTAAATTAAAAGAATCAATGCAAGAATATTAAAAAAATTGAAGAAAAGTAATAACTGAATAATAAAGGGAGGAAAAGTTGCCAAAAAACCGTCCCTCAAAATGCTAGGCCCGGATGTTTTGGTAGTAAATTTTAACAAGTCTACTATTGGCAGATAATGCTCTTTAAGCTCTTATGGAGATGACAATGAGAAGCCGCTGAATTTATTTCCTGAAACCAGCTAACTGTGAAAGCAACATCTGCCAAAGAGAGACCAGAAACATCTATAGATATATCTCGCAATATAGCTACATAAATCTTGAATATAATATTAGAAAATTAAAGATGAACATAGATTTGTCACAAGAATGCAAAGAATGGCAGAGGTAAAATAATAATTAGTATCTGAAACTATAAATGAGTAAGCTGAAACGAATTTATAAGAATAAAAACACAAATTTTTACCAAATGATAAAAAAAAAAAAGATTTGGATAAATGGAGAGACACGTCATGTTCTTTGATGAGAAAACTTAATATTGTAGACACACACAATTAATCTCTAAACTTAACATAATTCCAACAGGATCCCCAGTGGAAATTTTAGGAGAATAGGAACCTGAGAAAAAACAAAAATTAAATTAATAAAAAATTTTAAAATGACATTCCTCTCAAATAGCATAGATCAAAATAAATTTCAGTTAAATCAGCTATTAGAATAATAATATAAAGGCTCTAGGAAGAAAAATATGAATATTAATATCTACTGAGAATGGGAAATACTTTCTAAAGAGGACACTAAACATGGAAAATGAGTAATTGATAATAGCTCTGACTACCAAAAAAATGGGACTTTTTAAAATAACTACCACAAATAAAATTAAAAAGCAAATGATACATTTTGGAAAACATTTACATGACAAAAGAGGGCTTTGTTTTCTTTTTAAACTATAAATAACTAATAAGCATAAACTGTTTGACTTTGTTAATTATCAAAAATAAAAACATCAATAATAAAAAGATAGTTTCCTTCATCAAATTGACACAGGTCACTTAAAATGTTACTTCCTAGGATTAGAGAGAAAATGTTGAGCAGTCACCCCTGTATACTGCTTGGAGGAATGTAAATTGGTTGATTCTTTTCTGAAGGGCAATATGCCAGCGAGTATCATAATTTTTAGCAGAGGCATAATTCTAAAATCAGAAATTCTATTTCTAGGAATTTGCCCTAGGAAAATAAAATATGTGTGTAAATATTTAGCCACAATAATGTTTACATTAGCATTTTTTACCTAGTGAAAATTTAAAGTAACTTAATATGTCTAACATCAGGAGATTTATTAAGTAATATAAATTCTAAACAATAAATCATTAGTGTTTGAGAATTATATTGGAGAATTTCTAATGAGATAAAAGTTGCCCATAGTATTTTATTACCTGAACAACAAATTTCTAATTGGTAAGTTTTATTTAAATATATAAAAATATGTTTGGAACTGTATGCACCAAAGTATTATGGAGATTATGTCTAGATTCTTCCATTTTAAAATTTTTCTACAATGAATATGTGCTGCTTCTGGAATAAAAAAATAACATTGGTTTTTTTTTAAAAGAAAGGGTTAGCCCTTACTTAATATTATGTACAAAAATGATCTCCAAATAGACCAAAGATTTGAATGTAAGAATTAAAACTATCGAACTCCTAGAAAATAGCATAAGGCAAAAGTTTCATCACATTGAACTTCGCAATGAATATTTTCATGGATATGATGTCAAAGGCACCAACAACAAAAGAAAAAATAGACAAATTGGACCTTATGAAAATTAAGAAATTTTGTGCATCAAAAGACATTATCAACACAGTAAAAAGGCAACCCACAGAATGGGAGAAAATATTTTTAAATCACATAACTGATAAAAGATTAATATCCAGAATATAATTCAAAAACAACTCAATTAAAAAATTATCAAAGGAATTTAAGAGACAGATACATAACAGTCCATCTAACAGCAGCAGAATATACATTCTTCTCAAATTCCCATGGACACTCTCCAGAATAGATCATATGTTAAGCCATAAAACAAGTCAACAAATTATAGAAGACTGAAATTATATCAAGTATCTTTTCTAAACAAAGGGGTATAAAACTAGAAATTAAGGAAAATTGGAAAAATCATACTCCTTAAGAACCAATGGGTCAAAGAAGACATTAAAATAGAAATTAAAAAATATCTCCAGACAAATGAAAATGTAAATGCAACATACCAAAACTTAAGGTATGCAGTGAAGTAGTTCTAAGAAGAAAGTTTATAGATAAATGTCTAAGTTAAGAAAAAAGAAATCTCTCAAACAATCTGATTCTACTTTTCAAGGAATGAGATAAAGGAGACCAAATCAGTAAGTTTTATTTAAGCGCATATAAATATATTTGGAACTATATGCACCAAAGTATTATGGAGATTATGTCTAGATCCTTCTATCCAAAGTTAGCATAAGGAAAGAAATGATAAAGAATAGAGCAGAAATAAGTGAAATGGAGACTAGAGAGATAATAGACAAAACTAAGAGATGGTTATTTGAAAAGATAAATAAAATTAACAAACCTTCGGCTAGACTCACCAAGAAAAAAAAAAGGACTCAAAATTATAAATGAAAAAGGAGATGTTATAACTGCTACGACACAAATACGAAGGGTCATTAGAGGCTACCACGAAAACTTATATGCCAACCAATTGAATAATGTAGAAAAAAATGAAATGGGTTAATTGCTGGAAACATAAAACCTACCAAGTCTGAATCATAAAAAAAATAGAATTTCTGAAAAATCAATGAGTAAAGAGATTTAAACAATAATCAGGACCAGATGGCTTCACAGGTAAATTCTAGAAAACATTTAAAGAAGAATTAAATGCCAGTCCTTCTTAGACTCCTTCAGAAAACCGAAGAGGAAAGAATAGTTCCTAACTCACTTTATGTGGTCAACATTACTCTCGCATCAAAGCCAGATTAGAACACTACAAGGAAAAAAATTACAGGCCAATATCCTTGACGAACATAGATGCAAAAATCCTTGACAAAACATTAGCAAACCAAATTCAACAGTACATTGAAAAGATCATACACCATGATCAACTGGGATTTATCTCTGGAATGCAAAGATGGTTCAACATCTCCAAATCAATCAGGGTGATACACTACAATAACAGAATAAATCATATGATCATCTCAATAAACAGAAAAACCATTTGGCCAATTCAACATCCTTTCATGATAAAAACTCAACAAACTAGGTATAGGGGGAACATACCTCAACATAATAAAGGCCATATATGACAAATCCACAACTAACATCATATTCACTGGTGAAAAGCTAAAAAAAAAAAAATCAGAAACAAGGCAAGGGTATCCTCTCTCACTACTTTTATTCACATAGTACTAAAGTTCTAGCTAGAGCAAGTAGACAAGAAAAGGGAAATAAAGACATCCAAATTGGAAAAGAAGAAGTTAAGTTGTCTATGGTTACAGATGACATGATCTCAGATATATAGAAAACCCTAAAGACTCTACCAAAAAACTTTTAGAACTAATGAATGAATTCAGTAAATTTGCAGGATACAAAATCAACATATGAAAATCAACCTCATTCGCCATACAACCAAAAAGAATAAAATACTTAGGAATAAATTTAACCAAGAAGATAAAAGATCTCTACACTGAAATTGTAAGATAGAAATGAAAGGCGACACAAATAAATAGAAAATGTCTCATGTTCATGGATTGGAAGAATTAACATTGTTAAAATGAGGTGGCTCTGTTGCGTATTGGACTTCTAATATTGTTAAAATGTTCATACTACCTAAAGCGATCTATGTATTTAACACAATCCCTATCAAAATCCCAATGATATTTTTCACAGAAATAGAAAAAACTATCCTAAAATTTGTACAGGACTACAAAAGAACCAAAATAGCAAAAGCAATCTTATAAAAGCACAAACCTGGAGGTACTGCACTTCCTAATTTCAAAATATATCACAAAGGTACAGTAATCAAAACACTATGGTACTGGCATAAAAACAGATATGTAGACCAATGGAACAGAATAGAAAGCTGAAAAATAAACCCATGCATGTGCAGTCAATGAATCTTTGACAAAGGTGCCAAGAATATACAATGGGAAAAAAGATAGTGTCTTCAGTAGATGGTATTGGAAGAACTGGACAGCAACATGCTATTTTATAGTAGGCACAAAAATTTTCACAAAATGTTTAAGACTTGAAACTATAAATTTCCTAGAAGAAAACATAGAGGCATTGGTTTTGGCTTAGGGAGTTAAGCTCCCTGACATAGGTCTTGATGATAAGTTTTTGGATTTGCTACCAAAAGCAAAATAAAGAAGTGGAACTACATCAAAATAAAAATCTTCATAGTAAATAAAACAATCAATGGAATAAAAAGACGACCTATGAAATGAGAGAAAATATTTTAAACCACATATCTGATCATGGTTTAGTCTTCAGAATATATTAGGAACTTCTACAACTCAAGAGCAAAACCAAATAACCCAATTAAAAATGGGCAAAGGGCCTGAACAGACATTTTTCCAAAGAAGATGCGTAAATGACTAACAGGTATATGAAAAGGAGCTCAACATCACTAATTATCAGGGAAACACAAACAAAAATCACGATGAGCTATTGCCTTGCACCTGTTGGAATGGCTGTTATCAAAAAGACAAGAAGTTAGTGTTGGTAAGGGTATGGGAAAAAGGGGACCCGCATACATTGTTGGTGGGAATGTAAATTGGTATAGCTGTTACAGAAAACAGTATGAAGGTTTCTCAAAAATCAAATCTAGAACTACTAGATGATCCATCAATTCCACTCGTTGGTATATAGCCAAAGAAATGAATCAGTATTTTGAAGAGATTATCTGCACACCCATGGTCATTACAGCATTATTCACAATAGCCAAGATGTGGAAACAATCTAAATGTCCATCTATGAATGGGTAAAGAAAATGTGAAAGTGTGTGTGTACGAGTGCGCACGCACACACACACACACACACACACCCCACACTGGAATATCGTTCAGGCATGAGAAAGAAGGAAATCTACCATCTGTGATAACATGAATGAATCTGGAGGACATTATGCTAAGTGAGGTAAGCCAGACACAAAAAGACAAGTACTGTATGATTTCACTTATATGTAGAATCTAAGAAAGGTGAGGTCACAGAACCAGAGACTAGAATAGTGATTGCCAGGAGCTAGTGGGTGGGGAAATGGGCAGATGTTAGTCAAAGAGCACAAATTTTCAGTTATAAGATGAATAACTTCTGGAGATCTAATGAATAGCATGGTGACTATAGTTAATAATACTGTTTTGTATACTTGAAATTTGCTGAGAGTAGATCTTAAGAGTTCTGTCTACACATACGCATACACACACACAAGTGGTGACTATGCGAGGTGCTGGATATGTTAGTTAGCTCAATTGTGATAATCACATTACAATGTATACATCTATCAAATCATATTGTCCACCCTAAATATATACAATTTTATTTGTCAATTATACCTCAATAAATCTGGGAAAATATTTCTTTGAAAGAAGTAAAAATAAATAGGTTACTTTAATTTTTCAAATGAGCAAAGAACTTAAATAGATGTCAGGGAAGAGACTAGGAAAAAATAACTCATATGTATTATTGAGATCAATTAATGAAGTTTGAATAAAGCATACAGATTAAATAATTGTCTTAAGTCAAGGTCAAATGTCCTGATTTTGATAATTGTACTGCGATTACATAACTGAATATCTTTGTTATTAGGAAATACACATCAAAATATTAAGCGACAAAGGGACATGATATACATCTTTCAAAGAGGTGTAAATGGCCAATAAACACACGAAATGCTATTCACCATCACCAATCATTCAGGAATGCAAATCAAAAGCACCACCTCACACCCCTTAAGATGGCCATTATAGAAAGAAACAAAACAGAAAATAACAACTGTTTGCAAGATGGTGGAGAAGTTGGACTCCTTGTGCGCTGTTGATGAAAATATAAGGAGGCAGAGCTGCTGAGGAAAGCAGTATGGCAGTTCCTTAAAAAAATTAAAAATAGAATGACCATATTGTCCAGTAATTCCACTTCTGGGTTTATACCCCCCAAAATTAAAAAGCAAGGCTCAAAGAGGTATTTATACATCCATGTATAAATAGTAGCATTATTCAGAGTAGCTAAAATATGGAAGCAACCCAAGTGCTATAGTCATCCAATGGAATATTATTCAGCCTTAAAAAGGAAGAAAACTCTGACACATGCTACAACATGGATAAACCTTGAAGACATTAGGACAGATGAAACAAGTCAATCGCAATAGGACAAAAAATTATGAGGAACCTAGAGTAGTAAAGTTCAGAGAGACAGAAAGTAGATGGTGGTTGCAAGGGTTTGGTGGGGAGGGGCAATGAGTTGTCTAAACTACAGAGGTTCAGTTTTGCAAGATGAAAAGAGTTTTGGAGATGAATGAATGATGGTTACACAACATAAATATCCTGCATATACTGAACTGTATACTTAAAAATAGTTAAGGGGGCAGATTTTATGTGTATTTTACCACAATAAAAAAAATTGGAAAAAAATTAAAAAGGGATCATTAAATGTTGAATACTAGGAGTTCTCTTCTGAGTCCAAGCCCTGATTCTTCGGTCACCAGCTATGTGATCTTGGACATGTCACACCTCTGCCAGAGTTATGAGTCAAGTGGATAAAGGAGAATTTGCCATAATGTAGGGCTGTTGTGTATTTGCACACACTTTATAAACTGTCAACACCAGGTAGATGTGAAAGGATATATTTTTTGTGTCTCCAATGAAATGAATTAATTAGATTGATCTTGTAAAGTATTTAAGACTGTGCCAGACACATAATAAACACTAAATAAGTGTCACCTAGTATTACTTTATAATTCTTCCCGATATGGGGCATTATGAAGCACATACACCTCAAGCACCTCAGAGTTCTCTGCATCTGACCCCATGGGCAATATGACACTTGGAGGGCTTAACCACAGCCCTGCTCAGCAGTAACTGATTCGGGGCCTCGTGAAGTCTATCCTATGACCGTACACTCAGCAGTTCCCCAAGGACCTGAAAGAGCTGATTAGCTTCCCTAACCACCTTTAGGCACTGGCCACAGTCAGCTAATTTAATAAAAGAGTATAATGACTCCGGATTGTTTATACTCTCAGTTGTTTATATCAGTCGTATCATAAAGTGCAGTACTTAACAAGCACAGGGAAATGCACTCTAATTGTAATTTATAAAGCCAAGTGATATGTTAAAAGAAAAAATGGAAACATATAAAGGCACAAGTAGTTAATTTTTGTGGTATGAAAGTATTAATCAAAATAACTAACAGAATTTTTGTGTTACACGGGAGCTAGGAAGGCCAGCGACTTTTCTAGTGCTGTGTCATCCAGGACTCATGCATCTTGGTCAGATTACTTTCCGTAAGCTTTGATAGCCATTTACTAGTAACTTAGATAATTTAAAGGAAACTCCAAAAAGAGGAGTAAGAAATGGAGACATAGAAGAAAAGGGGAAGAGAGTGGGAGAGAGTGCTAGAGAAAGAAATTTCTAAAAGTACCTTCGAGTCCATATTAATGAGAGAGAGAGAGAGAGAGAGAGAGAGAGAGAGAGAGAGAGAGAGAGAGAAGAGGGAGGGAGATCTTTCTTATAGTAGAATGAAAAGAACCAATAAATGTAAATGGAATGATGAAATTAGAAAATCACTCTTTTGCAAACATCATGATAATTCAGGCAAGAATCGAGAATCATCAATGGATGCTAAACTAGTGAGTGAACATTTAAGGAGGAACAGAATATTTATATAGTCTCAAAACATCCCCTACAAGACACATGTTAACTGCAAAGGAGAGAATGGTCACTTTACCGTGGAGAAGCCTGGCAGACACCAACCGCCTTAACCACATGGTCAAAGTTAACTCTACTGATAGTGTGACAAACCTCCTGATGAAGTGCACTTGAGAAAGACAGGCATCACCTCCCTGGAATTCCTGCCCGTAATGCATCACCTGAATCTAATCCTGAGGAAACACCAGACAAACCCAAATTAAGAAATATTCTACACAATAAATGGTCTATACTTTTCAAAAGTATCAACATCACAAAAGGCAAAGGAAGACTGGGGTGGCTCCACAGTGTAGTGGTTAGCACTTCTGCTTTACATGCAGAAGGTCCTTGGTTCACGCCCCAGGTGGAGCCATAATACCCTGGGTGCACCGGGCCTGCCAAGTGTGCTGGGGTGCCAGGTCCCCCGTTGCTGGTGGAGAGCCTGTGGAAGGAGACACCCCACCTTCAGAGATCCAGTTCTTAAGGGGAGACAGCAACATCCCTAGGTCAAGGGTGGAAGTGGAGGGGTGGGAATTAAAGAGGGGAAAACAAAAGACAAAGGAAGGCTAACGAAGTTCCAGAGCAAAGGAAGTTACAGAGACGCGACAATTAAATGCAAAGTGCGATCCTGGACTGGGGAAAAAATAGCTCTAAAGGTCTGGGGAAAAAATAGCTCTAAAGGTCGTTATTGGGACAATTAGTGAAATTTGAATAAAGTGTATAGATTAAATAATAGTCTTGTGTCAACGTCAAATTTCCTGATTTTGCTCATTGTACTGTGATTATACAAATAAATATCCTTGTTTTTAGGAAACACACACTGAAGAATTAAGGGGCAAAGAGGCATAATGTCTGTACGGAATTCTCAAATGGCTCAGAAAAAATTATATCCATAATATACATATAATTTACATACATAATATTTAATATTCCTTACATCCAATGTGTAATATTGCGAGAAAGAGAATGCTAAAGCAAATGTGTCAGAATGCTATCAGCTGGTGAATTTGGGTGCAGGGATTATGGCAGCTTTTGTTACTATTGCAAATTTTCTTTACGTTTGAAAGTATTTACAAAAATACAAAGTAATATATATATATATATATATATATATATATATATATATATATATCAGATAAGTTAATGTCCAAGAGCTGTCCCAACTCTTCAGGATTTCTGAACTAAGACCCATCAGCAGCTTATCAACATGGCGCAAGCCCAGGCCCTGCCCCCATTCTCAAGTCCTCCCTGGAGCTTTCCTCCCTTAGCCTGTCACCACGCCTGTTGCTCTCTCCCCCTTTGTCTCCCTTCAGTCTTATAATGTGAAATAATTCCAGAGTTCTTGTGAGCTCCTCCCAGAAAGATCCTGCATAATTTCAGCAAAAGCATAAGAGACTCACAAGGGAAATGAAACCTCTGCTCTCTATTCTATCCCTTCTTTTCTGTTGGGTAATTCACATCTCCTCTCTAGCGGCCCTTCACCTCTTGGTTGAATATGCCCTACGCCCCTCTCCTTCAAATGACAAAGCCAAAAACCATCCTGGACTCAACATTCCCTCCACCTCCTGCCCCAACTCCTCCCCTTCACACTCAACCTCTGTAAATACGGTCTGTATTTGCTCTCCTGTTCCCCCTCTCGATTTATTCTTCAAACCCACGGCAAACTGCCTTTTGCCCTCATCACTCCATTCAAACTGCTCTTGCCGAACTCACCACCTTCTCATGAGCAAAGCTGATAGACAGTTGCTGACCCCCATTTCATCTATTGGCAGTTGATGCTGTTAAGCATTCCTTCTTCTAGAAACATTCTTATGGCTCTTATGGCCCCATTCCTGGTTCTCCTCCAACAACACTGTTCTTTCTCAATCTCCGTTTTGGGCTCCTTGGACTCCGCCTGTCCCTGAAACGTGGGTGCTCCTCAGAGTTCTTTCTTATGCCCACTCTGCACGGCTTCCATCGTGTATCTTCAAATTTCCAGTTGCCTACCTGACATCCTCACTTGGATACCTCATAAAGGTCTTCAAACTCAATATCTCTGAATCTAAACTTTTCCCTTCAGCCAGGATTCTTTATCTCAGAGAACATCACCGCATGGACTTGGCTGGCAAGCCAGATGCCTGGCATTTACCTTTGGTTCCTCTCTTCACTTGTACACCAATCGGTCAATAATTCCTATTAATTCCAGTGCTCTATCCCTGCTCTGCATGAGGTCAGCTCACCCTGCAGCATCTCCTGTTCATATCGTTACCACAGCCATCAACTGCTAACTTCTAACCAACACTTCACTCTGCATTTAAAATGCTCTTTCTAACAGAAAAATATGATGTGTCTCCCCTGCTCCAAACCCTTCCGTGACGGTCTACGTCTTCAGCCCCTGGGGCTCCCACTTCCATCATATGGGAACTTCATATTCCTCCAAATTATCATCCATAGAATAAAAGTTTTCTCTCCTCCTCCCCTGTCTGAACCTCTGGGAAATATCATTTTGGTCAGCGGCCTAATCCAATTCTGAAACATCACTCAGTTTTCTTTGACAAATATTTATTTCCCTCTTTATAGTAACTTGAACATTTCTTCTTTATCCTTAAACACATCAATACATCATTAATTTAGATTCCACTAATTCAAATTTTGCAAATATTAGGCCCAATAACACTTGAGTAAAGATTCATTAATCCCATCACTGTGAATATTTGACTTTTTGCTGACAAGGAAAGGGAATGCTTAAATTAGAACTTATGAAATCAAGAATTCATTTAACACATTTTCCCCTTTTGAATTTACTAAATTTTACAAAGTAGGATATTCTTTTCAGTTACGATACTTCCATTAAAATGCGAGCCATGGTAAACTGAGGTTTCCCATGACCTTATCTCATTGTACTAATTAGAGCATGCATAATAAAATTAAAATGCTTTTTGATTTTCAACTCTGAGCAAACCTATTCCAAACAAATGAAGACTGAATATACATTTCTCTCTCTTCGTTTTAATCGAGAACCATGTTTCACTTTCACTGGGTCACCAAACTGAGCCCCTGTGATTGCCAGTTAAGGGATAAGATCTCGTGGGATCTACCTCCATACGTGGCTTTGAGCTTGTTGCTAGAGAGACAAAGACCGTTCTTCACTAAGACATTTCCCTTCAATTGTGAGCTTCCTACTAAGTCAATTGTCTGCAGGACAAGATAAAACCTGTCACCGCAGTCGCTGAGAGACTGATGTGCAGGATTGGAGAGAGTAACTGTAAGAAATGAAAGCCTTAGAGAGCGGGTAAGGATTCATGATTTGCGAAGCCTGGGTGAACTTTGTCAAACACACGAGGAGAAACAAGAACATCGGAATGCATTTTGTCAGCCTCAAGTGATTTTCTCAACTGCTCATCTGACTTTCGAGGACGTGACGATAAAAACAAAGTGGCTGTTGAGAGGGTTTTAATAGATTCTGACTGCAACGGCAGCTGCAGGTGACCGTCCAAGGCCGTCTCCTTGGCTCCTGACCCCAAACGCTTCAATTTCACTTAATCCTTCAAGGCCAGGCTCTCAGTCTTAAATTCTTGCTATACAGACGGTGTGAATTATCAATAAAGAATTAAAGACTACTTGTAGCTACCGACATACGACTTTACTTTTTCCCCTCAAAAATGTTCTCATACCATACCTGCTAGGAGTAAACTTGTAAAACCTTTTGAAAGTCAATTTGGACTAATGTATCATTTTCTTTAAGAATGTTCATATAATTTAAACTAGCAAATATATTAAGAAATAACCACAGATGGGGAAGTCGTGGGCACCTAAGAATGTTCACTGAAGGATAGAAAGGTAATTTATAAGGAACGGCAACATCGGAAATAGGAACGTAGGGGACAAATATTTTGTGTTTGCTCTGTTCTAGGTATCATTTTTAGCATTTTACATTTGTCAACACATTTCATGGGTATAACAGTCCTGTGAAGCAGGTGCCATTATCCCACCCCCACCCCACCCCCCGCCGCACCTCCTTTTTTTTTAGATAAGGAAAATGAGGCATAGAAAGGTATTTATCTGAGCTGGAGCTGAGAGTCAAACAGTCCAATCCAAAGCCAGCCCTTCAAAGCACTATCACGTTTTCCCACGGTCATGTCTCAGATACTATGTAGTTAAGTGTGCTGTGTCTGTAATAATGTAGAAAAATGTTTGTGTTATCATGTCCAGTTAGAAAAAGAAACATCATCATAAATATGTAATTATTTTTAAGAAAAGGGGAAAAAAAAGAACAAATCTCTATGCTTAAAAAGAGATTCGAAGATATACGGATGTAGACACCAATGTGGTACTCGTGAGGACCTTTGGGTGGTGGAACTATGATTTTTTTCCTGTTATTTTCTATTTTTTTAAAAGTAAGTACATATTGCTTTTTAACTAGTAAAAATGATAATTTATTCCTTTTAAAGCTCTCGTGCGTTTCCTGCTCCCACCCTAATTTCCCTTCCCTTCCCTCCTCACTTCACTTCACACATTGACCACAAATTTTTTCTCCTAGTCCTATTTCTCCCAATTTTTATTTCTTATCCTCTCCCCCTTTTTTCCTTTCTTCTTCCTCCTGTATCACTCCATCCTCCCTTCTCCATCCCACAAAGCTCATGAGCAGGAGACCAAGCCCCTCACAGTGCTGCCTGACAGCCCCCTCCCTCTGTACATGGGGAGAACAGGGCAGTTGAGGTAATTTTTGAAAAACCTCAACAATGGTTTTTAGCATTGTGTTTTAGTTTTTCTAATGGCTTCTAAAACTGTTAAAATTAAATCCAGTGGCCTTAAAATTTGAGGCTACCTGGTCAGTCACTGGTTCAAGACCCCACTGGCTTTTCAGCATTCTCTGTGTTCTGCTCCTTTCTCTGCTGATGGTGAATGACAGACACCTTTTGGCTTCTGCCCTGGCAGCCTCATCCGTGGGCCCTCTCCCTGATGTCCCGGCAGCCCTGTCTGTGGGTCCTTTCCTTACAACACGTTTGCTTTTGATTCTTGCTCTTTCCTCTTTCCCAGGACCACATTCCCTTTGGATCATGAAGCTGCCTCCAGACAGTCAGATATCCTCAGGCCAGTGTTTTGCTCCCAAGTATACCTGGCTGGCAGGCTTGGTGAACTCATTCCAAGGCCATCTCCATTATTACAATCTGACTTATCTCCAATTTAAAAATTCTAGTTCAAGTCCTTTCCACAGGAGTAGAAGCAGCAATACCCATGCCATGAGGGGTGGAGTCAAGAGACCTCTCTGATCTCCAAGGTCATGGGTCAGTCCACTGCGAGTCAACTCAAGCACTACCTACTAATTAAACTAACAAGGAAGACTGACTAGGCTGAAAAAAAACAGGGCCTGTCAGGCAATTCGTCCCTGAATTCTAGACGCCTTACTGATAACCATTTGGTTGTCTATTAAAAGGGACTTTGAAGTCATTAAACCTTTATCCCAGTTAGCATTTTTTTTTTTTTTTTTGTGAGAGGGTGCCGGTTTTCTCCTCAAATCTTAAATTTTTAGTACCTAATAGTGAGGGATACTGGTAGCCTTAAAAGTATCAGCAGTTGCTTTTTCAAACATGGCTTCTCTGCAGTGTTTTATCTCTCACGCTCATCCTCCCGCTGGAGCCTCTCATCAGCCCCACTGACCGACGTCCCTCCTCCCCCTTACGTCTAGAAGGGCAGTTTCATTAATTCCCCCCTTGGGTAAAAATGCTGGCAAAGTTACCTTGTTTTCAGTCCTACCAAGCTCAAATACTAAGTTTGCCTTTTTTCCCCCCAACAGGAAGACTAACACATCATTTTTTCTCCCTTCATTTTAAAAGTAATTGTGTTCACCGCAAACAATCAACCAAACCACACAATACATAAAAGTGTGAACGAGAAAGTGACAGCCTCCTGTAATTTTATTTCCTAGAGGGAGATATGGTTATTAATTGGTTTGCCTTTTGGAGCTTTCAAAATCCCACCTGGGGAAACATCATGGCTGTCTGCTTCTTTTCACTCCTGGTCAGGCCTGCCTCCTCGAGCCCCACAAGCTCATTCCTATCTCTGTGGCTTTGCTCATGGCATTCAACCGTCTACAATTTACCCCGCCTTCTCCTCCACCCATCTGATTTATCTCCAATTTAAAAATTCTAGTTCAAGTCCTTCCTGCAGCATAAAGCCTTCCAAAGCCTCACTGGTGTATAGAATTTGTACTCTGGGCTACACAATTCAACCACATAAATGTCTCTTTCTGATGCTACTCCATCTCTCTACCTAGACCATATACTGCTTTTTTAGAGCCTAGTGACACAGCGGGCAATCATAAATGTCTGTAAGATAAATTCATATGAATAAACAAACAGTTAACTGAGTGGCTTCTTTTAAATTTAGTAAAACTTCTTATTCAATGTGTTTCATTTTTTTATAGTTTCCAACCTATAGGCCAGTGATAATTGACACGGATATCCTGAAAATGCTTTTAAATCTCCCCTACACCTATTCCCAGAGTATCTATGAGGTTTGGATGCCAATTAAGACACAGATTCCCTCCTGGTTCCCCACAAAGCAGATGAGTAGCTGGACCATTTTGTTCACTTCCTGCTCACTAAGCTGTTCCCCTTCTGTAATTCACATCATCCACGGTGCCTAGACTGATGGCATCACCATAAACCAGTGCTCAAGCTCCTGGTTGTTGCTTAAGTGTCCAGCTGATACATGTCCTTGGTGCAGAATATTTTGATTAATTTAACAAAGGTTCTGATTCAGTCAAGGGCCGTAGAAGCCTCCATGGCATTGAGGATCAACGTCCTGGGACTCCAAGCAGGAGCTCATGTGAAAAAGAGAGTGAACAGCAGTGGCCAGGACGGAGGCAGGCTGTTTTTGGACTAAATGGTATATATATGTGTGGAATTTGCAAATTGCCAAC
The DNA here is from genome assembly GCF_014176215.1 of Rousettus aegyptiacus. Classification (NCBI taxonomy): domain Eukaryota; kingdom Metazoa; phylum Chordata; class Mammalia; order Chiroptera; family Pteropodidae; genus Rousettus; species Rousettus aegyptiacus. Next base: position 83,184,786 of record NW_023416285.1, read on the forward strand.
CAACAAGGGTTGCATATTCATGCTCACCTCTCGTCACATTTAATCAGAATCACGCTGTCTGTTCCGATGCCCAAGGCTGCAGCTCCCTTCTTGAGAGAAAAATGACTCTGGAAAAGAAAAAAAAAAGCATACTTATAATTAGTTTCATGTAATGTCAAGATCCGCTTCCTTAGCTGCTTTTAAAAAATTTTTTATCCTTTTATTTCTAATCCGTCGCTCCAAAGCCTGGATGGCTGAGAGGAGATGGCATCCTTTACTTAAGTTTTTTTTTTTATATTTAAAGAAATTGTGCCGAAATGCAGAAAGTATTTACCATCTTAAGAATTCAGTGGCCTTAAGTACATTCACATTGTTGTGTAACCATCCCCCACTATCCATCTCCAGAACTCTTTTCATCTTGCAGAACTAAAACTCTGTACCCATTAAACATCGACTCCTCATTCCTCCCTCCCCCAGCCTCGGGGGACCATCACTTTCTGCGTCTATAATTTTGACTACTCTAGGTACCTCATATAACTGGAACCACACAGTATTTGTCCTTTCATGACCAGCTTATTATACTTTGCATAATGTCTTCGAGGTTCATCCATGTCGTACATAGCATGTGTCAGAACGTCCTTTTGTAATGTCGACTCGTATTCATTGCACGTATACACCACGTTTTGTTTTTCTGTTCATCCATCGAAGGGTACTTGGTTGCTTCTGCCTTTCGGCCATTGTGGATGATGGTGCAATGAACACGGGTATAGAAATATCTCTTCGAGCCTTGCTTTTAATTCTCTTGGGTATATACTCAGAAGTGAAATTGCTGGGTCATATGTTAATTCTATTTTTGAGGAATTGCCATCCTGTTTTCCACAGCAGCTGCACATTTTACATTCCCACCACCGGTGCACAGTGATTCCCGTTTCTCCACATCCTATTGACAGTTGTTATTTTCTGCTTTTCGATGACAGTCATCCTAACGGGTACAGGGTGATACCTCTTCGTAATTTTGCTTTGTATTTCTCAAATGAATAGTGATGCTGAACATCTATTTTTTGTGTGTTTATTAGCCATTTGCACATCTTCTTGGGAGAAATGTTTAAGTCCTTTCCCGATTTTTGAATGGTTTTTAATTTTTGTTTCTGTTTTTTGTTGTTGTTGTTGTTGTTGAATTCACTGGAGCTTTTAAGTGAGGATAACAAGACTCTTGAAATTGTAAAAGGACTTGTTACCCTAACATACAGTCATTTAAGGGGATTTTACATACAAGGAGTAAGAACACATGGACTGCCTCCAGCAGCTGCATACGTATGGCTCTCAGACTCATATTTTGCTACCAAGAGGACACATCCAGTTTCTCTCATTGAGTGAAATCGTGTGCACTCAAGTAAGAAAAGAAATTGGTTTTAAACCCACCACTCTTCATCCCAGACTTCAGGGGGTGGGGGGCGCCTATCTGTTGCGCAGGTGACCACCCAGCCCAGGGTGGGCTCGGGAAGGAGGCATTGGTTTCTGGCTCAGGCAGAACAGCGTGTGGGAAAAGGCCACACTGCTGAGGCACTGCCACATCTTTGTGCTCTTGGTTATTGATTCCGGGTAGGAATCTGAATCTCAATGGCAGTAATCACTGCAATTTGGGAAGCTGAGAGAGGCTAACCTAAGCCCAGCTGTACTGCATCTGCCCAGCAGCCTCTTACTATTAACTACAGATCATTAAGCTGTCCAAAAGAAGAGCTGCTGCCTCAATTTACATCTCCAAAGGGCTGCTGACTGGAATTTTAAGTTATGGTTCCAGAGTGTACTCTCTCTTCGAATGCCCCGTTTTGACTCATCTGAATTCTTAAATAGGCTGCATAGGAACTGCTAACACATATTTTTAGGAAATGTGGTCTCATAAGCAAGAAGAAATCACATTAACAACAGCAGCAAATAATGTAAACCAATAAACAAGGCACTGAAAAGAGACGTTTGAAAAGCCCAGCGTAGCTCAAAAGGAATGAGAAAGGACCATTAGCCTCATTTTACAACCTCAGGAAGACAAAGTGGACACATTCGTTACCAAGATACCTGGGAAACTAGGAGAGAAGGCTTAATTGGGTTTGTAAAGATGCATGTCTCCCCCGCCAAAAAAAAAAAAAAAAAAAAAAGTGCTCCTTCTTGTGTGTTTAGCAGATCCCTGGGCGACCTCAAAGAGAAGGAAATCAGGGGAGAACAGCGCTAAGTCTCTCACAGCCAGGAGGGCACAGAACAGAGGCGCCAGCTGCCCCACTGAGCAAGCACGAGCTACTCAGATTGGGCCCCTCGGTGAATGAGCTCGTAAGCATTAAACTGCCAAAAGGCAAATTGGGGATAAGTAAGAGATCTGGTGCACCTGGTCAATGAGAGGAAGTCGTCTTGTCTGGTCTTTAATGAAAAAGAATAGGGATTCTCAAATGAGGAGCAATTAACCAGGATAATTGATCACCATCCCAAATGCCACACACTTAAAGAAAAACACATCCCCGAATAGAAAGCTTAAAGATGGGGAACAAAGGTGATATGAGGCATGAAAAAGAAAATTAGGTACCCAGCACTTTATACTTTCGGGAAAGGGAGCAAGGAAATAGCTAAATTTATCCACTAATAGCAAGGGACCCATAAAGAAGAAGGAATTGAGAGAGAGAGAGAGGGAAAAAAAAGACACTGTCTAATGGGGAAGAAACAGCGACAGCATAAATGACCCGTCTCTCTGTGCTGGTAAGACGACACACGAGAATCATTTCTCATCCTTCGTGCCACGTTTCATGGAACCACTCGTTGGCACAGCAGCATCCCAGATGCTGAGGAGTCTGGATTCTAGGTGTCGTGAGAGAGCTCAGAGGGGAATTGGTCATGAGCAGAGGGCATGAGAGGCATGTGGTGTGGATGGCCTTCATTTCTGAAGGGCTTTGCCAAGGTGGCAGGAGCATCTCATGCTTATTTAGAACTAAATCCTATTTCTATTCAAGGGCCATAGATGTTAATATCTATATGATTTTTATTTTCTACTAAAAGAAAAATTCAAAGTTGATGAAGGATTAATTTCTCTGCCTTTAAAAAAATATCCTAAGTAATCTAGATACGGCCTACATAATTCAGCTGACATTTAAAATATGTGCAATCGAGTATGGGATTTTATAGTTACAAACTCATTTGAAGCAGAAAATTAAGCAGGCTTTCTGGATTTGAGTGGGACGAGATTATCCGGAGTGAGAATGAGAACCCGCAGGCGTGAGCTCTGCCATTTTATTTAGCCCCGGGACCCAGACGGTACATATCAGCTCCTTCCTTTCTTAAATGGGGACAGTAAATCTCACGTGTCTTGAAGGATGGTGGGAGAGGGAGGGGAATGGTGGAAGGTTCTGAGACAAACCACTTCGGTCTCTTGATATGCCAGTTTCTCGTCCTCTATTACACTTTGGACGAGTGGTTTGGAAAGCTGCAGTAATTTTTTCAAGCCATTGTTAGTCACATCTGGATATTTAACTGAGACTCAGATTCAACTGCCTAGTGGATCACAGGGCTTCAAGGAAAGCTTCTGCTAGGCTCAGGGGACACAAAGAGTATTAAGACAGACCTCAGGACCCCGCTGCCTCCCCCTACCCACCCTTATCTCCTACCTCCCGTACTCTCCTTCTTGTTTGCTCTGCCTGGGTCTTCCTGGTCTTCTCTGAGTTTGCTAAACCCTTCCTCAGATATGGATATGGCTCCCTTCCTCATCCCACATAGGTCTCTTCCACAGAGAACCTTTTATGACCATCTTATAAAATAGCTCACTACTTCCCTACTCCCTTTTCACCACATGACATTAGAGTGTATATTTATTAGTTTACTGTCTGTTACCTACTAAAACATAGCCTACATGAGGGTAAATACTTTGTTGTAGTATATAGTAAACAAATAAATATTTGTTGAATTTGGCCATATGCTCAGAGAATAAACCCAGGGAAATGTCCACTATTTATCTTCATACATCTCTGGCCACAAGTCCCCATATTGAGGTGTGGCTTTGGTGATTGAGACCAGATGATGGTGGGGTAAACCAACCCCAATGCCTCTAATCTAAGGCCTATGCTAAAGCCAGTCCAGATGTTTTCTTGGCACCCAGCCCAGAAAGCCTAAGATGGGGTCCCTCCCAAGTAGGAAGCAGCTGTTAGCACCTCTGACCAAACCAACTGCTTGGGGGAAGAAAGAAGCAACCCAGAGACTTCAAATCAAAAAAAGAGAAAGGACATACTAGGTTGAAAATCTTAGCTCTTAATTTTTTGACATCTTATCAAAAGCTTTACCTTTTAGTTCTAAGGTCTGTTAACTGTCCTTGGACCTGACCCCTTTGTATCAACACTACCCCCATTTGTGGATGGAGCGAATGGAGTGTGTGAAGGAACACTGAGGTAAATGGATTTACAACATCACGCAACAAGGATCTCCAACAAGTAAATCATGATGCTCAATCCACAAATGAGCTGGAATCTACTACCTCGACCCCTCCTTCTGTCTTGGACCCCTCTCTCTCCCTCATCAATTACAGGACCAACACACCCATTAATTTGCCTCCCGTACATCCTGAAATTTGGGAGAAATGATAACTTCATCTGTCAGGGAGACTGGTAGCCTTTGTTCTTGCTTCTGCTCATCAAATGGTCTAAAAGAGCATTTGGCTTTCCAAAGCATCTGATTTACAAAGATGCTTGTACGCCGTGACACCACCTCAGTGATTTCTAATCATTATGATTTGGAGGGGAAGGGATCACCCAGCCGTGTTCTTAGAGACTCCACATGAGTCAGAGGTGATATGGATGTGCACGCAAGGCATTCCTGTGAAGCTGCTACTTTGTTATTCACACTCACTTATACAAAGTCATTCCATTGTAAGCCTGTGCCCAAAGTATGTGTTAAAAGATACTGGTGTGTGCCAAGCTTCAGCTGACATGAGAAGAGATCCAAGGATATTTGGTGACAAACATGAACACCAGTACTGGGCATGTCACAGCGATCACTCAGCTGCAGCGATCACTCAACGGAAAGCAATTATTTCCATGATTTTTGGGTCTTGGAAAGAGTGAAACAAAAATGTACATGGAAAGAGGTCATTTGAGACAAAATGACCTGAATTGGACATGTGGCTTTATACGGCAAGTTACTTTCTCATTCCAGACCACTGTTTGCTCAGCTGCAGTGACGAATTCCTCTCTTGGCAGAGCTGGTGTGAGAAGTTTAGTCGTCAAATGTGAAGTGACTATGCATCACTCAGCATCCACAGGTGCTCCCAAAAGTTGTGACCCTTCTTATTCTCTAGGTTTTGAGCAGAATTTTGAAATCCTCAGACAAAATTAATATTAATCCACTTTATGTCTTAAACATGCCATATAGAGTATATAAGGAAATCTCAAAATTGTACCAGTAACAATAGAGGATCCAAACTCTCTTAAGTCCTTGAATCATTGAGTGTTGTTCTGGTATTTTGGGAGAGGGGCCATAGCCATTGTAAGGCAATAATTTGCCCCTAGATATGTCCCAAGACACGTCACTGCTCTTCTTGCTGCCTCCATCTTGCCTTCTGAATGGGGGGCTGGTTATAATAGTAATGTTAGTGGCCATTCATGGAGTACGTGCTGAAAACCAGACACTCTGTGCTCTCCCCTGGACATGTATTATCTCACTTTATCCTCCCAACAACTGTGTGAGCTGGGTATCATAATTCCCATTTTACAGACCAGGAAGAAATAAAATAGCTAATCCGAGGTGATGTTCTGGGAGGTGGCAGAGCATGGCTTGCCATTATTTTTAGTCCCTTCCAAACTTCCATTAACCTGAAGAAAAATAAGTCTATCCAGTACTCCTGACCTGGTACTTGGATCAAGTCAGCCATCCAATGTGGAGTGTGCCCTCAGGGGCACTGGGGAGGGGGACCGTCCCGTCCTCCTCCTCCTAGTCTCCCCCAGTACAGCGTCTAGTCCTTGAAAGCAGGACTGGGTCTGTTCCGTCACTGCTGTCTCCCCAGTGCCTGAGGCAATGCCTGGCGCACAGCAGCACTGTGCAAAAAAAGGAAGGAATAAAAAAGTCTCACTGCCCAGTGGCTGGACTTGTGCCTTACTGTCTATTCCTTTGTCTCCTATCACAATGAAAATACCCCCTGGACAGGCAGCACAGAGGTTTGACAATCATTTTCTTGACTCTCAGGTTCTTTCCTGAGAGTACGTTTTCATGGGATTAGGTAGAGAAGAAAATAACATAGGACTGATGAGGACCCGAAATGAAAAGGAGGTAAGAATGCAGAGGCAGAGCAGGGGGTGCTGAAGGCAGACTGAATTTGGCTCACTGTTTCCCTTACTGAAAGTACTATTAGGCTGAATTTCCGTCTAATGAGAATCTTTACATAGAAGCTGCCTTTTTCTAAACTGCCTAGGTTGCTGTTAAGGGGGTGTGTGTGTGTGTGTGTGTGTGTGTGTGTGTGTGTGTGTGTGTGTGTGTTTTAAATAAAAAACACCTATTTTTGAAATTGAAACCCTCTCAAATAGCGTTGTTACATGGAAAACATCTTTCCAAAGTAATTATGAGAATCGCCTCCTCAAAAAAAATGGGCTGAGGACATGAGGGGCCTCAGCAGAACACCGGTGACTGGCCCCAGGTGCTGTGAACATGAGCTGGGCCTGGCTTGTGAAGAGTGGAATGAGTTAGTTATGGTAATTTGCCTGAAAGATCCCAGGATCTGTTATGATCATGGAGAACATTTTTTCTAGGTGCAATTGTGCTGTTTCATTGAAGCTACTTCTGGAAGATCTTGTGTCACATGAAGAAATAAGAGGAATTTGGAATTAAGCTCATAGGTGGGGCTTTCATAGGATTCAGAGAAAGGGATGTGAATTATCGAGCTGCAACCTTAGCTTCTCTCTAAACCTACTTTGAGTAAAGGACATGAAACTCATCAGATTAATTTTTGCCAAGCTTTTCTATCCCTGAAGATTTGTGAAGGTGATGAGATTCTAGAAAAGGATGAGTACTGAACAGATGATCTTTAAGATCCTTTCTGATTCTGAGATTTTGTGACTCTATATTTTAGAGGGAAATAATCTTGGAACTCTTTATTTGGAGCTTGCATGCAATCTCTTGTTTCAACTCAGTGATTTATTTACTTCTTCTAATGTTCTTCATAGCAACATGACTTGTTTAATTTAGCCTTATTCAACATTTCGATAAAACAGTTTGCTTTAAACAGGGAAATTTAATATCTTGGCCTACTTATCAGCAGGAGAAAGTTCTAGCTTATTCTGATGGCCATAAAAGAGATGGGTAGCTTTGGTGAAGTACAACAGAGAAAGAAAAAATAGAGAGAGAGAGAAAGGGAGAGAGAGAGAGAGAGAGAGAGAGAGAGAGAGAGAGAGAGAGAGAGAGAGAGAGAATCATTTAGAAAATAAAAGACAAGTCTTCCCTTCCTGAGTGTGTGAAGTTTCTGGTTGGATGCTAGAAGCTGACAGTTTCTCATTGCCTTTTCCATCTCTATGACTCTGAACATGCTAAGTTCAGACTCTGCTCAGAATAGAAGAAAGGACAGTACCTTGACCTGATTCAACAGATTGGGAATTAGCACTAGAATAACCAACATGGGCAAAATAGGATTTGAGAACAGGTACTACAAGTGACTGTAGAATAAGCCATCTGGTGAGTGGCGGTGAGGTCATCAGATCCAGTAGTGGAAAGAGCAGTGTTGGGACCATTGGGGAACTGAGGCTCTCTGTCTGACTCTGTCATTGAGTGGCCGTGAAACCATGGGCAAAGCATCCCCCACCTTTGGGGTTTGGTTTCTTCATCTATATAAAGAGGGAGGTTTTTGTTTTTAAGTTACCTCATGTTTATGTAGATTTCCCTATGTCGCCGGCACTGAGGTAAGTGTTTTATGAGGCTCACATTTGATTCTCTAAGTCATGGGCCTTGGAAACTCTTAAAGAGCATGGAGAGTCAACCTGTGGAGCAGTGTCTCCCTCTCCTCACCCAACACACATGAAAGCTCCTCCAGCACCCTTTCTTCCTATGGGTGAGGGATTCCATAAGGAACCCTCCCTGCGAAGATGGAAATTGCCTAGAGAAAAGGCTCTTGAGACATGACTTGGGAATTTTTCTTCTTCAGCCTGGGGAGATCTATTTATGATGATGGAGACAAAGGGAGAATCTGAGAAGACTAGGGGAATGTATGGCTTGAGCCAAAGCTGGAAGGATGATGCTAAATGATGAACGGAGTGGCCCTGAGGGAGGTATGGGACTCAGGGGTGACATGGGTGTCACGTTACCTCCTAACCTGGAGCTTCAAGGGCAGAGCTTACATATAAGGACTCATCTGTCCAGAATGATTGGGGTCAAGTGTTCAAGGTAGACACAAGAGTGCTTTCAACGAACTCTGAAAATCCCCTCTGGCCCAGCCGTGTGAGATACAAGGAGGATATTTTGATGAGGGGTGGGGAGTGGGAGTAAAAATTTAATACCACTTCACATTAAGAAAAAGCTGGTTCAAGAAGGTATAAAATGTTAAATAAATGGATGAGCTATGATGTACAAAACTTCGATGCTGAATCTTTTAATCTGGTTTCCACATTGGTGGTAGGGGTAGGGACCTAACTGGTCTGGGAGTCGGGAAACCTGTTTAATACTGACTCTATCTACCCAGCTAACTATAATCTCTTAATTTTTAAAATACTGATATCAGTTTCCATTCTGCAAGATAGTTGGGAGAATCGAATGAGCTAACAGATATTGGAAATGGTCAATGTATTGAAAATGGTCAAATAGTTATCGGATATAAGGTGTTATATATTAGAAGAACAGTTCAGTTGTGAAAAATAAGCTGGCAGTTAGAACCACTTGGTATTGTAGGTTTATAATTCAAATGTTCTCTCATAATTATGTGTGAGGATAGAGATACAAGAAAGAGGAGGGAGATCAAACGGTTGTTGTATAGCTGCATTACCTTTCTTTCCCTTAGAGATAAAGCATTAGACTTTCTTTCCCTTAGAGATAAATATTTGCAATATTAAGAAAAAAAGCATAGCAAAATTATTCTCAGACCATGTGACCTGAGGTTTCTGGGCAAGGTTAGGTCAATTTATGTAAAGCTTGAGCCCAAGAAATTTGTGCAAAGCCCAGAGAGCATAGAGCAGGTTGCTGGTCAACTGACCTCATTTCAGGTTGTACAAACAACATGGAAGCCAAAAGAAACAGTGCCCAATAGATGGTCATCAGAACTTTTTGAGACTGCAAATATAGTAAGATTGAACTGTTTGAGGTCTAAATCCATTTCAGGAAAATAGTAATTGGGGGAAAAATTATATCATGTTTTTCTACCCTTGGAGAAGCTAAGAAATGAAAATTATCTCATGGTAAAGTACTAGGCTTAGTAGGCTGAATCATGCTCCCCTCCCAAGATGTTCACATCCTAATCCCCAAAATCTGGGACTATGTTACCTTACATGACAAAAGAGACTTCACAGATATGATTAAATTAAGGGTCTTGAAATGGGAGATTATCCTGGGTTATTTGAGTGGGTCTGATGTTATCACAAGGACCCTTATATTGTGAAGAGGGGACAGGAATGTCAGAGTTAGAGAAGGAGATATGGTGATAGAAGCAGAGGTGTGAGAGAGAGAAAGAGAGAGAAAGAGAGAGAGAGACAGACAGACACAGACACAGACAGACACAGAGACAGAGAGAGACAGAGAGAGAGACAGAGAGAGATCCAATGATTTTCTGATGGTGGCTTTGAAGATAGAAGAAGTAGCTATGAACAAAGGAAGGTGGATGGCTTCTAGAAATGGGGAAAGGTAAGAAACAAGATTCCCCTACAGTCTCCAGGAGGAACCCAGCCCTGCCTAACCCAGGACAGGTTTCTGATCTCCATTCTGTAAGATAATGAATTCACATTGTTTTAAGCCACTAAGTTTGTAGTAAACATGACTAAAAACAAGATAATTTGTGAATACAAATCATTGGTTTCCTTTGATTCCATGGCTACTGCTGTTGTTGTGGATTGTATTCACTGGTTTTCAATCTGTACTTGCCCTTGTTACCTTGGTTTAAATCCCCAAACAGCCACACATACAGACCCACACAGGGACATACAGACCACTTAAAACAGAAAAGGTTCCATAGTAGATCTGAGGCCCAGTATGACTCCCTGCTTCTCCTGACTGACGTCTCATCACAGGAGCCCCTAGTTTCCCTACAGACCCCTTGTGTCCTTCCCCATATCTTGTTTCACCCACCATCAGAGAGCTCCTTGATCTTTGAGGCAATTTTTTTTTCCAGACCCTAGGCTGCTTTGGGACAGAGATTATAAAGGAACAATCTTAGGACTTATGTGTTAGAACAATCTAACACCCATCAAGAACAGTCTCTGGTTCATTGCAGGCCTGGGTGATGGTAGAGTTTGGAACCGAGGTGTTGCTCAAATAGCCACAGCGCGGCTTTGATGTTGTGTGCTGCTTTATGCTGGCATGTGAGAGAAAGCTGGGAGCCTAGCAGGCTAAAGCTGTTGAGCTCAATATATGTGAACGAGATGGGCCACTGTTTCATGCCTCAGTGGTAGTAGGGAGAATGGCATAGGCTCTTAGAAGGCAACCAAAAGGAATTGAAGTACCACATCTTAGCATTCAACAAGGAAGACTCAAGCTCTCCAGGTCCTGCCTGGCCAGTATCTTGGTGGTAGGTAGGAGCCTGTGTTGGCTGAGACAGATCTGGCCCAGAGACCAGATATGACAGACCACTGTGCCATTTCTTTACAATGATAAAACTTCTGGTTAAGTCTGCCAAAGGTTAACATTAAACGGTTCAAGGGTAGACTATCTGTTTAGAATTTTCAAACAAGAAAGACTGAGAACCTCTGGAGGGTGGTGGGGGAGATAAAGCATTTCCAAATATCATTTTTTCATCTCAGGCATTACACAGGAAGAACAGAAACACGTACATGCTCAGACGTGAAGGCAATGAGCCGGGGAACGGCGGCCATTCCTTTCTCCTTGACTTCTGGGAACATCTTAAAGCGCGCAATCAGCATGGCGTACATGTTGGATATGGCGCCACCTAGAGTGCACAGCAACACACAGTTACCTTTTCCAGCCATTACCAACGTTATTACATTCGCAACCCGCATTCCTATCGCCACTGGTCTAGAGTCCTCCTCGGACACAGGAGAAGACATTCTTATTGGCTATCCTCTGAACCTAATCCTAAGGCACTGGCTGAGACGGTCCAGAAAAAGAAACACTGGGCAGAACCATAGGATGGATGCTCCCCCTCCACACTCATCTCTGTTACCAACGACAGATGCAATAGATTCTGCTTTTGCTGGGAGCTCTTTAAAGAGCCTTTTAAAAACTGAGAAATTGTTGCCTTCCTTCCCAGCTTGTAAGTGATCTTTCCTACTGATGTCTTGATGGAAAAGTCTTATTTATTTTCATTTCAGCTCATGCAATGCCTTGTACTTACACTGAGACAAATCAGTAGCCATTAATGATGTGAACTATAAATCAACAATTCTTACAGAATGAGGATAAACATTCAATCCCATCTCATCATACTTATCTCTTAATTTGCCTGAAATGATTCTTCTCTCTCATAGACATCATTGAAATATAATTGTAATGGTTAATAAAATCTTATTTTGCAATTACAGAAAAAACACACAACTAAGGGAATTTTAAGTCCATATTGAATTTCTTTTTCTTGAGTCATCCTAAGATTGTCAAAGATTTCATACCATAAGATTTATGTCTTATAACTAGAGTCTCATTTGACAAGCAACGAAGAGTGAGGATTGTTGGAAAGGTTAGAATTTTTGCTATCCAGGAAAAAGACAGACTGTTATGCATGCAAGTGATATACTGGCATGGAAGCTGTGAGGTCTTGAGGCAGAGTGAAGGGTCTGTCTCCCCGTCCCGTGCAAAGGGGAAAACGTCACCACATGAGTGCTGAGTTCCCCTTCCTTCTGGTGGCTGAGGAGCAAAAGGGCTCTCTATGCGTAGTGGAACGGCCCACCCGAGGCCATAACCTTTGCCTCGTGGGTCCTGGGCTCTGATGCAAGCAGGCAGCCTGACACAGAGCATTCATCACCCAGATCCTGGCTCTGTGCGCAGGCAGAATGAGGACGATTCCTACTTCTTCTGGACCCCAGAGACAGGGAACAAGCAGAATCCAGGTCAGGCCTGCTTTGAGCAGAAGCTGTGTCTAAAAGTTTGACTGTATGTTAGATTAATTGGGGGGATTGCTTCATAATTTATATCAGTGTCTAAGAACTATGCTGTATACCTGGAACTAATATAAAATAATACCGAATGTCAACTATAATTGAAAAATAAAACTAACTAAATGAACAATAAAAGTCTAACCATCTAAAAGCTCATGGCTTCTCAATCTTGCCACTTAATGATACTTTGGGCTGGATAATCCCCTGTGAAGGGCCGGCCTGTGCATCGTACTGTGTTTAGCAGCATCCCTGGCCTCTACCCACCAGATGCCAATGACACTATGTTCTCCCAGTGTAACAACCAAAACTGCCTCCAGACATTGCCAAATGTTCCCTGGGGGGTAAGATCGAGGGCAAAATTCTCCCAATGAGAACCACTGCCTTCGTTGTCTTTCTCAGAAAGGCCAGAGAGAAAGGAAGCCAGAAGGAAAAGGAGGAAGATGTACACCAAGAAAGCGCGTTTCACAGGACACTTATCCAAGAAGCTTCTGCCTTCCCACTCTTCATTTTGTGCTTCAGCCATTCCCTGTCTAGGGGTTCAGCAGCCCTGACAGGGATGAAGAGGCTTCTGGGCCTCTGGACAGAGCAGACTGCTTTGTGCAGCACAGAGAGGGAGACAGATGTGTAAGGCCTGTGTGCTCTTTTTTTTTTTTTTTAAAGAAAGGATGCAAAAACAAACCCTGAACCATTCTGAAAATCTTGTTAGAAAAAGGCTTGTGACTAAGCCAAGCCTCTTTTCTTTTCCTCTCAGCCCTTCATGACTTACTGAGCAGCAGGGAGTGCTCAGTTCTGGCCCTCAGGTGTAGGTGATCACATAAACAGATTTCTTCTAGAAGTCCCAAAGGACTTTCCATGAGTCATGAAGCCTCCGAATGTTGTAGATGGAGGTGTAAGGCACAGACCTAACTCTTTGTGCTTAGTCCCAGGCAATGGGACTTTTAGATCTCAGGCACATAAGATGTATGATTTCCCCTACCCCCATTCCTTAAATTGTAAGACTCTTTACCCTTATAAAGGTATTCATTAGCAAGTAAAAATGCTACGGTCCATCTTTCCTCTGTAATGTCTATAGGGAGCAGAGAAGAAACAGGTTGCCAGTGGATTTTTCTCCTGTCCCCTCCCCACTTTGCAATGTCTACGTTACACTGTAGAATGACATCTATGGATTCCATCTTGGGGTGAGAACATATGGGTCTTTAGGATCTAAGGAAGAAGATTCACGATCAAGCTAAGTCTTGTCTACCCCTTCTCTTGACCGTTTCCTATCATTGATGAGGGTGGCAGGGCAAGCCCTAAATCTACACTGGGCTTAGTGGAACTGCCAAAGAGGATGCTTTCTCTTGGTGTGTGTTTTCTGGGGCAGGTGGCTTCCAAGACCAGCCAGGTAAATTAGACCCGGCCCAAGCCTGTTTAGTCAACTTTTCAGGGTCAACAGGAGCAGCTGTTCTCTCCCCATTTCTGGGAACCATTAAAAGAGAGCCCAGGACACTTCTGACTCCTTTGGGGACAGCTCAATCATACAACCAACCGGAGGGAGGAAGAATGAAGGGAAGAATGATGCTGATTCCTGAACTCTACTAATTCCTCATTAAAAATACCTTACGAGCTTCAGTTCTAGGCAATGATGACAAATTTCCCTCAATAGGGGATGGTTTTCCAGAGGAAAACTAAGTTTCCTACCAAATAGAGGTTAGCTTAAAATTCCTCACAGCTGGTGTTCAATGACTTAAAAAGAAAAGGCTAATTTTCCCTTCCATTTAACTAACATGTTTTCCTTCAGCACCTGAAAAAAAAAGTGCTATATCTTCAAAAATGTAAAATAAAATAGCAGATCTGAGCTCGTAGGTAAAGCTGCTTGATTTAAGCCTTGGCCTCGAGGCCATCGTCACTCGTTTATCATTTTTTCTTTTCACCTTTTCTTTATTTACTCTCTCCCTCATCATCCACTTGTCTTTGTAGGTTTGCTGAAGAGAGATCACAATGTGGCCTTTGCTAGGCCTGACACAATGGTAGGTGTGGCTCTGGCTTAGTGTACTGGGCGCTGGGGAGCGCCTACCCCATTATGATGACCTTCTTCCTGCCACTGATTAGGTGATGATCTGCATGCTGGGTTTCTTTTCCATGGGTCAGTGACTCTCTCTTCCCACTGTCTTCCTAACTTCTATTTCTCCTCTGCCACAAGCCAAGGTCACACACAGACCTGGGAATCAGGGGCAGGGCTTTTTGTTCCAGGTTGATTCAGGTGCAAGTAAAGGAGCTCAGAATTCAATGGCTGGTGATACAAGGCAGCTTAGAAAAGACTGAGTGGTGTGACGAAGAAGAGAAAGAATGAGAAAATTCTAAAAGAAATCACTCTCTTTTTTAGCTCTAAGAAATTGTCTCCTGAGGCATTCTCTGACCTCCTTGATCAGCTTCTCTGCTTATTGCTTGAAAGCGACGAGGTACGTAGGCTCTGCCTTGTTATGCACCCTCAAACAGAGAATAAATACTTTATTCAATGAGGCTACCCTTTTCCTTTCTCTAATTCTGGGAAGAGCATGAGAGAGTGAATTCTCTTTTAGGAATCTTTACTCTTTTGTGCCATATGATCCATACTTCTTGTATGCAGGATCCCAGTAGAACTACTGGGTAAATATCATCTCTGTTTATGCTCCTTTTGAACACAAATAACTAGTGTTCAAGCATGGAGTAGTTAGTTGGCTTGGAGGTAGAGCCAATGGTCATGTGTACTTAATCACACTCATTCTTTTGATCAACATACAGCCTATTTAACCTAACCAGAAATACAAACTAGATCGTTAATCTTTTCTAGGTTCATAATAGAAGGAAAAAACACAAGGAAAGTTGAAATATCATATACCAGGAGAAAATATCCCATCGCCAGCACCCCCAGGCCAGCCAATGATTTCTCTCATTTTCTTTAGCGTGACATATTCCAAAAGCACAAATACTGGAGCAATTTCATAGGTGAACCTGAAATGTAGTAATGGTCACATTTTATGCATGTAACTAAAAAACATAATTCACCGTTTCAGTATCTATAGAACTATTTCCTTTCTCAAACACTACATTCGTGACTGTTATGAGTATAGCATTAAACAGAAAGAAAATGATGCCTCCTAAAAGGTTTACTCATTTTTCTATATTTGTAAACTCAAGAGCTTCAATTATTGGCTTAGTGTACAAGGGTCATTTATCATATCGAATAAAGAACATTGCTGAGTAACACTATTTAAAAGACAACATCTGGTCTCATTTCTCTTTTACAGTATACATAATTATGAACCCAAAATGCAAAAAATACTCTTTTACATTTAAAAAATGTAGTGTAACTTTGCATGAAAGTTATATCAGGACTATTTCTATTAAGCTAGAATGAACACCCATATATTTCTGAAGTCCATATCTCTATTTTACGAGCTACTTAATAAAAGAGATTTTCGCAGGAGAGGTAGAATAAAGACTATGGACTCTAACTAATAATTATCCTGGATTATACAAAAAGCACACTTACATGTTAGTGTTTGCTGTCGATGTTAGCCAGTCTGCCGCTAATCCCACCATATCCAGCCCAGTGGAGAGTTGATTGAAATATCTGGGGTGTCCTGAATTAAATGGAATACCAGAATCAGGACTGTCTCCATTGAAAATAAAGGCCTCTCAAACACACAATTTCTCTAGCTAAAGAACCTTGAAAGATCCCTCAGTATTAGAAAATGCATATTCAGAAACCCACATGCACACACACTCATACACACGCGTGCGTGTGCGCGCGCGCACACACACACACACACAAGAGCATTTTCTTTAGCAAGAGAGACTATTTTGTGTGTTGGTATTTCTTAAAACACACTCCAAAAATCTTCCTTTGAACATTTCCTATAAAAATAACAAATATGGTTTTTAATGTGGACGCTTGTTAATATCCTATCATTCTTCTAATATATTTGCAAACTAAAATGCTAGTGCAATCCAAACATTCAAAGATAAGCTATTCTTGTTTACACTCATGCTGTTAAAAAATCCTTTTTTGTTGAAGCTGTTGTGGAAATCGGTCATTCCATGACATCCTCCAGGCATGCCAACATTCATAATAATATCAGTGACAAATGGCTGATGATTACAAAAGACAAGGCAAAAATGAGAAAATAGGACACTCCGTTGAATGATTTGCCTTGTATTGAAAAGGTGATGATTGTCTAAAGATGGCATGGACAAACGCAATTCTTGTCAATTCTTTTCTGTCCAAATATTTAATTATAAACAACAGAACTCCTTCTTAGTTGTGATTTTTTTTAAAAAAAGCTGAATACAGTCGGCATCACTGTCTTGTCAACAAGATACATGAAGATATCATCGATGGACTGATCAGTCCATTAGCAAGGCTTCATCTAATTAATTTCTAGATGTTTCTTGGACTCTCAAAAGGGGTTGACATTCAAATACTCCTGAGGCTATTATTTAAAATGTGATGGTAAGTATTTCATTAGAATTCCATTTCCTTGTTTTGCCCCATAAAAGCCTATCTATAAATCTGTGATTTGCTTAGCAGCAAAAATTTTGGAAGATAAACAATTATGGATATAGGATCTGATAAAAAGGCTTCTGCCACTTACTGGACACCTGTCTGAAGCCTGGGGATGTGATAGTCTCTCATGCCAGCATGGGCAGAACAAGATAAAGGGAAGCAATGGGGAAAGCAGGGACAAAAGTCAACACAGAGCTTATCTCTAGGACCGGGAGTGCTCTCTTATCAGCCTCTGGCATGTGGCTACACAATTAGACGCTGAGAAAAGATAGGCGCTGGAAAAGAAAAGAGCACATTTCAAAGAGATTGAGTTTCGTGTGGCGCTCTCTCCATTCCCTGCCATTGTTTTACCTTCCTATGGCCTTGCGCAGTGCCCTTCTGTCTTTTTTTGCTCTCTTCCAGGTCCTCTGATGCTGACCCTGTCAGTTTATGCTTCCAGGGAAGTGAAAAAGCCTTCTTTGCTGCCCCTGCCGTCTGGAGCAACTTTCCACTCCTCTCTGCCTCATTGACTCCCCATTTCATTAGAGCTCACAGCTGAAATCATAGCGGTCTTCTCCCTCCTGATGCCCCTGCATTTTTTCCCCTAAGCTATTTCTTTAAAGTGAGGAAATTAATAAGGATTAGCAAATCTATCCATTAATCTAAGCTCCCAATTCATATGCATTTTTCTGGATGAGTCTGGTATCTATTATCATGCACTATTTAACTCTGTGGGGATTTGAGCATGAAAACCTCTGCATAAAATCCAGAGGGATGCCAAGATGTGTGTTGTGGTCCAGGATATCAGAAAGCCAACCCCGCTCTTCCACCCCCACCCACCTTGACTGCCTTTGGGAAACTATGGAAAGAAGTTTGTTGCTTCAATGGCCTGGGCCCTTCTGTCTCTGTCTCTGTCTCTGTCTCTCTCTCTCTCTCTCTCTCTCTCTCTCTCTCTCTCTCTCTCTCTCTCTCCCGACCTTGGTCTCCCATTTCACCTGACTTTCTCCTGCCTCAAATTTTTCATTCACTGATAATGAAGTGAAAATACAGGGAAGATAGTTTGATGGGTCAGAACAACATGATCTCTTGGTTTCTGCAGAAATATTATATTTTCTCTCTTTGCATGACCCCTACAGGCTACAGGTGAATCAGGGCAGGGCTCTCTGAGAGGAAGGATGGGAAAGACCTGTCTCGGAGCCTGCCCCAGCCGCTCTGGCATCCGGCTGCCGCTGCCTCCGCCCCTACCCGGCCCTGTGCTTCGAGGCTGCCCGCCAGGAATCGGGTGGCCACGCGTAGCTCGCGCAGCCAGGGCGACAGAGAATTTGAAACGTGAGATTAGAGCTGCTCACACCTCTGGAACGCTTCCTGCAGATTATCAAATGAGCCGGCAAGGATGCGCAGACTGAGAACAAGCCAGCCCCAGGTACCTCTGACCCGGGTGTCTACAATCAGTTGGGGAGCAGCCCGAAGTCGTCCAAATCGCTCTCTATGTACCGGCAACACACACCCAAGGATGCCCCATTTATTGACGCTTCAATTCCTTTGCCTGATGGTTGGATTTAAAAGGGTCAAGACAACATCGACCCCTCCAACCCCCAACCACCACCATCACCGCCAAATCTAATGACACACCCCTACCCTCCCGCAAACGCTAATTATTCCAGAATTCTTTCTCTGCGATTTTCAGTTTTCTATTCCAACATTGCTTACAGAGGCAATTTTCACAATACATGAAGACTTCATTTTAATGTATCTCCCCACTGCTCCTCTCTCTCCTCTAGGCTTGAGCCCAAGGGAAAGTTAGGTTAAGGACTCTCAGTAGAAAGTGGGTGATAACATGCATTTTATAAAATTAGCATTAAATGCCTAATGGTAGCAGAAGATGGTAACTACTTTACAGACCCTAAATAGTACTAGTTGTCGAACGTGAGTTATAGCATTAAAACCTATAAACTTGCTAGTCGAAAAGAGATGACTGCTATTATTTCTTTGACTGCTATTTGAGGGTGGGGTAGAAGACCAGACTGTATGTTACAGATACATAAATCAATTCATATTGTTATACCTTGTTTAGAAATTCAACATAATCAATCATATGTTCCCTGAAACTCTAAATATAATGCATTAGAGCTACGCTTGATCAAGTTTTACAAGCATTTTGACAAAAATCTAAGTATTAAGTTGGCCCATTTTTTTCCTGATACTAAATGGAACATAGATGGAATTGCAATACCCATTATCTTAACTCTTTAAGTTGTATTTAAGACACCACCAGCTTTTAAGGATGAGGATGGAAAAATATTTGTATAGATTCTCTTTGTTTTGGTAGCAATAAAAATAGTAGGTAGCAATTTACTATTAACATTTAAATATTAGGTTAGGTGAAAGGGTCAAACAAAAATGAATTAAAAGCATTGTTCAGATTTGCACCTACAGATAAACGGAAAGCTGAGAGAAAAAACATCTTTCATGCCTAATATATACATCTTGCGGATTCTCTGTGAGCACAATTGAGAATGATATCTACTAAGCCTTCAAAAATCATATTGCACAGACTGAATTTGATAGAAATTAAGTCAAATTTCTGTCCCTATATATCCAGTTCTAAGTCCATAGTCACAAAAGTGGATACTTATTAATAATTCTGTACGTTGATTTCCCAAGGTTTCTTCTACGCATACTTTTCCTCTCTGCTGGTATAAAGAATGTGCAAAAACAAAACACAAAATAAAAAAAAAGAGTGAAAACCACATAGCAAACATTCTTAAAATGTTTGCTGTTGATTAGAATGATACTGATCAAATTTAGATCCAAATCAATTAGCCACAAAATCCATTTAAATCCACGAGGTCTTTCCCTTTCCCCCGAAAATTCAGTCATATGTATTTTTATTGCTTTAATGAAGTGTTGCGTCAACATGTATCAGGATGATTAGAGACAATGTAGAAAGGGAAGAGGTAATCATGACCTGGAAGATGAATAGCTGACTTTGTGTAGGTAAAATGAAAGCTTAGAATGCACCCACATAATTGACACACCTGGAACTATAAAATGAATAGAGTATGTGAAATAGAATACTGTGAAAAAGCAAAAATACAAAATACGATGAAAAATCTGCCCCTAAGGATATCTGATTCCCTAACTCCCCTTTTAAATTCTTATCTTGTATGCAGATTGGCTCGGAAGCATACGTCATCCTTGTATACATGGCTGAATTGCTAAGATAGTTTGTATTGTGTTTTCTTCTGTGTACATTTCTTTAAAAATAGAGACAACTTGGAGTTCAAATCTGAAGTCTTGGCCATTTGAGACAATGCCAAAATATTATCTCTCTGGTTCAATAATTATATTAAATGGTTTGTCTAATTTCTGACCATTTCTATCCCAAAGAAATGATCAGGACTACATTAGTATTTGGGCTTTTTGTTTGGATCATGTTTTTTGAGCATTCATTTCCACATTCCCTTTCTGTCTCCATTTTGGGTCATTTCTACTGGCCTCTGTTGACAAATGGTTGCTTCTACATCAGTGGTTTATCGCCATGGCCAAATACGTGCAATGTAAAATCTGACGATTTATAATTAATGTTTCTGATATTGTCAACTTCAGAAACATTAACACTAATAAGAAAGGGTGTTTTGATTTGAATCATTCTAATAATGAGTATTTTTTAAATGATGAAAATAACTCTGTAAATTTGAAAATGTCAGTAACTCCATAAAAAAAAGAAAATATTTTATAGAAAAAAAGCTTGTGAAAGAAAAAAGAGCTTT
Organism: Rousettus aegyptiacus; assembly: GCF_014176215.1. Taxonomy (NCBI): domain Eukaryota; kingdom Metazoa; phylum Chordata; class Mammalia; order Chiroptera; family Pteropodidae; genus Rousettus; species Rousettus aegyptiacus. Next base: position 83,205,302 of record NW_023416285.1, read on the forward strand.
ATTATTTCTGATGAGACAATACCTGTTTTAATTGCATATTTTAGAGTTGTTTGGCAATGCATCAAAATTTCCTCCAAATTTTGTGGTTGGTCTGTCAATTCCCAATTATACTCTTGAAGAAGCTCATTAGGGTAATGGAAATCAATCACTTTGGTTGATCTATCGAAACTTTTCACCACATACTGAAGCAAAATATCCATAACATCCTGCAGAAATGCCAAGGTGGGCCTTTCTCCTTCACAGGCGGGCAGCAGGTCTAAGGAAAGGAATCAAAATGCCACGTTTTAATTTTACTACGAAAATATCCAGGCAAGATCTTGATCTGGCAATTTCTCTTTGAACGGAGAGATTATATGATTTTTAAAAATCTGGAAACACGGAGCGTTTTCTTTAAAAAGGAGGCACTTTTCAAAGACGAATGAATGAGAAAATTTAGGATTTCTCCCTCCCACCCCAAATGAACTCTTGCATTTCAAACCACAACTTATCGCTCGCTTTCTTTTTAAAACAGAGTGCGCCTCCACTTACTTATTCCACAGGGGGTTCGTGCTAAATGTTATTTCTCAGCAAATTATCTTAAATGATTATAGAAATACTTCACGTCAAAAATGATTGAGGAATGCTTTGGGCAACCCAGCAAAGTGGAACATGCAACGTTAGGATCTCTGGGTTATTATGAAGGCCTGCTATTTCCAAAGGTAGTGTGTGTGTGTGTGTGTGTGTGTGTGTGTGTGTGTGTGGTGCGCGCGCATGTTTGGATGACTAGATGTGTAAGCCTAAAGGAGCAAAACCACGCACCGGTCTCGCGTGGATGGAATCGTTCTCCTGCGAAATCGCAGCTATCAATTACTCGTGCGCTCTAAAGACCTAGCAGGTCTTAGCAATTCTGAACAGGAAACCAAATCCCACTCCAGGCCTCAGCGGTACCGAGAAGCCGACCTCGAGCTCCGCGCGCACGGGCTCCTCCGCCACCCTCAGCCCCGAGGGAGTTAGAGTGTGCGGCCCCTGGGATCCCCTTGGAACGATGGCGCCCAGCGCCACGCAGAGGCGGGGGTCAGGACTCGGAGCAAGGGGGCAGGCCGGGTGTGTCTCACTCTCCGCTGAAGATGCCCGTAAGGTCCGCCTCCGCCCTCTACCTCCACTCGCGATGTCCCGCTCATGGTGCCGGCCCCTCTTGGCCGCGGTGGGCGGGGCAGAGCGAAAGGCGGTGGCTCCCCCGGGCCCCACGAGTCGCCTTTACCTGTTGCGTGTAGAAATGCATAGTTGATATCGGCTTTGGGGCAGCTGCACGGCTTCTGGTTGCAGGCACAGGCGGCCTTCCGGGACGTGGCCCGCGGGGGCTCGCTCCCGCCGCTCTCCGCGGGCTTCTCGGCGTCTCCGTAGAGCAGAGCTGGGCAAGGACACGGAGCGCGGACCTCGGTCAGCCACCGCCCGCGCGGTCGGGCTCCCTCGGTCCCTCTTATCCCTGCTCCGCTGCTGGGGGTGTGGAGCTGAGAAGGTGGCTTTGCCCCGCGGGCCCCCAGGCACCTGGCCCTATCCGCCTCCCTCCCCTGGGCACAGGCACTCACCGCACAGCTTGTTTCCGATGCCACCGGTGAACTTCTGGGCCACCTGACACCAGGCTCTCGCTGTAAGTAAAGACAGGCAGGAGAATAGCGAGGCAGAAAGAGACCAGCAGACGAACGCGTGAAATTTCGTTCTGTGTGAACGACGTCAATAAACCTAGGGTCGGGGAAGAGGCCGTCCGGGGCTCCGCACCCCGGGCAGGTGCGGGAGGTGCGCGGGAGCCTGGCAGCCCCGCTCGCTGATTCATTTCCCAAGAAGAAGCTCACAACGCGGCCCCTTGCACTTGCCTTCCAGGTACCAGTCGATTCTGGCAAACTCCCCTTCCTGCCTCTCTTGGGCGAGTTTTCCTAGACACCGAGCTTGTCCCTTTCCTTGTAGGTTCTCCTTCCAGACCAAACATTCTAGACCAAGTCGAGGTGGGGGAAGGAAGAATTCTCTCACCTTTCCAATGTTTCCTTTCCCCACTGCGACTCTGTCCCTCCTCTCCAGGGGCCATACACCAAGATGGTGGCAGTGTCCCGGGCCCGTGGAATTCAGGGTGGAGGAGATGATTTTGATGGGAAGGCTCTCCCAGACGTCAGCGGAAAAGGCCTGGGATTTTTTTTTTTGGGGGGGGGGGAAGTGTTCCTAAGGGATAAGGACCTGTGGGGGTTTTGGTCTCTTGGACCATCAGTGACCTACCCCAAGAGCAGGGCGAAGCCGCCGAAGTTTCCTGTTGCAGATGGAAAACCTCCTCCGTCTTCCCTAGCCCTGCAACCCCCAGTCCACGCGCAAAGCTCGCCTGCTGCACGTCCCGGTCCTCCTACCTGTGCCGGGGTTCTCGGGATCCCCAGAACCATCTTCTGATCCGAAGGACCAAAAGCCCGAGCCGGGAGAGGCCATCAGCGCTGCGAGCCTGGAGCAGGTCGCCTCCGAGTGCGAAGTGTCGGAGAGCTGCTCTCGGCTCGGTCCTGAGCGCGCGTGCCTGTGGGTGGCGGGAGGAGGGTACCGCGCGGGGACCCGCGCGGCCGCGCGGCAGAGAGTGGGTGTCACACAGGGACAGCAAACGTGCGTGTCTGCGTGTGTGTTTGTCTTGGAGTTTGGGCTTTGAGAGGTGGCAATGCTCTGAAAGCTGTGGAGGTTAAATATAAAAGGCAACCGTAAGGGTCCTCAGAGCCAGGAGATGGGAAGGCGCGGAGCGCCCGAATGATTTTGAAGGCGAGGGAGCCCAATAAAGACGGATGAGGGGGCGGCGGAGGGGAAAATGGGAGAGGGAGGGAGCCGAATCGTGAGGGTGCGAGGCAGGCAGTGCGCACGAGCTGGAGTCAGAGCGAGTGGGTGGGAGGCGTGCAGGCGAGTCCATGCAGAGAGCAAGGAGGAAGGGTGCGGGCTGCCCCCGCCGGTCCGGGTGCGCTGTCCATGGTGCTAACGCGGTCAAGCTCGCGCTGGCCTCAGAGAGGGGTGGACCAGAGAGAGCTTGGCGAGGCGGGAAGGGTGGCTGAGAGGTGTCTTGTATTACGCATCAACTGGCGTATTGTTTGAGGTCTGGCTCTGGCTGCCGGAAAGGAGGCGCGGTTCCCGCGCCACCTTCCTTCAAGAGAGTACTGAGGTCGCTGTGACCTCGAGAGCCTGACAGGCTGGACCACAATCAGGAGCAGTTGGAGAGCTTGGGAAGGGGACGGCGGGGGAAGGAACGGCGGGGGGAAGGGCGCCTACGCACTGATGGGCTCATTTCAGCTCCTTAGTAGCGCCTAATGCCTGCCTACTGAGCCGCGCGATCCCCGGGGGCGCACCAGTCCAGCGCTTCCAAGAGTGCAGTCGCCAGACCCACTGTCCAGGCTCTGACTGACGGCTGGGGAGCAAGACTGCTGATTGAGGCAATTAAAATCCATGCTGGAGTCTATCAGCGAGGACCTCGGGCTGGGGAGAAAATAAACGAATGGAAACTTCTTGGAAGGGGGCGAGGGAGAGGAGCTAGAGTCGGCAGGATGACGGCTGATGGGGGATGGGATCGGGTCATTTGGCGACCTTGGCCCACGGAGGCGTGGAAAGGCCGCTGATTATGTGTGACAGGAATCAGTGTGTGCGTGGGAGGCGTGCACAGAATCTCGACTAAGCAATCCGAGCTTTCCAAATCGAGGCGGAAAGATGGCATTGTCTGCTGGGTCCTGGTTTTAGCGGGCCTCAAATCAGTGACCACCCCTCCGCCAAGAATCTTCAGGATAGCGTAGGGGATACGAGGAGACTGGCTATTTCTGTGGCCTGGTGAAAAGGAGTTTCTCCTTTCCTGAGACAGTTAGAGTCTCTCCTCTCCTATAATTTCCTTTTCTCTAAAATCTGTTAAACAAAGGGAGGGCGCCCTGAGAATTCGGGCCTGTTGAGTTCACGGTGCTTTCTTTCCCTTGGCTGTAGAGAGCAGCAGCCCTCAGCCTTGCGGGTCCTGGGCAGGTGGAAAGAGGGCGAGGAGGACCAGATGGGACTGGGCTGCGTTAGGGCCTCCAACGGTACACATTCCTGGGATACTGCTCCCCTTGGGTGGGCGCTTTTCATTACCATTGTGTTCCAGCTACTTTTTCCCTGACCTCTTGAACCAAGTCACTCCAAGTTGCTACCAAAGCAGGCACCCATGGATCCTCAGTTTTGGCTACCCCCCTTCGACTCTGCCTCAGGAAGGAGACGTCGTGGGGCCCAGGATGCCCGCCTGCAAGCCCAAGTCTTGTGTCCCTAGGCACGTGTGTGTGTGTGTGTGTGTGTGTGTGTGTGTGTGTAGGGGTGGGGAGGAACTGGCCAGTTCTCTCCACAAAGCTTTATTTTCTTCCCACGTGTCCAAGCCAAGAGAAGCGGTAGGACCTGCCCGCGGCTGCCTGGCCGGAGCTGGGCGTGGGGGCGGGGAAGCGCGCAGAGCCAGCCGTGCTGAGGAGCCTGCTCCAGGCCGCGGGAGCGCGGTGGGCACCGACCCGAGCTTCAGTTAGTCCCCTCTGGCCGGCATTCCAGTGGAGCCAGGCACCAACTTCAGAGGTGTAAAGACTTGGTGGTTCTGCCGCCTGCCAGCTGGCTGGGCAGCTCCGCTGCTCTTGCTCCGGCAGACACGCGTCGGAGAGACGGGTTCTTTGTTTAAATCCGCTCCACATCCTGCACGTTTCCCTGCAAGCCAGCGGGCTGCGGTGGCAGAACTTTTCTACTATGTATGAATGGCCGAAAACATAACGGTTCTTCAAAACAAGGGTTTCAAACACACACAAAGCCCCCGAAAGAAGAAGCGGATTAAAACACAAGGAAGGTAGAAATCGCAGCACCTGGATTTAACGGATTTTTAAAAACGCGACATAAAATGCTGTTTAAACTCCATTAAATCCCGTAGCTCTGCGGTACATTGAATCTAAAGATGGTATTTACCTCTTTTTTTTTTTAATTAACACCTCCTTCTTAAGATGCACACCTGTTCTGATTTGTTCTTCCTCAACGCCGCCCCTCCCTAGACGGCAATGTGCTTTATAAAGACATATTTCTCCAAAGAGTCCACTCCCCCCTTTGTCAGGCTTGGGTTGGAGATAACAAAAGAGCTCAAGGAGGTAATAATTACCGTCATTAGCTCACAAAGGAGGCAGCCACCGAATGGGAAGGGGAGGCGGGCCAGCTCGAAAAAGGGAGAAAGACCACGCTCGGGCCGCCTGCGGGGCCGGATTCCTCGACTGACCTATTTCCTGTCGGTGGTTTACCCAGAGATAGCGTTGCAGGCCAGCCAAGGAAGAGTGTCTGGAACAAGTTTTCCTTTATGTCCTTGCAGTGTTTAAATGTCGAAGGACAGACAAAGAAGAAAGATGGAAAGAAGGCGAGAAAAAGAAAATACAAAAGAAAAAAGGAAAACAAAAACATTGCATCCTTTCACCAAACGTTTGCCATTCTCTTTTCCAGTCCCGCTTTGAAAAGGGAGCGGCGTTTAAGGAGGGGGTTAATTGCCTCTCTTTCCAGCCACGGAAGGGCCTGGCTTCCAGGAGGTCTGCAGGGGCTACTCGGGAAGCCTGGATTGAAGAAGGGGCCTGGCAGGAAGCTCGGCTTTTATCCCGCCCCCTGCCCTTCCGAGTGGTGGCTGGACGGGTGAGTACGGGAGAAGCGGCCGGGCCAAGTCGGGTTGCAGGTACCCCTCCCTCCCCGCCACTGACAATGAACCATGCCCTGCAGCGCTGCTTTTGTGGGTGGCTCCTCCCTCCAGGTCCCGGTGCTGGGTGGAGGCCGCGGCACTAACCAAGGGGAAGAGCGGGGCCTAGAGCGCACCTGGCCTTGGAGCTCGGCCCTGCCACCGCGGGAGGTTTCACTGGCGCAGGGCTCTTTTGTAGAAGGAAGAGTCTTTAGAAGTCATCTTCGGCGCTAATTCTTTGGGTTGGAGCGAACCCGACGTCCGGCGGGCGAGGGGCACAACGAACGCACCAGCCGGCTGCCCGCGTTTTCACCCTCTCCTCGAATATTTCCCGCGTCTCCTGGCTCTGGGCCGTGGGCGCGGGAGCCGGGGACACAGGCAGAAAGGACAGCCCCATTTCAGCGAGAACCTTCTCCCAGTCGTCGAAGAAACCACCGCGCGACCCTTCCTCACCCACACCAGGCCGCGTAGACACGGAAGGTGTCTGTTTCATAGGAAAGCTCAACCTGGGTTTTAAAAGTGGACGCATCAACCAAGGAATGCAAACCTCTGCCAACCGGTGCCCTCTCGTCCGTCTTAAATTCACCAAAATTCAGAGCAGCAGAGATTGTCCCAAATGCGCAGACTAAGAGATCCTAAAAGAGCTGACAGTTAATTATAGGTGGGGGGCCATAGAAGCGAAGGGTGTGTGTGCACGTGTGTGTGCGTGTGTGTGTGTGTGTGGCGTATTTGAGGGATTTGGAGATTTGTCTGGAGGCCACGTATGTGGTGCAGGTAAGGGGGTTTAACTTCGTATGCGCATTTGGGGTGGCTGTGGGGGGATCGTTCACTTCATGGAGACAAAAGGCTCCTCGCCCCCTTCGTGGTGGCCCTCACCTGCACAGAGGGCCTGCAAGAGCTGGGCCCCAAAGGGGAACACAGCGCACCAGCCCAGAGAGCTGAGCACTTTCCAAGGCACTTCCTTTATTTAGTAACCTTAATAACCAAGGGAAGGGAAAGCTCGAGTTTGAGGGAAAAAAATTCATATTTAAATCTCCTCTCGCCCACCCCGCGCTTCTCCGCCCACCGGGCTTTATCCAGTTCTCACAGACTCAACCCATCCCTGAGTGCCCCGCGAGGCTGGGAGATGCGTTCCCACCAAAGAAGAAATCTTTGAAGTCCCACAAAATGAGAGAGGAGGGGGTCAGCGAGAGCTCCGGCACAGTTGGGGGCTCAAAAGGAGTCGCAAACAAGTGAACACAGATACATTGGGGGACAGGAACAGGGGGTGAGGAGCGCGGCTAGGAGGGGTCTGAAGGGCTCCCAGGTCTCCGCCTTCCTAGCGCCAAAGGCCAGCCCGGGCGCTCAAGGGGTCACGGCCGTGGCTTCTGCGCATGGTGCTGTCAACGCCCGAGGGTCCCTCGCTTTGGCTCCTGCACAACACTGTTAACGGCACATTTCCGCGGCCTCGGCCGCGGAGCAGCTGGTCTACTACACTTGCTGGACCAGACGCCGGCGCTGGGAGGTTTTGCGCAAGAGCCTCCTGTAGTCGTAGGGGTTGGGCGCCGGCCCGTTCTCCTCCTCCTCGGGGTCCTCCGCCGCCCAGCACCTGCGAGCGAGACCCAGGGGCCGGGCGTCAGCAGCGCCACCGTGAGCAGCACGTTCCCGCCCAGTCTCAGTTAGAATCGTCTTCCCCACACCTCCCATCATTGGCGGGGATTTGAGAACAGCACATTCAAAACGTCAGGATAGTGGCCAAAAGGATCTGCGATAATTTTTCTCAACAGGTTTTCAAAACTCCTCTGAGGCCAGTAGCAGAAAGGCCAATGGAACCTGGTGTCTCTGTGCTTGAATGACAGCTAAGCAACGCGTCAAAAGGTTTAGTTCAGAAAGGTGAGTTCATCTGGCTTCAAATAATACATGACCAAAAAACAAATACTTATTTTAGTTGCCTAATAGACAACCATTATTTTGCATTTTGAGCTGTTCAAATGTTTTTTAAAAATGCTCTCCTCAAATCTGATTTCCACACAGTGGCTGTGGGCCCTTCAGCTTTTCCAGGGTTTCAGTGTTTTCAGTGAGGCTGCTGGACCAGATTTCCTGAACTCACTGCTGGGAAAACCTGCCAATGTTTACTTTTGGATTCCGCAGCTTGCCTGGGAAAGTGGAGTGCCACCTAAAATACAGCTGCATAGATTCATCCATTTATCCATAAAACACCCACTAAGTATCAGCCACCAGTGCAGGTGATAGGTGAGCAAAGCTCCTTGCTCTCATGGAGTTTACAGTCTAGTATAGGAGCAGGCCACAGACAGCTTAAAATACACCAGATGGTGAGAGGTGCTAGACAAAGCAGGCTAATGGAGAGTGATGGTGTGTGTGTGTGTGTGCGTGTGCATGTGCGTGTGTGTGTGTGTGTGTGTGTGTGTGCAAGCAATTTCATAGGGGGTGCTGAGGAAAAGCCACCGAAAAGGTGACATGGAAGGAGAGACCTGTAGAAAGGGGAGGAGCGAGCCAGCATATCTCTAAGGGAAAGGAAGTCATTCTAGGATGATGGTCAAACAATGCAAAGGTCTCAAGACTACAGAGTGAATATTGTGTTCAAGGAATAGCAAGGAGGCCACTGAGGCATAAATGGAGCAAGTGATGGAGAGAATAGCAAAGGATGAAAAAGGAAGAATAAGGCAGTGTGGAAGGTAATTTAGTGCTTAGAGCCCATTGCAAGGACTTGAATTTTACTTACAGTGAGAGAGACTTAGGAAAGTCCTCAACCAAAGAATGATTCATAAAAGGATCTGGCTTCCAGCACGCGCGCAGGAAGGCCTGTAAGAGATACTGCACTAGTCTGAGCAAGACTGATAATGGCTTATTCTAGGCTCATAGAAGAGGTAAGAAATGATCAGATTCTGGTCATAACTTGCCAGGTAGAACTGAAAGTTTGTTGACGGATTGGATGTGGGGTATAAAGGCAAGGAACCAAAAATGTATCCAAGGTTTTTTATTTAAACAGCTGGAAGGATAAATTTGTCATTTGATATGGAGAAAGCTGCAGGAGGAGCATATTTGGGGGGGGGGTGAGGGAGATTTTGGTCTTGGTTATGCTTATTAAGTATCCAAGAGGAGATATTGACTAGGCAGTTGGATACGTAAGTCCTGATCTAGGCTAGAGATTTCAGTTCAGGAATTTTAACTAAATAGATGATACTTAAGGTAATCAGAGTACATGTTGATAAAGCAAAGAACTGGGACACTTCAATGTTGAGTGAAATGAGGAGGAAGTAGCAAAGGAGAATGAGAAGAGGCAGCCAATGATGTAGGAGGTAAACCACGATAAGTCTTAGCCTGGAGACAAATGGAGAAAACGTTTAAAGAAAAAATGAGTAGTTGTAGGGAGAAAAGGTTAAATAATATTGATAGGGTGAGATAAGAATTGAAAATAGATAATAGGAAATGGAAAATGGAGGTCACTGGTGACCTTGGCAGGGGCAGTTTCAGTGGAGTGGTTGGATTGGAAACCTGAGCGAAGTAGCTCAAGAGAAAATGGGAAGAGAGGACGTGGAGGCCTGATCATGCTCATGAATTATTTCTCTTTTAATAATGAAGGGCAGGGACGTGGGTGGTCTGGAAGGGGGATTGAGTCAAGGGTGTTTTTTATGATGGGCCCAATTGCATCATGTTAATGGATTGTCAGAGATGATGCTGTAAAGAGAACAAATGTTTAAGATGCAGAGGGGAGAGTGGGCAATTGCAGGACAATGTTCTTGAGTAGAGGGAAGGAGCTGGATGGTCAACTGAGGGGAGTATATGGGTAAGTGATAGATTTGGTGGTGGGAGCATGTGTCTTTTCTCTGATATTGCTTTCTCAGTAAAATAGGAAAAAAAGGTTGTCAGGTGAGAGAGAAGAGGAAGTCTGAAAGTGGACTAGAAAAGTGAAATAATGGATATTTAGAGAAATGCAGTATTGCAAAATAACTCCAATGGCCTGCCCAAAGTATGCAGTCATAAATTTTAAGTGAGAATAGATTGTGCTTTCTTCTAGCCATATTCACCTACATGGGAGCGGGTATATATGGATTAGATAGGAAGTTGGGTTCACCCAGAATTGGGGTTTACCAGTTGAATATAACTGAGGGAGCAAGGGGCAATGTCATTGAAGGCATATGCAAATGAGTGAAAATAATGACAGGCCAGAAAGGAAAAGTTAGAATTTGCCTACACATGGAATATGCCTTTATTCTAGTCCATTTTGAATAGGGAATTTAAGAGAAGGAATCTTTGTGAAGGTCTTTGTGATGGGGAGGATCTTGGGTAACTGACTTGAGTTCTCATTCCTGTTCACCTCATTTCCATTATAAGAATATTGAGGACCAACAATCTTCCAAGTACATCGCACACACTATTTTTAATTCTAAGGATAACGTGGCAAGGCCTTAGTTCTTCTTATCCTCAATCTGCACGTGAGGAAATCGTAGTTGATACGACTAGTGTGGAGAGGAGTGGAGTGGGGATTCAAACCCTGGCCCAGAGCACGTAGTAGATCTCCTACTTTCCCCACTGTATTCCTTTGCCTCTTTTCTGCTGATGCTTATTTTGTGATTCTCCTGTCCCTTAACTGAAGCACTCCTGTTCCAGTCTATTTTTCCCTACTTTTCCCTTCCATCCTCCCTGTATCTTCCTGCCATAATTAAAACCTGGCTATGCTTTAAATACCCCGCATCACTCTCTGTTGCCCAACAGGTACCTGTAAAGTTCCATCCGAGGAGATGTTGCTCTCTAATGCCATTCTCAAATCACTACCTGCCACCACTTTTATTCATCTAGAATGCATAAGACACTTAACTCATCATTGACTTTGTCTCTGATTCCCAGATCTACTTGTGCTTTCCTGGGTGACATCAGTAATTGGTGTGTGTGTGTGTGTGTGTGTGTGTGTGTGTGTGTGTGTGTGTGTGTACATGGTACATATATTGTCAGAATAATGTTATACTTATTATTATAAAATGCTATATAAATGTTTATAAAATATGTTACATAAAATATGTTCTATTTATATACTATAAACATATATAACATATTTATTATATTATATAATTTTTAAATATATAATAAGATACATATTCTTTCTGCAGTAACATTATCCAACATACAGTTTAGCCCCAAATTTGTCTAATTGTCTCCAAAAGTCCTTTAGAGCTCTTTTTCTATGCTGTTTTTGTTTTCTATTTTAAATTCAGGATCCTACCAAGGGTTACCTAGTGCATTTGACGGTTCTGTCTCATCTTTCTTAGTTTAAAAAATCCCCTCTTGGAGTCACCTCGTTCAGCTGTATTATATCAACTACTTTCTCGAGTCAAGTTCCTTGCATATAAAGATCACATCTCCTGCACCAGTGCATCCACCCCGTCCCCAAACACCCAGCAGGGGCTTTGCTTAGGGAGGCGATAGAGTAGTGGTTGAGGTCATCGATTCTAAACTCAAGAAGGCCTGTGTTCAAATTCTGGCTCCATCACTTATAATCTAGGTGAGTATCTGCAGTTACTGAGCTTTGTAGACTTAGCCTCCTCATCTATAAAATGGGTCAATGATAGTAATTGCCTTATAAGGTTGCTGTGAAGATTAATGAGAACATAGCATAGCGCTTAGCACAAGGTAAGCATTCCACTAATGCTAGGTCCTGGCATTCTTACTCTAGTGAACACTAACTACATGTCCATAGATACTGCCAGAATATTGGGCAGTACTTCGGGGATGTAATGCTTTTACAGTACATGTGTGTGTCCTGGTGGGGGAGGCGAGAGAATATACTGGAGAGGAGGCAGACCAGGTTGTTGAAATGGGAAGCAGGTAACTCAGTGAAATGCAATTTGAACAGGGACTGAAAAAGCTTAGATTTGGTCCACTGTCCACGTGTGACATTGGGCAAGTCACTTGGTATTCTCCTGTATAGAACTCTGTGATTAGACGGGACATCTCTAAGTTCCACCGTGTTATGGTTCTTGATCCCAAGGTGAAAGAATGCATCTTCTTTTGGGTACAAGCAGATTCTGGGTACAGGTAGATTCTGGAAAAGCAAATAAAGATGGTAGCAGCCATCTTTAGGGACTGCTTCCCCTATGCCACGTCTGGTGTTAAGCACCTCACAAACATTATTTCATTTCATCTCCATGACAACACGGTGGAGCAGTTATTAGTAAACCTTTTTGCACACGTGCACACGAAAGCGTAGGGAGGTCTAGTAACATGAGCAAGGTCACTCAGCTACTGAGTGGCAGAATCAGGATACAAATCTGATTCGAAGACCTCTTTTCTTAGCCATCAGGTTATCTTGCAGAAGAGACAGGTGAGGGGGCCTGAGTGCCTTAGGCCGATAGGACATTTGCTTAGGATTTTTGAAAATAGCTTTTCATGGCCTGCCATTGCTTACATTTCTCGTATACCACATTTCCATCTTATTATGTGCCCTCGATTTCAAAGCTTCACAAAGAGTCTTTTGGGAAAGAAAAAAAAAATTCCCAAGGTCATAGGTAAGCTACAAGTGGTTTAAGGTACTTGATGTCCAAGTCCATGGCAAAGTGAGAAAGCAAATCCAAAATACATATTTCTACATCAATCTTTTTCCCAAATATTTTTAAAAATCTGACATCATCGATTCTAAGAAATTACACAGTATAATTCAGAAACCAATAAGTGAATAAAATTGCACTGGTTAGAACTTAACCAGAGATTTTGGATATGGCTTATTGCTTAGAATTAGTATGGCCATAAATTTGTCTTCCAAACTGAGGTACATTTAAAAGGGAGTGCTGTCAATGATTCCACCAAGAAAATGGGTATAAACTGGGATCGTGCTAGGAAAACTGGGATGTCTGATTACCATACCATAATACCTATGATTTTCCTTTTAAACAACTTGTCAAAGATGCAATATACAGTTAGAATGCTTTGTCACTAGACATACATAAAATGAAAGTGATTTAGAAATGGAATTGTGAGTAAAAAATTGAAAAATTTATAACGTGTAGTTTATTACCTTTCATCAGCCTTAAAACATTGATTCTGGAGTTCTTCCTGTTGTCTTCGCTCTCTTAAATTAGGTTTATGTTCCTTTGGTCCAGAACAACTGGGCAAAAATTCCTTATAGTAGAAATCTTCCAAATCTAATAATTTTCCCTGACTGTAAGTAAACACATAAACACACCATCGTATTAGTTGAATTTTCCATTCATTTAAACTTACAGTATTTACGGAATTTAGGAGTAACATATACATGTCAATAGAAATAGGAGAAGTCCCAGAATATGCAAAAACAGTGTATATCATAAATTAAAAAGAAAACAAAACCTTATCTCTCATCTTTAAGAGAGCGTTAGCTGCTGCAGTGGCTTTTCCTGGTTCTATGTGGTTCCACTTGGCACAATTTCAGTGGTTACTAGATAGCCAGTGGTTACAATGTTCCAGTTTAGCTAGACTAGGTCAGGGTTCACAACAGACGCTTGGGCCACATGAGAAAAGCTAACTTTTATGTACTAATACATAGCATTTTCCAAATTTATTGGTCATCAGTACATTGATACATACATTGTTTCATGATCTTACCTTACTTGCTTCACAAGTAACCTTCTGTCTTCCCCCTACCCACTGGCCTTTAGGGGATTAATTGTTGTGCTAGATTTTAATTCCTAAACATGACATACCCACGGGGTATGTCCTCAACCATTGTAATTCTTGGATCTATTCTGACTATGGCTCTGATGACTGTGGCACTCAGTATCTGAGTCTGATGGGACTTCCTATGAGGTAAACAGGTGCAGGTCTGGAAAACCACCAGGTGTTACAGTGCTTCTGTGGAAGAGTGCTTTTCAAGTTACAGATACCAGTTTATGAATGAACTTTCAGAATGCCACCGACCCATAAATTGGGAACTCTGTGTCCATGCATGCTTAACAGAAGGACCCTTGACTGTTATTAGCCCTGTCTGGAAATTAGATGATTGAAACAGTGGTAAATTACTAAAATAGTAAAGTACTGGTGGGCTGAAATGTCAGAGGAAAAGGAGGGGAACAGGTGAATTTCAGTGTGCCATGCCTGCAGGTCGATGCAAACCATATCCTCCTAACAAATCCGTAAAAGTGAGGCTTTGCACGTCTCAACGAACAAAAAACAAAAAGGAGTTCGGGGAAAGAAAATTCATGGACATGGGCATGGTCAAGTTGCCCAAACAAAACCATATCCAAGAAGAAGGAAAAGCAAATTCCCTATTGGGACGGTACAACTCATTCAGAACTATTTGAGTTCTTAATGTATGCCTTACATTGTGCTAGCTCAGTATACAGTCAATAGGCAAGATCTTATAAATTACATGTAAACCACACGCAGGTATTTATAACAAAATTCTATACAGAGCACACTACTTTCCAAATCTATCCACATGAAATTGGTGATTATTAATCTAATTTGAACTTAAGATTCATATTTTGGTTTGATAATTTTTTGAAATCTGGAAATAATAATTACCTATCTTTCCTTGGTCTTCGTTTTTCTTCTTGGATTGACTTCTAGAGGGAATAAAAGCAATTAAAAAATATATACACTATTATGACCTTAATATAATGTAATTAATATAGTATTATAATCTTAATATATAAATATATTCGCTCCTACAAAGTTTAGAAATGAACAAGTGGCTACGATATTTTTAAAATCTAAAGAAATAGAATTTACTCAAATTCTTTAAATTATGAATGTGCGATTATTTTTACGAGGCCCGGACTGAAATTAATCTTTGCATTTCATACGAAAAAACATGTTTACCACCCAGTCACCAGTATACATGAGATTACATAAAGTCTTTCTACCTACAAATGGGGAGAAAATGTCAGAATTTCTCGAAAATCCATCTCACTTCACAAATGCAGTTGTAATTTAGGCAGATTAATTAGGCTGCTTTGATGTCTTGCTCGTACGTCATCTTTGCAGGTAAAGCTGATGGGCGGATGATGAGAACAGGTGCAAGAGTTCACAGAAGAATGAAATGTGACTTCAACTAGCCTATAGTAGCCCATTTATGGCATAAAGGTAGCAGTGCAGAAATATATGTTCATTTCCAAAATGTTTTCATAGTTGAGAACTTTATGTATCAAGGCACATATTAGAATATGTAGGTATAGATACAATTAGATATATTTTAATCAGTACTTCAGTTTGAACACTCACAAAATGATACCACATTTTGCCTTACATACTAAGCAATACTATCTTTTGCATCGTAACATTAGTAATGTGTATTTACATGTTGCAAGAGTAAATAACGTCTTTTGCGCGCTAAGAAAGCAAATAACCAAACTCACCTTGAACAAGCTAAAGATATCATAATTACAGAAACCCTAGTGCAGATGTCAAGTTGGCTGGCACTGTAAAAGTGCAAGATAATAAAAATGGCAATTAATAATGGTTTGTAAGTATTGAGCGTTTTAGATGCACTGAATTGTTTTTTCCTCATGATATATCATTTGTACTACACTAAAACGTTGGATGAGTCAAACAGTTCATAGTTCCTTTGATTCTTATTTGTTGGTATTTTAGTGAGTGGTTGAGGTAGAAGTGAATACTGAAATGGGAGTAGACCATTCAGGAAATAACAGTGTAAGGGGCAGGACACCAATTACATTCCTGTCCTCCTTCCCATTTCCTATTACTTCACATACTTGACCTCATGCCTTAGGCTCGGAGGTGCTTACAAATAAATTATATTACCAGCGTAAGTACAATGGCCTCTAGCAGTCAGTTAATGATCCCTGGGACCAGGGTGGTGTTTGCCATGTTTGTTGTTGTTGTTTCAATATGACAAAGGTCCTGCCTCCTTGATCCATTACCTGAAAAAAAAGTCTGTCTTGTTCTTGGTAACAACTTTCTATAATCCAAGTATGGTTAAATGATGGCATAATGTTGAGTGACAGCGATCCCCTTCATCTAACCAAGAATCAAACAACGTTCTGCCCTTGCATTCTCGAGCTGGATCAGCATTTCTTTCTGGGAGGTGTATATAAGTTGGTTTTCAGTTATGGGAATTTTTAGAAGAGAAATATACTGTTCAGGTTTATTTCACTCTTGGCTGTGCTAGAATATTCTAATGAAATATAATTCAATAATATTTTCCCAAAAATTATTTAAGATGTCTTATAAGAGAAGCAAATATAATCAAAATGAGAAAATAGAAGTTATAAATGAGAAATGAAGAGGACAAAAATGTGTGAAGATGGAGTCTTACATCCGTCTCTTAGTTTCCTAGCTGTTAAGGTCAAAAGGGAAGCATGAAACTTGCATTCTTTATCATGAAGAAGGAAGCACAAAATTTCACAGGATATGATTTAATATAAATTTTATCACACAGCACTTTATATTAAGGGTATTTATTGCTAAGACAAATGATGCTTTCAATTATAGTTTCGAAATTACAAATTACTAACTTGAAATGGAAATAAAGAAGCAAACGTCCAAAGGCAGTTTCTTATGGAACCGGAGTAGCAAGAGAAAGACAAGGAGACAAACTTGACTCGAGGAGGAGATAGTCCTGTGGGTTTTTCTTGAGGAGGCCTTTGAGAAAACAGATGTTTAGCTCAAAGACTTGGCGGAATAAGCTGCATTACACTCCCTCCCTTTCTTAACTGACATAAATAAGTTTTATGACAAAACTTTAAAATTCACATTCATTCTATCATGGTAGATGCAGTCTTACAAGGATGAAGAAAGTAGCCAAAATATAGGGGAAAAAAATCTTGGAATGGTCCAAATACCCATCGCTGTAGTTCAGGGAAGGTACTGGAGAAAATAATAAACTGTTGGGCTTGAGTCATTCTTTGCTAACGTCCACCCAGCTTCCGAGTGTTGGAGGGAGTGTTGGAGTGGCCTCCTGTACCACAGGGTGTGCATGCCCAGCTAAGCTGTCTCCTCTGTGGCATGCTCCCTAGGCTCGACCTTCGGGATGTAGGAGATTATGAGCGTTAAATCACAGAAGACAGCTGATGTCCACGTTAAGGCCGTGAGAATGACCACAGTAAGAAGCAACACCCAAGGAGGAACAAAAGCTGTAACAGCCATAACAACTGAAAGCACAGCTGTAGGTCACGGCCAGGTTCAGAAGAACTGTTTCCACAGCCCGTCAGAGGAACCATTTCCACAGCCTGGCAGGCCCCTATGAGCCTGCCCTGCAGGGGTGTGTTACTTAATAAATAATTTTCTAGTTCCAGTAATAAGGAGCTCTAACAGTCTACAGGGGAGAGTCAGACAACATGGAAGTAGGGAAATAAGTATTTACAAATGCTCTGAGCCAGGGGACAAAGAGAGACCAGGTGCTGCCTGGGACACAGTGGTCAGGAGAAGCACAGATCCAGATAAAGTGTAGACATTTTTGCTCACGACAGTGACCTGGGGGTATTAAGAAAAGGTTTAAAATGTGCAGCACAATATATTTTAGAAAATTTTCATGAAAACCACTTAAAATTATAGAAAGTGTTTTGAAAGGTAAAGGAAGCAGGGCCTTGTCATAGCTGTAAATTTCACTGACATGTAGCGCCCCAAATCTTGGTAAAGTCCAGATAAATATGAGCTTATAATAAGAAACTAGTGTTTTCACTTATAATAAGAAACTAGTTTTCTGTGTCTTTTTTTTTTTTTTTTCCACTGAAGCTACAGATTTCAAGACTCAGGGTTACAAAAAGGAGTCCAGTTACTAAGAACTCAAGATACATTAAAACACTTTATATTCACTTAAAAAGTAATAGTTCAACGACCAAGTAAGCTTTTGGGGGACAGTGGCTCATTTGTGAGGCTAAGAATCTGCTTCCTAATTCTCAATGCCTGGTTAGTTGTTAGTCATGAACAGGCCTCCTTATTTCAAAGTCTCATATAATTTCTCATATTGGGAACTATCTATCGTTAAAGGTACGGCAATCGATCATCATTTCAGTTGCAGTTAATAAAGGTCACTGAGCATCATTTACTACTTATAGTCAGGGTCAATAGGAAATGTTTGGTACTTTCTCTGCTGTCTGGCCTCGGACGGAGTCTGGACTTCATGCTGAGGGAGTTGCTGAGCTATTAAAGGGTCCATCAAGCGAGGAACACGATCAGATTTACGGTTTAGATACATTTTCTGGTATAGCTGGAGAGGCTGGATTAGGAGCACTAAGGTGGGTCCTGAAGCATTCGGGTGGGGAATGATAATGGTCTGAGGTGAGAGGAGGGAGAGGGAGGACCGCGAGGCTTTGCTGGCGGAAGCCACACTTTAGGGTGACGAATTAGATGTCAGGTGTGAGAGAGAGGGCCAGATTCCGGACGACGCCTGGGTTCTTGGCTTAGGTAACCAAGCAGATGATGGTAGCATTCAGGGAGAACAGCGCCATGAGGGGAAGGGCAGGCCGGCAGGGGTGAGGCCTAGGGGCTCTCATGCTGCACAGGCGAGGGAGAGGAGTCCCGGAGTCAGAAGACCTCAGCACAGTAACGACCGTGACACCTAAGTGGCGGACTCGAGTCTCGGTGTCCTGAGCTGTGAGGTGCCGGTGCCCCCTTAGGGGCTGTTTCTAGGATTAGGTATCACAGTGTATGAGAACACACCTCACGCCAGGCCTGGAATTCAAAAGGTGCTCAATAAACATCTCCTTCTCCCCCTCCTTCCCTTTCTTCCACTTTTACCGTATGTCACCCATTTACCTACAGTCCCTCTCTGGAGAGCGCCTGATGGGATGTACTTCTCCTTCTGGGTTACTATTTGCATATCAGTTTAGACTGACGGGCTAGCAGAAAAAAAAAACTGCCAAGAGGACATGGCAGGCGCAGGACTGTGGGAGAGGCCTGGACAGGGAGGAAGAGGGCCCGGAGGGCAGCAGGTACCCAGATGCTCGGCCTGGGACTGGACAGGGAAGTGTGAGCTGAGCCACGTCTCCCGTCCCTCTGGACAGGCCTAACGCTTCGTGTGGTCAGTTTTGTGGCCGCTATGGCTTCCCGTCTGATAATCAGAGTGAGTCACTTACATGTAGCAAATAATAGTATGTGCAGTCTTCAGGGTTATTTAACGTTTTGGGTTTCCGGGGCCGTCTTGGGGGTCTCAGTATTTTTGGCTCTTCTCCTTTAGAGATACCTACAAGAAAGGTGATCATAAACAGCTATTCAATCACAGACCATTATCAAGCAATGTTTTCCTTTTGGGGTAAATAAAAAATTATACACATACCACTAGGGCTAAAGCTGGGAGAAGGAGGCAATACCTTTGTTCCCCAAACCAACTCTTATCCTATTCCTCACCATGTGCTTCCTTCCGATTAGCTGGTGGTATGGAACTTTGAGAAGTAAGGGAGAGAAGAGGAGGGGAAGAATGAAGAAATGCACAGTTTGGTAATGTGGAATACAGTACTGCATGCAGTTCGGAGGGCGAATAGGGAGAGACAAAGCTGCTGGAAGATCTTTCAAAAGAGGAATTACGCTCACAGAATCTCACGGTCCCCGCCTCCCCCTACCGCCCGCCTTACTTACACAGCGGCGACCCAGCCTGACGTTTGCTTTAAATCGCCACCTCAGGTTATGGCCCAAACAGAGACGTCTGTAAGCCTGACTCTTTTCCTAAAAGCCTAATCTAATCTTTTGCCAAATTTGGAACCGCACACTATTAGAATTTTTTCAGATCTGACTTTAACAACCTTGACCGAGAAAGAATATAAAGTTTGTCATCTTTATCTGCCCTTTTTGTCAACGCGGCCCAGTTCTCGAAGCGGCAGCCACGTCCTCACAGCTCGTGATGATCTGACAGGGTGCCGTCAGTGCTCACTGCAAGGGAACACTTTACATTTACAGAGCTAAGAGGCTTCTTGTGAAATATTTCTGTCTATGTTTTATGATTCTTGATACCCCGTGCCCTGAGCGCATTTGCGAAGGTCATCTGTTCCAGTGCCGACTGTTAAACAGCTTCTATCGGCTCCTGCAAAGGATTATCATTTTAGAACGGATTGCTCGTATCCACTTATGTTACTGATTTGAATCTGAATGGAAAGAAACATAGAAATACAGTGTCAACTTACTATGTTTTTAGAAACATGGAAGTGATCTGTGACTAAATTTTGACTTGCCTCTTAATATTATTTGAAGTCTGGATTAAAATATCGGAACATTACTATTGTAACAAAAATTAATTAAATTGAAGATGACGAAGAATCTGAGTAAATGGCGGAGGAGTGAAAACCAAGTCAGATTCTGGGAATAAAGGAGATCTTGCTCTTGTCTCCATTTTCTCATCAAATTTCCCCCATTCAGTCTGATTTCTATTACCAAGACTCTATTGAAACTGCCTTTGAGAAGGTCAAGGTCACTTTATTGACAAATCCAAAGGCCCTTTATCTGTCCTTATTATCTCTGACTTCTTCATCGTTTAACAGTATCGACCGCTGAGGAGGAGGTTTCTGAGGCCGGACACCTTATCTTATTTATCTCTGTGTCCCTGGCACTTAAGGATATGCCTGGCACATAGTAAATGCTTAATAAAAATTTGCTGAATGAGTAAATAATCCCTTTGCCTTCTGGATTGAATCATCCCCTTCTTGGCTTCTTATACTTTCCAGTTACTCCATGCTGACTTCCCAGTGACTACCTCAGGTCTGACCCTCTCAGCTCCTCTTCCCTCCCTTCCTCCCCAGAGCCCCTGCCCTAATTTCTCATTGAATATTTCTATCTCAAACTCTCAGAGTCAAAGGAACCAGGGGTCGCCTTTCTTCTCCATCTAGAAATCTGTATACCACAGCCTCAGTGGCACCATTACTCCTGTCCCCGGGTTCAGAATATTGATGTCACATTGTTTTAGCCCTCTTCTTCATTTCCTACAAGTGGACAATCAACTGATGTCAATACTTTAATGGTATTTCAGGAAGAAAAATCTGGTTTTCTTTTGTGAGAAATTTCATTTTAAAAAAATTATGATGTTTTCTCCCCTTTCATTGAGCCTAAACTTCTAAATCCAGATTACTTAAAATCTCAGCAGTTTCAATTTTATCTTCCATTCTCCGCTCCAAAATTAATCATCTCCTCTGGTCAGCCTAGTTACCTCATTGAAACTCGACATACCATGTTTATAACTGTACCTTTGCACATTCTCAGCTCATAGAAAGCCTGTCATAGTCTCCCTGAAATCTTAAGCACCTTTCTATGCCTGTCTCCACTCTCTACTCTTCCATGAAATTTTTCACTGAGTACTCAGTGATTTCCCTCTCATGTGAACACCAATAGTACTCATAGCCTGTACAAGTCATTTGACATGTGTTATAGGCTAAATTATGTTTCCTCAAAACTCACATGTTGAAGTCCCAACCCACAGTACCTCAGAATATGACTATATTTGGAGAAAGGGTCTTTAAAGGGAGGTCTTTAGAGTGGGTCCTAATCCAATATGACTGGTGTCCTTACGAGAGATTAGGACACAGACTTATGCAGATAAAGATAATGTAAAGACACGGGGAGAAGATGGTCATCTACAAGCCAAAGAGAGCCCTCAGAAGAAACCAACCTTGCCAACACCTAGTTCTTGAGCATCCAGCCTCCAGAACTGTGAGGAAACAAATTTCTGTTGTTTAAGCCACCAGGTCTGTGAAACTTTATTACAGCAGCCCTAGCAAAATAATATAGAACTTAACTATTTTTACCTGCGATTCGTTTTTTTAAACAATGGGACCTTATGTTTTTGGATAGTAGCGTCACGACTTAGGTTTTGACGCCCTCCTGCCTTGTCACTAGTGATCTGTATGTGGTAGGTGTTTGGAGATAGGAGGTTTGATTGATTCCATTTTAGCTTAGAGACACAGTGCTAAGAGTAGATACTCAATAGACGTTTGTTAACTGGATCATAGATATAAAAATAAATAAATTCCTGATGCTTTAAAGAAACACATTAATAAAAGAACCAGCAAAATTCTTGAAGGAAAACTCGGAAGACTTCATGAACGGTCTGAGGGTAGAAATATCTTAACCGAAACTAAGAAGTCACAAAAAAAAGTGGACATATTTGCCCATTAAAAAACAGAAAAAAACTTTAATATGGCAACAAAATCAAAAGACACATGATAGATGTGGAAAGCTACATTTACAGCACAGTTGACAAATAAAGAGTAGGTATTTCTAAGACATACAGGTGCTAGCAAATGGCTAAAAAAATAAAGACCAACAGAAAAATGAGCAAAGGATATAAACAGGAAATCGAAGACAAGCAAATCTAAAAAATCAACAACAATGGAAGGCACCTGAGCTTGCTAGCAGACAAGAAAATATAAATTAAAATAACAATGAAATATCATTTCATTTATATTAGCAAAGATTTAGACATATTAGCAAAGATTAAAAAGGTTAACGTTTCTGGACAAGATGTCAGAAAAGGTGTATTCTCACAAATTGTTAAAGGAAATGTCAATTGTTAGGGTCTTTTGGGAAAGCAATCTATCAAAAAAAGTCTTTCAACTCAATAACTCCACCCCTGGGGACTTAGTCTATATAATTAAAATCTTAGTATACAAAGACATTTTCAAAGATGTATAGTGTAACATTTTTATAGTGGTGAAAAATTTAAAAAGTGAATATCTAACAATAGGAAAAAGGTTTTATAAATTATTGTGATCTAAATGTAGAATATTACATAGCCAGTAAAAAGAGTGAATCATAGCTACTCCAGTTGATGTGCAGGGATTCCCACTAAGGAACCGAGGGAGAAAAGCAAAGTAAGTGTTTATATTGCGATTTTATTTATACAAAAGAATGGCAACAATCTCTATGTCTGTATGTGTGTATAAGTACATATATGCATATCAGCAAAAAGTATTAAAGAATACATGCTTTATAATAAGGGCTCCCTTAAGGGAGAGTAATGTGGGTTGAGGAGGGAGAATAAGAGAGTGGGCGGAAGGAAACAGGAAAAAAGAGAAAATAAAAAATATTGCATTAAAAAGAATCCTGGAATATATGGTATGGTCACGTTTATGCATGTGGGTATGTGGATATTATAGAGATAAAAATGTCAAAATGTAATGAGCTTTCAGAATTTCTGTTTAGATCTCATATCTTGTAGAATCTGCTTTCGTGTTAGTTCATTGACTTTTTTCCTTTACCAGGACAATCTGAAGCACAGGGCTGAATATTCTTAGTTGAGTATTTTAAAAGGGTGTCTCACCTAAGATACTGCCATCCAAAGTGGGCAGTCAGCAAGTGAAAATTATTAATGAATATATTCAACAGGGTCTGATTGCTTAGATAATTCCCGGGACTATTTTTTATTTTTGAAGAACAAAAATGAGCCTTTCCGTGAGCCTATCTGCATACAAATATTTTCAGAAAGGCATAAGTTTATTTTGCCCTCTAAATTTCTGTTCCTTTGGGGGAGTACAAACACTGTCTGCTAACATCAGTCTAACTCCTTAATTACAAAAGTGACATAAACATTTATAATCATAAATGATCAGCAGCGTATCAATGTTGGCACTAGCAAAATTAGGTTTGTGACTATTTTGTGTGATGTGCATGATAAATATTAGCTGGTAAAGGTTACTGTTATATTAAATAGCCAGAAGGTAAATATTTGTTTATATTCTAGTTCTGGTAATGATTTCATTAGGTGTCTTAGTTTATCAGTGATGAACATTTTTTAAAAATATGGAATGGACAAACATGTCAACATTTTGCATCCAGAAGACAGATTTAAAACTCGTTAATATTCACTTTAGAAAATTAAGTCTAAGTATTATTTTCATTTTAAGGATAATTATGCTATTTTACTTAAGTATATATGCAGAGTATAATTTGCATAAGTATTGCATGTCTAAATCAGATAGTAACAGACCAGAAATGCACTTAGGATATTCTAATTTCTTTACGAAATTAGTTTTTTAGTTTTTGTAAATTTCCATTTACTCCTGACGGTCTGTGAACTTTAAGCAATACAGTGACTTACAGAAAACCTTAGAAGGGAGGCATATTCATTGCTGTACGTCCAAGGCAGAATTCACCCTAGTCAAGGTTGCAACCCGCCTTCTGGAAGCTGCTCCTGCCTTTCACCTCATCTGCCCTGCAGCCAGGCTCATCACTCTTGAAGAGAACTGGATACAGGTTCTGAGCTTGCGGGGGGCTGTTCAGTTTACGTTGCTCTTCTCTGCCTTGCACTGCTTCATGCTGGGCTTCTGGAGGTATTTTCATTTCTTGTGGTTGCCCCTGATTTGACCACTAGCTTTTTCCTTACTCTGTGGGCTATCTGTATTCTTTTGAGTCTACCTGAGAAGAGTCGTAAGACAGGTGCTTCTCCAGGCCTGAGTGTCCTTAACACTTCGGTGTGCCTCACTGTTCGGTGGGTCTGACTCCAGGGAATCCTCTGACCTTCTCAACAGGCAGCTTACCAGCTCTGTCCCTACTCGGCAACGCTCAAACGATTCCTTTGGCTCTTTTCTACCAACTGACCACTGATGCCCAACTGCCAATTTACACACCTGTCTTACCCTTTGTAGGTCATGGGCTTTAAGCTTTTGCCACCCTCTAATTTGCGTATGTCACACTAATATCCAGAACCTCAAAAACTTGAGCATTTACTTTTTTAATTACACTTTTAGATTTAGGTGAGCTGCTTTCCCCAGCCTGGTTCTCATGTCTCTTCTAGTCAGTCACAGGAGAAACAGAGGACAATTGTGCAGCTATTTTTGTGGGGGTGACTAAGAGACATGACCTCTGGGCTATCACTTGTTTCTCAGACGTGATCACAACACACTTTCCCTCGTCTCCACTGGGCGGAGGTCATAGGTTAGGGTGCTCAAAGGTGAGTTAGTTTTGTTCCAGCCCCTGGCGTTAGGTTATACCCTTCCCCCCAGCCATCTTGCATTTATGAGCACAGTCATCAGAGGAGGGCGCCCTAGCTGAGGCAGGTGAGAGAGCACGATGATGGTGTTTGGAGAGTGCCATTTTTGTTGGGTGTGATGCTGAAGTGCATATGACTGTCCATGGAACCACGGATAGAGTCAAACATCCAAAATATATACTTACTTGTCTGGAGAATAAGGAAACCCAAGGGTGGCATTTAAGGCCCCCTAATTACCTCTTGGTTATTTTTCAAGATTATATTGATGTTAATCTGTTTGAAAAATATCTGTGTAGTCAGCTTGAGGTGAATAGCTATGTTAATTTTCCCCAAAGAGCCTAATTTTAAAAAATTATTTCTTGACTATTCATAGTCATTTTCTCAGATTGGCCTTTTAAAAACACAGAACAGAAGAACACTACTTGGTTTTAAACAAGCAACATTTAGTTTTTTCTTGCCCTCTGCTCATACTTTATAACACACAGATATGAGATTCCCATGAAAGGGAAGTGAAATATTCCAGGATTTTAAAAAGCCATTATTCCATATTAGGGCATGTCTGACCACAAGCATGGCTAGAGGGGATGCCAAGAAAGCTTTCAGGAGTCAAGACAGCTGGCAGTAAAGATGACATGCTCGGCGATGATGCTCTAGTCTCATCACACATGGCTGTGTATCAAGCTGTGATAACATTATTCAGATTCTTGATTTTGTACAGACCTGGACTCTGAGGGTCCAAGTCAGCAAAGGATGGAGAGTGTCTGCCCTACTGTTGACTGGGAACCTCGTTCTCGTTCAACGAGCCACTGGTCTTTTCTAGAGCTCTCTACATAGCTGCTCTTGTTAATGAACCATCTCACACGAGGGAAGATTAAGCTGATTTATTCACAGTATTCCAATTCCAATTCTGCTATATTTTATCCTGTAGTTAGATTAGCTAGCAGTTTGCCAAGGTTATTCTTTATAAAATGAGTTTTAAGGGCTGTTAATATTCCACATATGAATGTGTCATTAGTTATTAATCATTTTCTTATTGTCTAATTTTGTTTTTTGCCATATATATAAATTTTTCTTTTTTGGTTCTGAAGTTTTCCTTAGGCTGTGTTCTCAAAAGTGAATTTACTGCGTCAATGATATAAATGATTTCGATGCTATTTTTACATATTGCCAAGTCACTTTTCCAAATGTTGACTCTTTACAGTCTGACTATTACTGTTTGAGAATAATTAGCACATTCTCATCACTATTACTTTTTCATCCTTGCCATTTTGATAAGTAAAAAACAGTAACTTGTTTTAATTGTATTTTTTTTTATTTCTAAGATGATCATATTTGTGCTCTTTTGCTATTTGTGTTTATTCTTCTATAAATTGTCTGTGCTCATTTTTCCACTGGGGGCGTTAATGTTTTTCCTAATAATTGATAAGAACTCTTCATACATTACGTATGTTAACCCTTTTTCCATTTGTTCCAAATATTTTATCCAGTGTATCTTTAGCGCTTTAACTTTTAATGATATTTTCTAATCTCTAGAAAGTTTTAATGTTTATGCAGTCCAAATCCATCGCAATTTTTCTTTGTAATGCTTTTAATTACTTCTTGTGTATTGTCCTTTCCTAAGCAGGGATTGTGAAATATGCTGTTCGTATCATCTGGTTTCTTTATTTTTTTAAATTTAAATTATTAATATATCTGTGAAAAATTTGGGTATTCAACATAAGGGAGGACAACCTGACTTCTCTCCAAATCAGAAAAAATTTTAAGCATTATCCATTCATTTCTTATTGCTTTGCTGTATATCTTTTTGTGACAGGTTTTCAGGAATATTTGGGTCCATTTTGGGGCTAGCTATTCTGTTCCATTAATCTGTGGTTGATTTTTATAACAGAGGCATATGGTTTTAATTATTATAGCTTTATATTATTTACTTTATTATCTAATAAGAAAAGTTCTCATTTATAATTATTCCCCCCCCCCTGAAATTTACAAATAATCTTTAGGGTCATTTTCTTAAGCTCTAAAGAAAATCTCATGGAGATTGAATGCAATTTTTTTAAACCCAGAAATTAATTTTAGAATAGTCATGTTTATAGTATCTTATCTTCCAACTTGGAAACACAGTGTGTCATTCCATTAAGCACCTCTTTTTTTTTTTTTTTTTTTTGTCTCTTTATGGTTTTCTTGCTAGCTTTATTTCAATGTATTAAAACATTTTTTTTTGCTGTTATTTCTAATGAACTCTTTTTCCATTATACATTTTTACAGGAAAGATCATCTATATACCTACATATCCTTGCTGAATTCTATTGCTTGTACCAGTCATTATTTTGGCTCAGTCTTTGCATTTTTAAGGTCAAAATTCATGTTGTTTACTAATACTCCTACAATCCTATACTCTCTTTTTTGATAGTTATGATTTTTAGGAATCTGTAAAGAAAAAACTCAGTTTCCCATGCCACTGATATTTATTGGTTTTTGTGCATTTTAATAAAAATAATTAATGGAAAGTTAAGGAGAAGAATTTTGTTCATTACTCTCCTGTTTCCATGTTAGCTCCTTGTCCTCTGTAGCTTAGAGCAGTGGTCCCCAACCTTTTTAGCACCAGGGACAAGTGCTCCTATGAGAATCTAATGTCTGAGGATCTGAGGTGGAGTTGAGGCAGGTGACCCTAGTGCTAGGGAGTGGCTGCAAATACCGCTGAAGCTTTGCCTCCGGCTGCTCACCTCCTGCTGTGTGGCCAGTCAATAAATAAATGATTCTCACTGAACTGTAAAGTTGTAAATAAAATCATTTCTTTTTCTTGTTTTTCTTTTTTTTCTTTTAAATGAGGCACCCTTTGGTTGACCTCACAGATTGCAAGAACCTTTTCAGTTTACAATCCCTCTTATTTTTTATTTTTTTATGCCTACAGCACCTGGTCTTCCTAGATGGTCTCCCATCTAAGTACTGACCAGGCCCGACCCTGCTTAGCTTCCAAGACCAGATGGGATCGGGCTTGTTCAGGGTGGCATGGCTGTAGAAATCATTTCTTTTTGGATACTGAAGTTTGTCATTTTTAAGACTTTTCAGGAATTAATGTTACTCCTTAGAAGAAAGAAAAATAGCAAATTAACTTAGAAAGATAAGGGTTCATCAGAGGTATGTTGGGTGGGAGGCAATATAACTTCTGAATTCTTTTTACTTTCTACTCTTAATGAAATAATATTCTTATAAAATATATAACTCAACATCATTTGAGCTTCCTGGCTTTCATATGATCATAAGTATGTTTACCAATACATGTAGAAATAACTTTTTGGACAGTTTGCAAAATGCATTTTTAGGTGCCAGTGTTGAGTGGTAAAATGATAGGCATACCAAAAAATAAAGCAGATCAAATCTGCACCACGATTACTGAAAATACTAGGGTTATTGCATGAATCTAAATGCCATAAATATTTAGAAATACATAGAAAATTGCTAATTTCTCCCATTTATTCTGAAAGCAACATAAAAGCATTTTCATTATGTCTTCTGTACATGTGCCTGGCAAAGGACTGCTTTGATTTAATGTTGAATTTACTGATGATGTTATGTCAATGAAGCATGGGAATTATAATAGCGTCCTTATTTGTTGTTCCTACAACCTATTAAATATTGCAGCCTGTTGGATAGTTACAGCTTCTTTGTAAAAAGAGAGGAGAACACGCTTTTGTGTTACCAGGGTTAATTTGTCCTACGATTAATCTCTTTCTTCTCTTTACAATGGTCAGCACAAACTGCCAGATGTACCATAATTAAGAAGAAAAACAAAATCAAAAAGGATCACTCTGCTAACCACTCAGGGAAAAAATAATGCAGTGTCATTGTATACTTATGAACATAACAGCATGGATTAGGATCTATGATCAAATGGCCATGCTCTAGTTACATATAGCCTAGACTATATTTCTCTCAATGAAAATGGAGGTGCAATTAATTTATATCCGTTTCAATTCATAACAATTAATATCAAAACAAAGATATACAGTAAGTTGTTCATGTACTTATTTTATTTTAAAATTTCGTGATTAGCTCCTCAGTTTTCATTTGGACATTATTTCACTCTTGGTACTTCTGCACATTTACACGTCTCACAGAAAGAGAAACCTTATAAGGTTACGGCTCGTTAAAATTTGCAAAATTTAATTATCCTCATTTATTATCCATGTTTCCTAGGGCTTTCTTCAAAGGAGGTAAGAAGCGTTTCCAGGCCACTTTACATAATCCGGCTAAGGCTTATGGAGTTCTTACAACAGAGTTGGATGTAGCAATTATTGGAAGATGACTACAGCCTTTTGAGAAGCATGAGTTTGTTAAAATTTCGAGTGAATCTTAGACTTATTTTAATGAAAGAGTTATTTGTAAATGAGATTGGTTTTGGCTTTTTAAAAGAAATTTTCCATGGAGAAGTAGGGTATGTCATGAAGGACAGAACTGAAAGGGTGGCCTGTTGGACCCATGCTAACAGCTTTCGCAGGGTTCTTAGCCCATATCTGCTTCTGTAGGTGACGGCAGCTATTTGCACTGCTGGGCTCCAAATTCAGTGGTTAGCAATTCTGGCGCCCCTCATAAAGAGACAGGACTTTCATATATTATAAGAACTTATTCCCTGACCACAGGGAGTTTTAAAGCAGACAACATATGAAAATAAAAGAACATTTAAAAAAATGTAATGTTAGCATTTTTTGTTTTAATAAAAACCAAACTTTCCAATCTTCACTGGCCACTATACTTTGCTCCACTATAAGTCTTGGAGGAAATTAAGCAGCTTTCTAGTCATTTAATAAGCAGCTATTGAATGTTTACTGTGTGATGAATAAATGTGTTAGGGTAACAAAAAAATGGATATATAGTATATGACATGGTTCTGCTTGCAAAGGGTTGAAAATCTACTTAAGAAAGACAAAACTAATGAAGTAACTTTGAGGATAAGTAAATGCAGACTATGGTATTGATAATCTACTCTCTTCAACAAGTGTGCATCTGAATACCTATGCAACGTTTGCAATATCTGTAGGTGTATGAAGATAATGGGGAAAATCGCTAGAACTAGAGGAATAAGGAATGGGTGGTGGAAATTCTTAGTTTAAATGTGGTCAAGAGATTGGCAAACCTAAACTGTTTTATAAAGAAAACCAGAGTCTGAAAATTTAAGATAGAGTCTGCCTATTCTGAGATGAAAAAAACATATCCAAAGATACGATAATGGACACAGAACCATTGTGGAAATTAAATACTGACCAAGCAATATCTGGCCCAATTTGCAAGCTTGGTTTGACTTATGTGACCTGTATTTTAGCATAAACTTTTATAAACTATTCAAGAAATTAAAAAAAAAACAGTTTCAGAGATCATTAAAATATATGAATATAGATTATATCCAATGATAAAGACTAGTAAATATTGGGGCCGATTCTCCCCCAAAACAGCATAATTATTATTTGTATCTAGTCTAATATTTAAAAGCCTCTGTGGAATTTAGCAAATAATTATTAATGTGTAGGAAAGTGAATGGATATTTTATAGTTCTCTTCTTACTGGCTCTGTCAGCGTCATTCTGTACATCTTAAAAACCCTCTTCCTGTGACTTCCTGGTGTTCTTCCCAACTCTGTGGTTGTTCCCCTCCGCTGGTTCTTTTCTACCTGACGTGTACATCTCCAAACTCCAAGTTCTCTTCTGTTCTCACCGTGGGTGGACTTCCTGAATGATCTCTACTTCTACATGGCTTCAGTTGCCAATGCACATGGCCACCTGCCTACTCAGCCGGTCATCTACTGACGAACTGTTGTTGATTCAAACTGTTTCCCTTCTCAGCCATTACTTCATCCAGACCACTACCATCTCTTGCTGGCCTTCTGTGTTTCCCTTCATGCCATCAAATTCCGTTCATACAATGCAATCGAAATAATCTTTCAAAGATGCAGCTGTCTATAGCGGGGTTGTATTTTCACAGTGTACAACAATTCAGATGCACAAAAATATAAGTCGATTTTCCTAAAGTTAGACTTAATTCCCACCCTTTGGTGCTCATTCCTATTTTCTAGCGTTACATTGTTTTCAATGAGCTCTAGTTAAACTCAATTTCCTTCGTCTTCTGAGTTAACTTCATCATTTTAGATTTCTGACCCTCCTCTCTTTCTGCTCAGTTACATCTAAATTGGGGGTGGGGTAGGAGGCTTTCGCAGCCTCAAGGTGTTAATGGAGATAGGTCATCTGCCCTGTAGCTATTCCTGGCTTTTTGTCAGCATTTGCCCAGAGTAAATGCATTATCTAGTCTTTGGTCACTGGCATCTGCTACATCTCCCAACGCCCTCCCTTAATCCCTACAAGTCCATCCAGATCCCTCTGTCTCGTCAGGCCACGTCAGGCCCTCTCTCTCAGGAGCTTCCTCTGCTATTCTTGGGGACATGGGACAATTTAGATGTTTGCCAACTTAGCCTTGTGCAAGTGTAGCAGAATATGTAAACTTCCTACACGTGCATAGAACAATAAGTTCTCCCTCTAAACCTGAAGAGTTAAAAAAAAGTCATTGAATTACAATCCTTCCCATATAAGCTAAAAATTGGTTTCTGATATTCTTTTCAGTTCACTAAAAAATTGGCAGATTGAAAAATAAAATAAACTGATTTGATTTTCAAGTAAGAGTCTGCTGTTTTTAGGACTATTGAAAGTCCCTATTATTCACTATTTTAATTTTTTATAATGTAACTGAATAAATGTTTAAAATAAGTGATGAAATTAGCACAGTTTAAAAACACAGATTTGCATATATTATAGACAATGGCTTTTGTTTGTGTTGCAGGATTAAAGCTAATTAGATATATATGTGATATAATATATTCATAAAATATATTATTCAACCATGAGAAAGAAGGAAGTACTATCACTTATGACAACAGGGATGAACCTGGAAGACATTATACTGAGTGAGATAAGCCAGACGCAGAAAGAAAAAACTGCATGGTCTCTATATGTGGAACCTAAAAAATCAAATACATAGAAGCAGAGAGTAGGACAGTGGTTACTGGGGGCCGGGTGGGGTGGAAATGAGATGTTGGTCACAAGGTAAAAAGCTGCAGTTAGAGAGGATGGATAAGTCTAGAGATCTATACAGCATCATGACGCTACTTAATAATCCTATACCGGATACTGGAAATTTGCTGACTGAGTAGATACAGGTGCTCTCATCACAGATGCACAAAAGGGTAACTACGTGAGAGGATATCTTAATCAACTTGACTGTGGTGTGTGTGTTAAACACAGTGTGTGCGTTTAAATCAGATCATCGTGTTTTACACCTTAAATATATATTCATTTTCATTAAACACACACACAAGTCCCTGAGATGTTCAAAGGCACAAGTCAGAGCAAAACCTTGGCAGCCCCCACTTGCTCCCTGGGACGCCGCTGTCTCCCACACTCCCCTTTCCCATGAGGAGAGGGCTGAGCTGCCCACGCTGGGGGCACTGCCTGGCTGCCCTTGTTTGCCCTATGTGACTAGCACCTCACTGCCCACATTCACCACAGCTGCCACACGCATGACCCAGAGGGAGGCTGAGGCCCCTGTTGTCTGGGGCATGGGTCAACGGTGGCCGCTGAACTAATGGGCCCCTGCGCTCTGACTTGTTAAGTCGCTTCTTCATAGGAAGGAGCTATGCACCAGGACCTGAAAGCAGCAGGGGCGGAAAGGGCCAAAGAGCCTCTCTGAGGGCAGCCTTTTAAAAAATTTTCCTTTTAAAAGCTTCGTTACAATTTTCCACTTGAAAACAGTACAGCAGGATAATTGATTAAAACATTAGGTATTTCTCCTTCCTCCCATATCAGGCAAATAGCCGCGCTCATCTTACTACTTTCCTGCCTAAGGTATTTTTTTTTTGCAGAAGCTGCATGAGGTTAGCAGCTCTTCCTGTCTTTGGTAAGAGGCAGACTCATTGTGGAGGGGGTGCTGGGTGTCCTGGAAGGGACGGGGGGGGGGCGCGAGAGAGAGAGAGAGAGAGAGAGAGAGAGAGAGAGAGAGAGAGAGCGCGCACGGAAGGGCCTCTGAGAAACGGAGAGAGAATGAGCCAAGGAAAATAAACTCAGATTCTCCCAGACAGAGGCCAGCAGAGCTGTCAGCGGCTGCCCCTGGGGGAGGTGATAAGGCTACAGACAGGATGGAGCATGTGGACCAGGTGAAACTCCCAGCTTGCCTGTTTCTGGGTGCCTCTTTGGGTTATGGAAAACTTGAAGGGATTATGAGGCCAGTGAAGAGATGGGTGTCGCAACAGTAACCGTGTGGACAAACGACCAGTCACCGTGGGCTCTACATGACCCTTTGGTGGGCGTCGAAGGCCTGAGGGCCTTTGCACAGCTCTGGAGAGGGGGAAGTTGGATAGTTCCTGAGTCCGAAATCCCCACCAGTTTAATGAAATAGGGGCAGAGTGTGACTTAGGTTGATTAGAAGAAAATTTAATAATGCGTCTGGGTTTGCACATCTGGATGAAGACTGGCACTTGCCACGTACTATTGAAAGTGGCAGACACTGACGAAAGGAACACATTTGACTTGTGTGCTCCCTCTTATCAGCCGCGCCCCACTCCCCCCAACTCCATCTCTTTCTGTTCCCTTCTGGTGTCATATGCCAAGTTCCAGTTAAAGGGTATATAAGGGAAACAAAGGAAAAAAAAGGAAAAATGGAGAAGTCAGAGAAGGTAGGAGGTATGTGGAACATTCTAGAAAAACGTGTATCTGCTTATAAGAAATGGAATGAAACAAAGGCTCTCCCCAAGACAGTTAGGACACGGTCACCTCAAATTTGCCACAGAATAAAGGTGGGAAGTTAATAAACAAATAATGGAAAGTACCTGGCGCTGCCTTTCCTGCAGGGGGTTCTAATCCACAGATTTTTACCTGAGAGGCACTGCCGCGAGGAAGCTCGTCTATTAATTGGCTTATGAGGATAGACACCCAGATAAAGAGGCTTCAGTTGCCGTGACAAAATCATTTCATTCAGTTTTTTCTGCAGAATGAAATATTCTTCCGATAACTTTGATATCTAAAAAGAAGGTCATGTGTCAGATTAAATCAAGGAAAAGAATTCAGAGAGCTTGCAGGTACACTAAGGCCTAATAAATTCCTGATCAGTGGTCCCTGGGACTGTCGTGAACTTCTCCAGGCCCCACTCGAACCCCGTACCGAAGCCTCAGAAAGTCCTCACTTGCCCAAATCCGCTCCCTGTGCTACTTGCCCATCTCACATTTTCCATTTAAAACTGCCACCCACGTCCCACTACAGGAATTATTCTATCCTGATCAACTCCCGGGGTTCCGGGGATCTGGCTTATGACCATGCTGCTGATGGATTAACTTCCTCCTTCCTTTTCCAGTTTTTTCATTCTGACGTCAGGGCCACTCACTTCTGGTTCCTGTCTTTTCACCCCAGTCCCTCTGCCTCTGTCATGTCCGTCAACGTGTCTGTCCCGCTAAGGTGAACATAGGGATCCTACTTCTCTGCCTCTGGTTTTGTCCCTGGGGTGGACTGGGTTCACTCCCACGGCATGATTAGCCAGCTCCAAGTAGTTGATGTGGAACTTCCATGTCTCCTCAATGTCTGTCTCTGGTGCCGAGCAGGTCAGGATTCTAGTCCCTAACTTAGACATTAGGGTGAGCAAATTTATGCACCAAAGCAATGAAGGACCGCATGTATATTAAACTCACCATTTCCCTGTACTTAAAAAAAAACCAGAATGGGAAGGGGCTAGGTAAATTAATCAATGACATATCTCTACTAACATCTAGAAGCTGGAGATGTTTGGATCGCATCTCTGAATGCTCAGGGGGTGTCCAAAGGCAAATACTGTGTTTTCTCATGGGCTCACCCACCAACAAACAAAAAAGCAGAGTTTAGGGATTTAGGAGTATTAGCCGATTTTTCTTTGAACTAACCGTTATGCCATTTCTTCTATAATTTCACGTACTATCGACTATCCTAGTAGTTCATATTAATTTATAATATTTTAGAGGGCATCTAGTGAAAATCCTTCACTTTACACAAGAGAAAATAAAGGTGCTGACACATAAAGTGATTTTAAGGTCAAACATCTCGAGAGCAACAACCGGAATCAGCATTTTTACAGGAGCCGGTCCCCATGATCTTTCTTTTCCATCTAACAGTTATTAGCATTCCGTGTGCACCCACAAGAAGCCCTATAGCCAAATGCTCCCTTCTAGAAACAGCTGAGACATGTCCATTAACGGTACAAGATATTCTCCAAGAGGGAGTTTTTCTTTGTGGCTTTTCTTTATGCTTCCTCATTGTCATGATGTAACATGTAGACTTTCGTCTTCATTGCATGTGTGCCTTAGTATGTCTACACATCTAATTTTTATATCTAAGTATGTCTTCTCAAAACCTGGGGCAAAGAAAAGATAGACTCTAAAAGATTTAGAAAACTTTTTTTTTTATGCTATAATGAAATATCTCAAGATACATGGGAACTTGCATTGTCAAATGCCAGCATTTTTGTAAGCTGTTTAAACCAATGATCATTCTTGCCACACAAGATATCTAGCATATTTTATAGTAGTTTTATCATAGCAAATTGCTTTAAAAATTTATGGCTGTTTGGATAGTACAACCCTTGACACCTTTTACTAAAAGTGTTTGTGGTCTCATAAAAACAGATGGACAATATAACAGTTATGAATTAATTCTTTGTTTAATTCAGGTTTTGTGTAGTTCCCAGAGATTAGTACTAGTAAATAAATCTTTTTTTTTTTTTTTTTTTTACGTACCTGTTTTGAAAAAATTGCCAGATCACAGGCTTCTCTTTCTGAAACTGCTTTTGCGTCTCTATCATTCTTCATCATGATATTACAGGATCCCTCATGTTTTGTAGAATAAGAATACAAATTGTGAGTATTTACTGCTCCTTCTGTTGGTGTTGCAACAACATTTGGAGTTTTAAAAGAAGACCTTCGGTCCTTCCTCAGCTGCTGCCTTCTCTTGTAGCCCCGGTATTTGCTCTGAATGAACACTGCTGCTTTATCTTCTCTGTCCTGGGCTTGCGTTGTTGGTTCAATCTGCCTGTCTTTGACTGCCCCATACCTCAGGTGGCTTCTCTGCTGGCTGCATATGGATGCATTCTGGGTGACCACAGACGTTTTCTTTTCTTTTTCCCTGCTATTTGCATTTTGATAAACTGACCTTCGACTAAGACGAGGTTGCAAAGTTTTTTTAAAAGAAGGCTGCTTAGTCTCATTCTGAGATAACCAAAGTCCTGAGTAGTCTGGCCTTTCGGATATGACCTTCCTTTCTAGATATGCTGCTTTTGAGTCTTCGAAATTCCTTTCCTCTGTATAGCTCTGGTAGTAATGCTGGATCACAGTGTCTTCCCTCTCCACTTTGCTTGTTTTACTGTTCTCTCCAACGTCTTCCATATACTTCTGTCTGAGGTTTACTTCTGCCCAAGGGTTCCCCACCAGATATAATTCCTGCGTAGTCTCTTCCCTATACACATTATTCTTTTTTTTCTGAGTCTGATATCCTCTGTTGTTACTTTCGACAGCATTAGGGGCTTCCTCCTCAGCTTTGAAAGTAGAAGTCTTCACTACAGATGTACTCCCTTTATTATTTGGAGCTGAGATGACAGTTTCATTAGTTGAGACTGCATTTTCTGTCTGTTTCTTCACAAAAGAATCCCTGGGTAAAACATAAAATTGCATCTGAATATATGATACGGAATATATGATACTAAATGAGAGCGTATGAGCTCTTTTAGCAGTATCTACATATTTCATAATGTCAAGAGAGAAAACAAAAGGGATAATAAAGCTCAAAATAAAAACTTATCAAGCCACATTAATCAAGTGGTTCCCAAAATGTCCTCTCTAGCGACAACTGTGATTGCTACGCAAACAATGATAAAACCAGGTTGAACTTCGAGTGAGAAATATCCTAGCATAATTTCACTGTATGAGGGAGATATCAAAATCTTAAGAATTTGATCACTCCAAATTTGTCCTTTTAAAAACGAAGTACCTGCAGTGAGGAGATGTGGGAAATACATCTAGATTTGAGGTCAGAAAGCAAAGTATGTTTACTAATCTGATGTGTTGTAGTTTAATAAGCTCTAAGACTACTGATCACAGGAGATATCTTACAAAATTAAAGGAAAAGTGGTTTCCCTGCTACATTTCATGATCATATAGCATGTTGGCCAAAATTTCACACTTATTACTTTACTAGTATTCTTCCTAAATGATTTCCCCTTAATTTGAAGATGAGATTTTTTCTACAACTTTTTTTTAGCCACACAGTTTTATATTATTTTATTTTATATTGTATTTTATATTTTATTTTTTGGTGAGGGCAAAACCCTCAAAAGATCAATTTGGCCATGAAGAGGGTGTTAAGGTAGAGTTGAAAAGTCATAACCTGACATCCTGACATGCTACTTGGGGTTTTTGCCAAAAACTTTTCATTTTGGTGCAGGAAAGCCATGGGAGAGTTTTGGTTTTTTTGCAACTATTTGTAAAGAACGACTTTTCTTTGAGTAGAACTTGGAAAAAGCTATTGGGACTCAATTTTCCAAATTCCTCTGGCCACTTTCTAGGCCTACCATAGCATCCTCAGTCTTATACGGGAGGCATAACAAAATCCTTGTTATTCTGCCAGGGATCAGAGAACTAGGAAAAGAACCAAGAATACCACAATTTTGATGAGTGGTTATGTTAGTATTTTGAATACCTCCATAATACTCCCCAGAGAATGCTTATATTACTCAAAATACAATTCATGAGAGAAGATAAGCAAACTAC
The DNA here is from genome assembly GCF_014176215.1 of Rousettus aegyptiacus. Lineage (NCBI taxonomy): Eukaryota > Metazoa > Chordata > Mammalia > Chiroptera > Pteropodidae > Rousettus > Rousettus aegyptiacus. The sequence continues at coordinate 83,242,645 of NW_023416285.1, forward strand.
ATTACAAAGCTATAACAATCAAAACATTAAGATATTTGCATAAAAATAACCATATAGATCAATGGAACAGAATAGAGAGCCCCAAACTAAACACATTTATGCTCAATGAATTTATGACAAAGAAGCCAAGAATATACAATGAGGATAGGATAGTCTCTTTAAAAATGGTGTTGGTTAAACTGAACAGCTACATGCAAAATGATGAAACTGAAGCCATCTTATATCGTACACAAAAATCAACTCAAAATGGATTAAAGACTTGAATGGAAGATCTGAAACCATAAAACTCCTAGAAGAGAAAATAAGTGGGAAGTTCCTTGACATTAAGGTAATGATTTTTTTTTTGATTTGACATCAAAAGAAAAGGTAACAAAAGCAAAATTCAAATAGTAAGACGACATCAAGTGAAAAAGCTTCTGAACAACAAAGGAGACCATCGACAAAATGAAACGGCAACTTGCCAAATGGAAAAAAATATTTTCAAATCATATGTCTGATAAGGGGTTAATATCAAAATATATAAAGAACTCATTACAACTCAATAGCAAATAACCCCAAACAACCCAATTAAAAAATGGGCAGATCTGAAGTCATTTTTCAAAGAAGCCATATAAATAGCCAACAAGTACATGAAAAAGTGCTCAACATCCCTAATCATCAGGGAAATGAAAATCAAAACTCCAATGAGATGTCTCCTCATACCTGTTAGAGTGGCTATTATCAAAAAGACAACAGAGAAGTGTTGTGAAGATATAAGAAAAAGAAATCCTTGTGCATTGTTGGTGGGAGTGCAAATTGGTGCAGCCACTATGCAAAACAGTATGAAGGTTCCTCAAAAACTTAAAAATCGAACTATCATATGAGCCAGCAATACCACTTCTGAGTATATATCCGAAGGAAGCAGAACCGTTATCTTGAAGAGATACCTGCATTCCAACGTTCACTGCAGTGTTATTCACAATATCCAAGGCATGGAAATGACCTAAGCACCCACCAATGGGTGAATATTATTTGTATACAATATAGCATTATTTGGCCATGAGAAAGAAGGAAACCCTGCCATTTGTGACAACATGATAGACCTTGAGGGAATTATGCTAAGTGAAATAAACCAAATGGAGAAATATGAATATTGCATGGTATCACAAATTTGGAATCTAAAACAAAAAAAAATTAAACACATAGAAACAGAGGTAGAAAAGTGGCTGCCAAGGGTAGGGAGTTGGGGAAAATAGGGAGAGATTGGCAAAAGGGTAGAATTTCAGTTACAAGATGAACGAGGTCCAAGGATCCAATTAAAACATGGCGACTATAGTTGATAAGGTTGTAGTGTACCATTAAATTTGGTTAAGAGAGTAGAATTTAAATGTTTTCACCAAATAAAGGGAAAATAGATAACTATGTGAGGTGATGGATGTGTTATATAACTAGATGGGGGAATCCTTTCACAATGTATACATGTATAAAATCAATATGATGTAGTCTTTAAATATCTTACAATTTTATATGTCAATTATACCTCAATAAAGCTGAAATTTAAAAGATGATAAGTTTTGGGGACCTAATATACAGCATGGTGACTTAAAACTGTATTATATACTTGAAAGTTGCTAAGAGTGTAGTTCTTAAATATTTTCAACACACACACACACACACACACAAACTGTAATTATCGAGGTGATGGAAATGTTAACTGAAATTATCGTAATCATTTCACAATACGCGTGTGTATCAAATGGTAAAATTGTACACCTTAAACTTACACATGTTATAATCAATAAATCTCAATAAATTTGAAAAAAACAAAAGCGACAAGAGGCTTGGGATTGGGGCTGGAATGCTCTTTATTTCTCTGAAGAGCACTTATTCATTTTCAATCAATTCAAGTTTTACCACTTAGGCAAAATGTGGATATTTTTCCCTCCCCATAATCTGTACCAACCAAGGCAGTTTTCCCTCCTCCATGGCCATGTCCTGGCTGTGCCTTTTGCACATTTTCATAGCAGAATTAACTTATATTAGTAGGATCATATATTTATTGGTTATATATCTTTTTCATGACTCAGCAATTTGAGGATAAAGATTTTGTCTTACTTATCTATGCATCTCTACTGCTTGACATAAAGCCTACTCTATAAATGAATTCAGGTGGATCTGCTAATTGTACCTTAGAACGATGGATATGGCTGCTCAAGAGAAAAAAGGGCAGAGGTGCTATGCTTTAAAGATTCGATTATGACTTAGAAGCCAATGGCACATTGGTTATCAAGGCCATGGGACTGAATGAGAGAGTCGAGGGATAATATTTAGATGTGGAGGAGGATTTAAGTATGGGGAGAGGAGAAGGAATTAGCAAAGGACACTTGGAATTAGGAGAAATAGAGAAAGCAGTGTGGCAGAAGCCTAGGAAGAAAACACTTTGAGAAGGAAGTGTAGTCACCAGTGTGAAATGCCAGTGAACTCCCAAAATAGATGAAAAACCCGAAAGTGGTCACTGGTATTCGCTGACATTTAATGCGTATAAGGAATTTGGTTGGGTACGAGAAAGACTATGAACTTTATTTTGTAACTTTACAGATTTGAAAAATCTATAGTGTCAAATGGTATATGAATGACATTAGTATACCTTTTATTTTCAAAGTTTTTCTTGTAGTCAAATTCCAGATCGTGAGTCTGAATGGTTGTTACTGCTGTGTTTTTCGTTTTAACAATTTCTTTTCTTTGTTTCCTGACTAGATGTCCTCTTGCAGCTGAAATGTATAAGGCCCAGTGTAGTGTTAATCATAATAAATTAAAAAATCACTTAAATGAGTAAAAAAAAAAATGGTTTTTTGATCATCGGTGTCAAAGAGGAAAATGAAATTAGACCCCAAATAGAACAGTTTCATAAAAAAATATGGGATTCATTAACAAGACACTTCTAGATGATAAGCTATAGCAAGAAATAATTAAAGCACCTTTTGTATTAAGGCAAGTACTAACATGAAAGTAAAATGATAGAAAGGAGCAAAGTTGGTGAAAAAGACAAAATGTAACATTTGGTTAAAATCTGCTAATACTTCCCTTTTATTTTTGCCATGTTACACTATTCATGAGAGAAATCCTCTATTACCTAAGTATATGTTTTGGACACTTTGGCCAATTATCCTCGGAGCTAGATATATTTCAGAATTCAGATTTAAACTTTATTTTTTAATTTTAGAAAGGTAATTCAGAGCAAATAACATATATTCTGTAACACTCCCCATGTCAGGGCAGCGCTCCATAGTCAAACACAAATATTTCTGCAGAAAACACAATATCTTCACTAAGTAGGATGAATAAAGGACTGTAACTTCTAGGTCATGTTTCACTTCCAAATGAGTTTATAAACCTCCTATCCCCCTGCTGGTGTTTTATCAATTTGGAAATTGTGGATAAAAAATTAGATCCCAAACTACAGGGTTTGCATTTTGATGTCTCAGTAAGAGGTTAAAGAGCTTAAAATTCCAAGAGATGATAATGTGCACTATGGATGCAGAGAACTAGGATTGGAACATGAATCGCCTATATGTTAGTTTTTCATCAGAACACAGGTTGCAAATCAATAGTGGATCATAAAATTGATTGAGTGGGCTAAATCTAGCCTCTAAAAATGAAATGGAATGAACCAGAATAGAAAATGTCAGAGTGTACTGCTCGCCGTATATGTGTGTATCAAGTTGCAGTGTAAAATATATTTTTTACTATAAATGTCCAGTCAAAAATTTTTGAAATATTCTGTACTAAGCCATATTAGGTTCTAAATTTAAGAATGGAAAGCAAAATCTAATCTATGAATATATTTTAATAAAAAATTTATGAAATGTAATTATAAATAAATTTTTCCCTACAGTTAAAGAACAAAATGAATGCCCTTTAAAATGAGATTTAATTAAGTTGTCAAAAACTATGGCCAGTGTAACCTTCGGAATAAAATTAAAAAAAATTTTATTGTCCAATGTGTTATAATAATAAGGTTCTTGAGATCTGTAATTAATTCAATCACTTACTGTGTCTTGCACAATAAGTCAATTTTATTTCAGTAATATTTGATGGAAAATTTAAAAATGAAATTATTTTATTTAAAAAATATTTATTCAAATATTAAAAGTGTCAATCACTAAAATAATCTGATTTACATTTAGTAGAAAGAATCAAAGTAACAGAGCTTGGAATTAAACACAAAAGCTCTATAAGAACTGGAGACTTGTATACAAGATTTGATTGTAAGCCCACACCTAAACACAGCATTATACTTTGTTACATTGTGAGACGGTCGGAGTGATTACCTGACTGTATTATTATAGCGCTCTCTTTCCTTTTCTCCTGTATTTTCTGGTATCTTCTTGAACCCAAGAATCCTCTGACACAGGCTTGAATTAGAATAAGCTTGTCAATGGCTTCTTTTCGCATTAAATTTAACTGTTCCACGTGATAATATTTAAGGAACACCTTGAAAGAATTAAAATAAAATACAAATAAAACTAAGGCACACAGGTGTGAAACAGTCACATGCTCTGCTTTGAAGAATAGATTATATTCTAAATCTTTCTAGGTTGTGGAATGTACTATCTATTGCTTCTCTGGCCTGGATGTTGCTGTAACATTATAGTTTTTTATGCTTGAAGAACACCTGTCTTTAAGAAGAAATATTGTTTGACAATCACACTGTTTATTTGTAACAGGTTTTTTAGGATAGACCGATAAGAGTGGTGGATATTGAGCTGTTGTATCAAAGTTTTAGCATCATATGCTCTGAGCAAAGCTAATTTTCATGCTTTTATTTTTTAAAAAAGACAATTATATTTCCCAAATTAAAAAAATCTATTTTTTAAGACAGAAAGCAATTATAGATAGAGTAGTTCATTTATTAAATGTTTATCGAGACCTGTATATGTCCTCATGTCCTGGGTACAAAGGTGAACAAGGCAGGGGCACTGCCCCTCCTGGGCTCTAAGGCTGTCAGTGGAGAAACAAGGCAGAGAGAGGGCCCCGGGCAGGACTGACATTCTCACTGGACCCTGTGGCCACCCTGGTGGAAGCAGGGCTGACTTTCAATTATTTTAAAATCAAAATGAATTGGAGCAACAGAGAAGTCTGAAGTCCTGGAGATGTTCTCGTCTAAGACTTTTCAGCTTCCACCAGGAAATAGGAAATATTTTTTTCTCTTTCTTTTAATGGCTACATTTATTAATGAAATTCACGTCAAAGAATGTTTATTGAATCCACTAAGAAAGTCACTTAAATTCAAATTTAACAGCTGAGTCATGAGACCTGGTAACCCCGACTGCAGAATTCTCTCAGCATTCCATTACTTGAAACCTTGGTACCACAGGCAAATGGCTTAGCATTATAGGTTTTGATTAAATTTAGTTTTAATTTCTACAGGGCTCTTGATGTAAATATATTTAGTCCATTCTACTGTTGACAGTTCATTTAAAATTCAATCTGTTTAAAAAGGTCATCATTTTTCTGGTACAGCATTAGAAATGTTCCTATATTGAATACTTTTATCCATCATAATGAGTTGGAAAAGGTGAAGTGGAAAAATACAAATAGCTTTAAAATGCTACTCAAATATCATGCAGAACTGGAACCGCAAAGGGCCTTTTTACAAGTTAAAACTCTATTTCAAGTTACGCGTGTGTTTCAGACCGTGAATCAGCCTGCAAAAGCCATCTTCGTGAGCATCTCAAAGTAAAGGGTGTGAACAAAATGCACATTGCTTTAGTGCTCACACTTTGCCCTTACTAAATACTACAGTAAACACAGATTACTGAATACGAGGGAGTCACTCTAAGATAAACACTGAAACAAATTCCTTCAATTGTTACCAGAGGAACTTTGCAACTGAACATTATGAAAATTCTCTCCCACCCCCAAGACACAACTAATATAGACTTCTCTGCAGATGTGGAAGTTGGTTTCAGTCTGTGTCTATGGTGTGGCTGATGGCAGTTACTCTTGAGTGGTCAGTCTATGAGAACTTTTTTTCTTTAGCCTGGCTCTTTTCTCCATCTCCCAGTGATCCATTTAGTGTGTCCTAAGACCTGGTACCCTGTTTATCTCATCTTCATCTCATAATTCTCTGAGAATATCTAAGAAGCCCAGTGCATTCTTTCGTCAAGCAGCCACCTGTCTTACTTCCGTATTCAAAATTGGTTATGATTTTTTACTTTATTCTATATACACTAAATAAACTAAGAACTCACAGGTCTCAAATCTAATTCATGAACATAATATTTTCAATCATTGTAAAATGTTATAATTCTCAGTTATTCCAAACACATATAGTGAGTCTACTAATATTGGTGAATTATTTACTCCAGTAAATTTCAAGTTTTATAATAGAAGCAGATTTGAGAATTAGAAAAAAAAACCAATGTTCTTGAATAGAACAGAATTTTAAAAATCCTACTTAGAGCATTATGATTCTCTACAGTTTTTAACTATATTTAGTAGTGATAGAGAAAATATATTAATTTGTTTTTGATACTATTTGAAGTATACTTACTATAAATTTCATCTTTTGGGATAAATCTTCAAGACAAATTTCTCTTGATTTTTTAAAAAAACCTTTATGAACATAAAGCAATTTTTTCTGAAGAAAACCTTTACTTCCCCTATTATAAGCTAGGATTCTGTAACATACATAGCCATAATATTTCCAATCATTGCAAAATGTTATAATTATCGGTAAATCCAATGTAATTATTAACTTTTTTTCCCTAGAAAATTACATGGAAACATTACTTTTGTTTTTCCAAGAGCCCAGTTATCAAGACCGGCTTTTTCCAGAATGGCGGCACAAGTGTCCGGGCTGACTGGTGGCTTCTCGCTCCACTTGTAGCAGAGAACACGGTACCTTCAAATGAGGGAAAGGGCTGGTTAGCATTTCACGAGGGTTCAGAATTCGACAGTTCCGTGCAGGGGACGAAAGAGATGGGATCCTTTACACAATATTCTCAGGACAACTCTGGAGCAGACTGAAATCCAGGCTGACAGAAATCCAGACAAGTCTATTTGTGTAAACTTGAGCATCGTTTTTCCAGTTTAGTGGTTGCTTTTCAATGCTTAACACTGAAACCCCGCCCTCAAACTGTCACTCAAAAAAGAAATTAGTTGGGTATTTTTTAAAAAGTAACCTTTCTGTGGGCACTAAGCAGGACTGCAGTGGCAGGAGGCAGGGGGAACGATTTCATTCTTTTTTTTTTTTTTTTTTTTAAATCTTCACGAAAACATTGGAAACTGATCTTAAAATTGGACTGGAGGAGTTTTAATTCTACAGCAATTTCCCAGCACAGTACGCATACCTTCTGTCGTTGTTTTTCCTTGTTTTTCCTGTCTTTTGCTGGAGTTTTTCTCTGTTGGTTTAATATATCAGTACTTGAGGGGAGGAAGTGAGTAAGGGGTTAATGAAGGAGAGAAGTGAAAGAGGTCACAAGTTTTTCATGCTGACCACAAAGTCTAATTGGGGAACAGGGTGAATTAAAAGAAGTAAAAACAGTTTACATGGTCAGTAATCTTGAGCAAAAAGGCAGATTTCTAGAGTTTTCAAACACTCCTTTATTTTTATTGAATTTCTTGATGCAAGATTAACCTGCGAGTCCAGAAGAAATGAAGCAGCATTTTGGAAGGTTCTGAATTTCAAAACAGAGGCCATGATGTGTGGCGGACTGAGGCAGCATGGTGACGAGAAGGGGACGGTGCCGAGGGTCAGGAGAGCGAAGGTCTAATCACGACTAGCTGCCTGTGTCAGCTTGGACACATCATGGAACCTCTCCAAGTATCAACTTCCTCATCCAAAAATGAGCCTATAGATAAAACCTCTAAAAAATCACATATCCCAGCAATACCACGTTTCAGCCCATGACATCTGCAGACAAACCAGTTTCTGTCAGGTTCTCGGAGAATCCTGGCCTAGAACGGTGTAGAATGAAGTGATAGTCTATCTGTACAAAACCTCAGGGAACACCCATTAGCCTCCCTCCGTCCTTCAGGCCTGTCTGCTTCAGGACTAGGCTTACTCACGAATGCACTATGACCCAAGCAGCCACTCTGACCTCTCAGCCCACCAACCATCTCCTGGCTTCACTCTTTTCCAGGTCCAGTCAGGATCTCATGGTTCATCACATGAGCCACCCTCAGTGAACTCCCCGGACTCGCTCACTCTCTGCAAACAGGCAAACCTGCACCATCCAATCATCTGCTTCTCCGCTCTGATGTCGGGCTTCAGAGCCCTGCCAGAGCAAAGCCCCATTCGTTCACCATGTGCTCCCCTATGAACGTGCAATTTCCTGACTCAGCTGGGTCCACGTGGATGCTCAGAATCCTTATTGTTGTCCGTAGCCACTTTCCTCACTCGATCCCCAGAATGGCTATTTAATCTCTCTGCCCCCTACATGTGTCCCACCTGCTCTGCCCTCTAAACCCTTCTCAGCAGATAAGCTTGTCCTCTATTGCACTGGAGGTCACCATACGCAAGTTCTACCGGCTTCTTCCCCAACTACAAATTCATTCAGCCACTATTGATTCTTCCCTCCTCCTTCAGAGGAGATATCCATTCTCCCTGTCCTGTGTTCTACATGTCATCTCTTCCTCCATTTGTCTTTTGTATACTTCCAATCTCTTTTCTCCCTTCTGGCTCCCTCCATTTAGTACAAAACAACCCCCCTAAGTCTCTCTCATCTAAAATGATTTTATTCTATATCTCCAACTGGCCTTCTGTAATCTTCACTTGGTGTATCCACCAAGCTTAAAAATCTCTCTGGAACGCATTTCTTTCTCTCTATTCCTACTGCTATGACCTTAAACCTACCCCTCGTCACTTCCCACCTCAGTTTCTGTAATTGCCTCCTCACTGGTTATGTCCATTTTCGCTCCCCTCTCCCCTCTCTAAGCCAACTTACACAGCTTCGTCTGAATTATCTTAAAATGAAAATCCACTCATGCCCTTTTCTGATTTGAAAGTCTCCAACAATTTCCCAGGGTCTAGGCTGGGATGGCAAAATCAGGTGCTTTCAAAGGCTGGGTGGGTAACATAAATGTGTGAGCTGGGAAGCAGAGGACGTGAAGGGAATGGAGAGGTCACAGCTGCTGAAAAGCGGGCATGTAAAATCGGTTCCACATGCAATGAAAGCTCCTTCCTTGCTCTATACCCTTGCCTGCCTTTCCGGTCTCATGCTCTGCAATTTTCCACGGACATCTTGAGCTCCAGTCATAAAAGTTATTTAAAATTATACCTAAAGGCCATGTTTGCTCATGACTTCACACCTTTGTACGTGTTATTCTCTATCCTGCATGTCCTTCCATTCTCACTCCTACACTTCCAACAGTCTAGACACTCTCCTTAACATATCTTCAGTGAATAGATTAACTGGTTGGTGGACATTCTCTTTCTCTTTCTCTGTGTAAGGCACACTGACTGCTGTCCACCGCACACCTGGGGTTCAAGGACATTGGCTCTTGCTGGTGCGCTCTGCTCCTGCTAACAAACCTGTTTATACCAGTTGCACTTGAGGGAACATTATTCAAATAAGTATCAGGTAATCTGATGAAATATGAGCGAGGTTTCTGCAAAACTGTATCAAATGTGTTGGTAAGACTTCATAAAGAAATGTTCTTGAAGACTATGGAATTAAACATGGATAAAGCTATTATAGAAGGTTGTGAAGAATCACACAAATCAAGAATATTCAACCCTGTGATTGTTTCACAAGTATCTTTAACATCTTCCTTCGCTTTAAGAAATATTGACTAAAAATTGTGAGTAAGGGATTATGGAGAGCTATGCAAGAAAAAGTCAATAAACTCTCATTTGTTGACTTCTGCTCAAAAAAATTAAGCTTATATCGAAAGATTGAAAAATGAATATATGTTTCTGTTATAAAGTATATTTATAGTATATATTTATATATTACTTTTATGAGTCTCTGCTTTATCTGAATTTCTACTATAAGAAATTTCCTTTCCTCTTCAATTCTCCCATCTCTACTTCATGCTCTCAGAGTACCCTGTGCACATTTTTATTAAAAATATCCAAAACAATAAAAACAACAAACAAAAAACAAAACAAAACAAATAGTCAATACTGTTCTTTCCATTTAACAAATATTTATTGAGCACCTACTATGTGCCAAGCACCCTTATAAGTGCTGGGGACACAGCAGTGAACACAGCAGACCACCACCCTTCCCTTTCGGAGTTTACATTACATTATATGATCATGTAGATTATAAGATCCCTGTCCCCACAGCTAGTCAGTGAGTTTCTTAATGTCAGAAGCTCTTTTACTTGTCTTTGGACTAAGATTAGGGTTAATCTTTTATTCAAGAACTGGAACATAGTAGGTGCTCAATTAAATGCTTGTTGAATGACTAATGAACTGCCTCTGTGACTTGCTGTGGAAATAAACATCTAGGTAGATCAGGTGTGTTTACAGAGAAAGTCCCAGGCCTGAGCTTTGTGTACCCTTGGTTTAAAGATTTGTTTTCAAGCCAACACACTGACTTCCGCTTTGTTTTTTATGGATTAGCTTCATGGTTTACATTGTGGGATTCAAGACCACAGCACTGTATATAATAAGTAATTTTGGGGTGTGGGAGCTGAGGTAAAAATAATAATGAAAATATTTATGGCTAATATGTGTTGTGGACATTCGATTCTACCAATAAACTTGATACATATTATTTTATTTAATGCTCATGACCACATATTAAATTATATACAATTATCATCATTCCCATTTGCCAATGAGAGAAATTGAAGATTGAAACTTACAAAATTCAAGTAACTTCAAACAAGATCACACATTTAGTGAATATGGTAGAACTAGGATTAGAACCTGGGTCTTCTGACTTCAAAGTATGTGCACTTACCCACTTCACTATACTACTACTAGCTCTGTATTAGACCTCTGGGAGCCAAACCATGTGTTTAGGTGCCTGATGGGAAAATGGAGCTAACTTCAGCAGCTTCTTAATATAAGGTTTCAGTTGAAATAACTACAGTAAAAAAACAGTGTCACATGCAAAGTAAGTTCATGTTGTGTCTCTTCTCTTAAGATCATTTTTTTGTCACAAACAGAAGAGTTTCTCAACAGAATAGACAAAGGATCTGATGAATTTCTGCATGGTACAAGGAAGGTTAGTCAAAGGCTAACGCAGGACAGAGGGGGGTCATTTAGTCCTATTTACACCTCCACAGGGACTTTGCAAATTGCTCTGCCTTCCTAAGGCTAATTTGATGACAGCTTTCCAATTAGCAACAGAGAAAAGGTTTAGCCTTACTTCCTGTCATCAGAACAGCCAATCACATGCTCTCTATGTACTTAGTTTTCCCTCCTCCTCATTTATCACGTAGGGATTTGCTATTCTATAATAAATAGCATGGGGCTTTGAAATACATTTAAGAATTTATTCTCATTTCCAACCTTCAAAGTAAGTGACTTTCAACTATAATATCATCAAGGAAATAGAATCAGTTCTCATGGCATTGTAAGACCATAGATAATTTTCAAAGTATAAGTTTATTCTGGCATTTGAGGCCATATTTTTAACGCAGTCAGTTTTCCCATCTTATCTTCTGTCACTTGACTAATACCCACTCTCCCAAAGCAGTCTAATTCAATTCCATCTGGCTTTTGACATACCAACTTTCTGTCTTTTCCACAAACTGTACCTTCCATTAGATCCTAGTCTGAGCCTTCTTTCTTGATACTCTCTTAGGAGCTCGGCTGGAGATTATCCTTCTCTTCTATTTCTTATACTGTTTGTACCGCTCCCTTGGATCTTGGTATTTATTACCTTGCACTGCTTAGTAATTTTTCATGTCTATGGTTCTGACCATTTTAACTGGATTGTTAATTCTTTAGGATCACGTCTGCATTTTAAAGTTTTAAAATTCAGTATTTCCATGGGCAGAAGATCTGAACAGATACTTCTCCAAAGAGGAAATACAGATGGCCAATAGACATATGAAAAGATGCTCAAGGTCACTAATCATCAGAGAAATGCAAATTAAAGCCACAATGAGATATCACCTCACACCTATCAGAATGGCTATCATCAAAAAGTCAAAGAACAAGTGTTGACGAGGATGTGGAGAAAAAGGGAACCCTCATACACTGTTGGTGGGATTGCAGATTAGTATAGCTGCTATGGAAAACAGTCTGGAGGTTTCTCAAAAATTTAAAAATGAATATATCTTTTGACCCAGCAATTGCACTTCTGGGTATTTATCCAAAGAAAACTAAAACAATAATTCATAAAGATCTATGCACCCCAATATTCATGGCAGCACAATTTACAAAAGTCAAAATATGGAAGCAACCTAAATGCCCATCAACAGATGATTAGATAAAGAAGTTATGGCTCACATACATGATGGAATATTACTCAGCCATTAAAAAAAATAAAATCTTACCATTTGCAATGACATGGATGGACCTAGAGGTTATTATGCTGAGTGAAATAAGTCAGACAGAGAAAGATAAACACCAAATAATTTCACTTATATACGGAATCTAAGGAACAAAAAACCAAACTAATCAAAAACCAACTTGCAAATAGAGAACAATTTGGTGAGGGACAGAGGGGATGAGGTTTGGGGGTCTAGGAGAATGGAGGGAAGGGTTAAAGAAGTACGAATTAGTAGTTGATAGATGGTCATGGGGATGGGGAACACAGCATAGGGAATGCAGTTAGCATTAATATATTAGCTAGGTAGAAAATCAGAAGAGAGAAGAAACAATTAGGGGGATCATTTTATAAACTATATAAATGTCTAACCAATGTGCTATATATTTGAAACTAATAAAAATAAAAATAATAATAAAAAAGGAGAACACTAAAGGCCACTGAAAATCAAAGAAAAAAAAATTCAGTATTTCCTATAGTGAGTAGCATGATACCTTGTACATAAAAGTCACTAAAATATCAGGATACTTATATCAATATTATATTAATGTTACTTATATTTAAGCAAGTTAAAGATCTACTCTTCTCTTTATTAATAAGGTCAAATTTTAACTTGAAATTTTTAAACTCCTCTGTATCATTTCATGTATGGAATGAAGAATTACCTATTGGCCAATATGAAATTATAATATTTTTTATTTCTTAACTTTGGTTCTTAAATTGGGTCTGCTCTGTGAGAAGTGACATCAGTGGTTAGATGCTGACTGTACTTCTGAACTCTAAAACTTGAATTTTTAAAGTCTGCCTTAAACTACTATAAAGGATTTGCCAACATGAAAGTCACCATATTTATGTAATTTTGCTCTCCATTATAAAAATGCAGTAAGATTTTCCTTATTTCAAGGCACTTCAAATGAATACCTATTTTCTTTCCTCAGTCTCTAAAGAAAAAAAAAAGAATCCAGAGCTATCATGAATTTCTGAAAATATGAAAATTTACAAGGAGAGTTAGAATTCTCATTCCATTTAGTAAAGGTCTTGGTTATCCCAAGTAAAAGAATGCTTGACATAGACATGACAATATTTTGTTTTGTTTTGGTGAGAGGAGGGAGTTAGAAATCAGTTTATTGTACAACCACAAAACTTTGTTTTGTTCTTAATCTTAATTTATATACTCTGAAAAAAGCCAGAAAATGTTACATATGGAGAATTCCTCAAATGCTAGGTTTCACCCTAAAATTGTAATGGACCTCTCTTTTGAAAATGGACAGTTCAAATTTAATGGCTATAAAAATCATAGAATTAGTAAACATCAGAAACATGAGTGCTTAAAATATTAAATACATAAGATATTAAACCTCTATGTCACCATTAATGTATTACTTAATGAAATTAATTTATAGCTTAATTCATTTTACATTAATCTCAAATATCAGAAAGAATTCCTTATACCCTATAGATTCTTTATGTCTTCTAAATCAGCAGTCCCCAACCCTTTTGGCACCAGGGACCACTGCTCCTGTGAGAATCTAATGCCTGATGATCTGAGGTGGAGTTGAAGAAGTGATGCTAATGCTGGGGACTGGCTGCAAATACAGATGAAGCTTTACCAGCTTGCCAGCCACTCACCTGCTGTGCAACCCGGTTCCTAACAGGCCATAGACCAGTACTGGTCCATAGCCTAGGGGTTGGGGACCCCCGTTCTAAATCACCTTTAGAGACATTATCTCATTAGATTCTTGTAACAATTGCATCAGGTGGTCATGGCAGATTTATTAGATGAGGAAAATGCAGTTCTGTATCCATCTTAGGCTGGAAAATTATCTGTTGTAACAGGGTTCTGCTGGGCATTTTCAGATGTTTAGCGGAATCCCTGTTCTCTACCCAGTAGATGCCAGCAGCACCCCCTTCCCCATCCCACGAGTTGTGACAACCCGAAATGCCTCCAGACATTAACAAATGTCTTTTGAGTGCAAAATCTCCCCTCACCGAGAATCACTGGTGTATAGGCCATGGTCACACAGGAAGTGGCAGAGCTAGGAAGAGAACTGGATCCTTTGGTTTCTCAGTACAGAGGCTCAGGCCTCTCATTCATGCTGCCTGTGACGTATCCTCTGCTGTCACACACCGGATCTCCCAGCTAACAAGAGAAACATCTAGCTCCAGTTCATAGCTACTTTCTCTTTCAATACATAATCCTTTGCATGAACAAAATACCTCCCTCCTAGAATGCCTATTTTGGTTCCTATAATTCTTCTGAAGGACTTTTTATATAAACTGCAATGGAAAACTTAAAAAGAAATCCACGTACCGCTTTATAAAGTTAGCAAAAAGTATCCGATGTGAGTATCCTAGCCTTCGAATTCTCGCTGTTTCCAGAATCCCCGTGTAGCGAAGCTGTAGCAGAACTTTCTCTTTGTCGTATTTTCTTGCCTGACGTTCATTATTTGGTTTGATGCACCGGACAAAATGAGGTTGACCCACCACCATTTTAGATAACAAATCCATCAGGGAATACTATAATACGAAACAAAAATAAATTTCCCAGTGGAGCACACAAAAATTTATGAGCTTGTAGGTCTTTTTATTATGAGAAAAAAAAAAAAATCTGAAAACTGAATGTTACACATACATTAATTCACAGTAAGTGGAGGGAAATCTGTATCAGTAAAAATTTTATTTATAATATATTTTTAAAACACAGATTTATTCATAAAAATACAGAGGCAATAACTTGGAACCTAGTTATTCAAAGGCTGCCTGTGAATTCTAAAGGCAGCTATAATAGATAGAAACCATTATTTTTGATATAGTTTGTAGGTAATTATATCCTCTCAGGAAACTTGCTGAGTTATAATAATTAGGCACACAATCTACTTTCTTGCTTAATTTCCTTGTCCAATTCTAATTTCTTCAAAGTATGAAAATAAACACTTTAATCCCTGTCAGAATCATCTCATAGTTTAAAATAAAAACTGAGACGCTACCGCAATTTAATATATAGGATGTAGTTATAAAAATAAGCAGGTCCATTTAAGCACTTGAATCTGTTCTGGATTGATAATTTTATTTATTTTAGAATTTTTAATATTATGCAGATGTGAAAATTATATTCTGCAGTAATGCCTTATTAGAGCTGTAGCTAATTTGCTAAATATAATTAACCAGTAGCTAATTAACTAAATATATTAGGCTAATCATGGTTCAACTAAAAGTGGAATCCCAGAAAATTAGTGTGTTAGAGACCAGGATACAATTTGTTGGCCAGGTAATGAATGCTTGGATGTTGATAGCTGTTGATGGCTGTATCTCTTTTAGCGTCTGAAATATAAAAGCCTAAGCTATAAGGCCAATGCAAACCAAATGCTGGAATTGGGTAATTGACACAGCACTGGATTTGCATGGCTTCCTCTTGGTCTCAGATGTGATCTTCAAACAGCTGGGTCTGTCACTTTGGAGCCACTGTTCATTATGTTTGGTAGTGAGTTATCATTCCTTTAGCCATGCACACATCTTTCAGGTACTGGAGGTATGAAGGTGGTTTACACGTCTCTTGGCAAGCTGAGAAAGAGCTCACTGCAATTTAGGCACTGGTTTTCTTAGGAACCAAGGCAGAGTGTTACACCATGTTCATTGTTCTCTGCCGGGTAAAAAAATAACTTTAAAAATACATTGCATACTACATGGAATTATCTTCTATAGCTTTTCACTTCAACCTGAGGAGTAAAACAATTTTATGAACTAATGATTTAAACAAACACAGAGAGTTTGGATAGCTCATTTAAAAAAAGGAAATAATCTGTTTGTAAATATTCTTGGGAATTCAGCTGTGCTGCAGTTCTGATGTAATGTGACTGTAACAGCAGCAAACACAAGATATTAAGGGGATAAATGTAATGGGTGCTACTCAAAAATGATTAAACGCACAGTGTCTGCGACAAGCTTAGAACTTGAAAAACATTTAATAAAGCTACTCAGCTATTTCTATAAGTATTTTGTGACTCTGTTAGGGAACCGGGTTTATTCACTGAGCACTTTTAATAAATTTAATCCAATTTCCTCTCCTTTTCCCATATTAAATTATACTATTAATAATTTCCAAGTTTTAGGTGTGGTGTTTTCTTCATTTTTACTGGCTAGTTAATATGATCTTATCAGAAGAGATAAACAAGAACTGAGACCAATAACGAGGGCATGGTTATGTAAAGCTACCCAAAGCACAGAGAAAATTAAGCTCTTTTCTTTCTCCCATATTGTCCAAGAAAGAAAGGTCACTTGATCATATGCTAAAGACATAGCGATTCACTTCCTTGGCATGTTACTGTGCTTCCCTGGTCCCTTCTTTTTTCCTCATTCCAACACTGGTTTTATACACACACACACACACACACACACACACACACACACACACACACACACGTTTTCAGCTTGTCTATGTACAGAAAGATATAGAATGAAGATAGATGCTCAACCTTGTCCCATCTGTCTATACTAAAATTATGAGTGAGAAGGAACATTGCCAGTTATCATAGCATTGAATAAAAAAAAAACAAAACTCTTTTAAGTTTTATTCTTGTAGAAACGCACTTAGTTCTATGGACCTAGTATATAATAATTTTACATGTGAAATATCCAAGTGAACGAATCCACAGGTTTTTGACAGTATAATATATCCTGTATCTAAAATATAGTGAGATACAATAAAAATTCTTTTGGGAATAGCACTCTGATATTTGTTACTAGCTTTTGATCTGTCACTCTTATTTAGAACAAATAATATCCCTAAGCACAACACACTATAATTTAGTATCTTACTCTAAAATATGATGCAACCGTTTGTGTTTTCATGTTGGTCGTCTCTCTGGCATGACGTGTGGTTTCTCCAGTTTCACCCTAAGACCAAAGAAGACAGTGTAACTTCACTACTGATTATTATACTTTATGATTTGTAGGGAGCACGTGGAATTTTCTCTTCTGGTCATCATAGTCTAGGCATTTAACTATGTAAAACAACAGAACGTCATTGATATTTTTACTTTAATTGTTTTGTCTGCTCATGGAATCTGAATTGGTCTTGCCTAGAATGTGAATATCTCTGATCTTAGCTGATACATTTTTAGTGGGTCTCATAGTAACATTAAAACTGTAACATTATAAATGAAGATTTAGGAATATATCAGAAATACATGATTATTTTAGTGACTAGTGGTGATATGAACATAACATAAATATCTGTTTAAGCAGGAAAAAAGATCAAAGGGAGAAAAACTAAGGCAAAGGCCGTTCACTTTTAGGAGCACACAAATATTGCCATTGTAAAGGTAGATTTTTAGACTCACCGCCATGAAAAATGCCTTTTCTTACCTTTGTCAGGTTGACTGATTTTTCCGAAGTTTTCATTTGATAGTTTACCATGTTTTTAGTTTTAGAATGTGGCAGATTACCTACAGGAATAGAGATAAAATTAATATACCTTTCGGAATCCTTAATAGCTAGAAGATTTTCTCCATTTACTTAAATGTTAAAAAATGTTGGTCCCGTGATATTCATACTTACATGCTTGGTTAACTATTTGTTGAAAAGCTTAGAGATAAAATAATATGTGAAAATTTATAACAAAATTTTAATTCAGGAAAAAAAAATCCAGTTTGAAGAATTCAATAGATAGAGTTAAGTTTTGGGTTTCCTTTTAATCTCTACAAGATATGAAGTGATTATGATAAAGGGAACAATTTGCTTGTTTTGTGTGTGTTAAATGGCACCTGAGATTTTCTTTAACACAAAGAAAAGCTTTCCAATGGGCCTTAAAAGTTGTGTGGATCGTTAATTTATATGAAGTGGTTATAAGCGAATCGAGTGTGGCTGGATGCCATGGACATTTTCTGCCTAACATTTATAAATATGTGCATAGTGCTAGGGTTGTATAAATGCTCATGACCCAAGGCCATGAAAAAATGATGGTACAGTGTAAAAACAATGACCTTAAAATAAAGACCAGAAAGACTTGGGTTCGAATCAGCTTTGGTACTTAAATTGTGTCCTATGAGTCACTCATTTAGTGTTGGAGTTGTAGTTTGGATCCATAAAATGGGGAGAATGCTGCTTACCTCACAGAATTTTGATGAAATGTGACCGTACGCCTGGCACACAGTAGGCGCCTGGAAATGTGAGTTCATTTTCACTCCTCTCCCACCCACATCAAGCACAATAAACCAATGAATCCACAATCCAAGAGTTTATCATCCTAATATCAATGTTCGAAACATCTCCAGCATAAGGCAATAAATATATATGCCTTACTGTTAAGTTGTACACCTAAAACATACTGGATTTTGTTAACCAATGTCACTGTAATAAAAAATAAATAAAACTAATGAATGAATAAATAAATAAATAAATAAATAAATAAGAAACATCTCCAGAACCCAGTATTACATCAGAAAGATTATTTCTCTTTATTCTCATTCTCTTAGGTTTTAAGTGGAACCTACAAGTTTTTGGTGAATGCTTCACATTTTTGTGATTGTCAAAGCCTGGCTCTGAGACAATGGCACAGGAAGGAAGGCTGCCCGGGATGTGGTTGGTGGTGCCTCTGTTCTGTTCCCTTCCCTCCTTTCCCTCGTTACTCCAGGAAAAGTGCTGAGATGGGTGTGTGCAATGGCTTTCACGCTGGGCTGAAGCTGCACACTTCACCGTTTGCTCCTCAAATGTGAAACTTACTGAGTACAGCAGAGTGGACGGAAATAGTAACAGATGATCTCCAGATGGGCAGTTTCGGGAATTTCTCTCATCATTAATGAATTAATTAACTTGGATGACCAGAGAGTTTTAGAAAAAGTTATCACAGATTTGGAGATTTCTTAGAAGCATGATAAATACATAAAATGCTAGTAGCACATCAATGAGAATGGACTCATTACTTAATAGATACTATTACATATGATTAGCCAAACAAGAACTAAAAATTTAAGTGTACTTGAAAACTAAAAGCTAGAGGAAATTTAGAAAAGGATTAATAATTTCACTTCAACAAAATGTATACATTAGTCATTAAGTAACTTAACAAAAAAATAAACGAAAGCCTTTTAAAAATTCATCTATGCTTATTGATAGGAACCAAAATTAGCATAAATCTTAATTTGTGAAAACATCTCGTTTGCTTTTAGAGTTGACCTGATGAACAAGCCTGTGATAAACCAAACTAGAGAAATGAGCTGGAAGGACTTGTGCTGCATTTTCCCTTAATAATGGCTGAACCTATTTCATACTTGAAGACATATATGCAAAGGGCCATGGTTAGTTCAGAATCTTGGAGACAGCATAACATAAAATTGAAGAACTTGAATTTTACAGCCTACTTCTGTGGGGCAACATGGCAAAAGCCACTCAACATTTCCAAGTCTCGATGTCTCATCTGTAAAAGCAGTTCCTCCTCACAGTGTTTTTGTTAGGAGCAAATGAAGGAACTTAGTGCCTAGCACAGTTTAATTTCTAAACAAAGTTATCTATTGTTGTTGTTGTTGTTGTTGTTATTATTATTATTATATATTTGCACATCTAGGTGACTATAAAGTCTGTATGCCTTTGATAGCATTGAGATCCTAAGTTATTAAAACACCTTTTGACTGTGAAGTTCTTCCCTTCAAGTAGATAACTGTTCTGCTGATAGTTAGGAGACATAACGTAGGACTGAAAACCTGGTTTCATATTTTATAAGAGTGAAAAATATGAAGTTATATGCATAGACGCTGTAGGTGGATATAGAAAGAAATAACAATTGTTAAAATAAAAACTGAAGGCTTTTGCTTCTGGGCGAGATAAAGTAACAGACTGGGTTAACTGAAACAACTAAAAACATACAAAATATATGAAACATTTTTTTTCCCTTTCCATTTTTTTTATTGTGATAAAATCCACATAACATAAAATTTAGCACCTTAACCATTTTAAAGTGTACAGTTGAGTGGTACTAAATCCATTCACTGCCATCCATCTCAAGAAACTGAAACTCTAGACCCACCAAACACTCACTTCCCATTCTCCCCTTTCCCAGGCCCTGGCAACTACCATTCTACTTTCTGTCTCAATGATTTTGACTATCTCATGTAAGTAGAAGCATACATTATTTCTGGAGGAAAAAAAAATGGATTTTATGCATTGTGCATCAAGCAGTACAGAACATTGATCTCCGAGAGTGGGGAAACAAATGAGGTGAGCCCTATGAATGCTCCAGCAATCCAAAGAGGTGTTAAGCTGAAATGCAGGGAGGGGACCCCAGGTAAAGCCTGGGAATGAGAACACCTGTAACCAATATTACTATCAAATGAACAGCAAGATGGTTGAGTCAAACCCAATCATATAATTAATCACATTAACTGTAAATGGTTTGATCATCACAATTAAAAGGCAGAGATTGTCAGATTGGAATTTAAAAGCAAGACCCAACTACAGAAAAAACCCACTCTAAATAACACAAAAAGAAGTTGAAATTAAGAGTATAAAAAAGATATTTCTTTCAATCACTCATCATAAGAAAGGTGGAGTCTCCATATTAATATCAGGCAGAGTAGATTTCAGAGCAAAGAATATGACCAGGGATAAAAAGAGTCATTTAATAATAATAAAGGGGTCTACTCATCAAGAAGATAAAACAAATAAAAATTTTTATACATCTGGTAATAGACCTTAAAATACATAAAACAACAACTGATTGAAATGAAAGGAAAAATAGATAAATTGACAATGAAAGTAGATATTTCAAAACTCTCAGTAACTGATAGAACCAGGAGAGAGAAAACCAGTAAGAATACAAAAGATTTGACCAATATTAGCAACCAAGTTAACCTAATTGACATTTCGAGAACATTTCACCTAACAACAGCAGAAAACACGTTATTTTCAAGTGCCAATGAAACGTAAAACAAGACATGTCATATTCTGGGCCATAAAATGTTCCAATAAAATTAAATGGACTAAATCATACAAAGTATGCTTTCTGAGCTCTATGTAATTAAATCAGAAGTCTGTAACAAAAAGATATCTAGAAAATCCCAACATATTTAGAAATTAAATATGACGTAAATAACCCATATAAGTTCCTATATTAGAAAAGAATAAACATTTTCTTAAATCATTGACCTAAAGTTTCCACTCCAGAAATTAGAAAAAATGACAGAGTATCCAAAGTAAATAGAAGATAATAAAAATAAAAGCAAATATATAGACGTCCACAAAATAAAAAGCAAAACCAAAAGAGAGTATCAACAAAACAATAAACTAGTTTTTTGAAAATGTCAATAAAATAGATGTTCTAGAAAATCCATCAAGAATAAAATGAGAGAAGACAGAAATTATCAATAATAGGGATGAGCAAGATGACATAACTTTAAGATCTACAGATATTAAAAGGATAAGAAGGAAATATTATAATCAACTTTATTCAATAAATTTGAATACATAGATGAATAAATTTCTAAAAGACATGACCCACTAAAACTTATTCAAAAAATTAAATAATTTAAGTAGCCTTATATTTTTTAAGGAATTTAAATTTGTAGTTTAAAACCTTCTCACAAAAAAATGCTTCAGGCCCAGATTATTTCACTGGTGAATTCTACAAAGCAATTTAGGAAGAAATAATACTCATTTTACTTTTCCTAAAATTGAAGAGGCCAGCATTACTCTGATTCCAAAATCAGAAAAACAATTAGAAGAAAAGAAAACTACAGTCCAATATCCCTCATGAACATGTATACAAAAATTCTTAACAAAATATTAGCAAATTTAATCGGGCAACACATAAAATGTCCAATACATCATGACCATGTCGGTTTTTTTCCAGGAATAAAAAGTAGGTATAACTTTAAAAAAAAATAACCAATGTAACAACATGTTTATGAAAAAAGATAAACAAATGATCATCTCAGTAGATGCAGAAAAGGCATTTGACAAAATTCAAATATGCATGGCTGATACAAACTCGGCAAACTAGGACTAGAAAGTAACTTCCTCCTCCTGATAAAGGACATCTACGCAAAAACAATTAACACAGTTAATGGGGAAAAACTGAATGCTCTCTCTCCAAGATCAGGAATAAGGCAAGAACGTTCACTCCTGACACTTGTATTAACACTGCATTGGTGATTCTAGTCAGTGTAAGCAGGCAAGATGAAGAAATAAAAAGTGAACAGAATGGAAAAGGGTAAATTATCACTAATGACTTGACCACCTATGTAGGACATTTGATAAGAGTTACAAAAAAAACCCTCTACTCTAATAAATGAGTTTAGCAACATGGCAGAGAAAAAGATGAACATACAAAAGTCAGCTGGATTTCTATTCAACAACACACAGAACTCAAATTAAAAATAATCATTTATAAGAGCTTAAAATGTGATATACTAGCAGATAATTTGGCAAAAGATGTGCAAGACTCTTATAATGAAAACTACGAAATATTGCTGAGAGAAATTAAAGAAGACCTAAATCAATGGAGATTGCATTGTGCTTCCTAATTAGAAGACCCAATATTGTGAATATATAATTTCTATCAAAATTAATCCAATAGCTTCAGTACATCCCAATAAAGTCTCACCAGGATTTTTGGTAAAAGTTGACAAGCTCGTTCTAAAGGTTATGTGAAAAGCAAAGGAATTATAATTGCCTAATCAACTCTGAGAAAAGAGAACAAAGTTGGGTATTTACACTATCTGATTTCACAATTTTTTTTATAAAGCCACTGTAATCAAGACATGCATTACTGGCATAAAGATAAATAACAGTGACACACAGTAGAGAGTCAAGAAATAGACCTATACATATATAGTCAATTGATTTTAGTGCCCAAAAAAGTTCAATGCAGAAAAGAACAATCTTTTCAATGAATGATGCTAGAAAAATTGAATAGGGTAGGGAGGGTATAGGGAAAGATTATAAAATATCACAAGGAAACATCATTTGGGGGTGAAAAGTAGGTTCACTATTGATCGTGATGATGGTTTTATAGGTGTTTATGTATGTCAAAAATTCATCAAATTTTACTGTCTAAAATATGTGCTGTTTATCATGTTAATTATACTTAAATAAAACTATAAAAAAGAGATGTAGAGAATGATTTTAAACTCCAATGAAGAAAAACAACCCAAACTACATTTATTCTACTTAAAAAATGTAAAAAATATATTTTTTAAATCCAAGTTTGTATAGTTAGATGAAACAAAGTGACATGAGTTTTTAACCATTAAGGCAGGGCTCATTAAACCTGTAGAACCTCAAAGAACCACCCAAAAATTGTCCGCTCCTGAAATATTAGCAAATTCTGAACCCTCTGTAGGTGAGTATATTCTCCCAATGAGTAGTGAGGATGCCACCATATTTTCTGGTGTATGCTTCAAACATTTTTCTTTAATGAAAATCTAGCTTCTTTACATTTTATTATTTTCTTCTGGTAATCTGGGCAGAAGATATTAATAACTGCATATTTGGGGAGCCAACACTAAAACAACGTGAACAACTGACTCATGAAAATCACAGTCAGAAACTACTTACTTGGCTCTGAAAATCTCATTTAAAGGAAATTGCCTGAGCTTACCTGTTTTTGTCAGAGGGTGGTTGACTAGTTGCCGAATTACACTATTTTCTGATGACCTCAAAAGTAGCACAATATCAGTTGGAAGAGAGTCTCTATTTTTAGCTAAGAACCCAGTTGCATTATAGAGGACCTGTTGATAAATTATGCTATCATTATCACAATGAATATCACCATGAATTATCATCATCGTTATCATCATCATCATCATCATCATCAATATATTGATTGAGAGCTTACTCTGTGCTAAGTGACAGGTATACAAAGATTTATAAAGGTACCCCCTTACAACTTGGTTGGAAAAGCAAACCTCTCTAGGTTTATAGTAAATCTTGTCAGAGAAAAATTTGTGTCTCACAGATTTTATCTGGGTTGAAATGAGAAAAGAAGTTTGATTCCTCCCATTTATTATGTTGGAAATTTGATGTTTCCTTTCTCTATTTGGAGGGTTGGGAATAGCGTAGAGGAAGTACACTGGGGCCACCCAGACATTCTCATTTCTATGATAATTGATTCACCACAGTAGATTGGACATTACAGATTTTTGTCTCAGCAGTACTGTTGTCTAAGTACACAGTGGGTGTTTATGTTTCTGGCACTTCTAAATAACTTTAAGGCTTTCTAAAGATCAGTATAACCCAAAGATTTCTGGAGGATGGTTCAATATGGTTATGGACTGAATTGTGTCCTTCCATACTTAGTATGAGGAATCCTAACCTCTAATGTGACTGTGTTTGGAGATACGGTCATTAAGGTTAAATGAGGTCGTAAGGATGGGATCCTAATCCAATAGGACTAATGTCTTTATAAGAAGAGGAAGACACACCAGATCTCATTCTCTCCTTCTCTCCTTCTCTCTCTCTCTCTCTCTCTCTCTCTCTCTCTCTCTCTCCCCCCCCCCCCCATGTACACAGAGGAAAGGGATATGAGAATACAACGAGAAGGCGGGCCTGTCTGCAAGGCAGGAAGAGAGGCCTCACAGGCACCAACCCTGCTGGAACCTTGGTCTTGAAGTTTTAGTCTCCAGAACTGTAAAAATAAATGTCTGTTGGTTAAGCCTCCCTGACTGTAGTATTTTTGTTATGGCAGCCCAAGCAAAATAAAACAATTATTAAAAACTGGTTAAAATGACCATAGGCAATTCTTAATGGATGTCTTAAAGGAGGCTTCTTTGGAAAATCATATGCTAAAAATCATGAGAGAGGCTATAACTATAAATAGTTAAGGTACATTTTTTTTAATGACAAAAATCTGTAGAATATTGAAGTTTGTGAAATATAGTTCTAGTAAACTAGAACAGTCAAGATTCTATTTTATTTGATGTACTTCTAATTCATAGCATTCTTTCATGATTTTGGTATATCTTCTTAGTCCTCCAACATTTATAACGTCATTGTGAGGGAATGACCCGTTATCTTCTACAGAAGGGAAGGAAAGTGTCCTCTGGGCTCTGAGCTTTGCTCTCGTGTGGGAATGGGGATCTGTCAACACATAAACACTTCTTTGTCTAAATGCATAACAGTCCATTAGCCAATTCCATCTCTAGGTTAGCTCAGTTATCTGACCATACCTCCAGCCCGGCACCTCCTCTTGTTGGGAGGGAAGAGAGTCAAAGGCTACAGTGGAGAGAGAAGCACCTAAGGTTTGAAAAACGCAGTTTATAGTAAAGGTTCCCAGCTACCATTCAAAGAAGGAAAAAGTAGGGGCCCATTGCCAGCCCATCTCACCCAAAGCCAGATGTCAAGATCAGAGGCTTGTCTCTTTCTTTTCTTGTTTTCCCTTAGTGTCTTAATACAAATTCCTCTAGAATAACTACCACTTTGTGTTTGTTGAACTAAAAAAATAATTTTTTTTTTTTTACTTTTTTAAGACAGATGTTAGAAGTGGATGTTCTGGAGTGGGAACAGTTGACAAATGACAGCACAGATTGCAGGACGTTGGAGAGCAGAGTCAGGTAGGGCCAGACAGGGGCAGGAATGGATAGCTACCTCATTGTAATCATCTCTCAATATTTTGGGCCATAATTTTCATGTTGATCTTTACCTTTATTATTTGATGAAAGACTGAAGAGAAACTCAGTTATAGTTCTTCAAAGTTCTTACCTTTCCTGCAAAATGGTGAATTCCAAAACTAAGTTCCATTCTTTTGGGCCTCCAGAAGTACTGTGATTTTAGGTTACCTTCAAATTTTTCTACAGAAAAAAAAATTGAACTCCAATATCAAGCATGTAGGAAATCTTCAACAAATATTGACAGAATCATCTTTTTCACCATAAAATGGACAACATGCAGTCAGAAAAGAAAATTTTACATAGTTAATATAAGCAGATTTGAAGTGTAATTGTATATGGCAAGGGAAAACTCAAGATCATGAATTTTACCATTTCATTATGATTTAGAACAGTGGCTCTCAAACCTTAGTAAGAACCCTGTAGGGCCTATTAAAACACAGATTGCAGAATCCCGCTCCTAAGGTTTCTGACTCAGTAGGTCCGGAATGGGATCCAAGAAGTTACATTGCTAGCAAGTTCTTAGGTGATGCTGATGTTCCCGGTTTGGAGACCACATTTTCAGAGGGAGGGAATGACTGGAAACTGACTCATTAGAGGTTCATGAAACACAGTCTGAAGTGAAGCCATGGGCCAAGAAATAGGGCATGTTCTCTCTTTTCTATTAGGGGAGCTATATTGTTGATTACATAGGAAACACATTAAGATCATAAAGGCAGTTACATTTCTATAATGATTTTACTGTCCTCAGAAAACTTTTTATGCCATGTTTGAGAAGGAATATTTAACATTAAAATCAAGTGACTGCTGTGAAGTGATTTCCCCCACAATCTTGGGGTTCTTTTTTTCCCCATTAGTATTGCCCAATTAGAGGAGAGAATAAACCAATTAGTGAGTCAGAAGGAAGCAGTACTACTGACTGAATGGTAAGAAACAGACTCTATATCACCGAAAGTAAATGAGAGAAAAAGTGAATCTAAATTTTCTGCAGGTTATTGATGGCAC
Organism: Rousettus aegyptiacus; assembly: GCF_014176215.1. Classification (NCBI taxonomy): domain Eukaryota; kingdom Metazoa; phylum Chordata; class Mammalia; order Chiroptera; family Pteropodidae; genus Rousettus; species Rousettus aegyptiacus. The sequence goes on from NW_023416285.1 coordinate 83,269,682, forward strand.
ATAATGAATATCTCCTACCACCAGGGAGTATGGTGTTCCATAAAAAATGATTTTTTCAGATAGCTGAAAAATGTGTGTGTGTGTGTTTTTTTTTTAATTTAAAGAGCAGAAAATTTATTTTAACATTTTAGATGATAATATTTTAAATATAGTATACACATCTCTGCCTTCTCAAACAGAAAATCAATGTTTAACATTTCTTAATGACTCAGATTATTATCAAGAACATTTATTAATGTAGTGTGTAACTCGGAGATTATTAAAGTATTTGAGGCTATTTGCCTCTAATAGACAAATGACTAGAATGTCACAGATGAATTTATTTCTTCCCCATAAGCTAATTCTTTTCAAATACTTGAGCTATCCTTTTGCCCTGACTTCCAATCTCTAATTTTGTGCTGGATAATTTCTAAGGTCATTTCTGACACAAGATCCTATGGGTGGGGCTCTCTTGTAAGGAAAAGGCCAATGTCTATACCTGTTTAACTTGTAACTAAGTATTTCACCCTATGATAAACATTCACTGGTCCAGGTATTAGATCCAAAGCCTCTTCTTTAAAGTCAGGTAGGCAGGCTTTGTGACAGCTATTTTCTTCACGATAATTAAAAATATTTTTTAATCATTCAGAATTACATGACTGTATCAGAAAATGATACAGACATACTAGATGTAAGACTCACCTATGAGAGTCTGGTCGGTAGCCTTGGGAAATCTACTTTCTTCATCGAGTAAGGAGAGTAAACCCATTGGCTTCTGCAGAAACATGTCTAGGAGGGGCCTGTTATCTTCATATTCAATAACTCTGGCATCGATATCTTCATTTACATATTCATTCTGTAGTGGGACATGATACACACAGAAAAATTCACTTTAAAAATTCGCTTGATTCATGGTAACTATATGTGAAAAAAGTTATTGTTAAAAGAAAATAATTCACCTAAAATTTTGTGAATATGTAGCTCCACAGTAATGACTTAAAATCCTACTTTATATGTATTATAATAAATTGTACCCTCTGACCTTGATCTGACACTGAAGGTGTCATTATATTTTTCTCTCCCTAGAAGTGCTAGTTCATTAAAGTCAGCAAACATCACTTCTACTAAGGGCAGTAACGAAAAGTTTCTAGTCTCTATATTAGAATTGCAGATTTCAAAATGCGAGAGAATGTGCTGTTAATAACCAGTAATAAAATTATGCTCCAGAATATATAGAACATTAATTAGGTATATCTTAGGTTACACTTCTCCCCATTTAAGCCTTTATCTAGATCCAGCAATAAATCTTTCGTAAACATTAACTTTTGGTCATGATAACATTTACGCTCTTAGTAGGAGGACAACTGGGGATCACAGGAACGCCAGTGGATTGAAAACTCAGAACTCAAGGGTTCGTATGGGCTCTCCCACTTAACTAGCCACATAAGCCTTTGACATTCTCATACTCTAGAAACTTCCATTTTCCCATGTACTCAATGGAGGTCACACTCTTCATCTAACAAAGTAAAAAGGTCTGGTACATTGATAATCATTTACTTTTGAGTATAAGATGCATAAGATAAAAATGATGAACAATAATCCCTGTATGACCATGATACCAGCGCAACACAGGTGCTGATGATTTATCTTACAAAAGGGACATGAAGAATTGTGCAGATATTTGTTTCTATGGCTTAACCTTCATACTGTGTCCCTTTTCCGGTGCCGCAGGCTCTAAGGACACACATGACCTCTGAATGATGACTTGTAGCGATGTTTACATGTAGGGTACTCCCCATTCTCAGATGAGAAAGAAACTATTACTGGGGAAATGTGTCAGATAACCACCGACTTGGTCAGTGTCCTGCCTGATTCACAAATTAAAATTATTACAGGCTATTTTCATTTATGTATTTTATTTTAATATAGTTTATCATATTCTTTAATTCATTAAGTGAGTTTGTTAAACATCTTATAATCAGGCACTGTGATGGGTGATAAAGAGATGTTTAAGACAAATTCCCTGTCTTCAGTGGATTTAAAATATAACTTGAGTGATAAGTTTAGTAAATAACTATTCAAAATGCAAGGTTAAGATGCGACAGATAAATGCTATACACCATTGGATGGACCTTGAGATAATCATGCTAAGTGAAATAAGCCAGACAGAAAAAGTTGAAACTCACATGGTATCACTTATATGTGGGATATAAACCTAAAAGCAACAAATGAATAGGACAAACAGAGACTCATGGACATGGACTATAGACTAGTGGTTACCAGAGGGGAGGGGGGAGGTAGATGGGGTAAAGGGGGTCAAACATGCGGTGACAGAAAGAAATCTAACTATGCGAGGTAAACACACTATATATAAATATATGTGTGTGTGTGTGTGTGTGTGTGTATGCCTTACTGTTAAAGTGTACAGCTGAAACTTATTGGATTTCATTAACCAATGTCACCATAAAAAAAAAAAAAAAACTATGTAGCACATATAACGAGAGTTCAGAGAAAGAGAATTTACTCCTGGCAACTTCATGAAAGAATGTAGCCAATGACAGGTGGGGCATTTGATAAGCAAAAATTTTAATGGCTACTTTTGGAGCCTTATGAAATTGAAATCTCATTTCAAGGGTGTCAGCAGAAATTTATATATATATATATATATATATATATATATATTAAATAAAACAAAATCTAATACATAAAAATGAGACAGGACCCACTGGTCTAAAAGGTACATCACCTGAAAGACATTTAGTTTATCTAGTATAAAAAAAACCATGGAAACGATGTCTTGAAGTTTCACAGCTTTGTCCTTTGAAGGTAACCTTGGGAGAAGTACATAGACCTGGAATTACTTTCCTATTAGACACATTATTCTGACAGCATATTATAGCTTAATGGCAACTGCAAAGTTCAAAGGAGGTTTTGTATGTTTTATATAGAAAGCGCATGAGGTTAAGGTCTAAATCAATGCATTTGTCATTTCTATTTGGCAGTGTCAAAATCCACTGAATGCGTTTGTGGCAGGTCACGCAGAACAGAGATGAGTAACTTGGGAAACAAGGAGATCCCCTTTAAGATACTCGTGAGTATTATGGACTTCAGGCAAACCAATGGAGAAAAAGATGCTATTACTCAGGATTTCTAAAGCATTTTTAGTAAAATGACCACAACTAGAACAATGTTATATATTTTATAACAGTTATGATCTCAAAATGCTTAGTTGTTATTAAGTATATGCAGAGAAATGAGCTCACAAAACTCTCCAGAAAGTCCTCTGCTATGCTCTGTATATTAAAAATACCTTTAAAGCTGATCAGTAGAATTATAAACTGCAGTAAAGCTGAGCTGTTTAGCATATATAATCCCTGCTCTGTTCAGATGGCCTGAATTCTCTTTTGAAAAAAGATGAATGATCATTTTGAGTGTATATCAAGAGGGCGATATAAATAATAAGACCTGGACATGAGAAAACCTCATGGCAGAGGCAAATTCTCCCATGTTTTTCACTGAATTTTGAGTGTGGGTTATGATAGCAAGCTTAAACATCTGGGGCCAAGGTGTCACCCCAGGAGAGATTTCAGATGACTAAATTGAGTCCTCAGAGTCACATGGCAGCACAGAAGGGTGGTCACCACAGGCTGAGAGAGGCTGCAAGCTTCCACGGCAGGTGGAGAATTAAACATCGATTGCTCAGCACACGTTAATATCACAACAATGGCTCCATTCTCGTCATTTAGGTCTCCCGTCCGCAGAGACCTTCCCTCATCTCCCAGACTGAATCGGCTACCCCTGTCCCCAACCAATCACTCTCTATTCTGCTCAACCACGTGTATCTCTTTTGTTTTTAAGGTTTAGTCCATTTTAAAAAATGTTTCTACTCAGTTCAAATCATGGGAGGAAGAATGAATGGGACGTCTATCCAAAGAGGGTATTTGAAATTCATCTCAGTGTGTGGCGGGAACAGCTGTTTAGGTCATTGTAGAAGATGTCACACACTGAAATTCTTCAGATATTTGAGGCGCACCTACTACGTGCATGTTTAGAGGTAGATGGGGCTTAGGAAGGTAGAAGTGAAGATGAAAAAGGCAGAGTCCCTGCTGTGCTCTCTCTGCCTTTCCATTCAAACCTGGAAGGAACATCCTAGGAGTTCTTTACTTTTGTGTATTCTCTTTTCTAGTACTGTACCCTCCTGTTAGGTGGTCTCCAGTGGCTCTAGTTGCTATGGGTCTGTCGCCACCAACACCTGCCGAGTGCTACTCTGCTCTCTAGTTTCCTTCTTTCCTGCCTTATGTTGATTCTCCTTGGCCTTTCAGATGAAAACACTGTCTCTCTCTTTCTTTCTTTTCCTCCCTCCCATCCTCTCTTGTTCCTCCCTTCTTTCCTTTCTGTTAAATAGATGGAGTGCCCTTTCCTTCTGCATGAGAGATTACTTTGTTTCTTCTCAACTTTGCTTATTTTTCTGTTCATGGAAGACAGGATAGGTATCACCAGCCCCGGATTCTGGTTCTGGCTTTGTTTAAGCAGCACAAGAGCCTTGGACAAGTCACAGGGAGTCATTTTTATCTGTGAAATACAGGTGATCTATTTAGGTTTCTTCCAGTTCTAACATTTCAAAATGCCAAAATTGCCTGAAAGTGTTGTAAAACTTAATGAATAAATAAATGTTCTGTTGACAGAATATTTGCAAAGTGAAAGAAGCCACAGAAACGTATTGAGTCCCTGAAGTCTGTCCTTTAGTAAAAGAACTCCTACTCACCAACTGCTCATGTGAGTATACACATTTGCAGAAACATTTCTCGCAGTGGAAAGAAACCATTGAGAAGTTACTCATTCTAACCATTGACAAAAATCCTTTTCATCCTAAGAGGTTGATTGTAAAGGCTGAAAATCGAGGATTTAGGGGTGAATTGAGCATATTTATTATAGTGAAATAAGAAACTTATGTCACTTTTTTTTGGAAATAATTCGAAACTTAAATAAAAACTGAAATAGTACAAAGAACTCACATTTTCCCTTTACCCAAATTTACTAATTGCTAACATTTTACCACATTTGCTTTATCATTTCTTTCTCTACAGACATATTATTTCTAGTAATAACATTGTACTGAAGTAATTAAGTATTTTAAAAAGCTAAAAATGAAGAAAACTAAGTGGTAATATCCATGCAGTAAAAATCTGAACTCAATGTGAAGTAAAATTCACGATTTGAAATCTTTCTTCCTGTTTCTATTCATAGCTGATCCCAGTGATCCTGTTGGTCTGTGGGGATACTGATCATCCCTCACCTGAGATGACATGGGTCATTGGTTCAGAATTTGATAAGTGACAATGGGAAAGTATTTCGTATAATTCCTAATAAAACGTACATGTTTTATTTCACATATATTGAATGAACTTTGGAGGAATTTTAAATGGTGCTCCCTAGAGCAGCTTCTTTTTTCAGAACGAGTTATATAATGCATGTTAAGATGAAAATTCTAATTTTGTGTATAGACCTACTCTCAAAAACTCTCTAAAAGCCATAAAGGAGTTTACAAATTTATATTCCTTTGACAGGTATGGCTTAAGAGGCATTTTAGTTAGGAATTCAGAAATGTAATTCTCCACATACCAATATCTCTTTCATGTCATGTTTAAATCCTTACCAAAAAAAAAAATTTATTTCAGTTTGTCAATAGAATGCTCTAACCTCACATATAGAAAACTCCAGTGATTGTATGGATCTATGCTCCTACTTGTATACCTCATGGAAAAGTATTATTTATCACAATTAAAAGATTTTTAAAAAATGTTATCAGATTATCAAATGAGCACCTCAAATTCCCACATCGCATTCAGGGTGCTGATCCCAGTTCAGTGATGACAGAGAAACAGACTGTGCAGTGAGGGACGAGGGGAGGGGTACAGGGGAGGGCGACATGTCCCCAGCCAGGGGCTGCCCCACACGTATCTAAGCATTTGGTTAACTACTTCCATGGTCTCCCAGTATGTGAGAAGCTTAAGCAACATTTGTGTGTGATCTCGAACAGTAACCCAAGTCTTGGCCAAGTGGTTAGAAGGAAGGATTTGTTGCATCAACGGTTTCTTAAATGTATGGCTATTTTAATGCTTAAAGAAAATGCCTATGAAAATAAAAATAGCCTCTATCAGTTGAAAGCTAACGTAAGACAAAAGCTACCCCCAGAGCACACATATGGCTCAACAGGGAAGAAAGTTGGATATAAAATAAAAATTCACACTTTGCAAGCAAAACAATTTGAAGACATTTATAAGGGGTTTATTCTGAATCATCCACATATATTTTTTATTCCATGACTGATTCTTTTTACTTTATGAAGTAGAAAAGTTAAAAATATAGATATTACATACTTGAATGAATCTTTGTTATTTTTAACTGCCACAGCTTATGTGTTGGAGCCCACATTAAAAACTCTCATATGCTTTAATATTTAAGATATGAACAGCTGGGGATGAAAGTCATACACATCACTTTCCACAGGCGAAGCCAGAGCCATAATCACAGTTATTGTTTCCATTACATGCTGTAAATAGTTTCCTGCCCATAAAATGACTTCTGACTTTTAATTCTAAACTCATGGGTACATATAGACATAATATTTGTAACGGCTTATCCCTGTATACATAGAAATATTGATAGCTCACTTTAAAAGTGAACTTTACTTCAGTTAATAGCCACAAAGATGAGCTGCACTAATGAGTAAGAAAGTTTATCCTAGGTATAAATAGGCATATAAGGAATCAGAGTGCATCTTCAGGATTCTAGAACAATGCTTTGTATTATCATCAAGGCCCTAAAGAACAATGGCATTTGTTCCAATTCAAATCATGCCCATGGGTGACTTCAATGGTTGGTGTGCATTCCCCCTGATCTGAAACCTAAACTTGTAGGGAACAAGGTCCATTTTTTTTTAGTATGTTCTATATAGTAATTGTACCACAGTGCAAAATTAAAACACAGGGAAAAAACCACCACTACAGCACCAGCATGATTCAAATTTGAAGAAAATGTCAAGCTTTTTATCACATTTAATTACAGTTGAGCTCTCTTATACATGGAAGGAAACCAGAAAATGAAAAAAAGCACCCCCTTTCCCAAATCTTGGCTAGATAATTATTGTGGAGATTCAGTATTGTGGGATTTAGCTGAAAGATGCCTCTTTTATTGGAAATAGGACAACTTGTTTGCTGTCCTTTGAGCTGCTAACTAAACACTTCTTGAAAAATATGAAAGTAAATAATCAAAATTACTCTACATGAATGTAACGGGGAAGGCTGGAATAGGAATACTTTATTTGTGGAGTGAATAATATTCAGAGAAAAATTACATACTTTTTCAGTTGCAACTCATTTAGAAGAGTTTAAGTTTGTTATTTTAAAAGATTGCAACTATACTCCTCATTGACCTAGAGTATCATCTAATGTTCAAACAATGGTTTTCAGATACAAATTATCACTTTAAATTTTATTAAATTCAGTATATATAAAACGGTTGTTCTAGTGCTGGAAAAGTACGCAAGTTTCAAATATTATGAAATATCAAACACCAGAAAAATTTCAGGAACTATATACACAGTAGAAAACGATGCTACCACAGACCAGCTGTCTTAGATATTCTAAATATCTAGATAATAAGGAGAAAAAAAGGACACGAGTTCTGGATGTTCTCAGTTGGGTGTTGAGATTCTGAGGAATACAAGTTATATCCCTATAAAAACAGGCGATAAGGAGAAAGGAGGCAGAGCTGCTGGCAAGTTGAAAACGGATTTAAATCCCAAATTTAAAAACACGTTCAAAGTAATGATAAGCTAGAGGCAACCATTCCAAGAAACATGAAACTATCTACCCAGCAAACTGTGGATTAGGTCACTGTCATAAACTCACTACAAATGTTTTTCTGTCGTCTACGATCATTGTTTTAATGGAAAGCAACAGGAAAATGCCATTCAAAATACCTTCATGAAACCAGCTGTGCTGGAATGTCCCAGTGTAAACTATATGTAAACTGAGCTTCAGGTGAATAAGGAAACTCTTTCAGCAATCTGTATTTTTGTAGAACTGTCAATAAAGATGTTTGTTGGTTTTAGTGGGACCAGAAGTTGTTTCATTAGTGAAGGTGCTGCCTCAGCTTGTGTCTTGCCCAGATGGGCCAAACCATTTGTATGTCCGTGAAAGGAAGAACAGTATGTCTTACTGATAAGAAACAATGGCATTATTAAACAAAGGAGCTCTATGTGAGGTCAAACCTGTGATTATATTTGGCCAAAGAAAGTGTGATCATGACTTTAATCAATGATTTGGCTTGCTAGCTGTTTCACATTTATATAAATTAGTGTAAGTGTTCTCTGGTTTTCTGTTTGTGTAATACATACAGCCACAGGTAGCATTTATCAGTTACATTTCTTGCCTTTGCAGGGAAGTGACAGTTAAAAGAATACCAAAAAACAAATGTGCACCCCCATGTTAAAATCAAGAGAATCACTACTAATCCTGTATCTACCAGATCATACATTCATCCCTGATACTTGGGCCTTAATATTATAAAGCAAGGGTTCTTGTGTTGTTACCTTAGGAAGGCTCTTGAAAGGATTGGGAATGTTCTTAATTCTTCAAAGTGCTTTGTATAATCCTGGATCCTAGTTAAATTTTTAATCTTTTGGGGTGGGGACAATTTTGAGTTGTTTTGTCTTAAAAGCCTCTCAAGGATATTTTAAAAAGGGCCTTAGAGAACAGTTTCACTTGTAGCAAACCCAAAGACAAAAGAATTAGGAGTATTAGAATCGTAGATGAAATGCAAGACTATCACTCAAAGTGAATTGCAAACTGTAACATTCTGTAAAAAGCGAAAAGCATGTAATTATTGAGAGAAAGTTCGGTATATTGTTTTAAAGGCTAATTCCAATAACACTAGGTTCTCACCTCAACGCTCGGAAGAGAAAAATAACAGAGGTATACCAACAGAAGCTGTTAAATAACCAGATGGGAAATACAGGAAAATGTACCTGGTTCCATGAAGCAAGTAATGCTAATAAATCCCTATCGAAAAGTCCAAATCCCAAAAATTTACTTGTTTCAGTGTCCGGCTAGAATGGATTCTGTGAGCACTATGAGGTATTTAAGCAAGATGATCTTAATTTAATAAATATTTATTGAGCACTTGCTGTATGCCAGGCTCTGAAGATAAAATAAAAAATTAAGGTCAATCTTTGACCTCAGGGTAATTATATCCTAGTGAGAAAGGCAAAAATGTAAACCAGATTGCACTGTCAAATATATTCATGGGAGCACAGAGGAGAGAGATGAACAAGTATTGTTGATTTTATGGATTTCAGTAATGAGAAATGAAATACAACATTTTTGGTTTGAGAAAGTAGATGGAGAGGTCATTCACTGAGAAAGAATACAGTGAGAGAGAGAGAGATGATATGTTCAATTCTTGATAAAGTTCTGGAAGCTGTCCTAAGTGGAGGCCAGGAGTTCAGACAGATGGGTGGGTTGAAGATGGGGACTTGAACATCACTTGCTTGGCGAGGATGGCTGAAATAACAGAAAGAGATCATCTCTCCTGGTGAGTATGAAAAGATGGTCAAAGATAAAACTCTTTTGGGGAGCTAGTATTTAGGCCAGTAATTCTCGACACTGGCTACACACTGGATTAAACTGGGAAGCTTAAAAAATATTAGTGCCTGGGTCTCATCTCAAGAGATCTGATTTAATTGGTCTGGGGCAGGGTCTGGGCACTGGAATTTTACAAAGATCCCCAAGAGATTCTAAAATGCATTCAGGGTTGAGAACCTGTTGGTTTAGGGGGTGGCGCAGGAAGAGTAAAGGAAGAAACCATCAAAGAGGAAGCTAAACAGAAAGATGGGTATAGGGAGGCAAAAGGAGGGGTTTTCCCAAAACGGAAATGTGTTAACAGGGTTGAAAATTACAGAAAGGCTAATAGTGTGGTGACTAAAACGGTTCTGATACTAATGACAGATGAGATGAGGAAGCGTAGCTCCAGCGGAGTGGGGAGGTCAGAGCCAGATGCCGTGGACTCATTGTACCTGGTGGGGAAGATATCAGTGCAATGCAATGAATATTGGGAATATGCTTTCAAGGAGCTTGGCCATGAAGGGAGAGAGAGGACCACGGCTACAGAGACAAGCCAGATGGAGAAGGGCTTTTATTTGGAAAGACTTTAAAGAGATTTTATCATATCATAATAGTAGGCTAAGGGATGGCACTAATGAAGAGGCCTGGAAAAGGGGACAAAAATGTGTGGAGGGAGAGAGAGAGACATAAATATTCAAAAGAACAAAATCCTGTGGTAGATACAAGCTGGGAAAACACAGATAAAATCTTAAATTTATGTCCTTTTTTTTTTTTTGGCCTAAGACACATAAAGATCTAAGCATTTTCTTTTGTGACCACTGTTTACAAAATGCAATTTCAAAGTTAATTCTCAATTAGCCTAAATATTTTAAATCAAAAAAAGTTCACATACCTCTAATTTATCTCAAATTTAAATAAAAACTCCAGTTGTAATCAGTAAACACAAAACAATTTACTGTTATTTAAAGGAGACAAATGACAGACATATTGACTATGACTATTTCTTTTAGACTTGATAAAGTATTTTAAATAGTCTTAATACTACAGGTTTGCCAAATGCAATTCAAGTAAGTCCCTGATTTTTCTCTGAGGAAGAATATTTTTGAAGCTGAATCATAAATTACACATTGTACCCTGACAAAATTACCATTTCATGGCATTTGCATCAAACCCATTATCTTGTGTTGTTGCTTAGTTACTGGAATTCTGAAGTTTAACGCATTTTAGATGGATATTTAAATTTCAAATAGAATTTCAGCAATGCAGTCTACAGAAAGAGAAACAGTTGGATGCATCTGCTTACTTAAATTTCCAAAGGCAACTTCTTTCTTTGCAAGGGCTCGGGCTTGCTAAGTTTTGGAGAAGGGTACAATCAACATCACATATAAACACACACTTAATTCATATTAGTTTTTTGGTCCGTTTTTGTTTTTACTATGGGAGTAGAACAAAAAAAAAAAATCCCTTTTTGTCTTTGTTAAATGTTTAAGGCTTTAAACCTATGATTTAGGTCCTGTTTCATTAGTATAATTCTGTATATAACATACACATGCATGCATCTTTATAGTATATAGACTTACCTGTTCCCATGCAAACACATGTTGATTGAAATAATACTGAATTTGTTCATTTGCAATGTTAATACACAGCTGCTCAAAGGAATTTTTTTTGAAATTTTCAAAGCCAAATATATCCAGAATGCCAATGCTCAGTTCATCACCATTCCCACTGGAAAATCAGAGAGGCATTATTTTGGAGTCCTGTTTCCTTCCTTCCTTTTTAATATGGAACACTTCACGAATTTGCGTGTCATCCTTGTGCAGGGGCTATGCTAATCTTCTCTGTATTGTTCCAATTTCAGTATATGCGCTGCTGAAGTGAGTACCCTAATTATTTTCTTAAGAGGTAATGTAAAGCAAGGCATCTCAGAAAACATGTTTTGATTTAGCTAAGAAACTACTAAGCATACCCACTTAAGAGTGAAAGTTTTAATTTAAAAAGTTTCCCTTTGTAGAACATAAACAAATTATGGAGCATCGATTTTAATATGTAGATGGCCAATATTTTTTTTGCACTACAGAAACCATTCCTATACTATCTTATATACTTGAACAAAAGAAACTTCTTTCCTATGGATTTATGAGACGATCACAGCTCTGAGTGATTGATTATTCATAAGGAAAACCTGACTAAGCACTCAGAATGCAGTAAAAATATGTTCAATAAAAATCATATCAGAAAAGCATAAAGTCTGTCAAAGAGTATATTTAGTCTTTAATTTTAGGACAACAATCATAACATCTTGCTAAAAATATTTTAATTATTTTTAAGAATCCTTATTTATTATTGGGTCATTGACTCATAATTTTTTAATATAGAATAAATAGTAACCTGAAGAAAGTTACAAATATATGTAGATTGAGTTTATAATTAAATACTTTAAAATACAATTAAATATTATTTTATAATTACATACTCCAAATGCATTCCTTCCTGCTCCTCCAGAATGGTTACTGCAGTTCACTGAAGGTTAGATACTTGGCCCAAAAGTTTGTCCTTCCCCCAAGGAATGCATACATTGCCAAGTTCTTTTCATGTGAATTTAAAAAGGAAAGTACAAACATTTCTCTTGGTGTTTACTATTTACATAACTACTGTACTCTTAGTGTTGCGTGAGGCAGTGATTTGTGAATGACAGCCAGCAACTGCATGCTGGGAACTGAAGAAGGATGCTCTCCATAGGAGGAATTGACTGAATTTAGAACACAGAGATACAGAACACTTTGAATATGTGACGGGACTGATAAAAGGAAAGCTATCCTATTGAAAGTTCCTCTTTTGAGTAGCAAGTTTAATTTTATGTGGTTATACGAGGCAAAGTGTTTAAGTTAACATTTATGCTGTTTCAATCAATATGATTATTCTTTTAGCATCTATTTATCCCAAGGGTCTCATGGAGATAAATATTCAACTTGTATAATAATATGTTTAGAGGAGAACCTAAGAGATGATCTAGCTCAGGGATTTTCAAACTAGGATCTGTTAACGGCCTTTGATGGTCTGACATCACAATCATGTGCAATATTTTGGTGGATATGTGTCAATACATATATTTTTTTAAATTTTGCAGTGAAGGACATAATTTTCAAGAGGTTCTTAAAAGGCTCCAAGATACCTACCAACAATTAAGACCACTGACTTGTCATTCCATGCCCTCATTTAATAGCTAATGAGGAAGAGACATAAGAGAAATGTGGGAACTTGCCCAGGATCATGCAGCCAGTTGGTGGCAAAGCCTGACACAGAAGCTGGGCTCTCCACAATCTTAGTGTAAATCTGGAACAGTTTGAACTAAATGATTACAATGGCCTCTTTTTAATTTTTTAAACTTTCTGTCAAAAAATTTAGAAGTCTAAGATTTGGATAGTTTTCACTAGTGTATGGGAAGGAAAGTCATCATGTGGCAGGTTGGCTATAGAGGCATTTTCAAAAGATCACCTATTTAGAAGTCATACTCTTCTAGGTATCATTTGGTGCCAAACATGCAGATGATAACTAATAAAATGAGGCAAATTTCTGAATAGCAAGCTTACATTCTGTGGAATATACAGAAATTAAAAATTTTTTGAATTTTTTCATTTTCATCTGAAAGCTTGGCATCATATAGATAGATGGCCACACATGAACATACAAACTATTTCACCATTAAATTTTAATATGCAAATTAGATTGTGATTGCCAGATCCAGTCAGATGGCATAGTTGTTATGAGGTAAAGAAGCACTTTCGAGTGAATAATTTTGACTGAATAATAATATGGTGTGGTGTGTATTTTGGTGGAAAAATAACAATGACTTGCGTGCCTGAAATGTGTATAAAATGGTCTTTTATGTTTAGTAAGCAAGTATGAATGAGGTGATCTAAAGTTAGATGTCCATCTTTTTTTTAATATACAAATATCTAAAGATTGCATAACTATGGCATAGCAAAACTTCATATGTAAATGTAAGGACTTAAATCTATGTGCAATCCTTGGCATCTTATTTCTAAGATGAGGTACCAGGCAGGCATAGAGTTATGTTCAGATAACACCATTCTTCACATCTTGAATCTTCCATTTACTAGTTATTTGGAGCATTTATGAACCAAATTTCAGTGGAGGCCAGAATACCCACCTTTACGGTATTATAGTAAGAGCTAAAGTATAAGGAAAAGCTTTCCTTTGCCTTCAAGATTTAATTTAAACTCTCAAAACAAAAAATAAAACTGCCAAATTGATATTTTATACAAGTATAAAATGGTATATACATCACAGTACACCTTCTAATTAAACGACATAGATTGATAGTAAGAAGTCACCTTAAAAATTCACTTTCTATTATGTCTATTTATGTTGCTATAGTTTTTATGTTCCAGCAATTAAAAAAACTTATAGCTACACCACTTATAGAAGTGGTACTATTAGGAAATAAAGTAGATCTACTAAAATATAACTTTGATAAATTAAATGATACCAATTAGAAACATCCTCAAAATGATTCAAAGGGGGGGGAGGTTGATAAGAGTAAAGGGGGTCAAAATATGGTGACAGAAGGAAATTTAACTTTGGGTGGTGAACATGTAACTCAATATACATATGACGTATTATTGAATTGTACACTTAAAACCTATATAATTTTATTAACTGGTCACCCCAATAAATTTAACTTAAAAAAAATAAAATAGATTGACATCATCTGACATTTGGGAAAAAAGTGTTTCTATAAAAATTTTTACCTTGGTGATGTGTCATGCTTCAACAAGCTGTTAATGCGATTGACTATCCAGCTAAAGAGACGGCCATATAAAGTTTTAGCCATAGCATCTCTGACATCAGTAGCTTTTTCTACAGTATTGGGTTGTATAATGGTTTCTCCTCTAGTGACCACACAGTGGGATGTGAGAGCTTCTTGTAGCTCATCTGCCTGAATGCAAAGCAAAGAAGCAGCTAAAAAAGAAACAGATCTGTTGTTAGAAGATATTATGGCAGTGAAGTAACTTCCCAGAGAATAAAAATGTCTTAACTGACCTTCTTCAAACACCATGAAATCAATATGTGAATATCTTATAAAAATAAGTCATTGTTCAATAATCTTGATCATTTGTCACTATTTATCTCTACTGGTCAAATGTGGGCTGCTATAACATATAGTATGGCCCAAAGCAAAGTGGCTGACCGTGAAACGTCTATACACGTGAGTGGTTGTTATGGGATGCCAACATGATTTCACTGAATTATGTTAAGTAGTTTAAGACATAGTGAATAGACAGCATAATTTGGATACCATTACTATATACACATTTTCAAAATGTAAAAGTTAATTGGAAGGTAACGTGGACTTTAGGGATATACCCAAATGAATGTATTTTATGTACCTTCTGCCATGTAAAAGAACTCAAAAAGACATTCATATTTAACCCAAAGAACATAAACCTATCCTGACATTCATATACCTTTTACCATACTCTCTTCGAGTTACATATTTTTTTGCTAAATTTTGTTAGAACTTGATGCCCAAACAAACTTTATTTAGTCTTTAATGATAATTATTCATCATGGGGAATTTAAAATTAATAATACTTAATCTCAGTGAACAACATTCATTTTTAAATATAATAAACATTAATAACTCAAACTATTACATGACAGATAGACTAAGTTTTCAAATCGATTGTTCTTTTAAAATATTTTGAACATGTTGAATTTACTTTTAGCATTTGGAACAAAGCAGTTACAGGTTTTGTGGCTAAGACTGTTGGGCCTTATGTAAACAAAATATTTTGTTCATATTGTAGCAGTAACACAGGCTCATAGCAAAAATCTCACCTTTGAAGTCAACATTTCTTTCTTTCTAGCTGTTGTATTGCCATTATTTTGCACATATGTATTTATCTTAATATAATATATTAAGCATTTCCGATTCTGTTGAATATTATTTATAAATATAATTTTAAATTGCTGCATAACATTTTGATATATCAATAATTCTTAAATTGTTGGCTGTTCAGATTGTTTCCATATGTTCATGATTGTAAAGAATGCTGGGATAAATATTTTGGGCATGGATCTGCATTCTCATTTGTATTATTTTTTTAGCATAGATTTCCTAAATTCAGCATTTGGTTCAAAGTATATAAACATATTTAAGCCTTTGATAGTTAGCTGCTCTTCAAAAATTCTGAACCAATTACACTGCTACAATTGAAAGATCGATAATTTCAATGCAATTTAATGGATGCCAGGGATTATTATTTTTTAAAATGGCCAATTTAATAGGAAAAATGCCTCTTTCTTTCAATTTGTTTTTAATTGATTTCTAGGGAAGCTAAAGTTAAATACATTGTTTTTTTTTCATATTTTTTACTAGTGATTTGTGGTTCTTATTTTATAAACTGCCTTGTTTCATTGATGTGTTCATCTTTTCCTAATCAATTTATAAGAGTTCTTTATAGCTTAAAGAAAATAATGCTTTGATAAATAATGCTTTGCAAATATTGCTCATTTTTCATTTGCATCGGAATTGTTTTTCTTTTTTTTAGTATAAAAGAGTTTTAATTTTTATTAGTCAAATATTCATTTTAAAAATCATTTCCAATTTTGGTTTTCTGCACATAAAGTCTTTCAAGTCTTTTCTCACCTCAGAATTATATAAACACATCTCGCCTTATACTTTTATGACTTCTTTTGCATTTAAAGTGATTGTGGTTGGCATTCATTTTGGTATATGGTGTATAAGTATTCAAATGCCCCGCCCCCAGATGGTTAGCCAGTTGGCAGTCCCTACAACGTTGATTACCTAGTGATGTGCAATGACATTTCTGGTAATTCTACTTGATCTGGTTTTGAAGAGAGTCTCCCGCTGACTGGTGTGTCTATTTCTATCCCTCATCGTCCATTCATTTCACATATATTTATGGTCAACTACATGCCAGGCATTTTACCTGCGGATATATTGCTAAGTATGATACTTTGCAAAACAACATTTTCCCTTGATGGTCTTCTTTCAGAAGAAATGGAAAGCTAATCAAGAAATTTAAGTGGAAGATAGTGGGATGAGGAGAGGAAGGAGGAGGAGGAGAGGGGAAGCAGGGAGGGAGTGGCGGGACCAGGGGAGAAGAAGGAGAGGAGCAGAGAGAGGGAGAGGAAGAATGAGAGAACCCGTTAATGCACTCGTTAAGTGTTTTCTGATTGAGCTGTGGAAAATGGCCTGGAAAAGTTCAAGAATTGACATGGAATGACTAATTGGAAGGTCACTGAGAGATGATATTGTCTTGGATGAAATGGTGATGCAGATAAAGGGAAGTGGTCAGATTTGAAAGATATTTATGGGGTAGAATGAACAGAACTGGAGCCTGATTGAAACAATGTACTTGTAAAACCACCTAGAAAACGGCCTTGGTTTGGAGATAATTCCTTATAATTTTAATTACCAATGACTTTAATGTAAATTAGTACAATTTCTATTTTCCATGAGTGGTTATTCCAGAAAATGCTTTAATTAATTTTAAATATATTCATATTAATATTAGCTTTTCGTGGTCTATGTGACCATCTGCTTTACAGAAATAAGTTCTCAATCATCACAAGTATTATTTTTTAGTTTGGTTATTTCTAAGTATATTCATACCTACAACATGACTTTATTGCAATTCATTCTGTTGGTTGTTGATAATTGTAATTATGATCAGATGCTGAGATTTGAATCTTATCTTTGGAGTCTTCTGGTTATTCTTTCCACTTCTGATAATCTAATATCTTATGTGCCAATTAAGTTTTTTTTTTAATATATGAAAAATCAGGACAGGTTTCCAGGCACATGCCGATCATCACATGCTGACCTCAGACATTCATTCTGCAGCATTGCCAAGCTGGTTCCAGAGGCAGTGGGGTGGAAATAACCGGGACCTGGGACAGGTCCAGCCCAGGATGGGCTGGCATTTGGCCTGATGAAAACTACCCTAAAACATCTCATTCTGTTCCCGAGCAAGTATAAATTAGAAAAAATATACAAATAAAAATGTATATCATGCAATTATCTTTATGCAGTACAGACAGTGTGTTATTAGACTCTCAGAGTTCAGCTGTGAATGGAAGAAAACGGAACTCACAGTTCTCTAGCGCAGCACGATTGGGAATGTGGCTCTTGTCGGTCTGGAATTCAGTGGCCACGGAAGAAAACTCAATGTTTCCTACATTCAAGATGGCAGCAAGAATACTGTATATACTTCCGAGTTGCTGAAAGACAGCACAGAAATGTTAGCATCATTCTTCCATTGAGTAGAGCAGTGACTGTGGCCAGGAACAACCTGGGGGAGAATCCTTAGGCTCCAGAATAAGATGGTCATTCTGCAGGCTATGACGTCAGACTAAGGACTCAAGTAGGCAAGGTTCCAGAGAAGCAGGGGCTTACGATTTTATCTTTAGAGGTGAGCACGGCACCTGTTACCCAGGGAGTGCTAAAAATATTTTATGAATGCAAATATGAATACAAAGTAGAAATGAGGAGCTCCCCTCGGGGCAGCAGAAATATCTAACTCATTAGGCCACAGAGAAATCTCTCCATGTGAAACTTAACTTCAGAACTTAACGTGGTTGTTTCCATAGGTGTATCTTTCTTGAGGTCATCTTAAAAGAAAGGCTGTGCGTGTGGAGAAAGGATAGCTAAGGAAGAAAACTCAAAAAATCCCAGCACTAAAATCAAAAGACACGTGTGATTTAAGACAAGGCATGAGAACTTTGGACTAAAGCCTAGAGTTTACAGTAACTGCTTTTTTTTTTTTTTTAATCACAAAATTCTAAATGGTGCAGTGAGGAACAGGAAAATCTTGTATTGTCTTCTTATTTTGCTGCATTTATTTTAGCCCGGCACCTACACTTAACAAGAAAAATGATTATTTCACTCACTCCAACATTCTGAGTCAAGATAAATGCTGGAGATGAAAAATATCTTCAGGGATATTTATTCATTCATATATAACATGTCTGTTAAATAAATATATAAATATATTTGTTGAATTAATCCTCACCAGCATTGGGTCTCAGTGTTTTGAATCTTGCCCATTTAATAGGTGTGTAGTGGTACCTCACTGTTGTTATAGTGTCTTATGTAAAAAACAACATTTCTGCTTCTGAACCTTAAGATCCTGAAGATAAAGATTTGTGGCTGGTCCACAGGCCCTGTTTAATATCTAGCCCATTGCTTTCTCACGTTAGGCGATGACTCAAGGTCTGTGTAATGAATGAATAAGTATGCTTTTTATGGTAGATTATGAATATCATGGTGTCCAGGGAAAGTAGAATGAACATGTCATATTGTGGCTCGTTATAAAATATAGAATGTATCTGATTTACAAAACATAATATTCAAAATGTTTTTTTCATAGGTGACTTTGGGACATGAAGTATAATGCTATAACGCAAACATCTTCCTCCTTGATGGCTTTGTCAGCCTCAATGTGTAACTTGCTCAGAAGGTAAAATGCAACATTTCCTTAGTTGAGCCCGCCATAACTCACGATCTAACCAAAACAGTGCACTTTTGTAATACAAAGATAGGAAATAATACTATTGAATTATATTTTTTAAATGATAAACTAAATAGGCTCTATCCTTAAACAAATAGATATGTAATTTAAGACAAATAATAATACCTGAACATATTATAATATCAGACTGAAAATGACCCTGAAAATAAGAGTATGTCCCCATGGGCTTGAATTCTGACACTTGAGGAAAAGCAGTTTTTTAAGGAGAAAATGAAATAGATAGAGAGTTTTATATAGATTCTAAGGGAGATTCTGTGAACGTTCAAGTGCAATAGTAATTGGTGGCTCTGATCCTATTTCATGTTTAATTTAATTAAAAAATATTTTTTTCTTGATATGACTGTTACCAATATAATGAGTTTAAAACTATAGCCTTTGATTCTGGAGTTATAAAAAGAATGCAGAATTCAATCATAAGGTATGAGGATTGGTTGAATCCAAGGAAATAGTGAACGTATGGCTTATGGTTTCCCAATGATAACAGCGGAGAGAGCCCAGGTCTGAGAATATATTCAGATCTGTGGTTTGAATTAATCATACTGGGACAGCGTTTCTCAGTCGGGGACAACTTTGCCCTGAGGGGACATTTGGCAATGGCTGGAGAAATATTTGGTCATCACAAATGGGGTTGGGGTGTTACTGTCATCTAGTGGGTTGTGGCCAGAAATGTGGCTAAAGCTCCCACAATGCATAGGACAGCCCCCCACAACAAAGAATTATCCAGCTTCAGATGTACATAGTGCCAAGACTGAGAGACCCTGTCCTAGAGACGTGCAGGACCTAGGTCGCAGTCTTAAATTGTCTCTCTCGAAGATGGCTCTGTACTTTCAGTCTTAGCTCACAATCCTAGGAAAACATAAAAATAGAGGTACTGAAGTAAATCGAATCTACAGTATGGATCGTGGGTTGAATGTGTGCCACCCGAAATTCATGTGATAGTCCTCACTCCTTAGAATGTGACCTTATTTGGACACAGGATCATTGTTAATGTAATTAGTTAAGGTGAGGTCAAACTGGAGTAGGATAGGCCCCTAAATCCAGTAATGAATGATGTCCTTCTAAAAGAACATGTGAAGACACACACACACACACACGCATGCACGCACGCACGCATGCACACACACACATGTCAAGAAGAAGATGAAAATCAGGGTGATACATGCGCAATCCAAGGAACACCAGTAATGGCCAGGGAACCACCAGAAAACAGGAGAGAAGTGAGAAACAGATTCTCCCCACAGCTTTCAGAAGGATACAATCTTGCCTCTGACTTCTAGCCTCTGGGACCATGTGGGAATAAATTTCTGTTGTTTAAGCCACCCAATTTGTGGTACTTTGTTACGGCAGTTCTAGCAAACTAGTACAATATCAATTTTTTGTTGTTGTTAAATTTATGAATAAGACGTGTACTCTTGTGACAATCAACATGTTTATTCTTAAATGTTTAAAACCTTGAAGGTAATGTTAGACACAAAGCAAAAAATCTGATGATTACTCTTGTGACTTGAATCTAAATGCTTATCTGATAACACATATGATTCTTATTTGAAAAGCATAACATAATTTGAGTGCAAATCATATTCAAAGGTATAAGATAACTTGATTTATATTAATAATTTTAAATTATTAGATTTTCATGGCTAATAAGTCTAAGTGCTTAAGAAGATTTAGTTATATGATTAGAAAGTTTAGAAAGTGCTTACCAGTCCTTATAAGCCTGCATGTCAGTCAGTTGGAATATTTGAAACAGAGATGTACTAAATTTTTATATAGTTTCAAGTGTTTGAAGACATTTGTTTTTTCATTAAAAAATTTTTTTTTTTTTAGGTGAGGCAACTCTTGGTTGACCTCACAGATTGCAAGGACCTGGTCAGTTTACAATCCTTTATTTTTTATTTTTTACACTTACAGCACCTCATCTTCCTAGGTGGTCTCCTGTCCAAGTACTAACCAGGCCCAACCCTGCTTAGCTTCCAAGATTAGATGGGATTGGGCTTGTTTAGGGTGGCATGGCCATAGACTTGAAAGAATTTAATTCTGTCTGTTTAGGGCATTTTAAAACTATGTTTATGAGTTAAGTAAAGAAAGTTGACCGAAAGTTATTTCTATTCTTACACAAAGATTGATAGAGAAAGAAATTGAAAAAAAAAAAAAAAGGTGTAAAGAGAATGAGAAGCCAAGACACAGTCTAAGAGAAAATATTTGCAAAAGACACATCTGATCAAGAACTATTATCCAATATATATACACACACATATATATATACACATATATACAATATATGTACATATATATACACGTGTGTGTGTATACATATATATATATTTAATGAACTTTTAAAATTCAACAATTAAATGATTAAAAAGTGGGTCGAAGATCTTAACAGACACCTCACCAAAGAAGATATATAGATGGCAAAGAAGATTATGAATAGATGCTCCACAACATATGTCATCAGAGAGATGCAAATTTAAACCATAATGAGATACCACTACACACCTATTAGAATGGCCAAAATACCAAACACTGACAACACCAAATGCTGGCGAGGATGTGGAGCAACAAGCATTCTCATTTCCTGCTGGTGGAAATGTAACATAACACTGAGGTTACAGCCACACTGAAGACAGTTTGAGGATTTCTTACAAAACTAAACATTCTCTTATCATATGACGTAGCAATTGAGGTCCTTGGTATTTCCCCAAAGGAGATGAAAATTTATGTCCATACAAACACCTGTGCATAGATGTTTGTAGCAGCTTTATTCATAATTGCCAAAATTTGAAGCAACCAAGATGTCCTTTAGTAGGTGACTGGATAAACAAGCTGTGGTACATCTAGACGATGGAATATTATTTAGCACTAAAAAGATATATCAAGCTATGGAGTGACATGGAGGAAGCTTAAATACACATCACTAAGTGAAAGAAGCCAATCTGAAAAGGCTGCTTACTATGTGATCCCAATTACATAACGTTGTGGAAAAGGCGAAACTATGGAGACAGTAAAAAGATGAGTGGTTGGCAGGAGTTAGGCGGGAGGGAGGGATGAACAGGTGGCGCGTAGACGAATTTTAGGGCAGGGAAACCTCCCCGTGTGCGCTACTCCATGTGACGTTGTGACAGTGGATACATGCCATTAAACATCCGTCCGAAGCCAAACTAAGGGCAATACTGAGAGTGAGCCGTAAGGTAAATATGAACTTGGAGCGACAGTGATGTGTGGACGTAGGCTCATCGGGTATAACGAATGTACCCCTCTAGGGGCAGCAGTGTTGACAGTGGGGAAGGCTGTGTGTGTGACAGGGCGTGTATGGGAGCTGTTCCTTTCCAATCAATTTCGCCGTGAACTTAAAACTGCTCTTAAGAAGAAAAATTACAGGAAAAAAGATGTATAAGCAGAACTTAAAAGCTTAAGGAAAACACTGAGTACTTAGTTTGAAAATCATTAATATATTGAATTAATTATCAAAAATATGCCTCCTTTGAACATTAAAAACTAACAGGGGAACTGCCCATCGGGGTCATGTCTAGACTCATGAACCCGATCAACACACATGCTCAGCCTCTGGTACTGGGCTCCTCCTAACTCGTCTCTACCTCTGGTCTTGCCCCTCTCCAGACCCTCTTCCACACAGCTGTCACAGTGATTCTTCCAGCAAGCAAATCAGATCATCTTATGTCCCCAGCTAACATCCTTCAATGGCCCCTATTTCCTTGAAGATAAAGTTCCAGCTCCTTAGCAAGGCGTGAAGAGAAGGTGCTGCATCCTCTGGTGTACCCGCACCTTCATTTCCAGCTACTTTTCTCTCGCAGAGTTTTTCACTAGCCAAACTCCTTTAGGTGCCCCAAATTCCATATTATTTTCATACTTCAGTTCTAGTTCACACTGTTCTCCCTGCCCATTCTTTACGTACAATCTCTTCTTAGAAACTTTCAGTGATCAACCACCAGGACTTGATGTTTCTGTAACAGTCTCTGTTTCTCATCGTGAAATCGACTACATTTTATTGAAATTATGCTTAGTGTATGTCTCTGCCATCAGATTATAAACTTGTTGAAGACAGAGGCTGTGACAAATTCATATCTCTGATTCTTGGCACAGAGCCTGGTATACAGCTGGCACTCAATGAATGCTTATCAAACTGTTTCTATTGAGTTAGTCAAGTCACTGTAAAATTTCTCTCATTTTCAAGACAATCTTTTTATTTGTATTGAAATCTTGACTTTCTGCCTCACATTTTCTGCTTTTCTCAGAACTTTTTAGAAAATTCTAATTGTCCCCTTTTTTGGTCTCAGGCTTTGTATCCTGAGATAATAGTCAGATTTTATCAGAATAAGACTGTACTAAGCCCATTTGCTTTCTTCCAAAAGTCAATTATTAACTCCTTTAAGTGGTAGAAACTTGTCATTGACATTCTAGAATAGTAACTGATTTTATGCATTTTGAATCAAGCCAACGTACCAAATTATTATTTTTAAATTATCAAATGACTATAGTGGACTCCTATGCATTTCCCACCCTGAACAAAAACAATTTTTTAAAAATAAAATATTTCACAGAAATTCAACACTTTGTGTGATGCTTTGAAATACTTAAAAAGTTCTTTTGAAAATATTATTTGATCATAACTAAAGTTATAACTGATAATACAAAGAAACTGTACTGGATGGTGATTTTAGACTCTTATAAGAAATGTAAGTAAAATTAAAGCAAAAAACAAATCATTCTCATCTTAGACATAGGATATATGACTCTGCAGATAAACAAAAATTCCTCTCATGACATGGTAAAAAAATGCCTCTAAATGAGGTGAATCATAAAGCTGTAGCAGGAAATCATATGCTTTGAAAAGTTTGGAGTTTTTCATTTCCATTCTGTTTTATTTTTAGAGACTATCTGATTTTGATTTGCCTGTTAACTTGCCTGGATTGTATTAAATCACAAATGTACAAGTGAATAGTAAACTCTAGAAATATTTAAGAGGACACATACACAGTGAGTACTGTCAACACCAATCAGAAAAATCAGAGAATCTGTATTGGAGAGGGATCAAAAAGTGGGCTGCAGAAAATTGACGGGAGGAAGCTATGCTCGTAGGATGCGAGAATCATGCTAATTCACTTGAGATTGAAAGTTGCCTCTTTCCAACATGGAATCGAAGTAGCTAGTGAGAAAAGAACATATCTAAGAAAGCTAGTGGGAGAACATGAAAAATTCAGGTGTGGGATAAACAGGGAGTAAATACCCACTTGGTTTACTTGTAGTGACTCCAAACTAGGTCCATCTGCCCTGTTAATTTTGAGCCTCTGCTTTTAGAAAGGAGACCACCGTATCCTAGGAGAGTCAGAACCAGATTAAAAGTCTTCATGAAATATTTAGAAGTAATTGTGCTTCAGCTCCAGAGACAGAGGCTATATTTTCCTTTTTTTGTAAGGCATATGTTTGGGTGTTTAATAAAAAGAATATGTTATGTTTGGAGTATACTGTTTTAAATAAATGAGTCTTATTTGTCATTGGATGCTAGCTGCAAGACTGGTTTCATTTTACGTTACTAAACATTAGTTCACCAAGCAAGAGAAAGGAGTTGAGCCAAATAAAAGTGAAACATTACCTCTATTGAGTGGGGCTTAGAGGTAAATGAACCAATTAACAGTGATTCCCTGCTTCTAAGACAGCAACCTAAGAGAGGGGGGACAGGCAGAGAATTGGTAAGATCAGCTCTTTGATGACAAAAAGCAGGGAAAAGAAGTACAGAGAGGCCTGGCCCCTGGTCAGAACAGGATGCTTGCTTGGTGTACAGCATGTTTCGGTGTGAAGGACACATCGAGATCCATTACCCTCTCCTGTTTTCCCCTTGCCATGCAGCCAGCAAAGCCAGACCACAGTCCAAAGAAGCATCTGCCTCTAGAAACATTTATCTTACGACCGAGAATTGGAAAAAAGGGCGGATGCTCCTTTTTTCTTTATTCACTTCTCTCCTAAATAAACTGGATACCCTCTAGTCTCCAACGGTGCAAGCTGTGGGTGAGGACAGGGCTAGGGAGAAGCTTGAAGGGAGAGAGATGCGGCAGAAAGCAAGGAGCCAGATTTTAATTTTAATTTTGGCAGGGGGAAGTGAAGAAGATGCACCCAGAAGGGGCCATGCCCAGGAAAGGATTGGGATCGGGACAGAGTTAGGGTTAAATTAATTAGTATCATGTCATCCAGCCAGAACAGCAAATATTCTATTTTCACTCTTGATACAGCCGACCTAGGATTAATGTGCTGAAATATTCAAGGGATGATAAGATCTTGGTCCTCTGAGCCAGAATGAGAGCAAAAGGCCTGAGTGGTTACCTATGATGATACTTGGAACATCAGAATTAGAGCATAAGGATGAGATTATGTCTGGATCAGGGTGGCATGTGGAATCTCGTGGAGTTTCTCCTATAGTGTGTCTGAAATTTCTGGGTAGTGGTCATACGCCACCTGGAATATGGCTGGAATTCATGCCTTTTGGGTCAGTGATGCCCCTTCCCAGAGTTGAACCAATTACAAACATATTTATTTCACTAGCAATGAAAAATATTGATTTTATTAGGAAATGGATTAGGGTCACCTCTGACTCCAGATGTTACAGTTCAGGCCTCCTTCCCAACAAGTAGTAAGGTAAGGTTAACAGCACAGTGTTCACCATGATACGGTGTCCATTACTAAGACCTCATGGCATATGCAAGGTGTATGCCACTCTGCTCTTTACATGAGCTATCCACAGTAAGTTCTACAAGTTTACTAATCTCTCGATTGTCCAACTCCTATTCAGTCCTCACCATTTATCTCCCAACTCTTCAGCAAAGGCTGCTACTTATTGGTCAAGGAAGTTCTCCTGTCCTCATACATCAGTCCAGTCACCCTGACAACCTTTGCTGCCTTTTTTTTCCTTTTGTGAAGGCAAAATAGGGGAATGAGATTCACATACTGGTCACTGTAAGAAGCAGGAATCTCTCTTGCTAGGAAAAAGTTCTTCATAGTTATATATTACAGCTAAGAGCAGAGTCTGTAAGTTTCCTCCTAAACCTTCAGAAAGCATATCAAACAATGGATTCTTTGTTCCATGTGACAGCCTAAAAGCTATCTAATGCATCAACAGAGAGAAGGGCACTAATTATCTCCTTTCTGCCTAGAGACCATTGCGTTTCCTGATTGGAACTGCATTATAGTAGTTACAGTGTGGACCTGAAGTTGTAAGCCCAAGGACCAAGTCCGTGAATCTATGGAAAGAATGCATCATTAAACAATGAAGATGGTCAAGTTGGAGCTTCTATTTCTAAACCAAACAGTTATTCACTTCAGCCCAAGACTTTCTGTGAGTAGAGTATTTGACTAAGGATACATTCAAACTTGGCCTGCTTGGAGTCTATAGTTTGCCATTGCTTCCCTCTCATCCATGGAATTCACAGTGTTCTGGCAAAAACTGAGACCTCTGTGGGAAGTCATGGTCCCCAAAATTGTTTCTCCTCTTTGGCTGGTCCTGGATACAACCTGCCAAATCTCCCATGGCTCCTCAACCTCTCACCTGCCTCTCTCCACAACCAATTAATCCATTTAGAAACAGAGTAGCAATGTATATTCCTAACTCAAGGAGGAATTCTAAATTCTAGGGCTGTACAGCATCCAGGTAGGGAGTCTCCCTATCACATCTGAACACCTTTTGTTTACAGAGAAAGGCCACACTAGAAAGATTAACTCTAATAGATGAAATGTTTCCTGATGGATAAAGATTACCCTGATTTACCTAAATATTCCCCTATAGGTAGACTCTAATTTCAATTCAAAAGAAAAATCATTTAATTGTCTTCCTTTTCCAACCTCACCCAGTTGCTAGAGACCATACTTCGTTCCTCAGGGTCAAGGTCTTGAAAGTGTCCTCCACACGGGCCTGCAGCAAGATCACCCAAGGCGGAACCAAAAGCTTTTGAAGACGAGGCAATGCTGTAGAACTTAGTGGTAAGATCTTTTAGTTTCTTTTCGTATTTGGAGAAAAAGAACATTTCTCTATGCAAACTTTTCTCTATGCAAGAACATGTACATCTTTTAAAATATTACTTTCTGGCAAACAAATGAATCAATGAACTAAAGGTTATTACTGGCAGCCTTCCATTTTAAATGAGAGTCAACTCTACCTTGAAAACACACTACAAAATGATTAGATTGCATAATTTTGCTGCTCATAATTTAAACGATTTTTGTAAAGTTTCACCTATATTGGCATCTCTACATTTTAAAACCTGTAGACAAAATTTTCCAAATTTTTAGAGAAGAATGAAGTATTATTTTTAGCTCAAGCTCTTAGATCTGATAACCCAAGGAATCACAGTAAAGTTCTTAAACAGACACATTAACTGTTTAAAGCTGCAAGAGTGTCATCTATGAAAATGAAATTAAAATTCAACAAATTACACATTAGTTTCCTAAAAGAGTTCTTCTCTAAGCCCGACTCACATTCAGAGTGAAATATTCTTTATCACTGGATCAAATCAACACAGCAAACCATAAACTACTAAGAGCAGAGTCTGAAAGTTTCTTTAAAAGCCTTCAGGAGGCTTTTAAAACAAAATATTGTTATAAAAATTAAAAAATACAACCATTGGCACAGAAATAAATCTTTATGACGTGGGTCAATTCAGAGCCTTAAATGCCTTCATTATTAATAAGAAAAATGAAGAAATAGAGAAACCTAGTATTCTCTTTTTTTAAAAAAAAACAAGAAAATAAATGACAAAATTAATAAAAATATAAAAATAAAATGGAAATCAATAATACAGAAAATGAAAAATATTATAGGATGGATAAATATATCCATTATTTGTTGTTTGGGTTTTGTTTATAAGATTGAAAACCCCTTGTAAGATCAGTTAAAAATAAAAGAGAGCAAGACCAAAAAATATATAAGATTAGAACGTGAAAGGAAACGCAGCTGGAGTTACAGAATAAATTAAAAGCCTTATAAGAAAATTTATCAATCAAATCTATGGCATCAGATTTGACGATGATTTCTTAGCAAAATACAGACAAAAGAAAATAAAAATTTGAATAGGTAATTGTCAGAGAATAATCAAAGGTAATTAAAGACTCAATATCAAAAAGGCCCCTGGACAAGAGGCACACACAGCTAAGTTTTATCTTATCTTAATTCAAAGTTTTAAAAACCAGTGTTTCCCAGTCTTCTCTAATTGTGAGCATCATCTGGGGTGTGTATAAAAGGCACAGATAACTAGGTATCTTCCCTGGAAATTCTCATATAGCAGGACTGGTTAGGACTTAGCTATATTTGTCTAAATCCTTTATATCTTCAGAGACATTGGGAACTGATTCTAACTCTTATTTAAACTCTTATAGGCTGAAGGAAAAGAAGATTAAAAGGCTCACTGGCATAACTTCAATACTCAAATCTGATAAGGATATAAAAATAAAACTAAAACAATAAATAAATCTCATTGATAAATATAGGTGCAAAAATTCTAAATAAAACAGTAGGACACAGAATCCAAAAATGTGTCAAAAGAGAAATAAATACAGTTTAACTACACTAGGTTTATTCTGAAATGTAAGGATAGTATATATTAAGAAATCTATCAACATAATAAGAGATAGGAACAAATGGCTACAGAAAAACTTAATTATATTATTAGGTGATGAAAAGATATCTGATAAATTTCAGCAGGATTCTTAATAAAAACCTCAAGCAAAGTAGCAATAAAAAGAAATTATTTGCGATACATACTCTTTATCAGAAATAACAGCAAAACACTAAAACCATTTCACTTAAAATCAGAAATGAGACAGGGGGCAAACTATAATCATTATTTCTTAATACTGATTTAGACTCTAAATCTTAGATGCTCTAAAATCACAAAAGAAAAAGAAATGATTGACATAACACAGAACAAAAGGGTAAAACTATTCTTTTTGCTGATGACATGATTATATATTTAGAAAAGTCTACCAATGGAAGAAATATTTCATTTATAATAATACTTGAAACCATAACACAGTTAGAAAGAAATTTAAAAATAAAGCTTAAGTTCTCGATATATAAAACTATAAATTATCAAACACTCAAGCAACATCTAAACACATGGAAAGGCATATCATGTTTTGGGATGAGAAGCCATAACATCATAAAAATGACAACGCCCCCATATTAATATATAAACTTAATACGATTCTAATTAGAATTCCAACCGAGGTTCTGAGAATTGAGATAATTGATCTTAAGGTTTATATGAACAAACAAATGCCAGACAACAGGTAAGAAAAGCAAGGAAAAGAAGAACGTGAGAACAGGACTTGCCTTACTAGGTAGGATGCCTTACTAGAAAAACATAGCATCAAACCACCCTACTCAAGTCAACAGAATATTAGTATAGAAATAGAAACATAAACTGGTGGATAAAATAGAGATATCAGAAATAGATTCCATGTTATATAAGTCCTTAACATATGATAAGTCAATCCAGTGAGAAAAAGGGTATAGTTTTTAACAATAGTGAGGCATAACTGGCTCTCCGACTGGAAGGAAATAAAAGTGGTACCCCATCTAGGACAATATGTAAAAAAAATTTCGAATGGATTAAAGACAAAAATATTTTTAAAAAACTTTCAAGAAAATCTAAGAGACTACATGTACAATATGGAGACAGGGGGAAATTTTAAACCAAGGCTAGAAACCCAGATGTTATAAACAAAAAGATAAATTTGTTTAAACATACGAAAATTGAAAGTATGTTTTTTTAAGGTAAAAGATATGATAAAAAGTAGGGCATGGACAAGCCATGCAACTGGAAACATTTATAATACAAATGATAGAAAAATAGAATGTCTACAATATTCAATAAGAACTTATAAATTGACATAAAGCATAGAAATAACTCAATAAAAAGGGTGACATAGAAAAATATACAATACATAAAAAAACAAATCAAAGCAGCCAGAAAATAAATGGAAAGATGTTTGATTTCACTATTAGTCAAGGATATGTGAACTTGAAATGTGATTTAACGTCCACCTATTGGACTAACAAATGTTTAAGAAGCCACAACACATTGCCAGCAGATGTGGGAGGATACTCACATACATCGCTGGTGGAAATGTGAAGGGTTCCAGGCAATCTTGCAATTCATATTCAAATTTAAAAATACATATACCCTTTGACCCAGCAATCCTACTATTAGAGACCTATCCCATAAAAATAAAAGCTCTAGTTAATAGACATATTTGGCTTTGCTCACGGTGACAAAGATCTGGAAACATTTAAGAGTTGTATTCCCAGCCACAGCTGAATGGTTGAATAAATAGTAAACACCATGGGATCCTATGTTGCCTTTACGATAACTGATTTAGTGTGATGCTAGGTGACTTAAAGGGATTTTCACTAAGTGTTGCTGAGAAAAAACACATATAGAAGAGTGTGTGTAATCCAATCCCATATTAATAAAACAAGGCCACCCCTCCAGATATATGTACATGGACATACTTGTGTTTGCATATGTGGCGTGTGTAAGGGTGTGTGGTGTGGTGGTGGGTATGTGTGTGTGTGTGTGTGTGTGTGTGTTATGTGTCTACACGCAGTATTTTATGAACAGGGAGATAAATATGGAAAGTTGGACTCTGTACACTAGGTTTTAATATCCATTAGCTGGGAGAAGGGAAAAAGATCAGATATGGATGGAAAAGGGTGGGAAGGGAGAAGAGAGAACTGAAAAAAAGTGAAGTTTTTAAAAGTCTTCACTAGAAACTGACAAGCTGATCAAATTCACATAGAAATCCATGGGACCCAAACAATCTTAAAAAGGAACACAGATGGAGGACTTGCACTTCTCAATTTCAAAACTTATTACAAAGCTACAGGAATCCAGACGGTGTGGTACTGGCAGAAAGGCAGAAATACAGATAAATAGAATGGAATGCAGAGTTCAGAAATCAATTTATAAATCTGTGGTCAATTGATTTTCAACAAGGCTGCCAAGATTGATCAATGGTCCGGGAAAAACAATCTTGTCAACAAATGGTTGTGATACAGCTGCAAAATGTAAAGAAGCAGGACTTGTATGGTATGTGAATTATATCTTAATAAAGTTATAAAACAGACTATACTAGAAAGCGGCATGTAATATGATCACATTTATGTATTTATATAAAATTTTATATATATGCGGGAGATGAAAATATAAGCAAAATAAAAGATTAAGAACAACACCAAATTCAATTATATCTCAAGGCTACTGTTTCCTCATTTGTAAAGTAAATATTAAAATTCTAGTTATTTTTTAAGGTTGTTTCAGTAATTACAAGGGCGATCCACGTGAAGCACTTAGCACAATGCTTGACATATACTAATCGCTCGCTAAATGCTAACTCATCATTAGTGACAAAAAAAGGTACTCCATCAAGAAGTTTAAATGTCTTTTCTACTTACCTCCATTGTAAAACCTATGACTTTGAAACACTGCTCAATTAACTCATATTGGGATTTATAGAAACTATTATTTGTCATGTCCTGTACTGTTCTGAGGTGGTCATTTTGTAGGTATCTGAAAAAAATAAATGAAAGGATGGATAAAAATCTAAAATTAGGTGGCAAGTGAAAGTTTTATTTATGAAAGTACAACCTGCTGAGTTACCTGGGAGGTTTATTTTCAGGCAGTTTGTAATGGGCTAGTTTCTTCTTTTCAGCTAAACCAGCGTAGATGTAGTAAAAAATATGAAAATTTTTTTCTCCACTGCAAAAATAAGACATTTTCGGTAAGGTGGTTAGTAAGAATATTTATTTATTAATCATTCAAATTACTTGGCAATATAATTATCAGAAAAACAACAGCTGCGAGGGTCAACGTGGGCTTCCCAAAATACTGGAATTTGGCTTTCTGTGTTTGCTATTGTTGTTATTTTCAACAACCACTGTCACTAAATTCATATAAACTGCTGAGCACTTTATATAAATCATTCAACACTCATGCTACCAGGCATTGTTGTGGGCACTGGGGATGGAGCAGGACAAAACAGTCAAAAACCCCTAAATTCTTGGAGTTCACGTGCAAGTGGTACAGACAGAAAAAGGATCAAATTAATAATATATAGACAGCATGCCAGATGACCTCAAGTGCTACGTTACCTCATTTACCTGCCATAGCCCCTAGTTATTCAGGAGGTTCCCTCATTTCTCACCCAAGGAAACTGAGGCTCAGAGGGGCTACTAATCTCTGGGTTCAAACCAGGGCTGTTTGAGGACAAAGCCCACATCTTTAAACCACCTTGTTACGCTGCCCTTCTGGGGCTCGGTTTTCTCACTTGTATGAGGCATGTGTTTCTTAGGAGTCTCAAGGTCCATGACTCTGTGGTTCTATGCATAAATAGCATTTTCCAGATTCTGGAATCATGCAGTTAAGGGAATGTGGGTCATGGCAAGGTCCGTCTCAGGCTCTGGATGGTCCACGACATAACCACTGGGACTTCAGTGTCCCTCCTCTCCGCATCTTCCTTTTGTTCTGGAGAGTTCCCAGGATGGCTCACACTTCCTCTCCAGGATCAGGCAAGTTCTCTTCAGAAACAGAGAATGATCTTCCTATATCACAGGTTCCTATATCACAGGTTTATGTCTGTCTTGTGGCACTGCCCTTCTCATGCTCCCACGGCACCTCCATCTCCTTTGGGGTGGTCCTC
This sequence comes from Rousettus aegyptiacus, assembly GCF_014176215.1. NCBI lineage: Eukaryota > Metazoa > Chordata > Mammalia > Chiroptera > Pteropodidae > Rousettus > Rousettus aegyptiacus. The sequence goes on from NW_023416285.1 coordinate 83,302,575, forward strand.
AATCCTCCCACGACTACTCACTCTGTAATCTCCAGGCTCATGAGACGGGGTTGGGACAGAGTAGGGTTCCTTCTACAGGAACGAAATTAATTACAACCCTCAAAACCTAAGGCCTTGCTGTCTTTCTTCCTTTTTGTATTACTCCTCTTTCAATTCGTATAAGAGTCCTACCCCATCACAAAGCTCTGGGTGTTACAAGAGGGTCTGTGTCAGGAGGTACCAAATTGTCGCACAGTGCCCCTCCCTGCCACTGCACTGGTTGGAGTTCTTCTGAGAAACAGGGACAAAAGGCTGTGTGTGTGTGTGTGTGTGTGTGTGTGCGCGCGTGTGCGTGTGCGTGTGTGTGTGTGTGTAAAGAGAGTGAAAAAGAGAGATTAAGAAGAGAAAAGAAAAACATTACAAAGACAAATCTTTGGCAAATACACATTTTGAGAATGGATGGATAAATCTGAGTCAGAGGTGAAAAATTCAGACATATGAGAAAAATCAGGACTCCACTCACAGAAGAAAAAGCAGGTGAGGTTTTCGAAAAAAGCAGTGGTCCCCTGGCTGGGATGCTGAAGTGAGAAATGGCACATCCTTCAGAATGGCTGTAGTCACACCCCAAGTCATGATCTGTTGCAGTCACCAATAACACCTCAATGAACACTAACAACTAACACCATATGCAGAGCAAGGTTAGGACAAGTTTAGTTTTGGTCTTTTCTCACCACAAAATAACAAAACTTCTCTAAGACTGGCACAGTCTATAATTCAGTGTGCTTTGTTCTAATGAAATCACATTGATTGCTCTGCGTGTCACACCTTTAATGCTTAAATGATGCAATGTACAATTAGAGAAGTGACTCATAAATGTAGACACACAAAATTGGTGGTTTTCTCTTTAATTACCAGTTTATGTATACTGAGAACTGTAATTTGACAGGGCCTGGAGGTGCTATAGGAAACAGACTAACCTTTAGTGGATAAACATTCAGAGAGTTAAAGAAACAGAAAAAGAAAGTATGGCCAAGAATTACCGGTTCCACGTCTTGCCCTAACTATATCAAAGCTGTGCCTAAGACAGAGGACCATGGCATCCCATATGTGCTCAGAATGGCGTGGGGACGAACATAGAGCCGCAGAAAGTTACCAAATAGTATTTCTCTGTCTCTGGACCCAACCCGAATGTTGTATCTTATCATACTTCTTTAGAGTCCCACTCAGCCATCTGCAAGAAGGTCCTCAGGTCTGTCTCATATGTGCTCACCTGCCTTGGACCCTGGGGACCACCTGTGCAGCCAAGGCCTTGAACACCCTCAAAACCATGGCAAATTCCCCACCTGTGAAATGTCTGAATCTCTGACAAGGTGGCCAGCAATAAAGCTTAGAAAGCCAACAATGCAGCTTTGCATTCATATTAACAAAGCAGTGCTTTTAATTTTTTATTTTTAATTATAGCTTCCTCCACTAAAAGTCCCTTCTCTAGACATGCAGTCTCCTCAATTCCTCTACCAGCTACCCCCTGCTCACACTTAGCAGATGAACACAATTCCTACTTTCTTGAGAGATTAGAAACAAACAAGCAATCAGCAAGATTGGTGTCAAAGCATACACGACTCTCCAGGAGACTGTGAGCTGCTCTACTGCAGGAATCCTATCTTATTTAGCTTTGCACATACTGTGCCTAGTAAATTCCTGGCACATAGTAGGCACTCAATAAATATTTGCCAAATGGATGGATGGATGAATGAATGAATGAATGAATGAACTGTAGTCAGAGAGGCATGGATTCAAATCCCAACTCAGCCATTTATCAGCTTCTTGATATTAGGCAATTTATTACAATTCTCTTAGTCTCTGTTCCAGTAATTGCTCCATAAATAATGCTGTCCCTTCCTCCAGAGCAGAGAGCATCGCATCTGCACTGTGTTGACGTCTGCTGTAGCGTCTGATAAAATGCTGGGCATGTGAGGGAAATGCAATCAGTGCTGAAATAAACTGTCGTGACAGGAGAAAAAGGCAGTGAAACAGCCATAATTTATATTTACGAGAATGATCTTTACTTCGATGAGCTCACTTTCTTCTTTTAAGGATTTCTTCTTTAGAATCATCTACATTTAGAAGAGGATTTAAGCCACATTAATAATGGCACTATATGATTGATTGTACCATTATTAAAAATATAAAAATAAACACGGTCAAAGATGACCATTGGGGTGGGATGACATGGGCAGAGGCAAAAAGAGAAGAAAAGCACTTATTCACTTAAAAAAAGGATAAATTCATTAAAAAAACAAAAACACAATTGTCTGCTCTGATTCTTTTCTGCCACCTCAGACCCAAAAGGCTTCTGTAGAATTGAAAAATGCAACTGAAATTCAGTTTAAAAAGTTGTAGAAAAAATGGAAAAACTGTAAGGCAGCTGTGCTTAAATTATAACTGGGTTGTATTTCAACCTGAATGTAAATTTGGAACTTGGAGTGCTTTCCCACAAGAAATGATGTTGTAAAGCTAGAACAGCTCTTTAGGACAGCTGGGAAAAAAAGCTTGCTTAATTCATAGTATGTCTGTCTAAAATACAATCCTAATTTCCTGATTTACTAGAATATATCCTATAGTATTTCAACAGGCATTCTCGAGATTATTTCCATGGTTACAGACCCAGGGCCTCATTGTATAGCTCCAGGGGTTACTGTCCGTGATTTATTCTATATGTGCCTGACACTCCTGCACATAACTACATAGAGATTACTGTGAATGGTGCCCCCTGACTTTGTGCCATGTGGTGGCCCCATCTAAATTTCAATCATTTAGCCTCTCAGGTAGACCTGCCCCAAAGGCCTGAAGGAGTCTTACAGTTATGAGAACAGGACACATTGTTCTGAGAACCAGTTAAGTCTCCACACCCCCACAAGACGCCAAGGTTCCTTTAGGCAAAAGCCACCCATGCATGTCCACTAAGTTCTGGGCACAGGGCATCCAGCGATAACAGCAGCTGGTGTTTACTGAACAGCCTCAATATGCCACGTACTGTACTTAGATGTTATTAAGATTATATTATGTTATTTCTAATCTTCTCTCTGCTACCAGCACTAGTTCTGCTGAAAATGGCTTAAACTTATGGGCTCTTACGATGATGGGCTAGTCATTGTGCTAAATACTTGACAGGCATTATCTTAATCAATAGCACTATTGCTATTTCCATGTTAAAGATGAAAAACTGAAGTGCGGAGAAGTATTTCAAATCACATACTCAGTAAATTGCAGAACCAAGATCCTAGAAAGGTCCTTAAAATGTAAATATCTTACCCAAAGTCGACCTGCATGTCGTTGAAACACAATTAAAAACCATATCTGTCGAATATTCTTTCCTTACATATTCTGAATTGATGACCAAAGGATAATTTTGTATATTGAGGGTTGAGCTCAAAAGCTGTACTCTAGGCAACTTATCCTCACAATTTGATCATAATTAAATGATAGCAAATTTGAAGGCACTTAAATTAAATAGTAATGTACTAATATATAACAAGAGTTTGTGTTTCCATAAATTTAACATATGATATATTATCACAATAACGTAGATATGTTTGGCATAAAATCAGCATAAAAATATGAAAGCCTCTAACTTACTACGCTTAAAAAACGTGTGTGTGTGTGTGTGTGTGTGTGTGTGTGTGTGTGTGTGTATAACCACCAGCGTAGAAATCTAATGTTGTGACTATAGTTTCCTCATAAGAATGACAAAGATGTTTTGGAGTCATTAAGCCAGGAGAGAAATTTGGTCATTCGGCTATAAACTGCCAAAAGGAACTCATTCAGCATAATGCCAAAACATCATATTGGTGCCTTAAATCAACATAATAAAGTCCGTTCTTGAATCCTTTATTTGGTCCCTTGTGTATAACCATAGGAAAAACAGAACGGATACAAAGGTCTATTTATACTTTTTAAAATTCTTTTTATTAAAAGAATAAAATGACTGCTATTTCTAATTAAATTTCACATTAGTTTTGTGTAAAGAAATATATTCTCTCTTATCTCAGAAATCGCTCTAATTTATCCCGTCTGTATCTGTGATAAGCATAGGTTTTCCATCCGGCATCATAAATTTTAGGTTATTTTTTAACTCCTCTACTGGACGTTAGGGTAGGACAGTACTGAGGGACCTCTTGTTTCTAATAGCAACTACTATGCACGTAGTAGATAATCAATGAAATTTCATTGAATTTTTGTTGCTATGGCATTTGTGACACATGTCATTTATGACACACATGTTGCTTAGGGCACACATGTTGCTTAGGGGATGCATATCATCTATGACACATATTTCAATTATGACACATCAGCTACAACACACGTGCCACTAATGACACATCATCGGCCACTTGTGACGCACATGTCGCTTATTTCACAGATGTCACTAATGGCATGTATGACATTTGTTGCTTATGACACATATGCCACTTATGACACTATATCTGCTGTTTCTCAGAAAATAGAAGATGTTTGGCGCGAACTTACAGGGCTTGGTGGATAACTCGAGATTTCTCCAGAAGGTATTCATAAATCTGTGCTCCCACCACAGCTCCAGAAGAGGTAAATTTCATTTCTAAGTATTTTCCAAATCGGCTGGAATTGTCATTTATAACAGTGCAGGCATTGCCAAAGGCTTCCACCAAATTGTTCACCTGTAAAATCTTCTCTTGAAGGGTTATATTACCAGCCTAGAGAAAACGTCAAGATACATTTAAAAATATAAAAAGTTAATTTTGTATATTAACATCCCTCTTTGATAAGCACTTTACGCAGGTACGAATGCATGAGAGCATATTGTCAGACATCGCAATGTGGCCTATCTCTCTCCCCACCCCCATATGCGTATTCACCCACTTGCTTCATTAGAGGGGTGAAGAGACTTTCTATGCTTTTTCTATTTAAATATAGTTCCGTTCAGTGATTTACAAACACAATTTATGCATACTGAGGTACACGTCTCCTTTTGTTATTTGTCTTCTTCCTTTCTGGGCCCCATCCAAATGTTTCCCAAAAGCCAGAATCTGAAACTAGGGGAGTAAAGATAATGTATAAATTTGAAATGAGAGGAAAGGGAATAATTGGGAAAATCAAGGACATCTTAGATGTGTGGGTGGGGAATCCCAGGCAAGGCCAACGGGCCTACTTGCCTGTCCCTCTGTTCTTTCCTACTTCATCTCAAGTTCTCTTCCCCTCAAACAAGTGTTACTTTTCTTTCTTTGTCACTTTACTTGAAATTCCACTAAGTAGAAATTTATTTGGATTAAAAGCCAGCCTCCTTTAGAAAAGCATTGTCTACTCTGAGAAGCTTAAAGTGGTATCAGTCAATCACATCTTGGCAGAAACTGGATCAAATAGATTATTTGCAGTGAAATACCTTGCTGAGCTCAGCTGTGTGAAAGGTATCAACATTTTGGAAGTCAGGGAGATGAGAAGTAGGTATTTTTGGAACACAGGCTATGATAGAATGTGAGTGGGCTGGAGGGGACATTCATGGTGAGGTTATAAGGTCATATAAGGATTTTGGGTATTTTCTAAAAGAGGCAATAAGGGTTGAGAGAAGAGAGTAACAAGAATTGGGACAAACTTAGCTCTTTTGAAATGTTGTTTGGAGCTGGTCTTGCACTCATGAAAAAGGTGAGATAACATTTTCATTCCCTGTATTAAGTATTGATGCCCAGCTAAGTAAGGTTTTGGAACTGCATATTACACATGTAAATTCAATACTTCCCATGTTTGTACCTGGTAAGTCTTTATCAAGGAGATAAGTAAAAAACATGATAAGACCTGATAAGGGTAGGATTCTGAGATGTATGTATGTGTGTGTGTGAATATATATCGCCATCCTCAATTAATATTAAATCACATTTAGATCTAGAACAAGATAAAGAGATTAGATAAACAAGTTTTCTGACATCTACAAAATAATATTCACCACGCACAAGTTAATCCATTATTGATAAAACCTTTATCTGTCCGCAAATCAAGAAAGAATGGCAAAGGCCCGTCTATTACAAAGGCTTGAATAAATTAACTCAGGTGTTCAACTCTTCCATGTCAGGATAGTACGCTGTGCCTTGCTACCCTTCCCCCTCCAAAATCACATCTTGTTTCACTGTACTTAAAACTTTTTAGAATGATACTCATCCTCATCATAAGGAGAGGGGAAGCTGATGCGCGTGGGGATGGGGAAGGGACTGAGATGACAGCCCTGAGGGGGCAACACCTTCCTGGTCTCTTCAGGCTCTTCCAGTCCCCCAGGCTCTTTGGGGTCACAGGTCTGGTCAGTAGAGGTTACAGTAATCCACAAGCAAAGTGTATTTCTATTCCACACCATTACACATGATTGAAACTATTAAAAAGAGTTAATTGATTTTTAGCAGGAACATGGAATTCTTTCAACTCATTATTTTGAAAATGAATTAGACTCAATTAAGCAATTGTTTTGACACTATGACGTCTCACTCTTTTATAGAGAGGTTAGATCTGGCCTTGTACCTGTAATACTTTGTAACACAAAATTCCTATAATTAAATGAGGGCAAAAATTTTTAACATGATTCTAATTATAACTATGTAGATCACAATAAAAATTTTCACAGGGATGAGTTATGCACAATGAATTTTTTAGCTATTAGTTTAATAAAAACATATAATTCTTCACCTATTTCATATCAAGGACTCTACCCAGAAGATCAAACCAAGTCTCTATCATCGAATTCCCTTTTTCAAAAATTAAGATATACTTTACATACAGTTAGATTCGTCCTTTACAGTGCAAAGTTCTGAAAGCTCTTAAACACTTAAAATCATATAATCCACAAATAAAATAATTCCATCATCCCTCAAAACTGTATCATTATCCTTTGTAGTCAACACCTCCCTCTATCCTCAGCCAGTGAAAATCACTGATCTGTTTCTGTTCCTATAATTTTAAATTTGACAGAATGATATATAAATTGAATCACACGGTATGTAGTCTTCTGAATCTGGCTTCTTTGACCAAGCATAACACATTTGAGATTTATTCAAATTTCATCTAATAAAATTCATTCATTACTTGTATTGGTGTTCTTTTATTCATTTTTTAATTATCTGATTTCTTAATAATGAATTTTAAGTTTTAAAAATATATATATTAAGGATACAATCTTTTATTAGATATATGACATGCAAATAGTTTGAGTCTGTAGCTTGTGGTTTCACTTTCTTAACTGTCATTCAGAGAACAGAAGTTCTTAATTTTGGTGAAATCTAATTTTTTCTTTTATGGATTATGCTTTTTATGTTGTATCTAACAACTATTGCAGCTTCATAGTAAGACTTAAAATTAGGTAATGTTCTTTTTTCACAGATCAATTTGTGGAGAATTGACATGTTGACAATATTAAGTCTTTTAATCCATGAACATGGTATATCTTTCCATTTAGCTCTTTTTGAATTTGATCAACTTTTTCTACTTTTCAGCATACAACACTTCCATTTGTTTTATAAGATTTAGATTTAAATAGTGCATGTTTTTTGATGCTATTGTAAATGATACTTTTAAATTTCAATTTCCAATTGATCATTTCTGGTATATATGTATAATTATAAAAATACAATTGATTTTTGTAAGATTAACTTCTCTTTGGCCTGCTAGCAACAAAAGGAGAGAAAATAAAAAAAGAAAAAGCATACAGTGACTGTGTTGGGGCTAAAAAGAGAGAAAACAACAGTTATAAAGCTTTACTGACTAAAAATTAAGAAAAGTCCTCAAAACAGAGCATTGCTTTTTATATTGTTTGTTATATTTTAAATTAATAAAGGATAACAAGTGTTTTTTAATTTGTGTGTTATTAAATGTGAGAATTAGTGAATATTAATCTAATCAGTCATACTAGGTTCTAAAATCCAACAAATATTTGTTAGGGCAGAGAAAAATTAACCTGTACCTTTCCAAGCACCGTCAGCTGCTGAACCAAAAGATGAGCGCTTTCAGTCTTTCCAGCACCACTTTCTCCAGAAATCACAATGCACTGCACAGCGAGAGAAGGAAACTGTAAGAAGGCTTTATCCCCACAAAACTTAGACACACAAGAGCGGAGTTTCTAAGAACGTGGGACTCCTTACCTGGTCTGAGCTATACGTCACCATAGACTGGTAGCCTAAGTCAGCCATCGCAAAAATGTGAGGAGGGCTGGCAGTTCTCTTTGCTCCAATATAGAGTTTGGAATGCTGAGGGTTAAAGATATATGTATATAGTTCATAGGGTTTTTTTGTTGTTGTTGTTTAAGCCCTAGATTATGTACAGAGAGCTCCAGTTTTTAAAACAAAACATAAATTGAAATAAAGTTTCTTACCACCAGAACACTACATACATGTTACATTCACCACACACACACACACACACACACACACACTGCACAATTCATGTGCAATCATGTAAAACACAAGCCTGACATAAAGAGCCCAGACATATGATATGACAACATGATATAATATCCCTCTGGCGGCAGTATTTAAAAAAAGACTCTCTTGGAAGTGGTACTTAAGGTTTTAAAATACTATTATTTCTTTAAATAAAAAGACATTTTATAAACAAGGCAATCAGGTATCATTTTGTTGACTGTTGGATATAATAATGTTTGACATATGATCACTACTTTTTTCCTTTAAATCATTTCACATACGTTCTTTCACTTTATTTGTCCAAGATCATATAGTTAATTAATAGCAGAATTTGCACTAAAGCCCAGATCTCTGACACTTAAGTCAAGGTTCATAAATTTGCCATTATTCTTATAAATTTTTAAGGACGACAGAATTATATATTTTTCAAATCCAAAAAAATAACTCTTAGGTCCAGTATTAAATAAATTTCCAGAGTACACAAATAGCTAGAAAAGAATGGGTCCAATTAGAGATGAAAACCAGCCTAGTCTAACTCCAGAATACTATTATATATTTAAACTATGCATAAAACATGCATTGCTTGATATTAAAAACCAATCCATATGTCAAAAGGAATATTTAAACTCATAATGACAAGTTTTATAGCTATCAGGTATATATTACTAATATGAACAACATAATTATACTTTTGACTCTCTCTTACTTGGTCCAGAGGTAAACATTAAGTACACACCTTTTTTAGGCATCTGTTTATTGATATGATACCTAGTACAGACCAGTTATCAATAATCGAAAGTAATTAACATTCTGCCACATACTGTTGGAAAAATGAAGACCACATACTATAGCCAGATTGATTCATCTTCTATTTTTTCCTGTCTCTATGTTTCAACAATTACTTAACTGTTTATTCAGGCACTGAATTAAACTTTCTTTGGCATCGTTTAAATTAATTTAGATATCTGAATAGTATAATTATTAGTACAAAGTACAAGAACACAAGCCATGTCACATACCTCTGTGGAATAAAGACCCAGACTCTGGAAAGGGTTGAGAGCAATGAGTATATCTCCCACATAGATATAAATCTGATCTCTGGAATAACACTTCTCAAGTTGCTCTGAGACTGTATTCTATAATAAGACAACAATAATTTCTTTTTCTTAAAAATCTTTTTATGGTCAATTACAATTGAAAAGTAAACAATAATAAATGAAATGTCTGGAATCTGGACCAAGGCTCATAAAGAAATAAATGTATTGACTGTTTAAAATGTAACACTGGATCAGCAACTAATGTTTCATTCCACAGGCGTTTTTGGTTTTGGGAGTCACAGGGGGATGCCATTGTTACTCATGTTTTCCACAGGACATATTTGATATTACGTGGATAGATATTATATATATATATATATATATATATATATATATATGTTTTCAAGAAAACAAGTACATGTCAAAAATGAAATAAAGAGAAGGAACATCAGAAAAGGAAAGGGAAGATACAGTGAACATGATTTTATTCCAAATGGAGCTTATTCAGTGGCTCCGTGGAATGTCCTAGCCCTTTGCTTAGATATCTGGCTTTATGAGGCAGAATGAAAAGTTGAGAAAAGTAACTTTCATAGTTGATAAATCATGAGTACATAGAATCAATTTTAATAGCATCAGAAGTCATCATTTATAATACATGATACAAGAGAGGAACAAAAGATCTTAGGTCAAAAAAGAGATAAAACAGAAAGCACAGACAATAGAAACAAACCAACCCTGGGTTTAACATATAAGTCAACAACGTGATAGCAAAGCCTTCTTTAAAACCCATAAGCCTAGGAATTCACAGCACTGCAAAATTTGATATGTAAGGATTCATAAAGGTTTTGGCAATCTCTGACTTGCAAACACGATTTGATTACAAGATGTTTGATGTTTGCGAGAGATTATTTTAAGGAAGTACTTGAGTTGTTTACGCAACCCGAAATTTACCAAATGACTACTTCTGTTCAGAAAATATCTCCTGATTTGTTGCATTTCTGAGTAAAATGCTCAGGCACGCATCAGAGGTATTTTAAAAAATAAAAATCTGTTGATCAAGCAGGATAGAGTTCCCAACCTTTCACTGAAAAGAAACTATTCATTTCTCTGATGATTTGATTATCTGGAATAAAAGGAGATGAGGGGAAAGGAGGCTGAAGCTGTAATTTACTGGCTTGCATTCGTACCTTCCCAAGAGATGTTAGAGCTATTTCTGAGGACAATGGGATAAGGAGTTTCAAGCAGAATTCAATGCCCTAAAAGGTTAGTTCTGGGAGAGTAGGAGTTCTGTGCTCTCACAAGGGGGACCACTGACCGTGGTGACAGACAGGCTCCGAGGTGCCCTGGAGGCCTCCAGGTGCAGCCCCTGAGAGGGGAACCGGCGAGGAGTAGGTGGAAGGGTGCCACAGCGGGGTTGTCGGAGGCGACTTTTTAACCTCAGGAAATCATCTCTGCGAAACTTCCAGAAGGAATTGAGGGGAGGAAGGGTCATGACCTAAAAACAAGTCATGCTCACGGGCATGCACACCTTTGCAATTTGAGTATCAAAAAAGGAAAAAAAGAAGAAAAATTGACCCCAGGCTGGAACGATCTGGAAATTCGAGTTACATGTATTAAAACTGAAGATAAGAGAAAGAATCAGGAAGCTCAGAAGCAAAGGAAGCATGAGACGTACAGCTGCCATTCAAACCACCTCCGGCTCACATCACTTCTATAAATTAAAAAAAAAATCTAGAATATTTAAGTTCAATTAAACTGAGTTTCTTACCTCATCCAGAACTTCTAGAGTCGCTAAATCATCTACTTCCTTCAGACTGGAAATCAGAGATCTGTTGAAGTTACTTTTCTTGGTGTGAATACGTTCATGTCTGTGGAACAATACAAAAAGAAAAACCCTTTCTGCTTTGACAGCTTATTGCTGATCATAGTAGAAGTAACTTTTTAGATTTATATGAGACTGGAAAACTTCTATGAAGCTGATTTACTAAATTCAATGATAACAACTTACCAGAGAATAGCCTAATGTATTTGATTAGTTGCTTTTCTCTACTGGAAAAATGTGACATGTTAAACTTACTTCACGGACGATCAAGAGTTCATTATTCCTATCAAGAACTATCTTATACATAATTTGCTTTGAAGCTTCCTCTAGATTCCTATGTGCAGTTTAATCAGCTACAAAGTGGTGAGTCAGAGAGATCTGAATTCATTAGATTACCTATTTTGTCCGAGGTAGTTAACAAATGGTAATTAAAAAAAATTATTGTTCAACGAAATATAAAATACAAAATAAACTGCATTGTGGATTTTCAAAAGGTTAAGTGCATTTAGAAAACTGATTTCAGACATTAGGAAGTTTATTTCAAAGTAAAATATTTCCGCAACTTTGCCTAACAGCATAAGGATTTTGATTTGACATGGAAGCTGGAGAAGTTGCTGAGATAAGCCCAAGGGTTTGTTTCAAAATTATTATCCGTTTTATTTTGGGGGAAACTTTTTTCAATGTTTATTTTTGGACATGCTTTAAAGCATTTGAATTTGTCTGTTAGTGAAAGGGGAAAGAATAGACAGTGAGGAATGATAAGAATCACACCGCTCGCTCAGTAAACTTTAATGCTTTCTCTTGCTTAGAGAATTAAGTCACTGTGGGCAAAGTGTCCTCATCTCTGTCTGCGGCCAGCCATTTTTCTGTGCACTAGATTCTGTCTCCTCTCACTTATTCAAGGACATCAATCCTGCTAGTTCCTCTCTGACTCCTACATCACTCATTTCCCCATCTCAGCTATTATAGCACCCATATCAAAAACAAACAAACAAACAAACAAAAACATCCTTCCTTGACTTCGTCTCCTCCATTTACTATTGCATTTCCTCGCTTTACAGCAAAAATCTTCAAAAGAATTTTCTATACTTAATTTCTTTAATTTCTCTCCGCCTAGTAAGAGAACCCATTTCTTTTCAACCACATGGTTAAACCTAGTGATCAATTCTAATCTTTGTTTCCTTAACTTAGCAGCAGCACATAACAGACTCCATCTTGGCTTCCTGTATACCTCTCTTGACTCTCTTCCTTAACTGAGTGTCTTTTTCTGGTTCCTCCACATCTTTCTGTCACATTTTGGAGTCTCCCAAGCTTGAGTCATTGGAGCTATTTTCTTCTCAATCTACATTCGCTTCCTGATTCCATAGCTTTAAAAACCATTCATATACTGACAGCTCTGCTAATCTCAAGACTTAAGCATCCAACTGCTTACTTGACACTTCACTTGGAAGTCTTAACGCATGCTGAATATCAGCAGACTTAACGCATGCTGAACCGTGCTCCTGAACACCCTAGCCCCATGAGGCTCATCCCATTTATCTTACTGTTCAGGTGAAAACCGGAGAGTGGTTCTTGGCTCTTCTCTTTCTCTAATACCCCTCATGTAATCTACATACAAATCCATTTAACTCTATCATTAAATTATATCTAGAACCGAACATTTCTCACCACCATCTTCTCTACCACATTTAATCTCACATTTAGCCTCTCAAGTGGTTTTCCTGCTCTCCTCTCTTCCTTCTTACTCTTTTCTCAACACTGCAGTCAGAGTGATCTTTTAAGAAATATGTAAGATTTGTCTTTTGTTTTTATTTCCTTTGCGACCCCATCTGCGTAATGAAACTTTATTCGCTTTTCACAGTCCACCTCAAATGCCACCTCTTTTAAACCTTTCGGCATAATTCTATACATCCTTCAGGACAAATATCTATTATGGCATTTCAGTCAATCATTTGCGTATGACTCTCATTCCCTTTACAAGACTGTAAGCTTCCTCAGGATAGGGTCATCTCTTCAACATATGCTGCTGGAACAACTGGACACATCCACGTACAAAAATTTTAAAAAATGAATGTAGACACTAACTTTACACCTTTCATAATAAAGAATTAGAAATGGATCATAGACCCGAATGTAAAATTCAAAACTATAAAACTCCTAGAAGATAACAGAGAAGAAAAATCCAGATAACCTTGGGTGTGGAGATGAATGTTCAGATACAACAACAAAGCACCATCCATAGAAAAAAATACTGATAAGTTGGATTTCATTAAAATTAAAAACTCTGCTCTATGAAAGACACATTTAAGAGAACAAAAAACGAAGCCACAGACTGGGAGTAAATACCTGCAAATCATACATCTGATATAAAACTCTTATCTAATAATAGGAATACTTTTACTCCTACTTGTAGTTCTTAGGTTTCCCCATAAGAATTTTTGTAGCACTTACAAAAATTTATAATTTTACACTTATTTGTATGGATAATTTAGTTAATATTTGAATCCTTTGCTACAATGTAAGCTCATAGACGAACAAGACTATGTGTCTTTAGTTCCCTGTTGCATCCCAGGAAAAAGCAGAACATTTAGAACATAGTAGGACATCAATAAACGTTTGCTGAATAAATGAATGAATGCCTACCCCCGTGATTTCCGGCACAGGACTGCCATACAGTTGGTCTCCATATTTGCTGAACTTAACAAGTATCATTTTATTTATCCCCCTATTTCCAAAGAGACTCATATAATATATTATTTTTAAGAAAATAGAAAAAGAAATCCAACTATCCACTTGATTGAAGTGAAGAGCCCTGAATTTTTTATCTGTTTTTTTATGGGTCCATTTGGCAGCTAAAGACTGTTCCTAGAAAATGACAAGGGGTGGATGGTTAAGAGCCAGAGGATCAATACTTGGCTGGCTGGAGCTACTCCTCCATTCTTGTGAATTCATCCTCCATGATGTTTTGGGTATTAATTTCCAAAAACGTAGCAAAGATTTTGATACTGCGATGATTAAAAACCTCAAATGGCTTTCCATTTTCTACAGTACGACTTAAAAATTTCCTGGCGTGGAATTCATGGACCTTCACAATCTTGCCTCAAACAACCTTTCCAGCATCATTGGCCATTATCTCTGTGCAGAACATTTCCTGATATGTCAAGTATTTTCAAAACTCTGTAATTTGCTCATTCTGTTTTCTCTGCCTGGAATTATTCCCTCGATGTCTGGCAAAAATTCTACTTATCATGCAAAATCAGGCTCAAGTATCACCCTCTCTGTGAAGCCACTGCAGGATTTTCCAGAGATTATACCACTAAATACAGCTGCTTTTACATTTCATTAGGTATATGCATGTTCATTGTTCCTGCCAGACAGGGAGAAATCGTGAGAAAAAGCAACTGTCATTCATCTTTCTATGCTTGGCATCAAGGATACAAAGGTGGAAAGTATAATTGGTAGCTTAAATTGCAATACCGAACCCTGCCCAACCAGCGAGTGTGCGAAGGACGGTGTCTGTCAGAGTGAGCAATCCTATGTCCTTCTCTTTTAGTTCACATCCCACCATTTCTGGCAAATCTTTTAAAGATAAAATGCAGCTCAGGTGCCAAAACCTGTCTGACTTACCATTCTTCTCACCATGGTACACTTTTAACATCCACAGAATTCAATTCTGTAATTCTGTTTTAATGGAAAATATTAAATCTAGCCTTTTATATGTATACAAGTCTAGGGGAGGCTGTCAGACTATTTGATGGGAAAAAGGGGAAAAGAGTGTGTATGGAGGCAGGAGACAGGATGCTGTGTTCCCTGGACTCAGGAAGCCAATGAAGTATTCTAATCAAAGGGTAGAGCGTGAAAACCAGAGAGTGGAGGGACATATTCCAGTAAAGAAACAAATCATTTTACTGTACTCGAAAAATAAACATTATTGCTAAGTAAAGATACCCAAGAACAGTTAAAATTCTAGTAGTGAATACTTTATAATTTAAGGTCATATATTTTAAGGACACATTATATGATTAATATGGCATTTTAAATTAGTAGAGAAGGAAAAACAAAAAATTGTGCTAGAACAGCTAATTAAAAATCTAGGAATTGTGGACCTTATCTAAAAACAAATTCCAGGTTGATTAAAAAACTTATAGATTTAAAAATGTAATCATAAGTGTTCTAGGAGAAGATGAAAAAATTTGTGTAATAACAAAGTAGGGTAGAATATGTAAGCATAATAAGATAAAAAAGAGAATGAATAAAATAAAATTGATTTGACATAATAATCTTAATGTAAGTATAATAAAAACAGAAGTTAAAAGAAAATGGGAAAAATTTATAATATATATGATGGGCAAAGGGTTAATATGTTTAATATACAAAGAGCTCCTGAAACTCAATGAAAAGAACATTTGTATTGAACATAAAGATTTTAGGCTTGTCTATTTTGATCTAGGTAGATGAATATTTTTCACGGGAAAAAACCCTTCACTTCTTCTATTATCATTTCCTAAAAAACATAATTATCACTAAAAAATATTGAAAGCTAGATCGACAACACCCAAATTGCTAGATCATATAATTTCTGTGGCCTCTTTCAATCCTGGAATTTAAAAATTTGTCAATGTAAAGAGTTTGATAAATTTATGTACTGAAATGTATATTACCTAGGGTATGTCTGAATGCTTCCTCTGAAGAGAAATTATGGAGTCATTTTCTATGACTTTGAAAAACTAGCTTTTACTACTTATATTTAATTTACCAGGGTAATTGTGAAGATGGCTTGCCTCTGTTCTGGAGCATGGTTCCCTCGTTAGGATTTCTCTTAATTAAAGGATAGAGGGGCTGAGGGATGTAGGGCTTGACTGAACAGGTAGCAATGATGGCCATAAAGTTAGGGAGGATTAGGGGCCATCTGATAAATTATTAGACACTGAACTAAATTCCAAGACAGTTATAAGGAAAACCAACTTATTTCCGAAGTTATTTCCTTTCTTTTTACATCATGGTATTAATAACACCAAAGTTATAGGTAACAGCAGGTGCTGTAGAATCAGAATGTTCTGACCAAACAACAAAATATTTTTTGAGGATAAATAACATGGAAAATTTCATGTAATATGCTTAAATGGGTGTATGCAAATACCTAATATATAATAGCTATCATTATTCTAATTAAGTGGTTCCACCATTCATTAGACATGTGGCCTTGGGCAAATAACTCAGTTTCCTCAGATATAAAATAGAAAGGATAATAGCCCATTTCATAAGGCTGTTGTGAAATTAAATTATATAATACATGTAAAGTTATTATTCACTTAGTGCCTATGTTTGCTAATTTTAACTATTATTTTTATTACTCCCGTGGTCTTGTGTTCGATCCTCATTTACTTTATTTAAAACTTACTTTTTATTTAAAATTTACTTGTTGTTTATATTTAATTATATTCGAAATTTATATTTACTTTATATTTATTTACTTGTCCTCTCTCTGTGTTCCATAGATGACCCCTCTACCCTGAACGAACTTGAACTGTAAATACATGACACTGGACTCAGCATCAAAGGAGCAAAGGGAAGAAGAATTTGAGCCCGGGCCTTGCTAATTCATGAACATCATTGTTTTCGAAGGATTTCATTGTGTTTATTATTAAATCCCACATACACCCTGATGGTAGTATCTCAGCACGAATTACGCATTGTATCAGACAGTGGGAGATGAGGTGAACAAATTCTTTTTCTCCTCTCTATTCTCACTGCAGCGTTCATGGCTGATTTTATGGGCAACAGAGCTTAAGCCTTGTTAGGTGCTAGAGGAATGTGGTGACAAGGCACATGGTTGCCTAGCACATTTTGGTCCTAGCAAATTTCCCTCCCATCTCTTGCTGGTTCAGAGTTGAGGTCAGTTTAACTGGAGAGGCCTGCTGGCCACTGGACTTGCCTATTTGTATTTCTCCACACCTGTATTTCTGCATCACCAATAACTGCCAGACGAGGTCATTGGTAAAGGGCTGCTCTGGAAAGCACGGTTAGTGTTGCGGTCACTTAGTGGGGCCTTAAACATTATCAAGAAAATGAGGAAAATTAAAAAAAAAAAACAGTTATAGCTGTCATGACAAAGTCGCACAACTGAATGATTCATATTTCTACTCTTTCAAGTGGTATGATTAGTTGCATCAATAATATTGTTGTTCAGCTTTAAACTTAGCTGAACATTTAAAAAGCTATACAATTAATATAGAAGATCGCGGGGCATCAGAGCAAAGAGAGTGAAATACAATGCAGTCCAATTTCCTTTAATTTTAAAAATTGTGAAAAGTGAGGTCAGCAAGTTTGTGATGTGTCCAACCTTGTGGCAAAACCCAGCAAACCAGGTGGTTAATATGACATTTCCATCTTTGTCCTGATTTGTTGGACTTCTCCCCCACCTCACACACACACACACACACACACACACACACACACACACACACACACACTAGGGAGAGCCTTAAACTGCATGTTTCCATATCTACTAATGCATTCATTCATTCAACAATATTTAAATTTCTGGAGCATCTAATGTGTTTTGGGCACTGTCAGGAGCTCAGATAAAGCAACAAAGACAACAGATAAGGTCCCTGCTCAGATGGAGCACACAACCTGATGGCAGAGTTAACAACATATAAACTAAAAGTTAAGATAACTTCAGCCAGGACTGATACATCTGGGCACATCCATTTTTGAAGAAGAATATGTTAAAATCAAGGTGGTAAACCTAGCTACTGCTGCAAATATGACTCGATTAATTGGCAGTCAATCTGTCCACATGGATTTTGAAAATACACAGAACATGCAGAGTTAATTCAGGTGTATAAAACTGGTTTGTAAAAGCTTTTTCTATGAGTTAAACACTTTAAAAGTAAAAGCTATTAAAGCTGTAATGAATAAATAAGAAAACTAAAGTGTATTTCATGAATGAAAATCAAAAAAGGATCAGCAATTGTGGAAATATTTTACATCTTCTTACAAGTCTCTTTTAATGTTACCTAAGCACCTAAATTAACAGTAGCTGGACATAGTAGGTACTCAATAAATATGTGTAGAATAAATGAATGATTATTGGCAAAGAAAGATGTCTAGTCCAATCTTCATCATAATATGGTATCTATGTTTGTCTGAAACAAACTGAATTCGCTGGAGTTTATTGGGGTCTGTAACAGTTTTGAATGATTTTTCTTGGTGTAAATTGTTATTTCTAAAAATGAATATGTACATTTTCACGAGAACATCTAAATGTTTCTACGATTTTATACATTAGTGAATATCTAATTGATCATGACTGATTATTGTTCTGGTTAACTTTCATGTTTCTAGTATCAAATACTGGAAACTTTACAGAATTGTAAAGCAAAACATTTTTTATGGTTTAATAAATACACATTTATAAGAAGTGAAAGCTACAGATTTTGGGAGGGCATTTTCTTTAGAATATTCTAATATCGGTATGATTTTAATAAATATCTAAGTGTGCAATTCGATCCCATCAATATCGATTGAGCCCCTGCTGTGGGCAAGGCTGGCAGTAAGTGTTGAAGGATTATTGCACGTGAAATACGGTCCTGACCCTGCATTAATGAGTTTTAATCTAATGGGAGATACAAACACAAACATTTAATACAACACCAGGCACACGGCAAGTGTTAAAACTGAAGTAAAAATTAAATGCTACGGAAGTAACGAGGAGGAAAGAATTACATTCTGTTGAACTGGGAATGCTTTTCAGTAGTTCAGCATTTTATCTTGGTCTTTAAGTAAGAGTAGGATTTCATAACCCGAGGAAGAGTTTTTACGAGTGGGGTGCTCTCTGGTGGGTGGCCGAACTTGAAAAGGCCTGTGTAAAGTGACAACTGCAAGGCACGTGCCCCGGGACAGTGATGATGAGCCTCAGCCAGAAGCCAGAGCGCATGAGGCTGGAGGCTGGGGAAACTAGGTCAGGGAAGAAATGGAGATGTCTTCAAATGCATTTAAATTACAGACTTCCAGAAAGCAAAGCACGATCTGGAAGGCCCGGAACTCCTCCAGCATTTCTCATCTCACTGACTGGCACACCATCCAATTAGTTAGTTGCACACTCCAGAAATCTCCACCTCCCTCACCTCCTATATGCACTCTGTCACCAAATTATGCTGTTTTCATCCCTTAACATTTCTTAAATCCCCTTTTCTCTCCATCTGCACTGAGGAGATGATGGCGCCATTGATTGAGACAGAGCTGACTGAGGTTAGGAATACAGAAAAGACAGAAAAAAAAATCAGACGTCGTGAAAGCTACAGAACATGTGTAAGAACAGTATAAGAAGTTTGCCTGGAACTCCTGACTTGATATTTGGGTAAAAAAGGGGATTTCTTAAAACTGAACAATATTCTGATCTCTTTCTAAATCCTAAATAGAGTATTTAATAAAATCTTAAACATCTAATTCTGAGGTAAAAACACTACTACTCTCACCCTGATCTTTAAGCCCCCATCATTTCTGACTTGAGTTATTCCAAATAGTGAAAATGACCTTTTTAAATCAGATATGTCACTGTCCGGTCAGTCCCCTCCAATGGCCCCATGTCATTCAGAAAAAGACCCCATGTTTTCCGGCCCCACCCCTCACTGTTTCAGACCTTCTCCTCCAGCGCTGTTCCCCTGCTCACTCCCGGGGGTGCCTCTGTGCGTGGAGCACTCTGTGCGTGGAGCGCTCCTGCCTCAGCTGCTCCCCCGACTCCTCTCTCAGCCTGGGGAGTCTAAAACACCTCCCTCCATTGTGAGGTCTGACCGATCCCTCTTTTCAACATTGCAATTCTACGTCACTCCCCATCCCAGGACTCCCAATCCAATTTACCTTGCCTTAGTTTTTCTTTAGCTTCATTACCATCTCATATACTGCATCACATACTAATTTATTACATTTATTGTCTGAGTTTTCCCACTGGTGTGTAAGCACCATAAATAAGAAAAGAGTTTTTCTTTGTTTGTTTGTTTGTTTTAATTAAATCTTTTGACTGATATATCCCATACTCCTAGATCAGATTCTCACAGATGGTAGGTGCTCAAGATATATTTCTTGGGTAAAGGGATGAGTATTTTGCTTTTACTAAATGTTCATCTACTGTGGGACCAAAATTTTTTTCCTGACTTTTAACTCTGGTTATTAACAATTGAAATACATATACATGTTTCAAGATAATTTTATACTTCTAACATTTGCCTTTTGCCTTTATTTTATAGAACTGGTTTCCATTCTTGTTACTTTATTCAATATTAAATTTCTGTAAGACTTGTAGAAAGCAAAGTCAGAATCTTTCTACAAGATTTTTGATCTCTTGTGAAAAGTACAGCTTGTTAGCCAGATCATATTTTTCATTTACTCTGTAATACTGGAGAGACATAGTTTCAGACTATAAATGTTTTCTTTCTGTGTTGTCAAAGGTCACAGATACCCTCAGGGATGGTTATTACGGCTTCACTTGTACTGCAGTTCTACACACTGAAAAAAGAAACAACTATTGCTGTTCGATGTTAAAGTTTTTATCTTTACTATTCAGTTGTACTATTTTAATGCAACAGCTTTATTTGCTTTTACTTTGGTTAAATATCCTCTGGTAAATATCAAGCTCTATCTTCTAAGGGGATTCAGGAGCCACTGGGGTAGTCTTGCAATCCTCTGTTAAATAGAAATTTAATCAATGGTTTTATTTTGGTTTCCTTATCCATCTTTAAATTCTAGTAACAAAGTCACAACTGGTAGCGCCAATGGGAGCATAGGCTCTCACGGATGTGGCCTAGAAATGTAGTCTGTATTTATTTGCAGCTTGTCCCCTTTGGCCAAGTGGTATCTGAAACGATGGTGGGGAAGGAAGCCAGATCGGCAGAACAACTTTGGCAGTGACTGCAGGGACAGATGCCATAGTCACCCAGCCCCCACTACAGTTTTAATTGCTGTCTTCATTCACAGAGCCCTTCCTCTCTTGCATATAATTCCTTAGAGACACGCTTTAATCTGGACTGTAAAAAAACAAGTTCATAAAACTTGTAACAATGCTGAAAGGAAGGGTAAGGTTGAAAAAGTGATATAGCTGACCTCTGAACAATGTGGGGGTTGGGGTGCCAACCAACCACCCCATAGTCAAAAACATCCATCTAACTTTTGACTCCCCCAGACTTAACTACTAACAGCCTACTGTTGACCAGAAGCCTTATTGATAACATAAACAGTCGATTAACACTTATTTCATATGCTATATATATTATACGCTGTATTCTTACAACAAAGTAAGCCAGGAAAAAGAAAATGTTATTAAGAAGATCAAAAGGGAAATGCATTTATAGTACTGTATGTATTTATTGGAAAAAAAAACATGTATAATGGACCCACGTAGTTCCAACCCATGTTGTTCAAGGGTCAACTGTACATGGAAGTGGATAAAACTCTGCACCTATGTTAGCATCTTCCTTAATTGACTCTAGATCTCTATGCTAGTAGCCCCACTGCTATTTTCTCCATGTGTGTACTAAAGCTTTTGAAATAAATAAACAGAAAGGGATTTTGGATAAACTTAGCATGTTCCTACTCAATATATTCTGTACCATTATAATTTTGTTATTGCCACATTTAAAAATCACTTCTTGATTTTTCTGTTCTCTAGTGCCTTTGCCCCTTCATTACCATGACCAAGATGCCATGCTCTGGGGTAGGGATTGGCAAATGTCTTTGGAAAGGGCCAGATAAGTATTTTCAGTTTTGGAGGTCGTGTGACCCGCGTCACAACTACTTGACCTTATCTTTATGGTGTGGAAGCAACTATAGATAAACGAAGAGGCCAAATTTAGCTTGTAAGCCATAGCTAGCTGACCCTCTGATAGGCAAGAAATCTAGGGGAAGGAGAAGGTGCTGGAGGGGAGGGGATGTGGACTATCAACCACAGGTGCTTCATCGGGTACAGCACTTTTTAAAAAATAAGTGTATTAAAGATTAATGTGTGCATTATGACTAGGAGAGTGAAATTCTCTTTAAAAATTAAACCATGAAATGCTAAGTACTACATTAAGAACTTACCAGCTAGTTGTGGAATAGGTTAGATATCTCATTTCATCTGACCAATATGTTGGGGGAAGAGATATAGAAATGAACTTTTAAACTATTAAATCTCTTCCTCAATCTCTTTACACTTTTATTTTAGAAAAATATTAAACACTCTCTGACCTCTAATTTTCAGTGGTTTTTAACATTATAGGCCTCTCTGACCATCCTGGATGTTTTCAGTAAAGTGATTCAGAATATTAAATGATTGAATTAAACATTAAAAGGGGCTTGTTAGATTTTCCATTAATGCTCTAGCTACTTGTTCATATACAAATAGAATATCTCTAGAAATATACAGAAGAAACTGCATATATTGGTTGCCTTTGGGGAGAGAAATAGGTGAGAAGGAAACTATTTCTTACTGACTATTTTTGTACTATTTCAATATGCATGGTTACCTCTCCAAGAAACAGAATAAATGTTATTCTCTAGCATAGATTTTGATTTGTAACTAAGAAGCATCAAGAAGTAAAGGAACAAAAAGAATAAACTAATCAACAACGGACTCACAAATATGGTGGACAATTTGGTGACGGACAGAGCGGAGAGGGGTTGGGAGGCTGGGAGAATGGGGTGAAGTGTTAAAGGCAAATTAGTAGTTGATGGTTGGGCACAGGGAGCATGGAAAAGGGAATGCAGTTAGCATTAATATGATGGCTAAGTGGAGGGCCAGGGGAGGGAGGGAGCAGTTGGGAGGATTGTTTTATGAACATTATAAATGTCTAACCAATGTACTAAATCGATTTATTTAAAAAAAAGAAGTATATGATCTTTTGTTTATGACTTGGACAATAGGCACAATCTCACCTATTAACAAGATTGATTTTATTATGGCTATTAGCAAATTTTAAGCAACATATACCATCTGGTAATCCCTTTTAAGTGGTTCTGCGCAGGGTGGAAGTGTGCCTGTGGGCTCTTTAAAAGGAATCAGTTATCTAGAGACTGAAGAAAAATGTTTCCACTGGGAAATCTTGTCTGATTCTGCTGTGAATGTGACTTCTCTGTTCTGTTATTTCAGATGGACTGACCTGGTTTTAGCTGTTGAAATAAAATTGACATCTGTGTTTGCAAGAAAATTGATGGCTATTCTCCATCTGCCTTTGTTCTCCCTACTCTTGGCTTAGAGACAAATAAGAGAAGGCACAGTTTCTGTAAGCAGAGTTTTGTTTCAGAGAGGGAGCAGCAGAGCTCCTTCAATAGGAAGAGCTGTGTTACCAGGGCCCCTGTAAGTATCTGTAGGACAAGCATCATTACAGAAAATGTATCTGGTTAAGAGCAAACATGGCTGGGGAGTTTCGTGGAGTTCGCCTATTCAAGAATGACAGCATGAAAGGTCACTGGAGAGTGTGCGTAATTATCTTTACCACGTTTTCTTTATTCCAAGTATTGAAATAATATCCATTTCTTTTTTGTTTAAAATATTGAAAAATACCAAAAAATCGCTAAGAAAAAAATCACCTCTAACTTTATCACCAAGGGATAACCACTACTGACATTTTGTTGCTTCCTGTATTCTTTGTGCATATTTTTTAAACAAGTCAGTAGAATTTCACCTTGTGTCACCTTATTCTTGTAACCTCCTCTTTGGTTACATGCATTAACCGTCTCTCTGTGAACAAAGGCCAATTCTTCTATCTTATGCCAGTTTTCTCCAGAACTCACTGCCGTAAGGATGACCTCTCACCGACTTCATCAACCTCTCCTGTGATACTCAGATGGGCTCCAGTATCTCCCACCTTTAACCATCTCTGTGATCCTCCATACCTTCACTACTGCCTCATTTCTCCTCCTCTTACAGTTGAGCTTCTTGAAAGAGTAGTTCATATTCCCTCTCCTTCTTCACCTCACCTCTCTCCTTAACCACTCCTTAACCAACTGGGGCTTCCTCTGTCCCACCCTACTGAGATGGCTCTTGTCAAGGCCATTGACAAACCTTCTGTGTCCGAATTCTGCATTACTGTATTTTTCCTAAATTTTCAGCACTATTTAGATGAGAAGTCTTGTCTGTCCTTCTTAAAATAGTTTGTTTCGTGTGGTTTGCAACAGACCACATTCCCCTGGTCTTCCTCTGTAGAGGGCCATAGTCCCTCAAGTTCCTGTTCTGACGCCTCTTTGTCTGCTGGGCTCCTAAATGCTGGTACCCTCCAGAGCTCTGCCCTAGACCCCTTTCACTTCTCTTTCTAAGCACACAATCTGTGACTTCGTCAGAGCCATGGCATTAAACACCGCTATGAGCAAATGACTTATAAAAACTATCACATTCCACTGCCTACTTGATAACTCTACTTTCACATTTGATTGGCATATCAAATTTAACACTGCCCCCAAAGAATTCAAGACTTCTGTCTACTTTATTTGAATAAATACAGGGAAAATTACACTATCATTCATGGACAAGGAACAACACACACATTTTAGGCTGAGCTGCCAGGTAATATTTTATAATATTTTTTATATATATGCATACACACACATATATACACGTATATATAATTTAATTAATATATATTTATAATTTGTATTTATTTAATATGTATTCATATATATATTTATATTTAATATATGTATTAAATATATGTATATGTAATTTTAATATGTATATATGTAATTTTACTTAAAATTTAATTTAATTATATGTGTATTTACATAATTATATACATACATACATACACATATAAATATATGTGTAATTTTTTGAGGGAAAGTTGTGGTACAGTTCCCCTATATAATAATCAGCTATAAAATAATAGTATTCTATTTTAGTTTCAATTCCCAAGACTAGAATAGCCATAGGTATTTATTTCCTTTTCTTTTCTACTTTTTGAAAAAAAAAAGGCGTTTTGACTTTAGATCTCTTCATTTAAAAATAAAAACCCAGCTGTATTTATATCAATGAACACAAATCTAACTTCAAAGTGAATCATAATCTTCCAAAACTAAAAATTCTGTTAAATACAGCACTTTTTTTTTTTTTTTTTTTGCAGAGATTACAAAACTAAATGGGGACGCAAACAAGATTAGGACAGCTGAGCAGACAGAGATAAAGCTCTATGTGCCTGGCAGTAAGGAATGAGGGGAATGTCATTTTGAATTCTACTCAAAGACTAAAATATTCTGTTCTAAATCTTGACTACTACCTTAAAAAATATTTCTCTCCCCTTCCCAGCAAAATGATGGATAAAAAGTTTAGCTTATGACTCGGGCCTTTGGCACGATGGCAAAATGTATTTAGGAAACTAAAAATCCGAAAACGCTCAGGGAGGGGGGTGCTCTGCTGTCCATCACCTGTGCGTCGCCTGCATCTCCTGCATTTCCTGTATCTTGCTTTGCTGCAAACACAGTTTCATCCACCTTTAGTGTCCTGTCTCCTCTGAGGCACTGCAGAATTCAACAGTAAATGTGATTCTGTGCAAATGTGTCTATTTTTTTGGCAACAATACCAAATATGGATGCAGTCAAATTCTAAGCCATTGCTAAGTTGGAAGAAAAGAAACAAATTGGCCATATTGCGTTATTTCTTACAACCTTTATAATGTAGGTTAAGGCTCTTGAGAATCCTTTAGGTTATTTTTTCTCTCTAGAGTAAACATTTTTTAAAGAATAATGTCTTTAAGAGAAAGGCCAAAAGATGAACATGCAGAATTTTTCAGGAAATTGTGTGTGTGTTTTTTAGAAAATGTGTTATATTTTGCTCTATTTAAGTACATATACTTGTTGGATTCATAGTATTTTATCCCATGAAATCAAATGTGATCATTTTTGGGAACGTCTTTAAATAAAATAATTATAAAATTACAAGAAAAAGGAGAAATATTTTTAGAACAAGTAAAAATTTAAGTCTGTTTAATATAGCTAAAAATGGTAATGCTATCTTTGTTAGTTCAAATTAAGGATCACAGAGTAAAGTAATTGTTCTCTTCCCTTAAAACTCACTAAACAACAAAAAGAATGGAAAGTAGAGAAAAGTCTCTTTCTTTCATGAAAGACAGATATAGCTGTAGCCTCAAGCCACTATTAAGCATAACTGTCAAATGCTGTGAAAACTGTGTTAAAATGAGAAAAAAAAGCTGAGAACCTGCACATGACTCCTCAGACCTCAATCGGTACTGAAAGAGACTTTTCTAAAAGAAAGTGCACAGCCCTGAGAGGTTTTGCAATGAACTTTGCTTGGAGCCATGAGTTCCAGGAGCGTGGGTAGGGCAAGGGGGAAGCAGGAAAGGATCCTGGCCAACGTGCAGGAGAGCAAGAGGCAGGGAGCCGAAGAAGACCATGGGACAGTTACGCATCACCTACTTGTGCAGCAGAGAGATGGCCAGTGGCCAGGGGGAGGCAGGTCAAAGGGAAGAGGGGAGGCAGTGGCAGTGGCTACATAATGATACAGAAAGACTATCATTAGGGGTTTTTGCTGTGAGCCACAGAGAATCAATGTGAATGGAGCTACCTGGGTTGGTACCACCAATGGCCCTGTACACTGACTTCTTAAAGTCTTAAAAGTCTTAAAACTGAAGAGAGCTGTGTCAAGGCGATGAAAATACACATTGGTGGAGGGTGTTCAAGGGAACCAACCTAATCCAAGCTAAATACTTAAATCATACTTTACTATTCCCATTTATTTTTCGCTAGAACACAGTTATTCCCACTTCCACCTGAGAAAAGATTTATCACCATATAGATTTTTTAACAAACAAAAAAAAAAAAGAAAGAAAGAAAAAAGAAAAAAGAAAGAAGAAAAAAGGAAAAAAAAAAGAAAAAGTTAAGGATTATAAGCAAAAGGCAGATGGAGAATATACAGCACAGGAAAAAATCATGGCAAAATTTCAGACAAAACGTTCTTCATCCCTCGAATACATTTCTTATACGATCCCTCATGAAAGGAGAGAAATCCTCAAGAGAAACTATGAAGCTTTAATGAAGAGTTAAGAAGGTAAAAGACAAACAGATAAAAACACAGTTAGTTGAATTCAGAAAAGAAATGGAGGATTATCGTGACAGAAAAGCAACGAGATGCAGAATAAACATGAGCGCATTCAAAGGTGGGGCAAGGTGCTCGGTTTTAGCATACAAAAAGATTGAGAAAACGAAGATCCAGTTGGCTCCCATGAGCCAGTGCGAGCCTGCTCCAGCACATTGTAGGGAAACAAAACTGTTATGGAAAGATTGACGCTAAGACACAGCTTGGCGAAATTACTGAAAACCTTTTGGGCGTCCTGCAGAAAAAGCCAGTCATGGACAAAGGGACGGATCTCATCGCCCTGGTTCTCTCAACAGAAAGATACACAGCCAAAGAGATAGTGGAGCAATGTTTGTAACATTCTAAGAAAAAGAGATGCTAGCTTAAGTATATTTCACCTAGTGAAACTGAGCTTCAAGCACAAGTAGGAAAGATTTCAGGTTTGAGAGTTTCTGGAATAACTACAAAATGACACAATTTAGCTGCCCAAGAGAAAAACTGCAGAACTCAGAAAAAGAGAGAGTGCAGTTAAAAAGAAAGAAAGAAAGAAAAGACATGGTGAGCAGTGAATCAATTTAAATACAGAACAAAGGTTATGCAACCCTAAATATTATGGTTTGAGACAGACTGCAAATATTAAACCTTGACAATATAAAAGAATAGATAATATAACAACGCAAGGAAGTGAACACAGGAGATGGGGGGAAGAGGAACTGCTGACTTCATCCTTCAGAGCAAGGAGATGGCAGATATTGTCTAGAATGGAATTGAAATGAATCGAATCTTTTAAACTTTAGGAAAAGCCAAAGAAAGATAAACATTTATCTTAAGATAAACATTTATCTTAACTCCAACAATTTCTTCATTTTGTCTTTAGTTTTTCTTCTATAAATTTAAGTAAAATGGCCATTTAAAATGGCATTAACTGTAGTCCCTCCCTTAGTCACATTCGATTTCCGTAGCTGCTGTTACCAGCAGTCAACCGCAGTCTGAAAATATTAAATGGGGAATTCCAGAAATAAGCCATTTGAAAAGCTTTAGATTGTACACCATTCTGAGTACATGAAAACCTGTCCTGTCCCCGCTAGACGTGAATGATCCCTTTTCCCAGCGAGTCCACACTGTGTCTGCTGCCCGCCCATCAGTCATTTAGCAGCTCTCTCAGTTATCAGATCATCTGTCATGGTATCAGGGCGCTTGTGTTCAAGTTACCCTTCTTTTACTTAGTAATGTAACATTCATATAGCTTTTTTAAATAGTATATTGTTACAATTGTTCTATTTTATTATCGTTGTTGTTAATCTCTTACTATTTATCATAGGTATGTAGGTATAGGTATAGGGTTCAGTACTATCCACGGTTTCAGGCATCCACTGTGGGGGGTCTTGGAACATATCCCCTGTAGTTACGGCGGGGAGGGGGGTGGATGATTGGATATAGTTTTGCAAAATGTAACCACTGAGGAAAACTAAGTGGAGGGTACATAGGGTTTCTCTATATTATTTCTTAGAAATACATATAAAATTTTAATGACATCAATTAATTTTTCAATTAAAGTAGTATATAAAAAACAAATCAATATTTGTAAAATCTTTCTCTTTTTCTTTCATATATATATATATAGAGAGAGAGAGAGACAGGCAGACAGTCAGAGAGACAGAGAGAGAGATTGTGCTCATCAAATGTTTATGCTGGTTTTTTCCCCCTTGAGGCAGTGGTTTTTGTGATCTTCTAAAGCATCTTTATATGTGTATATATTGATGTGTGTGTATTGATTGGATTCCTTAAATAACAAGTAAGGGTCGCGTCTACAAATAAACTAATATTCGTTATTCCTTCAAAAGAATTAAGAAGCAGAGATGATCGAAGCATGTTTCAAAGTTCAATCTGCTGCTGCCTGAGAAAATGCATGGACTGACACCTGCAAAGACAGAGCTAGAGTTGAAGCATATAAATAACTATAAGAGCTCAATTGGTAAAACTACAGTGATAATGAGAGTGTGAGCCCCACACAAGGGGGCTTCAAAGGGAAAATAATACAACATTCTCTTGTAAGGGCCAGCATTGCTATCTAAGTTGTAGAACTATGTGTTTTGGTTATAAGGTCATGACCAACTCCGTTCGTTCCATAACTTCCACTAGCAAAACACCTCTATAACATATGATTTACCATG
Source organism: Rousettus aegyptiacus (assembly GCF_014176215.1). Lineage (NCBI taxonomy): Eukaryota > Metazoa > Chordata > Mammalia > Chiroptera > Pteropodidae > Rousettus > Rousettus aegyptiacus. Next base: position 83,332,076 of record NW_023416285.1, read on the forward strand.
ATTTAACATATGGTATCAGTCGGATTATCCTGCTGTATGGACAACTAAAGTTTAAGAAACAGCACGGAGATGACTTTGAGAGACCTGCCAGACTAGTTCTGCTGTAGCTCACTGCACCTCGATGGTGTCATCCTGCAAGACCATGTCCCACACCATGCAACTTCACTGGATGGCTTTATGAACCAACAAGATGTTAATGTAAATTTTATCATTTTTCTCCTAAGTCCTCTTTTTGCTTCCACCACTAAGCCAGCAGGAGAACTATATAAAAAGAGAAACTATTAAAATAAAAGTTTTCTTTAGAAAAAAAACATTTTAAACCCTTCTCTCAAGAAAAATGTTTCATATTAATTGCTTCTCCAGTTATTTTCAGTGAAGTGATAAACAGCTAAATGTGCTATTAACTGTGTCTGTTGAATATATTCATCCAGATAAGGACTTTCTGTTCCAGATCTCAACTCAAACTCTTTGATTCAAGATAATACATATTTATTGAGCACTTACTATGAGCAAAGAACTGGACTCAGCATGGGAGATAGAAAGATGATTAATATTCATAAAATATAGATGCATACGACTCTCCATAAAGTGATGGTGATAACTAACCCCGTGCTAGGTACTGAGCTTCATGCTTTTTAGGTTATTTCATTTATCCTCACAACTTTATGGGGTAGGTATTCTTAGAGTTCCCAATTCATAAACAAGATTTAACTGGGTCTAAGAGAAGTTCAGTTACTTGCCCATTGTCACAAAACTAGTCCATGGCAGGACTAGTATGTGGAAGGTTGAGGATTTGATTCGAGGTCTGTCTGCCATTGAAGCACGGACAAAATTCTGTATAAGCATAGAGGAAAGAAAATGCAAACATACTTAGGGCTTTGGGAAAGGCTTCTCAAAGGTTCTGACATTTGGAGATATGGCTCTGAAGTTTATTTTTAAGGAGAGAATGAAGAGGGGAGATTACAAGGATGATATTTGGCTACTAATAACCAATCCTTAAACTCAAAGCAGAGATGAGGCATCTTTGCAAAATGAAGAGATCATGATGTTGATGATCAACTCATATTAAACAGTCGATAAAATTTAGTTTCTAAATGATTATATCCCAAATACTTCAAGGATGCTGTAAACTAGACCACCACTTAAAACTAGCTGTTTCCACACTTATTATCTTAAAGTAAAAAGTTCTTTGGGGAAACTGAGCTAAGATTTCTTGACCCTTGAATATATTACTCATGAATGCAAGCCCCAATCACAAATGAACTGGTTAAAAGTTAAGTTTAAATGCCCATTTTGAGTAAATCATACAAAGCAGCCCAAAAAAGTCCAATAGAAACTCTTCATATCAGTAGTTTTGTGAATGGTAACTTCTACTACTAGTGAGAAACACAGAACACACTGGTCTGAAAATTATGGCGTTTGAGTTATGGCCCAGGGCTGGCCATTAACTGATTTTAAAATTGTCAGGATTCAGACTCTCTGGCTTTAGTTTTCTGATCTCTAAAATCAAGAACCAGAAGAAAAATTCCATTTTAACAATAACAGTCTATGATCGTATGACTATTCATTGTGGGGAAAAAGAACACAGCATGATACAGACTAGAACTGAACTAGGTATTAGGACAAAAGGGTTCTGGCTCCCATAAAATGACAAGCCTCCCAACAAGCCTTTTTTATCCTTGGTCTCAGTTTCCTCTAGTTACTTGAGTCAACATAGATGGCAGATTGTATGACCACGATAACCCTTTACTCTGTTTGTTTTGTCTTGTTTTGTTTTGAAGCTTCGATGAAACTCCTAGGGATTATTTACAGCTTCTTCGTACATTTAAGTGACTGCCTCTTCCTGTTTATTTGAGTCTCTTTATTTATTGCTACCTGGGAGCACACTCATTAATGGTCTCCCAGAGGGTGCTTAATTCAATTGTCTATTCCTTATAAAATTTCTCCCAGATAAGAGACCACGTTTGAAAGCTATTTAACTCTTATTTGGGAGCTTTTCCAGAAGGGGAAGCCGTGAAGAAAGGCATAAGGTGATATTTCAAGTAGAGAAAGATAAATGATAATTTCTCAATGCCCTGGGCTTGCAGTGGGCCCTTACTATATTCCTCCAACTTCATCTGTCTCTTTCTGAGTTCTCTAATTTGGACAGACAATGCCACCAACTCAGGGCTTGATGAGACCTTTTCTCCTAGTTTTCATATGAACAATTCCTTTACCTTTTGTTTTGGCCAAGATAAGACTGGAATTTTCCACAATAAAATTTACTTAAAATATGGATACACACAAACTCCAAACAATAAAAACGTCTACACAAAAACATAAAAATAGATATACGTATCAATAGATTCCTTATCTCAAAATATCTAAACACTAGCCATGAACTGCCTTGATAACTAAACATGATGGGGATCAACTTCTCCCAGCAATTTCAAAATACCACATTAAAAAAATACTAGCTTAAAGTTAGAAATATTGGGAATAAGCAAAATGCATCTAAAATTATTTCTATAGCGAGTCTTGGTATAACATTTACCTTCTTAACAACCCATGAAAGGATAGTAGACAGTAAGATACAGGTGTCAGGCAAATTCAGGGCTGTCATGAACACAGGTCAAACCCCTCAGCCTGGCTTTCAATGCTCTCTGTGGTCTGGTCTTCCATATCTCTTCAATCTTATTTTTGAATTATTTCCTTAAAATTTTGATTAAATGCTTTTCTGTAAGCATACCTCCTTATTTTCATGATTTTCCACACTTTCCAGAAATAATGTTGGCTCTATTTTCACATGAGTAAGTCCCATTTATCCTCTGCAGTGCTGGTTTAAAGGCCACCTCCCAGCTAAGCCCACATGTCTCGCACCTGTTAGCAGAAATATTCTCTGCTTCTTCTGAAGTCTCCCAGGACATTGTTTGTATTCCTTTCAGGGGACTCGAACTTCTTACTTTGCGTAACGGTTATTTACATGCTTGCCTTACCCCTTGTACTAATGAGTAAGCCCCAAGAGTGCAGACTCTATAGCTGCTTCACTTGTCAGACCCTTGGGTAGCACCTCATTCTGAGCTTTATAGAATGGCCTCAATAAATACCGAGACAACAGGAATGTTATCTCTATGATTTCTGTGATAACAAGGATTATATCTCAATTGGTACTGGGTCGAGTGAGAGTGTAAGAAATGTAGTCTTGCTATGGACTAAAAAGAGAAAGTAAGAGAGAAGATCATGTCAAGATAGCCTAGATTTCTGGTTGGCATAATAGGATGAGTGGTGGTGTCATTAATAGGAAAGAGAAAAAAGAACTAATTGGGGGTGGGATGGCATAATTTCAATTTTGGACATTTTGGTTTTCAAGTGTTTTAGAGATGTCCACATGGAGACGGGAATCAAGGGTATGTTTATTATAAGAGCAGCCAGGATAACATTTTAGAAGTTCCATGTATTAAGGGGAAAAAGAAAATGTTCCAAAGGGTGAATAATTCTCACCATGACATGACACAGACATTAGAGAAAAAATTATCTTGCTCAGAAAACAGAAAATAAAATAGACTCATGCATTGTTTGGCACTGAACCTTATTATTACTCCCTATTGATTTTTCTGCTTTCTCCTTTTATTTCTTTTCTTTCTTTCCCTTCTCTTCCTCCTCCTCCTCCGCCTCCTCCTCCTCCTCCCTTCTCCTTCTTCTTCTTTTCTTTTTCTTTTTTTTGTCAAATCAAAATCCTATTCAAGTGAATTTCCATTACATAAAGTCCTACACCTAAATAAAGAATTGGCAGCTTGAACCTGGTACTTTTAGCACTGAAGGGTTGGACAGTTTTTCAGTTTGTCTTTCATTTGTTAATCTTTTGAGATATTGTTATCCTGGTTTGAAAACCATATATACTGGGACAAGTGGGATGATTACAACAGCACCACAAATACAGCCAGTATTTTTAACTTAAGAAATAAGTATGTTTAAGTTACTAAACTCTTATATAGATTCCTTTTTGCTTCTGCAAAATTATATGCAGAACATAATTTATACATATAAAAGTTAATCGGCCCTAGCAAGCCAAGCATATCAAATAAATATTAAAGTTATTTTGCTTACATATAAAATAAATTTTAAAAGCTAACATGTAAATAATACAACTACCACAGAAAGAAATTCTAATTTGGAATTTGTTATTCAAGTAGAAACGAGCCAAGGTCCTCCTTTATTTACAAGGAATGCAAATCATAGCTTAAATAATACTTTTAGGTAAACGTTGGAGATATATAAAAGAATGAATTTTAGGAATCTGGATGCATATTGCACATAATGGGTAATCATTGTTTCAGCATCTCAAAATACCTTTCCTCCGTAGGGGAAGTTCTAAGATGGTTTAGAGAAAGGACCTTGCCTCCCACATAGGAACTAGAAGCGAGACAAGACCAAGTGAGGGAGGAATCAGATGATCCTGTACGGAACTTGACTGTCAAAGGAGTGATATGAAATTCAAAGTCAGTTTACCAATATTTAGGGGTGTTTGTGGCATTCAAGAAACAGTGTTGCTTCAGGAAGTGCTGCAGCAACAGGCAGCTCTTGAGGGAGGATGTTCGAGGCACCCCGCTTCCTCTGCTTCATGCCTACGCCTGGTTCTCTGCTTTCCTCTTAGTCCGCTTGGCCATCAGTGTTTTTCACTATGATGCTTTTCTTTTTACATTGGCTTGTATTGTTTTTAGTCAAGAGGTTGAAGGGTATGCTTAGATTACAAATGACTTTTATCTGTTCCCATTAAATCTGTGAGTATTTTCAAATACTGTAAAGAGGAATTAAACCTTTCTTTTAAAATATTTTATCATTCGGATTTCTCGTAGACTCGGTCCGCACTCCTACAATGTCACTTTTAACTCTGGTGAAAAATGCATTCCTGTGCTTGAGGACTCCGTCATAGAAGTGGTTGCTGCATCTTGTTTGCTCAGAATATGTTGAACAAGTTATGAGTGATTCGTTATACTCAGGTCTTAACTTAAAATAGAAAGTTTCTGTATCCATTCCACACTGCCTTCTAACATTATCCCCTCCCCATCATCAGGAAATTTAAAGTACTCAGTTTGTATTGAATTTGTAGTAGGGCAGTCTTTTAAAAAACTGAATTGTGATTAAAAAAAAAAAAAGAAGCTATCCTGCCAAGCACGTATGTCAATCCAATTCCAAAAATTAATATCGGGTACAAAAAAACTTCAGCTTTGAGTTAGTTCTATTGATTCAGCACAGTCAAATTTTAGATCAATTTTAGATCAAATAATTTTGTATGACCTTGAAGAGGAACTACTTTCGCCCAAGGTGTTGCAGTGGCACACCAGAGCCTTTTTTTTTTTTGGTCCAAACTGTGAGAACAGTTTGGAGCTAGTATAAAAATGCTGAGAGCAGTAAAATCTTCTCTTCTCCTATGACTTCAGACTAAGGGGGCTGTGGATTGAAAATTTAAGCTCCTCTCCTAACCTCTCCAAACATACAATTGTGGAAGATAAAATATTTAAAAAATGTTTTTAAGTAGAATTAAAAAGACAAAGACATTTTCTAAAACAAGATGAGCACTACGGTGGACCTAACAGATCAGATACACACTGGGTAAGAGAGCAGAAACTACAGGCTGATTCAAAGTCCGTGATAGAAATAGGCAGAAGAAATCTAGAAGGTAAAGGAACCAAAACACCCCACTCACAATGATGGCCTTGACCTAGGCTCACTGGACAGAACGGAGCTAATTGTGTGTTTGTGTGTGTGCGTGCTGGAGGAGGGTATCTCCTGCTGAGAAGAGAGAAGACTGAAAAAAATTCTGCATCTTCTCCCTTTCATAGAGCCAGGTGCCTGAAATTGGAGGATGGAGCAGAGACTTGTGGTCTACTTCATACTCGCTTAGTAACAAGATCTGTAGTATCCTCGAAATAACGATAGGTATTAAAGTTTTGGACTAAAGGGCTCCTGAAGCCACAAAGGCAAAGGCAAAAAACATCCAAAACAGGAGAAAGTAATGCAGAAAGAAAAAATAAAGTAAAACAAAAAACACCTCATTCAAGATGAAAGAGTAAACTAAAATTCTAAATCACAGAAGGAAATCAAATAATAAGGAAGAAAATGAACTCACAAACCAGGACAATTCACCTCTATTGAAATGCATAACATATCAAAAAATGACAAATAGTCTACGAAAGAGGAAAGAATTACATTCACAAAAAAGAGAAAGAAATTAGCTACCTATAAATAGCCAGATATAAAAAGTCAGATATGAATAAACAATAAATGGTTGAAAAATAAAATAGTGAGAAATGCTAGAAATGAAAAATACAGATATTGATAGAAATATCAGCATGAGAAATCAGTATATGTAGTAAATTTAGACTAGGCCTAGTGTAAGAAAGAATTAAAAAAGTGGAAAACAATTTTGAAGAAATCATCCAAACGCAGCAGAGATTGATAAATAATGGATGACAATCACAAAAGAGAAATTAGAAGACATATAAGGTAAAGCAGGACATTCTAATATTTATCTCTTAGAATTAATAAAAAGAATGAGAGAGAATAAATATTTAAAGAAATAATGACTGAAAACTTTCTATAACTGTGTAGGACAGGAGTTCTCATATTGCAAGCATAGCTGAATTCATAACTAGATAAACAATAAATTTTGTGACTCAAAAACAAAAGTATTGAGCCTAACATGACACTCAATAGGTAGCCATTTTCAATATTTTTTTATCACTAGAATTTAGAGCACCAGGCTTACAATCTAAATATTGTGTAGTTCAACAATTCTTACAATGCTTGAATGCTGGAAGGTAATTCTCCATGGGTCTCTCACATTTCTGCATGTTTCGTATTGCCTTTTGTTCCCGATTATATTTCCAAGGACATCTGTATAGCAAATAATCTTGGAATTTAAAGGTAAGTTCTCCCCCCAGGACAGGTATATGTTTTGTTTACCGTCCAGCATAATAAATATAGTGTCTGCTCCAGTGAAAAATTTGGACAGGTTTGTAAGCAGCACCTTTAATAGATTAGTTTCTCAAGCTTAGAGTTCCCAAACTGTGAAGCAAACCCATTGTATATACAACATTTACCTAAGCCATTACATATCACTCCTAGGACTTGTGAGGCAAGGGCAGCCAGCATGAAAAACGTCATGCTGCTGACTTAACTAAGTCCTTTGTCTCTGATCCACAGGTCTCCTATCTTCTGCTAGCCTTTAATGAAACTGGCAAGTCAACTTACTAGCTTGCAAGTAATGTAAAATCTCAAATCCTTGATCGTTCTTGACATTGAACACCCTGTACAATGTTGGTACATCTCAATTTCTGTTTGATGGTTGTCTGTTTGCTTTGGGAAGGATAGGATTGTAGCAGACTAAGGAATTATACTCACAGAAACATAAAAAGATGGGCATGTATGAACCCATGCCTGCTTCCTCATTATAAACTCCATGCCTGCTTCCTTCTTTTTGACACTCGATTCCACTCACAACTGTAATTTTTCTTCATTACAGGTATATTCTGTTTCTCTAGCAAGGCTGCATAGACAAGGACTATTATCTCCCAAGATCATTCACAATCGTTAGGCCATTTACACTCAGGTGAATAAAGCTTGGGCTTTGGGATCAGGATTTGAATCCCTGCTAAATCATTTACTACCCGTGCAGGCTTCCATGAGTTAATTAGCCTCTGCAGACCTTGGTTCTTCTCAGCTGTGAAAATGGGGTATCATAAAACATTTCCTGCAGGGTTGTTGTAAAATCACATAAGATAATATAAACAAAGTCCTAATATAATGTTTGGCACACACTAGGCATTAAAGAAATAAGAATTAGACTAATTAGGGGATAACTTCATAAATTAAATAAATGTCTAACCTCTTTACTGTTCAACTAAAATGAATACAAACTAATATTGCATGTCAACTGTAATAGGAAAAAAAGTTTATAACTAACACTAAAAAAAAAATTTGCATTTCACTAAAATTAAAAACTTTTTTTGCATCAAAAGATACCATTAAGAAAATGAAGACATAAGCCACATACTAGGAGAAAATATTTGTAGATCAAAAAAAAAAAAGGAATTAAATATATAAAACCACAACAAGAATTCAAATACAAATGTCTTATAAATCATGTCTGATTTTCTACTCACTTCTCTTAATTTCCTAAATATTGATATGCTCCTGATATGAAACTAATATGATTCTCAAGAACGAATTTAAATTACAAGACTACTCTTTGACTTGGCAGAATCATCTATAGGAATTTATCTTTAAAAAAATAGTAAGAGATTCATGTATGGCTCTGTTTATTACAGTGTTACTTGTTAGAGTAAAAACAATTAGTAACAACCTAAATGTCTAATAATAGGGGATTATTTAAATTAATCCTTGAATAGTTGTGCAAGAGAATGTTGTACAGCAATTTGAAAATTTGTGGTAGAAGAAATATTTAATGACATGAATATTAACTATTCAGTGAAAGAAAGTGGGCTCCAGAACATATAAAAATATTATTCCAATTTTGTTTTAAAATATATTTTCATTCATAAGATACTAGAAGGTTATAGATTAGAATGTTATACTTGATTGATTTTATGGTGTACACTTCTCTGTATCTTCTAAATTTCCTAAAATAAACATATACTTTCTCTATAACAAGCAAAAAATATAGTCAGAGATTCATTATAAAACTATACATAGCAGATTCTTTAAAATCCAAATAGGAAATGTAAAGACATTAAAAGCGATTTCTGAATATAATCCAACCAGGGAAAATGATACCAACAAATAACAGTGTCAAAAAGTCTTTTGAGTTTTATGTTGATTTTTAAATCTCAATTCTGAGGTACCTTACTTTACAGAGGAGCAGAAAATACAAAAATATACACCAATATTAACCATCTATTGAAGTTTACATTCTTTGTTCTGATAAAGATGTTTAAAAAATGCTGCTGCTAATTTTACCAACATTGGGATGCAATTCAACATGTAACATTCGCTTTTCATACAAATGTCTCTTTATATCCAAACCACAACCAGGAAACTTAAATGAGTTCCATTCTCACCTTAACAATTATTGCATTATAAAATTTTCAGAGTCTTTAGATGATCTTTGGACTCTTGGAATCAAGATATTATTTGATTACCTGGCCTTTTCTGTGCTTCCCACGCGTTGATGAATTTCAATGAGCTCCATGAGTTGTTTTTGCAACATCACATCTTTGCCTGCGATTTGAGTAATAAATTTATGCTGTAGAAGATCTGACACTGTTGGACGCTTTTCATAATCTTTAGTCAAGCACCTGCACTGGCAAAAAAAGAACATGCAATTATTAGATAAGTTAGATGAATTATGATTTGTATTCCTAAAAACTACTGTGACAGAAGAGAACAGTGCTCCTCATAATTGCTTAGCCCAGGACACATATCTCAAAAAGTGTTAAACTGCACGATGATCAAAAGAATGTTTGTGACAGTGCACACATCTGTGAGTGATTATGCAGCAGTGACACCAACTTCCTACTGAGTGCTACTTCCCCGGTCTCCCAGCGAGCATTACTGCACAGTGAAAATTAAACTCAGTCTCCAATGAAAAGTCCCCTTTATAAGTCAGTAGCTAAAGATAAATAACAATAAAGTCATTACAGTTTTAAGGCTTACCTAAAATTAAAAATAAAATTTTCAGTTTCCCTTTACTAATGCTTTTAAAGACCTCTCAATTGATCTATTTCTTTCTACGTGATCGAACTGTAACCCATTTGAGAAGGTTAATGTGCTAAAGATGTTTAAATTTCACGTCAGTAGATGTTTTTTGAGTTCAGACAGTAGATGTACTAGTGAAGGTCACACTTCTTAGGAGGTTCGACCAGAGCAGAGTCCCAGAAAAAGAGGAGGGGGGGGGGTGGGGACAGCACCCGAAACAACATCACAGGAGGAGCATTTGGACAAACTTGGGATGTTCCGTCAGCTGTGACAGCTGTCTTCAAATATGTGGAAGAGGGTTAGACAGTTTTCAGTGGTCACAAAGGACAAAAAAATCTAGGATCAACTTGTGGAATTAAGAGAGAAACAGATTTGAGGTCAGTATAAGAAAGAACTTTCCAACAGTGACGTTTACCGAGGATGGAATGGGCTGCATTGAGAAGTATGATTATTTTTATTAGGGAGTTTACTGGCTGTATGGCCACTCAGTGAACTTGTTCAAGATCTTATACTCTGGATTCGAGTTTGGGCTATATAAATTTTTAACATCCTTCTAAACCTGAGATTCTGAGGTGCTGCTGATCAGAGCTGGGCTGTCATTTGGGGATAGAGAAAAAGAAAGAAAGAAGAAGAGAGCCATGTCTTGACTTGATCAGAGCCATTGCTCATCTCTACTGTTAATCTTCCTTGGGGTGGTAATTTGGCAATTTATTTTATTGGGCTTTACAAAAAAAGATATTTTCCAGGAAGATGCACTAAGGAATAAGATGGACAATGTCTGAAAATTAAAACAAGAGATCTTGGTCCCCATTGAGTTTAATAGAATGTGTCAATCTCTGAGATCTGCAGCAATTTAGTCGCATGTGAAATTATTTTATTGTAGTAAGACTTTATCAATATCTGATGTGTACCAGGCACTTTGCTAAGACACTGGAGTTACAGTGACGATTAAGGCACATTCAGTGTCCTGGAGTTGCTTACTGTCTAGTTGGGGAGAAAGACCTCTAAGAAGGTAGCTAAATAAAAGCGACAATTATATTAGAGGAAGATATACCAAATACAGTGATAGAACACAGGGCAGAATACTAATTGCCTGGAGAAAATCAGTAAATGTTTCTCAGAGGTGAAATTATGTGAAATATGTCAATGTCAGCAGGTTCCTCAGAGGTGAAATTGTGTGAAATATGTCAAAGTCAGCAGGTTCCACTGAGGATCAGTTTGGAAGAATATGTAGACACAGGGCATAATTATGAATTGTGGGAACCCTTCAAAGTCACCAAAGAATTTCGTGAGATTTATGAAATTCGAATGTAGTTTATTAAATACTCTCTAGCGAACAGTACATACTCAGTGGTTAAGTGAAAGTCAAGAAAAAAAAAGATTATCAATCTTTCTTGGGTTTTCACAGTCTTTAAATCTAAGCCCTTTGTCTCTATAAGAATAAGGAGATAATCTTTGTAGGAAAACCAATGACATCAGTTATATACGAGTATGATTGGTTTCTCTGCTTTCTTTGCTCATCATTTTCTGAGTGGAGTTTGACACACTGAATCTTAATGACCCCTCTCTCCCACTTATAACCTGGGATCACCCCTTATCTTATTTTATAAGGTAAAGTCATGATTAAGATTGTGAAAAAGTCTGTGGGACAGATGTTTAGAAATGACTTTTGATTCATAGCTTTGAGTCAATTGTCTGGAGGCACTTGTGCTAAATACCTGTCAAACTAGAAATGTTCACTGAATTTCAAATATGTAAGTAATTTATCTATAGGATCATCTGATTGACCAATTGCAGTGAATAGTCCCTACATGTGATGAGAATTAATGATGCAGATAAGTGAAGAGTTAAATGACTGACTGAATAGATGGTGGGTGAGCAGGTGGGTGATGCTGAGGGCATAGTTGCAAAAAATAGGTGGACAGAAGAATATGTTTCTGGACAATGAAACTTCTGCAGAAGCATCACTATCAGTAAGAGAATAAACATGACCCTAAGATCATTATTTGAGAAATAATGAATTCACTGAACTTTCATAAGACACTACGAATACTTGTTTTGAAGAAAATAATGGAAACCTCAGTGGTTATTCAATAGATAAGAGGTAAGGAGGAGATTCAGAAGCACCACGGAATTGTTGTAAAAAGAACATTTCAAAGTTAGGATGGTTATCTCTTTGATTTTTTTTTTAAAAAGACTCTATTACTTGTTACTCACTTGCTAATGAAGTCATTGAATTCTGCTGACCATATCTCAGGCTGCATCAGTTTTGGGGGTGGATTCCTAGAAAATAAGAATCAAGGTTGGAGTGTGGACCTTGGTTAGTCAGTGCAAAATTAGGGCAGAATCAGATGGACTAATTCATTGCCGCCTTCACAGGTCCTGCTAATATAATCGAGCATTAGTATTATTCTTCAATTCAAAGGCATGTAATGAGTTATTAATCATCTCTTATATAAAATGATAGGTTCCTTGTTTCTCTGAAAGTACTTACTAGATGACCCAATTTTTCTAACTGATAATTTTTTTCTTTTAAAGAATCTCTTTGCTGTTACCTGAGAGCCACGGGGGAAAGCATCAATACTTAGTGGAACAGAAACAATGAATACCGGGAAAAGATTTTTTGCTTTGAGTCCTGCAGAAGTCTCTGAGGAAGATCCAGGGTGCACAGAGGTGATCTGGAAGGAGTTATTCGAAAGACGGAGAGAGGCAGAGGAGATGTTCTGAGATGTTCTGTTGTTACTAAATACGTGGCCAGAAATAGGTTATGAAAGTAAAGAACTGGAAAATATGATTAGCTATAACGTTCTGAATGCCACTTATAAGTTTTTGTTATTAATGCCTTTCATTTTAAGTTGGACAAATCTTTTCTTTTGGAGCGTGTTCATGAACACAAAGGAACCTCACTTAAAAATGAGGCTGAGCTAACTCTAATCAAGCCACACCGATCAACCATGAGAGTTGAATTTGTTGAAGTACCGCTTTATGCTAATTCTAACAGCTCTATTTTTTTCCCCCCATTAGCGGAATGGAAACGCTTTGTCTTCAGTTCTGCATTACTCCTTAAATAGCTTATAATGAAATTAATGTACAGTTTGTACAGGCTCATTAAAGAAAAGTGCAGCTACTCATCTACCCTAGATCACGCAGACAGCTCGTTTTACGACCCTTGGAACTATTTGAGGATTGCTGATTCGCACATTAAAAGAAGTAATTCTTTTCACCACCAATCTTGCTTTATTTCTTGTTCTCCTAAAAATGTCCTAAGAGATTTATTGGCTAGCCTTAGGGGAACAACATTCTGATGGTTTCAGAGCACTCAGAACTGGGTCACTTTTCAGATCCCTTGTTCCTAATTGTTTCTACAGTCGGTAGGAATTCTCAGAATTCCATTTTTGAAATATACTGCTGGTAAAAGCAGTAAGGAATAACTAAGATGATGCAGCTTCCAGAAGTGAGTCGCTCACAGGTATGACATGTAGTAACAGTGTCGTCTCTCTTCCATGTGGCATGGTCACCAAGAGTAATAACATCGGGCTAACTACGGTCATTTAAGCCATGATTACAATGGTTCAGGAAGCATGGTGCTTCACATCACGTGCTGACTGAATAGTAGTAAACGTTAGAAAATATATGTTTTTTTCCCCTTTCCTCAAATTTCTTGAAATACCCTAGACACAGTATAGAGCCAGTTTTCTGTTCTTTTTTGTAATCTCATTTCCCTACTTACCAAATAAGTAATATATTTTACAAACAGTAAGACCTGAAAGGGACATTGGCATTATAATGTAAAGGATGACATATATCTAAGATGTTATAATTCAGAATCTATAGATAGGACTGGAAATTCAAAGGTAAAATTACAAAGTCCAATGCTTCTGTCTTACACTAATTTAATTACATGCCAACTATCCCAAATGGATCCCTCTGGAAATGAATATGAAATATTGGTGTTATTTTTTTCAGACCTGAAAACTCCCTCCAAGACTTTCTACATGTAATTCTATGTTCTATAGGCACTGGGACCAGAAAACTTAATGGAGAATGCAGTAACTGTGACGATTACTGTGTCAGGCAAATTTTGTCAGAAAGTTTCAGAGAAAACACATCTATAATCAAAATAGGCAATCTTTTAGTGTCAGTTTTCTGAAATATCTAGGAACTAACCAAAACTTACATAAAATAGTGTTTAATTAGTAACAGAAAAAAGCGGGAAAAAGTTTGTTGACATACACGCTGAAGAAAAGGGATTTACGTAGATGTAGGAAAATGCTCTCATGATTCCAAAGAGATTCTTCTTCTAATATATGTTAATATATTCAAAATATTATCATATTTTAAATCATTATAATTTATCAATAATGTCTATTTATAATTTCCTTGATAATATTATTGTAAAGTTCTAAACAAGGAGAAGTCTTAGGAAGTAGTGAAAATCACTAGATTGATACACCGAGGCAAAGCAAATCACTGTCGCCCAGACTGTGGACCAGGGTGCCTCATTGGCTAATTTGGAAGTAAAAACTGGGAGGAACTGTTGTTTTTGGAGGGGTAATCCTTGCAAAAGAAAAAAAGACGCAATGAGTATCAAGAGAAATTCTCCTACTTAAAACAGGGAAATGAAACTACTGAACCAGTACAATATCCTAGAAGAAGCAAAATGATATTCCAAGCCACTCTGCTTCCAACTTGCTAAAATATGTCTGAATATTTTCCAAGAGGAGCATGGTAAGCACACGGTGGCTGGAGGAAGAAAGCTGGGCTGCAGATGCTGGACGGAGCGGTAGAGCCCTCTCACCTGGGTATTTTGAAGAGTGCTCGCATGGGATGCAGGTCGGCTAGTGGAGGGTCTCCATCCCCTAGCTCGATGGCTGTGATGCCCAGGGACCACGTATCACATCTGGCATCATAAGTGGTATCCAACTGCTGTTCACATGCAATCACCTAGGAGAAAATGAAAAAAGAAGTGAAATTGTGACTTTTAACAAGCATGTCACAAGATGTTTAGAACAGTGTGTATGTGTTCAAACTGATGAAGTCTGTAGTTATGAGTAAAGGCAGTAACTTGAGAGAGTAAAAGCTCAAATTATTATTATTATTACTAGTGTTTTTACTCTGAGAACAGAGAATACCTTAGCAGATTTGCAAGTTTAAAGGAAGAAGCCTATGAAAAGGAGTATTTTGAAAATGCCAAACAGAAAGGGGACAGAAACAGTGTCTCATATAGAAAGAGATAAGGTCAAATGCACAGATAAAGACTGTGCAAAAATAGTCACTCGATAAACATCTGAGAAGTAAATGAAGACATTCATCTTGGCGAAGATAAAGAACATATCTATAATGACTTAAGTGTGAAAGAGGTAAAGAAAAATAAGTTGAGAGCAGTCTAGTTAAATGGCTTTGATGTTTTCTGGCAACTAGAAGGCAAGGATATCTAAGGGAGGAATGAGACAAGTTTGAAGAACTGCGAAAAGGTTTATGCCAACAATAAAAAATAAAAAAATAAAAGTAAACATTGACAAAGATTTATTAACACTTATCTAGGAGCACACTAAACTGTGAAACTACAACTGGGGTTTTAAAATATTCACTAATCAAAGAATGCAATTGAGAGAAAAGAAAAAAGGATTTTTTTTTTGCAATATTATAAAATACTGTTACATAGAAGAACGATTAAATAACTAATTCACAATTTATTTCTAAATATGTAAATATAAATACTGATGGAATCCGAATACTAATTGTAACATCGGTGAGCATAAAAAGAAAATTCAACTTGACATTTTAAAAACCATATTTTACATTTTTAGAAATGTTGCATTTTGTGAATTCTAATGCACAAAACAAATAAAAAATGATTTGGGGGTGATGGCAGATTAGAGTTTTATCCTTTAACTACAGTATTATGAATGATATGTAAAAATAAAGAAATCTAAGGCATTGTTTGGAATAATAGTTCATCTTCCTGACTCCATTTAACATCAGCTTAACACAGTAAAATCCCTCTGTGTTGGCACACTGGAGTTTAGTTGTTAACATTTATGCATATGTCATCTAGGTAGGGTGACTCCTTCATACATATACCTTTATTCATACTTGACACTAATAGCAATGACAGAAAACAGTTTGTAAACATATGAGTATGATTGAAAAATAAAAGGAAGACAACGATAAACACATCATGTAGGACAAGAGTTACTCCAGGGAAGAGGCAAGAAGATGGGATAGAGAAAGAACATAGAAACAAATGTATGCTATTGGTAATGTTCTGGTTCTGGTTGGGTGATGGGTTCACAGGCAAATAAACAAGGTCATAAAACAATCCAAATCTAAGTGTCCGAAGGCCAATAATAAATATGTAAATAAGTAAGTTATATGTATGTGTGTGTGTGTGTGTAGGTGTGTGTGTGTGTGTGTGTGTGTGTGTGTGTGTATTTGGAGGAAGAGAGCGAAGGAAAAACAGAGAGACAGACAGAGAGGGGACACGATCTTACATGGCACTTCTCAACTTATCCTGCCAAAGTGTTTTTAATATCATAGGAGAGCGAATTGCTAAAATCAGACAACACGGTCTGAATTACCAGGAGCAAGCATAAGTGTCCCAAGTTTTATATTAAAAATTCATGTGACAAATATCCATAGATGTATTATTCATAATAGCCCAAAAATAGAAACAACTCAAATGTGCATTAATAGGCAAGGGATAAACAAAATGTGATAATGTATACATACAATGGAATATTATTCAGCCATCAAAAGGAGTGAAGTATTGATACATGCTACAACATGGATGAACACTAAGAGAAAGAAATCAGATACGAAGGTCACATATTGTGATTCCATTTAAATGAAATGTCCAGAATTGGCAAATCCATCAACAGAAAGCAGATAGATTAGTGGGTGCCTAGTGTAGAAGACTTTGGGAGGAGATGTGAAATGACTGTTAATGAATATGAGATCTCTTTTAGGGGGAATAAAATTGTTCTGAAATTAGATTGTGATGATGGTTGCACAACCCTGCAAATATACACTAAAAATCATTAAAATGTACAAGTTAAATGAGTTGTTATATGGCATGTAAATTATACCTCAACAGAGTTGTTAAACATAAAAATACATTCATATCAATTTTTTATAATGTCGTATAATATATCTTTGTCTGCCTTAGCGTAAAAATGCCTTTTGTCCCACCAGTTGCTTTTTTTCCTAGTTAAAATTGTTGCTTCACGATAATTCATTATTTTATGGCTTCACACATGTAGTCCTGGAATACTTCCCCACAGGCTTGGGTAAATTTATGCCCTAATTTGCCAGAGACATTCTTGGTTTATGCTTGCTTTCCTAGAGTTATTATGAACACCGGTCCCTTTCACCCTCCAAAATGTCCTGGCTTGTCCAATATATTATATAGTTACCCACTACAAACTCATTTCTCTTGTCCCCTGCATGCTGGCATACATGTACTCCATTTTGGGAAGAATGGCTTTATATGACCAACAAATGCTACATCTTTGATCTAGAATTTCATTTTAAAATATCAAATCAAGAATTTCTCTTTTCAACTAATAATGGATTTGAACAAGCTTTCCTGACTGTCTAGTAACTGCCTATTAAGAAATATAAATTTCAATTATTAACTCATTTAATACTTTAGTAATTAAATTTTATTTTTATTTTTATATTTTTAGAGGAGGCAACCCTTGGTTGACCTCACAGATTACAAAGACCTTGTCAGTTTACAATATCTTATTTTATTTTTATTTTTATTTTTTACCGCTACAGAACCTGGTCTTCCTAGGTAGTCTTCCATCCAAGTACTAATCAGGCTCAACCCTGCTTAGCTTCCAAGATCAGACAGGATTGGGCTCGAGTAATTAAATTTTAGATAGATCATAATATTTCCTTTTACTGCGAGTGTTTCCAAGATCCATTGATAAAAATTGTTTTCACTAAATGACAAACTTAAACATATAATAATGGGTTTGTTACTATAAATTAAATTAAAAAATATAAAGCTAGACTATCAATTATTTAATATTAATTATATAATTATATATTATAGTATTTAATATTAATTATATGATAATTATATATTACAGTATTTATTATATTAATTATTGAGATATGTGAATAAGATTCAATGTTTGGTATTATTGCTATATCTTTTTAATTTCTCACTTTAAAAATTTTTTCGAAAGCTTTAAATCTAGCAACATATCAGAACAAACTCTGAAAAAACTCACATTTGAAATTTTCTTATTCAATTTTGTTTTCACTTATATAACTATACTTTCTAATTTTATTCTAAACTCTCTGTTAAAAAGTTTTTGAATCCACTGGTGTTTTTCAAAGTTTTTAAAGATAATTTATCCTTTCTCCATATTTTATAGTATGTTTACAATTTAACTTTTTTGCAACTAATAATTGAATTAGTGTTAAAATAGAAACAGTACACCAGGATTTAATCCTCAAACAAATTCAATTCTAAGATTTTGCAATATCAATATAGTATTTGAATTACTTCTCCTCCCTTCAGTCTCTAGAAAATGGTAGATAAATAACAGAGTTTTTCCTAAAGGTTGCAGAGAAAGTTTTCAAACATAAGTATTCTCTTTTGATAAACATGATTAAAAAGGCTAAAAGCATTAATAGTGATGGTGGAGAGAAGCTGTGACTCTAGGAGGCATTTTACTTCAATTATTTTGGCAGTTTGGCTACAACTCCCAAAGGTAATAATGGAAAGAATCTACTAAAGCTGAACAAAGCCCCCAAGCAGAGAGACTCAATGTGGATACCTGTTACATAGGTTAATAGATCTAAATCTGATCTTAAGCAAAGGCTAGGGGTTTCCATAATATTTCCATCATAACTTAAAAAACAGAATCTAAATATTATTCATATCAATACGTACTAACCAATTAAAAGTAAATTTAATGAAAAATTAAGGCTGCGAGCAGTTTCTCTTTACTTCCTGTGATCAACACATTCATTCAATCCATTTACTCATATAGTCACTCGCAGCCCATTTATTGGGCACCTCCCGTGTTCCTCCTCACACGTGCAAAAATCCAAATGAAAACAACACATATGGAGATAGAGTACTCATAAAAAGTAAAGTCTGAAAGGATCAAATATTACATTTGTCTCCCTCAGAACTCTGACCTCAGGAGCCATCCAAAATGGTGTTCCTACAGACGTATTCCGACGGTGCCAGGTGCTGGTGAGCTGGGCAGACACACCTGGAAGGAAGAGGCGATACTTACTTCTTGCATGAATTCCAACTGCAATAAATTTCCTTAAAGCTAATATTAAAATTCTGTTCCCTTAAAGTTGCCACTGGACTTGAACTTCTTCGCATCAAGTATCTTAAGTCAGGATTTCTGCATAGCCAAAATGCAGAATGGCCCTTGTATTTTCTATTTCTCATAATCAAACCTGTCTGTCCTTAAAGCCCTGCTTTGAGTTTTAGGTTCCCCATGCTGACTTCTAATCCACTCCTGATCATACTAACCTCTATTTCTTTTGACCTTCTACATTTTTAACCACTTGTCTGTATTACATATTTTGATATGATTGTTATTTGAATAGTACGCTTCCTCCTCTCTCTCCCCTGTGCCCTCTACCAAAACTCTGGTGAATCTGAGAATGTTTTATACGGCGGTATGTACATAGTAGGTGACTTGTGAATGTGAATAAAATCATTTTCACCTCCCAACTTTGGTCAAATCACACCTGATTGGAAGTTTCAAATCAACTACACATATTCAAACCAACACCATTAACAGAATCTGTTCTTTTTCCTTTAAAGAGATTACAGATCAAAGGACTACTCTGCAGAGGCTTAACCAAATATTTCAAACATGTCATCCCATTAATTCTACCTGATTAGATAGAATCATAACTGACCCTAGAGAAAATCAGGGAGAAAGTCTCTCTTCTTGGTGTTCGTACTCTGACTCCTCATACAGGGGTTTGGTTACCTCTGACTGTTCAGTGCTGCTTCCCTTGACCTGCTCTAGACTTGATGGGTTATACCCAAATCATGAGCTTCCACTCTCTCACTGCCCTGTTTTGTACAGTACCTCCCAGGTGTCACATTCATGTTAGGCTCTGGCTGTTCATCTTATAAGCCAAGTAAAACAAAGACACAAACAGAAATTTAAAATTAAATATATTCAATTCTTCTAAGATGGCATTTGACATTTGTCATAAAATTCAGCTAAATGGGGATTTCACTGGTGGAAATATACCTGGACAGAAGGGTAGGCAGAATGTTTTGGTTCCATAGTAAATAATTGCATCCCTTAATGACCTATTCCACCTACATATATATCCAGTTCTATATAGAATTGTTATCAATGGCCTTTAAATTTTGTCTTTAAAAAAGTTCATTTGACAGAAAAAACATCCACACTAATTTTTCAAAGATTTTCTGGCCAATGATACATCCAATAAGGGATTAATGTCCAAAATTTATAAAGAACTCATACAACACTAAAAAACCTAACAATCCAATTAAAAAATGGGCAGAGACCTTGAATAGACATTTCTCCAAAGAGGAAATACAGATGGCCAAAAGGCATAAGAAAAGATGCTCAACCTCACTAATCATCAGAGAGATGCAAATTAAAACTACAATGGGATATCATCTCATACTTTTCAGAATGTCACTCATCAATAAATCAACAAACAAGTGCTGGTGAGGATATGGAGAAAAGGGAACCCTCCCGCACTGTTGGTGGGATTGCAAATTGGTGCAGCCACTATGGAAAACAGTATGAAGATTCCTCAAAATATTAAAAAGAGAACTATCTTATTACCCAGTAATTCCATCTCTGGGTATTTACCAATAAAATCAAAAAACTCTAGTTTGAAAAGATATATGCGCCGCTATATTCACTGCAGTGCCATTTACAATAGCCAAGATATGGAAGCAGCCTAAGTGCCCATGAATAGATAACTGGATAAAGAAGATGTGTTGCATGTATATAATGGAACATTACTCAGCCATAAAAAAAAAAAAAATGAAGTCTAATCATTTGCAACAACATGGATGGACCTGAAAAGTATTATGCTAAGTGAAGTAAGTCAGACAGAGAAAGACAAATAGCATATGATCTGCTTATATGTGGAATCTAAAGAACAAAATAAACAAACAAACCAGAAACAGACTCATAGATGCAGGAAACATACTGATGGTTGCAAGATGGGAGGGGGGTGGGGGGCTAGGTGAAAAAGAGGAAGGGATTAAGAAGTACAAATTAGTAGTTACGAAATAAAGTACAGTCTACGGCCATGCCGCCCTGAACGTGCCCGACCTCGTCTGATCTTGGAAGCTAAGCAGGGTTGGGCCTGGTTAGTACTTGGATGGGAGCCCACCTAGGAAGACCAGGTGCTGTAGGTGTAATAGACAAACAAACAAACAAACAAATAAATAAATACAGCATAGAAAATATAGTCAATAATATTGTAATAACTATGTATGGTGCCAGGTGGGTACTATACTAGTCGGGGGATCACTTTGCAAATTATATAAATTTCTAACTGCTATGCTGTACACCTGAAACTAATACAAAATAATACTGAATCTCAACTGTTAATTGAAAAATGTTTGAAAATAAAAAAAAGAGATTTTCTAATCTGTGCTTTAAGGTTCTTCCTTAAATATTTTCTAACATATTATCTGAAGAAAGGGAATCAATGCTTAACATCACATTTCTCCAAAATACATCCTCTACCTCTGCTCCAGGTACGCTATCTTTCAGAAAAATTAAATTTAAATCTAAACATTGTATCTTGCCTTTTTCTATGAATTAAAGGCAGAAATGATTAAACCTGAATTTTTCTGTAGTATCAGCATAATCAGTAATTTATATACATGAAAAGAGTAAATGAATTTTAAAAGCAATTTAATTTAAAATTGATTCTAAATTTACTAAAATTTATTCTAAGGGTTTCTATTTATGAAAACATTTTAAGTTATATTTGAACCTTGGTGGACATTTTTGTTTCAATTTCATGAAGATTGTTTAAGAATTCAAATGTCATTTAACTGAAATGTAAAGGGCAAGGAAAAAAAAAAACAGAACCAAGTGAAAAATCAAAAGTTTTGCTCTTGGCAGGAAATGACATTTTAGACTAATCAAGTGATACTTTTTTTCCTTCTTTCTGGATATGAAGAAAAGATTATGTCACTAGAATTGGCATTTTTTTCCAGCAAGTAGTCATGTCTTGGTGTTTAAACTTATAGCCCTAGATGGCAGGAAAGGATCTTGCCTCCATATTCCACAGGAAATATACACGGAAGATACTAAAAGAGGTTTTTTAGGGGTGTGGCATGTGACCCAAGGCAGACCACTCAGACTCATTTTCTTGGAAATGTGACTCCTGAGTAGAGAACCTCAAAGGAGGTAACTAGAGCTGAGTCAGCCAATGGCAGTGCTCTAAGGAGTAGTCCAGGCAATGCCACTTCTGAGGTCCAGGGCTGTCACAGTACGGTTCTTAGGAGGCTGGGTATCAACCTTGCTTTTGTAAGCCAGCCAGTGTTGTTTTCAGCTCTGCCTAAGTTGGTCAGAGTTAGCGTCTGTTGCTTATAACCAAGGAACCCTGACTAATACAAGACCTAATGATTTTACATATAAAGAAGAAAATTAACAAGGGTAATAGTGAACGATGAGTTTATAAAGCCTAAGTTATTAGGTTTTATAGTACTATGAGGTTATATTACATTTTTATATTTATCCTAACATGAGATTAAGAATTTCCTAAGGCAAACCTTTGGCCTCCAAACACTTTAACCACACATTTCAAGCAATAAGAAACTTTTGAGCAAGCATATTGTACATAGATATAGATGTAGACTAGTCTCAAAATATTTACTAGTATATTAATATATACATTATGAAACATAAATGAAGGTGATTTTAAAGGATGAGATTAAAATAATAACTATAGTAGAGGTATGAATATTTCTTTTGGTACTTCAATGATGTTTTACAAACACCCTTATATCGATTCACACATCCCTCAAAGACCACTGGTCTAAGGAGTGCGGGGTAATGGATCGCAATGCTCTTAAAGTCTCATATATCTTTAAGTGTCTGTTGAGATCCTGTAGAAAGAATGTTTTATACCTGGTTCCTGTAAACTGTATGGAAACAGAAAAATTCGGCTCAGAATGTGAACAAGGAAAAACAAAGTATCCAAATAAGTGAAAAAGGAAAAATGCAACTAGGTAGTATAAGAAACCCATGAGTCTGAGAATAGTAAATGATTAATAATTAAAAACAGGACACACACCCAGCTATGAAAGTAGAGGGGGAGCCATTTACCGAATCTCATGTTTGTTGACTGTTTCTGCAATGACTGTTAAACCTGAAGATGATTTTACCAACACAATCAACTAGTTTCAGAGCTAGAAGGCAACTGAATGGTCATGAAGTCTAACGTGTTCATTTTCAGGTTAGTAAACTTCAGCTGGAGAGAAAAATGAGTTTCTTGAGGACAAATGGTATTTTTACTTAGTATAAATTCTCACAAGAAAAGTAGCTAAGGAGGTAGATAAATACAAAATTCTATTAAAAATGACTTTAAAAGGCAGCAGAAATCTAAATTATGAGTTCAGGAGCCCTAGGAAGTTAAGATTAGGAAAATCATCCTGTCCAGAGAGGAACTAATGGAATAAGCCACCAAAAAAAAACCAGTTACATAAGCACCTCAAGGGAGAAGATGCCAAAGGGTGGAAAATTCCAGGCAGAAATTTGGGATAGCGAGAGAATACTGAGAAAACCAAGAAGCCAAAAAAGAGATCAGGGCTAAACAGAAAACAGGCTTGAAGAGAGGGCAATAATCCATTGAAAGTCAAAGCCACTGGAAGATTAAGGAGGTTTATGTAAATGATTCTTCAGCCCTCTGCTCTGATTTCACTGATGGGAAATTTTCACACTATTTTAGAGCCCTGGAACAAGGCTTCCTGGGGCTGTTGATGTCTCTACAGGAAGGCTGTTCCCTTTTGCATAAAGTCCTGTTTCTAGAGCAGGGAATAAAAACGTGCAGGCTTTATACCTCCGGTCAAGAGATCTCTTAGAGTCTTAGAGAATTAGAAGAAACATCGTATATGCGGTTTCCAATGTGGCTCAAACAGACCAGACCATTTCAGAGCACTTGATTTGCTATCATCATACATGTAACTCTCCTCTGAGCAGTGCACATCCATAAGAAACAAAACTATCTAGAATATTTAGAAAATATTTTTCTCTCTCCCTTTCTATAACTCTCTTAAAAAAAAAACAAACAAACAAAACTTTCTTCACTCACAGATACTTGCAGAATAAAAAGGTCCAGGCAGGCTTGCTTGTACCAACCATATCGGCCCATTCCCTAGTCATGGCTGATTGGATTAAAAGGGCCTTCTGAGCCAGCTGGTCCAACTGAGCTCCTTCTCCCACTCCCAAGTCTTTTTAACTTGGGATGCTAAAGGTTCAGGTCAGTTAGTCATTGGCACTGAACCCAGAAGGTTATACAGACTGGAAAGGCTGAGGCTGGTGTTTCTGAGGAGCCTCAATGGGCAACATGAGAAGTCCAGAGGTTGGTCTGTAGACACTCAGAGAGAAGCAGCGGAGAGGTCTGATTCCTCCAGTGAGAGAGCGAGAGGCAGTAAGCAGTCGTGGTTCTTGCCCTCCATCCTTCTGGCTCACTTTCAGCACCTTCAGTCCTGTTCTCATCTATGTGGTTACCTTTCGTATCTTACTCTTTTTTTGGAGCTAGTTTGAGTTTCTTGTCCTTACAACTAAAAGACCCTTGACTAAGACATACAACATTATATTTAATGTTGCACAACTTAACTCAACGTACTGCTCAGCTCAAGGAACATTTGAGCCCATAGCTGGAAACACAAAACTCTAAAGAGTCCATTTATTCATGGTTTTGCTTTATATAACAAAAATATTAGAAATGTCTCTACTTTCAGATAAGGTAAAGGTCATCTCCCAAAGGAGAAAAACAAATTCTGAGTAAAGTGTTAATTTTGTTTATAGGAATGAAAATGCTAAAGCTCTGCTATATTTTAAAAATTGTTCTTCCCCCTATTTTTTTCAATATATTATCTCATTCTATAAAATGCTAGCCCTCATATTTTCAAAATTCATAATATTCAACTACCAAACATATATTTGTGATATATATATAATCTTTAGATATATATCTTAACATCTTTAGTTTTCTGTGCTAAGTCTCCAACTCTATTCCATAGTGCAAAAAAAATTTAATATAATTTCAACCTTAGAAAAAATTGATAAGTACAAATAATTTTTTTGCCCAAACCATTTGGGAATAAGTGGGCTACACGATGCCCCTTTGCCCTCAAATACTTTAGTGTGTAATTGCTACAATCAAGGACATTCC
Source organism: Rousettus aegyptiacus (assembly GCF_014176215.1). Lineage (NCBI taxonomy): Eukaryota > Metazoa > Chordata > Mammalia > Chiroptera > Pteropodidae > Rousettus > Rousettus aegyptiacus. Next base: position 83,357,174 of record NW_023416285.1, read on the forward strand.
CCTAAATATCCACAATACAACTAACAATTTAGAAAATTTAACACTGATACATTTATACCATTTAATCTATGGACCCCATTTAAATGTCATCAATTGTCTCAAATATGTCCTTACAACAAAAGGATCCAATCCAAGACCATGTGTTACATTTACCTGTCATAGCTCTTGAGCCTCTTTCAATCTGGAGGAGTTCCTTAATCTCTTCTTGAATTTGATGACCTTGATATTTTTTAAGATTTAAGGCCAGCTATTTTGTAGGATGTTGGTTAGATTTTCTCTCATGATTTTATTTTTGGCAGGAATATCAAGGCAGTGATACTAAGGTCTTCTCGTTACATCCTATCGGGTGGTCTGTGATTTTCATTTGTACCTTTTCTAGTTTTGTTCACTTTGATCACTTGATTAAGTTTGTGTCTGCCAGGCTTCTGCCCCATAAAGTTCTTTTCTTCTTTTATAATTAAGTATTTTTTGGAGAGCTATTTTGAGACTATGTAAATACCCAACATCTAATAAAAGCTTAACCCACTAGTTAAGCATCCATTGAAGTTCTTGGATGAGTTATTATTATGATGGTTGCCAAATAAAAAAAAATAGCTTTATTATTCGTCTATATTTATTAGTTGGCCTTCTTCTGTATAGAAAAGCTTTCACTTCTTTCCATTCATTTACATCCAATTACAAATGTAAGTATACAAGTGTGGATCAATGGATTTCTATTTTATTCAATAGGTTACCACCATTACCATCATTATTATCATTGTTTTGAAGCTCAAATTGTCCCAGATTTGGTCAATGAGAATAGCTTCCATTTGGCTTCTGTATCCTTTGGATATGCCTCCATCATTCTTTGAGGATTTCTTTACTTTTTGGCACATTAATTTGTAGGCTTATCTTATATACTCCTAAAAATCAGCCTTTCTCCAAGAATCTTTGTTTCCTCTTAGGTGAGATTTGTATTTAAAAAACAAGAGTTAGGTGCTCGATGTGCTTGCTGTTGGATCATCAATGCCTGTAAGCCTTCTTAGTGGAAATAGCTAAGTGCTAAGTAACATGTATGCACACAAACGCACACGTGACATTATATTTATTTTTATCTGTGTGTGTGTGTGTATGCATATGTGTGTGTGTGTGTATTACCTCCAATTCCAGTCCAACAACATTGTGTTCAGTTTTCTCCCTTTCCATATGTCATTCTTTTCTCTAACAGTAAGAAATTTGTTTCCATTGTCCTCATTATTTTTCCCATTGCATTGTCTCCTCTATGTAACCAATCTCGTCTCCATCTTGACCCCTATGCAGATGCCCTTCTTACGTAGCTCAGGTCCTAACAAACTGACCAGGGTCACCATCACCCCCGCTAGATAAATGTTTTCCTTTTCCCATGTGGGGACCAATACGCCATGCCAAGCCCCCCATTACTACCACCCCCCAGCATAAACATCTTCCTTATCCCTTTCAGGCCCAAACCACAGTGCTGTACTCCATACTCCCATGCTTGTTCCGCCCCACCTAAAGGCTTTTGTTCTGAATTATCTGGGAAGAAAAGAAGGAATAAAAGGAAGGTCATGGTTTTTAAGTTCATGTGTAACTGCCTCACTCGATGCTAAAAAGTAGGTTTTAACAAATAAATCATAACTTCTCTTTGACCTACATTACTCATTGGAGATTTGGTCTAAAACTGGGCATGTGGGTAATAAGAGATTTAAGGCCATAAGATATTCTGTCATAAGAATGATGTCTAAATAAATCACAAGAAGTACATGCTGTATTTTTGTGTTGAGATGTTAACTATCCTATTAGAAATAAAGTTCCCCAGAGACAAATCCAGAGAAATGAAAACTGAGAACTGCCCTTCAAATTAAGTCTCTTTCACTTCTCTATTCCAGGACTGCTTTTTCAGACATTAGTTGACTTGCCTAAGGGGTTTTTCTACAGGGAGGTCATATTATTTATTGATTGATCACACACACGAGTGACTGCTAATGTATTTCATTAATAATGTTTATAAGCTCACCTGTCTTTTTACTCTCTGAGGTGTCTGGTGGTTTTCTATAAAAGATTATTCCACATAGCAAAAAAAAAAAAAAAGATTTTTAAAAGATTTTCTTAACTAATATTACCAAACTGAATCTTACTTTTAATGTAATTAAGTAGCCTGGTATTTTATGTAATACTAAATATACTCTAGCAAAGCGCTATTTTTTTTAAACAGAGGCATGAATATTTTAGGAACTCAGATTTTCATCATTTAGCAACTAATAAAGTATTTATTTATATTGAGTACCTACTATGTGTACAGCACTGAGCTAGAGGTCATATGAGAACATAGTTTCCTGATAATAGTAATAGCTCAGGTTTTTTAAAATGATAAAATGTTGATAATTTCACTAAATAGTTTACCTGTCTCATCCCATTTACTCTTCATGGCATTCAACTGTATGAGGCAGGAACTGTTCTTTTTTATATTTGTAGATGAGAAGATTGATGTCCTTGGAGATTTTAAGTGACTTTCTCAAGGTCACAAAATGTATAGAAAATGCCTCTCATTCATTCATTCATTCATGCATGCATTCATTCAAGAGTATTTATCAAAAGCACTTTCAATGTGCCAGTACCATGCAAAGTGAAAGACTAGAAAGAGACCCTGTCATCATGAAGCATATAGCTTAGCATAAGGTGTCCGATTAAACATGATTACAGTCAAAAGTGATAACTGGTTAGCTAAACCAAGTACAGGGTGTTGGGGAGGCACTCGGCTAGGCAAAAAGAAGTCAGCTAGGTGCATGGGTGAGAGGAGGTTTCTATGCAGGGAAAGCATCATGTTTGTAACTGGCCACGAAATCTGATGACACTATAATTAGGTATACAGAGAAATTATAATTTCTTCATTTCACCTGTGACTTTTATGGTCTATCGTTGTGCCCCTCCTGCCTGGCCAGAAGGGGAATGTAAAGCTTAGTCAGATCCATTAAATCTATAAATCCTTTTAGACGCAGCTCATTCTCTCTTGGATAAAAGTGCTTGCTCTATCTCTTAGATGTTATCCTCCTCCTTCTTCTCTCCTGAAGATGGTACTGTTTGTATAGGACAAGGGATGGCTTATAAGATCTTGTGGCAGAAAGAAGAGAATGTTGGGTCTCTGGTCTCTGGGCTCATGCGCCTTCAACTGCCTGGCTTCCAGGGGCCCTGCTGGCTTCCCGTGCTAGCAGCTGCATCCTGTGGGCTCGGGGTCCGTTCTCCTCGTGTAGTTGTCCTGGCAGATGAAGGCTCAGGTTGGCTTCAGCTGGAGCTGAGAACACTGAGGTCTGACTGTGTCTCCTACTCAGACCTGGCCCAGGTGATCTGTTCTGTGTCTCACTTCTCCTGAATGACGCCCTCTTGAAGCTCCCCACCCAGATCCTTGGATACTCTGGGGTTTCTGGAAACTAAAGCCAAAGATTGGGGGAAGCTCAGCTTGAGTCCTTCCTCTACCTAATCACCTACATTTCAGTGGTGTTATGGGCACAACCTTAAAAGAAGCCACTCTTTCTTCTGGAAATCTCTCATTTGGCTATTTAAAAATAAAATCTCTGCACTTTTAACCTCAAGGAGATATTGTTTTTTTCTTCTACTTTCAATGCCTAGAAAGAAATCCTGATGGAAATGATCAAGTCATATCATACTACTCATTTTGCAGGCCAAACGCAGGCATTTCAGGGAAAACTTACCAAAATCTACGAGTTTAACTCCGCCTTCTGTGGTCAACAAAATGTTATTTCCTTTTATATCACGATGGATAGTTTTGTTGTTATGCAAATGCTGCAGTCCCTAGAAGGTGGGAAATATATAATGACTTTTAAAAAAAGCATCAAGCAAAAAAAATAATAACATTTTTCAAATCGATGCATTTGTGCAAAATCAATAGGAAACACATGTTAAATTAACATTCAGACATTCTTAAATGTTTTATATTGAATAGTCAAATCAAAGTATATCATTTCCACTTTGAACTATATAAAAATTCCTAAAACCAGAGCATACCCTTAGCTCTTATTAAATATTGTTTTAAAATGGGTTGATCTCAATAGAAGAAAACATTCCATATTCTTATTTTAAATAATGGAAAGTAAAAATCTAATAGTAAAAAATACATATTATCTACTTTCATCATAATCACAATCTCAGAAATACATTTATGAGATCAGAACTCAGGGTTCTCTTGACAAAAGGAGGGTAGATTTCTAATGGAAAAAAGGAATTAGCTATGCTAAATATTTTGAATTTTGCATATACTCTAGATTTAATAAATACTAATATAGTGATATTTTTCTAAAAATAAGATCTACGTTTTTAAACTAGAGCTGCCTCATAATTAATGCACAATTTAAATTGTCTTACCATCAGTGCTTCATGTAAAATATAGGCAATTATGAGCTCATTCATTCTTTTACCCCTTTTCAGAAATCCTTTCACAAGATCTGTCACTGATCCTCCATTGCATAGCTATAAAAGAATATTTCAAGATTGATATTAAAATGGATGTGATGTTTTAAGTACCTGCTATAAAAGGTTTCCTCAAAACATTTTTTAAAATTGTTCAATTTTTGGTTTCAAATGATTATTCCCATCCTCCTTCTGGTTTTATAAATAAAATGAACATATAAACTTGTACTACTGTACAATTACTTATCGGAACAAAGTTTTCATATGAATTAATTTTTAGAAGAGAATTTGGAGAAGCACTAGGCTTGATTTTTAAATTCAAAAATAAGAATGATGATTCTACAAACTAGTCTCAAATTTTAGGATCTAGGGCTTAAAAACATTATTGGTTTCTGATAGTTTTATTAATAATGCAATAGATTCTATGATTTCAATATGTGGCTATACATTATTTTATACATGCATTAATTTTAAAACATGCCTCCTTCCTGGCAAAATTTCAGAGCACATTAAAGTAGTATTAAAAACATCACATTAAAAAACTTTTAAATATCACATTTTTTAGGCTCTTTGGCTTTTTTCTCTCCCCACCCCTAACATAGGAGTATACAAGGAAAAGCCAGAGGGAGGGGAACTGGTAGGGGAATTCTTCACATCCAGGTTTTCCAACATTAGGTAACATGAAATCCCACAGAAAGCTCTCAAAGGAGCTGCAAATTTTCAGAACATAGAAACAACTGATATTAGCAGTTGGAGATAACTAGGCACATGGCCCTAGACGCAAAGAAAACTTTGACCCCGTGAACACTGGATCCCTTAACCTGATCCATTGGCCTTCACCTTCAGCCTCCTCTCCTCTGGGGGTTTTTGTCTGTGCATTCCTCACCATGACCCATAACCACCAGCTCCTGGGAACTCAGAGTCTCAATTTCCCTAACTCTACTAACCTAAATGGAGGCAGAGAAAGGAGGTGAGAGGAAGTATGTATATTCCTAGCATCTAAGTCTGAAATACTAAACACGTTTCCTCACAAACTTTTTTTTTTATCATGGTAATCAGGTTTCATTGGACGCCTGAACACTTCCCACACATTATGGATTAGATAGAAAGAGCTAAGGTGTGCCGAGCACATACTTTGTGCCAGGTACATTTCCAATCCACTTATATGTATTATCTCTATACCTCACCACGCTCTGAAGTAGGGATTATTATCAACTCTATATTAAAGATTGGGAAACTGGGGCACAAAATGGTAGAGTAACTTCTCCCAAATCACACGGTAGTGACAGAGTTAGGATATGAACTCAGTGTGATTCTAAAGTCGAGCTTCACACTTAACTATGATACTTCATGGAACCCCAATACAATGACACTATACGATCACACTTAACCATGATATTTCATATCTCATGATAGGTTTTCAGGCTAGCTGGTCCATCTCACTCTAACCATCATGTAAGATATTGTTCCTATAACAGCGTATTTTAAAATCTAACTTACAAATGAATGTTTAGATACAACCCCATTCATAACTGATGTGCTTTCTGCATGCAAAGGAATTTTCTTTCGGCTTACACAGGAGCATGTGGAGCCCTAACGTTCCAAAACCTGTATTTTCTTCTGTATCAAGAAAGTGGAAACCCTTTAACTATAGAAACAGAAGACAGTCCTGGCAGCAGAAAACAGTGTCACACTGCTTTTACTATGGCCCAGCATAATCAGTTCATAGAATTCCTCGAAAAGATCCTTTAATTTGCAAGGCACTTATTTAAAATAAACAAATTCTAGGACTAGTTTTAAAATTTCTAAAAATCATTGCAAGGAGACGAAATGTCCTCTTTTAGTTCTCCAAACTGTGCCCCGTCTGTGGCTGCATCTTCCGTGGTTGACAATTACAATTAGTACCAGAGTAAACAGCTAGAATGTCACAGGGGGAATAAAGGAATCCTAAAGAATATGGGGTAAATTAAATTAAGAAGGGAACTATAAGGACTAATGCAATCATACAATTTGAACTAAGCAGTTCCAATGTTACTTTCTAGCATCAATTTTTACTTAAAATGGTTACTTTTTTCTCATAAAAAATGTAGAGTATGAAATTCTTTATAATATACACTTTCCTTTTTTAAAGTATATATACACTTTACTTTTTTAAAGTAAGGTATATTGAAGTACCTTACCTTTAAGAAAATTCACTCAATTTAGCATAGAATTCTTGAGTTTTGACAGATGTTTTAATCATGTAACCACTACCACAATCAAGATACAAAACAAATCCATCACATAAAAATCTTGTCTCACTTCTCTTTACAGTGAAGCCCCAACCCTAGCCCTTGGCAACCACTAATTAATTCTTTGTCCTTACAGATTTTGTCAAAGAAACTGAATCATAAGGTGTGTAGACCATTAAGTCTGGCTTCTTTGACTTAGCACAATGAACCTGAGGTTCAACTAAGTTGTTGCATATTCCTTTTAATACCATTTTAATTCTGTGTTTGCCTTTTTCAATACTGAGTATTCCATTCAATAAATAAACCACTGTTTGTTTATTCATTCACTAATCAAAAGACATCGGAGTTATTTCTAGTTTGGGGAAATTATGAGTAAAACCACTAAACATTCATAGGTTTTTATGAGAATATAATTTTCATTTCTCTTGGTTAAATACCTAAGAGAGGGAATTGCTGGGTCCAATGGGTCATATGTTTGACCTTCTAAGCAACTGTCATTTCAAAGAAATATTTGCCTAATCCAAGGTCACAAAATTTTTCTTCTATATGTTCTTCAGGAAGTTTACAGTTTTAGGTTTTACATATAGGGAGGTCTATAATCCATTTTGAGTTAATTTTTGTACAGCCTGTGAGGTATGGATTACATGTAAATGGTCCAAAACTGTCACAGTATACTTTCATATTAGTCAAAAGTGTCCAAGAAACTCTGGATTGAGTTTAAAATCTCATTGCTAAGAATAGAGGACACTTAAGTATATATTTTTAAGTGAAAGAAGGCAATCTGAAAAAACTACATACTGTATGATTCCAACTCTATGACATTCTAGAAAAACTATGGAGACAGTAAAAGATCAATCATTAATAGTAGTCTAGGGAGAAGGAAAAGACGGATGACTAGATAGAACATAGAGGAGTTTCGGGGCAGTGAAACATGTCTATGACACTTTAATGTGAATACAGATCATTACATATTTGTTAAAATCTATAAAATGTAGAACACCATGAGTATACCCTAATGTTAACCATTGACTTTGGGTGACAATGATGTATTGTTATTGGTCATCAACTGTAACAAATGTACCACACTTATGCAAGATGTTAGTAATAGGGATAATTGGGGAGGGGGAGGGGATTCAATGGCAATGCTCTGTGCTTTCTGTTCAATTTTTCTGCAAACCTAAAACTGTTCAAAATAGAGTCTATTAATATTTTTTGAATCTAGTTTTCAAAATCAAGAATGCATAAAAAGATCTTAAAATAATAATAAATAAGTATACAAAATTAATTCAAGTTATGGCAGACCCCTCCCCCCATAGTGTCTTCTCAGTAATTATCTGAATGATTCTACTTATGGTTACATTTTATATCCAGTATACTTTAACACAGTGAGGTACTAACACAGAAAATATTCTTGATATACATAAATTTTCATTGCAATAGTATTTTTGGTTAAGAAAATATTTTTAGAGTCATTATTTATTTATTCCTTTACATTGGACAAATATTTACTGAATTGTTACTACATGTAAAGCACTTGGAAAGATACTAAAATGGATCACAGATGACTAGGACAGCTTCTGTTCTCAAAAGGCTTTAAAATACAGTCAATACAGTCACAACAATAGTTTTCAAACAGGTATGATTTTGCCCCAGGAGGACACTTGGCAATGTTTGGAGATATTTTTGATTGTCAGAACTAGGGAGCTGCTGCTGAAGCTAGAGGTCATGGGTGTTGCTAAAAATTAAACATGGCCCTGGACAGTGCACCACGCCCCCAACAAAGAGTCATCCAGGCCAAAAGGCCAACAATGCCAAGGCTGAGAAAACCCTGAAGTAGAGATTAAAAAACAGTTACCTAGGTTGTATGCTGTCTCAAATTATAATTAGTGGATAAAATAATTATGAGCAATAATTTCTGAAGAATTCCACAGACAGCCAGATAACATCAAGTTGGAAGGGAAAATAGAAAAGGTTTTAAAGACAGGATAGAATCCCCCCTCATATGTTAACAATAGTTTTCTCCAGGTTGTCCTGATATATCCACTTTGGTTATAATATCTTGTATGATAAAACAGTACACTTTTGCAGGGAAGAAAGGGTAAATTCAAATTTATCAACTTTTTCTTTAATTTCATTGTATTTTCTTTTTTGGTCATACTCAGAAAAAATGGTTTTCTCTAAGCTAATAAAAATGTTTTTGTGTTTTTATGACTTTCTCGTTTTTGATATATTTTGATCTTTAAGTCACTTAAAGTTTTTCTGACTTGTGTAATATTTATTTTATTGCAAATAGTCTGCTACCGTATGAGATGTCACCATTGCTATATACTAAATTTCAGTGAATACTGGGGCCTCTCAATTATTCAATTTCTCCAGTCTGTCTGTTCTTGTCAGGTGTCACATTGTTCTAAATCCTGTAGCTTTAGAGTCGGTTTATCAGGTAAAGGAAGTTATTTTTCATTATCTTCTCCAAATGTCTAGGCTCTTCTTGCACATTTACTCACCTAGATAAGAAGTGAGGAGAGGTATGATAACAATGTCTCATCAAATAGAGAATATTGATAAAAAGATAGGACTCATAAAAAAGAACCAAATGAAAACTCTGGAGTTGAAAAGTAGAATAATGTAAATGAAAAATTTGCTGGAAGAGCTCCATAGTAGATTTGAACTGGCAGAAGAGAGTCCACAATTTGAAGCTAGATAGATATTATGAAATATGAGAAGAGAAAAGAAAGAATATCTTCATTATACGAAGAGTCTAAGAGAGATGTATGCATTCCAACACATACGTAATAGGAGTATCAGATAGAGGAAAGAGAATACGGAGGAGAAATAAACCTTTGAAGAAATAATAGCTGAAACTGCCAAAGTTTAATGAAAATATAAATCTATAAATCCAAGCAGCTCAATTCACTCAAATAGGACAAACACAAAGAGATTCACAGCCAGTCACATAAATAAAAATGTCGAAAGCCTAAGATACAAAGAAAATACTGAAAGTAGCAGAAGAAAAATTAATTGTCATATACAAGAGAACCTCAATAAGATTAACTGCTGACTTCTCATCAGAAGCAATAAAGGCCAAAAAGAAGGATGACATTCAAATTGCCGAAGAAAAAAACTTGCCATAAGAATCTTATATACAACAAATCTATCTTTCAAAAATGAAGAGGAAATACATTTTTAGGTAAACGAAACTAAAAGAATTTGTTGCTACCAGACCCACCTTATGAGAAATAGTAAAGGAAGTATTTCAGGACGAAAGCAAGTGATCACAGAATGTGCTTTGAATCCAAGTGAGAAAATAAAGAGTCCCAGTAAAAGTAATTATTTGATTCTAAAAGATAGTATCAATCCATATTTTTATTAACTGATTTAAAAAACAACTGTATAAACAATATGTACATAATTGCTCGTTGGGCCTCCAGTATACAGAAATGCAAAATATTTGAAAATAATAGCACAAAAGGAATAGATTGGAGCTAGGCTATATTGAAATAACGATATTCAATGGTAACTCAAATTCATAAGGATAAATGAAAAGAACTAGAAATGTTAAATAAGAAAGTTATTATAAGAAACTCAATAATTATATGCTTGCTCTCCTCTCAGGTTTTTCAAAGTACATAAAATTATATACAGTAATTATAAATATGCATTGTATCATTTATTCATGAAATATGAATAACAACAAAGCCCAGAAAGGAGAAAGAGGGAATAGATTTATACAGGAATAATATTTCTAGATGTCTTTGAAATTAGGTTAGTATAAATATTTGATAGAATTCACTGGTGAAGCCACTGGGCCTGGTATTTTGTGCCAAGGGTTTTAATGATACATTAAGTTTCTTTTATTAATCTAATGCTATTTATGTTTTTTATTTCTTCTCATATCAGTTTTGTAAAGTTGGCACTAAAATGTCAACTTTATTAATATAAATTCGTTCATGTATTTCATTATATTATTAATAGTTGTAGATTCAACTGTGATTTTCCCTATTCGATGCTTATTAGTAATTTTGATTTTATCATATTTTCTATATCTGTTTAGAGGTTATAAAATTTATTATTGAATTTTTCAAAGAACCAACTTTTGCTTTCATTTTCTCTACTGTTTTTGTTCATTTCTATTTAATTGATTTTTATCTTTATTATTTTTTTCAAATCACATTGGCTTTAATTTGCTTTGACTTTATTGGCATCTTAAGGCAAAAAATTATAGCGATTTGACATTTTTATACCTTACATTAATTCTAATAATCATCTGTCACTGTGCAAATTTATCATGATATTGATTATATTCTCCTTCACCTTTTTCACACACTCCTGTCTGACAATCATCACTTTGGTCTCAGTATCTACGAGTCTCTTTTTATTTTGTTCTGTTTGTTCATTTGGTTTGTTTGTTTGTTTGTTTGTTTTTTAGATTCCACATATGAATGAAACAAAATGGTGTTTGTCTTTGTCTGACTTATTTCACTTAGCATAGTACCCTCTAAGTCTATCCATGCTGTCACAAACGAAAGATTTCATTCTTTTTATTGCTGTGTAATAGTCCATTGTGTGTGGGTATATATACATGTACATATATACACACCACATCTCTTTTATTCATTCATCTATTAATGAGCACCTAGGTTACTTCCATATCTTGGCTATTGTAAATAATGCTGCAATGAATACGGGATGCATATATCTTTTTATTTTCTTAGGATAAATACCCAAAGTGGAATTGCTGAGTCACGTGGTAAATCTATTTTTAGTTTTTTGAGGAATCTCCATACTGTTTTCTACAATGGCTGCACTAATTTGCAGTCCTACCAACCGTGCACAAGGGCTCCCTTTTCTCCACATCCTCACCAGTACATGTTTATTTAATTTTAAATTGTTTTTCTCCACCATTAGACTAAGCTCCATAATAACAGAACTAGTCTTGTTCTCTACTGAATGCCCAAGACCTGTCAAAATGCCTGGGCCAAGTAAGAGGTAATATCTATAGAATAAATAAATGACTAGATGGATGAACTCAAGTCTGTACATTTATGTATGTATACACACACACACAAAATGACAGAAGGCCATCTTTTTACATGGTATGCAAGGTACTTCTTCAAAGTGTGACTTGTTTGACTTCATTCAATAAAATACATTAATGAACCAAATTCTGCATTCCAATAAAATACTGGTAAGATATTAATTAAAACTGGCATCATCATCTAATAGATGTTTGCTAATCTGTAGTTTCAAAATAGGTAAATTTGCACAATACTTTTCTAATACGTACACTAGAAGTAGTATTTTTAAGGTTTTACTGACATATAATATAATTGGCCCATTTAAATACGCAGTTTGATGTAGCTTGGTAATTGTATACAATCGTGTTACCAGTAAATCAAGATATAAAACAGTTCCCTTACCCTAAAATGCTTCACAATTCTTGGGAAAACAGCATCAAACATTAGTAATGTAGTAATAAGGAATCTATGACAAAATCTATGATAAAAATCTAATCTATGATTTAAAAAAGAAAATAACAGCAAAAATACTTTAATATGCATGTTAAGAAAATATCAATTTACCAAATGGTAAAACATCTCAAGTCATCTCATGTTTTTCCCCTGAAGTAATACCATAAACTTGCACATATTCAGAAAGCAAATGTTTTTGCAAACACTGAATTACAATTAGGGAAGAAAGACATACAAGCCTTATGCACATTATTTATATACTTCCTGGATTAGGAAATACATTTAGACTATTTTTCCATCTAGCCCTTTAAACAAAAAATAAAATGAAATGACTCTAGGTAATTGGCTGTTCTACTCCAAGTACACCAAATAACAGCCTTTTATATGAGAGCTGGGAGTGGTTGTTCCAGCCCCAAGAACATGAAAGCAGTCATCCTGTCAGTCTGCCTCTCCACAGCAATTGTGCACAGCTAAAGGCAGCAAGGAACAATGCGTGCTATTAGAGCAACTCAGAAGCCCAGCTTCCCACTCCTGCCCTGCTTCCCCAGACCCCTCCCACATGCACAAGCCTTCTGTGTACACGTAATCTCCAGTGCAGTAACATGAAAGGGTTAATAGCTCAACAAATAGAAACCACTGGTTCATTTTCTATCATCCTGTTTCCTTTCTTATGACAGGAGCACTAGATGTGAGTAGAAAAAAAAATCAGAATAACCATTAATGCGTGACACATAAAAGTAGTACTTGTCTACGTAAACCACAATTACCTAAAATGTGTACTTGAGAGGCTTTATGACTATTTACTGAATTTTCGTGCTTCCAAATACCACCTGTAATTTCCAGTCTTTGATCTCTTGAAAGGGATATAATTTCAAGGAGAAAATTTGCTATAATTGGAAAAGCAATGAGAGAAAGGTATGTCACTATTAAAAATGAACAAATCAAGACCAATTCAGAAAAATGACAGAATGCCATCTGTAACACCACCATAACCAGACTGGGTTATGAGGGAAAGGATCTTTTAACAGAAAGATGTCCTAACTGAACGCTGGCTCCAATATGGCTGAGGGCACTATGCAAATAGCCCCTGAGAGAGAAGACTGGATTCCTTAAGGCTAAAATATAGCTGTTCATCCAATCGAGAAGGGGAAAAGTACAGTTAAATCTTAGTTTTTCCCTTTGTGTTCATGAGTAGCAAATGCTTAATAACAGAATTTAACTCAATTTTGACTCTGTTTTTAGCCTCCTCGTTCGGTGATAAGCATATGCAGAAACCTAACCAACTTCCACCTTTCCTCATCCCCCTCCATCATTGCCTCTGACCCTTAGCAGTAGACATTAGGAGTTAAAGAAAGCACAAAACCAAAAGAGGTACAGGAGTCGCCCTTAACGGCAATTTCACTTTCCATGGTTTCAGTTACCCGTGGTCAACCACGGTCTGAAAATATTAAATGGAAAATTCCAGAGAGAAACAATTCTTAAGTTTTAAACTGCACACTATTCTGAGTAGTGTGACGAAGTCTCTTGCTGTCCCACTCCTCTAGCTGGAACGTGAAGCATCCCTCTGTCCGGCGTAGCCACGCTTTACGTACAGTACAATAAGATATTTTGAGAGAGGAAGAAGGAGAGACCACATTCACATAACTTTTATTACTGCATATTGTTATAGTGCTGTTTTATTATTATTTTTGTTAATGTCTTACTATGCCTAATTTATAAATTAAACTTTATCATATGTGTGTATGTGTAGGAAATAACATAATACATACAGGGTTCATTACCAGCCACGGTTTTAGGCTGGGTGTCTTGGAACATATACCCTGTGGATAAGGGAGGGACAACTAAGCGGGCCAGTCAAGAGATGTGGTAGCAATAGGCGGAAATTAATATAATTATGGTATTTTAAAATGAGGAAGAAGTAAAAAAATTTAGTTCTCTCTTAAAACCTCCATCATTAGGAAAACCTAAAATGTTAAGTGACCATAAAAATCTCCGCAGACCTACCATAAAATAAAAGAACTAGATCCCACAGCAGCAGAAAACATTCTATATTTTTTATTATTAGATAGTTTTCTTACAAGTGCATTCCTGGAACTTCAGGGGGCTAACAATTAGCTCTCTTTTATTAAATCTGTTTAACATTTATAGTCTGAAAATAAACATACGGAGAAGTTAGAAGGAAAAAATTCACAAACAGTGCCTTGGATATCATTTATGCTCAGAAATTTATAGTATAACAAAAGGAAAGGAAATAATTCAAAAATCACAACTAAATAATAGAGAAAACAAGACTGCCCAGCAAGATCTGAGTAAACATTATTCTTCTTAGGATTTCCATCTAAACTGAAATATAAATAAAATAATTTTTCACCGTGAAAAGTCACCGGGACAGGAGTTTGTCTAAGCAGGTACAGCGCTCCCCACGTGCCAGGCTGATAATGAAGGGCATCGCTAATCACTCAGCCCCTCCAGACACACCTTCTTTGCATAGATTCACATTAGAAGCCAAGCTTTAGTTAGTATGACTGGGTAACACCGCAACCTCCCTTTGGTCACTCTCTGGGTATCCTCATGAAAAATAATTCCTTTGGGCTTTATTATGATAAAAGGTATACTTAGCAGTCATTTTGTAGAATAAAGTATTGATTCCACAAGCCAATTTTCTGAAAGTGCTTCTAAAGCAGCACCTGCACAATTCATGTTTAGAAATCAGGTAATTGTACATCTAGCCACTTATGTGTATATGTAATTAGTCTGATTTACATATGCAAATCAATTATCTTATATACGGTTGGCCAATTTCTTGCTTTATTTACATGTTTTTCCCTACTCTGTAAGTTCACATAGATCAGCTTTCTGAAATAGCATTTTAATGAACTACCATTTATTTTTTCTCAAGCCATTTAAGGATATTTCCAATACCCCTGCCTGTTAATAAAATATAAGAACAAAGCTCAGAGAAGCTGTTCGGTTTCTATTGTTTCATTATATCAAGAAGCTGCTTCACTTGTACTGGATGTTCCAAAACCATTTAAATCAATTTTTTCTGCTCTCTCAAAGGAACATTTAACTATGGTTAGGAGTCTCACTCTTACCTAATCCCAAGTGATAATACTGAGAAGTGACAATATAATTAGAACAGAGATTTGATTGTCCTTAAAGACAATGATTGATCTCATTTAGTATTTTTAAACTCTGAACAGAGATATACATCTTGTGTCCTTGTCTATTTAGGCCTACATTAGGCAGAATACCAGAGTCTCCTCCCAAATGAGAATCTGCCAATGATTCTACATGGAAAAAAGTAAAGATGCAATTACCAAAAGTGCTTTGAAAGATAAAAATAAGAAATTTTATTCAAGATGACATTAAGAATTTTTAGAGCATTACATCTCAAATATACAAACACGAACATGAAGTAAATTTAAAATTCTCCATCAATTTAAGTTGAAATGTTAAATTCATAGCTTATATTGTATTATTTAAGTAATTAAGTTTATATGAGAAAAAATTTTGCTTGTTTTAATGTATAACTTAACTAAAAATATAAAGCTATGTAAAACTTAATTGAAAAACAAAATAATTCTGAAATCATAATTTGCCTATTTCTAAAAAACAACTGGCTATTTAAAAAATGTTGCACTTCTATAAAATAATACACAGCTTCAGATTTTGAAAAGGTTCTTGAAAATACAGTTTTACAATTCTAAAAGGCTCTATGGTTTGATTAATGGTGGCAGATTAAACATAAAAATTTATTTCCTCTCCCTAATGAATCTCCATTAAAATGCTAGTAAAGAAATAAAACAGTATAAATCACAAGAAAGAAGAAAACAGAAAAAGTAAGAGAGTAAATAAGAGATTTTGACAAAATTTTTCAATATGGAAAGCAGATGATGGAGTAGTAACTGATTTAGCAATGCAGAGGAAGTCGCAAACTAAAGTGTTAGGTGAGCAGATTATCTCAGATAGGGCTGGGTAACAGTAAAAATGGAGGATGTGGGAGGGGAGGGACAGAGAAAAAGAAAGCCTTTGGAAATCTCTAATCAAAAGACTTGACACCCCATTTACCCCATATTCTAATTCGTAGCTCCCAGAAGCCTGCCTATGCACTGCACGCACACGCGCGCGCGCGCGCACAACACACACACACACACACACACACACACACAATGAGGCAAGAGCATGGTGGTTTTGATGCCTAGAGAAACTGAACTGAAGGAACTCAAGATGTGACGACATCAGTGCAGTGGATGATGAAGAGTAAGACACATGTCACTCAGTACGTGATGTGTAAAACAGAAGTAAACTTGGAAAGAGGAGGCCAAGGGATCAAGGAAATAGTGGATTCTACCCAAGTGAACAGCAGAGAAATATTAGAGGTCAGATACAGGGCAGACCTCCAGAATGGAGTAGGAGGGCATAGGGTTCCAGAAGTGCAAACAATAACTTTGTCAGAATTCATGGTATGAATTACTAAATGAAAGAGAAGAGATACTCAAGCACACATTTCCAGGTACGACGATCAACACGTCAAAAGCAGGAGAAGCGGTCACCACTAAACTGGGTTATCATTCCTCTACATTACAGGCGTTTTGGTTATACATGTTTTTTTTTTTAAATCAAATGAAGGTATTTATTTGGAAAAAGATAAAAATGATTAAGTCTATCTGACATTACATTACATTAAAAACAGGATAATTTCATATATAATATTGTCAATCATTTTAAACATACAAAGGATGGATATATGTTGAAAATTAAGAATGGTTCTTTTTATAGTTTGAAGTATTTTCTACAATGGTCATCCATTATCTCTAGACTCATTTAAAACCATAATAAAAAAATACAGTGCTAAGTAAGGAAACAATGTCATTTACAAACAATGTATCACTGCAGGAAAACCCACAGAACATTCCTAAAGAACTAAAATAACTCATGCTAATAAAATCACAACAAACACAATAAATATATGTAGATACAGTGGTCTAATAAAGGTTTTACTAACCCTGATAACAAATATTTTTAAAAATTCCTAAAAATGTTATTAGAATTAATGATTACCTCCCTTGAATAATAATATGCAAAGAAAATGAGAAAAACCACATTCTTCTTGGACTGGCAGTCACTTTAGTGGGGCGCCTTGCAGTGTTCCTGCATTAGAGACAGAACCTACAGCTTCCCTTTGGCAATTTATTAAGTGTTCAATACCATTTCTAGTGAGGCTTTTCCCCCCATAAATTTAAATACCTGGTTCTGTAATTTATGTCATTAGTATTCAATGAGGACAGAAAAAAAAAAAAACCGCAGTTCACCATTTTTGTCTAATGAAGCCTCATTTACATTAATTTTCTCTTCTAGGCCAGCACCTGGCACAGAGCCTCAGCCACGTGTTGAACAAAATATGCATGAATAAATAAACGTTATAATAAAGTCCCTTTTAAGCTTGTTCTTCTGGAAGAAAAATAATCCTGGTTTCTTTAGTCTTTAATTGTGGGGATGTTTCCTTTCGCTCTTTAAGAACTTTTGTATCTTTTCTTTAATTTCTAAAGTGTCTTAAGGTAAGGAGGCCAGAACTGGGCACAACAGTCTACTGAGGACATGACCAATCAGGAATGCAGTGGAACCGCTTTATGGGATTGATGTCACATAAATGTTAAGTCATTCCAAGACCACATTGCAAATTTCTACCCATAGAACAATGTTGAAACACTTACCTCAAGAACCAACCAGAGCTTATCTCCATTTTTTTTATCCTTTTTGAAGTACATGCCATAGAATCTAACCACATTAGGGTGATCAGAAAGCGCTTTTAAGATATTATACTCTGCTTCAATCTCTTCATCAATATCCTAGTTTCAAAAAGTCAGAGGAAGAGAACTGTGAGAAACACATGAATAATGTCAGAAACATAATACAGACTACCAATAGAGAATTTAATTCTGTTGAAGCAAGGTCATACGTTTTTATTGTGCTCTGTACTATGTACTGACATTTCTCATTACATTGTTTAAAAGTAGAGATTGGGATTTTCTTGCTATTCAAATACATCTCCAATTATGTTAATTACATTGAATTAGAAAGAGATAAATAAAGGCTATTTTTGTATGTAATTAGAAAGAAACATATTTGGAGAACTACTGCAGATGATTTTCCTTTTTTTTTTGTAGTGTTAACTTTGTTTCGATAACAAAACCACTGACTTGAAATAAAAACTTTTAGCTGGTTCATTTTGTTTCTTTGAAATACAAGACATTTAGAAGCTATCAAAAACTAGTAAATTCCTACCTTTCAAAAAAGTTAAATACAGTTAAATGATATAAGATAACATATAACCCTTAGCTAAGGGGCTGTTCACCAGGAGAACTGGTTGCCATCTTGTCAATAAAAATCCAAGATATCCACTTAGTCATGTTTCTAGAAAACCACATATACATGAAATAATTCAAAAGTAATAAAGAAGAGAAAGATTTCTAATATCGTTTCTACAGTAACATTTAATATCCCCATTGTTTTAAGACTGAATCGTGGAATCACAGAGCTGGAAAGAATTTCAGACCAGAGATCTAATTTGAGAGGAAGAAACTAAAGCCCAGAGAAGTTAGAGTCACAGGACTAATGATCTAATTGGTAAGATCCAAGATTAGACTGCAAGTCCACTACCTACTTACCTTCTAATCCTGCTCATTTCATCCCTTTCTTGGAGAGAAAATTACTAGTTTAAAATCTGTAATAGTAAGACCGTTAAAAAAAAAAAGCCACCCTGTCAAATGCTTAAATTCATTTAAATTTATTTTATTTAGATTATAATCTCTTGGTTATAAAGCTTTTTTATTTGACTTGTGACATGATGAATGAAGAGTAAATAATTCTTAGAAAACCATATATGTATTATGACAAGAATAAAAGCAGCAAAGGAACAAATTTCATACTGTAGCTGTGAAATCAATATGCTCCAATAAAGCAACACAACAAAGCATGATTTAAAAAGTTAATAGTATACCAAACTTGAGTATATTATGAAAGTATAGTGGCTACATGTGTTCGTAATCCATTTATTCTTCTCCACTAAGAAGTAGGGGAATGGAAGAGAGGCACTGATTATGGAATCATACATTGGAATCAGTTTGGAATACTTTCTTTTGCCACCATGAACCCCAAACCCTAATTTGCAAAGAATGGAGGAGAGAGATACAGTCACTCTGGTACAGTTTACTCAATGTAAATGTTTAGAACTTTCCAATGAGGGAACACGAAGACATTCAGCATCAGTTAAGACTGAGCATACAGCTTCTCATTATTTTTCATCATTATCTAATTTGTTACTTAAAAAAAAAATACTATTTTTCTCCTTTACTCAAAATAGTATGAAACACTGGGTTTAGTAGAAACAAACTCTCAAAAAAGAAAGAGCGACCCTAAGATGAACTAACAGAAGCCCAGAGACCTTTTGTAGTGTCCTCTAGTTTGTTAGTGAAAGAGCTATGATGAGGATAAGGACCGTGATTTTCCTCCCCACAAAATCACGTTGCATTGTGCCACAGTCCCATCACACGTGCAAAAGCAGAGTAGTTAGAGAAGTTGCTCTCATCCACAGGCTGTGTGTGGGAGGGCTACATTATCTCCCAGTTGCTGAAAATGCTCCAAAACGGCCAGCTCTCATTCCCAGAAATCAGAATGTCATCAATCTCCTCACGCTCTTCAAGGCAAACAAAAGGCCAAGCGGGTTCCCTTAACACAACTGCTATTCCAAAAACAGCAAAGGGGAATCCCAGCGGAGCACACTTCAACAGAGGCCATGGGGATGAAACGCGAAATTCAGTTCTTCACAAGGAACCTCACCCTGATTATCAATGAACGCCATTTCTGCTTTGAAAGTGTTGAAGCAAACCCGAAAATCAATTTGCCTTCTTTGAACAAAATTTAATTAAAAAAAAAGATATTTCTGATTGGGCTTAAGAGATATTCTGCCTGAAGCCTAAATAAATGCAAAAAGAAAAGGAGATCTGATTCAGATGACATTTTACGATTACTTCTAGAGCCATGAGTCTGTCTTGCAATTTGTTTGAAATCTAAAATAATATGAAATCGGCTGTTGAGCTGTTGTGAGCTGTATTTATTTATGTATTTATTTGTATTATATATTTATTCATTTATCAAGTATTTATTGGGCTCTAATATGTTAAGTATATAAACAAAGAAAATATAATAAGTAGACTTTTTCTTACATTTCCTTCATATTATAACTGACATAATGACATATAAATCAAGATAGGCACTTACAGACTTTTTGACTTTTTAATACGGATAAAAACAAAGTTAATTACATGATAAAAACAATGTGACTTACGTGAATTGGATCCAGAATTTTGACTGCTGCCTTTTGACCATTTTTCTTATTCAAAACTTTAAATACTTTCCCATAAGTTCCCTTGCCAATCGTTTCGGTGATTTCCCATGTATCAGAAGGATCAGGGAAGTTATCAAAGATGATTGTTTTTCCAATTAATGGAAGCATCTCAAAAGTTTAAATCACTGGAAAGAAAAAGTACAGAGTTTCATCTGTATTTGATTGGGGATATTAAATAGCACACAAACTCATGGGAAATTAATATTTTCACTGATATAATGCAAAATATACATCAGTAGCAAAATGTACTCAGTCATAGAAAATTTTAATTCTTTTTGCAAACAGATTAATATGAGTTTAATAATGCTTTGTAAGCAAGGCTTTATTTCTATGTTTAACACAGTCCCATATTAATTACTATTAATTCTTTTCAGATTAAAATAAGAGGTACATATTTAAATTACTTTGATTTACTGCTTTATACGCAAGTATGAAAGAATTTTAGAATGAATTTTACGAATGATAAAATTCAACTTCTTCATCAAAGCAAATCTCACACTTTAAAGTGATCATGTCTTATACAGTTTCTCTACATAAATCCAAATTGCTTTTAGAATGAAATCCTTTTTACATACCTACCACGTACATAAAATATGTTGCTTAATTTCCCAGCTTTGTGTCTCCACACTTTTTTCATACACTAAAACCTAGCCACTCGGGATCCTTCAGGTCTTTTTTTTTTTTTTTTGATTAGGGATCTTACTATTCACTATTCCCTCCCACCCCCACCCATGCTTCCTTTGCTAAATTCTAACTCCTACTTATCTGTCAGATCTTAGCTTGGATGTCATTTCCTTGAAATGTGACCATGCTCCATCCTATTTGGGTTGCATGACCCACCTCTGTACGCCAACAGCATCCTGTGCCTACCTTTATCTGATAATACTATATGCCCAGCACCTGGCACAGGGCTGAAATAATTAGGAATATAGCCAATTAGGTCAAGTGACTTTAAAAAGGAGATTATATATGTAACTTGGGATAAGAGCATAAGTTTCTGACCCCTGAGTACTGCTCTTAACCTTCCATGTTTTCTCTATATTATATATTATACTTAACCATTTGTATGAAATTACAAAGAAAAAAAAAAAGAGTGGAAAGAACTCCCAGCACTTTAATCTAGCCCATGAAATTCACTTGTCTGACCACATCTTTCAACCTCATCCACACGCCAACCTGCAATTATTTACTTTCTTAATCAACCTTCTGCATTCTTCATTCCCCCTTCATTTTCTTCTTTCCCAGCATAAATTCTACAGCTTGAATTACTGTGACTTTCTTGCAAACACCCTCAACACTTGTTCCTCTCTTTCTTTACTATAATCTCCTGTGGCTGGGTGGAACTAATTCTGGTTAAACAATAATCTTCTTCTCACCTGTGTCTATATCTGGAGAAAACTATACAACCAAGTTGACTAGTTTCATTTTAAATTCAGGATTAAAAAAACCTAAATTAGACCCTCAAAAAATTGCACTTCCTTGGTTTGTATATTCCCTTCTCACTGCAGTGACTATTTCGTGCTGATCTCTCTCCTCAATGTTTTCTCTCCTCAAATTGTTCCCTCTTTGTTGTTCACTCCCTCCCACAAAGCTTCCCAATTGACGCCCTCACTTAATAATTAATTGAAAAAAAAAATGGAAGCAATGATACAGTTCTTAATCTTCTCATCTCGAAAACTACAAACTAATGTGCATCAAACATAATTTCATTCCTATCATCAGTAATTGGTGTCTGGCCTCAGTTATTCTTTTTCTTCAGTTCCTTCTCAGCTTTCAGATCTCAGCTCAAACACCACTTTCTTAGAACAGGCTTTTCCTGACCACCCTATGTAAAGTTAGCCCTTTCCACGTGCTGTTATTCTTCCATTAGAATGTAAGCTACAAAAAATAGAGATTGCACTATTTTTACTACTGTATCCACAATTCCTAGAACAATGCCTAGCACATGATAGGCAATCAGTAAATGCTTGCTAAATGGGCAAATATTTATTTATTAATTCTGACAGCACAGACCTTGACAGCAGACAAGATCTATCTTGTTTACTTCTAAACCTAATAATGCCTAACTCTCTACCTGGCTCATAGTAGATGTTAAATATATAGCTCCTGAATAAATGAATCATTATGGTTTTTCCAAAAAGTTTTTATTTCATTTTTTATTTTATTTTATTATTTTTTACAGTAGAAAAGTTTTATTAGAAAGGAAGGCACACTTCCGGAAGTGGAAGCGGGCCTGAGCAAGAGAAGCGTGGCTCAAAAAGCCCCCAGAAGTTTCTTTTTTAAAGAGAGAGAAATAAACATTAGAAAGAGCTGAAAGGAATTTGAAAATTGAAACAAAATCAGGATCATATTCTGATTTATTATTTGTAAGGGCACATCATCTAGTAAATGGCTATGAATGCCTGCTAAAAATGACATCACTACACACAAACAAACTTGTGAATAGTTCTTAGAACACTTAATCCTTATGAAATTTGTGCCTTTGATCTGAAATGCAAAGGAACGAGTAGGTGGTAATCAGTAATAATCACTTTAGTGATTTCATAGTCAGTAATAACTACTCCTTACATCTGAGTCAAGGAAATAGGTATTTATGCCACCCATATAATATAAAAGTTAGATCAAAAGACCAATTTAAATCTTGTTAAATACCTCAAATAGGAGTTTCCAACCATGAGAAACATTCATTATATGGAATACTGCCTTTCAAGCAGTAATATTATTGAACACAGTTATTATTTTCTGCTACATTAACTATCAGGAATTAACTATTGGTATTTAAATATACAGGCATAAAAATTCAATTGAAGAATGACTGAACACCAATAGTGTGCAAAGTATTTTAGAATTTTGAGGACACAAAGATAGACAACTCATGGAAAGATAAATAAATATGAAACTATAATATAGTAAGAAAATTGATAGATGATAGAAATATACATAAAGTTCGATAGTAGCCCAGGTGAAGAAGCAATTAGTTCTGAAGTGATCATGAAAAGATACAGAAGATAAGCAGGATCAGAGATGGATATTAACCGTGAGCAGGAATTTGTCTAAAATACAAACGGTCCTCAATCACACGAATATTGATAGGAGTACTTTGCAATTACATTATAAAGCATTAAAAAATAATAATCAGAGAATGGCAAAAACATGGGGAATTTGGAAACAGAATACATCTGGTCAAATTCCATTTAAAACAAACAAAACTCCTAACAACTCGGTAAAATAAAGCATAAAATGACTTCCTCAAAATCAAACATTAAAGAATTTCAAGAATTAAAGCAGGAGCAAGTCTTCCAACTCCTAAATTATACTTTTCCCACCAACGAGTTGTTTATTCTTTAAGAATAAAATAAACTGTCATGGTTAGAAAACAACTAATTATTTAATGACTATAGTAAATTACATTCTGCATAGCAATAAATACTCGTATTTCTTATAGTCCTTTAGAACTCGTAGAATAAAAAATAGGTCTCTAGCTCATAAAACTAAAATATGTAATTAAGTTCTTAATTATATAATAATGTCAGCTAAAGAATTATTTTTGACATATTTTTACCGTACTTTGATATATATATATATATTTACCATAATTCTGAAAAAGTATTTACAAAGCTACATTTAAAAAATGAAGAATAAAAAAAGGAACCCTCATACTCTGCTGGTGGGACTTCAAATTGGTACAGCCAGTATGGTAAACAGTAGGGAGGTTCCTCAAAAAACTAAGAATTGATCTACCATATGATCCAGCAATCCCTCTACTGGATATTTATCCTAAAGACTTGAAAATCCATATCCAAAAAGATATTTGCACACCGATGTTCATAGCAGCATTATTTACAGTGGCCAGAACGTGGAAGCAGCCGAAGTGTCCTATGATAGATGATTTGCTAAAGAAACTGTGTGGTACATATGTACAACGGAATATTACTCAGCCACAAAAAGATGAAATACTGCCATTTCCAACAACATGGATGGACCTTGATGGAGATAATCATGTTTAGCAAAATAAGCCAGACAGAAAAAGTTGAAAATCACATGATATCACTTATATGTGGGATATAAATCTAAAAGCAACAAATGAACAGGACAAACAGAGACTAATGGATGTGGACTATAGACTAGTGGTTACCAGAGGATAGGAAGTGGGGGAGGGAGGAGGCAGACAGGGTAAATGGGGTCAAATATGTGGTAACAGAAAGAAATTTTACTACGGGAGGTGAACACACAGTGTAAATGTATATATACCTTACTGTTACAGTATACAGCTAAAACATATTGGATTTCATTAACCAATGTCACCATAAAAAAATAAATTAAAATGTGTGAAAAAAATAATCTTTTTAATTGATTTATTATATATTCAATTGTTGTTTTCTTCACAGTAGAAAAAAGACCATAATACAATGAAAAAGTATCTTATTTTTTTTTCTTCAGGATCTTCATATGCATCTCAACAATTATCCTGACTGCTTTTGTAAACCTGCACTTAATTCTTCTTTAATAAAATAACCAAACTGCCTTCATGTTCATTCTAAAACATAGCAGAGATGATCTCCCATTGGGCTGTCTCTGTCCTCTGCATGGAATGCCCCTTCTCCAGATATTCACATAATCTACTTCCTCATTTCTTTCAAGTCTTACATTAGCCATCACTTTCTCAATAAGTCCTATCCTGACCATCCTATTTAAAATCTCATTGCTGCCCTCCTCCACCTCGTCCTGCCTCCCAAATCTGGTCTATTTTTATAACACTTATTACCTCCTAACACACCACATCACATCCTACTTAATATGTTTCATTTATTGTTCTTCTACACTATCAGAACATATGTTCCATGAGGATTAAAATTTTTATCTAGGTTGTTCACTGATATATCCTAAAGACTGGCACAGAGAAGGTTCTCTATAAGTATTTGTTGAATATTGGATATAAATGAATAGAGCAGTTAGTAAATTTTTTTCAGATGATTTTACCAATGAATTCTATCAAATATCTAAGAAATAATGCCATTTTATGCAATTCTCCCCCTCCCCAGAGAATAGAGATAGAGGAGAAACTGAGACTATCCACAAAGAAACAGAAATGATAAAGAACCAAACAGAAACTCTGGATATAAAAAATAAAATAAATGAATTCGGAGGTTCCCTAGAGGGATTCAATAGCAGACTTGGATAGGAAGAAGAAAATCAACAAACTTGAAGACAAGTCACTCAAAATTACCCAGCCTGAGGAGCAAAAAGAAGAAAGAATGACAAAAACTGAATGGAGACCCAGGGAATTTGGGGATACTAATAGAGGCATTACAAAAGAAAGCTGTTAAAAGACAAAGACAAAGAAAGAGTGTCGAAAGTAACAAGAAAACAGTGATGTCATTTATAAGAGATCCTCAGTAAGATTTCTCAGCAGAAATCTTGTAAGCCAGGAGGCAGTATGATAATACTTAATGTGCTGGGGGAAAAAAATGTCACTTGAATTTTATATCAGGCTTCATTCAAAAATAGTCCTTCAGGAGGAAAAAAAAAAATGGCGTAGATGATAGAGGCTCTGGTCATCCCTGTGGCTATCAAATCAAAGTTGTCATGGAAATGAGGAGCAAACAGCAAGGAAAAATCACCTGAGATCTAGATGAACAAGCCATACAACTAGAGAGAAGTCCAAGAAATCACCCTGCGATGGCAGAAGGTAGGATAGGGTGAGGATGCAGGGCTACCAGGTCTTAAGTGGCAGTGGCAGACGCCTCTTAAAGGGGCCGCTTCCATAAGCGGATTTTCGCAGTGAAAGACCTGTTTGCTCTGAGCACCAGTGCCAATTCAGCTGCGCACAAGGGGCACAGTGTTGGAATGAGGGCCTAGGCGAGACTCTCTCAGTACAGAAGTGTTGGCAGTATCCATTGTTCCTTGTTGAGTCCTTTCCCCTCCCAATGTGCGGACACAGCACCTCCATTGCTGAGACGTCATCAAACTGGATAACAGAGGTCACTCCACCCACAGGATTCCCTGAAACCCGGCCTCCCCCAACTCACAGCCCCGCCCAAGCCACATTCAGGTGTATCCTCAGCGAGCCAGGTGCTCCTTGCTGAGCAGCACCTAGACTCACACTGGAGGCTGCTGGCCTTGGTTTCTGGTGTGGCCTTTTGAGGCAACTATAAGCACAGCATCTGTAGATTGTTTGCTGAATCTCAACAAGTGGCCCCAGAGGGGCAGAGGCTTGGGCTAAATTTGGCCTGCAGCTGAACCCCTCTCAGGACTGTGCCACTGGACACATACTATGCAAATCCTACTACCGTAGTAAGACCAAGAGACTTAGGAGCTTTGCTTAGTACATAGAAACAGACACAGAAAGGCAGCCAAAATGGGAAGACAAAGGAGCAGAAATCATACGAAAGAACAAAACAGAGATCCAGAAATAATGGAGTCAAGAAACCTAACAGATACAGAGTTCAAAACACTAGTTACAAAGATGCTCAATGAACTTTTGGGAAGTGTAGATAAATTCAGTGAGAACTTCAACAAAGAGATAAAAAACATAAAAATAAAAGTGGAAATTATAAAAGTGAACCAGTCTGAAATAAAGAACACATTATCTGAGATGAGAAGTATATTAAATGGAATAAACGAAGAAATAAACAACATGAATCAAGAAGAGGATCGAATGACCTATCTAGAGGACAAGAAAGCTAAGGACACTCAACCAGAAGGGCAAGGAAAAATATGCTAAGACTATAAAAATAATTTAAGGAGCATATGGAACACTATTAAAGGTCAAAATATCCATCCAAAAGATGAAAGAAAACAAGATGTTGAACAGCTATTTGAAGAAATAATGATGGAAAACTTCCCTAACCTGGTTAAGGAAATGGACATACAACCCCAGAAAGCTCAGAGAACTCCAAAAACCAGGATCCAAAGAGGCCCACACCAAGACACATCATAATTAAAATGCCAAAGGTAAGGTACAAAGAAAAAATCTTAAAAGCAGAAAGAGAAAAGTCGTAGGTATCTAGTTACCTACAAGGGAGCTAATTTCTCAAAAGAAACTGCAGGACAGAAGGGGTTGGCACAAAATATTCGACAGGATAAAGACCCAGGATCTACAACTAAGAATAATTTATCCAGCAAAGCTATCATTTAGAGTTGAAGGACAGATAAAGAGCTTCCCAGACAAAAATAAGGTAAAGGAATTCATCACCACCAAGCCAGTATTACAGGAAATGTTAGAGAGACTTCTTTTAGAAGAAAAAACATGTATCAAAAACAGGAATAAAGAATAGTAACAACTACATTCCTATCAGTAAGTACCTCAAATAGAAAATAATTAAGTGCTCCAACTAAAAGATAGATTGAAGGAATGGATAAGAAAACAAGACCCCTACATGCTGCCTACAAGAGACTCACTTCAAATTAAAAGATACACACAGACTAAAAGGAAAAAGATGGAAAAAGATATTGCTTTTACAGACCTAGAAGGTATTTAAGTCGGACAGAGAAAGATAAACACTATATGTTTTCACTTATATGCAGAATCTAAGGAATAAAAAGAACAAACTAATCAAAAACAGACTCACAAATATAGTGGACAATTTGGTGACAGACAGAGGGGAGAGGTAGTTGAGGGCTGGAAGAATGGGGTGAAGGGTTAAAGAAGTACAAATTAGTAGCAAAAGGATGGTCACAGGGATGGGGAGCATGGCATAGGGAATGCAGTTAGCATTAACATATTGGTTAGGTGAGGGTTAGGGGAGGGAGCGAGCAATTGGGGGGATCATTTTATGAACTATATAGATGCCTAACCAATGCACTGTATACTTGAAACTAATTAAAATAAATAATTGTGTTTTAAAAGTCAGAATCTGAAAAAAATGTCCTGCAAAAAATGAGGGAAAAATTAATACATTCCCAAATAAACAAAGCTGAGGGAGTTCATTACTGCTAGATCTGTCTTACATGAAATGATAAAGAGAGTCCTTTAGGTTGAAATAAAAGGATACTAGACATTATATAATGATAAAGGATCAATTCACCAAATGTATGCACAATACGTAACAAATATATGCACAGTACCTCAGCACCTCACAGTTCCAAAATAAATGAAGCCAACATTGACACAATTAAAGAGAGGAATAGACAGTTCTACAGTAGTAGTAGACTTTGATACCCTCCTCCAATAATGAACAGAATAATGAGACAGATAAATAAGGAAATACAGGACTTGAATAACACTGTTGGGTAATTTGATCTAATAGATATATACAGAACACTCCACTCAACAGGAGCAGCACACACATTTTTCTCAAGTATACACAAACCATTCTCCATGATAGGCCATATGTTAGGCCATAAAACAAGTCTTAACACATTTAAAAAGACTGAAAACTTACAAAGTATCATTTCCAATAAAAGTGGAATGAAACTAGAAATCAACAGCCCAAGAAAAAATGAGAATCTATAAATATGTGGAAATTAAACAATACATTGTTAAACAACTAATGAGTCATATAAGAAATTATAAGGAAAATTAGAAAATATCTTAAAACAAATGAAAATGGAGGTACAAGATAGCAACACTAATGGGATGTAGCAAAAGCAGTGCTTAGAGGCAAAGTGATAGCTATAAAAGTGTATGTTAAAAAGAAAGTGAAATCTCAAACCAACAACCTAATCTTACACCTTAACTAGAATTAAAATAACAGGAAAAAATTAAATCAAAAGGTAGTAAAAGAAAGGATATAATTAAGATTAGAGCAGAGATAAATAAAATAGAGAATAGAAAAACAATAGAGAAAATCAACAAAACCAAAAATTGGTTCTTCAAAGAGATAAACAAAACTGACAAACCTTTAGGTAGAGTGAGTAAAAAAGAAGGGAGAAGGAAGAAATTACTAAAACCAGAAATGAAAGAGGTGACATTATTACTGACTTAACAGAAATAAAAGAGAATTTTAAGAGAATACTATGAACAATTACATGCTAACATGTAAACTAGATGAAATGGACAAATTCCTAGAAACATAGAAACATACAATCTACCAAGACTGAAGAAATCATAAAGAAATAAAGAAATATGAATAAAGCTGTAATTAGTAAGGAAATTAAATTAGTTATCAAAAACCTCTTAACAACAATACAAGAAGCCCAGGACCAGATACCGTCACCAGTGAAGCTACCAAACATTTAAAGAAGAATTAACACCAATGCTTCTCAAACACTTCTGAAATATTTAAGAAGAGGGAACAATTCTTAATTCATTCTATGAAGCCAGCATTACCCTGATCCCAAGGCCAGACAAAGATACTATAAGAAAACTGCAGACCAATAGCTTTATAAACATTGATATAAAAATCCTCAAAAAAAAAAAATGTACCAGCACACTGAATGCAACAGCATATTAAAAAGATCATATACAGTGACCAAGCAAGATTTATTCCTGGATTGCAATAATGGTTCAATATATAAAAATTAATCAATCAATGTAATACTCTACATTAACAACATAAAGGGAAAAAACACATAACCATTTAAATTGATGCAGAAACACCCTTTCAAGAATAAAAGAAACAAAAACAACAGCCAAACACTCAAACTAAAAATAGAAGGAAACTACTTGAAAATAATAGAGACATATAATAAAACACCGCAGATAACATCATACTCTGTAGTAAAAGACTGAATTAGCCAAGAATGCCTACTTTCACCACCTCTATTCAACATAATACTGGAAGTCTTAGCTAGAGTAAGCAGTCAAGAAAAAGAAATAAAAGGCATTTAAATTGGAAACAAAGACTAAAATGATCTCTATTCACAGATGACTTGATCTTCTATGTGGAAAACCCTACCAAATCTACAAAAAGAGACTGTGAGAAGTAATAAATAAGTTTGGGAAAGTTGCAGAATACAAAATCAACATGCAAAAATCAGCTGGATTTCTATATACTAACAATGAATTTGAAAAGATAATTAGGAAGACATTTCTATTTACAATAGCACCAAAAAAAAAAAAATACTTAGGAATAAATTTAAACAAGGAGGTGAGAAACTTGTGCAGTGAAAACTACAAAACATTTTTGAAAGAAATTTAAAAAGACAAATAAATGAAAAGACATCCCATGTTCATGTATTACAAGACTTGATATTATTAAGATGTCAATATTACCCAAAGTCATCTATAGATTCAATGCAATCCCTATCAAAATCTTAATGAGATATTTTTGCAGAAATAGAAAAAGATCTATCCTAGAATGCATGTGGAATTGCAAAGGACCTCCAATAACCCAAACAGTCCTGAAAAAGAATAAAATCGGAGGTCTCACATTTCTTGATTTCAAAACTGATTACAAAGCTACAATAATCAATACAGTGTGGTACTGCAATAAACACAGACCTATATCCCAATAAAATAAAATAGCTTAGAAATGCAAGTTCTCATATATGGTCAAATGATTTTCAACAAGTTTGCCAAGACCATTCAATGTGGAAAGATCATTCTTTTCAATAAATAGTGTTGAAAAAACTGAATATCTACATGCAAAAAAATGTAGTTGAATCCTTCTGTTACACTTTATGTAAAACTTCACCCCAAATGAGTCAAAGTCTTAAATATAAGAGTTAAAACTACAAAACTTAGAAGAAAACATAGGGGGAAAGCTTCATGACATTGAATTTGGCAATGATTTCTCGTATATGGCACCAAAGCACAAGACATAGAAATAAATCAACTGGTCTTCATAAAAATTAAGAACTCTTGTACATCAAAGGACACTACCAAAAAGTAAAAAGAAAACCCATAGATAGGAGGAATATTTGCAAGGCATATATCTGACAATGGGTTAATATCTGGAATATATTAAAAAATCTCCTACAACAACAAAATAAACCATTTTTTAAAATGGGCAAAGGACTTGAACAGACATTTGTCCAAAGAAGATGTATGACTAGCCAATAAGCAGATGAAATAAAGTTTAACATCACTAAACATTAGGAAAATACAAATAAAAGTCATAATGAGAGACTACATCACACCATGAGATGGCTATTGCCAAAAAAAGAAAAAGAAAGAAAGAAAAAGAAAAAGAGTGTTGTTGAGGATATAGATAATTAAACCCCTTGTCATTGCTGGTGAAAATGTAAAATAGTATGGCTGCTATGAAAAATGAGATGACAGGTGCTCAGAAAAAAAATGGAATTACCACATGACCCAGGCATTCCACTTGTGAGTTTATACCCAAGAGAACTGAACACAGAGTCTCAAAGAGGTATTCGTACATCCATGTTCATATCAGTATTATTCACAATAGCTAAAAGGTGGAAGCAACTCGTACGTCCATCAATGGATGAATGGATAAAAAAAAGTTATATAAACATACAATGGAATAGTACTCAGCCTCAAGAGGGAAGGAAATTCTGACACATACTACAATATGGCTGATCTTAAAAGACAGTATGCTAAGTGAAATAAGCCAGTCACAAAAGGGCATGATCTCACTTTATATATATAGTACCTAGAATAGTCAAATTCAGAGTTAGAACATAGAATTGTGCTTGTAAGAGGAATGGGAAGTATTTCTTAGTGGGTAGAGTTTCAGTTTGGGAAGATAAAAAAGTTCTGGAGATGGATAGTGGTATTCGTTTTACAAGGTGAATGTACTTAATGCCACTAAACTGCACATTTAAAAATGGTTAAAAAGGTAAATTGTACATACTGTATATTTTACCACGATAAAAATTTTACTCATAATGCAATACAGTACAGGAAAACAAAGTAATGAAAAATCTGAAAGCCAAGTCGAAGATATGGAAGAGAGAATGGAATGGCCTGCTTGCTCTCAGATCCATGCATGACCTTCCACATCCTGAATCTTGGGAGCTGAGATTCCAAAACTGTACTCCTCACATGCCTTGTCCACGGGCTTCCTGCCCTGCTAGTTTCTGTCTAGGAGAGTCTGAGGCAGGAGACTGGATGATAGGAGGAAAGGAGAGACAGGATACTTCTCCTCTGCTTCCTTTGGGTTTTGAGGTGCTTCCATCAGTAGCTATGGGTCTTCCATGGTCCCTGTACCTGTAGGGTAGAGCCTGGCTTGGTTCCAGATGGCTTCGGCTTCTGGGTTCTGTTAAGACTTTCTCCTTATTATATTCCTATAGCCCAAGAAGGAATAACAGTTTTTTGAGTATTTCTAACTTTTAGATCGCCTCACTATTCCATGTGCGGCCTTCAGATATCCTAAAACATTTGTAACTAATTCTGTTTGGGCTGCTATAACAAAAATACCATAAATTGAGTGGCTTACAAACAAACATTTATTTCTCATCGTTCTAGAGGCTGAGAAATCCAAGATCATGGTGCTGGCAGATACAGTATCTGGAGAGGGCCTACTTTCTAGGTGACCGTTGTTTTGCTGTAACCTCACATGATAGAAGGAATGAACCAGCTCTCTCAGGTCTCTTTCATAAAGGTGCTAATCCTTACGATCTAATTATTTTTAAGGGTACAGTCTCATGACCTAATCACTTCCTTCCAACACCATCACACTGAGGGGTAGGATTTAAACATATGAATTTGCAAGGGAAACACAACCTTTCAGGCCATAACACCATATGAAATTCCCTTTGTTGAATTATCTGGCATTAATTATGTTTTTCCAGCTGATTCAGTCTAACAGACATCTAATCAGAGTTGGAAAAGGAGAGAATAGAGAAAAGGCAATTGATAATCACTGCAAGTTTTCCCCAAATGATGAAAGGGGTGAACACTCAAATTTAGAAAGCTCAAGTCAGGTAAATAAAAAGATATCCTCATTTAGATACTCCGCAATGAAACTACAGAATACCAAGGACAATGAGAAGCTCTTAAATCAACCAGACAGAAAAGATATATTACATCAGAGGGAAACAATTAGAATGATCGCTGATATTTCAATTGAAACAGCAGTATAATATATTCAAAATATTGAAAGAAAATAGCTATTAACCTATTTTTTTTTAGGCAAGGCAACCCTTTATTGACCTCACAGATTGCAAAGGACCTTGTCAGCGTACAATCCCTTATTTATTTTTTTTTATGCCTACAGCACCTGGTTTTTCTAGGTGGTCTCCCATCCAAGTACTAAGCAGGCCTGACCCTGCTTAGCTTCCAAGATCAGATGGGATAGGGCTTGTTCAGGGTGGCATGGCTGTAGACTGAAAATAACTATTAATCTAGAATTGACAAAAGTACCCACAAGACACTTGAAAGATTCTTCCAAGATCAAAGGCAAAATGAAGATTATATTCACCCCCAAAATGGGAGTTTTTGTTAAACAATGACCCCTGGGATAGAGCACTCCTAAATGTTATCTTTCAGGAATAACAGTGATCCTACAAGGAAGGTCTAAATTGTCAAAAACAGCAAATAAATTGTTAAGCATGGGTGTAAATCTTAACTAACACTGTCTGTAAGAAATAATAATTGGCAATATGAACAATAATAATCGAAAATGGAGTAACAGGATTTAAATGTTCTTAAATTCCTCATATAGTTAAAGAGGCAATCATAAATAACAACTTTAGACTTTAAGATAATATACATGTGAAAATTTATATTAAATATGAGAAACTTAAAATATTGTGTATAGCTTCCTAAATACTAGCGAAGAAAAACTGATATTAATAACTGACATAAACTCATTTAATCAAAAAACCCAGGAAAGTAGAAAAAGGGAAGCATAAAAAAAGTGGAAAAAATAGAAAGCATAAATAATCCTGTGGAGATGATTATAAATATACCAGTAATCATAAAACTTGTAAGTGGACAAAACGCAGCAGTGAAAAGACAGAAAGTAGTAGCTAAGAGAGTCATATGAACTATAGACAGAGGTAGACTGAAAGTAAAATAATGGTACCATATAAATACTCAACAAATAAAAGTCATGTGGCTAGATTAATGTCAGGCAAAATATACTTTAAAGCAACAATATTTATTTAGAGATAAAGAAGGTGACTATGTGATAATTAAAGACTTAATTCGCTAAGAAAATAAAGCCCAAAACAGAGTCCTAAAATACATAAAATAAGAACTAAAAAACATAGGAAAAATGGAGTTTTAGTGCAAGATTTTAAAACATATACTCAGTGATTTGGGGATCATGTGGACAAAAGAGTACTTAAGGATAAATGAAATTAAACAACATAATTAACAAGAAAAATTTAATAAATACACTGGAATACACATGAAATCCTGTATCCAAAAATGAATAAATATCCTTGCTGAAGGTTTACAATTGTAACATAGTTAAGTAAGAAATCAATGACTAAAAGATAAGTTTTTAAAAACTTACACAATGGGATACTTTAAAAAGCGCTACTAAACACTTCAAGAGTCAAAGAGAAATCATAATGCAATTTTAAAGTTAACTTACAACAATAATAATTTCAACATCCACGAATCAATCAGTGTGATATACCACACTAATAAATGAAAGATAAAAATCATACGATCATCTCAATATATACAGAAAAACATTTGATAAAATTTAACATACATTTACGATAAAAACTCTCAATAAAATGGGTATAGAGGAAACATACCTCAATATAATAAAGGCCATATATGACAAGCCCACAGCTAACATAATCCTCAACAGTGAAAAATTTAAAGCTTTTCCTCCAAAATCAGGAACAAAACAGGGATGCCTTCTCTCACCACTTTTATCAACATAGTACTAGAAGTCCTAGACACAGCAATTAGACAAGAAAGAGAAATAAAATGCAACCAAATTGGAAAGGAAGAAGTAAAACCGTCACTATTTGCAGATGACATATTATATGCAGAAAACCCCGTCCACCAAAAAACTATTAGAACTAATAAATGAATTTAGTAAAGTTACAGGATACAAAATCAATAGATAAATGCTGTTGCATTTCTATTCATTAACAACAAACTACCAAAAAATAAAAGAAATTAAGAAAACAATCCTATTTACAATTGCATCGAAACATACCTAAGGTGAAAGACCTATACACTGAAAGCTATAAACACTGGTGAAGGAAACAGAAAACACATATAAATGGAAAGATACTCATTCTATGCTCATAGACTGGAAGACTCAATATTGTTAAAATGTCCATACTACCAAGAGCAATCTATATGTTCAATGCAATCCCAATCGAAATCATAAAACTTGCAGAAGAAAACATAGACAATAAGCTCTTTGGCATTGGTCTTAGCAGTGATTTTTTGGTTATGACACCAAAAGTACAAGCAACAAAAGCAAAAGTAAATAAGTGGGACTAAACCAAACTGCAAATCTTCTGCATAGTAAAGGATACCAACGATAAAATGAAAAGGCAACCTACTGAACGAGAGAGAATATTTACAAATCGCATATCTGATAAAAGGTTAATATCCAAAATATATTAAGAACTCACACAACTCAATAGCAAAAAACAAAAACAAAACAAAATCAATCAATCTGATTTAAAAATGAGCAGGAGATCTGAATAGTTTTTCTGAAGAAGTCATGCAGATGGCCGATGGGTACATTAAAATTCTCAATATCACAAATCGCTGGGGAAGTGGAAATCAAAACCACAATGAATGATCACTTCACATCTATTAGAATGGCTATCAAAAAGACAAAAAACAAGTGTTGGAGAGGATGTGGAGAAAAGGGAACCTTTGTACACTATTGGTGGGAATGTAAATTGGTGTAACCAATATGGAAAACAATATTAAAGTTGCCCAAATCATTAAAAACTTAACTATCACATGATCCAACAATTCCATTTCTGAGTATCCAGAGGAAACAAAAACACTAACTCAAGTAGATATACGTATCCATATGTCCATTGTAGCATTATTTACAATAGTCAAGATATGGAAAAAACCTAAGTGTTCATCAATGGATGAATAGATAAAGAAAATATAAGAGATATATAGATAGCTCTATGTTTATCTATATCTATATAAAATGGAATATTATTCAGCTATGAAAAAGTGAAGCCTGGCCATTTGTGACAACATAGATGGACCTTAGGGGCATTATGCTAAGTGAAATAAGTTATACAGAAAAAGACAAATACCACATGATCTCACTTACATGTAGAATCTAAAACAAAACAACAACAAAACAAGCTCATAGATACAGAGAACAGATTAGAGGCAGGGGGAAGAAGCAAAAATGTGTGAAAGGAGTCAAAAAGTACAAACTTCCAGTCATCAAATAAGACATGGGGATGTGATGTACAGCATAGCAACTATAATTAATAATACTTAGCAATTCGAAAGTTGCTAAGAGAGTATATCTTAAAAGTTCTCATCCCAAAGAAAAGAAATTCTGTCACTATATATGCTGATAGATGTTAATTAGACTTATTGTAGTGATCATTTCACAATATATACAAATATCAAATCATTATCCTGTACACTTGAAATTAATATAATGTATGTCAATTATACCTCAATTAAAAATTAATAACGAAATTATTACTCATCAAAATTTGTGGAATGCAACTAAAGCAGTACAAAGAGGAAAACACATAGCCTCAAATTTTATATTAGAAAGGAAGAAAGGCTAAAAATTAAATAATTAAAGGACAAAACCAAAAAGTATAGAAAAATGAAAGATGAGTAGAAATTAAAGAAAGACATTATAAAGTATAAAACAGATTAAAAGATTGATAAATATAATAGTTTTTCAAAGAAAATTTTTAAAAAATAGACAAACTCCTGTCAAGACTGATCAAGAAAAAAGCAAACAAAGAGAAAGTACAGATGAGTAGCATTAAGCATAAAAGGACCAACACATTACAACAGAAACTAAAATGATCATTAAAGGATATAATTTTATATCAATAAACTTAAAAACTGAGATTAAATGAACAACTTCCTAGAAATACTGCAGAAAAAAAATTTAAGTGATTTTTTTTGAAATGTTTGCTTTAATAGTTTTTCATACTTCTAACACTTAATTTTTAACTCATATAATCTCTAATGAGAGTATGGATAATTAATACCAGCAAATCACTCTCTCATAATACTTTAGATGTGATGACCAAATTTATCAGTAGAAGGGGCCAGAAACCCAATTTAGGGATAACCACTTCAAAAATGAACATGAGCACATTTTCTTTTCTAACATAACACAAAAATTAATCAGCTTAATTGTTAACTTTTCCAAAATACATTCAGAGAATACCACGTCAATGAAATTCAATTTGCCTATGATATAGAACACACTATGAAAGCAGCAGATGGCTTTACTCAAAAACAAGCAATATTTGAATACTGCGATTCTCACTTGTAAAAACATTCATCGCATATTTTCTGTAGAACATTATTCGAAGATCCTTCCCTTGACCCACCCACTTCCACCAAGCTGTTTAAACTACATCACATAAGGTTTATGTTAAATTCCAATAAAGGCCCCGCCTGTTATGGAAAAGACATGCTGAACTGTCAGACAGTCAGCTACAGAACTTGTCTCTCTCCAGAGAGCAATGAGAAGAATTTCAACGCAGAAATTAGATCATATTTTTTTCCTGATAAAAATCCTTCAAAATCCACATTTGTCCCATGTCCTCCAGACTCAGAAAGACCTGGGCCTTTCTGACCTCCCCAAATTCACCAAATGTTTTTTACCGCTCTCAGTGACTCCAGCCTCAACTGCCTTTGGCCTCAAAACACTGTAAACTCTTTTTCTTCTGCTAGTTGATTTCTCCCAATGCTCAGCTTGGCTGGCTTGAACTTCTCTCATACATAGTCACATACCATCAGGATCACACACAGTTACTAGGGCCACAAATAAACTGCCCCTAGTTATAATTTATTACCTAGATTATTCTCCTGGTATGATTATGAAAGTAATAAAATAAAGCCTTCCTGTTTAAAAGGAGCCTACAAAAAGTGAGTTTGCCACATAAAACAATCTTCCAGAGACACGGGCTAAATCGCCAAACAAGTTTCAAACATCCCACAGAAATTTAAAACAGACTCATAGAAATCTGTGGTCTAGTTTAACAACAGACTGGATGAACTGCACACATGTCCTTTCCAGCTTTGTAATAACACAGACAATAGCATATGGTTTCAAACAGACATTGTCCAGTTATACGTATGGTCTGTTCTGAGTGAACTATAACCAAAGTTTTGTTCCCTTCAATTTACTTAAAAATGTTTGGTACAAAGAGTGAAATCTCTATTTATGTACTTCTACACATGTATTCTTTCTACCACTAATTTTCTCATTTTGAAATTATAGGGATAAAAGTATCTGCTTAAAATAAATTCTGGAACCAAAAGAAAGGCTATCATTTGCTAGAAAATTTCTCTGTATTTGAAAAGCGACATTAGTGAGAACTCAAAAAGCTTTGTCTTCAAAACATAAGCTTCAATGTCCACAGCTATAAAATAGAATAATAATGAATGTCTGAAATAATTCTCAGAGTTGATACAAGTATCAAATGAATTTTAGGAGGAAATGCTTTGTAAACTGTAATACAGGAGTACCCTCCTCCTTTTTAAATACACAATTATAGGTAATACACGATTACCTGTATTCTTTACTAATTTGGCCTCATAAATTAGTAAAGAATATTTCTGAGTCAGAAATTACAAATTAAAATGCCAGCAAAGGCAAGAGAAGTAAAATACATGAATGAAGCAGGTCTGGATGAAATAAAGGCAGGGAATGGAGACATTGTGACAAAGTAGAGAATTTATGTGCCACTCAAAGCCCGCCAACCACATGCTGGCTTCAGTGCCAGCAATTGCAAGTCCCCTCTTGCCTGGTCATCTTGTTTTTCAGAAGCAGCCAGGACTGTGAATTTCTGTAAAACTTACTAATTTTAAAACACCGGCAAATAATTTTAAAGTATTCAATTAAAGTACTGACTAATCAGCATGTTGTACACCTGAAAACTAATATTATATGTTGGCTGTAACAACAACGAAACATAAGTCTAACTACATGGCGTAATGACCTCAGATATCAGGAAAAATAGGTAACAATGACTAGCATTTTTCTGGCTGTTTGCTATATGCCAGGAATTTGCCGTGCTTATAGTTTTACATGCATTGTCATTTAATAGTCATAAGAAACCTTTCAAAAAGGCATTTATCCCATTTTCAGAAAAGAAAACTGAGGATTAGAGAAAGTTTTTAAGGCCATAATGCTGGTAAATAGTAAAGAAACAAACCAAGTCAAACTCCATGATAGAAATTTGATGTTCAGTGATCAGTGATTTCAGTTAAAAGAGTAATACTTCTCACCTTGAGGTTCCTGACTACCTCTGTGTCCCCAAAGTGGGAAGGGGTCTTCCGTGAATTAGTTTAAAAGCCTAATGGAAATCTATTTACCCTCTAATGGATAACTGAGCTTGTTTCCTATTACCAGCGAAGGAGTTAGTTTCTTAGATACAATCTGTCAAATTATCACATGGGGGCAGGGGTGGGGGGGGAACTAGTTTAAAAATAAGGAGATCCTGGTTTTTTTTTTAAGTTGGAAATGACTAGATTAGAGCACTGACATTGCAGATATTAAAATGATTAAACATTTTATATTAAAACTTTTCTAATTTACACTTATATAATCTAAAGTATCTTTGCACTTTCAAATATTTGTTTATCAGACTTTTAGGAGTAAATAATAGGCCTTCAAATACTTTGAATGACAGATAAGTTATTTTTCAAAGAATATCTGCACAAAAAAATAGGCTCATAAAAGATACAGTTCAGAAAGGAAATGCAAGATAATGCTATCCCATTATGTGATGTGACCAAAATCTCTGCTATTAGATATACTAAGCTGATCACCAAATTGAATTTTTTCCTTTGCACTTTTTTCGTTCCCAACAATAATAACAAAAAAGGACTAAGATGAATGATAGTAATTTTTCACACGCTAGACATCACATCAATACATTCATAAAGAGCAAGTTATCATTGAAAGCTAATAAATCTCAATTTTCCCATTTTAAAACAATTATCTTTGATAATGTAATAAAAATCAATATGGCATGAATAATATGCACCCTCACTTATCTGTCAAAACTTGGCGCTAAGGCTCTGGCAAATGCAGAAAACTTGTCAGCTTTATCACCTACCTTTTTAGCAAAGCTTGAAAATGATGCATAAAAATGCTGATTTTAAGACAGTAAGTGTCCAGGCTGCAGCTGTGATCCTGGGCCTTTAACACACCTCAAAAAAGTCATGGTGTCACAGTAGGGATAGCCATTCAGGATGTGGAGAAGGTAATTAGAAGTTGAACTTAGAAATATTCAAGCAGTATGGCAGGACTATAATCTATTCCTCAGTTTTCCCTTTTTTACTCAACAGGAAACTCAAAGCACCTCATTTCCTGTGCCTGCATAAAACAATTCTAAGGATGTTATCGTTATACTGTGCTAATGTGAATAATTTAAAAATGTTTTAAGAGGCTTTAAGAGCGCCCATGCAATCATCAGGAAAAGTGGAGGCTACAACAAAACCCGAGAAGATTTTGGAGGTTTTCTAAAGTTTTCAAAATCTGTTTTTCTTTTTTTTACTTTTGGTGTCATTACAATGTTTATTTCAAGGCATTAAGTCCAATTTCCATCCTAATAATAATAATAAATTTTAATTTATTATTTAAATTTAAAAAGTTTCTCGTAGGAAAATTTTTAGCAAACAAACTACTGGGCAACAGAACAGGGCTGTTGGTGAGCCAGCTGAAGTGACATCCTTTCTAGCAGGATTCCTCCCTCAGGAACGATCACAATGATCTCGCCTGCTCTTTCCCTCTCCTTAAAAAAGAAAACTTTCTAGATGCCTTTGGAGTTACACGGACCCCAGCTCCACCAACCTGCTCCTACAGAAATCACCCTTCAACAGTTGTTCCCCGGGGTGGGCGCGGCTCGGCGCGGGCCACAGGTTCTTCCCGACGCGGCCGGGACGAGGTGCGTGGTGCCCTCGCGCTCTTCACGTCCCCCCGTCTGTTCCCCCTGGAGATCAACCTCGCGTGCCCCCTCCAGCCGTCCCGGGCGGCCCGGGACTGGCGCGGTGGCCTGGCGCTCTCCGAGGCGCCCTTGTGGCGGGGGAGGCGAGGGGCTCCCTCCCACCCCGGTGCGCCCGGCGCCGCGCGGCCCTGGTCGCCACCTACCCCGCTCCCGGGGCGCGGGAGGCGGGCGCAGCCCGGCGAGGCGGGGCGCCCAGGGGCGGGCAGAAGGTCGGCGGGAGGAGTTGGCGGGCGACCTGTCCGGGCTCTGGGGGCCGTTCCGCCTCCAGCCCGGGGGCGCCGCCAGCCCCGGGACAGCCGAGAGGGGGCCGCGCAATCCGCGCGCGTCGCGGGGGGCTTCGCGTGACTCAGGCCGCGCCTCCGGCCGCCTAGAACCTTCTCGGACACCTCCCTTTAATGCACCGTGTCTTCCCTGCGAGAACTTGCCGAACTACGTGGGGCTTGTGCCACGGGGATGTCATCTCAGGGCGAGCGGGCCCTGAGGCTGAAAATGAGCGCGGGTTTTAGATCCGAGAGAGAAGGCGACTAATGAGATAGCCCCCAATACCAATTCACAGGGCGGTTTAAAGAAGCTGGGGCTCAAGCTGAAGTCAAGGCAGGAACTTATGCCTTTTAGGAGGACGCCTATTAATTATTAACCCACTAGCTGGTCCCTCGCGGGTGGTGCCAGCCCCGTCCTCTTGTCTCCTGACAAACAGGGCTCACTGGATGGGTCCATGCTGGCTAGGTCCCCGTGAGTAGCTTCAAGGGACGTTTTGGGCATAGTTCTACCTTCTTCCCGGACTTCAAAAGGTGACAGCCACAATCGAAATGTTCTTGGATTCTGATAAAAATCTAAATGAGTCTGTCATGATGTCTAAATAAGGAAAATTCTAGAAGAGACCAAATAGGTCATCTAGTCCTAATCAATTCATCTGTCTTAAGAAAACAAACAAACATTTGAATAGATGCCAAAAAGGCATTCAGCATATTTAAGATCCTTCCTCCTAAAATACAATTGAAATCTAGGAAATGAACAGGGGATTTTTCTCAAAATATTGTATATATTGCCTGACATACATTATCTCAGAGTATTGAAAATATATCAAAGGTTTTATGAACAGATTCAAAATTTCAAGTTATTTTTTTTAAAAAAATGATTAAAACCCAATATATCGAAGATATTATTTAACAGAAGTATTAATAAAGAGTAATCAAGTGGCTGAACGAAATAAAATACACCAACAATAACCAATTAAAATGCAATGGAAAAAATGGATTTCATTCACAATATAACGAAGAACACGGAATAACTAGGAATCATAAAAATGAGAAATGTGAGGAGAAATGAAAAAAAAAGGCAGAACTATCAAGAAATTATTTGTAAGATATTTTATTAATTGGAGGCTAGATATCCTTAAGTGAGAAAACAAGAGTTTAAATACATAATTACTAACTTCCAAATTAAGAGACATGTTCTAGGATTCTCCTGAGAAACTATATGAGCTAGAATAGCTTAGATAATAGTTCTTACACTGTGGTCTGGGGACATCTGGGTCCCAGAAACACCTTCAAGGTGTTCACAGGATCAAAATTGCATTCATAATAATATTGACTATTTTTCACTCCCATTCTTTCACGAGAATACAATGAAGTTTTCCATTGGCTACATGATATGTGATATCATAATAGATTGAATGCACAAGCAGATATGTCTTCTGTTATGCCAGACACTTGGGATATTTGCAAAAATGTAAAACAATGCCATTTTCTCCCTAAATTTCTTTGTTTCAATATCTAGTTATTTTTCAAGAAAAAAATGTTCTTTGTGTTAACATGTAATGAGTTTCCTAGTGTTTTAAAGTTAATCTTAAAATAAATATATTTTTAATTCCTCAGTTTTAATTTCTAATATGGTAACTACTGATAGATATAACAAACACATAAACTAAAAGCTCTTTGGTGTCCTCGAATATTTTTAAAAGTAAAAAAACTGGAAAAAATAAAAATAAAAGTGTAAAAATTTTTCTAAATTTAAAAACTGAACTTTAGAAAAATCAAAAATCTAGACCAAATTAAAATTAGTACCTATCAAATATCTAGAAGGGAAAATATTTTATGTTTAAAAGTAATTATATAGGAAAATAATTGGTAAATTTAACTCAAAAATTTTGTATGTCCCTTAAGAACATTGACCAAAACAAAACGACAAATACAGAAAGGGAAATGATACTGTGGAGGACGTAGGTACAACAAATCAAATAGGGCTCAAAGCTTTAATCTATAAAAAAGTGCATTGAAATGGTTAAGAAAAACACCAGGACTTTAATGGATAAAAAATACCATATAGCGGTGATAAGTGCTACAAAAGGGGGCTGGGCAGTTGGCTGTGGGAGCAGAAAGGAGAAAGTAAATAATTCTATGTGGGCCTGGGTTGAGCGGTTGAACAAGGGTAAAGAGTGGTAATCAGGGGTAATCAGGGAGGGCTTCTCAGAGGAGATGTTTGCTGTGAGGCATAACGATGCATAGGAACTCACTAGGTAAGTGGAGAAAGAAGGTCTTATCAGTCTGATAGAGTAGCATGTGCAGAAATAGATATTTGCATATGGCTGGAGAAGCATGGGAGATAAAGCCGCAAGAAGGGCGAGCTTGATCAAAAAGCCCCATATACCGAACAAAAGAGTATAGATGTATTTGATCAGGGGAAGTTATTACAGAATATTTGATAGTGAACACCACAATCTGACAGTGGAAGCAAAGAGGAAGCGTCAACTTTGAGAACTTCTAAGAATTTTTGATGATAGGATTTGGTGACTGAATTTGAGACAAAAGAATTGAGAATGCCTGAGATTTTTGCCTTGGGTGTAATAACAGAAAAGAACCTTATTTTTGTTAATAGTAGACTCCTTCTTCATCCTGCCTCCTCGAGAGATTTATTTTGATAATCATCGTTGGACACACGCTATCACCACCACCATCACTGTGACCGCTCCAAGGAGCATGCTTGAGTGATCACGTGATTGTAAAATTGTATTCTAGGAAAAGTTGAATTTGGCCAATTGAAGGCTTTGTTTTGCTTAGTTTTGAAGGTTCAGGGAAAGACTCTGGGCAAGAACTGACAGGTCCAAATGCCATTTGATTATGTTTTGCAAGAGGGTGAAGGATGGAGCGAGCCATTCTCCCTGTCACTCCATGAAACCATCATTAGACTTTACTGGAGGGATGGTGTG
Organism: Rousettus aegyptiacus; assembly: GCF_014176215.1. Taxonomy (NCBI): domain Eukaryota; kingdom Metazoa; phylum Chordata; class Mammalia; order Chiroptera; family Pteropodidae; genus Rousettus; species Rousettus aegyptiacus. The sequence continues at coordinate 83,401,880 of NW_023416285.1, forward strand.
GGATGGAGATAAGATGAAGTGCTAAGTCCAGACTCAAGGTGACTCAAATAGATCCAATTCTGTTCTGGTTACACGAACAAGTTAGAGAACCGCGGTCCCGGAAACCAAATAGAAATGCAGTAGGAGATGTGGGTTTTGGATGGAAACAATGAATTCTAAATTTTACATATTGAATTTGAAGTGTAAATAATTATGCATGAGATACAGCTTTTTTAGAATGTTCAAAGTCTCCTTTAGAATAAGTTCATATCTACTTATAGCTCCGGAAAGGGCAGAGTTTGCTTTTCCTTTCTCTTCTATATCCCTTTGTTCTGTTCATAGGCTCTTTCTATTGGTTTAGTGCTCCGCCTTCTCCCAATATGTTTTGTCTACTGTTATCTTTTCCTGTATTTCCTCCATTTCTTATCAGGAAAGGCCCATTCTCTCTGTCAGAGGTTTAAAGGAGTTAGCACCTCTTCCCTCTCCCCCTCTCTGCCCCCATCCTCCACATCTTCCATTTCCTTTTAACAGATTGGAAATGAGACACAAGAAGCTGAGGGAAGAAAATATAGTAAACAATGAAATACAGTAAATACACTTCTTCAAGTTCATTATCTCATTTTATATGTACAACAGTCTTCTCTAATGGAAATACCTGCAAGGTGGATGTCTCTATTTACTAATAAGAAAATGGAAGCACAGACTCAAAATGACTTCTCAAAGACCATAGTCTTATTAATCCCCCCTTTAACATAATAAATTTCAAAAGCTACCGCCTCTGTAAATGCTCAAATTAGAGTGTGAGCCTCACAGAAGTGTAAGGTTGAAATCATACTGCTTCAAATGCTCTGAACACCATTTACTAGCTTCCCAATGATGGGCCAGGAATAGTCTAAGTTAGATCTCGGCTTGGTGAGACTTTCTTGGGACATCTCTCATGCTCTTCTATCCAAACTGAAAAGCCACTCTCCTCCATACGTATTGAGCGATTAAAATCTCAATTGTGGTACACATTGTTGTTCCTTGTTTATGGAAGAGCATTTACCAGAATCAGTATGATGGTTACAGGAGGCACTTTTAAAGAATACCATTCCCCTACTCTTTCTTTATCACTCAATAAATATTTACTGAGTGCTTTTACATACTAGAACTAAAATGGGCATGGAATTTGAAACCCATCTCTGTCATATATGCCTGCAAAATGTTTGAAGAATAGCCTTCTGTATAAACTGACACTCCATAACTAAGTGGAAGATTACTAACATAAGATTACTAACATAAATGATGCTCGGACAATTGAGATGAACACATTCTTTCATCACTAACCTTATCTGAATCATCTAAATCATTGTCTGGATTCTTGACGTATTAGAAAAGGTGGCCCAAATGTTTTTCTCGATCACTGTTTTGGGCACTTTTGACTGGTTGCTCTCTTCACTCTCAGTTTGCCAGCTCTGAGGACCCGTAAACATGTACACTGATAAGCGACTAGTTCAAGTACATCAAAACTATCACTTTAATTACATCTATTCAGGCAAAAGGAGTCCAAGATTTGACTTACATAGTTCATAAAATATTATACATTTTAAGGTCTCTTTGGTGTTACCTACTTTACTTTTCTCTATCAATTTTGAACTTCCTCCATTGCTTTCCACTATGAGGTAGGAGGGAGGAGCTATATATATCACTATGCAAAAAGAATAGTTACAAATCATCACAATCTCTACTGTTAAGCTTATAGTTAGGGACTCCAAACTCAGAGTCTACAGGAAATGGAATTAGATATATTTATGCCAATGTTATAAGATCCTACTTGTAAAGGATTAGTACACGGAAAGAGAATTAAGACAATAAGTTACTTCTCATTCCATTCATTCAGAAACGTGGATCAAGAGCTTCCCGTATGCCAGGTGTATCCTAAGTGTGGAATATACGACAACTCAAAAAAATGGCCCCAAATCACTGCCCTTACGGAAGTTGTGTTCTGTTCTACTGTGGAGAGTAAATAAATTAATAAGTAAAATATATTTCATTTCAGATAGTGATAAACATGAAAAGGAATCAAGCAGGGTAGACGTGGGTGAGATGGAGACGGCAATTTGAAGTAGTATGGCGGGGGGCTGGGTGAGGGGGGCAGGGCCAGCTGAGAAAGTGGTATTGGGCCCTGTGAGTGAGGCTCTGAGGCTTAAGGCGCTGGCTGGAACACTGAAGTTCTTTTGACACCATTGAGCGTGTGTCCTATGGAGAAGGGCTGTCTTCTCTGAAGCAGCCTGATTTCCAGGGCTTCTGTCTTGATTCCCTCTTCCCTCCTGTCAGTGGGAGTGTGGCCGTTGTGAGTTAACCTTCTGTCTAAGACTGTCTCAAGCATTTAGTAATTTAAAATGTTGTGAGCACTTGTAATAAATGGGAGAAGCGCCACCAGAAGAAAGTGCCAAGAGCTGGAAGTCCACTTACGGGGATGCTGAGATTATAAAGAACAATTAACACCAGTATTTAACCTGCTCCCTTTGATGTCCCCTCTCAATATTACCCCCTGCGACTCTCTTGGGCAATTTGACATTCACTCTGAGAACCACTTCTATCCTGAAGCTGCGATTCCTAGTGTTTGTTTCTTTAGTTTCACAGATAAATGTCTCTTTTAATGTTTGTTTTAACCAGTTTTCATTCATATACACATGGACACAAAGTTGGTAGAGCAGAGACGTAAAACACAGGATAGCTGCCTCTTGTGGTCAACTGGAATGACCTCCTCTAGGTTGACAAATTTAAGGAATAATTTGGGATTAGCCACATAGCTGAAATTTTTTTATCTTTCTTTCTTGGAGTTGGTTGGGAAGGAAGAGAGAATGTTAACCAGACACTGGATTCTGCTCTGATGCTACATTAACTCGTGTGTGTGTGTGTGTGTGTGTGTGTGTGTGTGTGTGTGTTTGCGTGCGCCCATGCATGTGTAAAATACGATAGTGTATACACATATAAATATACTATGTGTAATATTTCACAAGTCTTTAACTTTTGAAGATTTCAAGTATTAGAGACAAGAGAGGAAAAAGAAGGAAAGAAGGAGGGATAGAAAATGAACAAAAAAAATATGTTTTTGCATATCCCACTCCAAAGCAAGTCTCTTTCAACACAATGGGAAGTGGGTGGAGAGACTGCGTATTTGTCATTTAATGACCGTGAAATAGAAATTTTAGGCAAACATGGTTCAGGGTGAACTTTCGATTAATGATATAATTAGACTTCCACATGATTACTATAGTGAATTAATAGGCCAAGTAGTCAGAACATGTACATCTGTGGAAGAATTTTGTTCCCTTTGATTTAAGCAACACTAATAAAAATCTCAACATGCATTCTTTTTTGAGAGTTCAAGAAGCTGAAATGAAGGTATAGCCTTGCCTTCTGCATTACAAACTAATTTCTGATTTCAAAACTGTAAAATTCCTTGTCACGTAATTAATTCAAGGTTGAGAAGCATCAAATGATGGGGTGATAGAGGTTGGCTTGGTGGCGTTAAATTATACATTTGCCTAAAGATGAGGTAAAGTAATCCCGCAGAGTTCGTTAAAATATTTACATTGTCAATTAGTGTAATGGGGGCAGTAGATTCTGTACGAGATAGCTTTAAAAAGCAGGAGGACCAGCAAAGTAAACGTAGAACAAAAGACAAAGCAAAGAATGGAATTCTCCCTCGACAATAAATTTAAAAACGTATTCAGATCTACCAGCATGGTCTCCCCAGCAGTCCACCAAATATGTGGGTTTTTCATCTTTAGTGTTCATTCTTTGATGCTTACAAACATGCTCAGTGACATCTTTCACGAGGAGCAAATAATTTTAGCCCCTCACTGTGGACGGTTCTCCCCAATGTTGGCAAAAGCTGAGTGCAGACTGGAAGAGGAGTAGGTGGGAGGGGTGAGCACCGAGAACTATTGCTTCTTGTGCCAAAAAGAAGTCGATGGCTCAAGATACATCTGTATGCTGCAAAGCCACGAAGTCCCCATTACCTTCACAAAAAAGAGAGGAGTCACTGTACTCTCTTCCACGTATATCTGTTCTTCTCTCTTTTTGGTTGTGACCCTCACAGTACAGTTAATTCTCGTTTCCACAGAGTTTATCTATAAAAGGAAACAAACATACTGACCTCTGGCTGGGCTATATGCTCACTAGGCCCTTTGCATAACACCATTTAACCCTAGCCAGAACTTGAATAGAAAGAAATTAACTTTTCTATTTTACATATTAGTAAACGAAGGCTGAGAGGGTAAGTAACTAACTTAAGATAATACTTTTTATAAGTCGATGAGCCAGGTAGTGAGAAACAATTTTATATGCAGCTGAGCTTCGTAGAGCATGGGAAGTGTAGCAGACTTGCTTTATTTTAAAAGTTGCCTAAGATAATAAATTTGAGTGGCACTTCTTTGTTTTTTTTTTGATACTTTGTTTACAGATAATTATACAGATAAGAAATGAAGGACTTTGATGTGCCAGATTGGTTGATTGCCTTTTTAAAAAGTTGGGGTAAAATACATATAACATAAAATTTGCCATCTTGACAATTTTTAAGTGTACAGTGGCATTAAGCATCTGCACGTTGTTGTGTTACAATCACCACCATCAACCCACAGAACTTTTTTCATACTGTAAAACTGAACCTCTGTATTCATCAAACAGTAACTGCCATTCTTCATTCCCCAGCTCCCAGCAAACTCCATTCTATTTTCTATTAACATTGGTTAATAACATTATATTAACTACAGTTAATATAAATGGTATCATACAGTATTTGTTCTTTTGTGACTGGCTTATTTCACATAGCATAATGTCCTTAAGGTTCATGTGGCAATTTTTTCTTCCTTTGTAACACCGAATAGTATTCTATTGTATGTATATAACACTTTTGTTTACACATTCATCCATCAATGGACACTTGGGTCGCTTTCATCTTTTGGCAATCGTGAATAATGCTGCTATGAACATGGGTGTACGAACACCTCTTCAAGTTCTGCTTTAATTTCTTTGAGGTTTATACCCAAAAGTGGAATTGCTGGATCAAAAGATAATTCTATTTTTAATTTTTTGAGGAACCACCATACTGTTTTCCCCAGAGGCTATATCGTACATTTCCACCAACAATACACAAGGGTTTCAATGTTTCCACATCCTCTGAAACATTTGTTATGTTCTGTTATATATCTATATCTATGTTTATCTCTATATCTATACCTATGTATATCATTTATATCTATATATAAATATATATGATAGTCGTCCTCATGAATGGGAGATAAGGTCGATTGCTGTTTAATGTGTAGGTTTGGTTCTGCACGGAAAAGTAGGAAACGTCATAGATATAGCAAAATATCTTCCTTGTTTACTTATAACTGAATCTGGAATTATCCACAATGTGTGCCCTTCAAGGTTCTCAATAGAATGCATATTAGTTGTTAATAACAAATAGCATTTGTGTAATTCTTTTCACATATGTTTAATCCTACAGCATTTCTGTGAGGTCAATATTTTTGTCCCCATGTTACACACAAGGAAACTGAGGTCTGGACTATTCAAGAGGTAAGAGATTCAAACTTGGAACCTCTGGTCCTGAAGCTTGAAAGAGTACAATGCTACTGGAGGCCGGGGGCAGCTGGGAAGGGAGCTAAAAGAGGATGTTATTACCAATATAAAACTTATTGCATTCACTAGCAGAGAGAGGCCCTAAGGGAGCGTGGAACACGGCATAGCTTAGTTTTGATGGTGGTTTGGGAGTAAAACAGGGTTGAAAACATGGATGATTGCAATAAAACTAAATTCAAATAAAGGATCCTTGGATCTGGAAGTGGGGAAGCTCTCAAAAGGGGAGAACGTTCAAGTGAAAATTGAAGGAAACCGAATACAATAGCATTTTGCTGAGTGGGCCTTCTTGAGGATTTGCTACCGACACACCTACACTGGCAAAATTGTTTCTCTTCCTTTCAATTTTGTACCTGAAAAACAGAGATCACTATCTTCTTTTTAAGAAAAACCAAAGTATTTGAATCTATAGCATTTCCTCAGCTTCTCAAAGAAAAATTCTTACTGTACTTTACTTACTTGATATAACTGAACATGAGAAAGCTAATCAAACACTTTTTCTGTGTTCAACACAGAACTTGAATATTTAAGATGAATTACTACTCATGAAAGTGATAAACTTCATTTCAGAAATTGTTACATTATATTATTATTCCAGTATTACTATGGACACCATTTACTTAAAAAATAAACTTTTAATAATCTTTGAAATTCTAATAATGCTATTTTAAAGTGAAATTCTTTAGGGTAACGTTAGTTAATAACATTATGTGATCTAATGATGCAATTTAAAAAATTACTTTAAGACCTGTGTGTTGAGATAAGCTACACAGTGAAGAACGAAAAGATCAGACACTATAACCCCTTCTATTTGTTCATTATCTTATCCATTGACAATAAGAACTTTTAAATGTAGACTACCTTTAATCCACCAATATTATTGATTAAAGAATTTGGAAGAATGGAACAGTAATGTGTTGAATTCGGAATAAGAAAACATTAGAAACTGAATAAACAGAAAAAATATAGGAAAGGATGTGGAAATAAGCTTTAGAATAATCTAATACAATCAGATGTCTCTAATAAAAATTGTTTTCTAATATACCTTACCCAATGAGATACAAACTTTGCTCATCCCCAAGGGATTGACTGGTTAATGGCAACTCTGGAGAGTTCGATGTCTCTAAAGTTATCTTTGATCAGGAAGGTACTAAAAAGACCAGGTCAGGGGAAGCCCTAGAAAACTGGAACAGGATGCTTTGCCACTCTCCTTATAAAATACCTCTGAAATTATACACACATATACACAAACATAGGTAATCCAAGAGGTTTTGGTTATAAAATGAATTTCAATGTGTGTGTGTGTATGCGTACATATACACATATACTCGGATGATTCCTGTTTTACCCGAGGCCGCAAGTATTTTTAGAATGAATGGGTAGTGAAGAAGAAAATTTAGCTGGGGGAGACTCTTAAGAAGTCTGACGATAAAAAAAATAAAGAGACGGAGCAATGTAGAAAGGTTTGTTTTTAGATTAGTGTAGATTGGAGCAAGAGAAAAGAGCCAATAGAAGAGGAATAACTGAAGGTCTTGGCCAATCTATCTTGAAAAAAATATATATCGCATATGTTAAGCGCCTATGCCATGCCCTGTGCTACTGGCTTTCCATGTTTCCTCAAAACAACTCTGAATGTCTCCTTGAAGGCAGAGACCATCCATCATTCGTTCACTTTCATGTCCCCGAGGCCTTTGCACAGGGTGGAAGTTCTGTTTGGAAACCGAGTAAATGACTGGATGAAAAGACAGGGAGAACAGGGAGCAATGGAGTGAAACGAAGAGAAAGCACACAGGGCAGACTCATGAACACACGAGCTCTGCTGGCCCTGGAATGGCAATGCTAGTCTTTATAGGTCAAAGAAGACCTAGAGGGTAAATACGTAAAGATTTTGAAATGCAGAGGTGAACGTCAGGTGAAAGTGGGCCAGTACCACGCAGCGTGGTGCAGCGTGGTAAATGAGCGTGTAGTGAGTGAGCATATGTGTGCACGTGGGTGGGCAGAGGCCAGCTGTCTTGCAAAAGAAAAGAATTCCACCACAGGAAGCTATGAGGGAAGGATAAAGACATTGCTGGGTACCCATGAGGAAGTGTGAGGGGGAAGGAGCTGCAGTTAAAATCTTTTCTCCCGCAATATCTGGCAATTCAAGAATGAGAATTGTAAAGGGGAAAGGTGCAAAAAGCACTTGTAGGGGAAGCATTAAAATTCAAATAAGACTTCTAAGTTCAATCTATTACTCTTCGCACTAGAGAATGTCAACTGCCCACTGGCCTCATCAATTCACCCGTGGAGACGGCGTTTCTGACCAGGAAGATCCAACATGAGCTCCTCACACATACTCACATTAAAAAACGATGCATGTCTATCAGAGTGACTTTATTTCTTCCATCGTGCATATAAATGATCTTCCTGATTCTTAAACACTTTACTCATTTACTATCTGATCATCTGAGTTTTTCTAGAAGTAAATATAAGAAATAATTACACTTGACACTGTGATCAAGGATACCACCTTTTCCAAATCACTTTGGTGCCAGAAGCACTTTGACCCCAAGATGCTTGATACAATGACTAGTAGTGAATGAGCATCTGAGGAAGGCTAAGTGAATCTGATCAGAGGCTAGACATTTTCCATTCAGCAATCTACCCTGCACAGCTCCCAGCGTCTCATCTCTTTTTTCCTCTTCTTTAATCGTTATTCATATTTTTATAATGTTTTTGCTTCTTACTAATATCATGATTACTTTCAACAAGCAAATACCTATCCCCTGTTAATATTTCTAACCATGTGTGATTGGCATTGTGTTAGGTTCCCTGATGAACAGCAGAGAAGTACACGAAATAGTTCCTGCCTTCGGGTTGTTAATATTTATCTGTCACATTGAACGGCATGATGGAAAAACTTAATAGCTGCCATTTAGGGTGATTTAGAGTTAAGTGCTTTCCTCACACAGTCTCATTTCTTTCTTTCTAACCAATCTGTGGGAGCTCTTGATGGAGCAGGACAGAGCTCAAATGCAGTTGTTTGGGTTCTAAATTCCTTTAATCTTTTTGGTATACCACAAGTATTTCTGTATGTGTGTATGTGTATGCATACAATATCTATATATAAAGTTATTTTAATACAGATTCTAATATATATGCATATGTATATATGTATAAATATATAAATTTATTTGTTTGTTTGTTTGCTTAAGTTGATGCAGTTTCAAGACCCAGGTCTCCCTGGTTTACCACTTCCTGACTGCTGACACATGGACCCAGAGATCCAGTTTCTTTATCTGTAAAATGAGAACAGCAAGCCGAGCTGTAACATTTTTTTTTTTCTGCAGGAGATTTGTAAAGCCCAACAAAATAGCATTTATGAAACCATTCTTGAAATCACATTAAAATGTGAAACATTATTATACACAATGGTTTTCTTGTTTCATAAAGAGGAGAAACTGAAGATTTCTTTAGAACCAAGAAATTAAGTAGCAACTTGACAAATACTCTCTCTAGGACACCTCTGCGCCATTTTCTTGGTCTTCAATCCTTGAATAACAGAGGACCAAATTTTCTCCTCTGAGACCGCCTACTTATACCAGAAATAGAAGCCTTGCTTGGTGACAGGTATGGTTGCTTCCTGCTAAAATGCCACTGGTACAAAACATATTGCACAATATATACATACGCACCCCAGACATAAGGGTGAAGGAATGTTAAGAAAGAAAGGTATATTTAAGTATTGCATTCTAATTACTGAATTAAGAATAGACTTTTAGCTCAATTCTAAATTTTTGGGGGTGATAGATTTGTAAGTCACAAGCTTAGTAAATTAAAAAATAAAGTTTTTAAAAGAATAGCAATAGGCCATTCTGAGGTGGCTGAAGGCACCTCTGATTCTCGCAAAATATTTCACTTTCGATTTTGTTTCAATAGGCTGTTTTTTCTTAAAACATAATTACTCCTAAGTAACTTGTTTCTGTGAAGCGTTTATTTTTTAAACAAATTTTGGTTTCTCCTACAGTGTGGATAACTCAAATATTTCTAGCTGTGATCACTATTCCATTTTATTTGTACTAATATATGATTATCTTTTCTCACTTAATTTGTCAGTGAAAAAATTTGCCAAATTAATAATATAAAATATCTCGCTGTCATCTTAATATGCATAGAAGTTATATTTTTAAAGGGGATGTTCTAAGCCTCCGAGGATGGATTCTGTCACTGGTTTTAACATCATGAAGAAATAATATATAGCTATATAAAATAAGAAGCACATAAAACGTTCTGAGAGATCATAAAACAAAAGAATATTAGTTTACGTGGGAAGCAAATGTCTATTCTGAGACCTATATCCTTCTCAGAATATGTACTATAAAGGCAAACCACCTTAGATTAAGTTTGATACATATAGCAGATATTCAGAAAATTTTGTTACTTTTCTCCTATATAAATCAATTCATGGCAGTAGTAAATTTAGAAAGCCATTTCAGATGTTGAAATTTTTCCTAATTCACAGCTTGACAATACTTATGTAGCTGCTATTATTTTAGGTTTGCTAGTACATTGGCTCAAAAATCCATCTGAGTCATAGCTTTTAGATCTGGATTATTTCATAAGAAATTAAGAGTAAGTGAAGTGTGGTCAGCGGTAAGTAGGTGTCTAACCTTTATGGTGGAACAGTTTAGAATAGAGCTGCTTATTTGGAGCTTACATTTCAGAAAACTGTTGATTTATTCTTTCTTTCCTTTATTTTTCTATTCCTTTGAATAGAACGTATATAATACACACACACGTGTGTGTGTGTGTGTGTGTGTGTGGAGAGAGAGAGAGAGAGAGAGAGAGAGATTGAGAGAAATGAACACTGATACTTCAGCAAACTTCGAACTATTAGAAATGTCTTGAGACCTAACGGTATCCCAATTTTAGGAATTTGGGATTTATCAAGGCCTTATTAGTTTACTGGATTTGTACTGAGTCCACTTTTCCAAGTTTTTAAAGTGCTTTTTAACTTGGTAAAGAAATTATATAAAATGCATTTTAAGATTATATTTCACAATGTTTTTGTGAAATTCATCCATATTGATGTTTGTAGCTGAAGTTTATCAGTTTTCACTACAATATGGTATTTTCTTTTATCATTTGCCATATTGCAAATAATGCTCTACAAACATTCTATTATATGTCTCCCAGTGTGGACAGACCCAGGAGTCAAATTTCTAGGTCTTTAATTATATGTTTCTTCAAAGTTACAAGAAAATGCCAAGTTGTTTTCCAAAATGGTTGTGCCAATTTACCAACTACCAGCAAGGTAAAAGAATTCTCTTCTCTTCTCTCTTCTCTCTTCTTTCTTCTCTCTCTCTCTCTCTCTCTCTTTCTCTCTCTCTCTCTCGCTCTCTCACTCTCTCTCATATCCTCACAAATACCTCAAATCATCAGATTAAAAAAATTGCCAAATTAGTAATATAAAATGTCTCACTGTCATCAGAATATGCATTGCAATGATTGCTATGATTGCTGGTAATGTTAAAAATATTTTCATGTTTTTCAAAAATTGTAATGCAATTCTGTCAAACATCTATTCATTTCTTTTGTGCCTTTTTCTATATGGTTGTTTATTATTTTCTTCTAGATTTCCCGCAATGCTTTATATGTTGTGACACAATTCTGTCAAAAGAATGTTCATGTCCTTTATCATTTTTCTACATGTTTCTTTGTCACCTTGATTTATAACATGTCTTTCTATATTTTAGATATAACTCTTATGTCAGTTACATGTGTTGAAATATCTTCTTTCAGATGGTGCATATGTTTCCTACTTCATTTATAAAGTTTTTAGTTAAATTAGAAATTATAATTTAAATTTTGCCAATAATGGATTATTATTTTTGTATGTTAAGAAGTCTTTCCTCGTAGCCATAAAGATAAACTTCTACATGTTCTAAAAGTTTTATACATTTGTAAATCACATTTGGAATTATTATGTGTGATTTGAGAAGAGTTCAATTTCATTTTTTTTTTTTCCATATTGATGAAAATTTGCCCAGGTCAACTTTGTAAAATAGTCCATCCCTTTTCTACTGGTTTGAAACATTATGACTAAAGTTTCTAAATATACAAATGGTTAGTTTCTTTGATCCATTGGTTTATTCTTCACTCATGTGCTAATGCCAGTGCATAACTTTGAAGGAGCCAAATGGGTGTAAATCCTGGCTCCCTTATTTACCGTTTCTATGGCCTTGACTACTTAATCTCAGTTGATGCTTTAGTTTGTCAACCTATAAAATCATAATAACACCCTACTTCACCTGACGGCCATTGGCAAGTCGTTCTCCATTTCTGCCTTTAGGGTTTCAGGTCTTTCTTGTTCTTTGAACCAACTTCTGTGTTCCTCTTGGGTTCTGTTTCATTTTGCTGCCTCTCCTGACGCTGGGGCACAGGGGAATTCTGAGAAGTTGTCAAGTAGCCATTGCTATTCTGGGATCCCACTGCCTTCTCAATATCTATCCAGGACAGGGATATAAGTCTGCCTGAGTCCTCAAATCTATGTGGAATTTTGTTATCCACCCTTATCTGGTCAGACCCCTCATTTTTTTTCTCTCATGTCAATGAGTACTGAACACCTTAGCAAATGCCTGCCTTAGAGAGATACCAGTGAGTAAAAGATATTCTAGGAATAAATCCATTTTCAAATATAATTTCAAATACATTATGCTGTTAAATAATTAATAATATGCATTCAAAAAGGTCCTATTAAAATTTCAAAGTTATTATTCTATCACATCGGGCTACATTTACATATAAATAGCTAGGATGATTTAATTTCCAACATTCTGAAGAAACAGGAATCTCTATACTTCTCAACTCGCCTATCTATCAAGTAAAATCAGTTTCCAAAATATCCTATAAAAGTCCTGTCTGCATATTAGCTTCCCAAACATTAACTTGAACTTTTAAATGAAGGGAACATTGCTATTATCGGCCAAAAATTTTTCATCTGGTAAGACAAGTCCTGATTAATTATTCTGTCTAAATTATTCATTGGTATAACTACTTAATGAGCTGGTATAACACTTAGATATTTTCTTAGATAGAAATCACAACTTGACTTGATAGTCACTAATTCCTGAGAAATTCTTATCCATTAAGGCTTATTAAATTGTGCATAACAAAAGATATACCCTGAGAAGAGAGGGGTCTGTGTCTCTTCCATAACTTTAAGGAAGAAATGTCTTTCTTCCCCTCTCTAGTTCCTTTGTTGCCTTTTAGTTCTGAGGTTATAATAGATCCTCATTTCTGTAAAATGGTTGATAGTTACTCTCAAGTTGATTTTACACAGCAGACCAGTCCTTTGCTAACTCTAAAGTAGTTGTATAATAATTCTTAATGCTTAAAAATTTGACAAATTATTTCCTTTCGAGGATCTCAGCTCTTTGAGAGGCTCCCATCTACCCATCAACCAGTCTCAACTGTGGCCAGAACTTATCCCCTGTGGGCAGTAGGTCCTTTCTGGGTAGCTCGAATCCCTGTAATATTGATGTTGACCATGCCAATAATTTAAGTGTACATATTTGTGGGCACTGCTGTGGTTAGGTGGGACCATAATTTCTGTGCCTCATGTTCTGGATGGTTGTTCTGATATCAGTTCAGTTTGCAGTTTGGCTTTGCTGGTTAGGCCTGCCTGGTCCATAGTCACTTGAGAGTCCAGGATTTAGGCAGTGTATTATGTCACGTCTGAGTTCTCAAAGCATTTGTTCTGCTTCTTTGGGTGTGTTTGGTATATGCTCAGCTCAAGAGTAATTCTAGGACTTACCAAGTTCTTATTATGAACAGATCACTTTCTCCAACGCTGTTTCCTCCAGCGTTACCTGCACACTCTCTGGCTCCTTGAAGTCACTTTCCCCTCTTCCTTTGGACAGTGCGAGTTTTTCTCTCTTTCTCTGGGTTTCCGTTGCAAAGCGTTTCTCCAGTTGGGCCTCAGGACAGGGCTGTGAGGAAAGAGAGAGAAAAAGAAAACACTCCTTGGCCCTTGGAGGCCCCTGTTCCCAAGCCTCTGGCTAGAATGAGGGTTCCTCTCAGATTCCCCACCCACAGGTCGTAGATGGGATCTAAAGGAGGGAAAAACAAAGAGGCAAACTCACTCCTGTAACAGAGTATTTATTATTCAGGGTTGACTTGCAGTCAGTCCCCAATAAGTTGGTCTAGTCCATCTAGGCCGACACCGCAAGCTCTGGATCTTTAAGAATACGTGTGGAGGCTGACCAGCTGGAGTAGGAGCCGAAGCAAGGCTTAGCTATGTGCATCCAGCACAGCTGCGCTGGGTACAGGGCCCCTTCTAGCTGCTAATTACATTGAAATGGAAAAGCCACATGAAAGGAAATAAGAAGTAATTGGAGGCAGAGCTGTGTGTAGTCTGTTTAGTTCTATCTTATGAAAAGCTCTGAGGAGGAGTTTGGGAGGGATTTGAGACATAGACAAAGATTGAGGTTACAGGAGAAAGAATTTGAAGGAGCTTCTAGGAATGGCTCTAGTGTTGCCTGTTTCAGTGGCCTGTGAATCACGCGAGTGTAAATAACAAATCAGTCGCATGCATATCTCTATCCTATTCTATTTTCGGTGGTGCTGCTGGAAGGGGCACTGGACTGGGAGAAGATGGATGACCCCTCTGCTGCCCTGGGTGAGCTTGTCTTGGACACAAGCTCCAAGCCGCATGCCGCTGACACCTGCTTCTCACCTCCACGATGGAACCACGTACAGAGGGGATGGGAACAGGAATTTGTAGCAATTGTAATCTAAGTTGGATTATAAAAAGTTTTATTTTTATATTTCAAGACAAAATCTCTATTACAGTTTTATTTGCTTATTGATTGGTATCTTTTTTTTTTTTTATCATCGACCATGGAGTTTTAATTTTAATTTGAAGTGAATTAAATCTGAAAGATTTTTTTTTTCGAATATTGGTTATCCTCAATTATGTTCTTTCATAATTACCACATGTCAAGCCCCATCCTAGGTATTTTTCATGAATTATCTTACATCTCAACACAATATTTAAAGGCCAGAGAAGTTATGCAACTTGCAAACAGCTGAGCTGAAATTCAAACCTAGAACACCGTGCCAGGCCTCCTCTCAATGCCATGGGTAATAGCCCTTTGTTCCCTTGTACTTATGTGACTTCTACAACCTCTGGTATTTAAACACAAATGCATCTGACTATAACTTTGGTTTTTGTCACACAAAAATATTAAGCAACCAGTTTTTGAAATGTCTGGAAATGGCCACACCGCCTGACTTAAATTCCTTTGGCACCCAGGAGAGGTAGCTTTTACAAAGTGCCCACTGCCAATCTCTGTCATTTATCAAAGGGTCACAGTGACCTTTGACATCTAGTCACTAGCCTGAGTGTCTAGCTCATAACCAGGCTGGACATCTAGCGTTAGCTGTGCAGCCTTCCCAGGAAAAGAGGATGGGTCCCCTCTCTCACTGCGCCCAGCGTTTCTGCTGGGAAAATTCTCTTTAATGTCACCACGGCAGTGACCTTCCTTCGGAACGGCACAGCAGCCACGGCACAGCAGCCTTAATGCAGACATTGCGATTGAAATGATGCGGTCTCCTCCACCTAAGACAGGAGAGTAGAGTATGTGGACAAGAAGACAGGATGCATTACGTCTAGATGAAGCACTAATAGACCAAGGCTATTGAAAATTCCAACGTTTTTGCACAATGTACCGTTTGAGGAATCTGTGTAGATTGCACTTACACACAGTCTCTCAGAGCAACCACTTTTCAAAGGTGCCTCAGCAATGAGCATTCTAAATGTGAAAAAGAGAATTAAAAGCGAGGGACATGAGCTTAGAAGAGTAAGAGCAGAGTTCAGAAGGAGACAATTCAGTTGCATTATTTGGAATTTTTCCTGTTGATTTTATTGTCATCGGCCGTCAGTTTGCTACCTGTGCTTAGGCGAGAAACCCACTTGTGGTGTTTCTTGGGTGTGGATTTTAAAGCCACAAAGGGGGTGTTCTGCAGGGTGCATAATAAAAGAGCCCGTTCCCCCAGTGTTTACTCGGATTGGCACTTGTCCATGTCCTCTGGCTCTGTCTCTGGCTCTGGTGTTTAACTTCGAACCCATGCAGTCCTTAATACTCATGGGTATTTGTACACCGCAGAGCAAATAGCCCCCAGAGTAACCCAGATCATGACGCACCTTGGGCAGCTGCCCCTGAGCAAGGCCCCTGAGCAACCCCTTGCACCAGGTCACGTGTACCTCTCAGTGGGATGAAGGTACACTGGGCACGTGAAATGCCACTGCGCCGATATCATTAAAGAATTAACCGCTTCCTACCTATCTTCTTGCTTTGCACTTTTCCTAAGTCTTTATGAAAGCTGAATCCACATCTCCTTTTCCGCATAGAAAAAAAGAGCCAATGAACAATTAAAAACCCCACCGCACCTTAGCTCTAACCTCTTGTCTTAAAAACAGCAGCACTTCAGATGAACCAAGTAACAATGAAGGGCTTTGTGATGGCAAAGTCTTAACCCTATCCAAGGTAATGTCATCTTTCACGTCATATTCTTCTTCACTCAATTTACACTTCAAATCAGACATGAGGATTTTTAAACTAAAATATTCAGGAATATTTACTTTTCATTTGGGCTCTAGGCAGGAGAGATAATTTATTATCACCGAAAAGGCTCTCAAACTCTCAAACTCCTCACATGATCAGGGTGAGGGGATTCAGGAGTTAACCAGAATGGAACAAGGCTGATAGATTTTTTTTTTTTTTAAAGGAAATCTTGGCTGACAGGAAATCTACAGGCACAACTTAGGTGATAGAACTGGAAAGATCATGGCCATTCTCTCTAAACAAGAAGAAGCAATAGAATCATCTGTAATAACAACAGCACAAAAGTCAGATGTCCTATCTCAGATTAGACAACAGGGACAATGGCAATACAGAGCATCCAGAGAAGATACAGACAACAGTTCAGAGTAGAGGTGCCGGGGACGGGGAGCCGATGGCATGTCCTGAAGCTCGCATTCAGCTCTCTCAGGCATGCTTGGAGAGCTATGACAGCCTGTCAGTAGCCTCTGAGCACGTGGCAGTGAGGAGGGAACTAGGAGAGAGCTTTCCCTTAAGGGAGAAGGGAGTCGTGATGAGCCTGACCCAGAAACAAAGCCTTAGTCATCAGAGGGGAGCACAGAGCAGAAGCTGTCACTCAATTACATCCCCGGACCTTGACTGAGTCCAAGGGCAAGGATGGAACTTCTAAGTGAAGCAACTAACATCTGTTATACTAGAAGCTGAGAGTTTCTGTGTGAACAGCACAGATTTGATGCTTTTTATGTAAAATTCTTGCAAGGACACTGAGGTGCCCCTTCAGCCACAGACCGGCACACAGTCCAGCCCCCTCGGCGGCTCCTAAGCATCTGTGGTGGTCCAGGTGGGAACGACAGAAGCATGACAGTGCCAGGGGGGCCGTCATCTGAGATGATTTGATCATCGGAGCCCTGGAGAAGTCTGGATGGAGGATCTAAAGCAGCACATGAAAGGCTCTCTGGGACAGTGGAAATTGTCACAGACAATGAAGTCCGAAATATTTTTTTATTATTTTTTTTTCCTTAACAAAATATTTTTGATACATTACAGTCAAATACTTTACGTCTAGGAGGAACTAGACCCTCCACAGAACATTTCCCAAATTTCTAGGTGAGGAGTCAGGATAAAATCAATGTGATTAACCCCCAGGCCCTCTTGGTAGAAGCCTGGCCAGGATAGCTTCCTGAGGCCTGAGGTTCGGGGTACAGGGTAAAGAATCAGCCAAACAATAGCATTGAAACAAAAGGAGGCGTATACAGGAATGCAAGCTTGGGGTTGGAGGAAACACTTTAAAACCACATAGCTAATACTAATACGAGGTACCCACGTCAAGGCAGAAATAAAATATGGAAACAAAAAATAAGACAGAGCAAGACATGAAGAATGCACACAGCCTAGAGACATGCTGGAGCTCTCCTGAAGTTGCTGCTCTCTGGCTTTCTTAGGTATGTCTGGTGTATTTAAAAAACATGGAACCAAATCCACAGGGTTTTACAATTACATGTTGTATTAATTCGCTAAGGCTACCATAACGAAGTGCCACACACTGGGTATACACGACAGAAATGAATTCTCTCACAATTCCGGATGTTAGAAATTTGAGATCAAGGTGTCAGGGACGTTCATTTCTTCTGCGGCTCTCTACTTGGCTTGCAGATGGCTGCTTTCTTCCTGTGTCTTCTCATGGTCTTCTCGCTCCATGTGCCTGCGTCCTAACAGCTTTTTCTTATATGGACACCCGTCATCTGGTTTAAGGCTTAACCCAAGTGACCTCATTTAACCTTAGTTGTTTATTTAAAGGCCCTGTCTCCAAATAGAGGCACATTCTGAGGTACTGACAGGGTAGGACTTCAATACATGAATTTTAAAAGAACACAATTCGACCCATAACACATGTTTTAAAAATAATCTTATCAGAGTACATACTCATGGTTAGTTTCTTAGTGCTTAATTAGTAAGGAAGTGATTTCTATTTCACTTTTTCTCTGCACCGAGAAGATACCATGGGGTAGAGAAAGGAGAGAGATGGCGGTTTAGGCTTGGGGATGGATCAGCCGGAGACTGTATTGCCAAGTTCGATCAGATGTTACCTATTGTTTGGAGAAAGCCAGGCCGCAGATTCTACTTGCTCACCTTTACTGGAGGGGAGTTCTTTCCAGCCAAGGGGAAAGGTCAATGGTGGGACCAGGGTGGCGCCAGATCGGCTAGGTCAGTGTCTTAAGAAGGAGACACTGTCTCCATCCTGAGGTGCAGGAAGTTTGTTGGGGATCCATATCTGTGGAGAAGTGAAGGAAGTAGGACTGGGCAGAAGGAAAAGCCGAACTCAGAGCTGTCAGCTCCGAGTAACTGCAACAAAGGCCTCAGTTGATCCCACAGAGCTTTGGAGCTGGGATGGCCCCTCTGAGTTGTCTTTTATTAGGCAAAAAGGCTGAAGCCCCTCCCCCGCCTCCCACCCACACACACATACACACGGGGCCAGTTATTAGATAAAGACTGTCCCCTGGGATGGGATGTGACCTTACACAAGGCAGTTTCTTCAACTACGCTCCCACGAGCTAGAAGATAGAAGGCCTCAGTCACAAAGCAGAGGTCCAGGTGACATGCCACAGCCCCACTGCAGTCAGCATTACAGATGTTGGCTAAATTATTCAGAAAATAATCAGGTGGAAGCTCAAATGACAAATCCTCACTTGAAACGAAATTAGTCTTCAATTATCCCTGACCACAAAGGGGTAAATCCTATAAAACACCTTCTCGTTATGTTGATTTCAAACGAAGATATCCTCTAAAATTGGAGAGAGATTTTTAAAAATGTACTCACGTGATCCACTGGCCCTGAAATGTCAATTCAGTAAGTGCAATGAGTAAAATTCTTGAATTTACATTTGCCTCTCTGACATGACCTTTTGCTAGGCAATGGAGAATTCTAAAACATTCACTCTTTATAGAATGAGATATTTCTAATCTTTTTAGGGTACGTATAAACATATAAAAATGTGTTCACTCACCTTTTCTCCTCTCTGACCTATCAGTAAGGAGGGAAAATAACTTATTATATGTCTAAGGTATTTTAACCATGGGAATTTATGAGGTTGAATTACTCACTTCATCATGATTTTCCAACAAATATTTACTGAATGTTTTCTCTATGCCCAGCATAACGCCTAAGCCGAGCACTGAGAGTGATTTAAAAATGAAAAAGACAGATATGACCCCAACCTTTAAGTTATTTATAGTGTTTTAGAGATGCAGACAAGGAAAAAGTAAAAAATGAAATAATTACAAGTTGTTTTCTGAGCTATTAAGAAGACAGCATGCCAATCTAGGGAAGACCTGAGGTGAAGAGGTTGACTGCTTTAGCTGGTGTATTGGGAAGGTCTCTCTGAGGAGATGACCTTGAACCTCTGGCTGAAGGTCAGGAAGGGAGCAGACGTTTGTGCAAAAAAGGAAGTATACCAGATAGAAAGACCAACATGTACGAAGACTGTGAGGTAGGAAGGAGGAAGGAGCTTGGTTTGTCAGGGGACTGGCGTGTCCCCTGCGGGGGAGTGACAAGAGGTGGCGTTAAGGGGGTGTTAGGACACAGGTCATGTGGGGCCTTGGGGCTGCTTGGATTTTATCGGAAACACAGTGGGACGTCATCGAAGGGTTTCCAGCTGGGAACAGAGATCTAATTTATATTCTGAGAAGATGGCTGTGGTATTACGTGGAGAATGGACTCGAGGGGTCTGTGAGAAAATCAAGGTGAAGAGTTAGGAAACCGTTATGAAAAAGCAGGGCGACGACGATGGGTTTAGGTGAACTGGGATTGCAGGGAGGGTGGGCGCGGACGGCAGGGGAGAGGGCACATTACGGGCGACTCCAAAATGCTTGGTTTGAGCAAATGGGTGGGTGACAATTCCAGTTACTGAGATGCGGAGGAAGGACAACAGAAAAAAGATTTGAACGTTAGGGTTCGAGGTGTGAATTAGCATTTATTTTCTGATTCTTTCCCTTCCTTCCTTCGCTCACCTTCTCTACCTGCATGCCTACATATGCATTAAAGCATGTAGATGTTACTTATATGTAATACAACAAATGTATTAAGATAAAAATAATAATGATGCTAATAACTTTTATCATGCTTTCCATTTAGAACCAGGGACCATGTTAAGTACTATATATACATATCTCATTTAATACTCGCTATAATCCCAAGAGTTCCTTACAGGAGCAAACCAAAGCTTATAAAGTTTAAGCCATTTACTCAAAGTCACATTATAATTCTTTCTCTTCAACTATTATCTACCTGCTAGGATTCAAGCCTAAGTAGTCTGACGCGAAAGCTGACATGGTTTTTCTAGAC
This sequence comes from Rousettus aegyptiacus, assembly GCF_014176215.1. Taxonomy (NCBI): domain Eukaryota; kingdom Metazoa; phylum Chordata; class Mammalia; order Chiroptera; family Pteropodidae; genus Rousettus; species Rousettus aegyptiacus. The sequence continues at coordinate 83,422,418 of NW_023416285.1, forward strand.
TGAATTTAAGCCTTCAGAGATACTGATCTTTTATTATTGTTTTTATGACACATTCAAATATTTCTCTGCAAAGAAACTCATTTCCTTCATATTGTCATATGGTCGTTTCAGTTAATACTTTGTCACCATCTGTCACATGACCAGTTTAGCATCAGCAGTCTGCAAATATTTTGTATCAACAGATACAAAATATGCTAAACGAGCCTAGAATAGAGAGCATGATAAATTCTCAAATCTCTAAGTCTGTTGTTTTTCTAGAGGATTTCTGCCTATAGTTTCTATTAGTGTTAAAGGCAGAGAGATGCATTAATTTTCTCTGATAGTGAACAGACCCCTCTGATCCTTTTGTTTTAAAAATAAGAATGAGTCCATGACTAACAGGAGACTGAATATTTAGAATTTGTAGATTACTGATATCTATTGCCCCTTCTTTATTGCAGGCTAAGTCTTGCCATCCACTCCTGTCCCCCCACCCCCCACCCCACCCACCATCCCAGGGTGAGTAGGGCAAGGGCTCTTTTGTGTGCATGAGTGCAGGTGGTGGTGACCAGCTTCCAGTAGAGCTGCTCTGTGTACCTGGGGAGGCCCAGGTTTCTCTGCACCTAGAGAGGTGTGGCCTCAGCAGAGAACGAGTCAGAAAGTGCCATGACTGGGCGGATGCCAGGCACTGCGCTGAGGGTTTCAAATGCAGCGTCTCTGACCTTCACATCAAACTAAGGAGGAGAAAACTTAGGCCAACAGCCAGTCTCTGTCCTGACCGCCACCATCATCCCTCTGGTGCTCACCATTAGGTCACCCAAGGATTAAAGCTGTATTTTAGCAAAGACACAGAGATCAGTTGCAGAATTACAACTGAAGGGCTCTTCTTTGGGCAAAATGGTTGGTCTCTGGTTTTACTCTAATTCTATCTTTACCACTATAATTTCTATGATATACCCAGCAGGGTTTTATATCCTCAGAGACTTCCTCCTTAATCAACAACCCTTGTTCTCCACATCACTTTATATTAATTTCTATTATACTTTCAACTTTGTATTATTAAAAATGAAGGGTCATTGTAGGAAATTGAGACGGTAGATTAAAATAAAAATAAATCACTCCTATTCACACTACCCAGATATAACCATGGTTGCAATGTCTTAATTCTTTGAAGTCATAAATGTATACACAGGATCAGATTAATTTTGTATGTACTACTTTATTTTAAAACAATGTAACGCCATGAGAATTTTCCCATGTCGTTACCTCCTTGTCAAAACAAAAGCATTTAAAAATATTTATGCTGTTCTAGGATATACTATATCCTAATAATTCCCCTAACGGTTGACATTTAAATTTGCACAAGGGAAAATTAAACTGATACACTAAAAATGTGTAATGCCATTAACACCATACTAACTGGCAGAAGGCAAAAGAAAATTTGGAAGAGGTACACTTATTTTTTCATTGTTGTTAATATTGTTGCTATTTTTAAGCAATCTCAATCTCATAAAAATGTTGCAAGAACTTTTTTTATTCATTTGAGACTCAGTTGCTTACAAGATGCCTTGTTGCCCCTGTGTGCTTTAGTGTGTATTTCTTACAAGCAAGGATGTTCTGCTACATAATTATAATACTACCATCAAATTCAGGAAGCAAACATTGGTATATGACTACCATCTAATCTTCAGAACCCATTCCAGTTTCAACAATCGTCCCAAAATATATAAAAGGGTCTATCCGGAATCACATTGCATTTAGTTGCCATGTCACCGTAGTCCTTTAAATTCTAGAACAATTCCTTGGTATTTCCTTGATATTCACAATTTTGGCAGTTCAGGTCAGTTGTTTGTAGAATGTTACTCATGAGTTTGGAGATTCCTCGTGATTACACAGGTTTGTTGGGAATCTTACAGAGGTGATGCTGTGTTCTTATTACATTCTGTCAAGTAGAGGACTCCTTAGATTTTCCCCATTATTGGTAATGTTCACCTCAAACATTTAATGAAGATATTTTCTGTCAATATTCTTCACTGTAACGTTACCCCTTTCTCTTGTCATTTACATGTATTTTAAGGGGAAATATTTTTTTGGACTCAAAATTTCAATCGATTCATTATTATTTTAAATCACTGTAGATATGTGGATGCTTATTTTATTCAATGAGTTATAATTAGTTACTACGATTTATTTTGATGCTCAAATCACCTCAGATTTGGCCAATGTGAGTTTCTGGGTCCTTCTGGCTTATCCCCAATATTCTTTGAGTACTTTCTTACTATCTGGCATAAGCAGATGCTCTAGATCCATCTTGTGCTTTCCCACCCTGGAATCAACCATTTCTCCACAAAGTCCTAATTTCTTTTAGTGGAAGTTGGTATTTTGAAACAAGTCTAGGGAGCAGGTGTGCTCATTGCTTTTGTAGTATAATTTCTCCAAGGGCCTCATGGTAAACAGAACTTGGGGAAGGAGGCTATATATACATATACACTCATGCCAATATTTAGTTATTTAGTTCTATAATATTTATATTGAAAGCATCAGAGGTTTTATATAATCTATCATTGTTTTAAAATTTGTAGTGTCTTCCATTATTTGTATTCACAAAGTCCTTGTCCATCAAACTAATTATGCATTGACATTTTCGTATACTTTTCCAATGGGTTTCTTTATTATGCTTAGTTCCTCATGTGAAATTTATTTGAATATGTTGAGTTGAAATTCCTTTCTTAAATTAAAAAAATTTTTATTTATTAAAATTATTGGGGTGACATTGGTTAATAAAATCAAACAAGTTTCAAGTGTACAATTCGATAATACATCATATGTATACTGCATTGTGTGTTCGCCACCCAGAGTTAAATTTCCTTCCACCACCAAATATTTGAACCCCCTCTTTAACCCTGTCTTACTCCTCCCACTCCCTCTTTGAAATTCTCGCCTATTTATTGTTTTGAATAATTAGCCAGTCTCCAGTATAATTAATGAAATAATACATCCCTTCCTTGTTTATAATATTTTATTTCTAAATGCATTCACATATACTATATATTAGAGTTTCAGGGATGTCCATTTTATCTGTAGGTTTATTTTCCTCAAACATTCAGTCTTCATTATTGTAGCATTATATTTTAGTGTCTGTTAGGGTAATTCCCCTACGCCAGAAATCTTGCATGCAGTGGACTGATATTTTGCTGCTCCCAGAATATTTGGAGTTTGAGGACTTTGTGTTATTTTCCACATTTTGTTGCACGTGTAGCTCTTTCCTTTGCTTGCCCTAGATTCTTGAGAAGGGAGAGCAGGTGCCATCTATAACATGCTGCCATACAAGTGGTTCCTTCTTAACCCAACGTTTCACCAGAGCATCTGCAGAGATATGAAAAACTAACAGGAAATGTAGATTTTGATCCTTCCACACAAAAAGAAAAAAGCTAAGTTCAATCAGTTGTAATATTATTCAAGAACATTCTACTCTCCTTTTTCCTAATTATTAGGTATCATTTGAGCAGAACGATGTGCACTTCAAAGCAAACCTAAGGAACGACCACAGGTAGCATGGAAGTTAAAATTGAAATTCACCTAAGAATTGCAACAAAAGTATGAAAACCAAGCATTAAAAACAGTTCTTCATTTTTGCATTATAAAATGCAGGAAATTTATTTCATCATATCCTCATCTGGTTATTACCGTGCCTCATCTATTCCCCCTTGTGATTAAGATCATTATGCTTGTTTGGGGGAGCCGTGTTTTAGTTGGAGGTTCAGTAGGCAGCAGCAGAGAGGCAGGTGCCGACCCTACGTCTTTATTGTTATTGGTATTCCGCAGGCAGGGCTGCCGGTATGTCCTTAATTTCTTGCTCCACTGATTTACAAATGGTAACTGTATAGCTGGGAATCAACACAGCGGTAGACGAAGGGGGAAAAGCTCCCAATCTCTTAAATGGCCAGCAGGCAAGGGTCCAGAAAGCATCGTTATCTGAAACAGCAGAGCGACAATGGAAACATTGATGTTGAAAGATAACAAGTCACAAAGCTAGGTGAGAATACTGGGTCATGGGTGCTTAAATGTTTCATATTGTTTTCAAAGGCGCAACTTTTATTATTCAGTGCCACAATGGTACATCTGCAGAGAAAAGACCAAGTGGCTTTTAGATACTATTATATTAAGCATGACAAATAAGACTCTTAAAGAGAAAGAGTAATATCAATATTCTGGCTCAAAAAGGGTCTTTGTAGGTGACTTCATATTCCCAATACAACTTTGAATCAATTTTCTCTTTTTTGTATCTAAAAAAGAGTCTCCTTTATATAGTATTTTGGGCTTATAAAATGCTGTCATTCACACACACACATACACACACACACGCGCGCGTATATACCTGCATTTTTCTTTAAAGGCAAACATTTATCAAGGTCTTGTTCAGCCTCCTGCGCTGTGCAGAGAGCATGTAAGTGTTGTCTCATCAAATCCTTGCAAGGACAATACGGGGTGACTTCAGATTAGCCCTATCAGGTAGATGAGGGAACGGAGGTTAAAGAGATCAGGGAATTTCCCCATGATCATGCTGCGTTTTTAGCAAGTTTTAAGAAAAGACACCATGCTTCTTTCTGTATTTGGTTGTCTTAACCACAGACTTCCCATAGATGTCAGAGGCTACTTTGGAAGGTTCTTGATAAGCTGATTTTTCCACTATCAAATATCCTCCGAGGTCCCTTTTGGTCTCCTAACCTCTTTCCTCCTCATTTTCCAAGGTTTTCTGGGAGCAGCCACAGAAAGGAGCTTAGTACGAACCCGCATATGGGAGCATCCATTATCTTGATCAGTTGGAAGGATCGAGTATGAGAAGATGTGCCAAAATTTAGCATATAAGGGTCAGACAGAATGTGTTTAAAATATTTTGGGACTCAGATGCAGACTAATACCAGTTCCCTTCAAATAGCATTGGGGTATAAAGTTATACATTTTATCTTCACAAGATTAAATAAGGAACTTCATTCTTGCTCCTTTATACCAGGATTTGAAGGAAGAAAAAGTCCTTTTTGGTCCTTTTCTTCTAGTACCTGTGGTTAAAGCCCGGCCTGACTGTGAACACAGCTTCACAGTGATGGGACTCGGGGATGTTACTCACCCTCCTTGGGCCTCGATTTCCTTGGTATGTATAAGGAGAGATAATAATGATAGTGCTTTGTTCATAACATTGCTAGAAGGACTGAACTAGACAGCATTCGGGCACAGAATAAGCTCAAAGCAGGTCAGCTATTGTTATTACTTATAGAATGGGACTGTACCTTTTTAGAGGTTTTTTTGTTTAAAGTTTCAGATTCTTGCTGCTACCAGCTTTGTTTGTTTACCCACCTTGAGTTCTCCTTCCCCTCCCCCATCACACTGGCAGCTGGAGACATGAATATGAATTGGATCGTGCCCTGGAGAGCCTCCAGCCCCTTCCTGCACCTCCAGTTGGTTGCATACAAAATATTTCTCTGGGGCTCACGACAGGGTCTCTTTCCCTTGTTTCTGGAATCTGTTCTTATCTGCAATTGTTTAGTGGACAATTCTTCTTGGATGTCTCAAATTCACCCTAAATTCTACATGCAGTGAACCCATCTTAGCATGTTTCCCACCTCACGAAATGTCTCTTCTTCCTTACTTTCCCTTTCTTCATTCTCTCTCATCTTCAGAATAATTTTTTATTCTCTCCTTCTGCTTAAATATGAGTTATCGAAGCAGGAGTGTCAGTTCTGTTGATGACAAGTGCTCCCGGTACCTCTATTTTCAACTCTTTGCAGCATCGATACTTGTTTACAGTTACTTCACACTATTGATGGAATGTCTTTTCCCTGCCTGAGCTTATGGTCATGGAGTGGGAGTTGTGTCTGGTTTCTGATGACAATATTCCTAGTACCTGGCCCAATCTCTGATCATGGTTGGTGCGAAACAAATAACAGTTGACAATCGATCTGCGTTGTCTGACACGTATGTTTTTTTGTTTTTGTTTTTGTTTTGCCCCATTCCCATCCCACCACTCCCAATGACATTCCCTGATGAAATTATTAACGTTTTTCACTTTTGCATGACCCTCCTGTAAAAACATTTGGTTTATCAGGCACAGATAGCTTCAATGAATGTAAATCAAGCTATGTAATCTAGGGGAATTTTTTGAGACTTGATTTTCCTGTTTCTAAAATGGAAATGATAAATCGTACCCACAGGGTTGGATAATTAAATGAAGTAATATATTTAAAGGACTTTGGAAGTGCCTGGCACCGAGTAAATTCTCAATTCATGTTGCCTAGTGGAAAATGCAAAATGAGGGGCATAAAAGACAAATTTCCCCCTAATTTGCAATATGTATAAGATCATCTGCTCCGAACTCTATTTCCTTCAAATATGCTTTAAATCTAATGTCTGAATTTTATTCCCTCAGGACCTTACTTTCCGTATTTGAAACTAACAGTTAATCTGATAAACTAATATATGCTAAATGCCTAGCCTCTTAGGAGCTTAAAGTGTTTCCTCATGGGTAATATTTTTTATTTTGACAGATCTTTTAAAAGACCTTTGAAAAATGATTCTAAAGATGAGACATTTAAGTACATGGCAGGCAGGGTGTGGTTTCTGGCCCTGCCAGGGTCATTCTGTCCCCCTTGTGCGGCCTCTTTACACCCTCCAATGGGCTCAGCTTCCTAAAAAGCTGCAAAGATCAACTTACACATGAGAGTGAACAGATTAGAGTCTTGAAGGACATTTGGTCCTGTCCCAAGGTCCTTGCTATTTGGTCCTGTGGAAACATTGACACTTAAGAAAACGTCCCTGGGTTCAAACAGCCCATAATGTTTACTTATATTTTTGATTTACTGGATTAATTCATAAAAAATACTATCATGTTTTGTTGGTCTAATAATTATGTTGCTGCTGTATTGCCAATAATTATCCCTCTTGCTTAGGTGGCCTAGCCGGTCATGGCACATGGGGTTAGGGTGATGTGTCAGTGTGAACCAAATGTCTCCATGGATGTTTTAGACAGGACCAGATGTCCCTTAATCCATTGGAGAGTTTTTGCCTGACACTCTGAGACTCTGAATGGATTCTTTTGCAGCCAGTGCAACTGGGAACTGTTTTCTGCCTTGTCCCTGTCCTAGTACCATTTTCCTTCTAGAAATAAGGCGTATATTTCTCTTTCTAGTCTTGCTCCAAGAGACTGGTACTATTGCCCCCATTTCTGGAGAGTCTGCTGGGTTCCTGCTATGCTCTGATAGATCCTGTCAATGCCAATTCTCTCTGCTTACCTAATTCTAAACACCATCCTTTTGGGAATCACCTGTACTTCTTTTCATCTTGCTGTGTAGAATTCCCCTCCTCTGACACCGCGTCGACTGTCACCTAGCTTCTGGTGTATCCAGAGGCTTTGGATACTGAACTCTTTCTATTTGACTACACTTCCCTTCCGGAACCTGTTTTTATAGTGCTGAACCAATTCAAAAACTCACATCTAGGCACAGCAACTTCTGCTCTACCTCTACCCAGTGGTGTTAACTGGATTTTTCTTAGCTGTGATCCCAAGATAAGAGAAATGGGGGGAGAGGTGTTGTACAGGCCAACCGTTTTGCTATCCACCTAATCATTCTATTCAGAGTTATTTCTTCCATATGAGAGCCAACAACTTCGATTCCTTGATAGGCATACCTAGAGATGTTTAAATGCACTTTGGAGAGTAAAGAAAACACAAATGAAAACAAAAATGCAACAGTAAAAATGCCATATTGAATTATAATTTACCCTAAGTTCCCATAAATATATATTATTATGTTAATACATTATTTTGTATTTTTAATGTAATTTTAAAAGTTACTGCCATTTATCTGGCTTGAGATAGTTTGGCTTATGACAGGATCTGTGAAATCTAGTCACATGGGGCCCATCTTGGGGGCTATTGTAAAATTACCTATAAGGCTCTCAAAAATGGTAACCTAAACTTTCCTTAATTCTTAAAACAAATACATGATGGCGTATTTATCATGAGATGCAACAGATTTACGTAATTATAACCTCATAGTGATAATCGTAATTTCCAAAATGTTTCGAATGATTGAGGTCTGCTTTTAGAAGTATGGCCTCTGTTATATCAAAGAATTAATGGCATATAAATCATCTGTCACATCTGGGAGTTATCTGGAATTCTGCAGGTGTTTTTCTACCAACTCAGTATTCTAAATTGTGATTAAAATCTTAGGCTACGAAATCTACATCTTGGTAAACTTGCAAATGTTTAATAAACTTTCTATGAGAAATGTATTTCTTTTTCCCAGCAACTGATCATTAAAGAGTCATATACAACTCAGAAGAGAAAATTTGCTTTCTTTTTAGTGTCACATGCAACCTAAACAATGAGGACCCTTGCTCCCTCCTAGTGGAGCAACTGGCACTAGACTTGCCCTCACTTGAAAACAAGTGGAAAACTGGACAAACTCCTTGTAGACGTTGGTTGACAGACAGTACAGGGCTGTGATACCTGAGACAAAGGAAACAAGTCATATGAGCCCTCAGTTGCCCCAGATTTCTGTCAGGAAATCTGACAACTGTGTCATAAGATGATGGAAACCAAGCAGAATATGACCTTTCACCTGAGTTGAGTTGCCAGAGACTGGAGTTCACGGAGGCCGAGAGGAGGGAGCTACATGAAAAAATGTCTTTTTAGGGAGAAACTCTAAAGCAGAGCAAAGAACTACCAGGGAGCTGTAAACTGCACATTTCCAAACAGTTGAGTCCTGACCAGCCAGAGTGAGAAAGCTCATTGTACATGCAGATGCTACCAGGAGTATGCTAAGCCTTAATATGAGGGCTGAACTAACTCTGAGTATAGGCTGTTCTAAAACTGCCCCAACATTCCTTCTTTGCTATGAAAATCCTGGTTTTGATCATGGTGGCAATGCATCCAGTCAAAAACTTACTTTAAAACAACAACAACAACAACAACAACAACAACAACAACCACTGCAAAAAACAGCCTTCCTTGCAGCTAGATTTGGACATGTGACAGATCTAGGTAATTGCAATGTGAGAGGTTTCTGAAAAGCTCTTTAAAAGGGATCAACTCATTTAGCCGTTATTTTTTCTCTCTTGCTCAATGAAATTCAAAAGTGATGTGTGACGGGAAGCAGCCATCTTGTAACCATGAGGGAACGAGCTTCGGAATTAAGACGCTCACTGAGCATGACTAAGAGGAGACTTACACGGAGCTTGTTTTCTCTTAAAGGTATTATGGAAGCACTGTACAGGTCCCTGAGGTTTCTGGTTAGGAAAATGGTTGAGAAAACCAAAACCCATAAATTTTCAAACTACTGTTTAAACTAGTCTTCTGTTTTATTTTTTTTTAATTATTTTTTAAATTATTATTTACCAGATATTTTTAAATAATTAAATATCTGGTAAATTATAGACTTTATAGCTACTCTCAGGTGCTTTTTTCTTCAGATAAAATCCATATTTAAAAAAAATTCTGAAGAAACCTTCTTATTTAGATTTTGGTTGTAATCTTAATTGAGAAAGCCGAGGGCAATCTAATTTAGGCTGTGGAAACTGAATGGCTGGGTTTGAACTCTGATTATACCACTTAGTAGCTGTATAAGTTGGGCAAGTTACTAATATCTCTGGAATCAGTTTCTCATTGGTAAATGGGGGATGTGATATCATTGACTCTCATATGATCGCTGTGAGGATTAAATGAGTTAATATGTCTAAAGGTTTAGAACAGAATCAGGCACATAGGAAGTGCTTAGTAAGGGTTTGCTATTGTTATTTTACAGAGATATATTTGGAAAGTATTGATTCTGTGATACTGAGTCGTATTATCCAGAAACAACTATGGTCTTTATTACATTCAAATTTCCTTTTGCAAAACTCTAGAGTTTTACACATTTTATTAAAAGCTTAAGATTTTCTTTTTTAGACAATCTCTAATTTAGATGCCAATGATTATATTTCAATGAAAACACATGTGGTCTTTTCATCCTCAAATCAAATACTTTCTGGATATAAAAAAGGTAACAAGGTATGCTGACTAATTAAATAATTATGTTATCACATTTTGATTAAAAAATCGAGATGTAATTATATTTTGAGGAAAAAGGGAACGTTATAAAATAATCAATAATCGGTTTTTCAGTTTTGTTAGTTCAAGATATTTTTAGCAATCTCGGTGATGTACATTTTACAATGATTTTCTTACATAACACTCTTTTAAAGTACAAAGTGCTATTTTCTGGAAAGAAATGTAATGAAGAAACAAAAATGAATCTCATTAAAAATTGGTTACATTGGCTGCTTTCCTTTTCGATAAACAAATATAATTTCCAAATTGAAAAATGTATGTATACCAAGGGAAAATACTATTAATAAAGAGTGTATCCAAATGTCAAAACCATGTAGAATGTGTAGTTTTGGAAACACACGCCAAAATCCAAATGTCACAAACATGCAAGTGACCTTTGTGTTCCAAACAGAGACCAACTGGCCAATCTGGCTTGTGTTACCATGGAGACACACTTTGATGGAAGTACTTCTGATGAGGTTGAACAGCATGAATGATGAGGGGCAGTGTTGTGATAAATAATAGTATGCGTCAGTGTGGCACCCTCTGCAAGAGATTAAGGATGTATGTGCTGAGTAGATAGCATTGTTTGAAAAAATATCACATCAGCTAATGTTTGTAAGTGATGAGCAACTCAGAAATATTTTTAATATTCCCTTTGAGATTCTTAATATACAAATGTATCATGTCAGACAGACATCAATTCAGTTTTAAAGACAAAAGTTAATCACAGGCATAATTTATTTTATTGTGCTTCTCAACAAATACCCTTTGATGCTCTAAGAAACACTAAGATAATAAAGTAAAAAAAAAAAAAAAAAAGCAGTTATAGAACTGTCAGTCCAAACACAGTATAAAGATAAATTTTCTCTTATTGAGGGGAACTGGCCACAATTTCAAATTAATTCAACTTCGCTCACAGATATTTGTCGTTACTGTGTGGACGGCACTGTTATGTGCAATGGGAATACTAAGATAAGAAGATAGCCATGCTTGGTTGTGAAGGAGTAATAAGTTTACAGATAATACTCTCAGAAAGAAGAGTGCACAAATGTTCTTGCCTTGTACACAGAGATGACAAGAATATTCTGCATTGAGAAGATAAAATGTATATTAGGAAAATATGTATGTTAGAAATTCAAGGATTCAGAATGAACAGCTTCCCAAAAAAAGGAGAAAAATGTAACAAATAATGATCATCAATCTAACAAAAGGCAAAAAGAAGCAAAAAGGAAAAAAGAACAGCAGAAAGTATTAAAAAAAAGAAACATACAATAAAATGACATTAATAAGTCCAAGCATATCAAAATAACAACATTATTGATTAAGTTTTCTTAATAAAGGACGGAGAGATTCAGGTTATGTAATCAGAGTTTAGTTTAAGGTTGTTTTAAAGAAACACATCTGAAAATATGATAAAAATTTAAAAACAAAGGGATAGATAATATATATGAGATAAGCATTAATAAAAATAAAAGGCAACAGTAGCAATAATAACACCACACAATATAAAATTCAATGGAAAATATATGGGATAAAAATTAATTTTTTAATAAGAGAAAAATAAATCAAGACTATATCCACTAAAAATGTGTAACTAACAGTACATCTTTAAGATTAATAAAAAAAATTAATAGAGATAAAAAATTGATACATCCACAAGTCTCATTATTTTAATAAAATCTAGGAAGGGAACACTTGAGTGACTTTTATTATAATTACATAAGGAAAGCCTGTACTATTGTCTTTCTTATGTGGGTTGTATCAGTAAAAATAATGGGTAGACTCTATCAAAAAGTATTCAACAGCTGAAGCTCCAAAACTCAATGAACACTAGGGAGTTTCGCACTTCCCAAAGCCAAATTGCTGAGGAGTTGCTATGTCTGTTGGAAGCCAGACCATCTGGCCAGCTGGGTGTCTCAGATGAGAGCAGTCCTCAGGCCAGCACCAGCAGCTCAGCCACCCGCGGTGACTCCGCTGTCTGTGGTGGCCTCACCTCGTGCTGTGCCCCACCACCCAGATGTGGTAGCCGAGACGGCAACCAACGTAGCTAGCTCGCATGGCTGTGGACTTGCTGTCGCACATATGCTGGGCCATGTCATTCTGTGGGCTTCAGTGGAGGGATAAATGATGAGCCCTCAAGGCCTGATGTTCTGACCAGAAGCCCTAGGGAATCTTGCCAGTGTAAACCCAGAGTTTGGTCCAGACCACTATGAAATGAAAGATTTTGGAGTGTGCTCAGACTCATGGTGACCTTGAGCTTTGTGAGGGTTTCCGTGAAGTGTTGAAGCCAGGAATATTCACAAATGGATTAACTTAATCAAGAAGTTTAAATAGAAGAAATGGAAAATTAGTTTTTTAGCATAAAACTATAATTAATAGTGAAAGGATAAAGTGTAAAAACACCAATTAAACTTCTTCTCCATATTGGTAACTTCTTTGTTTTAGATCCATGATGGCAGAGGCTTTTATTACTGCAGAGGAGTTACTGACATGGGGTGGAGTTTGGGGCTGGACAAATGTCTGTTTTAACCTCCTTACATGAGCTGTCGTGATATAAATTGTGAATGAGAATAAAGTGATTGTCCTCCAAAATAATTAAACTAAATATATGCTCTATGAAATATAGATTTAAAAAATAAGTTGTATGCAATTGACTAGACTAGAATCCCCTATTAAAAGTGAGTGACTAGATATTTTGCTACTGGAGGTAAAAAGAGAAGTAGAAACTCCTAAAGAAACAACTGGATCACATAGAAAACTATTTTATCTGGTGTTACTTATCCCCAAAACTTTTGGCTTCTCTTCTAGAGCCTTTGTACTATAGTTCTGAGTTAATATTGTCTTAGTTGTTCTTAATATTATGTTTTGGTTTGGTCGACCCCAAATCCTAACCTCCACACTGTGTCCCTGTTCACAATTTTGTGCCTGGGGACATAAGCCAGCTGGGCTCTCTCTCCCTTCAGTCCTAATCAAAGTTTGCTTTTTTCATCTTCCATTGCCCAGTGCACTTGTCTCCACTTAACTGCTGAACTGGCCCGTCTTCTGGCCTGTTCAAGAATTAACCCTTCTCCCAACCTCACAAGTGTATCTCCTTTCTCCAAGGTTCTCTCTCTTGTTCCTTATATTGTACAGCTTATCTACTTCCTCTACTCAAAATAACTAAGGTTTTCATGCAATTTCTGCTATCTTCCAAAGTTAAAAGAACAAGGGAACAAACTATTTAGGATGTGTGGGGGAGAGATGATAACGAAGGGGAAGAAAGTACAGCAAGAAGTCAGAACGAGGTCCAAGAAGTTTGTCCTCAGAGTGGAGGTGGCGCAGGCTTATAGTTCCTCAGTGAAATTGAGGTTGGCAAACTAGAAAAATAGAATGGATTTCCCTCTGAAACAGCATCTTTTAACCTCGTTTAATGTATATACAGGACCCAGAATTACACGAAGTAGAAAAAAAAAAAAGGCCCAGAAAGTTTAGCTATAAAAACCTAACTAACTAAATTTGAGATGCATGAAATTCCATTTTACAGTGAAACCCAAGAGTGCACACATCAAGTGTTGTATTTTAATCAGTTTTGACCACTATCCTTGATTCAAACACTAGCATGGCTGTGGAAATTAATACTTGGACCAGCGCTGCTTGTGAAGAGGGATGGAGGTGATTCTTCTCCCCTCAGAATGGTTTTGAGGCCCAGGACAGAACATGCAGGGGTGCGGTACCTATCTCTCAATACAACCAGTGAGGGCTCCAGGAAATGAATGAAAGTAGAAAAGATTTGTAGCAAAGCCTGTCAAGGGTCAAGCCATGGCTCAAAAAATAGGTGTGGCTCATCAGGGATTTCAGAGAACTCTTTATTTCCCTTTGTAGTCACTCTGCAGATAAGAGTGGTCTAGATCGCGATCAGAATTGCTGACATCTCAGGAATTACTTTCTAGAATAATGACTTTTTGTAAAAAGACACATCCTTTCGCAAGCACTTATGATAGAAACTTTTGCATATAATGATTTTTTATTGGTTCTGACTACATATTCTAATTGGTTAAAAAATAACATGTTGAGCATAGCTACTTGTTTTGAAAAGGACGGTTTATAATAATTGAACTTAATGAGGCACGCAGTTTTTTTTTGTTTTGTTTTTTTGATTTTTGGCAAAAACTAAAATAATATATGACCTGGAAAATGTCCCTAAAACTGAACATTTCTTTAGTTTTTTTTTATGCTGTTGAAAAGACTAATTTATTTTAAAAAGGAACCTTAGAATATGTTTAAATAGCACAAGGATTTTAACTAGATTTTCTACCCTAGTCTAAATTTTCATTTCCTTTTTATGTAGAATCATGTGGGTAATACAACGGAATTGAGATAGAAACGAAGGCTTGTGTGAGAGGCTGGAGGCTGCCAAAACACTGTCTACTGATCCATTCCTCTGGGAGCCAGAATGCCAGGTACCTTACACAGCGGACAGATGTCACCACTGGTGATTGTTCATGGATCGCTAACACCAAGCCCAGACCCGCTCTGCCAACTGTAGGCAGCTCTCCATCAGCACTCTCTATTGGCTGCTTCACTTTACCAATCTTAACTAGCAATGCCATTTCGACTCTCTGTATTAGACATGCCATCTAAGTCAACTAATTTTATTCATGATTCTTGACAAAAGATTTTGTGAAAAAGATAAGTTAATATTTTCTTGAGATATTCCAGGGATTTTCATAAGACATAAAACTTTACCCAAATCCTTGAGATGTGTATTGATACCGAAATCTTACAGCTGAGGAATATAAAACTCAGGATAATGTGGTAGCCTGAGTCTAAATCCAGATTTATTTAACTCCCAAATCTGTGTTCTTTCATGTACCCTACACTTTTTCCCAAAAGAGAGAAAGTTGAAGATACTGACCAAAAGAATGTTTGGAGATCATCAAATGCGTTTCAACCCTGTACCAAAACTCCAGATGCATTATCTTCACGTTATCTGTCTGAATAATAAATTCTCCTATAACATTTAATGGTACTTACATTTACAGTAATGGTACATTTAATCTAACTTGCTTCGAGTAGAAATTCTACTGAGAGCAGAATTGTTGTCTTGGGTGATGGATAAATAGCTATGAATTCAGGCTCGTGCGTATGCATGGGAGGTTGCTTATGGTACTCATGCCTGGAAACCCCTGTGTCATAAAGCAACTCCCACATTTATTTTGTAATCTCCTTTTGATTTTGGAGTTAGAGCCAATTAAAAACATAATTCTATCCGGACAGGTAGTTATTAAGGTTAGTTATAAGGTATTGCCAACCATTAAGCACTTTATCTCAAATTAGGTGGCCAGATTAACACATTTTCCACCTACCCGGCCTCTCTCAGGAAGTGGGAGCCAGGACTTGTTGGTTTTGAGGGAAGAGGTGAAACAAACTAAAAAACATTGAACAAGTTTGGGTGGAATTCTGCATTCAAAGAAAATTCCTATGAGCACAGAAACTTCATTAAACTCCCAAGTAATATGCCCATCAATTCTGAATTTTATTAAAAAAATAAGATTACAGACAGATGAGCTTCAGTTTTCTTTTAAATCATTTTGCCTAGGACCAACTTTGCATAAAAAGAAATTCAATAAATACAGATTTTTTAAATTTCAAATATGGAAAAATCGAAAAAGACTCTCACCAAAATCCTTGGACAATATCTCCTTAGTGAACCCATACCTCCCGACAGCGTCATTACTGTGCCTAAACCAACACGTCCTCTAGTGCATCCCTCTGGAACTACATCTGCTGGTTCTGTGCTTACATAAGTATTTTCTCCTACAAGAGAATTTCCAGAGCAACCTGTGCTTGAAATCTCGGTTTATCTTGCATAGCAAACTCAGAATGATATCTTCTTTCCAAGGCTTATACCAATCCATTTTATTTTCTTATTTATTTATCCCCACCTATTCTCAAAAATGACTTGCAAGGATGCATAAACTATGACAAGGTTGGTATGCTAAACTGTGTTGAATGATTTTTAAAAAGGGTGAGGCAAAATGATTAAGAAATTAGATTAAAATCCTTAAAATAACAACCCACCATCCATCTATAGGCTGTGTAGTTAGCTGCACATATTTAAATTAATCAGGATAGACTATGTTATACTACGGTAAAACCAATTTCAAAATCTCAGGACCTGATAACAACTTTCCTTTAATTTCTCTTTCAGGTTGCTGACACACTGCAGGTGAGCTGGAGGCCTGCTAATTTCTATGCTAATGGAGCAGCCACCCTCATGCACAGCTGCCAGTCACGTGGCAGAGGAAAAGGGAGCTTTGAAGGATCTCACAGTGTAATTAAGTGCTTTGGTCATGTTGCTGTTGCTGACTCTCCTTGGCCAGAACTAGTTTCATGACTCCATCCACACGAAAGGTAGGGATTGGTGGATGACCCAAAGCCCACTACTGCATATTAGTTATCAGGGCAAAGAAAGAAATCAGGACAGACCTGATTTACAGTGTCCATGAGATAAAAACGAATATAACAGCTAGGAAAATTATGACTACTTTTGATTCTTGGATCAGACAGGAAGTTCTCCAGTATTCCTTATAAAAAGAACAATGTATAACAAAGATCACATCATCTTTACGATGCATTCAGGTCCTTTTTTAATGAGGCCTCGTATGGGTATATGACATAACAACGATCTATGATTTGTTTAAAGAAACTCGAGGGTCAGATTATTGTGGTTTAGGTATCTACCTTGCTGCCAAACTCTTGATTCAGGGACATGTTTAAGCATTCCACTTGTAGGTTGTGTTTAATCAGTTGAGAGATGGTGGGCACTAGGTTGGGTTCTTAAAGAAGCTTCTGGAAAGTAAAAGGTATCCTTTGTGGTACGAGGAGAACCAATCCACCTTCCTTAACAACTATGAACAACCGGCTGGTTAACATCCAAGTATGGAAACCAAGGAGCCAACAAAAGCTCTTGCCTAACCGGAAGTTCCTGCTACTGCTTTGAGGTGATCTGAAGGAGAACCTTATGCATCCTTGTCAGACAGTTCTGAATTTTCCCCATGATGCAGATAAATGGTCAATCTCCCAAAGTTCTATGTCATTACAAGGGAAAATAGTTTTAGCCTGGATTATTTTAAAATCGAGATATACAGTATATGCAGAATTTTATTTTCAGTCTATAAACAAAGTTTGGCCCATTTATGGATCACAGACTCCTTATAATAGCTCCAAGACATCTGAGAGTTTACCCCAAATGAGTTCGATAAAACTATTCTCTACTCTTTTAAACTCTCAAGGTTATTAACCTTCCTCCTCACACCCCACTCTCCCCTTTGCCCCACTAAATCTCTGTGGGGTTAGGGCTAAGCAAAATCTAAAGTAGGCAGAACCTATTTTGAAACTACATATACATGCTAAAATGCTTAGGAGTGAAATGTATTGACGTCTGCTTCAAAAAATGATACAGAGAGAAAAACAGGTGGATGAAAATATGACAAAGCAAACACAGCAAAATGTTAACAATTGTAGAATCTAAGTGGTAGGTATCTGTGTGTTATTAAACAATTGTTTCCACTTTTCTATTGATATGTACATACATGTAACAAAATGTTGAGAAAAATACATGAGTCATAATTATTTCATATGTAAGTATATAAAATATATATGCAACTATATAAAATATATATTTATATATACATACTTGACATTATTATCATAAAAGTCACACAATAAAATTCTGTTTAATTTTCAATACAAAAAAATCAGCTCCTTTCAGTCTAGGAGAATATCTTCTCATGTCTCTTACTCTCTTTCCCCCAACTAATCCTTGACTCCTATTTGATAAACCCTCACAACTTCTGCCATAAGCTAAGACCTCAAAAATGGGAAGGAGGAGAAGTGGTATCAAAGCCAGTCTCAGAGAAGAGGTACAGGGCTGACCCCAAAAGAGGTAGCCAGAACCCCAGCTTTAAAGGGATAACACCATCTGGGTCTGATCCAGGCTGCAGTGGGCATTCCACATAAGTACTGGGCTCCAGGCTGGGAGGGCAAGGCCAGATCTTGGGGAGGATGGAACTTTTAGCATCCTATTAAACTTGCTTGCCATTGGCTTAAAGACTGAGAGGGACTGATCCCAACGCAGAAGGCCCTTAGTCTCTGGGCTGAGCAGGGAGGACATGGTGAAGGGCTGTCCTGGCACTACCTGACATGGTGAGGGGCTGAACAGGGAGGACATGATGAGGGGCTGTCCCTTTCTGGTGAGACCCAGAAAGGGAGCCATTGTGGAGATGGCCTCTTTGGCCGCCAGCTCTCTCTCAGAACAACTTGGGGTTTGTCCCACTTTTTATTAGAACCAGTCTAGTTTGTGTGTAGTGGTATTTGATTGTAGTTTTAATTTACATTTCCTTAGTGACTAATGATATTGAATATTTATTATGTGTTTTTTTGCCTTTGTATATATATATATTTTTTTGGTGAAATATCTGTTAATATGTTTTGCATCCTCTATAAAATTAAGGTGTTTTTGTATTATTCGAATTATAAAAGTTTTTTATATAGTCTCATACTATGCTTTTTAAAATTCTTTTCAGATTTTCTTTTTTCCTTTGGCTTTTGACAGTTTGATCATGATGTTATTTAAGTGTAATTTTGTTTGCGTGTTTATCGTATTTCGGCTTCTCTGAGCTTCTTTAATCTATGGGTTTTTTAAAAATCAGTTTTGGAAAATGTTTGGCCATTTTCTCTTAGAAAATTTCTTTTTTCATTTTCTCTCTCCTATCCTGGAACTCCAAATGTGCATACGTAAAAATTTTACACACATCCCACATATCCCTAATAGCCAATGTTCTTTTCCTCTGAGCTCCATTGTGGTTGTTTTTGATGGACTTGTTTTCTTCTTCACAAATCCCAGTCACTGTGTTTCTCCGAACCATTTTATCCAGTCGATTTTTTTTTTAAAGTGTGTGATTCAGATATTCTGGTGATGTTCTCCATTCTTCCCTGTATTTTTACATATTTTCTTAAACTTTTTAAATCATAGCTTTTAAGAAAAATAAACTTGTACATTTTAGAACAGTTTTAGATTGACAGACAAGTTGAAAAGATAATAGAGAGTTCCTACGTACTCCACACCTAATTTTTCTTATTGTTAACATCTTACATTACTGGGATGCTTTGGTCGCCAGCTCCTAGACTTTTTTCTTTTCACTATGCCATTATCACAATTTCCACCCATCTCTAATTTCACTCCATCCTTACCAAGGCAGTGAATCTCATGAATTCTTTAGAATACATTATGAATGCTGCTGCTGAAATTCTACATGCCCCATATATATTACTGATAAAAATAGGCTTGCTTCAGAGTTAAGTGGCATCAAATAGAAAAAACCCAATAAGCACTTATAACCACTCTATACTCATTTTATAAACAGCAAGATAAAGATTCCCAGTTCAACATAAATTTCCACTAAAAATTTAACTGGGAAGAACTCTAAATTCCTGCTTAATCCTACCCACTAATTCTCTTACCTGACACATCTATTAACATAATTATCACTATTTAAGTCAAAGCCACGTCTATGTACTTAGTTACTTAGATGCTGGAGGAGAGAGAATGATTTCAAAACTCCCGTTCGGAAATCTGCACAAATTTGCTCTTGCCGAGAAAATAGAAGAGGGGAATAAAGGTATAAATACATAGTGGGGAAAAAATATATATTTACACATATAATTTCAATCGTGATTTTCAAATGCCATTCATTTAGGCTTCCAATATTTTATATGATATAAAACAAAACAAAACGAGACAAGACAAAGCAGTATATGCAAAATACCACAAATGGTAAAAATTGTTACCACACTAATTCAAAAGACTACAAAAAACTTGTTTAAAACTGAATATCACTTGATCAATAAAAGTTTGGACCTAGGATAAGGGCCGAGGAAAAATGAAAGCATTTTATTTAGAAAAGACAAAGATGAAGTTAAAAATAAATGACTTTACATACACGATCAATATATCAACATAATCTTGTTCATTTTAGTGTAGACTGTCCAAAATCTTCCGTGGAGTGAAACAGGGTACAAAGCATTCAATCAGTTCATCGCATGCTAAAAGTAAAACCAGAGTTAAAATTGCAACTGTGTCCTGTGTCGTCTATACTACTATTTCTGAAATCTTCCATTTTTCTTCTCTTCTTGATACTATTGCAATATTTGATACTGTTGCAATATTTCTAAATGCTTCTTAAAACTTTCTCCTCAGTTAGCAAAGCCAGGTTCACCGTCACCTTCCACCCACCAATCCACCCACTCGTTCATTTCCCATTCTATGTCGGTGGCGCCACAATTTTCTCCATTACTAAAGCTTAATTTTTGAGTCATCATTGACTCATTCTCCTCATCTTCTGATTTCATGTATCCACGACGAGATCCTATGTAATTATTTTGCAAAATATTTCTGGATTCCATTTATTTTTTCCTATTTTCATAACCTCATCACTTTGTCCTCGTGTAGCTCAAATAGAGTCTCTGGTTATCTGAGACTCTATGCTAAGTCAATTTAGAGGAACAGCAGTCTGACTGAAAAACAAAATTGATGACAATTCAAACCTTTACTTAGTCTCCCAAGAAATGCAAAGCATTATAGTTAAGAGTGAGGGTCTGAAGCCAGATGGCCTGCGTTAAAAACTGGCTCTGTCAATGTCTACCACTTACTTCATCTTCTTCAGTTACTTCATCTGAGAAATGATAAAGGGGGTAATGATAAATATAAAACAAGAATAACAATAGTACCTACATCAGAGAATTATTGTGAGAATAAGATGATGCAACATGTGTAAAGAATTTCCAACGATGTCTGGTACATACATAGTAAGTTATTTTTTTATTATTGACTTTACTTTTATTGAAAATTCTTATTAGTCATTGTCACGATCGAAGAGGATGGCAATTATTTTCCCTAAATTACTTCTAATCTCCACTCTTAACTTTCCACCCAAATCCTCTCCAGAAGCCAGCCACCCCATTCCTAACATGGCCATTTCAACTCGCTGGAAATTTTTCTTGTTCTAAAGTAAATCCCCCAACACATCTCAGATCTTTTCAAGTGTGTCAAACTATCTAGCAAGGAAAAGAGGGTGAAAGCAGCCTACCTGGTGGAAGTGGTAAGGGCACTTCCGCTGCAGAGCACTTAAAATCAACAACCAAACTGAGAATAAGTCCGCTTGATTTTTATTTTTGCCACGTGCTGGCAATTCTGGAAATGTCACTGATGACCTACTTTCCCCTCTTCCCTGTTCTTACATTGATCAAGTTGCGATGCTTATTGTTGAGTTTAAATAATGTGTATACCATACACATATAAATATACATATACACACATAATATATATGTGCATTAATGTATGTATGTATAAGCTTTAAATTATTGTGCTTTTATTAGAAATTCATTAGTCAGGATTGGATTACACCTACGAATTAATTCTGAGAAGTCCCAGTTACACAGTCCACCCCCAACTCATGTGGACTAAAATACGTGTGTTCATTCTGAGAATAAGTTCATAAGAGTTCAGTCATTCCAGCAGTTTGGGGTACAAGTTCTGTCTCCAACTTCTGCGGTATTGCATATTTCTGCATTTAAACAATAGAGTCAAAATGAACAATGATAGCACAGTGACTATAAAAAGACAAAGAAATTGAACTTGAGTTACTTCAATTCTGGCATTCTGTGTAACTACCTGAAGTTTTCATTTGTGTTTAAAATTTAAAACAGTGACATAAGGAGTGAACTGCAATGTGTCTTTTACTGAATTTGAATAATGTCTTTAATAGAGAAATTTGTACAACTTTAATTGTTCATTGTTTTGAATCTAAGGGATATATCAAGAAAATACTGATCAATACTGATTATTACATGCCTATTACTAAAAACAATTCTGTCATATAGAGCAGGAGGTGTTACGACTGCTTGTACTTTGGTGTCAAATAGTCTTACAGTAGCTTTCTCTCCATACCCCTGATCTTATGCATCGTAGGAAGGATCCCGGCTTGATATCCTTCTTGGAACAGGCGTTGTGAAGGCTGGGAAAATTCACATGCATGAATAACACTTGTCTCATTCATGGATTACTGCCTTGGCCTCCTAGATTAATTTCCTGTGACAAACTCTGACCCTCTCTGTTAAACTTTACTTTCAATCTCTAACTTTTTTTTTTTTTTTTTTTGCCAGAGCTCATTTCTGTGCATCAAATCTAAACTTCCTTGCCTGGGCCTCAAAGTTTTCCATCGTTTTCTTTGTTCCCATCTCCCCGTGCAAGTGTGCATCTTTTCTGGAACACCTGCCCTCTCCATTTCTTAATTTTATAGGGCTTCCAAAGTTTAGCTTCAGACTTAGCCTCCTTTCGAGGTCTTTCTGACCGTTGTCACCCTCACAGATCTGGTTGTCCTTTCAGGTCCTATATAACGATGCAAAGCCTGCCCTACCCAGTTAAGCACATCCCAATCATGGTTTGGGTTATTGGGTAATTTTTTATGTGTGTAAGTCCTTGTCATTTCACGTAAAGGACAAAGGACGGGAATCGTAACTCATCATCCATGCAACCTACATGCTCTGAGCATGTGAACAATAGCAATTATATTGTAGCACATTCGCTATTATCAATTGTTGATACTGGCTCAGAAGAAGAATGTAAGTTCGTGTTGAATGAGGAAAAGATTATAGAAAATTCATGTATTCGCCACAGTGCTCAACCTGGGCCCAAGGACAAGGTGTTCTCCAAGTCTGTACAGTTTTGCAAAACTCCACCTGTCCTCACCCTGCCCTTCACACTTCTGGTGAGAGAAAGCTTTGTCCCTGGGTTGCCTCTAAAACTCAAATCTTCACAAACAGCGTTTCTGTTGCTATCTCATTCACTGCCGAAACGAGTACTATGATTTCACCATTAAAGAAAAAAGTCGCTAGCACTGCGTGGCTTGAGAAAGAATGCTCCTTGTGTCAAGTTCAAATTGATTTTAATTTTTGACTTTACCTCATTCAATACATATTTTAGTCTACTCAAGTTTGGATCATGTCTTTTTTTTTTTTTTTTTTTTTTAGCTTTTGTTTTCCTTGCATATCTAATTTCACTTTCAAATCTTATTGTGCACCTAGATCATAGCACTAAGATAATCCATTCTCATAATTATAGAATCTGTTGCATTAAATCTACTTTCTTCTTAAAGATATTCTTTCAGAAGCTCTCAAACTTCCTGTTCCCATGGGACCTCAGACAGCCATGATTTTAGGAGTATGGTTTTAAACATCATCTAGAAAATATATGACATATTTTTTAAAAACTTATATAAATACTTACAATGACAATCTTAAAAACCAGGGCTCTGCACTGTCTCTCCCCAATCTCCTTCTGCTCCCCAGAAGCGACTCTATTTTATCATTTTAGCTGTCTCTTTTGACTGTTACCTCAATATTCTAAATACTTTCTTGATTTATCTCCTTTAGGCATTGTCTCTTTGCTTTCTGCAAAAATGAATGAGAATTTTAACTTTCAGAAACTGCTTATTACCTTCCTCCACCCCCCGCATTAAACCAATATAGTTATTTCTATCTTGATATTATTCCATCTTTTATGTTATTGTAACAGTGACAATGCAGAGTTCACTGCAAACCAAGTATTTCATTCTTTTTTGTGTAACTTTGTTTTATTCTGGTATTTCTAAAAAAAAGTTTTTCTTATTTGCGTTGTTTTACCTTATAGCCTGAGTCCAACCTCCTCCCCTGCCGCCCCCCCCCCCCCAATAGCTTATTCATATAGTGACACAGAATACAGTGTAAGAACAGGAACTTTAGAGTGAAGGCCACCCAGTTCAAATTCCGGCTCCCACACTGCAGCTGTGTGGCCTTCAGCAAGTAAACAACTCTATGCCTTGATTTTCTTGTCTGTAAAGTGGGGCTAATAATATTACCTAAAACAGGACTGAAAACATTCATCTAAAAAGCATTTGGAATAGTGCCTGGTGTGCAGTAGTATAATTTCAGGTATTCTATTGCAAGTCTTCCTTCATCTCACCCCTCCCCTCCAAGTAAAATTCCCTTCCAGGGGTTTAATCTAACTTGTTGCTCTCCAGGCCTTATGCAAATCTGTGTCTTGAGTCTTCCTTTGCCTCCTCTCTTGGGCTAAACTCGCTGCTTCTCATGTTCTTGTAGCTTGTAGAGATGTGGTTGAAAGCTCTGACGCTTCTCATTCTGCCTCTCTTTTTCTCTCTCCTTCCTCCCCACCTCCATCTTCTGTCTGTATTTCTCTCTCTCCTTCTCTTTATCTCTGAAAGCTTCTTTTTTTTCCATTTTAACATTTTTAATTAGTTTCAAGTATACAGTACATTGGTTAGATATTTAGATAGTTTATAAAACAATCCCCCTAACTGCTCCTTCTCTCCTCTGGTTTTCCACGCAGCCGATATATTAATCCTAACTTCATTCCCTATGCCGTGATCCCCATTCCTGTGACCATCTATCTGTTAATTTGTACTTCTTTAATCCTTCCCTCCATTCTCCCAGCCCCCCAAACCTCCATCTGTCACCAAATTGTCACTATATTTGTGAGTCTGTTTTTGATTAGTTTGCTCATTTTGCTCCTTAGATTCCACATATAAGTGAAATTATATGGCATTTATCTTTTTCTGTCTGACTTATTTCCTCTGAAAGCTTTTAACATCTTTCCTTTATTACTAACATAAGGAAATTCGTAATTGAATATCTAGGCCGAACATTTTTTCATTACTTGTGCTGGACACACTTCACACTCATTCAATCTGGAGGCTTATGTCTTTCACTTTAGAAGGCTTTCTTCTGTTACTCCTTGATGATTTCTTCCTAACTTCTTCTCTTTGGAACACCTGTTAGAGAGACGTTAGGCTTCCCAGACTGAGTCCCTTTTTTGACCTCTTATGTTATCCATCTCATCATTTTTTGTCTTCTCTTGACTTCATTTTCTTTCATTACAAAACTTATATAACATTCTGATTTATTATAAAGTTAAAATATCACCTCAAAAATTTCTGAGCATCATCAAATAGAGATTTTTAAAGTTCTAATCCTTTTCTCTGTTTCCTCCCTGGTCATTGCTCCTTTCTCCTGCTTCTTTAACATTCATCTTTTTTTCCATTATGTTGAAAGATCTTTTCAAATATCTGGTGGTATTAAAGAACAAAGCATTGAAAAACCGAATGAGAATTTGGCATGTTAGTGATGAAGAAGCATTCTGTGGACTGACTGATAAGAATCGTTTCAGTGGATGGAAGCCTCCGGACATTAACTTGCTTAAGTTCTGTTCACAGTGATAGTGGTGAGGATAAACTCTTCCACCAAAAGGTTTTCAGTTATTCCCCTGTTTCCAGCCCCTCGTTTCACTCTCTTTCTTCACTGGGAGTTTTTAAAGCCTTAGCATCTTCAGGGAGGACAGAGTGTTTGGACTTCCTTATTCTCTGTGTGCCCCATACGTGCTCAGTATAATAGTCATATGAGCAGATCAAGGAGTTTGAGGAGACCTGGTGTTAAGTTTTCTTTAACCTTCTGGTAGAGTTCACCATTAAAGACATTCGGTCCTGAACTTTTCTTTGTTAGAAGGTTTTTGATGACTAATTCAAGCTCCTTGCTAATTATATGTCTGTTCAGATTTTCTACCTCTTCGTGATTTGGTTTTGGGAGGCTGTGTTTCTAGAAATTCATCTATTTTATCTAGATTATTCTAATGCTAGAATTTTAAATCTTATGATTTTAGAATACAAAACAAATTAATCACGAAAAATCAATTTTTTTAAATAAATAGGCAAAGTAAAATTTTTAAAATAATATCCATGCTGGCAAGAAAATAAGAATGTATGAACTGTCTTACCCTACTGCTAGTACAACAACTGAGAAAAATTTCCCTATAAAATATAGAATGCTCATAATCATTGATTTACCCATTAGAATCTGCTCTACAAAATATACGAAGAGAAGTGTGCACTGTTATATGTACAGCAATACAAATTGCAACTTCATTCGTAAAAAGCAAAAATTAGAAAAAATCTAAACGCCATTGTTAAGAAAAAATCTGGAAGTCTATTTTTTTTTTCTATTAGAGTTGATGTACAGTATCACATTAGTCTCAGATATACGACATGGTGATTCCACATTGATATTCCTTATAATGTGATCACCACAGTAAACCTAATAACCATCCATCACCATACAAAGTTATTATGATAGTACTGACTATTTTTCCTATGCTGTGATTATATCCCCATGATGTATAATTTTTTGTAAGTGGAGGTTTGTACCTCTTATTCCTCTTTACTCTTTTCACTCATCCCCCACTTCTCTGGTGACCATCACTTTGTTCTCTGTATCTATAAGTCTGCTTCTGTTTTGTTTTATTTACTTGTTTTTTTAGAATGTGCATATAAATGAAATCACACAGTATTTGTCTTTCTCTGTATAACTTATTTTACTTAGCATAATACCCCCTAGGTCTATCCATATTGTCACAAATGACAAGATTGTGCATTGTTTTAAAAATGTTTATGATACAGTAACATTTATTTAATTATACTATAGTTGATTGCTTTAACTTATAAATTACATTTGGTGTAAGAATTATCCCCAAATTTATATCTTTACCATATTTTTTCTTTACGTTTATTAGTTCCTTACTGCATTTATTCATCCTTTGATTTCACAAATATTTACTGAGTACCTTCTCTGGTCCAAGTACTGTGTATACCAGGTTTAAAGTACTGAATGAAACAAAACTTCCACTCTTAGGGGGATAAACCATAAACATTTATTCAAGTCTTCCTCTCTACTTATTAAGGTCTTTTTTAGAGTTTCCAATAAAGTTTTACCATTTCTCTAATTTATTTGCTTGTTAGTTTTTCTCATTCATGTTTTTTTTTTCCTTTGTACTGGTTTGAGAGAGGTAAGTTCTTTGAGTTACTATCTCTGGAATTTCAATCTTCGCATTTGCAAAGGGTAGAAGTTGTACAGTATCTCTTCTCAAACAAAACAGAGCTCTTAGAATGTTGTAAGTCAAATCACATTTTTCCCAGTTAACATTCAATTGCTGTCCTGTATGTTATCTCTATCTTGCTTTAATTATTTTTAATCTCCCAGCTTAGGTTGTTATTATTGTCTTATCATTCCAGTATTTGTTTACATTTATCCACGTATATACCTATTCAGTTTTCTTCTTGAAATATGTCTTATTGAAATCCATTGGAGTGTATGTAGTTCGGAAATTCTGCTTTTGTTTATCTTAAAATATTGTTATTTCAACATTGCTGTTGAAAGATATTTTTATGGAGAATATAGTTCTTGGTTAATAGTTTATTGTTTTATTTCAGTTTTGGTCAGCACATTGAAGGTATATATTTTTCTGTTGACATCTATCACCTCATGTTGTTTTGGAGAAGTCAATTGTTGGTCTAACTTTTGTGTTACTTTTGTTATTTTTACTCTCTGATCCTTTTATGATCTATTCTCTATCTTTAGTGTTCAGCAATTTCATTAGAATTATTCTTCCTGAATCTATGGATTGATATTTCTTTAAAATTCTGAAGCATTTATGCAGACAACAAAATATCATTTGGTTGACTCTCAATTCCTTGCATTACATAGCTATTATATTCTTTCTCTTCATTGTTTTTTGTTTTCTTCCTATTCATTATGAATAAACTTTAAAGTCACACATCATATCTTTGGTTAATTTTCAGTTTTAAACATAAAATTCTGTTCTTTTGGGACTGTGATGTGAATTTTAATTCTAACTTCACATTTTCAGTTTTCTTGCATTTATTTTTACGCTTCAGAGTGCTCCCTTTTTATCTCCACCTTTGTCTCAGCCTGCTTGTCTTCCAGCTTCTTGTTCATATTTCTTCTTCAACCTTGTTGAGAGCAGCAAAGATGTAGGTTCTAAAATTTCCTGTAGAACTATTACAGAGAAATGCTTTCCTTCTGAGTCATCTTCATAATGTTCTAGTCTCAGTCTCAAATGCGGATTCTACTCATGGTGAGGTGATGTGTTTTAGCTGGGGATTTGTCAATAGGAAGAAAACAAGACAGTGAAAGGAGTGTCCTAAGTACCTCTGTGTGCATTTGGGTATTTATTAACTGGGTTCTGTTTTTAGATAGAGATTTGACATAAAAGTATATATGATGAGTAAACATTTCATCACTTAACAAATTTCACTGAGTTAGAAGATTCCGCTTTGCGCATTATATTCTATGTCTATGCCAGGGTAAGATGCAGTCTATGTATTTTCTTAGTTTGGGTAAAGACCCTGAGAGTCTTTTCTCCAAAGTGTTCCCACTGTCAGGGATCCTTCTCTCTCTGTGCTCGACAACAGGTTTCTTTGTGGGTGACTGTGCCTTTTGAAGCACGCTGTGCTCTTCACAAAGTTAACAAAATGAATTAATAGGGTTACAGGGATGAAAGAAGGTGCAGCTCAGAAAACATCTGGTTAAAAAGGAAAAAAATTACCCCTTTATAAAACAATCCATGTACAGTCGAGGACTGCTACTTCACTATGCATTCTCACATACCTGTGTTAAGGGTTAACAGGGAGTTAATTCAAGACTCCTTATCTTTTTTAATGCTTCTGTCTTTTGCTTCTGAAGACAAAGTGCATAATGTTGAAGAATGCATTTTGCTTTTATCCCCACAGTCGCATGGAAATTTCTCCATGTCTATTCTTACTCATATTTCAAATGGGATATTGGGTTTTGTCATTCATTATTTATCTATCTATATGATGCTTTTCATAGAAAACCGGGAGAAGTCTGTGCTAGTATTCTGGATTCATAACCTGGAAATTTGTATTTGTATATTTCCTTGTATTGGCTTCTTCCATGATTTTAAGGATTTTATATCATTTATGTAACATAGGCTATAGCTCTTTGCGACTGCTGACTTTTTTTTTTTTTAACTTCAAAAATGGATCTATCCATAGGGAAAAAAGTTTTCCTAGTTTCTACCTCTATTCTCCCCTGTAAGACTTGTCATTTCATGAAATTGAATCAGCTAGATTCTAGAAGAGTCATCTAATTGGTTGAATAGCAGGATGATGAATAGATTGCCTATAGCTCTCTTTCACAGGGTTGGAGACTTTAATGTTTTACATCTAAAGCAGCTAAATTACTCACACTATGACTGTTGGTAATTTCAGCCATTTTTCATCTGGATATCTGAGTTGATGAAAATATTAAAACTGCATTTCCCAACTTTTTATTTCGAAATTTTAAAGACCTACAAAAAAGTTGAAAGAATATTGTTTTGTATTTGCTGAAACATTTTTCAAAAAAACACAAATTGTAGACTTCATGACACTTTGTAAATTCTTCAACATGTGTCTTCCAGAACAAGCTCATTCTCTAATATGATGACAATACCATTAGTATACTAGAATATATAGTCACATTGATACAGTAATATTATCTGATAAACAGTCCCCAGTCAAATAT
This sequence comes from Rousettus aegyptiacus, assembly GCF_014176215.1. Lineage (NCBI taxonomy): Eukaryota > Metazoa > Chordata > Mammalia > Chiroptera > Pteropodidae > Rousettus > Rousettus aegyptiacus. The sequence continues at coordinate 83,451,957 of NW_023416285.1, forward strand.
ATTCAGCCTTCCCAACAATATACTTTATAGTTATTTTTAAATCCAGGATCTAATCAAGAATCAGATATTGCATTTAGTTGTCATTTTTCTTTAGTGTCTTTCAATCTAGAACAGACACCTTGTTTTTGTATTTTAAATTCAGATACCAATGCAGCTGTAGATAAGATTATGTTTTAGCCTTACCTAAAATTTAAATCTCTTTGATATATAAAAATAATAAAGTAATTTATATTTAAATCGATTATGTTCCCATAAAAATTAATTATCCCCTTGGAAACCTGAGAATATCTCTTATTGGCTAACACCATGTCTTACGTTATTCTATTAACATAAGTTGAACAAATTACATTCATCATAAACATTTATAGCTTACAAATTGTTAGTCAAATTAGAAATACTTTAATGCATAAAGCTCATTTCACCCATCACTAAGATCCATACATATAATGTTTTTAAATCACCAATCATTTCCTCTTTTTGTCCATATTTGAAACTCATTTTGTTACTTCTCATTTCCCTCTAATTATATCATTTCCTCATCATTTTCAATATCTGTTACTTTTCCCCATTATTTTCTCTATTCTTTATCCTTCTCCACCTTTGCTCACTCTTTCCTCCTCCCCCCACACTATTTTCTACAGCAGTAATCCCTGTCAGGAACATTTTTTGGGGGGCATAGAATAAGCATCCAAACATTGAGTTAAAAGAACTGGAATTACTTCTTGGTTCTAGTAACGTTTTGGTTACTAGAACCAAAAAAGTGACATTTTAGGGTTAATCTCATTTAGCCTCAGTATAAAAAGAATAAATAAAATGAGACAAAAGCGGCCAAAGAAAGTGAACACCATCCGAGGCACAAAGAAGTCAAGTATCTTGCCCAAGGCATTCAGTTGATCAGGGACAAAATTCAGTCATTGAATCCAGAGCCCCTGATCCTGACCATTCTACTCTATTGCCTCCCTAGGGCCAGAAACCTAAAAGTAACCGATTCTGTGATCCCCTGTTTTGTTTCTCAGGATGCCTCCCTGTGGCTCTCTCTCGCATTTGGTAGAGAGCTTCCCCATAGCTTTCCTTAGATCCTCTCTTAGATGTCTTTTTGTTTTCTTGCACTTCCTGGCTAACTCCCTGGACAGACTTCTCCCTATCCTCTGAAACACGAGTTGTGGCCATTTAGTTCTATTTAGTTCAGCTTCTATTAGGGACCAAGGGGAAGGAGGCTTCTCATGAAGATTGGAGATGGTGATGAAAAGTAGTCCTTCACCATGTAAGGATATCCATCTGCCTTTACGATGAACCTGTTTCTCTGCTTTCAGTTCTGTTTCCCAAAGGCCCCAACACTACGCCCTACCCCTTAGTTCCTGTCAAAGTAAGGTGATGAGGATGGGAGAGAAAACATTATGAAACACTGGAATTCACTATAATTGGGTGAGTTCTTTTACTGCTCTCTAGATCTGAGATGAGACATCTCTTTAAAAAATGGCTTTGAATGTCTTCCTTGCAAGACTCCTGTTTTTAGATAAAATAAATTACATCAAATACTGAGAACAGAAACTAGTAATAAAAAACGAGCAGTTAGAAAGTCGTACCTATTCTTATTTTTCTTAACAAAGTGTCTTATGTGTATTGAAGCAATTTTCTCTTGAGATCCGGATAGTGTTTCAGTGTAGTTATTAATATTCCTGGGATCCTGAAATACATTTTTTCTCACCAAGAACTGATATATGTCCAAGATTATCAGAATCATGCTGAATATATGGATGTTATCTTTTTGATGTGTTTTGCTGGGTTGTTTTGTTACATTGCAGAGGGAATAATATGTACTACATGATACCTTATGATTTTATTTTATTATGTAATACACGATACCTTATCATGATCAATATAATCACATAGTTTCTCATAAAATTACATGACACGAATAGTAACAACTCACGATTTAGGGGAGAGACTACATTTTTCAAATTTGCAAGAAATAGATATCACAGGTATAGATTATTTGCGGAGGCTTCCATTTTGGTCTTGGGGGTCATTACAAATATTGCTCAACTGGACTCTTTTAAAAAACAAGAAGAGGAGCAGTTGAGATCTGGCCTCCCTATGTTGTCCTCAGTTTGACTCAAACAAACTTATTAAAAAAGTCTTAAAAATTAAAAAAGAATAATAATAATTAAATAATTGACCTTAAATGAGATCAGTGCTCTCGGTGTTTGGAGAAGAATAAATCTTTGTTGGGGGACAGTTCTGTGCATGGTAGGATGTTTAGCAGTATTTTGATGTCTGCCCGCTAGATGCTTGTAGCACCTTTTCACTTGTGACAACCAAAAATATTCCCAGACATTGCCACATGTTCCCTGGGGGAATTGGTGATGACTCAAAATCAACCTGGTTGAAAATCACAGCCTTATACTCCTGCAATATTTAATTTACCTGAAACAGGTCATTGAAGTATTGAGAAAACAGTTTATCAAAGGAAAAAAACATAGAAAGAAGAAAGAAGCGTAGAATGATCCATTCCTATCGGTTTTGTATTCAGGACATTCTTTTGGTTATGATATTTTCCTAAAAGTGAGAAGAGTCCACCTACATCCTCACAAATGCTCTTACAACACCTTTCTGCCTGACGGGTTCTTCCCAGGCATAGCAAAGAGCTCTTGAAGGTTGCAATTTATTTCAGAATCCAACACAGCAATTTCCTCCTCACATCTTCAGCTATTGTTCTTATCCCAATATCACATGGCAGCATTTACACCCCACCACTTCTTCTAGACACTCTAAAGTTAAGGACTCATTATTACCCAATTCAATGGTCCATTTCAAGACTTCTCAAAACTCCATGGATTCATTTAAATAATAACTCGTCACATTGTCCTTCTCAGAAGCAAAACCCATTTTCTATTCCCCAATTTGTTGCTTTCCTACATAGTGTGCTTGAAGTTTAAAATCTTATGAGCCTGATAAAACACAAACTCAACATAAATTTAAACTAGGATAGTGAAATTCAAGGTATCATGAAAATGCCAGAACTTGTCAGAATTTTCATGGTGACAAATTGACTTACTTTATTTTACAAAGCAATTCCTGGCATCTTCTCTTTACATTATCCCAATAACCCTTAGTCCTATGCTTACAATTAAGAGCCCTATTTGGAGAACATCCCTGCCAATCTGGTGAGTAACTAAAACACAGGAATTTTCAGATCATAAGGAAGCAATAGAGTTGATCTCACAAGATACTGGCTGGGATGTTGGAATAAATTGGTCTTCCTGTCTTCCGTGCCTCTTCATATCCTGGCCTTTGATGTTTGCTCTCTAATCAAGACCAAAGGGATGGTGAGGTTTGGGGTTTATTTGTCCTGAAGGGGTAAAATGTTGAGGAAGACAGCAATTTAATGACTCTTTCTGGAACTGCTGAGGAACATAGAGAAACTCAGGTAGGCAGGAGTTTTGAGGCAATTCCTATTAATTTCTGCATATCCCCTGACTCCAGTCATTCACCTGGGTGGGAGAAGGATGAAGTCAGTTTGACAACCTGACAGCCTCTACAGGGGCCAAGACACAGAATTTAAACTCTCCACATGCTCATCTCTCCAAGTAGGTCTGACTCAAATGTCTCCTTCTTAGGCGACTTTCCGTAGTCCACTCTCTTAAAGTCATCAAACACAATCCTCAGCCCCTTCTATGGGCCTCTTGGTTCCTACTCCTTTACATCCTGGACAGATCTTATATCCAAGCCTTCGATCTCTCACTAATCTGTGAGATCCTTTAAAACAGGCTCTGTGTGGTTGTCTGACTTCAGGTACCCAGCTCCGAACTGCAGTCTTTGTTCTCCTTGAACAAAAAGAGTTAGAGACCTATGCCTAAACTTTAGGGGTGGTCTGAAGCATGGCTTTTGCTTCAGACCACCCCTAAAGTTTAGCTCCTGAACAGTATGACAGCAGTGATAAATACCCTCTTAGCTTCCCTTTATATACATTGCGTCAATGAACATTATTTAAGCAATAGCAGTAATTATACTTGTCAACCCAGGAAATCTGAATCTACTGATAGATTTTTCCCCTCCTTCTCTCCTCCCTCCCATTCTCTCTTCTTCTTTCCTCCTTCTTGCCCTCCTCCCTCCATTCCTTGCATCAAGTATTTTAGTGTCTACTTTGTGCCAGGTACTCTTCTAGGCACTAGAATTCAGTGGTGAATAAGACAAAGTTCTTATTCTCGTGGACTTGATCTCTAAGTGTAAATCTCAGAATTATCCCAGAACATCTCTAAAGTGATTTGGCGACTTTCTTTCATCCAGGGGGCATTTGCTGGGGTCCTGACAGGTGGAGAGTAGATCTGGCTGTCACAATTGCTTAGCATGTCCATTGCACTGGGATACCCTCCAATACTACACTCATGCCTTCTGCTCAGACTGGGATCCTTATTCCTCATGACATCAAGGACCTGGGGACAAAGAAACAGCCTCTCAGAAAGATGGAGCCACCTGGAATAGCTCACTTTGTTTTACAGAACAGTTTTTTGCATTTCCTATTTTCATTATCTCTGTAACCCTTAGGACTATGAGTTAAATTGCCACCCCTATTTGGAGAAAGTCTCTGTTAATCTGGAGGGTGATGGAACACAAAGTTTTTCAAATCATAAGGAAACAACAGAATTGATCCCACAAGACACTGGCTGATCTGTCATTTAATAAACCCCTTTGTTATTATTTTCAAAAAAAAATCCCTTTAAGATGCCCAGGGAAGTTAGTTACATCCAATTTAGAAATAAAGGACCCTGAAAGATAAATGACATGAAGGGATTTTTAAAAAAATATGTCCTAATACAAATTTTCTAGTCTGGCAATGGAAATCTAAATCATTGCAATGTCGTATTGGAACATGGCACCAGGAGTGAAATTATTTCTAATTTTGCAGGCTGCAGGAACAATAGACATTTTAAAACTGGCATCATGGAAACCTGTGGAAGAGAAACTTGGCAAAATAAAGGCAGAATGATTATATGTCAGGAAAGGGAATGGATTCCTGCAAAGGCACATTTGATTTTCTGTTTCAGAAACAAATTCTCCCAAATAAGAAGATATTTTTTGAGATATTCAGAAACGTATTTCAGTGGGACACATTTTTGCTTCCTGGTAATGCCTGTACTTTTTAATGATGTTATATGATAAGGCTCTTGTGACAGAACTGATTTTCTATGCCCCATTTGAACTTAATTTTTCCTACCTTTCTCTAGAAACCAGTATCATAAATCAAAGTGCTGCACACAATCACGTCACTATTCATATTTTCTTAATATTTTTCTGTGTTATTGTCCCTACTTCATTTCTGGGAAAGTGATTTAATTTCAGTTAGTACATGTTTCTTTTTGTTTTATGTCCCAAGAGAGCATTTCTCAGGTCACCAAATCAAGAGAAACGCCCTCCGATGAACTAAATGAAATCACCATTCAAATCTGCTTTGATTGTGCTGTCAAAACAGCGCATTGAACCCCTTGGTTTCCACCAGGCTTGTCTGGAGGAGGCAACCATTATCCTTTGCTGCCTCGTTTTCTCTTCTTATACCCTCAGATCCTGCCTGAATTAGTCTTACTGGACAGACAGACCATTTTCAGTCCTCCAAACAAGCCACTTTCTCTGTTGACTCCACACTTTTATAAACCCTCTGTGAATATATGGGGCCATATAGCCAAAGCATTAAAAAGGACAGGACTCTGTATATACTTGCCAAATGGGGTGTTATCATTTTGTATCAAATTTTCCAATGTGATGGGCAAACTGGAGCACTGCCTATGGCCTATCAGAATTGTGTTCTTCGAACCAAAACAGAAACAAAATGCCCAATCCATCATAGGTCGATGTTTTGATAAAATGGAATAAATACTGAAGTATTAGAAAAAGAATTTTAAAAATCAAAAACATGCACAGTGTAATAACTTTTTTGTTATTAGATTCGATAGTCACAAAATTGCTTTGAAGTTTCTAAATGCTCACATTCAATTTTTTTCTTACCTCGTAGGGGATCATACATGGAGTGATGCTGTGGTTGGACGGAAGGGGGTCACACCCACACACACCTCCAAGAGAGAGACGGAGCACGCCTTGAGGGCTCAGCTCTATGCAATCAAAAAAAAAAAAATACTACTAATGGAACAGCCTTCATGGGCTTATACTAGAACGTGATGGTGAAGAAATTTTACTGTGAGATAGTTCATGAGCCTATGATTTGACCATCTAGCTGTTGCTTTGTGTATTTATATTCCTATTTTTATTTATCTACTTATTTATACTCTCTTTAGCACAATGTGATGAATCTGAAATCAAACTACGAATTGGTCCCTTGAACAGACCCCCAAGTTTCTGAATGGGAACTAGAACTGTTAAATTACATCATTCCTAAAGTATTACTCAAGCTTTCTCATGCTCCCAGTCTCTCTGACAGGAAGAGTTCCAAAGAAAGAATATGCCCATAATATACTTTAGTTGTATGTTACCAATAGCAATGATCTCTGACCAAAGCACATTTTTATTTTAATCATGGGTTGTGTTAGGTCCTGAATACATCTCCCTGGAAGCTGAGATGCATTAATGGTTGCTCAGCCAAGATTTATCCAATAAAACCAAAGACTGGAGTAGGGGTGAAGTGGAGTGAGGAGTATTTATTAGAAAAAGAGCAGAAAGCACCTTTAGGGGTAAACAAAGAGGCAGCTGAGAAGATGAAGACGATTTATAGATGGCCAGGAGATGAAAGGCCAATAATTTTTCTTTGGATAAGCCTGTAATACTCAAGGCCATGTGCGTTATAAAATACGAGGAACCAAAAAATAAGAAAAGCCAAGGGCGAGTTCACTCAGATCATTAGTCATTGATAAAGAAGAAAGACAAAACCTATTTGAAAGCTCAGAGTAGTGACTTCGAGGATTTTTATCACAAAAGCCTGGGTAGATTGAAAATATGAGGCAGAAAAACAGCATGAGCGTCCCTGGGATCTGTTTGAGGAAATCTGAACACCGTACTTATACTCTTGCTTCCGGGGATCATGGATGGGGCCCCAGGAAGAAAAACTTAAGAGAAGCAGAGTTTGTCACTATACCAGGTACAGAATGAGTTGAATGAATTAAGAAGATCAGAGGGTAGAGTGTTCTCCAAACCATTATTATGGATGCTCAGGCGTTTCCAGTGACTTTTTCATTTGGTGGGTTATAGCCTTAAAGTTGTATAACCTGCAGTTAAGAATACTGAAACAGCTTGATGAGTGGGAAAGGACCTTGGCCTTGATTTTAGGAGACCCAGCTGCAGACTCAGTCAGTCCTTCAGGAACTGTCCACATGACCTTGAATGATGTGCGAACTTCTCCCTGTCTCAGTCTTCTTTCCAGAATATAAAAACAAAATCATTCCCACAGTATCCGATTCACCAAATAGCTATAAAGATGAAATCAGACCATATATGAAGAGTGAGAAAGAATAAAATAACTGTGATGTGCAAATTCTGAGACATGCAATGATACACATAACTATAGCTTCACTTGTTCTTGATTCATTAGAGATAGAGTAAATAAATTTAAAGCATTTATTTATTTTTATTATAACTTGTTCCAGATAGTTTTTAAGGTAGCTGTCTGGGCTCCATTAGTTAAGTTTGTGCTAATGACTTATGGGATAGAATTTTCTTTTTCATAAGGTAAAACTGAAGAACTGAAAGCTAAAATATAGTGCATTTTTCATTTTTATTGTTGTCTCTGCAATCGATATTGTTTTATTATCCTTATCCTCCTCATCCTCATCAAACATTTCTTCATGGAAGTGGACTAGAATCAAATAACCGTTCTGGGGGTTAATTCTTTATTACTTACCGTGTAATGTTCTCAAGTCAGTCTCTCGTGGCTCACGGAGGAAATCCAATGCAAGTCGGGGTGGCCCTACTGCATTGGGTATGTCTGGAGCTTTCTATGGGGGAGAAAGAGAAGGTTGACATCAGACTGTGGGGTGCAGAACTCCAGTTTTCTTCCATGTGGCACTCTTCCAACTCAGGCTGACACTCAAGAGAGCTGTGGGAATAAGCCCAGCCTCTGGGGGTCCATGTCTCTGGTCCAGTTTGCTAGCGAGCAGCCAGTCTCATTTTTCTAAGGTCTGTCTTATTTATAGATATCTATAGCCAGCTACATAGGAGCAGCTGCTAACTTCAAAGAAACTAATTGTTAGAGCTTTATTTCCACTAATGTGCTTTCCTTTGTCCCTATATTTCCATTAATGGCAAACGCATTAACCCAATTTATTACATGGGAAATCCTGTAATGGTGTCAAGTGCATTTTAGCCTTAAGGATTTTCCACGACACCAGTATCCATATTCTAGAAAGGGAATCACCTCTAGGGAACATTTCTCATTTCCCAAAGAAACATTCGATATTACTTTAAAAGGATTTATATGGCTTTTCAATATTTAAAAGGAGGTAGGGGTAATAAAATTTAAGTGTCTGAACTAAGCAGTTTCTGGCAAAAAGGCTAAATTCTAAACTTCACCACTTAATCTCTACGTTTTATTGTGGGAGGTCAGCAGACTCAAAGCTCAGTTTCTGGACTCTGAGGACACCCTGTCAAGGGGGAACGCAGCCTTTGACATTCTTTTCTGGAAGCCTATTGCTGGATGTGCTGGAGGAGGGCCGCGAGTCTCCTTGAGATGTCCAAAGGAAATGGAACCTAAGTGAATTTCACGGATGGTTTTTAATTCATTGCATTATTTCCTATGACCGTAAGAGGCATGGATATCTAGCCATCTACCTAAAATTTTGAAAAAGCAGAGGTGATGTTTATAGCTTATAGTTTTGTTTTAAAGTCAGTGTTTCTATCATTAGTTGCTTTTACTGTTAGACGCAGGACACAGTACAATAGTAAATGCTTAGCTGGAAAGTATATTATAACAGATAATTTCAGAAATATGACTGCTGGAAGAGATTTGCATCAAGCACATAAACATTAAACAACGTATAATAATCAATGAAAAGTACCAAAGACATCCAGGATATTACGACTACAAATAAATTGAGTTATAACATTAAAAATAAAGAGCATATAACAAAACAAACCCTAGAGAATAACTTAGTACCATAGATTGATAATGTTGAGAGACAACATTATACCCTACTACTTGCAAACTATGTGACCCCATCTACGGTATTTAAGTTCTTTGTCGCTCAGTAACATGATGATCATAACAGCATACACTTCACAGAGTTGCTGTGAGGATCACAAGAGGTAATATATGAAGTATTTCAACAGAGTCTGTCTAGGGTAAACATTAAGTAATGGTTTAATTTTACTACTGCTGCTGTTGCTATTATCACCACAATTCTTATCACCATAGGTTTGGTTGTGGACTACTTACAAAATTGTGAAATTTAGTAAAAAATCAGAGAGACTTCTGAAATTCTTTAGAAGTATTCCTCTTGTGCAGTAGCTTTTGAAGAAGCATTTAAAATTAAGGGGTAGAAAAATTCTACCCTTCCTTGGGGTGAGAGTAGGAGACAGACTCAGTGGTCACTAAGTGGTGGACAATACCCAAATGATTGTTAATAAAATGCAAACCTATCTTGAAAAGAAGAGATTTCCCAAATAAATCTTTACCCAGTTTTTTGTTACCACTATTTAGAAAATTCGATTTCTTGTTTCCTTCATGTTCTTCTTTCCCTATTTATTGGATTTAAGAGACTTAACTAGAAATATAGTTAGGTTAAAAATTTTAACATAATATGTCGCCAAAATTTGAGCATCTTTCCTGAGCTAAGAGTGTAAGCAGGACATGTAATTTGGGTAGCTTATTAATTTGATTTAGAGGAAATAGAAAGCAGCTATTGCCCAGTATTTTGAATTATTTTTTACTATTTTCATATTTTCTGATGAGAGGTAGGCCCAAGAGGAAGAATATATATAATTTTGAAAATTCTAGTATACATTTCATGGCTCTTCGACAGAATTAATAAGATGAAAATGGCATAATCATGGATACATTTATAAGTGAATAAATTTACTTGTCATTCCAGATCATAATTACACAAATTAAGCTCTCTGAGTTCAGAACATGTACATACATAAAAATCCTCAAAATGAAATGTTAAAATAGCATTCCTGGTGTTGGTTGAAATACACCATACCATTTTTAAAATTCCTCTTCTTATACCTGTCAGTGAAGGAACGCTGGGCCAAACTCATTTCCTCACCTGTGAGGATAGGGAAATAGTCAACAGAGCAATTTGTCTATAGCCTCAAGCTCAAGAGGCCTTACATTTGGACATTCTTCTGTCGCCTGGTTGTAGCAAGGGAAGCAAGAGAAATCTTGTCATAATTTTTGACCTAAGTTGAAATCCATGAGTTCCTGGCACAGCTCAGTCTAAGAGTGGGGAGTAAACCCATTTGTGAAAGGTTTCAGAACATCTGATCCCCCTCTGTACACCTCAACATTCGGTTCATATACAAAAGGATGAAACATGTGAGTCCAGATGCTAAAATCATGAATATGAATAGTGATTTAGAAGCCCAGGGTTTTCCTTTCCTCGATTTACCCCATTGTGTTTTATACTACTAATGATTGTATATATATATATATATATAAGTGGACAAGGTTCTAAATTAGTAAGAAGAGTTAAATAGAAACTGTTGTCCCAATGATTTACCGCACTTGTTCAGATCTCAATTTCAAAAGGAAAGATTTTATGATATTGACATCAAATATTTCTCCTTTATGACTAAATGTTTGCAGGTCCTCATGTCCTGGGACATGGAATGAGCTCTGTGGAGATGAGTTTGGTCAGATAGAATCCTTGTTCATTAGTAGTTAGTAGTTGATAACCGACACAGCATCTACAACAAATCAGTGTAGTTTTTCATGCAAAGACAGTAGAATAAAGTCTGCCTTTATGATCATATGAGTCCATGTGTTCTGTATGACCAGTCAGTAGAATCTGATCATTTGAACCACTTCCTTCTTCACTCATTTGAAATCCCACATTCAACCATTCCCGTACTTGCTATAGACTCAGTTAAAATGATTTTTTCTAAGACAAAACGCAGAAGAAAATAAATGGAGACTTTGAACTCCAAATTTGTTGATCAAATATTTAATGTGATATACACCAACATAATCAGAGACTACATAAAATGATGTTCAAAATTCAATCCAAATGACTCTCTCCTTGGAGCTGTGTAACTGATGCCTCCCCACTTTTGCATATTTTAATTGGAGCAGGGAAAATTTAACTCATTAGGGGGTCAAAGCACAAACAGGAGACATTCTATTCAAACTCATTCTATTTGATCCTTGTCCTATTGATGTTATATCTCTTGTTATAATTACATAATCTATTTATTACATTTATCTTATTCTACACCCAGTGAATCCCCAAGTTATTCTGCCTTTGCCCATAGGATTTTTTTTTTGTATTAATGGTTTCTCTTCATTCTTGCTGATTTAACCCTCCTATAAGCCTTCATTATATAGATAATTTCCTTTTCTGGATTGTGTGGTATTTGAAAGTACAGATAATATTTTATGCCTTTTTATACCCCCTAGCATGCACAATAGCATCTGCTCATGGAAGACTTGCAAAATGTTTACTAGAGAGTTTTTATTTTGCACCATCGAACTAATACACAAAAATGATTTGACTCTCCCTCAAATTCAAATGTCTCTATATGCCTTTTAAACTGTCTAGTTAAAATTCTTGAATTTATATTTTTACTTAGCTAAAAGATAGAGACATACATATTACAAGTGACTTGTTGTGAGTTTTTTGATTATAAATTCACTGGTAACTGATATTGAAATGCACATATGAGATTACTAAAATGACTATATTTTAGAAAACCAGGAGCTGTTATTTTAAGCCAGTGAAATAGAGTGGCCTGTTTTGGTCTTGGTTAATAATGTCCCTGAATTTATTCCTCAGCTGCTCATATGCCACAAGCTAGCACCAGTCAAGCATAACAGTGCCAGATGTATGTACTTTTCAACCTGAAATGAGGCCATAAATGACTCATTGCAAGCCCTTTGGCTAGTTGACGTGGCATATCTGTGGAGAAGTCAGCGTCCCAAATTCATTCGTGAGCAAGCTCCTTTTGTTCGTTGATGGGGAAGTCACAGCTGACCAGTTACTGTATCAGACCATTCTTTCTTTGAGGATATTCTCTTTGGTTTCATTTGGTTTTCAGACATTTCAAACCATTTATTGACAGGATCCATTGTAATCTTTCATTCATTACCACTGCTCACATAGGTCAAGTCACAATTCTGGCCGTCACTGACGCACTGGATGCTTGTTTGTCAGAAGACCTTGGACAGAAACAGAAAAACAGATTTCACATAATAGAAACAGCTAAACTTGAAAATTAGAGGAAAAAAACTGTGCTCTTTACTTTCTTTTCTATGAATCTCAAAATTGGTTTATAGAGGCTGAGATTCTTTTTATATATATGTATAAAATTTTCATTAATAATAGACATTACCCACACATGTGCACACTCACACACACACACACACACACACACACACACACACACGATGCACACACACATGCTCCACAAGGCTTCAGGCCCAGCTTTTGAGATAACCAGATTCTATTGAAAGGGGTCCAAAGTCAAATAGCCTTATAATGACTTCTGCTGTGTGGAGAACAGTATGATATAAAGGACAGGAACAGAGGTGTTGAGTAATAGTCACAAACATAGTAATATCCAAATATTTTCTAAGGCACTGACTGATTTTAAATATTCAATGTAAAATAAATCAAGATAAAGAAAATTCCTCTCCAATTTTGTTACTTGTTTCTCTTCCAATAAAAGTAGTTGAGTTGATGTAATGAAATTTTCTCTAGTTAAAATTGTTTAATTCATATGAGTCACAAAATTTGACTTGTATTTCTATTTAGTCATTGCTTTCAGTTCATGTTTTACATAAATCTGCTGAGAAACTCTTACTGGTATCCTGCCTGTACCTTTCTCTTTAAAGCTAGTGATTCTTACTTCTCTGGGTGGGATGTGGCTGTGATCTGATAATCCACAATTTAATAGCCCATTTTTTGAATGTTTATTTTCCCTACTTTGTATACTATCAAAATATAGTATTTTTCTTGAGCTCACACACAAAAATTGCTACGGTGTTTGTGAAAGTCAAGTGCACTTGTTAGGAGAATTATATCCAATAGATGAGATTCTAGTAACGTTAGGATCTACTGTGTTTTGAGATGGGCCTGATAAAATGAAAGATAGTTCTAAAGTCACTATTGAAGCAGCAAGATTGGATCTTTGTAACTCTTCAAGACCAGAGAATGTGAGTTTGAAGTTTAATTCCAGAGTGGTACAAAACAGTCATATCAAACTTGTTTGATATGATTCCATATTCTGTTGTCAACCCAATTATTCTTGTGATGAAAACTTGGTAAGCTATCAATGATAAGGAATTTACCAAATATCTCAGGGTAGCCACAACTGCACAGAATCTGCTGAAACACTTAAATCAATCGATGTCACGGAATAAATTTCTCTGAATTTAAAAACCCGAAAATAGGAAATAATTCATAAATACAAAAGAATATATGGATCTTTTATTTAAGTTATAAAGATTAAAAATAAATGAACAACCATAAAACCTCCACCCAGTCAAGAAACAGAGCATTAGGAATATCTCTGAAGCCCCCGTCTGCCCTTTCCTCGTTCTTTTTTCCTCCCCACTCTGGAATTTTTCTGAGTTTTGTCTTCACGACTCCCTTTCGATTCACTGTAGCTTTACCACATATGTATAAATCCTGAGGAATATATTGTTTTATTTTGAATATTTTGAATATAAAATGCCAAATATATTCTTCTGCCACTTTCTGGCACAAAAATTGTATGTTCCTGGGGCTCATACATGTTGGTGTATATAACTGTACATCATTTATTTCCACGGCTGTATACTAGTCATGTAGTACTGCTTCGATTTGCCTAGCAATGGGCATTTTGGTTGTTTCCAGCTGTTTGCTATTATAAATAATAATCTTTCAGAATACACATACATAAGAGTTTCTCTTTGGTGTATACTAGATAGTGCCAGGTGGTTTTGCAAAATAGCTATACCAACTTACATTCTCTCCAGGAGCATATTAACATTCTTTGTTCTACGTCTTCTCCGTTATTTTTATTGTATGATTTTTATTCCTATCAATGAGTATTCCATTCTAGTTTTCATTTGCATTGTTTTGAATTGATAAGGCTGGGAATCTTTTATTTGTTGATTGGCTAACCTCATTTTCATTTCCTCTTTTGGGAATTTTCTTTTCTCCGTTTTTTGCTTTTTCTTTTTTCTTTTTTGTTGTCATTGTTATTGAGCTTAGAGGTTCTTTAATATTCTGAATATGAACCCCTCATTGGATATATGTGTTTAACTTTCAGTTTGTGGCTCATTTTTAACTTAAAATGTCATTTAATGAGCAGAAAAGTTTTTAATTTTAATATAGTCATATTTATCACTTTTCCTTTTATGCTATGCACTTTTCTGTCTCATTTACTAAATCGCTCCTTGCCCCAAGTTTTATATATATGAGTGAGTATGTGCATAGATTCTTGGTTTTAAATATTTGTATTTCACTTTTAAGTCTTAACACAGAATTATGTTTTGTGTGTATTGTGAGGCAAGGGCCTGATTTCTTTTTTTTTTTTTTCTCATGGATAACCACTTGTCCTAGTATATAGTAAATAGCTTTTCTTTCTCCATTGATCAATGCTACCTCTGTCATATATTAAGTGTTTATGAATTTCTAGTTGTACTTGCATGTTTATTGCTGCCGTTGATGCCAAGTACGGTGCTGCATTGAATAGAACAGTATCACCAGGGCACGGAGAAGCACAGAGCTGAAACCCAAGAGCTTCCCTTGGCTGACGAGAGGTCTTTTGCCAGAAGAAGTGAGGAAATAGGGAAAGTCACCATGAGCCATGCTCAGGAGGACTGAAAAATCCCAAAGTGGGGACTCCAAGGGCCACATGAGGGTGCTGACCTCCCGTGACGGGCAGTGAGGAAGCAGAGGGACATACAAGGAGGATCTGGCATAACCTGCGTCCCTATAGATGCCAGTCTAGCCAGACTTTCATCCTGGTGTCCTTGCAAAATCTAGGCATGATCCCACTATAGGGCCTCAGCACATCTTTGTTCTAAAGGGAATGGTTGCTGAAAGCTCTATTCAGGCTGTTTTCTGTGTTTCGATGCAATTCAGAAGCATATCACCTCAAATTAGTGCACAGTCCACAGTTTTAAGGGTACAGTCCCCAACAAGATTGCCCTCACTTTAGATGCCAGCTGCAGGTTAAAGGGTACCCAGGCTGCCAATTAAGTGCAAATTCAGGGGTCCCATGATGACTTAATAATTTATCAGAATGACTCAAAGAATTCAGGAAAGTGCTATACTTCTAATTACAGTTTTATTATGAAGGATACAAATAGGACCAATCAAATGAAGAGATACATAGGGCAAGGACTGAGAAACTCCCAAACACCGAACTTTTATGCCTTCTCCCTGGGGAATCAGGATGCATCATTCTCTATACACATCCGTATTTTCACCAGCCAGGGAGCCTCCCTGAGCCTTGGTGTCCAGGGTTTTATTGGGTTTCATTACATTGACATGATTAAATTATCTGACCATGGGAATGAATTCAATTTCCGGCTCTTTCTTGTCCATGAAGATCAAGAGGTTGGGATGATAGTGTGTGGGTCAAAGCCTCAAATCTTCTAAACACATAATTGTTTTTTCGAGCATGGCCAAGCCCCATCAAAGTTATCTCATTTATATAAACTCAGGTATAGGTCATGGGGCTCATGAATAGCAAACAAACACCTATAACTCAGGAAATTCCAAGGATATTGAGGTTACTTCTCAGGAAACAGGGACAAATACCAGACAAATTCTTTATTATATAACAGACTATCCCCCTAGTCATTAGCCATGGCTCCTTATAGCAAAATGATCCTATTTGACTGAGATTCTACATTTGGTGTAGTCTTTACATAGCAATATAGCAATATAGCAATAGTAGCACCATGAATATGCTTAACATTTGGAAGATCCAGTGTGGGGTATGAATAGGAGACTTTTAACTCAACTTCTCAGTGTAGCAATAGTAGCACCATGAATATGCTTAACATTTGGAAGATCCAGTGTGGGGTATGAATAGGAGACTTTTAACTCAACTTCTCAGTAGAGTCAAAAGATACAGACACATTACTGGAATCCCATTCAGTCATTAATAATTAGTCCAGTTCATCATCATATCATATGACCAAAATGTCTACCAGGATAAGTCCATTCAAGTTTTAGGCTTCTTTTCAACCTTGTTTGGTTCCCAAAGCAGAAGTGGTCTCAGCAATATATGGCTTCACTCTTTCTGGCATCTAGTAAATTGACTTAAAAAAAACAATACTGTCTCTTGGTTTCAGCTTCTTCTGAAACATTATGTAATATCCAGGTTGGAGACAGCCAACTTCTCCCTATGTTCTCACATGACAGAAAGAGAGGTTGGGAGAGCTCTTTGGGGTCCCTTTTATTAAAGCACTAAATCCCAATCACGAGAGCTCCATCCTCATGACCTAATTACCTCCCAAAGACTCCACCTCCTAAATCCTTCTTATTGGGGGTTAAGATTTCAACATTTGAATTTGAGAAGAACAAAATATTCAGTCCATTGCATCAACCCATTCCCACAGCCCCTCAATGTCTACTCATTTTGTGGAATCAGGTGGCTACCTCAAGTAAGCACGCCAGAATATCCACTCGCTAGCTCAAATTCCATTCAATATTGGAAGAGGTTTCTTCTGATGGCTTTGATATATCCTACTTCAATCCACTCCTCAAGTTACATAGTGATTTCCATAGGACTGTTCCTCACACAAATATCTTTTAATAGGCCAGTTTTCTGTTCCCTTCTCCCTAATCATACGGACAGGCCATTGGCCACTGCCCATGAGTCAGTAAAAACTCAAACATAGGGGAAAATATCATGCAATTCAGCTGACTTGTTTTTACCTTCATTGATCAGTGTGGCAGCCTTTCCAACAGGATGCTGTCTGATCACCTAGGAATTGCCATCCATAAAACTAGCAGCTCATTGTTGGTTAATCAAGAGCTTTCGATAGGGCACTGTCCAAGCCGTAATAAAATTCATCAGCTCCTGGGGTGGTTCCGTAGTGAGTCCTAGAGGAAAAGATTCTACCTGCTTGTAAATATGCCATGTAACTTTTTTAGAACTAAAGACATAAAGTGTAAAATTATGTACATCAATATTCTTTAAAACTAAAAGGTTGATGGCAAATAAGAATAAAATAATTCCAATAAATATGGCAAGCTAAGGATTAACATTCGACTACAAAATGTCTTACAGTAAGAATAACACAACCAAATAGCAACGAATAAACAGTTAAGACCAAACAATTCATAAAGGAAAAATATGAATTAAAGAATTGCAAAGACAGCTCAACAATGTCAATAATACAAGAAAGGGACATTTAAATGCCATTTACGTATCATTTTACAAAAGTCAAACTGTAAAAATGTTTATATGATGCTATTCATTGCTAATGAAGATGGAGTGAGAGGGAAACTCTGAAACTGTTGGCGGAAGTGGCAATTATGATCTCTCTCAAAATACATAAAGCAAAATTATACAAATGAATATAAAGATGGTCTCCAAAATATTCTTTTTATTGATCCTCTAATATTACTTTTTATATAATTTATTAAGGAATGAATTAGAGACGTGTAAGGATGTTCACCAAAGAATTCATTTACAATAACAGAAAATTTAAAAATGTTAAAAAACAGCATGATTAAATTATGGCACAACCACATGGTGGAATATTATGTAACCATTAAGAATATATTTAGAAGAACATTTAATAACATAGGTAAATGTTCACACTATTAAATAAGTGAGAAAAGGGAGTATCACTCATATATATAGCCCATTGTATTTGTGTGTGTGTTTGGATTGTATGCATGTGTGTTAGTGTATATAATTTTAAAGAAAATACATAATATGATAATTGTAGTGATTACTGAATGGTGTGATTTTAGGTAACTTTTAATGTTCAGTTTTCAATTTTTTGATATTTTCCAAATATTCTATAACAATCAGGTATTGTTTTTACAAGTAGATAAGAAAGTAAATATCATTGAAAATCATCTCACGGATGTTGCAAAAATATTCCAAGCAGAAGTGTGAAAAATGCTCGCCATCTTATATTCCTTTAGGAAAAAATCACCTTTGTGTGCAGCCTTTTCAAGGTGATACATTTGAAAGGAACCCATGCCAGCTGACTTTTATCACAGAAAAAATTCTTAAATTTGTATTTCACAAGTGAACTCGGACTTACAGTGTATACTATGTGGTTTCATCAAAAGTGCTAAAAAGAGTCCAGACCTCCAAATAAACAGCTTGCATGTTTTATCAAAGTACTCTCCACACTCCAAAGGGAATCTTAGTTGGAGGAGTTGTATAACTTTGGTGAGCCGAGGAAGTCAGCCATTGTGAACAGAAACTCACTACTGCAAAGCCTGACGGGTACGTAGTCTGTCTGATGAGTCATGAGGGGAAAATCCCATTTTCTCATATAATCCAGAGGCACATATCATATTGCCAAATCTAAAAATAATAGTGTTGTAGGCTTATGTATATAATGGCAACAACTAAATCCAAAGACAGCCTCTATTCCCAACAGATTGATTTATGTTCCTGAAGTCATAACATTTTCAATGACCTCCATTTTATTTTTATTTTAAAATAAGAGAAACTAAGGGAAAAAGTACTATTCACACTAAATCCATACTGTCTTTTGCGACTCTAAATACATTATTCTCGTATATATCTGATTGATGGCATATGTTAAGTCTCTAAATTTCTCTTCACACAGGCGAGGAAGCCAGCCCTCTTGCAGAGAGCTGTATCTATTTGAAAATGAGTCTGTTTTTAAATATGAACTGAAGTCATCCAGATTGAATTAAACATATCTTTTCAAATGGGGATAGTTGAGAGCGATGTGATTTGTTTATACAAGCCCACGGAACTCTGGCCCTGATGCTAAAAAGGAAATTAACTGAATTTTGTGACTCTTTTTCACAATTAGAAAGATTTTTTAAATCACTCGAGGGCTCGTATTTTCTACACACACAAGCAAATTTCTCAAAACATGAACCTTGCCTTCCTCTTTTGTAATTTCCGCCACTTGTCTCCTTCGATGTTATAACTCAGGAGTCCTGAACTACTGTAGACTTTCTTGTGACTTGTACATGCTTTTGTCACTCTCTGGGGTAAGAGGGAACGGAATGGACTCTGTATGCAGACGCCCAGCGTTTTTATCTAGTTGGCCCTCATGCCGATGTCTGCCCCCACATGAAAGTTATTAAACACACCAGCAAACTAATGAGTATGACATACTTAGATTAGACACAATCAACTCTTGGGACTAGAAGGAAAAGTTGGTGCTAATTCTTGAACAATCAGCTTTCTGAATGATCTCTTAAGTCTCTTTTGTGGTTTTACCTGCGATGATTCTCCATTTTTTTATTTCTCTGTTTCTCTTAATAGGAGTTTTTCCTATATTTTATTTGTTTACACTGTGTGGAGTAGTAGCTTTTCCTCTTAATAACATGCTAAACAAACTGTAAACATCCGAAGCAGTGATTGCCTGGAGGTAGAGCAATAATAAACTCTTGCTATGGCTTCTTGATGCCCGGATATCACGCAGAGGTAATAAGAAATGTGAGGGACTGTTTCTCCCTCACATCCTCTTGGGTGAGCATCCTAATAAAAAAAAAAAAATTCTAAGAACATTTGGGAGAATATCTTTTCAGGTACCTCTTAAAAAACTAGTCTGGATTAGAAAGTGATTTCAATTTTCTCCCAACTTTCCTTTTCTGTTCTTCATTTAGAATAAAAACACGTCTTTCTTTTGTAGCCGAAAAGTAACTGTCAGCAGTGTCATTGTGCAAGAGACTCCAGGCTTGTTCTTTTTCTCTGAAGAGAAAATGATTACACTGTGGCTTGCCATTGATTAACTAAAATCATCCAACTATAGAGGGAAGGAAAAGTGTAGCACAGAAACCATAGCAACCTCCACGATAATGATTCCCATAATGACACGCTTTTAGAACGTCCAGGCTTCCAGGTGGCAATTGCTTATAATTTTTGCCTGTGTTACTGGATAAGCCACAGTGGGGTTGGCCAGGGTTTGCTTATGAGGGCCATTCTGATTATGGAAGGGGGAGCTCAGAGTGGCTGCTGAGATAAAAAAAGAGAAAAATTAGCTTTTATGTGGTGTATGATCAAGGAGGGGTTTATCTATACTCACACCACTACATTAGGAATCTATGCGTATCTTGTTCTAATCTGTTCAGGCTGCTATAACAAAACACCATAGTCCAGGTAGCTTAAACAGCAAACATTTTTTCCTCATCATTCCTGAAACTGTGAAGTTAAAGATCAAGGCACTAGCAGATCCGGTATCTGGTGAGGACCATCTACTCATTGTGTCTTTACATGGCAAAAAGGTCAAGGGAGCTCTCAGATCTCTTTTCTGAAGGCACAGATCCCATTGATGAAGACTCTACCCTCATAACCTAATCACATCTCAAAGGCCCCACCTCCAAATACTGTCACATTAAGGATTAATGTGACATTCAGCCTATGGCATAATTTCACTTGATCAACTAAAGGGTAGTCTGATTTAAGACTCTAAAGGGCCACAGATAAATCTCTCATCAGGGGCTGTTTAAGAGTGAGAATATTAAAATTTACTAGTAGTGTTTCAACAATATATTTTATAGGAACATCTATTTCATTGCCAATCATAAATTCAAAAGATAAGAGATTGAAACTCTGGAAATGAAAACTTCTATAGCAGTGATATCACCTGGAAACCAGGGAAAAGGCCAGAAGAAATAACATTTTTTTACTTAAATCAGAAGATTTTTTTTCACTATTTGTTATAATCTTCCTCACTATATTTGCAAACAAAATGTAAACCCCATATTATCTATATGAAGTTAAAAGAATACAGCAGAATTTCAACATGGTTGCTCTGGTATTGATTAGTTGATGTATGATGCAGCCAACAAATTATCAAAGGCATACATTGGAAATAACATAATGATTGTTTCAGACTTAGTTTATTTTGAAGACACCTTATCCAAAAGCATATTGTGTTAATTAATCTTGTATTTAACACTTCTAAAAAAAGACGCTTATTCATTCATTCTTTTGTTTGTTTTAATCAAGCAAACAGAAAATATTGCATGTCTAGTGTATGCTAAATACGCTGGGACAACCAAGATTAAAAGTATCTTCCTTTAAGTGGTCGATAGTCTACAAATCCTCAAGTTCCTCCTGGAAGAAATCAATGAATACCTAAAGATTTTAAGGTATTTTCAGGAGATTTGCTATCAGTTAAATAGTTTCAGATATCTTACTCATTTTCTCTAAGGCTCTTCTTTTTAATAGACTCCTTAAGGCTTATGTGCTAATCTTTTATCAAAACTACTCTCAAAACAAGGATAATGGTAAATAATCTCCCATTCAGTAGAAAAACAAAAACAAAACAAAAACACCAACAAATTATTTTAAAGTTTCTGTAGGCTACAGTTAGATTGGAAAGAGCTAGTGACCGAAGGCTGTGACCAAACAAGGGAGCAAATAACTGAGAATTGTAAGGGCATATCATAACTTTTGGAAACCATGAATTTTGAGTCATTCCCATATAGTTTTATTTATCTATGACTGTTTCCATGTGTCTAAGTCTCTCTTCTTTAGCAAGATTTTACTCCCTGGGTCGACAAACTGTATCTTGTACTCCTTTTCTATATCCATAGTATGTATGGGTGTTTGATACATATTTATTGACTTTACTCAATATCACTCTCATAACACAAATTATAATACAAATAAATGTATAAAACAGCAACATATTGAATACAATTTCTATGACCACAGAAAATTATGACAGCATATACTTTTAAGAGATTTTATTTCAGCTTCGAACCTGAAGTTGGGTTTTAGTCATCATTTAAATTCACTTTAGGGCTATGTAAGACTGTTTCTTGAAGCTAAATATAATGATGAATACATAAGTTTGCATTACACATTTTCCTTTTAAAGAACTAATTCAGCTTATCTCTCAGAAACAGGTTTGATTAATTTAAAATATGCCCTTGGATATTGACCTCACAGAATGAAAATCTGCAGTAGGCTTGGTGCACACATAAATTGTGTACTGATCAAGGAAAATAAAAAAGAAACTTCAGAGTCAGCAGAATCTAAGCCTCTTTCCAAAGGCTTGACCTCCAATATCACAGTTAATGTCTAATTTTTTATCATCGATTATTGTTTTTAACACAATTGATAAGGATGTTTATTAGGAGATACATTCACAAGTTGTAGTTGTTATATGAAAGGTTTTTTTTTGCAAAACAAATGTATTATTAAGAAAAAACTCAAGTAATAATTTCTGTGGCTAATCCTTTTCTTTGAGGTAAGCAGTATTTTGGGGGAGATAAAGGGACAAAGTGTTTAGTTAATATTCACTGGCTGTTAGATTATTACAGTTGAAGTCACAATAGAGATTTTGCTTATCTAAGTAAAATTTGTATTATCTGTTCTATTAGAGGCAAAAAAGCATGGAAAATGTGAAAATTACTGTCTGCTTATACTGAAATGCAACTAGATATATAGAGAGGATTTGGAAGGAAATGATGAGTCAGAAAAAAAATTTAAGCCTTTTTCATGCATCGTTTTCATAATGATGAAAAATACATTTTTTCTCTTGATGTTCAAATAGCCGATTGGATAGTTGCTCTTCCCTAGACCTGTGGGTGTTTCAGAAGTCTGAATAACAGTTCTAAACCATTTACAGCAGGTCCTCGAATAACGTCACTTTATTCAATGTCTTGTTATAATGTTGATGAGGAAACAAATGGATCCTCAGCCAGGGCCAACATCTGTGTGGAGTATGCTTGTTCTTTCGGTTTCTGTGTGGGTTTTCTTTGGGCACTCCGGTTTCCTCCCACATCCCAAAGATGTGCAGTCTGAGTGAACATGGGTGTGTGTGAGTGGCCCTGTCCTGGGTGGGTCCCACCTTGCTCCCTGAGTTGGCAGGGTGGATTTCGGTCACCTCAACCCTGAACTGGCATAAGCAAGCTGGAAAATCATTCTCTTACTTGTTTTCATTCCTTTTTCTTAAATGTATATATAGCTCACATGTGTATCAATGTTTATTATTAGAAGGGTTTGGGGTCTTTATTTAGAAGTTTGGTGCTATTTTGTGACAAGAAATAGGTCATAGGAACTTACTTCTTGTTTATACCAACGAAACTGTTTTAAAATTGGTTTTGTTACACATCGTTTCAAATAAATTTGCAGTTTCCAAGAACCTATCAAGGACGTTAAGTGAGGGACTGGGTGCTCACTGCACCCAGCATTTAGGTTTGCATGACTAGACCTTTCGTCAACTGGACATGCTCTTCAGGGAGCACATGCTGGAGTCTGAATCCAAGTCTGCAGGAGGCATCCAAGGACGCTGGTTTAAAGCACTGGTGAGAGCCAACCCCTCCTGGTTTGTAACTGTGGCTCTGCCATCTTACTTTACGTCATCGTACAAGTTGTATGATTTTATTAACATGGTAAAGGCTGTCATTTCAAATAAGCCAGAAAATAAACTATTATTTAACAAATTGTACAGGAACAAATGGTCATTTTATTTGGGAGAAAGTTTGACCCCTGCTTCATACTTTGTATTCCTGGAGAAAGAATAACAAAAATATAAGCTAGCTTGCTATGTGCCAGGCCCTATTCTAAGCACTTCGTAATAGTAACTAATTTAATCCACGCAATCCCTGACCAGATAGGTGCTATAATTATACCCATTCTACAGATAAGGAAATAGAGGCACAGAAGGTTTAGCAATTTGCCCAAGATTCTACAGCTCTTAAATGGCAGAGCCAGCAGCATTTGCACACAGATAATCAGGGCTCAGTCTCTATGTTGAATTCTATTTGTCCTACGGTACTATTCTTTTGGTTTACCGATAAATTCTATTTATATCATCCTATTTATCCTTTCCCATTGATATTTATTCACAAGTGAGAATTGTTTTTCCTCTTTGCACTACCTTTGGTATTACTGTTATTCTGGAGCATTTTAAATGGCAGCACACATATCTTTCTGTTGAATGCATGGAAGGACTCACATAGTTTTCTTTCCTCCTCTGAATATCCTCAGAGATGTTTCTATGAGCACAATCGATGTCTCAAAAGGTGACCGGCAGGTGCGTTGTAGTCGCCACCTGCGTGCCCTTTCCAGTCGCCATGATGCTGGAACAGGAAATCAAACACGCCACCTGACGAGAGGTCAGAGAAGGATGTTCACTGCGCTGACTGTCCCTTGACTCTGGGGTGCATCCCGTGATCAACCACGCAGCTCCCTGGCGTACATCTCCTGCTTGAGTCACTTCTCTGAAGTCAAGGGGCGGGGGTCCTGTCAGGGCACAGGCAGAACCAGACCCATATTTAGAAGGAGGTGTGGCTGACTCAACTCCTGCTCATGACTAATCAGAGGTTTATTGTGAGGTGCTGTGGCTGAGCTGTCACTCTGGCAGCTCTGGCTGATGTGCCAAATGACGCCTGTCCTAGGAGAGTTTTTTCTGAGAAAGGAAGGACCCGGAGAGTGTGCAAAAAGGTTCTCAAATGGGCCAAAGTGCCGCCCCCCAAAACTAGGTCCTTGGACACAGCTATTTCTCACTGTACATAGGCAAAAGTCACATAATTTTACCCCAGAGAATTTATTACTAATCCATCCATTTTATGGATGAGGAAATTGAGGTCCAGAAAGCTGGAATAACTTTCTTAAGTTTTCTCAGTTATTGGTAACTAAATGAAGTTTCAAAGCCAGATTTCCTGGTTTTAAGACTTTCCTCTCCATTACTCTGTCTCCTAGTCTACCAGTGAGGAGAATTAATATTCTTGACAAGGGTCTTTGTATTTGGCTGCACAGGTTGTGCACTGCATACCTCCAGCTGGTGGCGTTCACCTAGACTAAGGTATAGAGAATGGAGTGTGCTGCGTCCTACCCATGGCCATGCCAGTGCCACGCTAGGTTAAGGTGAGGAGACATCTGTTCCTTGAGTTTCGCTGTGAAATAATTTCTGAGAATACAGTTCCATCCCTAGAGCTCAGATATTAATCAACAGGGATTGAGTTCAAAGATCTTCATTGACTAAGAGAAAAATTACTGTTTTCCTTGGGGCATAAGACATTCTTACTAGTCCTATTAGGGGCCTAATTCACTCCTCCTTAAGGTGAGTTGCTTTACAGAACTCTTGGTTCTATGTACAAAGAAATCTTTGGCTGATTCATGCTACTAGGCTTTTGGATATGGTCAATATGTCTGTGTATCAACAGTGAACACGGCTCAGGCTCAAGCTGAGAGCACCCCCATGCATGTTGATAAAGCTGACTCTCTAACATGATAGCACATTCCAGAAGAGGGTTCTCATAAGTCAATGAAAAGAAAATAGAACAAATTGTTCAAGGAATCTGGGTTCTTACCTGATTCAGTACACACAAACTGGCTGGCTAGGAAAAGTTATTTAATCTCTCCAGGCCTCATTTTATCAACTCTGAATTGATAAAATTGTTTCCTTCCTACAGTAAATAATATATGATTTAAGTGTCTTTTTTTCCTGTGATATCTCTTTCTCCGGAGACATTCAAGCCAGCCAGAGGAACAACCACCCAGATACATAATGTTTCTATCACTTTGAATTAATGACTTTTGTAATGGTTATATTTGCTGTTGTCCCTTGAATTTGTCATTTGTGGAGTGTTGGTGCCTGGGGTCAATGTGATTAGATCAGATCAGGTAGCAAAGGCCCCTGGCACAGCTTTAAACAAGGGAGGGAAAACTCAGTCTGGTGACAGACTCACTTGAAGGTCCGTTTATGGCTCTAGTTATAGGACAAAGGGGTGACAGCTTACCTGCCGTGACTCACAAGGCACTTTTATGAAACCCTCTTCACCTCTAATGTCCCTTGCTCTGCCCTGTGGTGATACCAGTAGAGACCGGGTCTAGAAAACTGATTCAGGGGGAACCACATGAAATCTTTAGGACTATATTTTAAGTAGGGCCAATTCAATGCAGTAAGGGGCCTGCCCCGGCATAAGTAGTTCAGTCACTGACGGGACTGAGGGTTTCTCAAAGGAAAATTGAGAAATCTCCAAAACTCAGCTTCACCCACATTTCACTATTCCTCCAGAACTTGAAAGACTTTCAGATGCCACTGGCTGAACAGGAAGAGCTGGCCCCAAATACCTCTTTTTACAGTAAAAGTTCCCCTACCATCCACACGTAGTAATTTAAAAATTGCAGGTTCACTTGGAAATCTGAAGTCTGCTCCCTCCTCTCACTACAGGCTAAGGCGGCAGCCAAAGGCACTTGCTCACTTGTGTGCCACAGTTTGAGAGACACACGTGGCGTGACATCTGTTTGTGTTATTCCTGCCCACTCAGCTGTTTTGAGCTCATCAGGAACCGGAAACTGCCAGGGACTATTGTGTAGGTAAAACTAGTTCGTCCTCATTTTTCAGTTTCAATTTTCAGCCTTAATAACGTTTTCTTCCTCTTCCCCCTTCTCCATCATGCCCTGAATGGCCTCTTTCAACAAATTAGGCGAAGGATAAAAGATACGAAAGATATGGGCAAATGCAGCTATATGAAAGGAAAAGAAGAACAAAATAAAGACAATCGTAGATGAAAAAGGCAAGTCTTTGTGGCTGCGCGTAATTTTTTTCCCCCTCACCAGTTGTCCATAGACAAGTAAGCGAGGGTAGCATGAAAGCTTTGTAATTTGCTAAAAGGTTGCTCGATAATGTGTCAGACCTGGGAGAGCTAAAAGAATATGTGACTCAAAGCCATTTACCTCTGACTGCAATTTCCCCCCTATTACTCATAATGCTGAAGATGAGCTCATATGACAGCTTTTGCCTTCTAAAACCACAGGCTAAAATTAGAAAACCCCAATAGGATCCAATTAGAGTTTCTGACATCATTGTATTCTCTTAAGCCCTCGTGCCGATGATGAAAAAAGAAAAATAAATAAAACATAACACTCAAGTCGGGCCTTGTTATTGTTTTCCTGGGGGGTGGGAGGGGGGAGATTTTGCTGCTTTGAACCAGGGGTTTCCGTGGAGTAAATTCTTTTTTTAAAATTTAACTTAATTAATTGGGAGTGACATTGGTTAATAAGAATATTTAAGTTTCAAGCATACAATTTCATAATACGTCATTTGTATATTGCATCGTGTGCTTACCACCCGAAGTCAAGTCACCTTCTATCATCATATATTTGGCCCCCTTTAAACGTGAGACAGAAGCAAGAGGTGAGGCAGAAGTTATTAATATTTCAAAGTGATCGAAAGTTAGAATCGATTCTTAGATTTATCTATCTCCATAGCATTTTTCACTGGTGTTAAAATCAGGCCAAGTCATAAACCTTTTGGTGGGACTTTTGCTCATTGAATAATGTTGAATTAAGGGCTGTAAATGATAAACACAGACAAGATCCAGTCATTGGTTCTACTCCTCTCACTAAAAGATTTCTGTTTGAGGAAAGTTCCTCTCTCCTTTAAAGAGAAAGATGCAAAATATAAAACAGACTATAATCAACTCTTTGGGATATCATAAAATATCTTCAAAAATTATGGAATTAATACTTTCCTTTTGTCAGGAGTGGTTGGATTTAGTTTTCTTTATATTCCCAGTGACAATGAAATGCCAGAACAGAGTTAGAGTGGCTGTGGGCTAGGACTTGTCCTTAATCCTTCCTTACCAGGCTTAGACGGCAGGCAGGTACTGGGCTGGAAATCAGAGGTTTGGAAGCCTGAAATAATTACAGGGCTGACCACAGGTCCTGTCGTGGGAGCCAGGCAGGACTTGAAGTCAGAAGCCCAGGCAGGAATTTCATTCCTTCACTTAACAATGTTGTATTGATTGGTTGCTATGCCACTTCAGTGGAAAAAAGATTCTTGTTTTGGGGCATCCATGCTGGAAGTAGGAGACCAGCAATACACACACACACACACACACACACACACACACACACACACACAACATGATAATTGAGTAAATGCTATAGTGTGTCAGAAGCTGAGAAATGCTATGGGAGAAAATAGATTAAGGCAATTACCGGAAGTGCCATGGATGCATATGGGGCGTGGGTTTCACATCTGAAACAGGAGAGTCAGGGGTGTTCTCATTAGAAAGGTGTCACTTGAATGAAAGGCTGGAAGGATGTGAAGACCTTGGCCACGTCAATATCTGGGGCAGAGCATTCCAAGAGGAGGGAACAGGTCATACAAAAGTCACAAGGTAGAGAGAGTAAGGAGGTAAGTTGCCTAGAGCAGAGACAGCGAGGCAAAGAGTAGGAGAGATGACATCACAGACACAAAGTGAAGCGAGTGCAGCCCTTGCAGGCCACTGTCAGCACCTTGGCTTTTAGTCTGAATGAGATGGGAGCCATTGTGGGTTTGGGAGTCCTTTATCGAATGAAGACTTTAACACATCAGCTGTGAGACGAACATTTTAAGTGATTACTCTACAGGTCAATAGTTCAGCTTCAGAAGTGTTGCTATCTGTACAGAAGGCTTGGATAATTCTTTGCTTATTTTATTTGTTTTGATTTCATTCTTTTTTTATTAAAATTAAATTCTAGCCCTAACACATTTGAGATGAAGTTAAAAAATCATACCTATCATCTTTG
This sequence comes from Rousettus aegyptiacus, assembly GCF_014176215.1. NCBI lineage: Eukaryota > Metazoa > Chordata > Mammalia > Chiroptera > Pteropodidae > Rousettus > Rousettus aegyptiacus. The sequence goes on from NW_023416285.1 coordinate 83,480,766, forward strand.
GCCCTGTAGTAAATTTAAATGTTCTGATGAGTTTCTCCAGCCTCCTGAAACCAGCACCTTTCCCCAGAGATTCTGATTTAAATGACTTTGGGAAGAACTCAGAAATCAGTACTAAAACACACACATAGACACACACACACACACACACACACACACACACACACACAAAACGAAAAAAAGAAACAAACCTTGGTGATTCTAGTACACTAGTAAGTTTGAACAATTATATATTAGATATTTTGGAGGCAAAGATTTTTAGCTGATTAAGCTTAAACTACAGACCATGTGCAGATTTAGGCTTTAAAAGAATCAAATTTTAAGAATATGTATGAAATCCTTAAAAGATATCATGAGATATTATGCCTGAAAGAAAAGATGCAATTAGAGATTTTATATTTTCCCTCTGTCTAAATAAAACCTCCACTTATATAACACGTAAGTCTGTGGGAATTCCCTGCATTTTATTTTACTTACAGCTTCCAAGAGTAGTTTTTAAGAGTAAGGATTTGGAATCTCCAAGAGTAGTTTTTAAGAGTAAGGATTTGGAATCTCCGAAAATGTCCTTCTCTTTGATGGTGACTGCTGAGGACTAGATTGTGTCTCCCCTCGTTGCTTCTACCAAATTCATATTTTGAGGCTCCAACTCCCATGGTGATGGTATTAAGAGGCATGCAAGGTCTTTAGGAGGTAATTAAGGTGAAATGAGGTCATGAAGATGGGCCCAAATCTAATAGGACGGTGGCCTTATAAGAAGAGAGGAGAGAGAGGTCTCTCTGTGTCCATGTCCCAAGGAAAGGCCATATGAGCACCCAGGGAGGTAGGTGGTCACCTAAAAGCCAGAAAAAGAACTCTCACCAGAAACCAGATTAGCTAGAACCTTTACCTTTGGACTTCTAGTCTCCAGAATTGTGAGAAAATAAAGTCCCTGTTGTTTAATATACACAATCTATGCTATTTTGTTACAGTGGCCCTAGCTGACTAATACAGTGACTGAGCCTGCTCACTGGTGGGCTGGACAGACCTAAGTGTATAGCTGATCCCTAGTCCCCTCCCCCGGGGCAGCAAGCCCCACTACTCAGACTTCAGCAGTGAGGCAGCCACTCACCTTAGCAAGCATTTCAATTAATTAGCCACATTAAAATAAAAACAAACACCCATGTGCAAGGAATGAATGGCTATGCTGCATGTGCAAGCATAAAGGAGAAAGCTAAATAGTTGATAAAGGGAATGAGAGCTAATCATTGGAATTTCTATGTAGCTCTCCGCCTTTCTGTCTGTTAGGACAGGCAAGTAAGAGAGAGGCTCCTTGTTATCCCTAAGACATTGCATCATGGTAAGCAAACCATCTTATTTCAAGGTGGGTTTGGCATTTTAAAAACCATTATTGTCATCATCATCATCATCATCATCATCATCATTATCATCGTAGCTATATACTCATCATCTTATATCATCCTGACAACAATTCAAAAAAAAAAAAATGTTATTTTCACCTCTTTCTACACATGGGGAAACCAAATTTTAGAAAAGGTGAGAAACTTCTCCATTTGCACGGTTAGCGCCTTGTGGCAGCCGGTCTGAGTGCCAGGCTCCGCCTTCCTCTCCTGCCCCACTCCACTCCACGAGGAATAAACACCCGTTCCACGCTCCTTGCAGTTCCTGTCGATTGATTCATAAATAACATATAGACAGTGACCATTTTTGCTCAATATTTTCTTAAGACAAAAGGCTCTTAGAGTTTCCACATCTACTATTCCCTATTTATATGAAACTTTCCCTCTTGGCACTAAATGACACAGACGGGACCCGCACGATGACGTCAAAGATTAGACGAAATATTTTGCAAACAACACTGGTTAAATTTCGTCTTTTCCCTTGCAAACTGCTACCTATGGACTCGTGCTGAATCGATTTGATCAATGCCCTCAAAAGGGAGCAGCCAAAATCCTACTAAAATTCCAATGGGGGACACCAGACCATTCTAGAAAGACCGGATTACCCAGATGGAACGGAGAAATCTGCTACCGGCCTCCAAATATCAACAGTGTATAATTAGCAGCTGTTAAAATAATAGAAGTCAATTGAACAAAAATATGGTAAGCTCAGCCATCATTTGTCAAATACCTTATGTTTCCAAACACTACTTTCCTCAGTGTCTGAAAAGTCTCCGACGGACATTTCAACGTGTATCCCTGCGCACCAAACCCAGGAAATTGACAAACTTCTAGAAGGAGGTATTACTACTTCCAATACGCAGGCACAGATGGGACTATTTTACATCTGTCAATGAAAAAAATACATTTGTCAACAGCTACCTGAAAGGGGTGCGGTTATCGCGGACGTCAGGAGCCCGTCTCCCTGGGAGACAGCGAAACCCACATTTATCTAAATTATCTCTGCGATATGACAGAGTGATTGCTCACTAATGGTCAGTAACAGTTTTCTTTGTCATTTTCCTAGTCATTACCTCCTCAGAATGAACTACAGAATAAACTGCTTGCAGTCCGTGACCGGAGTGTTGATTTCTGACTTACCCTGGTCTCTGGCTCTCTCAAACGTGAGGACTTGGCTATCGCGTTTCTGACATTTTCATTTCGTGAAAAAGAATACCTGCCTCAGAAAGCCTGATGAACATGGAGCTACTTGACACGCATGCACGCACACACGCACACACAGAAAATGCTCTTTGCATTTTCCGGGGTCGTGATTTTTGTCTTTCATCTGACAAAGCACGTAGTGACTGCATGCTCAGAAGCGGCTGGCAGAGGTATTCGCAGGTGCGTGGGCTCGATTCTTGTGACTCTATCAAGCTATGGTGCAGATTTTCATGTTTCAGACCATCCTCTTTTGAAGATACCAATGACACAGTAAAAATGATTGCCTTTAAGAAGAGATTCCATGAATGTTTTGTGGCAACGAAACCCTTGGTCCTTTCTGGGGCAGGGCGGGGGCACTGGGGCGGGGGTGGCTCACTCTTTGTTGTACCTGTTTTTCCATCCAATAAAAGCTAGATCAGACTTCAAAAAATTAAAAACCCAAGCCAAAAGGAGAATAGTAAGGACACAGAAGTGTTTTTTTCCCCCCTCCGATAATTGCCCTTGAGTTTTTTTTTTTTTTTTTTAAGGAAAAATTTAAAAACATATAAAAAAAACCTGGCTGTACCATGGAAAGTAGGTCGTGGTCGTTCAAATGGCCAGTTCGCTTGGAAATCCAGTAAAAGAGGCCTAAACAGCTAACCAGAAGCTACAGCAGCTGCCACAGGTGGGACAAGCTTTGTCTGCTATGCCCCCCTCATTGGCACCTTGCGAAAGATAAAACAAAGTGAATGAAGATGCTATAGAAACAAATGCCTAGGAACATCACCACGTTGCAAGTACGAGCGGAGGGAGAGGCAAGCAGTTCAATGCATGTTCTGAAAGTTTGCAGTAAGCCACTTGGCTTTTGCAAAAGACCTACACGAGTACCTGTTTTCATGACCCAAAAGAAATCAGGAAAGGGTTTTCATTTCTACGAAAAAAGGCAGGAAATGAAAATAGCGATCCGCGCTGGTTCTGCAGCTAGTCCTCATCGAGGCGGCGTGCACCCCGAGAGGCCCCGCCCCCGGGACTACACTCAGCATCTCGGCATCCATCCCAGAGCTTCGAGCTGTGTCTGAGCATCTGTGCTTTATCTCAATTTACTTTGTGGGTTTAGTTTGTGCATCCGTTAGCAAGGTATCCAAAAAAACCCTAAGAGAGCTCAAAAGGGTGTTATGTTGGGCATAAAACTGGACATAATTGAGGGTTTCAGTGGTAGCAAATGAAATAAAGACATTGTGCGTGTGTTGAATGTGGGGTTTGGGAATGCTCAAAATTTTTTCCATATACGTTAATGGCAATTACTTCTTCACTTTATGTCATTTTGGCTTACAATTCCTGTCGTCTCCCACTGTGGGGTTATCTCGGTCACACTGCTTCTCTGGTTGTTTTGACCGTTTGTTTGTTCACTTAGAAAGTGACCTGTGACATAATTTTCTGGGATGGTCGATGCAAAGTGACTTGTCCCATAATACTTGGAAGTACATAGATGCTTGTCAGAATAAATATCCCAATCCGGGTTTAGGAAACCGGGGTCGCTAAACTTACACTGGACCTATGACTTGCTCAAACACAGCTCACGTCCTGCCATTCCGTTGTCATCGTTCCCTGTCCTTCCTGGTCCGTGCTTCCAGTCACTTAACCTCACTCCCCAGAGCACGCAGATTTCAAACTGCCAATTAAATCTGGCAGCCAGTGTGCCTCACTTGCATCTCAAAGGTATTTTATACCCAGAACAACACATTTTCCCTCTCAGACTTGTGTTATAATCCATTAAGTCTCACAAATCGGAAAACTAGCAGTTATTCTAGAATCTATTTCTCCCTTTGCTTTCAAGCCAAACCCAGCCAACTCACAGCAGTCTCCACCCTTTTTGGCACCGGAGACCCGTGCTCCTATGAGAATCTAATGTCTGATGACCTGAGGCGGAGCTGAGGCGGTGATGCTAGTGCTGGGAAGCGGCTTGCAAACACAGATGAAACTTCTCTCGCTCACCACTCCCATCCTGCTGTGCGGCCCGATTCCTAACAGGACACAACCAGTACAGTACGGCTCCCCAGCCCCTGGGTTTGGGGGGTCCACGCTCTAGAATACATTCCCACCTCTGCATGCCTGATACCTCTGCATAGCAGGCCCTCCAATCCCTTTGTAAGCTATTCTGACGAACTTTTAATTGGTCTCTCCATTGCCAGTTTCTTCAGTTCCAGGTCATTTTTCACACCGTTTTCAATATTCTTTAAATTAAAAACTGAAAAATTACCTCGTCATTCTCCTAATTTAAAATACATATTCCTGCACTCTGAAATGCTCCAAACTCCTTGTCATGGCATTTGATTAAACCCTAACTCTGGCTCTAAATCCCGCTCCAAAAACCTTACGCCATCATCACAGTCATGGTGCAGATTCCAGAAGTGCTTCATTTCTGTTGTCACTTTTGTCAAAATTGTCCTGTCCTCGCTCCTCCACTTTTGTGCATCATTTAAAAACAACCTTAAATCTCATCTTCTTTGTTTAAATTCTATTCCATCCTTTAATAACCTTACTTAATACTTTCTCTATTTGTTTTTTCTGTTCTACACGCTTTCCTAGCTCAATTTCCATGCCTGTTATAGCACTTACCACACTGAATTGCAGTTGTTGGGTTATATGTTTGTTTCCCTTTCTAGTCAGTCAGCCCCTCGAGGCAGAAACTGTTGTTGACTCACCTGAGTGTCTAAGTACCTGGCATGCCACAGACCTTAATGAAGACATGGGGAATTGGATAGCGATAGTCACATTTAATATTCTAACCTGATTTTATATTTTTATTTTAAAACAAGGCATACATAATTTTTTTTAAAAAATAAAAACTACTTTTCTCATATGATAGTATTTCAACTCTGAAGACATTTCATTTTCTGTCTTAATGATAATAACATATCTTTTGTCTAGTTCAATCACTTAGACAGCAGGAATACCGAGTAAAGGGTGCCTTCTGAACAGTATAATCACAGATAAGATGCAGGACATAGCCCTGTGGTTTACAGGGCTGTCCAGCAAACCTGTGGCCTAGGACTAGTGTGAGGTGTGAGCGATAAGCCAGTCCACCAGCACTGCTCAGACTTCATGCTGCCCTTTTAAAACACTTTTTTCCCTACCTGATGTTTCCCCCTGAATCTAGAGTCCTTTGATGTTCATTTGAATGTGATGCAAAATTTGCAGGCAATTTGCTATGGGGTATTCGTATTATTCCTTCTTGATTAAGGAGAGTTCTTGGTCATATCGGCATTGCTGTAAGAGCCATGGAGAGACCTCGTTTCAGAGCAGAGAGCTGAGAATATCATATGTTACTCTGCACTGAATTAATAAACACGAGGTCACAATAGAAAGTCAAAAGCTAGAACTTTGAGGAGCATGAGCCCCAGTTATAATAAAAGCAGTCTTACCTCAGTGGGTCCTCACAACATGGCCATATTATCACCCTGCTAATGTCTGAGGTGGTGACAAGTCATCGGTGAAAGGTTAAATTACCTCAGTCTATCTCTTTACGAAGCCAAATGAATATAGGACTTTGTAGGATGAATTATCCCCAAATGGTATAATTTTGAGAATCTTGGGCTTAAAGGATTAAAGCGCCATCGCTTGGTGATGTGTTTTTCTTTGATTAGCTTGTTTCCTACCCACACAAAATCAACCGAGGTATTTATTGTATCATTAGACTAGCTCTAAGCTGGTAAAATACCTGAAATTCATTTTTAGATGTAAATGGTTTTGAAGAACATTTGCTCATCTTTGTGTGAATAAATGGTAGACATAGGTTATTATATATGCTTAAAAACCAAACTCTGAAAAACTGCAAAACGTTTTAAGATAATTACATAGTGCAGCTTTTAATTTCTCCTCATTATGAATATGTATTCTATCTACTTCTTTGCTTTCTTCCCAGACTAAACAGTACATTATTTGAAGCCAGACTGTGTCTAACTCATCTTGTGTCTTGTGCAGTACCTAAAAGAAATAGCTAACATGGTTAATGATCTCAATATTTGTTGTGATAAAGGACAATAGGCAATTCCAGCCTGGTCATCATATACAGAGCTTAAATTTAAAACCAAGAAGGTCTAACTCTATCTAGAGCACCCAGTGCCACAAATAGGTGAGTTCTTAACACTTCATGAAATAGTGGAGGAAGAAGTGAGCCATGGTTAAAACATGGCCAAAAATATGCAGAGACTAATTTGTTTTTAATAGACCATTCATAATTGATAATCATTTTGGCACCAATATAAATTTTATTTTAAACCTCTATGTATCTTGAAATAACATCAACTAAAGTTTTCCTTCTTTCACTGGAGTGTATCCAGAGAGAATGAAGGCATGAAACCAAGTCACAAAGCAATGTTTATTTAGCTAGAAGAAAGTAAACCCAAATACCATGATATTTAAAGAACTCTCACACAAAAGAAAGAGAAAAAGTGTTTGTTGTTTAAGTTGATGAAAGTAGAGTCAATAAGCGAACCACATTACAGAGAGGCACAGAGATGTGTGTGTGTGTGTGTGTGTGTGTGTGTGTGTGTGTGTGAGAGAGAGAGGGGTGGAAAGAAAGGAAGTAGGAAGGAAGGAAGGAAGGAAGGAAGGAAGGAAGAGAAAGTGAGGCTGAAGAGACAGGAAAATAAGATGAGAGACTGAGAAAGTCGTATTTTCAGACTTTCTATGAGGGACATTATAAAAGTGATTCCTCCATTTATAAGAGATCCCACTAGATGACATTTAAAGTCCTTTCCAACCCTAGATTCCATAATTCCATGTTTGGATGTTTATTTTACTCAGAAGGAGTCAATGATTGGCAGAAACAACGACTTAGCTCCAAGAGGAATCTTAATATCAATTTTTTGTTGTTGCAGATATTCAACCTCCAGCTTCTTAAAAAAAAAAAAAAGAAAGAAAGGAGAAGGAGGAGGAAGGGGAGAAAGAGGAGGAGGAAGAGAAGTGCACAGGCAAGAAGTCTCCTCGAGTGTCCTTCAAACAGCGGCAGTATTCTCTGCTATGCCAAGACACAAGTCTGATATTTTCCTTCAGATTTCACTGCGGAGTATGTTGGCCAACTGACACACACTCCCACAAACTCATTTGCACACAAATGACACAATCTGGATCCTGGGAACAGATTCGCATTACCTTCTGTGCTGTATTTCGGGGCTTCCACATTTCATCACACTGTTTGCATCTGTTATTGGGCCAACAACATGGTTTAAATATCTGTTCGTTGTGCAGAGAAACCTTCCCTAGGATTTGAAGTGAGAGTGACTTCACCAGCTTGGAGGATGACAGTTTTAATGCAGCACAAATGATAGGTTACTCCTGGTAAATAAATCACGAATTGGAGATTAGTAACCTATTTAGTTTGGTATGAGCCGTGAGCTTCCCTTATGAGGTAACCCTCCTATCCCAGGGGCACCAGCCCCCAACACAGTGATAAAGCATTTCTATAAGGAGGCAAAGCGCGTGTCATGGGACAATGAGTCATGTCCTTGATCTGCCCACAAACTCTGTATTCTTAGCCCATTTGCTCCTATGAAACATTGACACTGTTTTCCTCCTTGTTTAAACATTTGGAGGTCAGAAACCATTAGATGGTAAAATAGATCCCATGTCTCTACACATCCAGAACCTATTTATCTATTGACTGTTATTCAGAGCATAAGAACAGGCAGTTTGTAAGGCTGCAGTTCCAACATTATAGAATATGATTGAGATGCGACAAGAGTCAACAACCCATGAGCACTCCAAGATCTATCAGAGTCAATGGACCTGCCTGACTTTCTCCAATGAGCCAAGTCTTAATTTTTCTAAAATAGGCCTGCATCAGTACTTTAATCATCCATCAGCCACATTAGAACATCTTCTCAGGGTCATTTTTCTCTGGGGGTACGCATTCACGTGGGAAAGGCAGAACAACCTCTTCAACTGACAGCCCAGTGGATTGTCATGTGCATGTAATAGACACATATATGAATATGGACAGGTGACTTAGTGTTGGATGCTTTTTATTTCACAGCTATGCCATGACTGTGTTGATGACACAGAACAGCAATATTTTGTCCTTCTTCATGTAATTAGAAAATGCAGATGAACTACATTGCTGTCAACCTTTAGGTTAGCACAGAGCTAATGGACTGGGGAATGAGAATGTTGAAAACTACCTGAAAAGTTAGATGCCTGTATCTCAGAAAAACTGGAACATTGTAACTCTGGAAAATTAAACATTTTAGGGAATTAAATCATAGAAGAAGTGAGTATAGAATTGTATGAGAGTAGAATCGTATGAGAGGCTGTCTTTTATTAACTGGGAGCTAGAGGCTAGCCACCGGAAAAAAAAAAAAAAAAAAGCACACTTCAGTAAAAAAGAGAGAAGGCAACCTGATACCTTCCAAATTTTTTAAGTAACATCTATGAGAGGTAGAAACTCTCCAGAGCCCAAGATGGTAAAATGCCATTTGGTTGATTCAATTGGACTCAAACAATTTTTTACTATATTTAAGCTTATGGTAAAACCTGCAGTATTATTTAAGAAACTGTTTATTTAAACTAAATGATGAAATTACTTAAAATATTGGAATTTTAAAATAGTGTACAATAAATATTTTATTTACTTTCTATTTTAAATCATGAAATATTAAAAACTTACAGATAATACATATAACAGACACTCATGGAACCCCCCACCACCACCCAGATTAAGCAAATGTAGACATTTCGCCATATTTTTTTTCACATCTATCCTTTAAAGACATAAAACATTGCAGTCAAATCCCAATAATCTCACAGGTTTCTTCCTCTCCAGAGGTTATCCTTATGCCCTACAGGTGAATATCATTTTCATGTGTGCCTTTATACTCTTTGTGTATGCATGTGTCCTTTAGTAATAGCAAGAAAAATATAAATATTTTGGTTTTAACCTTTGAATAATGATATCATATTCTAATACTTCTCAGCAACTTGCCTTTTCACTCATTAATATTTAGATTTATATCATTTGGAACCTGTCGCTTCTTACCCTTCATATTAATTGCTCTCCAGTACTCCAGTTTAATTTTCCACTCCTCTGGGAAAGAAGAGGTGTACTACTCCCTGCACATGCGCACTGGAGCTCCAGCACGCGCGTCTACCCATGAGCGGCACTGACGGTGGCAGGGTATGTCTGCATAGCTTCCCCTGCACCAGGTACCGCTAAATGGCTTTCAAAGTTTACAGTCCTACCGAACATTAGAAGAAAAAAAATGGCCTCCTTTTACAAACCTTGTTTCTCCTGGTTATAATTAGCAGTTTTGTAATTACCTGTAGGGTTAAGGGTGTTGGCCATTCCGATTTCCTATTTAGGGAATTGCCTTGTCAATTTTTTCTGCCCTTTGTTGGGAGCAGGGGCAAGCAACTGGTTCCTTTTCTTATTTATAGGTAGAAGTTCTTTATATAGGCTGGAAATCTATCTTTTATCTTCTAAGTGTGTTACCCATAACTTCCGTTCACTGTCTTTTAAACTTTCTTCAGGTGTCATTTGTCTAACAGAAATTGTAAACTGTAATGTAGCCTTCATTTTGTGATTTTAGTTTTTTTCTCTTATTTAATAAATCTTATTTTACTAAATAATAAAATCTTATTTTACTAGTACTAAAGTTATGTTATTCTACATTTCTCTCATAAGTTATAAAGTTTTTCACTTGATACTTTGGTTCATCGCTTACTAGTTGTGTAACCCTAGGCAAATAATTTTGACTTCTTCACCTGAGTTTCTTTATTTGCAGAAGAGAATAGTAATAGTACCTACCTCATAGAGTCATTGTAAGAATAAACTGAGTCAATACATACAAAGCACTTAAAACAGTACTTGAATATAGTAAAGGCTACAAAAATGTTGGCTGTTATTACTATTGCAAGTAGTAGTATGAAAACAATTGTAAAAGTAGTTAAAATATGCTAAGGTCTGTGTCATGTTTTAAAAAAGTGCAGAAATATTAGATGATTATAGACTGTTAGAAATAATTACAGTATGATACATCAAAAAACATATAAATTAAGATAGTTACAAATTTTAAATGTAAATTGAGTAAACAACTTTGGGAAAAGATTATGAAATTAGGTAAAAATGAATATCTACAGACTAATGATACAGAAAAGTTTAAAGCAAATGGATGAAAAGGTAAACTATAAAAATGCTAACCTAAAGAAACTTGCCTAGCAATAGTTATATTAAGCAAAAGATGATCAAACTAAAAGGTATTAATAAGGACAAAGAGGAATGCTATATAAAAATAAAAATGTATACCAGAGGGGAAAGGAGAATGGAAGGTAGACTGAATAAAAGGGGTCAAATATGTGGTGACAGAAAGAAATCTAACTATGGGAGGTGAACACACAGTGTAAATATATATATACCTTACGGTTAAAGTGTATGGCTGAAACTTATTGGATTTCGCTAACCAATGTCACCACTATAAAAAAAAAAAAATCTACCAAGTAGATAACCTAATCATGAACCTGACTAGCCTAACCACTTATACAAAATGAACCCTGACAATATTATTAAGAGAAAATAATTATAACAATGATGTGAAATGTTAACATATTTTTATCAGAAACTGAGACAAAGCACAAAATTTTTTAAAAGGCTTTTAGAAGGTTTAGACAACAAATAAGTAAGACTACCTAATCCTATCACTGTTGATAAGGTAGATGTATACCTTTTAAATAGAGAATGTTTATAGATTTTGAATATACAATGAATGTTTATAAAATCTGACCATGTATATGTCACAGTTCCGATAAATTTCAAAGAACTGATAGTACACAAATATAGTCTCTGGCCACAATTTTAAATACTTTTTTAAAATGTAGGTTTAGAAACCCGAAAATATACTCTTAAGTAACTCATGTTTAAAGAGAAACAAAATATATTTAGAACTGAACCACTGCAATGATATTATATCAAATAAATAAATAAATAAATAAATAAATAAATAAATAAATAAATAAATAAATAAATAAAATAAGCGAGATGTGCCTAACACCGTATGTGAAGGTAAATTTATAATCTCAAATGCATCTGCTTAAAAAAGAAATAGAAGTAAATTTGAAAATAAGTTAGCTAAACTGTCAACCCATACTAGGGTAAGAACATAGTAAACCTGAATAACTTATAAAGAAGAAGACAAAGAAGAAAAGCAGAAATTCTTCAATAAAAACAAAAGCAGAGATAAGCCAAAAACTAACCTTATTTATCACAGCTTGTTCTAAATTAAGTGGTAGATTCCTTGTGAGGAGTCTTTATTTCCCTAATTCATTTGGCAAGTGCATCTTAATATGCCCTTTTTATAATTTTTTTACTTTACTTAGCCCCATGCTTGCCCCCTCCAGACTCCCTCATTCTCCTTGAAAAATTGAATCATTTCTGTAACAAATCAAAGATGAGTTCATTTCATGCTGGGTTCTTCTCCCTAGTGCAATAGTTATTACTAATGCAACTGTGCCCTTACCACTTTAGCATCCAGCTTTGTCTTTGACAGTGGACTCTGTGACTCTTCATTCAACTTAAATTCCTTTGCCTCTCCTTGGTGCCAAACCCAATCCAGATAAGCCCCAGCCCTTGCATCCTGTTTCCATAGTTACAAAGTGGGCTGTGGTCTCGTCTCGCGGGATGTGCCGACACTGGAGCTCATTCTCCCTTTGCAGGCGTTTTCGCTCACATTTTTCCACACCCAAATTTGACTTCACCTCATAAAGACCATCTTATGCATCATGGTTTGGGGTTACAGCTGTCTCCTGAAGTTACCAAGGATGAAATTTATGGTTTTTACGTTCAATTCTCTATGATTTTTAGAATGATTTAGAAAAGGAGAAGATGGCGACATTATTTTTGGTGTGCCATTTTAAAGTGGAATTTAGGATTTATTTTTAAGATTAAATTCACTAACAATAGAGAATCAACATCAAATTTAAAAACTCAACAACCTTAGTTTATTGAAATTACAATGTTGGCCTGTAATACTGAATCTTATAAGCATCAAATAGGATTAAATCTCCCCTTTCAGCGGCCATATGCAGATCAGATAGTACTATATAATATGAATGTTTTAAATTTGTTTCACAGACAATATCACTAAGGTTTGCCATGGGAGCATCTTTTTCAGCAGGAATCACTTGTAGGACATTACTCTTCCCATTGTATGACCCATAGCAGAAAAAGAACAGAGCTGGAGAAAAAACAGCCAGCAGCTCCGGGCACCTCTCCCTGGTGTTCACTCTTACAGGAGGAAAGAAGTTTTCAAAACATACTAGAGGGAAGTAGGGCTTCCCTATGATCGATTTTCAGAAATTAGTCAAGGGAGCCCCAATCGAGTGTATTTTACTATAAAGGCCATATAGAGCACACGGACAGGGATGGAGACTGAGAAAAACCAAATAGAATAAAAATTTTAGTGCTCCAAGTAAATACCAGGAAAAGAAAAAACCCTATCATTTAATTTAGTTACACCTAGGCTAGTTGCTGCTTTGAGTGTGCCAGATTTCACATGCAATTTTTCTGTTTATAATCTTACCCGTTCATTTCTTTATCCATGCTCTCATTTGTTCATCAAACAGTTTTTGTGCTGAGAATAATAAGTTACTATCAATGAATAAAGTAGAAAGAATTTTTCATCCAAATTGACTTCCCCTTACAGATTTAAACCTCTGGACTTGAAAGCAGCCTTAATTCTCCAAACCAGTCTCTGAGGAACAACACATCATACCTGTTTAAGCAGAACATTTTATAAAATCAATAATAAACCTGTCATTAAATATAACTTTAAGAGTAGGGATGGTGTCCTATGTCTCTTCAACCTGGCCAACACACAGTGACATTGCATACATAGTACACTCTCCATGAATATTTGTAAAAAGAAAAAAGTATATATACATATGTGTGTGTGTAATATATCTCATAGTTTATCATGCTGCATAGCACCTACTATTAATTTGAATAAGGATTTACTATATAAGAAGTATTGCCATGATAAGTTATAGACCCATTAGCAAAAAAAAAAAAAAAAGGCAAATAGTATATCTAAAAGGCTAAGGAAGGTAATTATGCCTCCATATAGGTGTCAGGGTGACATTACTCACTTACTAGCAAAATTAGTTATTTGTCACATTGAAGGAAACCAAATATTTTCTTATTTTTCAGGGATTGGACAATAAACTTCCTTCTATAAATGCTTTGGAGCTATAAAAATTTTTCATTACTTCGAAGTGCCAGAATTCTCTGGAAACCGATTCAAATAGCCTTGCCCGTCAGCAAGGTGACAGAACACATTTGCTTGTTCAAATGCCCTAGATACTAGTATCAGCTAGAAATGGCGCTGCTAAAGCCACTGTCACAAAACTCCTAATCAAAGAGTCCACTTAAAACAAAACTGATGAATACATTACTTTTCATCTTGGGCTTTTACCAAGAACTTCTGGTTTCCAACTTTGAAATATGCTGTTCTAATAAAAGCTCTTGGTGGAAAGCAAAACGAAACAAACAAAAAATAAAACAACCAGGAAAGGGTGAAATAAAATACAATAAGAAGAGGTTTTTTGAAACAATATAAGGAAGTCTCCAAAAAAAAAAATGAAATTAGGTTGGGTTTCATGAAAATTGTACTTAAAATTTAGGAAGTTAGGAACAAAATCTGTCTCTCTCCCTCCCTCGTCTTTCCCTGTCTCCCTCTGCTTCTCGGCGTGTGGGTTTCTCTGGCCATGTGGTCTCTCCTCTGCTCTGCTCTCTGCCCCTTTGCCGCAGTTTCATCTCTGCACATCGAATTCTCCTTATTTCCTCGTACTTTGATTCCCTGTCACTGGAAGTGGTGTGGTTTGCTATGGGGTGGCTGATATGAGGTTAATTATTACTTATGAAAGTCTTCTGATCAAAGTAGTTTTGGATTTGAGGGAAATTATATGTCTTGCCACATCCCACTCTATCACGTTATATGCTTATAAAACATAGTTGGAGATTATGGTTTTATTTTATTTTTCAGTCATCTCATTTTAAGGCTTCTAATGTCCAACATGATGAAATCATAAATATCCATACTAGTTGATTTTTTAAAATCCACCCCCCCCAAAAAAAAAAAGTTCAGGGATGTCTTTAATTTCTGACTATAGCTCCGATCTCTGAGTTCAAATTGTTGATCAGATAATCAGATGGTCACTGGCTATCCACACTACCGGGCTTTTTTGAGATCAGGCACCCATCTCTGGTCCAACTGGTTGAAAATACACAGTGTAGGATATTGGCTCTTTTGCCTAGGCTGGATCTGGTGTGTGGTGACAGAGAAGGTGACATGAAGGGTGGGTACTCTCAATTAATCTTAACACACACAACAATGATCAGAACACTTAGAAGTCAAACTCCCTTTCACCACAAAAGAGACACTGTATATTAAATACAGGCTTCCTCTTATTTCTTTGTCCTATCATCTATTTATTGATTTTTAGTAAATACTTATTGAATATCTGTTTTGAGGCAGACCTTGCGCTGTGAGAGAAATAAAAGCATTCTATCCTCATTGCTCAGTAGGAAATAGTGTTTTGATTCTGATGTCACATGGAAGACACCAAAAGAAATAATTACATTTTAAAAGTGTCTTCCTTCTACCTAAGTATGTTGGTTGTCATTAGATGTGATTTAAATTGTAGAAGAAAGTCATTTGGAATCTAAGGAAATCAGGCTTTGATCCCAGGCTGAACTTTCTTGAACCGAACATGTAAATTTAGGCAAGTCAGTTGAACATACTTCCTCAGTTTTCTCCTCAAAAATTGGGACAAATAATATCTGTTGTATACACTTTATAGAGGGCTGTTTTTAGAGGGTAAAAATTTAGATGTTCCGCCCATGCATTGATATGAGGTTAATTATTACTTATCAATTACTATACATAGAATTGCCTGGGACAAAACCTTACCGTAATCTTGAGAATCTGTCCAGCATCTCTGTGTCGCTACACACAGACTATTTCAAGATCACAGACACACACAGCCCTTTGTAGGTAAAAACTCCATTATTTTCAAGGCCAGATGAAAGACAATGAATTTCAATTGAGGCCAATAGCATTTATGTGAGACCTAAGACAGATTCTCCAAAAGTACTTATTTATGCCCAATGCCAGAATTCCTTGGAAACCTTCATCCTAAGGAACAGAAGTGGTTCCATGAATTAGTCCAACGCTTGCTTTTAAGACATATCAGTATGTTCTATCTCCCTGTTTTTGTTCTGCCTGTCTAGAATGTTCTCCCTCAACCTCTCTTCCTCTCTCACTCTTTGCCTTCACCGCCTTGGGACAAATGTCTGATCTAGTCAGGATCAGTACCCTCCTGTGCTCTCATAACAAATATCATTTTCAAAACCGTAATCATTCTTTGCTAACTAGCCATCCCCCTATGTCCCCAGAGTCCATGCTTTGTAAATGGTGGAGCAGCGCCTCCATGTACCCGGCATAGAGTGTGTTTGTGATTCTCTCTTCTTTGGAAAAAGGAATTAAATGCACATTCACTGTGTTCCAGCTTAGCTATCATGTGTTGGTTTTGTAGGGGTTCAGAATGAGCCACCCCAAGATGTGCCTCAGTGGTATGTAGACTATTTTGAGCTAAAGGCAACCGAGACCCTGCAGGCTCAAGAAAAACTTCTGCCCCCTCTTAACTATCCTAAAGAATTTAAATTAGGGGTCTGGCCCGTAATTAGAGTTACAACCAGAAATAACTTTTGACCTACTAATATGGCAAGGAAAACTAATAATTCCTGAATATATGCTCTCCCTGAAGTGACCTTCTGAAGCCCCAAGGTGCCTCCCTCATCTCTAGCCCAGAATGTCATGTATACTTCAATTTCCCTTTCTGCCTGTGATTCTCTGGTGTATGTGAGGTTCCCATACACATGTATGTGATTAAAATTGGTCATTTTCTCTTGGTAATCTGTCTCCTGGTTATTGGATTATTAGACCAGCAGAAAGAACCTCAAAGATAGAGGTAAGTTTCATCCTCCACCACAGTTTAAAGCACACAATGAATCAAAAACGACTGGCCAGAAAAGTTTTAATCAGACAGCAGTAGAATCTAGTGATTAAGGCAGACACTCTACAGGTGAACTTCCTGAGTTTGACTCTTACTAATTCACTTACTAGCGTTGTGAACTTGGGCAAATTGCTCAACCTCTCTGTGTCTCGACATCTTCATCTATAGACTGGGGAAACGATTATACCCATCTTCCACTTAGAGCTATCTAAATCACAGGTCTGATTGTGTCTCTTCCTTTGAAACGAAAAAGTCAGTTCTGTACAAGGCAGCAATGGCCCTTCCTGAGCTTTGCCTTGCTCTCTCTCAGCCCCATGTCCCGCCCCTGAGTATGGCTTCACAAGTACCCATTCATTCTATAAGTATGTGCTGCATGCCAGCTAAGGCCACATATTGTCAGGCATTTAGCAGTGCTGGCAGGTGGCAGGCAGCTATGCCACATAGTAGGTCTGGTTTGGATTATATCATTGCATAGAGGCCTGGCCCATGATAAGAAAAAGACAAAAATCAAAAAGAAAGACACAGTATGTCATATGGGGGAAAAATGCTCTGAAGACAAATAAAATAGATAAGGGTAAGAGAGGCTGGTGAGGAGGGGAGGCATTTGCTTTTATATTGTGTGATCAGTGAAGCATCCTAATAAGATTAAATTTGAACAGAGACCTGAAGCAGGCAAGGCCCGAAGAAAGTTCTGCAGAGCCTTCAGGGCAGAGGAAGGGCTGCGAAAGACCCCAGGCAAGAGGGTGGCTGCTGAGTTTGAGGACGAGAAAGAGGCCAAGGGAGCTGGACTTTGGGAAGCAAAGGGACAAAGCGGGAAATGAAGTCAGTGAGGCAAGAAAGGCCAGATGGTGCAGGGCCACCCAGACTATGGGGAGAACTTTGGATTTTGTTCTGAATGAAATGCAAAACCATGCTTTGAATGAGGAGCAGCAGCATCTGACCTTGACCTTGCTTTTAACTGGTTCATGCTGCTGCTGTGTTGAGAATAACCAGAGAGTGTAAGGGCAGAACAGAGACCCACATAGGTGACTGCTTTACCCAGACTCCAGATACACTCTTTCATGACTCCAAGCTTCTAGAGAGCAGGCTCTGCTTCTTATTTTTCCATATTTTTTTTTCCAGCTCCTAGCACATAGCCCTGCATAGAGCAGATATCTAGTAACGATTTGTTAAATAACTGAATGCTTCTATGACATTGAGAATCACCTTTCTGCCGAGTGGAAGATTCACCCTTTTAAAATCAGACATCATTGCTTCAGCGACCTAGTTAAGAGTCTCCGGGTTAGATCCGGGAAACTAGTCTTTTCTGAAAACTCAAAAGGTGATTCCGATGTGTAACTAGGGTTGCACAAGAAACCACAAGGAGGTAGCAGAGAGGACAGTTCTCAAACTGTGTCTGACCCAGAACCCAAAGAGAGGCAGCATGGGAGTTATTCAGGTCAAGTTCAGAACCTTTTCCCTGGAGAGGAATCAGGGTAACATTTACTTTGCCAGTTTATTCAGTCAGCTCTGCCAATAGCCACTGCTCCATTGCCAGAATGAGGATCAGTTAACGTCAGGTGAGTGGAGAGAGGGCCAAGTTCGTTGCCTCAAATCTCCCAGGGATAAAGTGGTAATTAAGTAGGAGTAAAAACATGGGCTAGAAAAAATGTTTTTTGTAAAGCAATGGAATTGAAGCAGGTGAATATAATTCTCCCTTATTTCTGCTACCTTAGATTTATGAGGTCTCTGCCTTGGTATAATTCAAGTAAATATTTCTCTCTCCTTAAAATTTGAAGTACATTTTTGGAATGTCATGCATAGGGCCTGAAGCTTTTTAGTGTTTGTCAGAGCAAAGCTTGAGGACTGCAGCACCAATGCCAACAGGTCCCTCATAAAATGCAGATTCCCGAGCCTCGCCCCAGGTAAATGAATAAGAACCCCTGGGCAGCTTGAGAACCTGCATTTTCATTAGCTTTCACTTATGTCTGTGGGCTCAGGGTCTTTTCAAATAGTCGTCCTCTCAATAAATTGTCCTTTTTTTAAAAAAAAAAAAAACAATGCAGGAGGTATCAGAAGATGTTCTGTTGTCTTCAGAGCACCAAGAAAAGTGCATCATGTGAATGACAGCCCTTTGCTCTATGGCTCCTGGCTTCTGAGGAACGTGGCAGTTCAGGGCAGGCAGAGGCCCAGTGGGGGTGGCGGCCCAGACAGGGTCTGAAATGGGGCTCCTCCTGCTCCCATGATGTGCCATTTTAGTAGTCCACAGCCTTAGGTTCCAGAGAGCGTTACTGTTTCACAGAGGAACAAAAATCTGTGCTGCATGGCTTAGTGGTGTAGGGAGGAGGCGAGAGAACCGAAATATTAAATCGAGCTGTATTCAGAGACTGCAACGTGCTGACCAGCCCTGCAGCCAGACCACGGAAAAGAGTTCTGCTGGGATTTCTAACAACCCATTTTCCCACACCGTGAACGGAAAACAGGAAAACAGTCTTTAAGTCACACCCTACACAATATGAAATCGATCATTTCCTATGGCTAAAACCCCGGGGAACCTATGGATCAAGGGCTGGGAACTGCCATCAGGCCCTTCACGCTACATGTTCTTACCTTCTCATAGTACATACTCTTATCCGTCCTCACTGTATGTCCGTATCAAAGGAAAATGGGTAAACAAAGTCTTTAAATTGTAACTCACAGGAACTAAAGAATAATGTGTAAACTGAATTCCCTGAACACGTTAGAACACTCAGTGTCCCTCTCAGCCCCTCTTAGTGCCTTTACTGTCTTTCCCACTGTCCCCATCTCTCTCTATTGTCTCTGTCTTTCTGAGTCACTCTTAGGTTCTCCCACTCTCTGCCTCTGAGAGGAGACCATAGACTCTGTCTATGGAGCATCACCCTTTCTCCAACAAACTTTCCTTTTGACTCTAACTCTGGCATATGTTTGATTTCTCTCTTGCGCTCCACCAAGATCCCTTTTCTCTTTCAAGTGCCACGGAATTGCTTGCTGGAGAAAACACTCACATTCTAGTATAAGAAGTATTTCGATGTGGAGCATTCTGAGTGTGAAATAAACCATCAAGAGTCATGAATATTTAAAATCATAAAGTAGAAAACATGGCCGAGTGAGAGGCATCCTCAGATTTCTCCCCCTGAAACGACAATAAGCCGAACATCTAAAATTCAACAAAAAAACACTCAAACTGCACACCAGCACATCTGAGTGTGGGATCTGTGCATAAGAGCTACCACAGGTCAAACCCCCAGGTGTCAGGTGGTGAACTCAGAGAAATGAAGAAGCTGCCTCTTGCAACTGCAGGAGCTCCTTGCAGGAGGAGGGGAAGGGGAGAACGTACTACAACTTTCCTGACCAGCCTGCCTGGAAGTGCTAGAATTTCTAGAAGCTGGCAGCAGGGCCCAGTCATCAGGGCAGAAGGCGGAGAAGCAGGACGGGATCGCAGAGAAACAATGGTTGATTTTTACTGGCCCTGGTTGTGAGACCAAGGCTGAGCCGCAGTCTCCAACCCCAAACCCAGAGGACCCCTCCCGCCATACCCTCCAAGACAGAACACCACAAAGCCTCAAGGGAATCTGAGCAAACACTACTGAAACTGTTGCTAACACTGACAGGGACTGAAATTGAGGGCAGCAGGTGTGATTAAACATCTATGAGAAAATGAAAAAGACATTTAGGCTTTATATAAAGCAGGGATCCAAGAGGCTTAGATTCCACTTACTGGAAGCCTTTTCCCTCTCAGTGCAGGGCTTGAGTTCCCCCACTCGAGGGAATTTGCCTGATTCTGCATCATTAGCACTGCTTCGGATGAAATGATCTTGCTTGACTTGGGGAGACCTGCAGATGATCCCTAGGAAGGCTTCAGAAATCAACACAACCCAAAGGCAGGATGAGGTAAAGTCACTTTAAGGACAATCTGATCAAGAGGGATGTAGACAGCAGCTTAGTGAAATGATTCAAGGCCACAAAGTTAGTCATCCCTTAACCAAGTAGATGTCAGAAACTGCACTGCAAAGATTTTCCTTTTACTAAAAAAAAAAAAAAAAACCCTATTGTTCCATGAACTGGCCCTGCTCTCCAGAAGCAAGGAGAAGCAACAGAAGTAAAAGGAAGTGCCTGCTACTCTCTAGCAGAGACCCGAGGAGGAAAGGAAACAGCCTTGTCTTTAAAACAAAAATCAAAAGGGGCATTTCTTTTCATACAAATCACACATGAATTCATATGGATCGGGTTTATAAGACTTTAGAATTGAATCCACAGATAGAAGAATAAAGCTCATTAACAATGACTTAGTTTTAATGAGTGCGAGGACAGGAAAGGGAATAGCTTGTGCTCTGCCCCTGGTCACCTGAGGTCACCTCCAGAGGCTGGGGTGGCAAGCAACTCAACTAACCAGGAAAATGGGCAGTTGTAAGTGCAAGCATCATGTTTTACAAGATTTAGATTCCAAGCCTTGAGTCGGCACTTACTGAATACCTGCAGATCTGACTTGTACAGCAGTTGGCAGCAAGACAGAGCTCCCTTTTCAGTCAGCCAGCTGTTGTCTGTTTTCCGCAGACTGCTTGTCGGGATGGGTTCTGTGATACACATAGCTGCACAATATCTGGCGCCAAGAATTGATCTGAAACCAAATGAAAAAGGACCAAACAGGTGGTAAATATCCAGGTGTCTCTGGAGTTACATTGATATCGCTCTCGTCATCATCGGAAAGAAGGAAACTTGAGATCAATCGGCAAGTGGCTCATAAAGAGGTCATATGCTGGAACGGAAAGCAGGAGGAGTCAAAATTAAGCCAATCTGAGTAATTTAAATAGACTTTAAAAAATGACACACAGGAGGTCTAAAGAGCATGTGGGGATATCCTCGTATAACTTTTATTGGTAGTTTAAATTGTTTAAATAGTGCAAGTCTTCCTTTAAGATGAAATGCATCAAAGGATAAACAGATGGCTGCCAAGTGAGTACGTTCATTCAGCGTCCTGGAACACTACTTCTAATGTTAGCCACGGAGGCAGAATGCCTGCTTGTTTAATTAATCCGATTGTTTTTATCCACTATCTAATAAGTGGCAGTGATAACTGATTCAGAGTTGGTTCTGAAAACAGTCAATTTACACACTGTTGCTGGCCTGTTATGGCATTTATGTTTATTGTTAACCCATATTCTCTTATTGGCAAATATAATCCTCCTTTGTTATGTAGATAGCAAGTGTCTGGATCCGCAAAACCAGCAATAGCTTCATTCAGAACACAATATTAGGAGTGTATGTGCATATGCTCAAATTGAAAATTAAAAACCAACAATTTCATCAAGGGCCGAAGCATTTATACTAGTGGTTGTCTAAAATGGAATTGCAAAAACATAGTGAACTCCGAACTCTGTGGCTCCTCTTTTATCAGGCCAGTCACCTGATCCCCAGTTCATTCCTCCCTGTCTTACCTAGAAGTTGCCAGGGAAAGCAGCAGGTCTGGGGACATCAGAAAGAAGGAAGCACACCGACGGAGTAAAGTGTATATGTGACTCGAATAGAAGATGCCTCAAATGGGAAAGGCAGGGACTTCTAATCATAATAATAATCAAGATGGATCCTGGGACTAGGAAATGAGGATACACGTCACTGCAAAAATATACAGACTAGAGTGTAAAGATATCTTCTTATAAAATTAATTTTCCAAATATGCAGAATATAAATTGGATTATTCTTTAAAGGAAAGTTAGGGAAGTCTCGCTGACACTCAGACTCGTAAGGTATTCTTCTCTTGTAAGGCATTTGTGGACTAGAGGATAATGATGTCTTTCCTAGTTCCTAGTTATTTATGAGTGAAACATAGAAATAACCTAAGTATTTAACAGTAGAAGGTTAATCAAACAAGTTATGATTAATTTATACAAGGAACACTATGCTGCTGTTCAAAAATATGCCTTTTTAATACTTAAAGATGTTGGAAAATATTATCTGTGTATTTTTAGATGAAAAAAACAGGTCACAAAACAGCATACTGGACACGATCCCTATTTTGTTTTAAAAAATACACATAGGTGTGCATAAACACATAGAACAGAACTAGAAAACTGAGAGGAAATACACCGCCAATATTAATGGTGGTTACCTCTGATTGATGAGATTCCAGGTTATTTTGATACTTCTGATTACTTATAAATACTTTTTCAAAGTTTCTACAAAGATCAGGTGTTACTTTTATAGTTAGAAACAATACTTATGATTTAAACTATTTTTCTACTCAGAAAGACGGTCAATCATTTCTTAAAGAAGCTGAAAAAAGGAGCTGTCCCCTATAAGTACTGAAATACCCGATCCCTTAGGCTATCCCACAGAAATGTCGCAGGAGCTTGTCCCTGAGGGGCTCACAGAATGTAGCTGTCTTCACTAGACAGGTGCACAAGTCAAGCAAGAAGGGCCGATACTTTATATTGACTGAGAAGTTTGCTTTCTGGTCCTTGAAACTTTGTCAAATGTCAATGTCATTTAGAGATATAATTAAATAATGAATAAATGAATGCGTGTTTATCTCAGGATGTTAATGTGACATTACATCTGAAAAACTGAAGCCTGTGTAACCAGGAAACTAAACAGAGTCCTCTCTTTTATATGATGTACTAGGGCATAGAACCAGAAGATGGGCTTTAAAATAATCAATTTGAATTAGGTAATGAAAAAAAGTTCACTCTTCTTATACTTGTTTATTCTAATTCATCTCGATTTTTAATTCACGGTTCTCTGCAAAGGCTTTTGCTTATATCAGGTAAGTCAGAGGAAGGAGAGATTTTAAAAAAATGAACCCCAAGCACATCATCAACTAATCAAATATCAGGTTATCCTGACTCTCACTTTCATTAAATTCAGATATCTCTAAGGCAATGATGCCAAATAGGTATAAACTATAGGATCATAAGACCAGAAAGACTTCACAGACCATCTCACTCAATCAGCATCTTTTACAGATGAAGGAACAGACCCCTGCAGAGGTGAAGAACCTTGTACGAGATCACACACTAATTTAACAGCAATCAACATGAGAATTCTGATCGTCTGACTTCCAAGCCACTCTCCTTCCGCTACAATGTACAGTTTTTCAGTGAGAAATGTCTCATTTGATCTGTTTCATTTATATACCTAGTCATTAAATATCTCCACTGACCATACTGAATGAGCCTGGGTGGCAGTCATGGTAAGTCACATGCACTCTAAAGATTCCATCTTTCCGTGCAATGTATTTTTATGCACTCTGATAGGTCATTTTCACATTAAGCATTATAAAATACCTTTTAGAATTAATTCTAAAGGACCTACAAATCATTTTCCAGCATGACCTATGCCACTAAAATCCTGATATATTTAAGTAATATTTTATGGAAGGGTGGTGACTTTTTCCAGCTGACAGCCGAAGTCTTTTCACAGATATCAAATGTTGGTTAAATGGGATTTGTATAGCCTGGTGTGAAAGATTATAAATATAGACAAAGCAAAGACACATTCAGGTAGTGAATCAACTCTATCTCAAACAATGTAGAAATATTTTTATGTGGAAGGGCAGATATAAGAATACAATTTGTCTAAGAATAGCTAACATTTCTTGAGCACATTCACTGCGCTAGCATTGATACATACCTTCTTAATAGCAGGATGAGCTAAGTACAATTAATTTCCAGACTTTACAGATAGGGAAACTGAGACCTAGAGGTGTCAAGTAGGTGGAAGAGGGCAGAACCAGAATTTTAAGCCAGCTTGGCTCAATAGGCCATGCTCTCAACGACATTGAGGAAAAATATGACTTAGGAAGTGAGAAAAAAGGATTAGCTGAGAATTTTAAGAGCAAACTAAAGAGAATCCTCTAAGTAGAATCCTCTTTTTTTACCTTTAAGTCTAGAGAATAAGTCAGAGTTAAATGCACTGAATTTTGGTTTCGTTAGTTTTTCCTGGACAATGTGAAAGCATCTACCTTGATGAGGTTATGAGCACAGGCAGTTCACTATAGGAAGGTCTTTTTAATTTGAGGGATTATTGAGGAAACCACATGGGAAAAAAGCGGGAGACCACACAGAAACATCCTCACAGTTTTTTCTTTCAGTGCTTCGGAATCCAGTGGAGGAGGTAGGCACATATGCCTCTGATGATAACAAGGACAATACAATCGCCATTGTTAATTGATAGCATACAATGCTCAGAGGCTTTCTTGAGGGCTGTATGTCGTCTAATCATCTGCATTTTGAAGATGAAGAGAAGGTGGCCAAGTCTCCACACAAAGATACTAGCTAAGTTCTTTGGAACCGTGCTGGAGGAGCCTATGAAATTTAAGGCAGTAAATTTAAATGGTATCATTTTCAATGGCAATGACTAAACCTTAATAAACATAGCAAATTAGTTTTTCCTAAAGGACATAAATAATAGCCATGCTTTTTCATCCCCTCCTGTACATATTTCCTGAGATCTCCATCACACTGGTGAGTGTTTTGGCAACAGTCATGTAAATGTGCTTGTAATAAAATGGTTGTAACTCCCTGAGTTTCTTCCCTAGGTGCAGACTGTTAGCACTGGGCAGATAGGCATTTTGATCTCCTGACCAAAGACAAAACTCACAAGAGAAATAAGGATTTCTAGAAACTTCTTCTACTTGGAAGGAAGCCCCATTTGCTCAACAGAAATGTTGAGTGTCTACTAAGTACAAGTACTAAGATACAGTGATGAGAAACAGACAGTTCCTGCCAGTGTGTGGTGCGTGCTGCAGCTGCTCTGGTGAATTTTCTGGAGTTTTACAAGCCGACAGCTGACGGTGGTGGCTGGGGAGTATTTCATGACAGAGATGGGCAAACTTGAAGAGCTGGTTAACATTTATCGGCATATTTGTGGTTCCTGTCCTCATAAGACTTATGCTCTAGTGGGGAAGGAATTTATAGCATGGCTGTTACATAATATAACATAATAACACATAACATAATATGTTATAATTATAGAATAATTAAAACTGTGATGAGTAGTAGGAAAGGGGAATTACAGGGTGCTGTGGGGCTGATGACAGGGGATCTGACTTAGTCTGAGGGGTGCTCAGAAGTAAAAATCAGCTTACGTTCTTTCTTAAAATCAGTTACATTCTTTCTTAATATGTTCTTGGCACTGATTTTTATCTCATCTCTAAATCAATTTTATATCTCTTTTGTAAAATAATAATACACTACCTGTGTTATAAGCAAGGTGCAATGTACGAAGACATCTGAACTGGAAATGCAGCTTCCATACTTGCCAGGTGGTTTGGCTTTGGGCCGATCTCCTAACCTCGCTGAACTCAGTGTTTTCATTTGTAAAAATGATACTGATTACTAATATCATATAGGGAAGAGGGGACATCACTATGGGTTCTAAGGACATAAAAGGATAGCGAAGGAATACTATGACAACCTAGATTTCTCAAAAGATGCAATTTTCCAAAATTCACACAAGAAGAAATAGACAATCCAAATAGGGCTATATCTGTTAAAGAAATTGAACCAGTAACTAAACATTCCAAAACAGAAAGCACCAAGCTTAGATGGGTTCACCGATAAATTCTATTGCACATTTAAGGAAAAAAATTATGTCTTCCTAACTCATTTTGTGAGCCAGCATTACCCTAATACCAAAGCAGACAAAGACATTTTAAGAAATAAAACTATAGACCAATACTTTTCATGAATATAAATGCAATGGTCCTCAACAAAATATTAGCAAATCAAATCCAACAAGTATAAAAATAATTATACACCATGACTGAATTGGATTTATTCCAGGCATCCAAGGTTGGTTCAACACTTGAAAACAAAAACAATAACAACAAAGAAAACAAAGCTAGAAGACTGATGCTACCTGACTTTGATATTTAAGATAAAGCTACGGTAATCAGGATAGTGTGGTAGATCAAACAGAATTAGGTGCCTAGAAACAGACACACATATATATAGTTAACTGATCTTTTGCAAATGAAGAAAGGCAATACAGAGG
This sequence comes from Rousettus aegyptiacus, assembly GCF_014176215.1. Classification (NCBI taxonomy): domain Eukaryota; kingdom Metazoa; phylum Chordata; class Mammalia; order Chiroptera; family Pteropodidae; genus Rousettus; species Rousettus aegyptiacus. Next base: position 83,507,396 of record NW_023416285.1, read on the forward strand.
TGAAAAGACAGTTGTTTCAATCAGTGGTGCTGAAACAACTCAACAGCCACATGAGAAAAAAAAGTGAATATGGACACAGACCTTACGCTCTTCACAAAAATGAACCCCAAATGGATCACATACCTAAATGTAAACCACAAAACTAAAAAATGCATATAACATAAAGTAAACCTATATGACCTTGAGTTTGGCAATGACTTTTTTACATATAAAACCAAAGGTATGATCCATGAAAGACGTAACTGATAAACTGGGCTTCATTAAAATTAAAAACTTCTGCTTTGTGAAAGATTATGTCAAGAGAATGAAAAGACAGGCCACAGACTGGAAGAAAATATTTGCAGAAGACCCATTTGATAAAGAACTGTTATCTAAAATATATAAAGAACTTTAAAAACTCACTAATAAGAACACAACCTGATTAAACAATGGGCCAACGACTTTAACAGACATCTCACCAAAGAAGATATACAGATGGCAAATAAGCACATGAAAAGAAATGCAAATTAAACCAATGATGAACTACCGCTATACATCTTTTAGAATGGCTAAAATCCAAACCACCGACAATACCAAATGCTGGCGAGGATGTGGAGCACCAGGAAATCTCACTCATTGCTGGTGGGGTGGAAACTGGCACAGCTACTTTAGTAGCTGTTTGGTAGTTTCTCACAAAACTAAACATACGCTTGTCATGTGATCTAGCAATTGCTCTCCTTGGCAATTATTCACAGGAGTTGAAAACTTATGTCCACAGGAAAACCTACACGTGGATGTTTATAGAAGCCTTATTCATAATTGCCCAAACATTGAAACAACCAAGATTTCCTTCAGTTGGTGAATGAATGAATAAACTGCAGACAATGGAATTCAGACAATGGAATATTATTTAGGGCTAGAAAACAATGAGCTATCAAGCCATGGACAAACGTAGAGGAAACTTTAGTACATACTACTGAGTGAAAGAAGCCAAGCTGAAAAGGCTACATACTGTATGATTCCAACTATATGACATTCTGGAAAAGGCAAAACTATGGAGACAAAAAAGATCAGTGGTTACAGGGAAAAGTAGGGAGATGAATAAACAAAGCACAGAGGACTTTTAGGGCAGCGAAACTAGTCTGCACGATGCTGTAATGACAGATACATGTCATAACATATTCTCCCGAACCCACAGAATGTACAACACCAAGAGTGAATCCTAATGTAAACTGTGGACTTAGGTTATGTCAATGTAAGTTCATCAGGTTAGCAGATGTACCACCCTGATGGGAGATGATAACGGGGGAGGATATGCATGTGTGGGCGCAGAGGGCATATGGAAAATCTCTGTACCTTCTGCTAATTTTACTGTGAACCTAAAACTACTCTTAAAAAAATTATTTAAAAAAAAACTGCAATAACAGGAAAATGGTGATCTTTGCAGTATTGTTTTGAAGATTAGGTATATTATATACCAAGTGACTAAGTACACATAGTAAGTGCTCAATTAAGGGTGTCCGGTATTTTTATTTGTGCAATTGTTTATATTTAAACTACTAGATTAAATTCCTTGAGTGATGGGACTATAATATAGGTTCGTTGCATTAGTTTATTCTTACTTGACTTAAATTGTTCCTATTGTCTATTTGCAGAGAAAACTGGTTATTTCAGCTCAGATGTAGAATATCATTGCTTTCCTGTGCCAGGATCAAAGATATGTATATCTTAAAAACTAAAACTAGAGCAAAGCAAAGCACTAGAAAATAAAATTTGTACTTAATTTTCTGATTAATTGAAAATAGCCCCAACTGACATTAATTGGGGCTTCATAATTCCTGAGATTATTGATGCTTCCTCGCTGCAGCCCTGGTTAAAAATCTGTTGTTTCATTGGAGAAGTGTTCAAAGGAAGAGCGTCGTGTTGCGCAATGTAACACACAATCCCTTTAGAGACTCCTTTTCCCCATACCTCTTATGTCCATATTCCAGATATTTTGTCTAAGTCATTTCTGAATATGGAAGGAAATAGACATATAGAGTCATACAATTTAAGAGCTACAAAGGAATCAGCGATCATGATTCGTTTTGCAGGTAACTGAGATCAAAAAAGATAAAGGTCTAAAGGTCACATAGTAAGAAACAATTTTTACAATGGAATCAAACTTTTATTTTTATTAATAATAAAAAAAAACTCTTTAGGGGAAATAAGAAAACGCCATATAAAAATCTCCCATGAAATCATTTATGGAAAACAAAACCAAACCAAAAGTCTACCTCAGCTAGTAATGAAATCTTAGAAGCAATAAAATATGAAAAACTGAAAAGTATGATAAATGAAAAAATAAGAATGAAAACAAACCAACAAATAAAGTGTGAAATTACAGTAGCAAAATATAAAAAGAGGAGAGGGAAAAAAAATTGGTGGTTGTTTTCTTCAGAACGCATGTGGACGACCCAATTTGAAGCAATGGGCATTGTGCCTTCTTTTAAATTGCTTTTTTTTTTTTTTCTTCCCAACAGTTCTAGTTCTAATCCTGCTGTCTTTTTTGTATTTGAAAACCAAATCAAACGCTGCACACGTCACACACTTAGATAAGCCAGTGTCGACCAGGTTCCCCTACAGAGCGCGGCTTCCTCTTTTCTTAGCTTAACTTTTTTCCTCTTAATCCTTTCCGATCTGAGCCTACCGATTTTAAATTTCTAAGCAATTAATTTTTTGGCCGAGGCACGCAATCCACAGGTGTGGGTGACTGACAGCGCGCTGATAGACTCCATCTGTTGGCGGCTGATAGTGGCCTCCTGGGGGCTCCCGGGCGCTGTCTCCACACTCACAAAAGCCAGCAGCCTAATCTATTTGCAGACAGGCGGAAAAAGGCCCGCAGCTCACATTATTATTCAACAGGAACAATCGGTTACAGACAGCACATTTAGGGGCTCAGTGGGGAGGCTCTGGGAGGGGGCAGCGTTCCCACCGTGAGTCACGGTTCCTCCAAAACCCACAGTGTTTTTCCGGGAGGTGGGGGCCCGGGGAGGGGGAGGGGCGTTAGTGAGGGCTTGTAATTCCTTGCTGTCTTCGACTTCACACTTTACAAAAGAAATATGAGGAAAGGGGTAGCTACAATAATTATAATTTAGTTGCAATGTAAACAGATGAATACAGAAATGGCAGAGATGGAGTCAGGGCCTCTTGGCTGATTTAGTTAAACTCGTGGCTTCTTCTGAGAATGTAAATAACAATTTTGGTGATCTATTAAACCTAAATGCAGGTGACAAACAGAAATGCATGGTTGGCAGGCATTTAGAGTGGGCGGGGTGGGGATAAAATTAAAATCAATTTAATCGTAAGATAGATATGCCATAGGCTATAGAGGAGCAAGGCAAATGTTTTCATCTCAAAATAATCTTTTAAAAACATTTTCTTAAATTAAGTATAATTAGTAAATATTTCAGGTTTAGAGAAATGGTTGAAGCGGCAGTATTGGGGGGAGTATCTGAGGCCTTAAATAGCAAGAATTTTGTGCCTTTCTTGTCTCATTATTTTGTTTTCTCAGACACCATTTAGAGACAATTTAACCTCATCTAAATGTATGAGAGAGAGAGAGAGAGAGAGAGAGAGAGAGAGAGAGAGAGAGAGAGAGAGAAAGAGAGAGAGAGAGTAGGGGAGAAGCACATCCGGACATCCGGGATCTTTCGTGAATCCATGCTTGTGGTGACAGTTGGTCCCAATGGACACCCCAGACCCCATCGTGTTGTTCCGGAACCAATGACTCGAATCTGGCCCCCTCCCTTGGGGCTTTTATCTACTCCAGAAGATAATCTATATGGAGATTTGAGAATCCCTAATGGGTAAGGAATTTAAATGCATTTCTGCTAATAATCATATAAAACGAGTTGTTAGACCCTTCCACAGCTGATGGTTATAAGATGAATATATTTCAATAAACCTTTCTTTTCTTTCTTCTTTTAGACTCAGGACTAACACCATCCTACTGGAAAGAATCAGAGGTGATACAAACAAAACACAATGAAATCTGTGTCTAAATAGCACCAACACCTCTGGACTTTAAGTGATCAAAACAGGTCAAGATCCAATTAGCTACATTCATACTAGGGAGCAGGATGGTGGAGCCCAGGTATTTTAAGTGACATAGCACTAAATAGCTAATTTATATTTACAATGAATTATTTGCATAATAGACATACATTTTCAGTCATAATAATTGACAAAACTCAGGTGTCTGGAAACAGTGCTTTTAAAAAGCTTTATGACTCAATTTGATTATTGATTCCCGGTGTCCAATTCTGTTCTTGGCAGAAAATATAATCTAGGCACGTCTGATGTGTTTCTTCTCTCCAATCCAGCAATTTCTCTGTCAATCCATCTCTACGTCTTACTTTGTTCTCTATTCTCTATTCCAATCTAAGGTCTAATTCCACAATTCCTAAACGCAGTCCAGTGAAAGTTCTACCCCTTCCTCACCTTTGATTGGAGGGTAGAGAGAGAAAGGGCACAGGATTCAGGGGAAATGTATGCATCAGTGCATAGCTGCTGCTCATAGACTCATGTCTTTCACTATAGATGGTAATTGCTTTGGCTGAGACTTTGCCTTAACCTCAGCGCTGAGATCCTTGAGGAAACCCAAGGTCACCAGGGGTCACAACACTGCCCCATAACCCCTTCGCCAACATCTACCAGAGGAGAAAAGTACCAGAGAAGGAACTGCAGAGGCCATGGTTTTCTCACGAGTTCTCTCGGCCTGTGAGTCAGTTTCCCCCCTGTCTCCTGTCTGCACAACATTTTGAAGGGGTTGGGTGGAAGAGAGTAGATTTTTTTTTTCCCATAAAACTTTCCTCTGTTATTTTAGGTTCTACTGTCTCATGACCAAAGTGTCTCCTTACAAAACTAAGGCGTATGGAATAGTCTCTACAATCATGGGTGTTCTTTGGGTTAGCTGACAAGCAGGGGAGTGTCTGCACATCCCAGGCGGGCAGGAAAAGGGACACTAACCCATGTTACATCAGAATATGTGCCGGTGTTAATATTTGCTGGTAAAGATTAAAAGCACGAGGCCTTGCGTTATAATAAAATATATGTCAATGTGCATTTTAGACAATATATACTTTATGATCTAAATTTTAAAAAGGAGAATAAAAAAAAAAACAAGGACAATCAGAAAACCAGGTAGAGCCATTTAGACATGTAATTTAAAGGTTGAGTTTTATAATTGTAATGGGTGCTAAACATGTAAGTCCTTCCGTAGTTTTGAACACAGTGCGTTTATGGTTTGGTTATATTGGGAAGAAAATCAGCCCATGTAAGATTATTACCGCACGTGATACCTGGGACACTCAAAAACTCCCTGTACTAAAACAATACTGTGGGAAAGGTACTGAAAAGGACAGGCTCCATGTGGTCCCCAAGCGGATGACACTGTAAAACAGACAAACTACACCTGGAAGCAGGTGGGAACCTGGGAGGAGTCAGGAAGGGAATCAACAAAGTCTTTTTTTTCTTATCTTGAGTAAATATCTAAGTCCAAGTTTGAAGTTAGAAAACCTCTGGGGGCTATGGCCACAGAGTTGGGTTGGGCTGTTGGTGGCCATAAAGTGTGTCATTAAAGAACTTCCCCCAGGGAAAGGCAGCAGCTACTTTTGGGCATCCAGTAACTCAGCTTTAGTTGAAGCAACCAGACCAGACGGGCCCCGATGGCTCTCCTGCTCTTCCCACAGCCCCAGAGTTAAGGCTGGGGGGTAGAATGGCACGTTGACATTTGCATAATTTTCTGCAGAGAATGAATATCATACTTAAATCCTTTTCCTTTTCTACATTACTTGAGATCCTTTTCTAAATATTTAAATGTGTAGAAACACAGAAAAGGATTTTCAATAAATACCCCTTTGTCTTAGTCAGCTGAGACTGCTATAACAAATTACTATAAACTGGAAGGCTTAAACAGCAAACATTTCTGTTCGGAGGCTGGGAAGCCCAAGGTCAAGATGCTGGCAGATTTGGTTCTAATGAGAACCTGCTTCCTGGTTTATAGATGAGAGACATTTTTGTACCCTTATGTAGAGGAGAGAGAGAGAGAGAGAAACAGAGAGAGAGAGAGAGAGAGAGAGAGAGAGAGAGAGAGAGAGAGAGAGAGAGAGAGATATCTTGTCTTCTTATACAGGCACCAATACCATTCATGGGGACCCCACACTTATGATATAATCACCTCCCAAAGGCCCCACCTCCTAACATCATCACCTTGGGAGCTATGATTTCAATAAACAAATTTGGGGAGGACACAAACATTCATTGACAACCTTTAACAACTCTGGACTTCACTTTCCTCATCTGTCAAATGATATCTATACTGTCTGAGATTACACTCTGAGGTGTAATCTTGTTTCGCTATGAATAGAATCATAGATTCCAAGTCTAAAAGAAATCAGTGTGATTGCAATTATTTACAGAGGTATGGGTGTGTGTATTTCTCCCTAAACTGTGAACTTCTTTAAAACACACATATGCCTTTCATTATTATATTCTCATTAATAGACACATACTGGATATTCAGTGAATATTTATTTAATGAATAAATGAATGAAGAATAAATACCTCGATAATAAATCAGGGACTAGGTATAACAGAAATTAGGTTGTGGGTCTACGGAGAAACTGGTGTCTCCTATAACACTTTTACATTTCGTTTTCATGGGAACCCTACCGGTAGAAAAAATACATGTTATTTCCTCAGAGTCTGGTGAGGAATAGGGCCAAGATACTGAGCAAAGTGTTCTGTGAGCTTTCTTTAGCCTTTTATCAAACCTTTAAAAGAAAATCTGAAATGCCTGAATCTATTTCATTTTATCAAGCAATTAGCACAGTAGTTTTGACTGGTAAACTCTTACAATATTCAAGGGCAAAAATTCTGAGCACGAACAAAGCACCTAAGCATATATTTGCTGTGGGAGACTGGGCAGAGCCTGTGATGGGCATAGAGCCTTTGAGGAAGTTGTTTGGCTGAATAAACCTCTGCTATTAATTTCTTGTACCACATCCCCCCACCTTTCTTCTCTTAGTGTTTGTTGCAGGGCAAAAATCAAGCTAATAGAGCATTTTGTGTCGATGTTTCATTAAACCGATTTAATTGATTCCAATTCCTAGGATAGTATTAAACCAGAGCAGTAGATGTGCCTTTTTCATAGCATAAATGTATGCTAAATTTATCTTCCTTTAGGATGTAGCTTGCATATTTGCTCCATTTCGATGTAAGAGTAAATGGTTAAATGTTCTCCAGTTTGCTTTGCCACCCAGGGTTAGAAAGAAAACAAGTCATTTGTCATCAAAAGCTCCCATGAGGCATGACGGAGGGTGTGCTGCTTTTAAATAGATTTCTGTAGCAAAGTGCGCAGTCATTTTAAAGCCGGTGACGTATTTTGAGAATTATTTTTTCCCTATCAGTCAGCCCCTACTTTAGATTTCGTATTTCCTTCTAGTTCACAGCAGTCAAGTGCAAATCGACTCAATGCTGCCCCCAAGTGTCATTTAAAAACATGGGCATGGAAGAAAAAAAGCAAAACAAAGAACCACTAGGCCAAAAAAAGAAATGCGTTATCAACATCCACAGTATATCTTGAATTGTCTTTTTGGTTGCTATTTAAAGAGAATACCTTGTGAAATAAAATCATCTCAACAAATCTCTTTGGAGAAACTGTTCTATGCAAAGCCTGTGCTACGTGTAGAGGATACAAAGAAAGAGAACATAATTCAAAGCTTTAAAGGAGTTTAAACAAACTAGATTGACAAGAGTGGATTAAAGATCAAATAAAAGATAACTAATAGAGGTCACCAGAATGTATGAGATGAACTGTTAACATAATGGCAAAACAATCTAATCTGTGTAACTGATCTTTTAAAATACAATATACAATAACATCTGTCCAGGCATTGTGTTAAATTCTTTACATTCATTATCTCATTCAATATGCACAATAACCCTATGAAGAAGGTAATAGTGTATCTTTTTTATTTCCTTCCCTAAAAGAAACTGAGGCCTTTAGCTGAGAGCAAGGTTACCCAGCAATGACGTGGCAGAACTGGGACCCACCTCAGGTCTCCATGACCCGAGAGCCTTTGTTCTTACCTGAGATGCTCTAGGGCCACAGGATGCTAGGGAAGGAAGCTATCACTCAACTGGAGGGGCCCCATGCGATTTTCCAAAGAAGTGAGATTTTGCTGGCTCTTCGAGCTCATATAAAATTCAGAAAGCTTTGAAAAAATGAAGTGAGGAGTCAGGGAGGAAACTGCTTTTAAAAGGAAGCCAACAGCACTGCTTAGTTTGGTCAAGGGAGCAAGAGGTTTTTAGTCATTCAGACTTCTGAGCCTGGATTTGAATCTCAGCTCGGCCACTTACTCATTTTGTGACTTGGGCAAAATTTCTTAAACACATTTTTCTCTTTCTTCAAGTGGGAATATAATAATACCCATCCCTATTATGCATCAGACATATATGAGATCTGTCTGGTCCATAGTGGGGCAGCAATTTATAATCTCGGTTCCCTTCCTCTTCCTCGTGGAAGAAAAGTAGGAGTCTTGGACCCGATGGGTCAAAGTCATGATGGTCAGACAAAGAAGCAATTTCAGAATATGGAATCTCTCTAGGTGAAATTTTCCTGTTTGGGGTGGCCACCATTTTATAGATTAATTTATACTTTCAGACATCAGCCTGGAATGTATCAGTTGCCTTCGTAAATGTTTCTGATCTACAACCCCTATATTCCTGGGATTATAGCTGAGAAAACTCCAAATGAGTATAAAAGATAGATAAAAAAGAAAAATTGTCAAGCTCTTCCTAGATTAGATTCATAGTCTATATTGACAAGCCTCTCTAAGCCACTCATTACCATATGTAAAATTAGGTCATATCTGGGGAAACTCAGATTATCGCTTTGCTAAAAAGAAAACCACAGGCCCAAAATGGCGTCACTCGTGCTAAAAGCCCATGATACCAAACCTAGATTTAACACCTGACCTAATTGTTGTTTCAGTCTCTCCCAGAAACATGATCTCAACCAGTCTAGAATTTTCTAGTCATCGCCAATGGGATAATCTATCATGTGGGCCTTCTCCATCCCCCAGAGAAAGAAGAGGCCATCTGCATAATAAAAGCCCCAGATGCTCTTTTCTTACCCTAAAAGACATCTTTGTCTAAAAATAATCCCTTCTTTCTTTTTTTTAAGAGCTCCCTCATCCTATCCTTCTTCCTATGAAAACTTTCCATTTGTACAACCCCTTGCAGCACTCTTCTAGTTGCTAGATAGAATGCTGCCTGATTCATGAACTGCTTAATGAAGCCAATTAGACCTTCAGATTTACTTGGTTGAATTTTGTTCTTTAACTTCCTTTTGCTCTGCTCAAATATAGCCTAAGATGCCGTTGGCTTAGCAGGATGCTGCAGGCCACTAAATCTTATTCTGCATCATGGCAAAGTCCTTCTCTTAGAAACCATATTGGCGGTGCTGCACTTTTTAACACTTTTAAAATTACTGTTGCTATTTGTGCAATTTCCCTGCTGACTTGAAATAGTTGATTTGCTTTTCTCAGTACCCAGCTCTGTCTGGACTAAGCTGTGAGTCAGGCTGTGCCTGCATGAGGAGTGGAAATGAAACTGAGCAGTTTGGTCATCTGCTCTTGACTTCATGGGGCAATTTCTGCCTAAGTGAAACTTCCTTTTTTTTTTGCTGAAAATTACAGAATCGATATGCCCAAGATCATTTCGGTGTGATTTGCTTGGATTTCTACTTCCCCTTTTAAACTAATTTTTTTATTTTGAAAATAATCCCATGAACAGTTTTCTATACTGTAGCTGGGAGAGTAGGTCTTTATGTTTCCTTACTTTGGATTTATAGGATTCATGCTCCTTCATTAGTAAATGGTCTATTGAAAAAGCACTTTTTAGCTTATATGAAATTTCTAAAGAAGGAGAAATATGAAAAGAAGGAGGAAGAAGCAAAAAAAGAAATTTTTCTGACATTGTACTCTGATCCCAAAGGAAGATACAATTTTGGTATTCCCTGTGGCAATTAAAATTCTCTGTGTAATTGTAAAATTCCAATAAGGGATTTCTAATCCACTCACCTTATCTTTTCACTTTTTTTTTTTTTTAAATCTCCCTCCAGTGCTCATAACTCTTCTTCTTCAGGTTAGAGTCCATGGCCCATTGTTATAACTCTCCTGTATGTATTATGAAACCTCTTGCCCCTCTTCCTCTTTACCATACCCACCTGGCAAATCCTTTGTGTGGATTCAACCCACGTCCCTGCCTATCCCACTCTTGCATCTAAAATGCTGAATACGGTTGGAGAAGAACACAACCACACTGAGTGATTGTGAGTCTACACACCCAAACTTCAAGGGAGCCTCAGTGTTGCCCCCTGGTCCTGGACCCTTCACTCACCTGTACTCCTAGGGGAAATTTTATAATATGAGGATGCCACAATTGTACAGATTATACAATATATACTTTCAAACACCATCTCTCTTCGAAAACTTTCTTCCCTTTCTTAGCTGATTCCTGCTTATTATTTTGATGATGGAGATGATCAGAAAAGAACTTTCACTTCTTCCCGTCTTAAATTTACTAATCTATCTGCATCTCTACCCATAATCCTGCCTTCTTTTCTATGGCAACAGATAAACTGCCCGTAGCTTTATCTAAGCTCAGCCCCTCCACTCCACACTGCATCCCTTCCCCTCTCTCTTCCTCAAAGATGATGCTCCTGTAAAGAGATTGAACAAAGATGTTCTTCATCTCACCTCCCCTTCCAAGCTACTGGTCCATTTCTTTGTTTCTTTTTATAAAGAAATTTTCTAAAAGATTGGTCTTTGCTTGCTCTTAATGCTTCCTCCTTTCCCATGCTCTCTTGAATACAGTTCAACTTTTCCCCCCACATCTTGCCAATAAATCACTCTTATCCAGGTCAAAGGGACTTGCACAGTACAAGAATAGTACTCAGTCCCCTGCCCTGCCCTGCCCTTCCTTGACATCTCAGGCCCATTTGGCACAATGATCTCCGCCTCATGTTTCTTCCCTTCTCTATCTGCATTTATTCCACATCCCAGTGCCATTACTGTAAATAGCATCTATGTGTAGGTGAATCCCAGCCCAGACCTCTCTCTTAATCCCGTATCATATATTATACCACCTGCTCACGATCTCTTCTTAGCTGTCCAACAGGCAGCTCAAACCAAACCTATTTAAACAGAAATTGCAATCCGTCCTCATCCCAAATCTGCTCTACTCCCCTGAGTGTCACCTGTCTCAGAAAGGAACACTCCCAAACGCCCCTAGTTAATAAGGCTCATCTTGGAGTCATCTTCGAATTCTTTTTTTTCTGTCAACTCCCACATACAACTCATCAGCAAACCCTATTACTCTACCCTCAAAATATGTGGGAAAGAACACCACTTATCTTCTCTCCGAGTTAAAGCACAGGTCCTTCCCCTTGTCTAGAGGTCCCACACCTTCACACCTCGTGCATTCCGCTTCACCACACTAGCTCTCCTGATTGTCTTCTTTGGTTGTAACCAAAATGTTGCTGTCTCAGGCCATGTGTGCTGCTGTTTCTTCTTACTGGCACAGTCTCCCTCCCAGACATCACATGGCTTGCGTCCTCATTTCATTCAGATGTCAGTTCGAATGATGTCTTTGAACCGACTGCCCTATCCGAAGGAGCACCTCTGTCCCTCACTATCCCCTTATCCTGCTTTATTTCCTTCACCACCTGACAGCTCTTGTTATTTGAGTCATTCAAAAAATGCCAGCTTGGGAAATGGAAATAATGCAGAATATTAGCTGACTTGTTTTGGCGGTATTAGTCACTGAGAGGAAAAGGAACTTTAAAGCAGAAGAAAATCATTTGTGAAGGAGTGTCCTGTGAGATATTTTTTTCAAGTAACCGAACCTTCACTTTACTCATGGAATGTGTGCCTAAGTTCCCATATAAGTTGATTGCTTGGGATCAAAAACCTTTTCCTCACAAACATATTGTTATTTATGGTCCCAGGTGAGGGAACGACCATTTATTTCATTCATAACAATATTGGTTGAGTTGGTGTCAAAAAAGAAAGGCCAATGATGTAAAAAGAGAAGAAAAGAAAGAGGTAGGGAAAGAGGAAGGGAATGAAGGGGGGGGGAGAGAGAGAGAGAGAGAGAGAAAGGATTTCATATTTTCTTGACTACAGGACCAGCCTAAAGAAAATTTAGCATGTAGAATTGGTTTTTTCCACCTCCATTTCTAAACCTTTCTCTGTGCTGTCTTGAGCATCTTATTGTGGCTTCTACCTTTTCTTCCAATGTAACTCAGACTCCAAAATTATTTTCTATACTTCCCTTTACCAAAATGATCATTTCCTTGGTACATTTGGTCTCCATTAGGCATTAGGAGGTTTGCAAATTGATTCAATTAATTAACTTTACAGTAATATCTCTTTAACATTCCAGAAATAGCTCATTCCCTCCCCTAAATGTTTTCTAAATTGGTAGAATATCGGAGTTTCCTAAAGTAAAATGAGAAAGTAAGTTCTGTAGATCTATTCCTCCTATGCTATTTCTGCCCGTTTGAGTCTCATTCTTTCCTTCAATTCTGAAATCCACAAATTTTTCAGTCATCTTCACAACCTGGCAGCAGCATTGAGGAGTGAAGGAGGAGTATGATGTGGGAGAAGAGACAGTCCCTTCCTGAGGAAGGAGCTGTTTCTAAGTTAGAAGTGGTCTAAATCCCCTAGCCTCTGAAAGCTTGGAGGTACTGACACAGCTTTCCAACCTGAAATGCTATATGTTTAGGTTTCTCTTCAAATCCTCGCTACAGCTTCATTAGATAACTACTGTCAGAATAAACGAAGGGATCCCAGGGAAAAACTAGTTTTACTTAGAGATTAATTGGGACTGGTCCATATTTAATCACAGCTCTCGACTCGGGCTTTACAATTTAAGCTTTACTAATAGTTTTCTTGATTTGTCAGCCACTTCTACAGGCTGTCATTGAACTGAGAGCCCAGCTTATCTTCGGAGTTAAGCAGGCAGCAGCATTAGCCTCAGGTCTTCAATTTGGAGTGAGTCATTCAGTGGCTGAATCAAAGTGATGTGTCAGGAAGCAAATTGGTTTCCCTGGACCACAGTCACTGATGATAATAATGAGCAAGACAATTCCACTTTAACATCTTGGGGATAATTCCCCAGGACCTTGACGTGCTAATTTCCATAAACGTATTGGGGCCCAAAGTCCACAAATCACTTTGAATATTACTATAGAAGGATATGCTTGACATTTAATAACTCCATGGAAATAAATATGTAACCAAAAGGTAATGATTCGGGTAGCCTTTCTCAAATCACATATTTTTTGTTACTCTGCTACCAACCATTTACTAGAAGAACATATCATATTTATCCATGATCTTTGGCAGAGTTGGAATGCAATTTTATATTAAAATTGTATTTTTATCTGGAAGAACTCTATGTTTGTGAATAAGGTTACCCAGTTAAAAAGTTGTATTTGCTTAAATATTAACAGGAAAGCAAGTCATCAGATTCCGATAGATTTCTTAGAGAAACAAATAGCATTTACGTATTCAGACCATTCAAATCAAATTTAAATGCAAAGAATATACTTGTGGTTGTGAAATAAGGTTATAGTGCCATAATGTCTTTTTGAAAAATTCTAATGCTAATGTTTATTAAATACAAATTCAATATAATCTAAAGTAGCAGGAATTTTTTGAAACTAAGTAATTTCTCATAATTCAATATCACGCTCATCCATATAGATAAGAACATTTGAATTTCCATTACTTCTTTGTCCATTGGACTTTAACATCATTATCTCAATTCTGTGTCTGGAGTAACTGCAAAACAGCAAAACTATGCTGAATGCTATTCTTTAAAATATTAAAGTATCAGTTCATTGTTTGTGCATGAAAGGGGGAAGGGAGGAAATCATACATTTGTGCCTATTGTTGCATGATGAATAAACTTGGAAAATTATTAATCATGATGATGAAAAAAATAATGAAATCCGTTATCACGCCATTTTCAAAAGTTATTAAAATTTAAATAGAATAACGAATTTAAGTCGTTTCTAAGAAATGTCGAGAAGAAAGCAGCACGAGGATTTAGTTTGAAGATTAAACACTGGCAAATAACTCGTGAAATTCGTTGTATTCACAGGGACACTCAAACTAAACAAACCAGTGGCTTCATATATTTATTTATACATATTTATTCAAAATGCCTCATCTTTGAAAATTGTCCTTCTATCCGTCATGTTCTCCTCGCGAAACAAATTCTTCCTGTAAGTCCTTACAAACTGTACTAAATAGCAAAGTCCCCACTCTAGAAATGCATGGAAATCACGGTGGGAAAGAACAGGGAGAGAATTGGACACAGCGTCATTTTCATAGATTCGTTCTTCCTCCAGACGAGGTTCATGGTCCACCACCGACTGTCCAAGCATTTTTCTCGAGGGAAGCTTTTGAGATGATTCCCTCCTATAACTCTCCAAACCTGCAATTTCTATATGTTATGTTCATTTTCACCTCCGGATGACATTTGCTTCTCGATTGCTGCGAAGTGTTAGCTTCGAATTATAAATCCACCTTTTATGAACTGCAGGCCGCAAAGCCACAGAATCTTTAGTAGAGTTTTTCTTCGCAGTTTCACATTTCAATCAAATCAATCGTGTGGAAAACCAGCCAGTCTGGCCACATTGCTGAAAGGCATAGCCCACGCTCCATACGCTTTTTTTTTAAAACTAAACTTTTCGTTTTAGAATAGTTTTAGATTTACAGAAAAACTATGAATGCAGTTCAGAGTTCCCATGTACCCCACACTCAGTTTCCCCTATTATTAACATTTATATTACTATGGTGCACTTGCCATAATTAATGAATTAATATTGACACATTATAATTATCTAAATTTTATATTCTGTTCAGGTTTCCATAGTGTCTACCTTTTTTTTTTTTTCCTATTCTAGGATCCCATCTAAGAGACTGCTTTACATTTAGTCATCATGTTCCCTCAGGCTCTTCTGGACCATGACAGTTTTTCAAACGTCCCTTGTTTTCGACGATTTTGACAGTATTTTGAGTTTGATATTATTCTCACGCTTAAATGGATTATGGGTTTTCCAGGAGGAAGGCTATACAGTGCCATTCAATCCACATGACTTATCCCCGATGTTCACCTTGATCACTTGCCTGAGGTAGAATTTGTCAGGTTTCTCCACTATAAAGATGCTCGTTGCCCCTCTTACCATTTATAAGAAAGTCAGTGTGTGCAGCCCACACACAGGAGGTAAGGAATGGAGTATCTACATTCATCATTTGGCCTCTTCTGCATGAGAAATTTGTTAATTCTATTTATTTATTTATTTATTTATTTATTTATTTATTTATCTATCCATCCATCCATTCATTCAATTGCTTGTTTATATCACTATTGACTCATGGCTATTTATTTTCTACATTGGATCATATATTTTGTTCAAATTGTTCAGGCTTTGCCCACTGGGAGCTCTTTCCACTGATTTCTACATCTTTGACACAATCCCATCATTGTGGGGTTTTTTTTTTTTAGCACTTTTTTACTTTATGTTCCTGGCTTATCTTGTACATTTCCTCCCCTAGTTCTAGAATTAGGAGTCTTTGCATCTTTTATTGGAGAAGGATATTAGAAACCAAGATCCAGGGGCTAGTTGTACTTGTTGCTATTGGGTTGGTGTTGCTTCTAGACCCTCTCAGCTGACACGAGAAAATACATGCGCACATACTAACCCATGTGTCTACAGGTATCTTTAAATATTTCTATGTGGAACTATCTGCAGCTACATTAAGCCAAACATGAGTTCATCCTGATGTCTCCAACTCTAATTGTCCCAGGCTTTACCTTGTGCTTATCTCCGACCTTTCACTCCAACAGTGAGAAGCCTGTCTCCCACAATCCACTGTCTAGTTTCTGCATTGCTTAAGTCTAGCGTACATATATATGATTTTAGAATTGTTAACGTATATGCCCACAGGAAACGACTTTATTGACTAGGGCACAATGCTTACTTACAGGTTTTGTTTGTTTGTTCGTTTTGCCTTTAGGGTTATAGACTCCACTCATTTCCAAAATTACTTAGGTCAGTCCCTTTTCCCTTACCATCTCAGTAAGGTGGTTCTGTACATTTTTAGTAGAGTTAGATTCTTTTGTCACATTCTGTACTCTATCCTAGGACCCCCTTGACCTCCTAAATTATTTTTATTTTAATTTGCAAACATTAAGGTGTCCCCTTGGTGCTGCAAAGACTTGGAGGTTTGACGCATGCATAATTGTCATCTATTTACCATTACAGTGTCATACCAAACATTTTTGCCACTCTAAAAAAGAAAGTCCCTGTGCTTCACTTTTTCAACCCTGGTCCCCTCCCCTGAGCTCCTGGCAACCACTGACCCTCTCACTGTCCCCTAATTTTACCTTTTTCCAGAATGTCATAAATGGAACCATACGGTATGTAGCTTTTTCAGACTCGCTTTTCTCATCTGTAAATCTACATTTAAGATTCATCCATGCCCTCGTGTGGCTTAATAGCTCATTCTTTTTTATTGCTGGATAATATTTTCCTGTATAGATGTACCGCAGCCTGCTTACGCATTTGCTGATTGAAGGATAGTTTAGTTGTTTTCAGTTTTTGGAAATTGTGAATAAAACTGTTACAAACATCCACGTATAAGATTTTGTGTGGTCATAAGTTTTCATATCAGTTGGGCAAATACCCAGAAGTATGATTGCTAGACAGCATGGTAAAATTATGTTTAGCTTTGTAAGAAATTGCCAAACTGTATTCCAAAATGGTTGTACTATTTTACGTTCCCAGCAGTAACAAATGAGAGTTCCTGTTACTGTGTATCCTCACCAGCAATTGGTATTGTCAGTTTTTGGATTGTAGCCATTCTAATAACTGTATAGTGAATGGTATCTCATTGTTCTAATTTGCATTTCCCTAAGGAAAATTATGTTAGGCATCTTTTCATATTATTTGACATCTGTTTATCTTCTTGGGTGAGGTGTCCATATCTTCTGTTCTTTTTTTTTTTTTAATAAAAGCTTTATTAAGATATAATTCACATACCATAAAATTAACACATTTAAAGCATACGATTTAGTAGTTTTTAATGTAGTCATAAAGTTGTACAACCACCACTAGTTTCTAATTCCAAAATTGTTTTCATTATCCCCAAAAAACCCCGCATACTTATCAGCAGTCCCTCCCAGTTCTCCTCTGGTCTCAGAGCCTGGCAACCACCAGGCTCTGAACATTCCGTATAAATGGACTCTTACAACATATGGCCTTTTAAGTATGCTTTCTTTCACTTAGAATGATGTTTTCAAGGTTTATACACTTTGTAGCATCTATCAGTACTTCATTTTTTTAATGGCCAAATGGTATTCTACTTCGCAGATTTATTGTACTTTGATTATCCATTCTTCAATTTTGGACTTTTTTTTTTCTATTTTTTAGCTATTATGAATAATGCTGCTAAAAACCATTCATTTATGTGTTTCTGTATGGACATATGTTTTCAGTTCTCTTGGGTATATACCTAGGAGTAGAATTATTGGGTCATATGGTAACTTTACGTTTAACTATTCCAGGAACTGCCAAATAGTTTTTCACAATGGCTGTATCATTTTACATTTCCACTAGTAATCTATGTGGGTTTCGCTTTCTCCACAGTCTTGTCATACTTGTTATTTTATTATTCTCATTATTTAAAAAAAATTATGGTCATTTTAGTAGCCATAAAGTGTTATCTCATGTGGTTTGGATTTGCTTTTTCCTAATGACTAGTGGTATTGAGCATCTTTTTTATGTGTTTCTTGGCCACAGGTATATCTGCTTTGGAAAACTGTCTATTCCAATCCTTTGTCCACTTTAAGATTTGTTACGTCTCTCCTTACTGTTGAGTCAGAAGAGTTCTTTATATATTCTGCATAAAAGTTCCTTATCAGATATACGACGTGCAATATTTTTTCTCATTCTGTGGGTTATCTTTTTACTTTTTAGATAGAAACTTTGAAGCACAAAACTCTTTAATCGATAAGCCCAATTTATCTATTTTTTTCTCTTGCTACTTGTGCTTTCAGTGTCACACTTAACTTATTGTCTATGATGGGCAACATCAGACAAAGTTATGATGATTGACCCTTATTTTTTCTTTTAAGGGTTTTATAGCTTTAACACTTATCTCTAGATTTATGATTCATTTCAAGTTAATTTTTACAGATCCTGTCGACTAGGGGTCAGACTTCATCTTTTGCGTGTGTGGATGCCCAGTTGTCCCAGTACCATTTGTTGAAAAGACAATCATTTCCTATTGATTGTCCTGGTACCATTAAATGATCATGGTGAGAGAAAACCGGAAGACTGTGTCTTCTAAAGGTCAAAACAAGAAATTGTTTAAAAAGGAGGGGCCCCATTGTGTCAAAAGCTTCAGACACGTTTTGCGTTTGTCCAAGACTGATCGCGTGCTCTCTTTCTCTCTCTACTAGATTAAACAATAAGAAAGTTGTCAAAAACCTTGTGAGAACAGTTAAATGCCCTCAGGGGTTCAGGGGAAATCAGGATATTTTATGCAAATTTAAGCCTGTGATTTCTGAAAATCTGACAAGAACGCCTTAAAGCAACAAAAGTAATTATCAGAAATAATATAGTGTGACTGCCAAGAAAATTCATTTTGATTTCCGAACGTGGTTCCTCGTGTGATGAAAACAGCCCAAGCTTGCTCTCTTTTTCTATTCAGATGTTTCCACATCTTCCGAGAAATCTCTCATAATAATGGGGAACATTGTGTAAGAAGCTTTATGTCTAATCATAGTTGATGACAAAGTAGAGTGTCACGTCCTCAAAATATTTCAAGTGGCCCCTTCTTTTTAGTCTGGAAATGTAAACATAAGGCCAATTCCAGGACCACGCGGTGATTTTTTCATTTGCTGTAACTCCCCTGGCAGGAAAGAACAGCCGTTTCTCCCCAAATGTGCAAGATGTTATTCCAGGATGAAAAGTTCTTGAGTTTTAACACAATTACATGCCATCTGGGAGCAGGATAGCAGGGTCCCTGCTGTTTTAGACTGTGACATCCTGAAGAAAAGTGAAGCGAAAGAAACAAGTACTTTTTCTCCACAGCAGGGCTATTTTGTGGGACGCCTCCGTGTTATTTTTATAAGATCAGAAACCCACAACTCCACATGCGTCTCTCTCTAGGTGACAATCCTGAATTTAGGTACTAGTTGCCAAAAACTTTGCAAATGTTGGGTGCCCCGCCCCCATCCTCTCCACGACCACCCCATTGTGCAGCCTGGGCAGCTTGCTGTGAGTCATGTGAGGCCCAGGAACGGGGTAAAAGGGGTTAAATATGTGGTGACAGAAGGAACTCTAACTATGGGAGGTGGACACACAGTGTAAATATGTATACATGCCTTACTGTTAAAGTGTATGGCTGAAACTTATTAGATTTCGTTACCAATGTTGCCGTTAAAAAAATTAAATTAATTAAAAAAAAGACAAAGCAAATTTATAACTAACTAACTAACTTAATTAATTAATTAATTTATTTATTAATAAAAATAAAGCCTAGGAACAGGCCTTCACTCTGTACTTTGCCCCTGGAAGCCTTTTTAACCCGGGAAAAGAGCCTAGTCCTCAGTCCAAAGGGATTTTAAGGCAAAGCCTCAAGATAAAACAACAAGTATAAGTTGTCTCATCTGCTCCTTGCTAATCTTGACTCTCTTTTGACTTCATGTCTGCTTGGGGTAAGGATAGTAATCATTAGTATTATCAGTGCTAACATTTCCTGACCATATACTATGTCTCAGGTATAGTTCTAAGTGCTTTACCCATTTAATACTCACAAAAACCAGATGGAGTAGGTAAAATAATAATTTTTTTTTTATAGATAAAGAAGCCGAGACACAAAATGGTTAGATAACTTGCTTGTGGGCACAGAGCCAGTGGGTGACACCAATAAAGATGTGACTGGAACACTCAGTCTAGATCACCCTTTGCCTGAACTGTTCCTGGCGCCTGACTCCCTTGTGTGTAAGTGACCGGGGAGCAGCTGCTTCACCAGCTAGACAGCATCGAGGAGCGAGAGGTCAGGAACCAGAAAGTGGCAGCCTTCAGGTCTGCAGACACTGTCAGACGAAGCCACGTGATGAAAACTGCTAGAGCTATCAGAACAGAAGCATGTCAGTGCCGTCTGCCCCCGGGGTGCAGGCCTCTGACGTCTCTTACTTGTCCTTACTGTGGAAGCCGAACCTCACAGTGCCAAAGAAATGGAGAAACGAGGTGCCAAAGTGCTGGAAGAAGAAAGGAAGGAAGGAAGGAAGGAAGGAAGGAAGGAAGGAAGGAAGGAAGGAAGGAAGGAAGGAAGGAAGGAAGGAAGGAAGGAAGAAGGGAGGGAGGGAGGGAAGAAGGAGAGAAGGAAGGAAGGAAGGAAGGAAGGAAGGAAGGAAGGAAGGAAGGAAGGAAGGAAGGAAGGAAGGAAGGAAGGTTGGTTTGCACCTTTCACTGAACTCATGACTAGAGTAACCTTTATCTGCCTAACTCAGCGGAGTATTCTTGGTACAACAAATGTTCCCTTTGTTTAAAATAGTAAATGTTTTGTTCAAGTATTTAAGTTCTTAGGATTACTACTTTTGTTTTTAGCAAACCCATAAAGAGGAAAACTCAAAACATTTTGGAAGGGAGAGAACAAGTCAAAAACTAATATAACTTAGTGCTATGGAAGGAAAAAGGAACAAAGCCTGTATTTGTGAGTAGAAACACATATAGTAGCCAGGAATAGATACACTTGTATGTTAATAGCAATCATCTAGGAATTAAAAGTAAAAACCAGGGAGACAAGAGTCAATGAACAGAGAGAGGCCTTAGGATTTTCCATCTTGGTTCCCTCTTGGTCCATTTTCTGGGACATATTTTTATAATTGTAGTTGTACAATTTATCATTCAAAATGCAAAACGTTTTTTAATGCCAAATTTAGAAATTATATTATATAATTTATATATAATTATATTTTCTTTTGCTTTGTGTTGTTATAGAATATTTCTTTCCATGCTTTGTACTCTAAAATTTTATATATACTTAAAAAAATTCTTGTAAGCAGCATATAGTTTTTTGTTTTTCGGATTATTTTATCAGCTTTATTGAGGTATAATTTATGTACGGTAATCTGCCTCCATTTCAAGTGTACAGCTTAGTGGGTTTGAAATACATACATACCTTTGAAAATACAACCACAATCAAGGCACAGATTTCCATGATTCCCAAACTTTGTCCTTGCCACACTGCAATCCATCTCGCCTACTCTTGGCCCCACGCAGCCACTGTTCTGCTTTTTGGCACTCCAGGTTAGAATGCATTTAATAGACTTTTGTATAAAGGAAATCATAGCGACGTGATGAGCTATTTCGCTCAGAATAATGATTTCGAAACTCATTCTTGTCGTGAGAGAACCGGCAGTTCCTTTCATTCGTGAGTTGTATTCAGTGATGTGGATGGACTACAACTCTCTAATACATGTGGAAATCCAGTTGAGTCTATAATGAAAAAAACTTGTTATGAATATTCATGGATAAGTCTTTTCGTAAAAATGTTTTTTATTGATTTGTGCTTTTAAAGTGGTAGAGCCACGTTACACCCCCATCAACCAGCTTTAAGGGTTCCAGTTGCTTCATATCCTCGCCAACACTTGAAAATGATCTTTTTTTTTTTTAATTTTAGTTTTTCTAATAGGTCATCTCATGATAGTGGCAGTCATCTCATTGAAATTTATATTTTTCCCTCTAATTAACAATAATATTGAACCACTTTTCATGTGTTTATTTGTGAGTATGTAGATAAAAAGGAAAATGAGTTTAAAATGATATCATTAACCCAACCTCCCATCTCCCATCCCTGGCACCAGGATGCCCAATATTCATGGACTTGGGTATTTTTCCTTCTCAATTGGATCTTTCGATTCTTGAGGCAAATAGTCTCAGTGCCTGAATCTTAAATATCAGTATGGCCCTGACATCTGTATTTTCCAAGGGTAATAAAACCATTTGAATATACCCAATTTATCTTTATATTATCTCAAATACAGTTGTTCTAAAGGAATAATCTGACAATTTTTCCAGAAAGCATTATTCATAGCCACAATGATTACAAACAAATTAAATGTTCAAAGTGTTCAATAAATGACAATTGAGTGTATAAATTATGATACCTTTATGGCATGGAAAACTGCAACTCTTAAGAATAATCAGGGTGACATTGATTCACATAGAAAGATTTTTACAATGTAAAAATTAGTCAGAAAAGATAAGTTTTAGAACTACATTTAAGTATATGTTATGTATTTGTGTATATGTTAATGTATTTATATTTAAGTATGCAAAGTTGTTGATAGTTTCCATTACTTAGTTGTTTTTCATTCTCTCTCTGTCTCTCTGTCTCTCTCTCTCTGTCTCTCTCTCTCTCTCCTCCCTTATCTTTTGCATTAAGTCAGTCATTTCTCTTGCAGGATCAACCCTTTTTATTGAACATGCCATGGCAGGATGGCTGGGTCCAGGTGCTCCAGTCGTGAGGTCAGACCTCAAACGCTGTTCATTTCTTGTCTCTGCTCTTCTTCGGGCTCCTTCTTTCCCAGACGTGCTCTCCCCACATTATGCCGGTTAGCAGCGGTTTCAGACTAAAAGCAACCAGCAGAAACAGATTGCCTTTTCCCCTACAGATTAAAGAAAAGTTCACTCTTAGAAGTAAACTTCCTTGACCTAGTTTGGATCCTGTGCTTCTGACAGCATATGAGGACTAGAGAGTCCTGGGCCCAAAGGGTTGACCAGAAGTCCTACCCCAGCTCATGGATGATTGGTAAGGATGAGCTGGTCTCCAAAAGTAAAACTGAGCTAGGTAGTGAGAAATGTGGGATAGGTGGAAGACAGGCAAAAAACACATACGGTCATTACATCTATACTTTAAAAATTTTAAAGAGATACCTGAATTTCTTGTGTCTAAGTAAATAAAGCAAGGCCTAGCTTTTTC
The DNA here is from genome assembly GCF_014176215.1 of Rousettus aegyptiacus. Lineage (NCBI taxonomy): Eukaryota > Metazoa > Chordata > Mammalia > Chiroptera > Pteropodidae > Rousettus > Rousettus aegyptiacus. The sequence continues at coordinate 83,530,492 of NW_023416285.1, forward strand.
AAAACACAGCTTATGTTTTATTCATCTTTGTATTCCCTGCCTAGAGCAGTTACTAACATATATGGTAACCGTTCACTTGATTTGTTGAAAGTTATTTTATTTGTTAAAAATCGTGACTATAATTGGCCACAAGATGTCCCCACAGCTCTAGAAGATGCGTTCTGCACGTCCCCTGACAGGCTTTTTTCATTTCAATTGATTTACTTGGAGGAAGTTAGCCAGCTGATGCCTAATGAGATTTTTGTTCTAAATCGGGTTTTAAACGGTTATGCCCCTAAGAGGTCAGAAAGCAAACATTTAGAATAGTAGAGATCTTCAAACCAGAGTTAAAGGAATATTCCTAAGCATCGATCGTACATTTATCTTGTAAAGGTTCACATTAAACTAAGGTTCTCTTAAATTGTGGTGATCCTTTGTGACTGCCTTGTGTTCTTAAATTATCAGAAAATGTTACTACTGTGATATGACATTTACAGCAATATTCTTCTTTGTAAAAGCTAACTAAAAGTAAAGGAGAATTAAAGAGAGTATGTCCTATCAATATTTACTGCAAGACACAAGAGGAATGTGAACAGTGTATTTGTTTTACTTACAAAGATGTGGACTGGAGAATGATGAATGAGTCTAGACTGGAATTATGTAGTTTCTTCTTAATTTTACAAGCACATCTAAACCGCGGTTGCTTTGAGCTACCAGCAAGAACAGATTCTCTTCCTTTCTGGTGCCTCACAGACACCCGAATCATGACAGGTGGTCTAAAATAAACCTTTGTTGCCTCAAAGATTCCTTAAGTGGAATGTGTTCTACGATAACTTCTAAACCTAATGCATACATGAACCGGAGGAAAAAAACGAATATGCTAGAAGGACCAGGTAAGTTCTAACAGCAAACAGATTTTATGCACACATGAAACAGGATCCATTTTATAATTGAGATTCTTTCATAGTGGACAGAATTTTTCTTTTTTTTCTAACTACTTTTGATTTAATTACTGATTAAAAGTGTCATTACTGAAAATATAGATACAGGCTGATTAAGCCTGAGTTTCTCATTTGAAATAGAAGAAGTGGGAGAATTAATATTCTCACTATTTTTAAATTCGTTGATGGTCAGTGTTATGGATGGAATTGAATTGTCTTCCAAAATTTATTTGTTCAAGTCCTGACCCCCAGTATCGCAGAAGATGACCTCATTTGGAAATAGGGTGACTGCAGATATAATTAGTTAAGATGAGGTCATACTGGAGTAGGGTGGGACTCTATCCCAATATTATTGGTATTTGTATAAAAAGGGGGAAATGCCATGTGAAGATAAATCATACAGCCTCAGGCCAAGGAACTGCTAGGAGAGAAACTAGGAGAGAGGCCTGGAACAGATCTTCCCCTCGTGTCCACAGAAGGAACTAACCCTGATGTCACCTTGATCTCAGACTTTCAGCTTCCAGAACCATGAGACAATAAATTTCTATTGTTTAAGACATCCAGTTGGCAGTACTTTGTTACTGTAGCCCAGGCAAACTAATACAGACAGTAATCGCCTAAAGGAAGTGGTTAATTTAAGAAAAAATAGAAACGGTTTATCAATTTGTTATTTGGCTAATTGTTTTTCTTTTTATTGCTATTAATTCTCATTTGATATTTAGTTTTTATGTAGTCATGGTTTTAATTTAATATTTTCCTGGGAAACACACATTAAGTAATTTTCTCTAGAATCATAAGTAGATTTGAGTCTGACCCTACTAAATAATAGAATTTTAGAATCATCCAGGATATTTTCTCTTACTATAGATGAAGAATTAAGGTAGAGAGGTTGAGGGACAAAGCTAATATGTGCCAGAGTCTTCTGTCCCCAAGGAGGTAAGGAGGGAAACTTTCATATCTCCTCCATTTTGATTGATGGTCTCATAACAGAAGGTGAAAGAGAGAGAGTTTTCTAGTCATGGAGAGAAACATTCTGGGTACCCTTGGGATGTGAATGTACTGTAACCGTGCTTACAAATAGAATGTAGATGAAAGAAGATCTAGAATCCTTGAAATTGAACTTCTATCTAGAGGCATATGGAAGCTGCTTACTATCCAGTCTCCTCATATCTGGTGTCTTTGCCTCTAGTTCGGGCAAATTAGACCCGATTTTGTCTTGTTATAGTTCATCTCTTCAGCCTCCCCTTCCACAAATACACATGCATTCCATGCTCCTCCACCTCCTCTGCCTCTTTCCTTTCCCGAGTCTCATATATCTGTTTTGGGCTAAAGGGGTCTTTTCCAAAATTCACACGTTGAGGTCCTAACCCCTGGTCCCTCAGAATGTGACTGTATTTGGAGATAAGGTCTTTAAACGTTAAAATGAGTCACTAGGGTGGGCCTTGACCCAGTAGGACTTGTAACAATAAAAGAGTGTCCTCGTCACAGAGTTTAGGACACAGAGACACACAGGAGCACGACCAAGTGAAAACACAGGCAGAAGATGACCATCTACGGACCGGAGAGAGGCCTCGGAAGGCAGCAACTGGGCCTACAGCTCGATCTCAGATTTCCGGCCTCCAGAACCGTGAGACAATACATTTGTGTCGTTTAAGCCCCCCAAGCTATGGCACTTAGTTCTGGCAGAGCTAGCAAACTAATAAGAAGTCCTTGAAGACCCAGTCCATTTTTAACTGCCACATCATTTCTTACTCACTTAGGACCTGGCATTTATTAAACTTTTTATTCTTACTTTTATAGGCCTTATCCTCAGTTTTAAGCATAGAGCCTACTAAGTGCACTGTTCCTGGCAGAGGTAAATCATAGATAAGCGTCCACGTACGGACTTCAGCCTAGCCGAGTCCGCTACCAGATTCTGTCTCCAGCTCACATATTTTATGGCAGGAGTAACTGTTGTTAAGTTCAGTGTTATTTTGTCTTTTCTGAAGCCTGGAGTCCCGAGTTCTGAGTATAATTAGCTGATCTCCTCCCAACATGTAATTAATTATAGCACCTCTTAGTCACAGGGTGTTTGATAAACAAACCCATCATCTTCTACTGATAGGAGATAGGGATTAACGGAAGTGTGCTATTTATCCTGGTAGGTTATATATTTCCATGATGGCAATTTTCTGGAAGGTAAGCCGTAATGCAGAGGGATTGCTTTAACTGTAAGATTTAGTTGCTGTGGCCAAATCAGGGATGTGTGGTTCTATACCATAAGGCCTTTCAGTGTCCCTAGGCATGGAGGTGACTGTAAGGTGTCTGTAAGGGACCAGATGTGCCATCATGACTCCTGAAGATCTGGCAATGTCGTGGGAGGCACAACAATGGCCCTCCGAAGATGTCCACGTCTTAACCCTGAAACCTGTGCATTTATCACCTGACATGGTGATATATAAAAGGACCTTGCAGAGGTGATTAAGTTACGAATCTTCAAATGGAACATTATCTTGGATTATCTAGGTGGCTTATGCAATCACGAGGGTACTCAGTGATACAGGGAGGTAGGAAGGTCAATTTGAACCCTGACCTCTGAAATGGCGAGATAATGAATTTGTGTTGTTTTAAACTGCTAAAGCTATGATCATTTGTTCCTGAAGCCACAGGAAACTAATGCAGCTGTCCAGTAACCTGGATACTGAGATGTGTGTCCGAAATTGCAGGACTGCCACCCAGCATGCTCTGTGGTTACGACGTGGGCTCTGGAAAGACCTGGGCTCTTCTGTCTGTGCATGCTTCTGAAAAGCATTTGAGTAATCGGATCTAATCAGTCGCTTTCTAATTTAATCAGGCCAGATCAAAGTGGCCTGTATCTGCTTGATCTGCTCATTCAGCTAAATCGATTGATTAATTTGGTAAATTAATTCATAATGACACGTTAATGTCTGTCAATGTCTAAATGAATTACTTCATTTAGAAAACATTTTTGCAGATCTTTTTTTTTTTTTCTTTTAAACTTTTAGAAAAAGGGTTAGGCTCAAGGCCAGCAGGGGACTTTATGGGTATTGGGGAGGGTGAAGGTTTGGGGAGTCATCCCCAAATCATGCCAGCCTCTTGTGGAGACAGTATCAAGTTGAGGGGTGGGGGGAGGTAGAGGCTAAGCAAAGACCAGGCCCCCGACTCACGCATCAGATCACGATAGAAGAGACAGTGAGGAATGAAACAATTCCAAGGCTCAGGGTGATGAGCCCTAAGACCTTGGGCTTCCTCTGCTTCGGTGAAGTTTTAAAACCCCTGTTTTGGGTCCGCTCTTGGGCAGAGGAGCCTCTGAACGATGTGCATGTGGTAGACGTACTGGAGGCGTCAAGTGAGGTCTCTACCCTGATATGGGCCAACACGGAAGCAAGAGTGTGTGTGCGCGTGTGTGTGCGCGCGCGTGTGTGTGTGCATGCGAGGGTGTCTGTGTGTGCATGCGTGTGTGTCTGTGTGTATGTGTGATGAGGAGGAGAGGAAGTCCAGCTCCAACTACCTGTGGTACCCTCTACCCACATAGACAGAGTTAATTTGGGGGTATGTACCTTTCAGTGACTTTGGGGCCTGGCAGGAGGTTAGAGGTGACTGTGAGCCGGTCACTGCCTGCCTGGGAAGTTCATGCAGCCCTCAGCCACCAGTTTGTGACCTCTGAGCATGTGCTTAGAGATGTCACATGCAAATCACTTAACACAGCCCCTGGCACAATAAATGGCAGCGACGGTGATGGTGACCATGTTGGGTACGATAGTGCTAAGAAGGTGATATGAAACGCTTACCTTCCCTTTAGTTTTTCTTTTTGGCTCCCTCTTCTTTTGCCCGTATTTTCATCTCTTTCTCATCTCTCTTCAAGCAAACCATTGCCTTTCAAAGTATTTTAGGTTTAAAAATCTGCAGCACACCCACAAGCTTCAGGAAAAAATCCTAACTGGAAAGTCTTTCAGCAAAAGTCTCGGAACCAGTCAGGAGCCCGATGGTCTAAGTAAACCCTTGCTGAGGGACCTTGGCTTTGTTTGTTACTGGCGTAAATGAAAGTTCAAGAAAGGTGGGCCCTTCCTCAGCAGTGAAGAAAACATGCAGGGCCTATGATCCCGGCTGCGACGCGAGCCCCCTTGATTCCATCCAGCCAATCACATCCAGTCTAGGGAGATTGTGGACATGGGATTCCCCTCGGCCATGGGATTCCCCTCGGCCCACTTCCGGTAGGGGTAGCAGATCTGGAATAAACTCGGTTAGGAAAAAAGCAGCAACAACTTGTGTGGTCTAATAGCCAAGGACCAAATTCCCCACCTCCACTTGGATCCCAAAGCACAATTTAAATCTCCCAACAAACTAAGACACCACCACCCTAAGGAAAATGAGGGACACCCTAGTTTTTTGACTGAGATTAAGTTTCTGCCACCGGGCAGAAGACAGGCTCCAAATTAAAAGATGTTTGAATTTTAAAAAGGCATGCCAGAGCGTCTGTACCCAGTGGGTAAGAACGCAGTTTCTTTTGGCAAACTGCCGAATCTTGTGTCCCAGGCCTGCCTTCTACCATCTGTATATGGCCCGGCAAGCCACTTAACCTGCTCGTGCCTTAGTGGTTTTCATTTGAAAAATGGGTCCAATAGTACTTACTTTCCAGGGTCGTTCACTTAATATACTTTGAATGTTCAATAAATATTAGCAGCAAACCTCTATCGTCAACAACAGCAAACACCTGAATTTGAGGCCTACAATTAACACATGCTGTTTTAGGATTCACTAGCTTGGGAGGGAACAAACTTCATTAAAGTTTCCGAATTTATCAGCCATGGATGCACATTTCAGGTGATACCAAGGGCGAGAAGACCCAGCCACTACTTTTATTTTTTATGCCAATCCTGACGTGCTTGGACCTGGCATCCTGCAGGAGGCCCCACACAGCTCCTGAAAGAAGCGCCCTTCCCGCCCTGACTCCCTTCACGCATGCGCACTGCTTCTCTCCCCTGGAGATGGCCGCGGTATCTCCCAGCTGGACCAGAGCACAGGACAGGGGTCCAGGGACTGCGTTTGCCGCTCCCGGTGGATCCAGAACAAAGCCCACCACAGAGTGCTACTGTATCCAGTGCACAAATCCGCATTCCAAGGAGACGCTAGCTTGGTCAGGTCTTATGACTCCCACAGCCTTCCACTCCTAATCCACCCAAGACATTTTTGCCTTTCCTAGTCTTAAAAATTACAACTGTCCACACAATCGCTACCTGACACATGTCCTCCTGACCATTTGCTTCTGCCCTTCTGCTGACTGGGCAGGGATGCTTGCAACTTCTAAGTGAGGCTTTGGCACAGAGCGACAGAGATGGTGGGTCACAGCACCTTTGCAAGACACTTGGGTTACATCTGCACAGTTTCACAATAGATCTACAAAGCCCTAAAATTGCTGGGGTTTTATTACATTTTGAGGGGAATTGGCGCTAAAGACAAACTATAAGCTTAGATTTAGAGAAAATTAGTTATACAGAAATGTAAATAATTTGTAATCACATATAATGATAATAGGTAATTTGTCAAGCATTTTCTGTGAGCTGGGTATGTTCTAAGAACTTTACAAGTATTAATTCACTTTTCAGGTGAGGAAACTGAGGCCCAGAGAGGCCAAGAAACGTACCCATGATTACGCAGATGTAAGTGATGGAGCCCAGGATCGAGCATGACCAGGCGTTTTCTAAAAACATATATTCATAACCACAATCCAAACCATGGAAGTCAGAGAACAAATCAATGGCTGTATCGGTCATCGATGGCTGTGTAACAAAATCCCTCCAAATTTAGCAGCTTGAAACGACACTTATCACCTTACAGGTTCTGTGGGGCAGGACTCTGGGTGCCGCTTAGCCGGGTCGTCTGGCTCAGGACCTCTCACGAGGTGGTGGTGGCGCTGTCGCTGGGGCTACAGTCACCTCAAGGCTCCACTAGGCCCGGAGGGTCCACTCCCAAGCCTTTCTCGTGGCCTCTGGCAGTCCTCAGTTCCTAGCCGCCTGGGCCCTCCACAGGCTGCCTGCGTGTCCCCTGAGGTGGCAGTCGGAGGTCCCAGTGACAGAGAGCACCAGGGCAGAACCCAGTCTTTTTGTCCTCATTTCAGAAGTGACATGCCATCACTTCTGTTGTATTTAATTATCGGTGGGTCCAGGCCAGAGGGAAGGGGGAAGGATGACAGGACAGCAGGAGCACGGGAGGCGGGGCTCGCTGGGGGCGCCCGCCACAAAGGCCTCTGGCAACTGGGCGAATCACTATGCGCAAGACACGTAAACTAGATCTAAGTTGTCAGGGAGGTTTCCTTCACATTTTCCAACGGATCATGCAGTTTTTGTTTTGTTTGTCCTCTGTTAAGAAAGTAAAATCGTCTTAAATTTATATTTTTCTTCGAACACAGAAGACGAATTCTACCTTTCTGCGTTTTCTGAAATGTCCCCGCTGTTTGGGAGTCTTGCGCCCTGGTTTTCGCGTTGAGCTGTCTTTGTTGAGAGTGAGGAAGGAACCCAGGATGAGATCTGCGCGTCCTTATCTTTCTCAGCCTCTGCAATCTTCCCACCTGGAAGCGACTCTCCCTTCCAATTCAATAACACCTCACGTCCCTGCCATTTCATTGTGCAGACTTCAAACTAGGTCAACCTGCTCTTTCATTAAATTTTCCCCAAATATAGCACTGTCAATTCCAGAATGGTTTTCCAGGCCTGGTCAGTCAGCGAGAAAGCCTGAGGAACCTTGGGGGTTGCCATGACAACCGCCAGATAGGCCGGGAGATGAGGACACACAGGGCAAATGAGCTGTCTCCTGTCACACGGGGCTGGAGGCGGGTGGGGGTGGGTACCGTTTCTGGAATCAGGGACCAAACTGGAATGCTGGCGGCATACAGAGCTGCAGGGAAGAGCAGCAAGGCTACTGCAGTTGAGAACTAATCAGAGTGAGCCATTCGCAGGGGCGACCAGCCCTGGGCCTGGTCCTTCCTGGGGGCCGAGAGTGGGGAGCAACCTTCTGTGCTTCGAGCCACCCCACCACAATCTCACTTCCTCTGAATTCCCCAATTGCATATGCCATTGCTTTAACATCTCACGTTAACAACTTAGGAACAGGGAGTGAGAGGCACGGGCTAGAAAGGGCTGCAAGAAACGGGAAGGTGGGGGTGAGGTCCATTAAGAAGTGTGCTCCCCCGTCCTACTAGAGAGGTGATATTTTGTATCATCTGCTTCTTCACATGTCCTGTTTTTCTGGCTGGCTCTCTTTATTTTTAACTCAACCTAAATAAATTTTTCTTGCAAATGTTTGTTGCCATCTGCTGACCAGAGTCAGTCACTACAAAGAGACTGCAGACCTGATAGCCAGGTGGAGATTATTGCATGTCATTGTGTCCCAATGCTTCCAAATTAATAAAAACTAAGATAGACGTCTCTGTTTAAATATGATCAGAAAACAGCTGTATGACAGCATGGCTTGATAGGAGATCGAAAAAATAGATAAGGAAAACACAAACGCTAAGTCACAGAGTTAATAACCAGGACAGCATCACTTGCCCTCTGCGTTTGTGTTAACAAACGGCAGATATCACACATCTCAATATTTATTTATAGAGAATTAGTTGAGAATATCACCATTTTATGCTTTAAGGAAGAAATGGCAAATTTAGTTGTAATGATATAGACTTTAAGAGAATGGTAGGATATCTAATGTGTACAAGTCTATGAAAATACTGTCACTAAGCCCAGGAAGAAGGGACATGTTTGTAAATAGTGTTGCAATGGGTCCTTGTGGAAGTAAAAACAATCAGCACACAGGCTTTCATCCAAACTGCCAAAGTGCGATGTGGAGCCTTTCTTACCGAATGAAAAGATAAAGTTAAAAGGGGTTTTAGAAATTTATTTCATGTCACTTTTTGCAGCCATTTTGAAATTGTTAAAATGGACATGGGGAGTTCGGGACCCAAACCTGGTGCCTTTGTGGGAGATGGAGCCACACTGTGCTCTGGGAGGGGCCATCTCTGCAGGAGAAGGAACCGTTTTCCCTTAAAGGCAAAATGCTTATAGGTTTTGCCTCTTTTCTTTGCATTTAAAATTGTACACATTCACTTACCAGTATTAACAAAATCCTATATTTGGGATGCTTTTTTAAAATAATCAAATATTATCATTTGTAAAATAAAGAAATATATAAAATAAAGTAAAATAAAGGGAAAACGAATAAACACGTGAGTTGTTAGAACTGATCCTAGCAAGGTTCTGGCTTCCTGGTTAGTGACTGAGGAGAAAAGCCCGGATGAGGGCAGACTGTCAACATGTACAAATAGAGGTCCACCTACTGCATGTCCAACATTTAAATGATAAATCAAGCTACAAACTGTTATATAAATTATATCTTATCCTCCCACCTTCACAAAGATAGGTTCATAATGACATGGAATGTCAGGGTGGAGTTCAGAAGTCAGATTCCTTGATACTAAGTGCCACCTGCAAGGCGAGCCACCCTCCGCACCCCTGGCTTTCCAGGTGCCTGAGGCATCTCTGATAACCAGCCCCATTGCTGTCCCTCCTGCCTCTGCTACTCCAGCCTCACTGGCCTCTTTGATGTTCTTCATTCCTTGCAGAACACGCCAGGGCCATGCCACCTGCTTGCGTCACCGCCTGCAGTGATCTTTCTCCACATGGCCCCGGGGCTTACTGACTGCCTCACACTTTCAGATCGCGCCTCTCAGAAAGATCTTCCAATCACTCTGCATACACCTCCCAACTGTCATGCTCCGTCTCTTGTAACTTACCTTATTTTTCTTTAGATAACTTACCTCCAAGTGTCATAACATCTGCATATCTAGCTAGCTATCAGTGCGTCTCTATTTCCTTATCGTCTCTATCCACTATAATGTGAGCTCCATGAGATCAGGGACTTTTTAAAAATTGTTATTTCTTTACTACACAGCATAACTGTTTAATAAATATTTGGTGAATGAATTAATGTATGAATGACAATAAAACTTAATAATATCCCAGTTAAACAGCTTCTGTGTATTTTTATGCATTTATAGAAAACAATGTTTCTAAACACAAGGACTAGAGGATGTCTGCTTTAGAATAACTAAAGGGTCTTGTTAAGCGGATACATCTGGGCAGAACCTCCAGGTCTGAAAGCCCAGGGTTGGGCTCTGAGATCTACATTTATAGTGATCCTCTAACCAAAGCTTGGAATCCGTTGGTCTGTCGCACCCTATGAGAGAACGGGCATGAAAGAGAATGGGTACAATGCAAATGACCGAGTTCCTTCTAAGAGTTGGCTGCTTTTTTTTTTTTTTGAAGGAGTGAGAACATATAGAATAACATTAAACATAAAAATCACTAGAACCAAACAATATCGTTCAAACTGAAAGTGGTGACTGATACTTCTTAAAAACAAACAAACAAACAAAAACTTTAAGAGGTCCCAAGCCTCCTGTGTTTACACACCCAATGTTATAATTGAGTACTGAGGCTCTTGTCATTTCCCAAACTCAAATTTTGCTAATTTAAGAAACATCCACAACAGCACAAACCACTATTATTCTGAACCAAGAGAAATAAAACAAATGGAAACTTTCTTTCCTTCTGAGAAGAATTCACTATCTTTGGGTCTCTCTTATTTAACTTTATCTGGGGTTTCATCTAACAGGCCTGTAAAACTTTGGAGGTCATTACACACACCTAATAAGACAGAATCCACACTCCAGATGACTCTGGTGCTGGTGGAGTAATCCTTAGAGGAGCCCGAGACATGGAAATGACTAGATTTTCAAGTTACTCATGCTTCTGGGTAATTAATAATTTTCCCCTATTCATTAATCCCAAAATCTTTACTGAGACTATCCCAGGCTATTAAAACTATAACCATTATCACCATAATTGCTAACCTTTAAAAACGTTTACAATGTCTGGTTCTGTTCTCAGCTCCTTATATATATCAACTCATTTAATCATCTTGGCAAACCACTGAGGTGGGAATAGTCATTATTACCCCCAATTTCTAGATGAAGAAAATGAAGCACAAAAAGGTACTACATAGATGCTGAGGTAATAAATGGAATTAAGTCAATGCATTTACATAATAGTAAAAGAAAAAAGATCCCTGGTGGATCATTTCAAGTTATTACATGTCCAAGGATGAAAGGTTTGAGACAGGAGAATTACAGAGAGATGAGCATCTAAGTTGGATATTAAATATTGGAAAGGAATTCGAGACTCAGTGATGGTGTGTGGTGAAGAATGGGTGAGGAGGAGGAGGGGGAAGGCATTCCAGGCAGAAAAATCAACATTTTAACCATGTGAAATTTGACATCTTGGCCCTCATATCAGAAACACCCATGCCAGACAAGGTGCAGGGTTTCTAGGGCGTCACACTTCTCTAGACTTGAAATCTCACCTTGAACTCTGGATTTCTTTCTTCATCAGTCAGCCCAACTGATGGCTTTGATTTTCAGATTTCCAGGGCGCTTACTGCAAAGTATGGGCATGAGATCTTAGTAAAAGTTTTAGAAAGCATATAACATACAAACGAATACGGAAATCAAGTGCTAGGATGAGCTGCAGCATGACTTAAAAATCTTGGCTAAGCAGCATTCTCACTGCCTGGCCTGTGAGTGGTCCATGCTGGCCACTGCCTTCTCACAGGGCACCTCTCTACAGTTACTGAAATGCTGCCCTCTCCTGGCGGGATTTTCATCCACCCTCAAGATCAAGAGGATTAAGAAGTACAAATGTCCAGTCATAAAAATTGGCATGGGGGTGTAAATTACAACACAGGGAATATAGTCAATAATATTGTAATAACGAAGTGTGCACTAGGCTTATCGGAGTGATCACTTTGTAAGGTATATGTCTAATCACCATCTTGTACACCCGAAAATAATATATGTCAACTGTAATTGAAAAATAGATTTTTTAAAAAAGAAACTTTTTCTTGCTAACTGCACTGTTTCTTTTTTTAAATTTAATTTTATTAGTTTCAAGTATATAGTACATTGATTAGACACATATTGTTTATAAAACGATTCCCCTAATTGCTTCTTCTCTCCTCTGGTTTTCCACCTAGCCAATATATTTATCCTAATTGCATTCCCCAGGCCATGTTCCCCATCCCTCTGACCATCTATCGACTACTAATTTGTACTTCTTTAACTCTTCACCCCATTCTCTCAGCTCCCCAATCACCCTCCCCTCTGTCCATCACCAAATTGTCTACTATATTTATGAGTCTGTTTTTGACTAGTTTGTCCTTTTTGTTCCTTAGATTCTGCATATGGGTGAAATCATGTGGTATTTATCTTTCTCCATCTGACTTATTTTATTCAGCAATCTCTAGGTCCATCCATGTCATTGCAAATGATAGGATTTCATTTTGTTCGATGGCTGAGTAATATTCCATTTTATATGTGAACCATAACTTCTTTATCCAATTGTCTGTTGATGGGCTGTTTCTTTTCTTTTGAAATTTTATCCTTGATCTGAAGGAATACAACATCAGATCTTGTGATAATTAGCTCCACCTGCTGCTCTGTCCTCTGTGTCCAGGAAGCTGCAGAGAAATTCAATGATGGCTGGTTTAAATAATTTTCCATGTTGGAACTTCACTGAAGAGTATCAGAAACATCTGGGTTAAGAAATATTTTAGTCTTTTTATCATAAAGAACAGCTTCTTCAATTTAAAGTCATCAGGAACAATTTTCCCTGGAACTAAAAAAAAAATTTTTTTTAACATTGAAAGAAGGATAGGGAGTGAGGCAGAGTTGGGGAGGGGGGCTACAGGGTAGAAAATTTGTGTGTTGGAAAAGGAAAAGTTTTGGATAAAATATTATGTATATAAAGCCGGGCTCGGTTTCTGAGGCTGAGGGAAGAAGGAGTTGGGCATGTCTGAATCTATCTGTGTAGACCTCAGGCACATGTGCAAAGGGTCTTTGTGGTTATTTCCCACCTCGTTAACCCCGTTTGCACGCCCTTTCTCCTGGGGATAATTTCCTCTTGTCGTCAAAGGTGAAATATTCAGTCAGTAGTTGTCTTTTTAGAGAAGGGTAGGATACGGTAAACATGTCAACTCCTTCATTTAAATGGCTTTCGACTCTTGAGTCCCATAATTCAGGTCCCACAGCGGGGATTGGCCAACTACGCAGTGTAGTACCCAATCGTCTTTTTCCCCTATATGCAGTGTAGACTGTATGTACCTGGAGTGATAATAAGGTTTTTCTCTGAGAACAAAATAAGGGTGTGTAGACATGCCAAAATCAAGCTCAACCGTATTGGAGGAAGTCACCCTGTAATATTTAATGGATATAGTCTGTGAACACGCAAGTTCCGAGACCAGGATGGAGCTAAGGAATGGATTGGCCTCTAGGAGGCGCTCAAAACAGAAGGCTGCACTGTAGCCCAGAACGGTCCTGGAGAGGGCGCGCTGCTCTTCCAGCAGAGATGGGGGTGACCATGCCTGCGGCCCCCTCCTCTCATCCCTGCAGATCCCTTTCCACGCTTCTGGTGCGCTTTCGGTTCTAGCAGCCGATAGCTGCACCTGCTTGTCTAAGGGCTGACCCTCGGCCAGTGCAGACCTTGAGTTGAGGTTCCCAGAGCCTACCTGGCTTGCACACGTGGAAGACGTACCCAGTGACGATGGGTGCGGGAGTATCTGTACTTCAGCAACTTTACCCCTAACTGGGACAGTCTGACATGGGAACCGCATTGTCTCCAGTGCTCTCCTATGGGATTGAGCCAAATTTACCTTCTTGGGGACTTTGCTGACTGGAAACTCATCTTGTTTAGCTTGCTGCCCATTCCTGTTTTACTCTACTGCTCACTAACCAGTGTTAAATGGAAACACATTCTAAAAAGTCCTTTTCACATGATGCTTCTGGGGAGCCCAATTTAAGACAGGAGGCCTCCCAGGGAGCTTGGGGGGCATTCCCAGGTCTAGATAGGTGCGCCTGCTGGACAGGGCTCAGTGATATTCGCCAGTCAGATCATTCCATTTCCTCCCCTGCCCCCACGCTTTGACTCCATGATCACCAAACCGCCTTCCAATTATAATTCACCTTACCCATGTGGCTTTTCTCTAAGGAGAGAAGATGTTTATCAGCTACAAAGAACATTTCAAGTTCATTCTGGCCGTTTTATTTTCACCGTCTGTCTGGGGTTCTGGAGTATGGATTAGTCTCTCAAATGTCATCATCGCAACTCTGTCACCAAAAGTCAGACCACCTACGGGAAATCGACAAATCATATTTCGAAAACTCCAAGGCCAAGACGTCTTCGGACCACATTGGTTGCTACCTCGAGAGGCTTGTTTTGGAAGCCACTTCTCTATTGGGCTACTCTTTAACCACCAGAAGCTTTGACACTTTAATCTCCTGACTGAGTAGAGTTGAGGACCTGGTTGTAAATGTCCCCTCATCTTGAGAAGAATCCCTTCTCTTATTCCTCTGAAAGGCAAATTCTTTGGTTAGACTCTTTAGCAATATATCTAGTTTTGGGATCAAATCCCATGCCTTGTGCAATTTGTAAAATTCCTTACATTCTGTGAGACTTATCATTTGGATATGAAAGGGAAAAATCAAATGTTCTTCTTGTGGATGCATCAAAGGTATGGAGTAAAAATATGAACACAGAGCACCTGGAGGATTTTTATCTCCGTTTCTGCCACAATGAGCAGAATCACAATCGACTCTTGCTTCTGTGAGTTCCAATTTGTATAGAGAAAGATTTTTTTTAAAAAAAAAAGAGAAGAAGAAAGCTTGAGTTTTGATTAATGAGGTTAAGATCTTTAGAGTGATTGGTTAGAATGGCCAATAAGTGTTTGTAGGCAGAATCACACACTATGAGCACAACTTAATCATGTTAACATAACATATTTTCTCAAATAAACTCTGCTCCCCGAGAATTTCTTTTGAATGGAGGGTTATACAATTTTCATTTAGGTTTTTTTTTTTTTTTCCCCCCCTGTTTCTGGACGGAAGTTACCAATTCACGTGCAGCATTTAATTCCCTCGCCTTCTTCCTTTCCATCTGTCACAAACCTGAAGCTCAGGTGAGACCACTCCCACTGGGCTGTGAACTGTAAATTGTGGGTCTGGGAGAAGCACAGATGGAAGAAGCTGCTCTCAGCTCCCCCAGGGAGAGAAGTCTTAACCTGTCTGACGCAGGTTTGACCCCTGACCCCTATTTCCTCCTCGCCGAGCTAGTTATCCCGCAGCCCGCTTTCTCCTGCAGTTCCTGCTGAAACCACTGGGGGACGCTGCTGTATCGAGTTCCACCCGGGAGAACCAAAACTGAAAGTTAGGAAAAATCAGTGACGATGAGATCACTTCCTCCTCGTGTCTTTCCGTTTCTGGGGACGTTTTTCAATTAAAACTCCAGACACAGACAATCATCATTCATGGCCTGCCTCCTTCAGAGCTCGGTTGGAGGCCAGGGCAGGCAGGAGCGAGACTTTATTTTGAGAAACTGCCTGTGCTGTGGAAGAAGAAGCCAGAAATAGACCTGGAGAAAATAAGAGAATGGGGACTCAGCGAATGCCCAGAGCCGTTTTTCTTTATAAATATCTCTGTCCACTTTCCACTCTCTTCCATGTCACTGCAGGCCATTAGCACTCTATTTTTGTCTCCACAGAGGCTCTGGGCCTGGCCCACCCTACTTCCCCTCCTGACAGATTATCTCGTGAGGGCAGCACTCCTGGGCGAGGGTTTGACATCATGAGTTATTTTTATCCCAGTAGATTGCAATATCATAACAGCATACATCTTGTGCCAAAGAATGGCCCCAGAGCTGACAAAGAGGAGAAATTACCTCAAAGGTAAACGCCTCGATCTCAAAATGCCTCTCAAGGTACACTATTTAAAGTGACGAAAGTTTAAAGTAAACAAGTGACAAAAATACACACATCTTGAGGGTGGCCTGCAAAACAACATAATACATACAGTCTCCAGTTTCATAATCACTAAAAGAAAGCTTTATAAAAAGGCTGTCTTGAGTCAGCTTAGATAAGGTAAGCGGCCCCCAGGCTGAGATTCAAATTGGGGTCTAAGAAAGGTGACCCGTCACCCTAGGTCAATCCAAAGAAATTATTTTTGCTTTTCCGCTCTAATTAAAATTCTCCTACTGTGAACTCCCTTTGGGCTGAATTGTGACCCGGGGAGGATGGAAGCTGAATTATGGCTGAAGCTGGCACCTAGGTGTGATTCCTAAATGGAGAACAGAGCATTTGGATGCAGGGAAAGGTAATAGAGTTCAAAGATAATGCAAAACCGAGGATCCAGGAAGAGGCCGCTCCAGAACGGGGTGTGTGGAGAGGGTCAGTGTGAGAGCCTGCAGCGCTGAGGGGTCACCAGAGACAAACCTTAAGCTGCACCGCTCAGTGTTCTGTGGAACCGTAAGAAATGGCTTTTTTTTTTTTTTTTTTGCCAGGATCAGTCAAAACTTGGCTCTGGAGCCCAGCGATCCTGAACGCAGTGGGGCCTGCCAATGCCGGGGAGCGGCCCTACTCCAATCCAGGGATGCCACCTCCTGACTCCTAGAATGTCACACCTGCTTTTGTCGCCCCTGCCAGGCGTCCTGGCACCCTTGCACTTCCTCTAAACTCAGTGGGTTTTGCTGTCAATTATCCTTAAACTTTTCTTTTCTTTAGTACACCAAACAGATAACACGTCCATGGAAGAAACGCCCCTTAGTAACTGTGGTCACAGTGTTAGTTGTATTACAGTTGAAAGAGGTGGGAGTCTAAGTGTCTTGGCCCACTGGCTCTTATTCTGCTTTTTCTGTTTCCAGTAGTCATGTGATCCTGTAGTGTGGACAAAGGCCATTGAAGAACAGCTGTTCTATGAGGTCAGGAAGGCAAGAGAATCTATAGGAGCGAAGTTTTATCAGGAACCTTTATCAGCTTCTCTAGATCAATAAAAACTGCTCTATAAAGTCGAATTGGATTGGGTTTAATTTGAGGGTCTCTAGAAGATGGTACCATTGCATTGTCATTTCCATAGAGATTGGCTAAAACAGGTGGTTATGGATATGAAACACTCCAAAAAAAAAATCCAACTCCTGTGTATGACGCTGTATCTGGGTCAAATCCAAGACACCTTGACAAAAGCTGCTGTTGACGGGAGGCTGCGAATTGTGCTTTTGGTGACTCACTAAGAGTAGAATGCTGACACCCAGATTGAACTGGGTGCTGTAACTTGTTAAAGGGAAAAGAAAGAACAAAGGGTCCACTTTCTATTTCTCAACTCTATGTCCTATTGGCGAGAGAGCTGGACGGAGTCGGCAGATCTGCGGATGTGTGGGTAGTAGATGCCCGTGGAATAGAGCCTTGTGAGCACCTCAAGCAGAAAGAAAACCCTCAGGCACAGAAGGCTCACATGAGACTGATCCGACAGGCTCATAGGTACTTTCACTCTTTCATGTTCAAATTTTAGAGAATTTCCATAAAATCATATAGAAAAATTTAAGAATTTCTTAGAAATCGAATGGAACAGATACAAAGACCAAAATCCAATCACATTCATAATGACTTTTTTCATGCTTATTTATTCCACGCTTCTTCCTGCTTGCTAGTGAATATTTACAACCATAATTGTCCTGCTGACGAATGTGTAAACGCTGCTAGGATTCAGCACAAAGTTGTCTAACTCCAGAAAGCCTTCCTCTAACCTGTGACAAAGCGGTCGTGCCTCTCGATGTTTTCATCACTCTTAGGGGATATTGTGCATAGGCTATTTATGGTGCCGGCCTTTCATTTGACTGCTTCAAGGTGAGCAGATTCGTGAGGCATGAATATAAGATAATGAGGATGCTTTTTATCAATTCTTTCTCAGGGTAACGCCAACCGCGTTTTACCAACAACCTTGGGAATGAGTGTATAGGCTCCCACAGGGACTATCTTGGAGGAAAAAAATACATTTGTTTGGTTAAGCAGTGGTCTGTGCATTCATGTATCAGTTTTATTTCTCTAAAATCACAAATTCTGGACCTTGATAGGCATAGATGACTTTTGGAAAGTAAATTTATTCTATTTGAAAGACATTAATTAAAAGTTAGCATTTGGCTTCTCTTTGCGGAGGTTCGTCAAGTAACTAAGTTCAGCACATGAGATTTTTAGCCATGGGTTTCGGAGATTTTATTCATTCATGAGGGTGATAAATGCAGGTGTGATATTTCTGGGTCAAATTATTTCTAACGTCAATGAGAAATTTATCTTTATTAATAATTATTAAGCTCTGAATATAGATTAGGAAACTATGTCTCAAGATAATAGAATATCACATATGCCAAACTATGCGCAGTATTTGGTAATTTTCTTTATCAATTCACGTAAATATTAATAAGTATGACCAAAATCGCAGTTTGGGTTTTATCCCCTCGCATGATCTTTTAACAAAAAAGAGGTCACACTGCTGTCTGAACCCATGTGTCACTTCCCAGCAAGAGTAATTGAGAACAAATGTTTCTGGAGCAATGTCCTTTGATCGCAGCATCGGAAAGAAGAAAGCAGCTTTATGTGGGAATGTTCTGTGCAGGTGGGGTCTATTTTTAGTCTCTCCGGCTATCCATGTGAGATGGGAGTATACAAGACAATAGAACCTCTTACTAGCGCACAAAGAGAAAGCTCCTCATTAAACAGGGGCTGTAATTAGAGCACAGGGCTGTCATCCTTGGCTTCCAAAGCAGCCAGGCTCTCTGGTTGGGTCTCACCTTAATGATCCTAAACGTCTCCTAGCGTTGGGTGCATGAGTGACATACAGTCACTGATGTGATTGCTCTCACGTAACTCTGTCTAGGTCAGTGGCCCTAAGGTGCCATCACTGTCAAAGGAGTATTAAAAATGCAAACTTTTAAAACTTACTGTCAGAGAGTCCACTCAATAGGGTCCAAGAATCAGCATTTTATCAAGGATTCCAGGAGATTCTGACACAGGTGGTCTGATCACAGTACTTTATGACAGAACAGAATGAAGACAAAAGAGCCATTGGATCCCACCCTGGTGTGGAAGCCTTTTGATGGACAAAGAAGGTGACCAGACTGTTTCAATGTTCTTGAGGGTGTAACTTCGGGGTCATGTTTTGATGGCCTTAGAGGTTGCACTTGAAAATCGGTGAACAACCAAGGGCCAAGGGAATCTGACTTTGTAGCATCATGAGGTTCTGGTTCCTGAAGATGAATGTGATTGCATTGTTCGGATCATTTCATGGGCTGGCAGGGAACTGAAACCCACTTCTCAGAGATGAGCAGGAACTGTGCTCCACGAGGGGAGTAGGCTGGGGGACCTCTTCCATGCAGGCAGGTTAGGGAGAGGAAGCTGCATTTAGGCCGTTTAAGGTTCTCCCAGTTTCTGTTGTCAAGCCAGCTATAATATTAAGCCCATTGTCTGTTCATGTTCTAACAGCAAGACTTGGCAGAGAGGTGAGATGCTTGTCTGTTCAGTTGAGAGTCCGGGTTGGGTGGCTCGTTTTTCAAAACGCATCCTCTTATCAGACGACATCGCTTTTAAAGTCTGTGCTCTCACGCATCCTCACATGCGCCTGCACCCCGAAGGAAGGGGACCCCATCCTGCCGCAGCTCAGTTTTTCGGAAAAATTCTCCAAAGAGGGATCTGATAGTTACATAAAACCGGAAAATTCTGATTTGGCCAGAAAAACTAGAATTTCCCCCTCAATAAGGCTGGAACTAAGAAACCTGGATTGACATTGACATCGTTTTAATACCCTGCACACTTCTCCCCCGGCAGTGGGCCTCTGGCTGACTTTCAGGGACACCAGAAGAAAGAGTCCTGCATGGTGCTGCTGCGTTTATGGAAGGGAATGATTAAGACTGTCACCCGCTTTTTCGTGCTGTATTTTCTAAGTTTCATGCAAGAAATTTATTTCAAACTTAAGTGTAAGGAAAAGATTTCCTTTTGCTGACAAACTGGCATAACTTTTCTATATGCTCCAATGTCTGGATATCTGTTCCAATCATAAATGTGACTGTCATTTTCTCTTTTATTCATAGTTCCTTCAGCTCTGATCGGCTTATTTTTTCTATTTAACTGTGAATACTATTATTATTTTATATATTATATTATTTTATATCTTTTCAAATCTTTTATAAAATTAGATAGGTAGATAGATAGATAGAAATGGATAGTAGATCATATTTAAAAATTAAGGAAGATGGGTTTCTCCCCCCGCCACACACACACCATTTGCTTTATTCCTGAAAATTTCAAGCTGTGCAGATTTAGTCACCTGTAGTGCCATACTGTTAGTATTTGCAGTGTTTCTCTGCCTGTTGACTTGATTTACATGCATAACATTTTTACTGCTCAGTGCTTAAGTGACAGCTCCATTATTTTAATCTTTGGTTCAGTGGTGACTATGAGCAAGAGCCACCATCCTTAGGTAATAGTAGTAAAAATATTTCGAAATGAGAAAGTATCGTGCAAACTTTTTGACCACAGAAATCGGCAGCGGCTCTCCACGGTGGTGCCGAAGGCCACGTTTCAAGCCTTGCAATGCTGGACTTGCACTTCAAGGGATGAGCTGCTTCTCCAGACAGGGAATGTGTACTTTTTATTGGTTCTCTCAGGTAGATGACAAACACACTAGGTTGCCATGTGGTAGAAAAGAATCAAATGTAGATCAGCATCCCTTAGGTATACATTTGTTGGCTGCTGAATATTCCATAGAAAGGAGGACAGTGAAAGAAAAAAAGACAAATACATATGTATATATATATGCACACACATGTATTCTCTCACTATTATTCTTTATATAGATAGATAGATATCTGTGTTTATCTCTATCTCTATATCATTTATCTGTCATCTATCCTCTACCTATCTATCTATAGAGTGAGATCTATATCTACATCTATATATCTATATCTTTTTACTTTACTGGACTCCAACTGTGTGCTCAGGCACTCTATTAGGTGTTTACAAATGTTATCTCATGTAATCTTTACCATAATCTGAAAATAGATGTCATTACACTTATTAAAAATTGAGGCTCAAAGATGTTAGGTAATGTACGCAAAGTCACAAAGCTTGGAAATGACAAAACCGAAATTTGAACCTGGTCTGTTTGTCTGTCTCCCATAATCTATTGTAATGATGAGTGAATGACAATGCATACCTTTATTGTCTATCTTAAATAATCACTAAATAGAAAATGGACTGAAGAAAGTCTTATTAGTAGATTCAACTAACATTAGACTTAGAAGAGCAATGAAAACCACCAAGAAAGTGTCAGATGTGCCAACGTTTATTTGAACAAAAAGTTTGTTAAATGGATCCCCCCACTTTGAGCACCCCATCTTACTCATCTGATTAACAGTTGACTGATGTGCTAGATCTGAACTTGAGATTGAGTCCTGAGAGGGAAGAATGACCTGAGAAGACTGCTAACTGTCTCCTAAAGTCCGCTCTCCCCTTCTTATATGTTAACGTAGCTACATCATGGCTACTAGCTAGATTTTATGTTCTAGCCTCCCTTGTGGTGAGGTATGGCCATGTGACTATGTTCTCACCAATGAAGTCCGCGTTTTGGACTTAAGCTATGTAGATGTGCTCTACCATGTTTTCTCCCCTACTATTGGTTGTTTTGGGATAGAAAGTGGAAGAAATCCACCTTTGACCATGTGAAGGATACATCCAAGGGATGATAATACAATGACTTGAAAAGAACCTTGGAAGAAGTCGCCTCGCTTATCTTGGATTGCCTACTTAGAAGCTGTCAGTGGAAAGAGAAATTTCCATATACTCTAAGGGACTGTATTTCATGGTCTCTTTTCTGACAGTTGTTTAGCATTATCATAACTTAAACAGGAATGAAATGGTTTGGAAAGACTCCCTGGAGAAATGGACTTCGGTTGGACCTCAAAATATTTATTAAAGATTAATCAAATAGAAAGGAAAAAGGCAAAGACAGGAACAAGGATGTTCTTTATAAATGTCTTTTAATGATTAGATACACCCTCGTCCATTATAAAATAGAACAATACAATCTATCCTTCATGCAAGTCTCATTTTAGGACAGAATAGAATCTCTCACGAAGTAAATAAAACGTAACAAACCTCCAAATGCAAATTTTCAATAAAATTAATATCTTTACCTTTCATTAAAGTGTCTAGACCTGGTTCCTCTATCCACATTTTGGGGAATTTTTAATGGAAAAAGAGCATTAATGTGGTTCTATTTGTGGTTATATAAAATCGTAGGATAAAACTAACTTTAATTCTATGCTGCAACTAAAAAAACCCAAGCAATCACAATTGGACTATATCTGCACTATCCTTCATTATGTAATTCTTTATATTTTACCTTTTTAAAAGAGATGTTTTGCTCAAGCCATGATGGAGTAACTGGCACCAGACTTGCTGTCCTGCCATGAACAAGTAGAAAATTGTTTTGAAACATTAACAAAAAGCACTATAGCACTGATATCCTTGTGAGAAGGGAAACAAAGAAAGTGAGCCCTGCCATCAGCCTGGCTTTCTGCCTGGAGGCATTTTTCGAGCAGTAATTCAAGCAGGAGAAACTTGAAACATGGTCTCAGTGAGTTAAGGAAACAGAGATTAGAGCCCGTTGAGGTTGAGCTGAGTGGAATTGGCAGTGGGAAGTACCAGGGAGGAGAAGACAGTGCAGAAAACGATTTCCAGATATATGTATGAGAATATCTTAGTATCGTAGAGCATTAAATTGTACATGCAAAGGGTGGAATTCTATGAGGCTGAGAAAAAGAATGGCGTCGGATTTGTATGCTAAGCAATTCCACAGTTCACACAGGGTGGAGAGAGTTTCAACTTTCAACTAGCCAGAGTGGAGTAAAAGTGTTCAGTAGAGACCCCTGAGGGTCAGGGTTTAGTAGAAGGGTGAAACTATCCTGAAAGTAATGGCAACACAAGATTTGCCCCAACATAGCTTTAAAATAAGCTTCAAAAGAATCAAGCAGAACCTCAAGTAAATTTCGTACATTTGAGAACAAAGTTTAATGCTCTTTAAAAATAATAAAATCTAGCACTCAAATCATGCTAATCACAAAGTTTAGTTTCCAATAAAAAATTACTAGACATTGGAACAACCAATACAATGTCATCTGTAATTTGGAGAAAAATACGTCAAAGATCAAATAGCCCAATATCTATTAAATAAATTAAATTCAGATGGAAAGTATTAGGCCCAAATGGTTTCACTGGCAAATTCTATCATACATTTAAAGAAGCAATAATATTAATTCTTCTCAAACAGTTAGAAAATAGAAGAGAGAACACATACCATTTAGTCTCATAAGATCAGCTTTTCTAAAAACAGATAAGTATTATGTAAGAGAAATAAATTGCAGAGTAATACCTCTGATTACATAGATACAAAATTCCTTAACAAAATATTATCAAATTGAATCCAGGAGTATATAAAAAAGGATAATGCTTCATAACCAAATGGGGTTTATTTCAGGAATAAGTTTATTTAGTGTTTAAAAATCAATATAATTTATCGTATTTAAAAAAATAGAGAAAAAATGTATGTGATTATCACGATTATCTCAATAGATGCAGAAAATCATATGACAAAATTTAACACTCATTTTCATTAAAAGTATCAGGAAAATAAAAGAGACAGTAGCTTCCTCAATGTGCTAAAAGATAGTTTCAAAAAACCTGCGAGCGTGATTATACTTAATGGTGAAAAACCAAGCTGAGGAAGACAAAGGTGTCGCCATCACTACTTCTATTAAACACTGTACTCAAAGCCACAGACAGTGCAATGAGATAAAAGTAAATAAATACAACTCAGATGAATTGAAAGATAAGCAAAACTGTCTTTCCTTGCATGCAACATGATCATGTTTATAGAAAATCATAAGGAAATCATCCAAAAGCTACTAGAACTAATAAATTTGGCAAAGTCATAGGGTTCAAAGACAACACAGGATATAAATTATTCTTCTTTATATTAAAAATAACTATTATTTAATATAGCATCTAAAAACTTGAGCAACTTAGGAATAAATTTAACAAACTATGTATGAAATCTGTACTCTAAAAAGTGAAAAAAAAACACCTTGAAAAAAATGAAAAATGTAAGTAAATATAGAGATATATCATGATAATGGACTGGAAAACTCACATATGGTAAGGTATCAATTTTTATTGTACACTTAAAAATTTAAAATGGTAGATTTCATGTTGACATCTTCCTACAATAAAATAAAATAAAAGTCAATTCTACCAATTGTTATATAAATTGAATGCTATGCTAATCAAGATTCCGACAGGCTTTTTTTTTTTTGTAAAAATTGGCAAGTTGATAAAATTTATATGGAAATGCTAAGAATATGGAATAGTCAAAATAATTTTGAGAAAAAACAAATTGTGGAACTTATGACTATCTGATTTCAAGACTATAAAGAAACAATAATCAAGATAATGCAATATTTGCATATGTATAAGATGTATAGAGAAATGGACTAGAATAAAAAGTTTAGAAATAGACCACATATGTATGATGAATTGATCATTTATAAAGATGGCAAGGTAATTTTATTAGGATAATCTTTTCGAAAATAGTCCTCGAATAATTGAAGATCCATATATTAAATAACAAGAACCTCAATCTGTTTCTCATGTCACATGCAAAAATTGACTCAAAGAAAGGATAGATTTAGGTTGAAAAGCTGCAACTCTAAAACTTCTATCAGAAAACAGGAGAAAATCTTCACAATTATAAAGTAAGCACAAAACTGTAAAAAATGGAGGATTTCATTAAAATTTAAATTTCAGTTGCTTGAAAGATACCATTAAGAAAATATAAAGGTTATCTATAGACTGAAGGAAAATATTCACAGTTCATATACCTGACAAGGGACTTGTGTCAAGAATATATAAAGAACTCTAACAAATCAATAATAATAAAACAAATGACCCTATTTTTAAAAAATGGGAAAAAGATTTTATTAAAATCTTTACAAAAGAACTTAATGAATGGCCAATAAATACATGAAAAAAAATACTCAATACTAGTCATTAAGAAGGTATAATTAAAGCCATAATGAGATATGTAACGTTGTACCCATTCCATTGGCTCTGGTTTGGAGCAACTAAAAATCTTACCCATTACTGAGGGGAATCTAAAGAGGTACGATACACTTACTATATGACACATCCTGAGGGAAATGTGAACTGATGTCCACAAAAATACTTGGACAATAATATTTATAGTAGCTTTCTTTACAGTAACCTAAAATAAAAATAGCCCAAATGTCCATGGATAAACACATGGAGGTATATTCATATAATAGAATATTAT
Organism: Rousettus aegyptiacus; assembly: GCF_014176215.1. Classification (NCBI taxonomy): domain Eukaryota; kingdom Metazoa; phylum Chordata; class Mammalia; order Chiroptera; family Pteropodidae; genus Rousettus; species Rousettus aegyptiacus. Next base: position 83,555,719 of record NW_023416285.1, read on the forward strand.
GCACCAATGAAAAGGAATAAACTGCTATTCATGAGATATGGGTTGAATTTCAAAAACATTAAGCTGAGTTTTTTTTTTAAGCCATGATATTACTTCATTTATATGAAATTCTAGAAAAGGTAACACTAATCTATTGTGACAGAAGACAAATCAGTGGTTGTCTAAATCTGGGATCTGGTGGAAGGGTTACTTTAAAGGGAAATAACGAAACTTTCTGGAGTGAGTAAGTGCTCCATATCTTACTGTGGTTGCGATTGTGTGGGAGTATACATTTGTCAAATTCATTAGACTGTAAAATAAATAAATTGCCTTTATTTTTTTTTAAGGGGAATGTTTCTCCTCTCTGCTCCTCCTACCCCATTGCTTTTCAGAATAAGATGTACCCAGCAGAGTTGTCTGGTTACGTTAAACCAGAAACTCCTTGAAAAGCCTGTCTATGAAAGGAGAATCATCATTAGGTGATCAGAGCAGCTTGATTTGACATTTAAATGGTAAAAGTATTTGGGGGCAGGGGGGTGGAGGGTGGGGGGTGGGAAATCACCACTTAAACTGTTGCCACAGTAAGAACGGCCTGGAGAGGATGTCACAGTGATATCATTACTGTAGATTTCCTTTTCTAGGGAAGTAAAGGGGACACAGGACCGTGAGCTCATCCTAACAAGAATTCCGATACTTGATTTCATTTTTATTAGTAAATCACTGTTTGTGTGGCAGAATTGCTAGTCTGATAGGAAACTCTTCTCTGCACTGAAAAAGTGCACCAATTAACAATATCCATCTGCCAATTCGGTTCTGCAGGTTCAGGCTCATTTAACTTGACAAAAATAGCTCCTTTTTCCTGAGTAAGGAAAGTTTTTCTCTGCCTCCAGCCCTGAAGCAGGGCAGCGATGGTGGAGGACTCTTATTACAGCCGGATCACTTCCCGTCTCTAATGCTTTTTACCCAGCCACAGCAACACACACTGTCCCTGTTTGTGGGTACTCATTCCACCTTCGGTTTTGTGACCGTCCAAATCTCTATTTCTTTGAAATGACTTTTTCTCTTCTCTTCCTCCTTGATTCAAACCGGTCCTGTACTCACTTGCTTCTTTTCTTTCCTTATCTTTCCATCTTTGCACAAACTGAAGGATTGCTCCTTTAATCATGAAACCCTTAAGACATCAGATTCTGGTCAGCATCAGACAGCGTTAGGAACAAAGCCTTAGGTCTGTTGACCACTGAAACAGCGCTTTGGTCAAGCTAAAGATCACATCTTGACCTCAGTTGTGTTTCAGCTCCAGACCCATGAAGGTGGAACACACTACCGGCATCCCCTTGAAATTTCACAGAGTGATGCCATGACTGATATCAGGACATGATGCAATGATCAACTGCCCCCTACCTTAGACCCGGCCAATCAGTGGAGTCCATGGTCCTCAGCTCCCTTAGCAACCGTGACTGATCACTTTTCCCCTATAGAATCTATTCCCTAGAGGCCATTAGGGAGCCAGGTCTCTGAGTACTAACTCACCGGTGTCTCCCCGCTTGGAGTCATTTGCTTAAACCTTTACTTTCTTTGCTGCAAACACTAGTTTGTATGTCTTTCAGCTTCGATGCATGCAGGCAAAATGAATCCCCTTTTATTTCGGTAACAGTTTCTTTACCACAAAAGTCACTCTACGGACACCTTTTAGCCAAAGTCCTACTGCAGGGTTTTCTGTTTGTCTTTTTTCCTATTACTTTTAACATCTTCTTTCTCTCCTTTCTTCCCTTTCTCCCTTCTTCCTTTCCTTTCCTTCCCCAAAATCATTCCCCCCCCCTACTTTTTTTTCTTTTGTTAGGGGCTTCGCCAGTGCCTCTCATAGTTCTAGCGTATTTAAACTATTTGTCCCTTTTATGGTAGGATCATGCCATGGCATATCAGGTCTACTTTTGTTTGTTTCCTTATGCAATTTCCTCATACAGAAGTGGTGCCATCTCCCCACACCCGCTCGTCTCCTTTCCATTTTGAAGGTTCTACTCCTGTACCAAGAGACTGGCCAGTTCTCTGGTCACCTTAGCCCACCTTAAACACATGAAGGGACTAATTCACTTGCAGAGCCTAAGTTTCCTGCATAAGAGGAAATTCCTTTTGTGATGCCTTTGAAAGTGACAGAAGTATCAGTGATAATTTAAAGGGGTAAAATGATGACTATTCATTGTGTCATCATTCTTTTTAGAACCTGATTTTAAAAAGTAAATTATTTGTTATGTAGTGGAAACAGGCAGATAAAAAACAATGATAAAGGTAGAGTGTGAAAGAGGCAAAGGAAACTTTTACGGGTGATAAAATAGTTCATTAACTTGACTATAGCAATGGTTTCATGGGTGTTTATGATGTCAAAACTCATCAGATAATATACTTTAAATAGGGGCAGTTTATTTACATCATTTATACTGCAATAAAGTTGTCAAGCAGAGCAAACACACAGTAAGAAAAAAATCTATGATTAAGGAATAACCAGCCAGGCTGTTCTCACACGCAGACTAGTGTATGTGGAATTGTAGCCTTATAAAGCCTTATTAACTAGTTGCAAGATTACATTAAACTTTTATTTTTCTTGAACAACATTAGGGTGTGAGGACATACCGAAGGACTGTTAGGTGGGTCTTGGTTCTCCTATAAGGTCCTCACACTGTGAGCTGATGAATCAGCACAAATGCTACATAATATCTTCTGTGATCAGCAGTGATCACATTTGCTTCTACAAATAAGATTGTTTTAAGTCACCATCTCCATATTTTGAAGGACGCTGACTTCTGTGGAAATATGTAAACCAACCATCATTCTATTCTCTGTTCTATGAGGTTCGACTACTTTAGATACTTCATTTAAGTGGAATCACATAGTATTTTTCCCTCTGTCACTGGCTTATTCCACTCAGCATAATGTCCTCCAGGTTCATCCATGTCGTTGCAAATGGCGGGACTTCCTCCTTTGTTATGGCCAAATAATATTCTCCTTTCTTTATGCATTCATCTGCCAATGGACACGTTTCAAAACTTCCCCTGACCAACTATAAAGAGTAAACGTCGGCGATAATAATCATCTCTCCATTTTTGCTGTGGAAGCTGGTGAGCTATGAATCAAATGCACAGCTCAATTTTTCATGTCAAACGTGCATAATAAATGCTGTTTTTGCCCTGGCAGCCGCTTGTTTTTCCATCATTGTTTTCTTTTTATCCTGATTCTTTTATTTCTTTATTAACTCTGTTGTATTCTAACAAGTTAACGCCAATCCTTCTTCTAACAAGGCAGGGTGTAAAAAAAGGAACGGCAAACCTCCTTTCGATGTGAGAAATGTGAATCTTTTAAAGTGTTATTTTCGAGAGTGTCAAGGCAACACCCAGACAACAAAATAACATGAAATCTGTAGAGATTAATCTTGTGAGCCCCAGCATAGCTTTTCTTACAAATGGTGCTTACTTCTCTGAGGGCTGGACAGACATAAGTCAGGGATTCAGACAGAGAGCTCTGAGGCCAAACTTCCCTCTCCCCCAAGGTGGCATATTTGAGCAGAAAATTTTTTATAGCATCTTGAGGGGACAAGGAGACACTGGAGAGTGAAATGGAGGAAGTTTATTTTAGAGAAAAATGGTTATAAGTTCACCCTCTAGACATAGAGGCAGGTCATCAGTATTAACTGGGGAACTTGGCAGGAAAAAAAAAACAGTTATATAGAATTGGGTGTGATGTCCACAAAGAACTGATTATTTTTCAACTGGATATGGAAGTTTATAGACGTACCATCTGGGTTTCCTTGATTTCTATTTCTAGGAATTTCATACAATTGTAAAGTATAGGTATGGACGGTGTAGTAGGTACCAGCCCTAACAATCAGCGCTTAGACTTCTTCATGATGTGTCGTTTCAGTATATGGCTTTCTTAGTGGGCCCAAAACACAGGAGTCTGGAAGAACACACAAAACAGCCTTTCTCCAAGGGTCTAGTTTCTGTTTTACTTTATAACCCACCCAGAATGCACACAAGATGGAGATCAGTAGTAAATGGCGTCTGTACTTCGTTAAATTAATTAAACCAGGAAGCCATTAGACTGTGGTGGCTTGTGTCTCAAGGTTAAGAAATGGAAATCTGAAAACAGCCAGTAAGAAACAGCCAACGAGGCCTTAAGCTAGAGCCAGTCAAGCGACTTCCTTCCATTGCTTCCACACTTTGTCTGTCTAAGCCCTGGGTCCTGTCCCTGGAGTTCTCCTAACCACTTCCAGTTTGGCGTTGCCTGATTTGAATAGATAAAGGTTCAGATAAACTCTTAAAAATTTTAATGTGCTATAGTTTATCTTTTAACGACTCCACTTAGCTGATTCACAAGTTCTTTGACAGATAGGGAAAGCCGTCTTTCTAGGCTCTCAAGGTGACTGACTTCCATATTTTGATGTACCTTTTCTTGTTTCCTCCCCCTCAGCCCCTCTGTCCCTTTAGCTCTTTTTTTCCCCCCAGGTTTACCCCAGATCCTACCAATTTGGTCCCTAGAGTGAGCTGGCAGTCAGCTCCATGGGTTTTGTCACTAGACAGGTCAGGGTTGGGTATCTACAAAACAGTCAGACTCACCCCAATGCCAGAAACGATCTACTTTTAACAGTTGTGACCCTTGAGATTGAGAGTCACAGAAAGCCAAGTCCGAGGGATTTGGATACGCTTTGTCCTCAGGTCTGTGTGTCTGTGAAGGTTCTAGTCTGTCCTTGGTCTCTTCCAGTCAGCTTTGCCCCCAGTTGCTGGCCTGGCTCCTCAGTAGTGACTCAAATGCCACATTTGATGCAGACATATGGCCCCTTGCGTAGGCTCCTCCGTCAGCAATCGTGAGTGCATAAAACTGACTCCTGTAATAAACCCCTCACTCTTTTGTTCTTCCCGGTGTTGTTTCTTGATTGCATCCTGACCGGTAATGCCTTTAAGCCAGATGCCAGGATCTTGGAGACTGCAGAGTCTATGCAGATCTAATCTGCCACTATCTCCTTGATTAAAAACCCTAATCCAGCTTAGGTGGCTGGCCTTACCAATACGGGCTTTTCCTTTTCATATTTTACTGAAGTAATTGTAAAGCTTGATTCATTATCTCATATCATGTCATGAGCATTATTCATGCTGTTATGCAGTCTTTATAATCCTAATTTTTAAAAGGTTTTATATTAAATTGAGTGAATGCTCCATAATTGTTACAGATATAGTTTTTCCATTTTTTTGCTATTATGAATAATGATCTGAAATACTGTGTGCCTACAATTTTTTTTCCAATTTTTGGAATATTTTATTAGGCTACAATTTCATAAGCTAAGGATAGAGTTACATAAAGGCACGAATCTTTGCATTGCTTTGATTCTTATCACTAAGCCTCCGAAAAGGACGAGAGCAATTACTAATGCCGTTAGCAATTGATAATCTCCTTCGTAACTGTTAGTGACATCATTTAAAATAGTCTTTCTTCATTTAACAAAAGAACAAATGTACTTTGTAATTTCAAAGAGATTCCACGTTGCCCAGTTTATACTGGTATCTGTTCTCTGCTTTACAATAGCTGGAAAGCAAACGCTGATCCTCAGAGGACCAGAAATAACCTGAAGACACTTCCCCTAGGTCGCGGCTGTTAATTTCTGACTTGTGAATGCAACCTGTTCAAAGTATAAGGATTCAGCCAACTATTTTCTAATTAAACTAAGGTCTTTATTTGTTATCACTTTGTGATTGGAGAGGTTAAGAGAATCATCAGTGGAGAAAATGTGGAGTCATTGTGCAATTAATGTTCTTATCTTTTTTTTATTTTAGGTAATAGCACTTCTGTTTTTTAGAATAACATCTTCAGGGAAAGCATATTGAATTCAATCTGTTGTGTGAATATTGTCAGTTAGTGAAGGTACAGTATGTATGTATAAATGAATGTACAGTCTGCTGATGACTTATTTTGGTTCTATAGCAGCCTTGGAAATAGAACTGAGTTTTATATAGCATCTTCCAGAATCAGGGTAGCCCTAAGCTCTTTATGGAGCAGTGATTTTGGCTATGTCTAAATAAGGCTCATCCTTATAGTCAAAGATGAAAATTCAGATGATAAACCACTTCATTTTCCTATACAATATCACATAAATGATTAGATTTGGGGCTTCCAAAATCGCATGACAATTTTGGCTTTGTGGATGCATCTTTGGCAAGCCCCAATATCCTGTAACTGTAATAGGCTGTCAAACGTGTCCTAGATGACTCCTGGGTAGGGGTGGGACTGTCCTTCTTGGAAACCATTTGTGGGATCAGTATGCAAATGGCAACTTCAAAGTATTGCCCAGGTATACAAGGACAGCTCTGTCCCAAAAGGAGCAGTGCTCACCTATCTGCAGCGGGGGAGTTATAATGGGAAATAATGGGAATGGTAATTACTGTCGATCATTTTTTGACCTGCCCACTGAAGGAAGCCATCAGAGCCCCTCAGTAGCCTGGTGGGTAAATGTATACATGTGACTCTTTCCTCCTTATATTCAAGAATAAATTTAGCAAGAGGAACCTTTTTTGCCTGAACCATATGTTTCGGTCTGTGTTTTAATATTAACGAGGATACCTTGCATTTGTATAGAGAGTCAGGCTTTCTAAACCCGCTTATATTCCATTGGATTATCCATACAATGAGATCTCAGCCATTAGCTCCAAGTCTTGTCAGTTTTACCCCTTAACTGTATCTCAATCTTCCACGTCCTTCCTCTATCTTCCTAGTTGAAACTTTTACTATTCTGCCTTGTACGACATTAGTGGTCCCCAAGCTGGTCTTCCTACTATTGTAATACTGAAACTGTTGCAACCTGTTCTCCATAGAGCAGCTGGAGAAAGCTTTAAACATCATAATTCATGACTCTGCCCTGCTAAAAATCCGTTATTGTTTTTCAGAGTACATTTAGGAAACCTAATTGCCTTGCTGTGGCACAAGGTCTCTGCATGATCTGGCCCTTGCAACCTCTCTGGCCCATACCGCTCCCCCACCCTCACTGCCTCCCCAGCCTCCTGTAAGCCCCTCAAGCCCAAACCCTTCCTAGAGGACATCTGCACCTGCCGATGCATCTGCCTGAAACCTCATCCTGTGGCTGAATTTTTCTCTTCTTCCAGGTTTTGGCTTAAAAGTCCTATCTCTAAGAGTCCTTTCCCCACGTATTGGAGATTCCTGGAGAATGCAAGACCCAGGTAAAGATCCACAGCTGAGGATCCTCACATCTGCCACAACTTATGCCAACCTGTGATTTACGTGTATTTCTCTGCAACTAACTAAGAAGATCCTGAATTATAGGGATACTGTCTTCTATTTTTTGTTTGTTTGCATTCTTTTGACCATGGTGTTTAGGAGAATGAGGAGGACATTGCTGATGTTAAATAATTTCCTAGTGGTTAAGACTGATGCTGGCAGGAAGGAGTTTGTTTATTTGAGAACTGACAGCGATGCATGTTTAACCAGCCTCCGTGGAACCATGCACCGTTGAGTTCTTTTTTTCTAAAGGGAGGGAGCTCCCCTTGCTACATACTTGTTTGAAAGCACCCTGGCGACTTCCATTTTAAAAACGATCAGAAAACATCTCATCTTGAGTTTTTTGATTGGAAGTACATTTTAGGCCCAGTTTCTACCCTGAAGTAATATTTCCTCTGAACTGATGTATTATAAAATAAACAGATCTTTTTTTTTTTTCCTCCGGGATAATTTTCTCTTCCAAACATCTCACAATTTCAATTTTTACATCCACTTGTGACTCACTTTCACCTTTTTAACCTGGAGACTCCCCATCGTCTTGTGATCTCCTCTGAGTTATTCATCCAGGTCTTTAGCATATTGAACACATATGGCATGTGTCACCTTGGACAGGCAAAACCAAGAGGGAGTAATCACATAAAGAAACAAGTATTACTTTTCCTAACCATAAATAAGTGGTACACATTTGCATTTCAGATATTTTCATGGAGTTTATTTTAGAATAATTAAATCAAAAATTAGAAAAATTTTAAGATTATTGAGCCCCATAGCCTCATAGAGGCATTAAATCCCATTGGCTGTGTCTCTTGCCAAGCTTCATTCGGCCTCTATTTTACCCCCCGTAGTAGTGGGAACTGACTCTTTCCTGGGGCTGCACCATCTTTGCACAATATTAATTGTTATAAAGTTAAGCCTAAATTTCTGGATCCTAACTTGACCAACAAGTAACGTGGTTTCATTCAAGTCATAAATTAAATTCTAAATAGTCAAGAACAGAACACAATGTCAACTTCTAGAGAATTCTAGAACCATTAATCAACACATGCTGTGTCCTAAAATTTGCCCACAGTGTTTGATGAGAAGACCATGGAAATCTCAGGCAATCAAGGTGCACTATATATTTTATTAGCATTCTTGGGTCACCTTCCCTAATCTAGGATACTTTGGTGACCCCACGTTTTCCTCTGATATCCCGGTAGCAGGCAATGTTATTAAGTAAGCTCCGCCCAAGCTAGAGATTTGGCAAAGATTTCAACTAGGTTAACACTCTTTCTCCCATGGCAAACATGTCAAAATCCCCCCCAAGGTCATCTACTGCTCCTCGCCATAATAATACGTATCACGACAATTTGTGGGGGAGCCCGATCGTTTGCATCATCATGAATAGGAGGATGTACATCTCTGCATGGATCACCTGATAACGGCATCTTCCTTTCTACCTGGGGCTCATGCGTTTGGGGGTATGTAGTACTTGCCCAACGGCACTGGGGAAATTGCCAGGTAAATGCAAATCTCCCATCATCTTCTCCCGCTAAAGATATGTTTGCAACTTCTTCCCAACATTTGTTATTCACAAACAAAACAGATTCTACATTTACATAAATCCCATAGCTCCAATTTGGAAAAGGTAAAGGATCCCAGCTGTACAAAGGTTGTAGAAGAAAGAATGTAGATTCTCGCTGGTTGATGCCAGTCTTCCCTGTGTGAGGATTATAGATACCTGACAAAGCATAGGCCAGAGAAACAGGAGAGGAAAAATATAGACAGGAAAAGTTGGCTATGACCTTAAACTGGGTTAATAGAGCTCACCTCGATTCTATTGGAGCATCCCTCCATTTTTGCCTACAATAATGATGGGTATATTTGTTTATAACCGTATCAAAAAGGAAATGAGGTTAGCCTGGCATGACTTACTTGTTCTAACCGAACCCATGCTGGCTGCTAATGATTGCTTTCTTTTTTAAATGCTCCCAAGCCATCTGTTTAATAATCTATTCTAGAATTTTGCCTGAGAAGAATCTCAATGCTAGTGAAGTGAAAAGATCCCCAGGCAGAGATGAGGATTCTGCCCCCAGGTTCTAGCCCATGCCGTCACTGCCGGCAGAATGTTGCTAGGCTCGCTCCTTACTCTGCCTCATCCTGTTTTATCTTTAAAATGAGGGGATAGGCTAGATAGTCTCTGTGGTTCTTTCCAGCTATGAATCCATGATCCCTCCACGACATTAGTCTGTAGTCTTTGGAATCTACTCTTTCCCCTGTTGAAAATCATTTACGGTCTCAGTATTTCTGCTGTGTGTTCTAGATCCTTCTCTGACACCGACTTGTTAATAGACTGGGGCAAAAATTGTTAAAATTCTATGGGTCTCAGTTACCTCACAGTTAAGGAGTTTAAATCGGATGGCATCTAAATTTCCGAGTGTGATAGTTTTTGTGTCATGTTCTCCGCATTCTGGGTGTAACCAAGTCCTGGCTGCTTGATTCTGGAAAAATGGAGATAGACTCATCAGTCCACAGTGGGCAGAAAGCTTAGATATTATCAGTCAAATAATTTATTGAGTAATATTTGGAGTGGTCAGTTGGTATTTACCCTGCCTGGGACTTAAACAATCTTCAATTTGCATTTCACAGTGAATTTTTTAAGGCTCTTCCCTTACTCTTCGTATTGAACGACAAGGTCTGATGCTAGTCCCGTCTGCACTAAGGGCAATATGCTCATCTCAGAAGATGCCGCAAAAACTTTAAAGTTATAAGGAGGGGCAGCTCCAAAGTTGCTTCTGTTTCTTTATTTTACAGGTAATGAACACTTTGGGTTACAGAGCTATTTTATTCTGGCCTGATGGTGTTACATGACTCAGTGGATGACTCCCACAGGAAGGTCTGATTTTTATTCTTTGACTAAAACCTAAAAATAGAGCCTTCAGCTCATCCTGGACTCTCAGCTGTCACATGCCGTAGAAACCTGGACACTTGGCACAGTCGCTTGTAGCTTTAAAAGAATCACTGCATTTTTTTTTTTTAGGTTAAAATACAGAACAAACAAATATATGAACCTGGAATGTTGTTTCATTTCCTATTATCTTTATTCTGGGTAAATTATGCGCTGCAAGCAGTTTTCCTTTCAAATTTATTTATATACAAGTCTTTTCAAAGGTGACTATATGTAGGTATGGCCAGGACAAGAGAGTCTGATTAATTTTGGAGTCTTGATTATGTGCCTTCTTAATAATAATAAATGCTCACGGAACTTCACTGCTTACATAGTCTCATTTGGGGTAGACTCTGGCTCATCTGTTATCATCTTCCTTTAGGAATAAGCAGATTGAGGCCTAGTGAGTGCTTTGCCACAAGTCACAGAGCTAATGAGCAGATAAGCAAGAACCGGAACCTAGGATTTATATTATTACTCACTGCAAGTCGCCCCACCGCCAGCTACTACCCTACGCTGTATTCCGCAAAAGAAAATGTTGGACCAAGTCAGAGCTATCTCCTTCATGAGTCCTGTCCAGGACATTCAGGCTCACACGGGCCGTCCCCGAATCCACACACTTTTTTTTTTTTGTTAATGTTCGTGTCACATGATTGAGGCCCCTTAGTAGCTTCGTAGCCCTCTCATAATTAAATCTCCTGGCTAGACTATATTTTCTCTAAGAACCTCCCTCATCGCTGAGCACAGAGCCAGGTCCATAGCAGGTTAACTAGATAACTTCAGGAAAAATAGGCTTATCGACCAGAAGACTACCCAGACCCGAAGTTGGCAGACAGGACCTCGCCAGGGCTTAGCCTCGGTTAAGTCTTGCTCTGTACCTGCAGACGGATCACTGTGTGCAGCTTCATTCAGTCGTAGACTCACCACATTTCAGCCCTAGAAAGGAAAAATGGAGTTATAATACTGAAATTAAAGCCTTGGAGATCTCGGTTGATAAAATTCTATTCTTAAACATTACACTGGAAAAAACTACCCAGTGCATCCAAATGAAGCCAATATATGACTGTATGGTTAGGAAGTTAAATTGAATTGCAATGGCCACAGGCTTGACCATTTTGATTAAATTAGTTGGTGAATTCAGCCATACAATTTGTAGTAACAGTTAATTAAATTTTAAAATATCCAAATTGGGTTTAGATGCTCCTATAACTAATGCTTACTGCAAATGCAAATCTCTCCTTGTGTAGGTCCAGCTTATGCCCGGGCTGTGTCCCCACCAAGCTTCACCCAGTTTCCATCTTACCACCTCCAGCGCTGGGAACTGACTCACTCTCGGGGCTGCACCATCTTTGTACAGAACGAAATGTAAGAAAGTTAAGTTAAGCCTAAAAGTTTGGCTTTGGACTCTGCTCCCTGGTACTGACTCAGAGACCTCATAATGTGACTAAAAGTTCCTGCAGGTGCAGTGAATAGAGTTAGGCAGGTCTCCCATTCACCTTCAATACCGCAGCATCCGCCTTCCCCATCCCCCCACTCTACTTGTCGAGGTAGAGTGATGGATGGATGGGTCATGTTCACACAGCCCAAATAACATGATCTGTCTACAAGGCGGTGTGACTTGCGGGAGCAGGAAGTATCGATTGACTCATCGCTGCTCTTGGAAGGGAAGATATTCAAATGGCTTCGGAAACTTTCTGTTGCTGCTTTGGCAAAGATGGACTGCGCAGCTAAAGAACCCCTAGAAGATACACGTGAGATAATGTAATCATCATTTATTGAAGGTTTATTATGTGCTGAAAACATATTGTTATTGACACATGACTTCATTTAACTTTTATAGCAAGCCAATAATGTAAGAGCTATGAGTATGCTCATTTGTATCAGTCAGGGCTCACTGGAGAAGCAGAATCAATGGTATCTATATGTGAGATTGAGAGATATATTTTAAGGTTTTGGCTCATGCGAATGTGGGGGCTGGCAAGTTTGAAATCTAGGGCAGGCGTGCTGAAAACTAATACAGGAGTCGATATCGTCTTCAGTCTGAAGTCTGTAGGGCAGGCTGCCAGACGTGAAAGCCAGATAGGATCTGTGCGACAGTCTGGAGGATGAGAAACCTCAGCTTTTGCTCCTAAAACTGGATAACTCCAAACCACATTAATGAGAACACTCTCCTTTACTTAGAGTCAACTGATTGTAGATGTTAATCACATCTACGCAATATCTTCACGGCAGCACCTAGATTGGCGTTTGACCAAACAACCAGTCACCAGAGCCTATCCAAGTTGACATGTAAAATTTAACCATTGCTGTCCACCCCTTGTTAACACGACGATTATACACGTCACTCGAACCATACTCAACCTCCACATAAAGACAGCAGTCATTCTTCTTCCTAACGTGATACAAACATCCTACATATAGTCAAATGTGTACTAAACATTTTCTCCGAGGTGGACACAAACTGGCTGGGTGATCTCCCTTCTCTTTAATATCCTATAACTTAAATACTATGAAGTAAAGTTACCAATACTTAAATACTATGATGTATTTTTATGTCATATGCTACAAGGGGATAAGGGAGGGAACAAAACAAAGATATCTGCTCTATACACACAAACACACATATATTCACAACAAAATAAGGAAGAAATGCTCATAACAATTGCTCTCCTCATTTCTGCCACTGGTCACATGGCTGTAGCTGATATTTATACCTGCCTTCTTCCACGTGCCCTTTGCCCTCAGCAAGCACCTCAGCGGGTCGTGAATCTTTGCCTGGTAAGGGGACCCAAACATTCGTTCCTAAGTTGTCTGGGCCATTAGTAGACTTGTGGGAATTGTTTTTTTTGTTTTTTTGTTTTTACTTTTCTATTGACTTAAATTACAGGTCGTAGCCGTACCAAGAGATGACCAAGGGAACTCCTGTTTTTCAAACACACTCTTCCTTCCCTTCCTCCTTATGTAAAGCAGTCTGATCTCCCCTTGGTACAGGCCCTGGCCAGGACTGTAACTCCATTTATACCTGTTAAGTCAGAGGCGCGAGGAGCTCAGAGTCACCCAGTGGCAGTCTTCAGGTCCAATTCCATGGAATCGTTACGTGTCGTGGAGGAAGGACTCCCCCTTTGGGAACTAAGACCTCTAGTTCAGCAGAGCATAAGGCTGTGGGTTCAGGAAACAAAGATTTTGCCAGGGGGTCGCTAGGGGTAATGATGAGTGGTGCCGCTCCCATGTCCCCGCCTTGACTCCTGGGCCCGTGACCCCTGGCAATGAGAGAAACAGCATCATACACCGATGCTGGTTTAGAGCCTGTACGGCCTCCTGCAGACCCTCTCTCCCCCCCTTCAAGGTATTGTCACCTCGCTTGTGCTGCGACTGAATCTTCGAAAGGCCGTTTCACTGTTCTGTAAAGCCAGGTGCTTCAGCATGATGAGGAACATGGCAAGAGTGAATTCCATGAGAATGGGCCCACTGCTGCTCTTTATTTGACATGAAGTGAGTTCCTTGATCAGAAGCAATGCTGTGTGGAATACCACGAGGGTGAATAAGGTATTATTATGTGAGTCCAGGAATAGCCGTTTTAGCAGATTTGTGGGTAAGGAAGGCAAATCTGTATCGAGAGTAAGGGTCTACTCCAGTAAGAACAAACGTTGTGCTTCCCATGATGGAAATGGTCCAACATGATCAACCTGATCACTCTGTGGAATGATGCCGCATTGAGGACTCCGTGTTGGTCTAACTCAACAGTGGTTCCAAGAGGAAGTCCATGTTGCTGAGTCCCATCCTAGCCTCTGACCCTGCCACCACGTTGTTCGTGAGCTCACTGGGCACTAACAGGGGTGTCCGGGGAGAAGACTGACCAGTATCCACAGAGAAGGTCATCTGTTCGCTTGATTATTAAAATCCTTCTCTGCTGTGATCGTCCGACGTTGAGTATTCACATGGGACACACATACTTTCACTTTTCGTTGGCCATTTAGAGAGATCTCTCCACATACCTCTCCTAACGCCTTGACAGCAATTTTCCCATCATTCCTTCTTTTCGGCTAAATCGTTGGCCATCGCCAGTGAATTGAAATACAGTCGCACCTCTGGCCATTTCTCTTTCCACGCAAAGCGAAGAAGCAGGTGAAGTGCTCTAGGTTCTGCCCACCGGAGGGGTCCCCTTCACCACCTCATCGAGGGGGGCTGGAAACAGGCTGTACGTAGTGCTACTGCATGTCGCAAGAAACCATCTGTAAACCAGGCTTGAATGTTTTCTTCTTCAGTCAGCGGCTCATAGAAAACTCCCAGTGAAGCCGGAGACATGGGCCAGGAGAGAAGTCAGTGATCAGGTGTGGGATCGGGAGTGCTTGGGCTTTCTTAAGTAATGTGATTTCGGACCCCGATCAAGCCTGATCTTGTGTGCACCACTTCTGCTGAATGACGGAGGGCTGCCGATCGCACCTAACATCATGACTAGGCCGGTCAGGCAACACCCAGTTCATGATGGGCGGCTCACGTCACGTGGTGACTTGGCGGCCCACGGTTAAGTGTTCAGTTTCTACTAAAGCCCAGCAGCAAGCCAAAAACTGTTTCTTAAAAGGAGAGTAGTTAACTGAAGAGGACAGCAGGGTTTTGCTCCAAAATCCTAAGTGTCTGAGGTGCGATTCGCGGACTGAGCCTGCCAAAGGCTCGGAACAGTTTTTATCAGCCTCGGGCAATCCAAGCACCATTGGACGGGCTGGGTCTGTTGGCCCAAGTGGCATAGCAGCTTGCAAGACAGCACAGACCTGTTGCAGAACCTTCTCTTGTTCTGGGCTCCGCTCAAAACTAGCAGATTTTCTAGCATGAGCTAAAAACAGCACAATTTATTGTCAAGAGAGCAATCTAAAACGGAGCCCGGAGGCCTCTGAGAAGCTGAGCTAACTCCCCGCCTCTGTGTGAAACTGAACATTTGAACTGGGTTAAACACGATGGCTCCATCGTGCTGCAGTTCCTAAAACCGGCTCTGCACCACTGAACTCTTCTATTAAAAAATGAAATTTCACTTACAGTAGACATAAGCAATTAATCATGTATAGCGTAGGGTAAGTCTGCTTGCCAGCCCCAATCACAGCTCTTTCAAAGCAAATTATGTAATCCTTTCGAAAGCTTTCCCCCCGTCATTTTTGTCTTTATGAACTCCCTTTCTTTCCCCCTCGAAACACACTTAGGTTTATACCCAAATTGGGGTTCAAAAATTGCAATCCCTGAGACCCCAAAATAAAGTTGTTGTTTGCCTTGCAGTACTTGGTTAAAACTGATTGACACCGGTCCCTCGATAAATGGGCCAGAGTAGCACACCCAACGTAAAGAATATATTCCCTCTAAAATCCAGAGCCTCACTAGGCTTTGTGCTTTTAATAAGGACTAGATATAACAACTTATCCTTCACCTTAGAAAGGATATCTTGACTTGCCCCACACCACTTGACCTCCAGAAATTTCACTGAGGTGTAAGGCCCCTGAATTCTCTGGTTTGTTCCCCACTCTATGACATGTAAATGTCTTGCCACTAAGTCTACAGTAGTTGCTACTTCTTGCTCAAAATCTTATAAGCATAATATCATCAGTGTAAATAACCAACGTGATGTCTTGCCGAAAAGGGAGACAATCAAGTTCCTTGCAAACTCAATTATGACATAGAGCTGGATAATTGATCTACCCCTGAAGTAGGACAATGAAGGTGTATTTTGGGTCTTGCTAGCTAAAAGCAAACAGCTTCCAGCGGTCTCTACTAACAGATGTGGAGAAAGAGCTTTTTCTAGATCAATAGCTACAGATCAGGTACAGGAGGATGAGTTAATTTGCTCAGGCAAGGAAATCACATTTGGAACAGGGGCTGCAATTGGAATCACTGCCTGGTTAAGTTTATGATAATCCATTGACATTCTCCTAGAACTGTTTTCGTAACAGGTCCGGGTTGAATGAGGATGTGGTGGAAATCATCACTCCTGCATCCTTCAAATCCTTGATGATGCCATTGGTCTCTGCAATACTCTCAGGAACGCAGTATTGATTTTGCTTTACTATAGTTTTATGTAGAAGCAGTTCCAAGAGCTGCCACTTGGCCTTTCCTCCCATGCTCCACGGATCAGAAACAATGTGGAGATTCTGTTGGTTGCTGAGTATTTCTGTTCTAGTTATGCATTTTGGAACTGGGGAAACAACCACAGGATGGGTCTGGGGACCCGGGGAGAGATAACCTTGAGCTAAGAGTCCTGATCACCTGACCTCCATAAGCACCTACTCTGTCGGAACACAGTGACATTTTGTGTCTCTGGGAATCAGTGTCAGTTCAGAACCAGTGTTCTGTCATCCCTGAAAAGTCTGATTACATTTTCTCCCAATGCACAGTCACCCTTGTGAAAGGTTGCAGGTCTCTTTGAGGCAGGCCGGGAGAAAGATTAACAGTCTAAATTTTGGGCAGTAGAGTGGGGTTCTTGCCCAGGAGACTAGGTCTTCTCTTCATTCAAGGGTCTGTAAATTGGCTCAAGGAAAGGATTGAGGTAATAGAGAATATATAAAAGCTATGAGGAACAGATAATTCAAATAAAGGTCCCTCCAGGGAGGAACAGGTGCAATTTGTCTTATGCAACGGGTGTGTTTCTGGAAACATCAGGTATTAATTGCATTGAAAAATCTTTTTCAAGTGCATTTGGAGGGGTTACCCATTTTCAAGAATCACCTTTTGAATTCTTTTGCTTAAAGTGCAAATTCCCTTGTGGTATTATAATTTGTCCTATCTGGATCCTAAAGACAAACTCTTCCTTCCAACCTCTGTGCTATCAGCAACCTTCGGGACTTCTCTTTAACTTGCAAGCTCTAAAATGCTCTTCTTTTCAACTCAGGATTTGGTTGGCATTCATATGAAATGTCAAGGTGGTATTTCAAATGGGAGAAGGTAGCGTTTTTCCCCCCAGCTGTCTCTTACATACAGGTTAATTCTTGCAGTGACTGGAAATCTGGGGTTGGAGGCAAAGGAGTAAAATGAAACATATCAAGAAATCACAGAATAAGCATTTAATCGTGACCTACTTATTATTTTTAACAGCATGAGCCTTCTGGACAACATTCTTATTTGCTTTGAAGTTTTATTTTAACTGACAGTACTCTCTAGGTGACTTCAAATTATTCCAGTAATTATTTTGTTTTTTCTTTCTCTCTCTCTCTCTCTCTCTTTTTTTTTTTTCTGGAAGAAATAGTGAAAGGCCCTGTGGGGTAAGTCAGTGTACTGAAGTGCACAAGGTGAAGCTAGAAACAGGTAAACAAACTCCAGGAAAATAAGTCATCTCTATTAACTGCTTTTATTCAAGTTGGCTTATCTTTCTACTTCCAACACTCAGTTCTAGAGCCCGTAAGTCCTTCCACATGTATACGCTGTGATTTGCATCAGCCAAGGTCTACACATACCTGGGATTTCTTGAGGGTGGTCGAAGAAAGGAAAGGGAGCCAAAGCTTCTTGAAGGCCGGCTAAGTGCTAGACTGCTTATCTTCACTTGCTCACTAAATATTTCATTGTCGTCACAATGGAAATGAAGCTTATAAGCAAATAAATATATATAAATGCACACTATGTGGGTGCCAACTGGTTTGTTGCTCTTTAGCAGTATACTCTACTGGGAAAATAACCACAGGATGGGTTCGGGGACCCAGGGAGAGACAAACTTAAGCTGAGACTCTTGATCACCTGACCTTCGTAAGTGTCTTCTCTGTCGGAACACAGTGACATTTTGTGTCTTCTGGAATTACTGTCAGTTCAGAACCAGTGTTCTGTCATCCCTGAAAAGTCTGATGACATTTTTCCCCCATACTCAGTCACCCTTGTGAAAGGCTGCAGGTCTCTTTGAGGAAGGCCGGGAGAAGAGTTGACAGTATAAATTTTGGGCTGTATAGTGGGGTTCTTGTTCAGGGGACTTGGTCTTCTCTTCATTCAACGGTCTGTAAACTGAATCAAGGAAAGGAAAGGGTTAGGGTTCAGTTTAAGGCCAAGGCCTTGGGGTTAGGATTATCTCCATCTTCCAAAAAGAAAACTGAATTACAAAGAAATTAAGGAAAGTTTCTCGTGTCACTTAGTGTATTTTGTTTTCTACAGCTACTTTGACAAATGATCAAAAACTTGGTAGTTTTAAACAATTTTATGTGTCTTAAAAACAACTTTACACAAACTTAGTTGCATAAAACAATTCTGTTCTCTTACAGTTCTGTGGAAGTCCAGCATGGGTCTCACTAGTCTACCGTCAGGGGGTTCGCAAGGCTGGGTTCCCCGATGGAGGCTTTGGGGTCCGTGTGATTCCTTACCCTTCCTGGCCACTAGAGGCTGCCTGCATTCCTGGGCTCACGTCAGCGTTCACAGACAGACACAGCCTCTGCGGGCCTCACGCGGTCACTCTGCTCTTCTCTCCCGCTTTCCTCTTCCATTTTTAAGCGAATTTATGATTGCATTGGGCCCACCCAGATAATCCAGGATGCTCTCTCTATTTTAAGATCAGCTGATGAGAAACCTTAATTTAAGCTGCAATCTTAGATCTCCTTTGCCTTGTAACCCGACATATTCACAGATATTTGAGGGGCAGGATGTGGACATCCTAGGGTGGTTATTAATCTTTTTACCCCATGCAATTACTCTATGAAAGGGTTACAAGTGTAGGGGTTTAAAGACGGCACCTTTTCAGATCAATAGATGAGAGCTCAGAGAATTGATAAAACGTGACGGAGCCGGAGATTCCTGGACTGAGATTTTCATGTTCTAAAGGAGAACATTAAAGCCTGGTGAGGTCAGAATGTTTCCTTTACATCATTTAGTTGTTGTGGGTGGCAGGGGGAAAGGGGGGCGGGGGGAATTTGGATGTTACTTCCACTCTCCGGAAGAGTGGGATGAAGAAGAGAAACAGCTGAAGACTGAGGCCAACTCGCTTAACTTCTCTGGGCTTCCGGTTTCTGTTCTGGGGAATGGAGATGTCAATTTACCTAGAGAAGGAGTTACTGCGAATTTAAATGAGATAATACATGTCAGATGCTTGGCGCAGTTCCTGACACATGGGTCAGTACCACACAAATGTTTCCCAGTTGCATTAAAATGATGAAGATAATGAAGTAGCATGAAATGCGGCATAGCATTTTTGTAGAGCCGTGATTTTATCTCAGGTCCAGACTCTAACACCAAAGTCCACATACCCTGTAGATTACTGGGAGCTGCTAAGAAGACAGGGAGGGAAAAAGACCTGTAGAAACATTTAAAATCTGACCCTGATTAAATCTTTTGTCCCTGACCAAAGCTCTTGGTCCAAACATTTATGACACATTTCTTTGTATTTTCTTATGAAAACACCTACAATCCAAATGGAAATGTAATAAAATGGCTAAGTACCCAATCCAGACTTAGGAAAAAAAGAAATTCTTAAAAAAAATAATTATTTTACACACAAATTATGATTGATGAAATACAGTGGAATTCATAAAGCATCACTGGAAATCAACAAAATTATGTATGTATGTGTCTGTGTGTATGAACGCCTGTGTGAGTTAAGAGACTGAACTATGGCAAAGCAATATAAGAATTCACTTTTGGGGACTATTATGCTGTTATAAGGAGAAATTATAAATATTTAAAAGAGGAAAGCCAGGAAACATAGTAGTACTAAGGAGACATCAATGCCATCTCTGGGAAAAACACTTAACGGAAAAATTTGAAAAAGTCTAAGTGTGTCCGTCATCCCCCTATAAAGAAATAGTACAAGGATTCTGTATCAGGGAAAAGAGGGGAGGGTAGAGGACCCAGAACATGATGGTAGAAGTAGCTTGAAATTAGGCAAGCCACGCTGGTCCTCCAGAGAATTATTTTTCCCCAGAGAATTTTCAAGCACTCCAACTCAAAAATCTTTCTCCTTCAGTGTTACTCAAACAGTACTGCTCATTCCTAATTCTGAGTAGCGAACTCAAAACTCATTGGGTTATTTTTTTAACTTTCATTTCTGTAGCATGCTTTCATTTTTATCTTGTGCTTTTCAAATAACTATTTTTTTCAAATTAATATCTTTATCTCTTTTGTATTTCCTTGAAAATGACCATCTCCCTAGCAAGTCTGATACAGCCAGCTGCCTAAAATGAGGGGCTGGCTAAAGATCGTACGGCAAGAATCTTAAAAAAAAAAAAAAAAAAGAGAGAGAGTTGATATGTTTTTCTGGAAGCTCCTTATGCAAACCAAATGCTCTAAATGAAAATGAAAAATTTTAAGCCGATGTTAGAGATAACTAGTTTATTTCATTTTATGATGGTAATTGTCTAGAAAAGTGCTCTGACTATTCCTTTAGAACCACTTGCCATGGGATTTGACTCACAAAAAATTAAAGCACCTTAAGTACATCCTTTTATGAACTATGTCTTCTCTCTCTTAGATTTGTTTTGTGTTTGCTGGATTTTAAACTCCTAAAGGGAAGAGAATACATTTTCTTTAGCGAGCATGACACATTTTATGCTGGTCACATGTGAATTTGGTGACAATGTCCCCTTTTGCTCACCAGGGATACTAGGGTATATGTTTTACAGACAGGCGAAGTAATTGAATATCTGCATAATTATTACTATAGCATCATCATAGTCATAGTGTTTGTTCAAGATTCTGAGCTTTTTCTTATACTTCAGGCCTTGGACAGCCCTGTTTGTTGAGGGCGTCTAGTACTAGTCAGTATGCGTTTTGCTGACCCCATTATTAATCTCAGCCGTGATTTGCTCAATCCACAGATTCAGTCATCCATACCGTTTTTGTTTCTTCTTTGTTGCCCTATTTTTTTGTTTGTTTGTTTCTTTTCTGATACTTCTGTTTGATGCTGCTGGCATTAGGCTTTAATGACCTCATCTGTTTACATCAGGCCTTGTCTTTCACACTTGCCTTCTGTACTTGTTAGTGTTTTCAGGATTTCTTGCTCATTTTGGCTACTGATCATTTTTAAGTAACAATTTCCTTCCAGGTTTGGGGCTGTTCCTGAACCCTAAGGCTATTAGACATGGAAAACGTAGATATTATAATGCAACAACAACAACAACAACAACAACAAAAAAAAAAGAAAATTAAGACAATAAACCAAAACATGTCAGATGAAGCTTAAAGGAGGATTTTTAAAAATCAAGCGTATGGCTGCTAAATGGTAATAGATACTAAAGAATTTATGCTTATGTTTAGGATACACATAAAGCAACTGGATTGCCAGAAATGTGGTATTTTAAATGAATCTGGAAACAAGCATATAAGTACTTTTTTGAAAAACCAAGAAAATGGGAATAAATAAGAAAGGCCTTAGAATAGGACATGTCTGAAGGACACACTGATGAGTGCAAGGCCTGTGAGGATTCCTGTAACAATGAGCTCTTTGAGCTGAGGAGAAGAGAGATGCTGTGTAAATGCCAGGTTATTTTTATATCCTTGATACTTAAGATGCTCCCCAAAGGTCAGCATTAGCCAAAAAAGAACAGAATCTCGAGAACCGAAATATTTCCAGCTTTCAGCAGGCCAGACCCATTCATTTGGAGAAAGCATACTACCTTTAAGATGTAAGAGAAAGAAAAAGATTTATCATATTCTTTGAATATATGCACCATTTGGCAAATTTCGATGCCTTTTGTAATTTTCCAAGTTACAAACGCATTGTATGTTTACGTGTATGTGCATGTCACCTTTACATTTTTGTTCACATATGGAACAAAGTTATGTCATGCATATTATGACTACTTCTACATAACATGAACTATAAGGATGAAAAATTCTAAATTCAGTTAAATATCCAAAAGTTTGTTGAAACTACTCATTTCTCAGAAACATCTGAAAATCTATAGTCAGGATTTATTTCTAAGCGGACATTTTACTTAGACCCCTTCTTACTTTATTTCCCAGAAAAAGTTTGAATAACTAAAAGCAAGTTCCCAAGCCAAAGCAGATATTTCTTACCTTTTACAACATATGAAAACATGTTTTACAGCTCTAATGAACTGGGCCATGCCCCAAACCTTAGGCTTCTCCCTCCAAATGGTGACAAATCAATACTTAACTTATAATGCAGAAGTTAGTTGACGTGGTTCAGTCATAATCTGTGAATTTTCCAGGAATTGCCAGGATGTAGACAGAAGACCAGTTAGTATTCGACATTTTAGAAACTTTACAGCAAGTTTCCCTTTGATTCTCTTTCTCTTCAAGCGTATTTTAGACAGTGATTAGTAATAAAAAATGTCAATTTGGCGAATATTGATTGAACTCAGAGCAAAGCACACTGCTTGAAACTGGGGATATATAAATGAATATAAAAAAAAAAAATCCTTGCCCTCAAGCAGCCAGTTCAGAGAGTATGTAACTAACAAAATTGCTAGTCAGTGCAGTGATAGACTGAAGCAAATTCCTAGGGCCGCATGGAGGAAGGGGGAATTCACCCTGACGTGAGGTGTCAGGAAAGGCTTTGCAGATGAGTGGGGCATTTCTCCTTGAGCAGGTAAACGAACAAACATCCGGGTTGTCTGCGGCAGTCCCATTTATGCTGTTATCCAGGCGTCATTTTAATACTACACCTTTGCTCTCTAAGGTTTTCTTTGGACAATAAATTATATGATCACACTGCTCTTGGAGCATACGTAAGATGATGACAAGAAGAAAGAAGGAAAGAATTTCGGATTAATCCAACAGCAGGACAAAAGGCATTGAGTAATAAAATCCCATGATACATCTGCAGGAAAACTCTTGACAAAATCTTACTCTGGTATACTCAAAAGAAGGCATTTCTCTCCTTTCCTATGGCTGTTTGAACTGAAATGAAAGTGTGTTCTATAACCACTGTCATAAACCTTATATTTGCATATGTAATTTATTTTTTCTTTCTAGAAATGTGACTATTGTGCAGTGCAGAATTTCCCCCTGTATTTCTCATTCTTCATTTTCATTTGATCAGACAGAATTATTTCTGACAAAGGACTATGTTCACATCACAGAGAAAGAGGACAATTAAAAAGCAATTTATACATTTCATTATCTGCCTCCTAACCAGTTAACACTGAGTTGGGAAATACAATGCGCTTGAAGTTTGCCCTGTGCTTTCCAAGGAACAAACGTTTAAAGAGAAAATGAGCAAAATTAAAAAGATTATTTCTGTCTTCATAACTATTCTAGGGGAAAAGGATGGAATATGCTGAAATAATAAAATCTTTAACTTGCACTGTTTTAGAACAATAGATTTACGTGATTACTTTTTTGTGTGATAAAGTCAGTTTCTGATAGAAATACTGTCCTTAAGTATTTGTTTAAAAATAAAGGTCCTAAATTTAGAACAAAGAAATAATGACGATCACTGCGCATAAACATATGAAAAAATAATACAGCCATTAACTAAGCAATTCCAACAAACAGTGAAAAGACTCTATTTTCCTTATTGTGTAATAAAGCACAATAGACCTGATTTTCATGCCTTGTTAATCTCCAAATACTTTTGTCTTAGCACTTTAGAGTCTTTCGAAGAGCTGAATTCATTGACTCTTGTAGAAGTACTAAAAGTCTATAGAAACGGAATATGCTATGATGAGAAGAGATGGGGACAGGGCATTTGGTACGAATCATTTAAAGGAAAGATGAATGCGGGGACCAGGTGGCTCCAGCTCCTCGGTCTGCCTGCCTGCCACGCAGCTTCTCTTCCAGGAGCTGTTTCAGAGAGTCGCCGCATGCAGAAGTCCACCCTGCAGCAAGCGCTTGGCTTCTCTCCCAGCCCACTTAAAATCAAGGTTTCTCATGGAATAAAGCCAGAATCCTAGTCCACAGCTTTTCTCAAAAAGCAGATATGAAGTCCACGGATCATCAGAGAGGGCTTTTGAAACTCCTGAAATTATCCAAAATGTCCATAAACTTAGGAGAAACATTTATATTTGACAGTTATCTAATTACTCTGATTTTTGGGGCTTCATATGAATACAACATAACAATAAACCTATTTGAAGATGCTATTTTGATGAAATAACCGAGGATCTTTTCCTTTCCTCCTTAGGCCCTCTCCTTCCTGTACCCTGACTCTTGGTTAGAGTTCTAAATGGTTGAGCTGCTTCTAGTCTCTTCCCACTTCAGTCCATTTCAGACTTCTCCCCAAATCATCCTTCCAATACGTGACTTGATTATGCCCGTTTAAGGCTTTCTGATAGCTCCCTGTGCTCCAGGATAAAGCTGTAGTTAATATGGAACCCGTGAGACTGCGCACAATTATCTTTCTGGCCTAATCGTTTTCCCCTTTCATACCTGATGCCTCTGCAGAATTCCAGCCTGGTGGACTTGCCTTTCTTAGCAAGCCCTCCCTGACTCTGTGTCTTAGTCATGAGTCTCCTGTGTATCACCATAGCAGTGGCTGGGTACTCTTATGGGTTTGAGTGTTATTGGATCTCTAGTTCTTCTAAAGATCATCATCGTTCAGCTGACTGCCTGGTATGTGTGCAGCTGGATTAGTTCCCATTTGGCTGGAGCTCTCTTATCACTAGCCCTAATAGGTTTTATTGGCTCCAAATGATTACCTGTGTGTTTAAGGCCACATTTAAACACATATTCCTATAGATAGGCAATAAAAGAATGTACTTAAGTGCAGAAGTGTGCCAAAGCCAAAGATATTTGGGATTCCTCCTAAAGTTGGTTAGGTGAAATAAATTCAATTTTTGACAGATGAATACACAAATCACCACAAATCACTTTCATATAAATGTTTTATTGCAGAGAAGTTATCATTATTTACATGCTGCAACACGTCACAACATAAATTTACCAAATATTTCATGGTGGGATGCTGTAGATTTCAGATAATAGTGTCAGAACCATGGATTAAGTGAAGAGACTTACAGCTTCGTTGACTCTACAACTCTCGGTTGCTACAAGTCAAAAGGCAGTGTTTTTTTTTTTTTTTTTTCAGTCCTACCTGTCATCACTTGCATGCAGAAACCTAGGAAGCAAATACAAGAGAACTGTCGAGTTTCAGATCCATATGGCCACCAAAGTTCACAATGGGTTGAGTTATAATTCATGTCGTAAAGCATTTAATTCTTGCATAAAATATACAGTTCTATTAAGACTGGTATAAATCTACATATTTATAAACCCTGACTCACAAACGAGGACAGGATGCAGCCTGCACATGCATTGAGAAGGACAACCTAGCAAATGTTTGTGACCTTCACAGTGTTTATCCACTTTCTTTTTGCCAATCTGGGAAAATAATCTCGAGAACTATAGATTTAAACTTCTCTTGGTGATAAGTAATGGCAATGAAACTCTAGGAAAGACCCCAGGCACTCTGACTGATTTATGCTGGTGGAGAAAAATCTATGGACTAAGGTATAATTTGGCAAGTCTTCTTTAAGCCACATCTCTAGCGGGATTACCCTGAAGTGCAATAAAAAGTCTTTGACGCTTGACATCTTATTTCTCAAAAAGTGAATAAAGTGCTAACAAATCTCAGACAGAAATTAAATAAGTAGGTGGGTCTGGAAACTGGTATACAAATATACCTTAAAGTTGCATTTTGAGGTTACCAAGTAGATAGGCCTTGATTGAAAAGGAAGGGAAGGAGGAAATAATCGAAGGAAACACACACACACACACACACACACACACACACACACACACACACACACCCCAGAGTTTCTATCTCTTCAAACCTACCCCACCAACCTGAGTAACGCACAAAGCAGGGAAATGGGTGAGGGGGGCTTGTGCACAGCTTTGCAAATGGTGAAGTGCTCACTTACTCCTGAATAAAAACTGTTCGGGAAATTCTGATGATGCATAAGGAGAAGTCCTGGTTTCTACCCTCCACTGAGAATGATATTCTCTAAGAACAGCCCTATATCCACCTGCTGATTCCCTTTCTCATCTTCTCTCCTAGCAAGTTCTCCTCGCTGCTCATGAAGTGAAAAAAGCTACTTCCTCTGGAATGTCCTGGCTAAATAAGCCCTTGAGACTTTAGTGTTTAATGTGAGAGAAAGGGAAGTCTGGGTTCTATTTTTAAGTGATTCATCTTTAAATAAAATGGGACTGTGCTTTGAAATGGAATCTCTTTGCATGATCACATCAGAAGGGCTGAGTTGGCAGCTTAGGGTTTTCATGCCAAAAGATCAGTGTGAAATGCAATAAATTCTATAAAATGTGCTTTGGGGGCTATTTGCCTTGCAAATAAACCTTTGCATTTTAAATTTTGAGCTTAGTGGCTTACAATGGCAATTCGCAGGACTTGTAAGTTTTCCAGTGCTTAGGAGAAGGAAGAGCTGATACCAACGTATAGGCTTGGTATAAATCAGGTTATGAATCTCTTTGGGATTTGAGCCCAGCAAGTTTTACCCCTAGCTGAAGCAATCAATAAGAGTTTATGAGAATAAATAGTTTAAGGTCATTTAAAATATTATATATTCAGTATGCACAATAAAAATATATCCGTATAATGATCTTGATGCTATCGTAATTTTTCTCTTTAAAAAAATAATCCCTTGAAAGTGCTATCGGGAGCTCGCTTTCTGTCTTTGTTTTGAAAGGCAAAATTCCTGGCTCTGCAGTACTGCCATCATTCTCATGGCATTTCTAGACGTTTCCCTTTGCTACGATAATAATAATGCACAGTATATTTTCCTCACTCTTAGCTTCTTCCTTACGAAAGCTGCTAAGTATAAAATACTGAAAGAGTTAAAAGGGACGTTTAATTGGAATGAAGGCATTCTCTATCTCTGACTTCAAACAAACAATAGATAAGTTGTCCTTAACTTATTGAGACGTAAGACGATGTAGGACCACTTGATCTCTGATATTAATAAAGCTTCTGAGTCCTAACACCGAGTGCAAAACAAGTAACTCAACTTGTATGAAAAAAAAAAACCTGATTAAGACAGTATAACAAACCATGATGTCAAATAAGAGTTAATCCAAATTCACAATATATAAATCACAGCCAAAACTAAAAGATTTTATCATTAACAGTTATGACTTCCCAAGCCAGAGAAAACTTACTGTATTTTAAGAATCAACTAAAGTTGACAGATAGCAGGTATTCTGTAAGTTGCAATAGCAATTGAGTAGCTGCAGATTGCATAAATGTGTTGTGTCACATAATATCAAAGTTATTTGCAAAAATTATATAATCTGGAATGCTTGAATATGAGACACAACGATGTACTGAAACATACATTTATAAGAAAATGAGAGCAATCGTTAATATAAAAGGTATTTGGGGGATGCATTAAGTTAGCAGTGCTATCAAGGTTAAATAGGTAAAGGAAGTTCTTTCCAGTCAGCTACCCAGAATTTCGGTCAAATTCGTCTCTATCTTCTTTGCAAATCTCGTACCTCTCCTGTGTCTTCTGGCTTACCTCGCTTAAGGTCGTCAAAGTCCCATGGGCAAATATTGATCGAGGGCAGAAAAGGGCTACTTCCTCTAAACATGCTGAAATGTAAAGATTTTCCTAGTGTTACCGGGGGAACGACTTTTTGGCCCGTGTGACTTCTCTGCGACTACGACACTGCTCCACCTCCTTCGTCTTTCGCCCATGCCTTTCACAGTTCCCCTAACTGACAAATACTCCTCGGGGATTCCTGATCCTTATACCTTCTGTCTTACATCGAACTTAGAGTTTTTTTCCTTTTTCTTTTCTTTCTGGGGATATTACACTTTAAAAGTGTCCCAGACCTCTTATTTCCGAGGCCCTGCTATCATATTTGCACTTAAAGCAGACGAGGCAGGTAAAGCTACGTTTCTTTCAGCATTTGGTTCACCTGGGGTCTCAAACTCCCACGGACACACCTCAGCTCGCGATGTTAGAGGTTGCTGGAAGTTGGTACTTGAGTTATAGGAGCCAGGCCCATTTTCTTCGGAGGAAGAGGTCTTTTTTTCCTGGTTTCCTATTTGGTTGAGATTTTCGTTCTCTATTTTTGATGCTACGACTTTTGGAGGCAGTTCTCCGTATGGCCCAGCGCACACATTGGCTGTATAATGCTGACCGCCATTCTCCTCTTTTGCTCTCAATGGGGGAACCTGAGTCTTGGAAATCAAATGCTTCTCATCTTCAAAAAGGGACTGACCTTGGCTCTCCCAAGGGCAGACCTCAGCCTTGTCTATGCCCCTCTGATTAGACTGCTGACATAGTTCAGCGGCCTTGGGCTTGTGATGAGATTTCTCCTTTAAGGAAAAAGAGGTGTTCTCCATTTCAGAAGCCGCAATAGATACGTGCTTTTGAACCTTTGGTTCTGAAGGCACGGGACCAGGCGTCAGGTCATAAATCTCCCAAGGGCACACTTCCCCAATGTCAAAGTTGTCCTTCACCTGGGTGGCGCCTGGGCTCATGTCACAACCGGCAGTGGCGGGGTTGGCCCTTTGTTGCTTCATAATCCCAGATTTCTGAGGTTTTCTTGGCTCTTCCAAATGATTGGAGTTTGGGGGAACACAGTCTTTAGTCTCTGCATTATCTGAATTTGAGTTTTTTCTGTTTGTCTCTTTATCTTTTGGCAGAGGTCTCTGGGACTTAGCACGTTCTTCCCCGCCCAACGTTGGGGTTTTCCCAGCTAATCCGAGAGTCTTCTCCTTGGCACTTGCGATGACGCTGAGGGACTTCTGTAACATGGACGTTCGTGGGTGGCCCGGCTTTTTCTCTGAGCTGAGATTGTGAGCGCTTGCCGACTTACACACCAGAGGCACAGACTCCGTAGACTCGGCCTCATTGTTCCCTTCCAGCGTCTGTGTTAGCTTCCTGCCTGACAGAGACTCCAGGGTGGAGGCTTCTGTCGCCTCCTCCTCTTGGCTTTCGGTGGGTAGGCTGTTGGACTCTTCCTCTGGCTCTCTCACGTGGTCATACGTGCTGTGGGATTTCTTCAGTGAGAAGACTCGGTTTTTCAGGGACTCCTCCTTGGCTTTCCCGGTGTTACCCGAAGACTCCTGTGGGTTCTTCCTGGCGAGGGCGGTGCTCTTGGTCGCACTGTGGTCCGTGGCGTCCTTGTCCTCTTTGGAGCACTGCCTGCTGACTGTCTCTGGGATCTCAGTTATACGCCTCATGATTGAACGGCCTAAGCCCTTCTTCGAGCACCGCTTTTTCTGGAGGTGGGGGTTATTTGTGATCATCTTCTTCCTTTTATATATTTCCAACTGGGCATAGAGTTTCTTCAGCTCATCCTGCCAGAACAAGAGTAAATTCACAGAAGTGGGAAACTTAGCATTTCAGCTAGATGTCACCGAAGGTAATTTGAATGCAATAAGCTCTTTAGAGAAATTATTCTATAGCTCTTCCTAACATCTCTACTCATCAATTCTCTTATTCTTACTTTCCGATTGCTTTGTGTTTTGTTTCATATCCAGTTGAAACTTTAACACATGAATCCATCAAGCCTTGCTTCATGGAGCAAGCACTTTGAACTTCTGAGTTATGTAGGCCAGACTACACTTAGACCATAACAAAAGACAGCATATAGTCTCCTGGTAAACCACATCCCTGGAATAATATTAGAAGCATCACGTAACCATTGATAAAATTACACCTAAAATTAGATTAGGTTTTGGGGATCATAAGCCATCGAATACTAAAAGCATCTTCTTCCTCCGAATGCTGACATGTTGTCACAGATTATTTTAAATAATCCTACCTTTTCAACAGCAAAGTGTCATATAGCATGCTCTGAAACATGTATAACAAGTTCATCATTATGACAGCCAATAAGTCAGTGACTATCAAGATTGGCTGGTGCATTCTAATTTATACTTTGATTATACATTTTAGAACTGGATCAGCTCTGCATTTGATGTCTTTACTTCTTATACAAACACATTCTCTCATTTTCTTTCTCTCTAATGCATAAATGCACACATATACATCAACCCACAGTGCTTGCCTGTAGAAATGGGTCTAATCTGAAATAAGAAATAGGAAACTCTGGTATTACCCGGATGTCCTCTGGATCCAAGCTGTGCTCACTCCAGGCTGAGTTGATACTGCTGTTCAGGTAGGATCCAGACCGGCCCATGTCCAGCTCGTCCTCGTATGCTTCTGTAGCAATGTCATCTCGTGGGTTATTGCTCGAATGTGAAAACTGCAACAGATATTCAGTATGAGCTCTAGACAATACCCACAGTAAGACACAGCGTAATTTCTAAAGGTTCTAGTGGAAGGTCGTTTCCTGGGCTTTGATGAATTCATTCGCCGAACGCCTTATGAAACTTTCTGCTCTATTTGTGTCGTGCTTTCCATGTTACATCCCGCGGTACTTGGTTCCCTCTTTGACCCCTATTTTCATCTTTGTCTTTTCTCTGGGCTTCCAGTGTTAACTTACATTACTCCTCTGCCATGATATTTGCATTTTGAACATAAAAATAAGTATGAGAATGCAAACAAATGTTCCCCAAGTGTAGCAATTTAGGTCCATTGGCAGCTGGATAGGAATTTCTTTTGAGCAGTGGGGTTTATCACGTTTGTCATTTTGCTTCCCATAGGGGAGGCTGTATTTCATCTTTGGGCACAGTTGGCCCAGATCCCAGAAATTTGACTTTCAGTCTATTACACCTTTAAAAAAAGTTTACCTTCAAAAGGGGAAGGGATTAATATAAAAACAGTCATGGGGACGTTAAGTACGGCATGGGGAATGTAGTTAATAATAGCATAATAACTACTGATGGTGTCAGGGTGATGCTAGTCTTATAGGGGTGACCGTTTTGTAAGTTATAGAAATGTCTTAATCGCTATATTGTATAATCGAAACTAATATAACATTGTGTATCGACTGTAATTGAAAAAAAAATTTTAAATTATCTTAAAAAGCATGCTTTCGAGATTCAGGAGACAGGAGGTCTGAATTCCAGCCCCAGTGGTGCTGACGGGCAGATCTTAAACGAGGCACAGGAGCTCTCCAATGCTCAGTGCCCTCTCCACCTCAGAGAACTCCGGGCTTGATGGTCTCTAAGTTTCAAATTCAAGGAGTCACTGAAAGTACCATTTTTTTTTTCTCGAGCTCATTATTCTCAAGTTCCTCCACCACATTGTGACACATCTTTATTATTTTCATGTAGTGTTTTGATATTTTTCAGTTTCATGTACTCTTGCTATCTCTAGTCTTCAAAAGGAGAAGCAAGGGAGAATAAACTGGGTAAATGATGGAAAGCAGGGAGAATCGAAAAAACAGCCCAGCCACCGGTCAAATACTCCTTTACAAAATTAACACATCACCCTTTGATGATAGAGATAGTTTAATGTCAAAGTTTGTTAAAATATTCAGGTAGGCAGGTGAATATAAATATGAGGTAATATGTGAAATGGGAATTCTCTATTTAAGTAATATGAATGTTTTGCAACTGGGACTGGCTGAGAAACCACAGAAACTGATAAATCTTTCCTTCATTGTTCTACTCATGTTTATGCTTCCAATGTGTGCCATTAACTTAAAGCCACGATAATGAATAAAATAGAGTCCCCATCCTCCAAAATTTCACATGCTACTAGTTAAACCTTGGAGCTTATTTATAAAAAAGGTGGTTTTTAAATTTTTTCTTGAGCAAAGTCTTAGAGACTATCATGAGTTTAAGAAACAGTTATTTTGTCAAATATTGTCAATTTCCTGCTTTATTATTTTCTTTCCTGTTTATCTCCATCTAAAATACTATTTTAAACATTTCTTATCTAACTTTCCTTTTTCCCCATCTCACCCTCCAGAAGTACTACAAGAGCACAGATTTTTATCTGTTCATTACTTTTATTCCGGGATTTAGAATAGTGCTTAGCAAATCTCAATAATTTTTAAAAATTATCTGCTATTCAGATATAATTCACACATCATAAAATTCTCAATTTTAGATTGTACTATTCCATGTTTTCTAGTATATTCACAAGGTTGAATTACAGAATATTTTCATTATCCCAAATAGAAGCCTTGAACTCATGAAGTAGTCACTCCCATTGGCCCCCTTCCGCCGCCCCTGGCAACCCTAACCTGCTTTCTGTCTCTCCAGAGTTCTCTGTTTTGGACTTTTCAAATAATGTAATCACAAATCTGTAGCTTTCGTGTCTGGCTTCTTTCACTGGGCCTAATGTTTTCAAGTTTTGTATGAGTTGTAACATGTATCAATGTTTTGTTTCTTTTTATTGATGAATATATTTCACTATATACATATACCACATTTATTTATATATTTATCAGTTGATGGAAACTTGGGTTATTTCCACTTTTTGGCTATTAGGAATAGTGCAGCTATAAATATTCACGTACAAATTTTTGTGCGAAAATATGTTTTCAATTTTCTTTGGAGCTCGATAACAATTTATTGAATCAATAAATAATCTGAGTATATATCCATCTAATAAAAGTGTTACATATTATGCAAAGTATAAAAATGATAAAGATAAATTGTATTAACAGACTAATCTATGAAAATTGTGCCTATTTGGTATAATTCAAATAAGGAAAAAAATAGGCATTTTCTTTGTTTATAATCATTTGACCTTCTCAATTAGGTTGAATTTCAATGTTTTGGTTAATTTTGAGAGTTGAGGTAAAGCCTGGGGTAAAAGACAAAATATCACAGTTCTTAAATAAAAATGGAAAAACTATAATTGAAAAATGAAAATTAAAAAAAATCAGTTATTGGTTCAGCCACACTAATGTTATGTTGTGAGGTACTGATAAAGACTGATCACTTTGTAAGATATATAAATGTCTAATCATTATGTTGTACATCTGAAACTAATATGTCACCTATAATTAAAAAATAAATTCAAAACAGGAAAAAAGACATAATGTTCTAATATTTTGTTGTCCTGTGTGTAAAAGAGGAAAATAATGATAATGTTATAATATGTATTTTCTGTTTTTGTTCCCAAGTTCTGTTATTTTATTTCATTCCGAGCAGCCTTATTGCTATCATGTCATAGATGAGCAAACTGAAATTCAAAGAGATGAAAAGTCTTGGCTAATCCCATATTATACAGCTAGTTTGTGGTGGAGCATGAGTTCATGATCCACGGACTCTGAGTCCCAGCCCATTTCCCCCCACCACACCACGCTGCCTAAATAAGTCCTTGTCACAATCTATCATTATTAGGCAAGACTCTTCGATATACAATATTACAATTATTTATTTCTATTTAAATAAACATCCTGTGAATGTTTAAAACACAATATTTCTCTGAACGAGTCCAAAACAATATCCAAATAATTCTTAGGGTAATTCTCTTTAAAATGATCTTGATTTTATAGCTACAATGAAAGCCATCTTGAACATATAATAATTAAAACATAACTGGATATTGAAATACTTGGAAAAGGACTGAAACAGATGATGGGTTTTGTAGAAATTAAGTCATTTAACACTTATGTGAGATGTTTAATAAATCCCATAAGAAGATGGACACCTAGTTGCCTGAGGAGGGGGCTTTAAACACATTTTCGATGTCAAGCAAATCTCCACACGTCCCTTTGCCCGTATTGCCAGATATTTTTTAAAGGAGCAATAACTTAATGCTCATTTAAGATAATTGTCTTGCAAGATGAAAGTAACATTAGAGGAATACCTTTGGAATCAAAAGCAACCCAATGGTGACTGTCACAGTCAAATGAGTATGTGCAAAATACAGCATCAACATCCAATCAGACTGAAGCCTCGAGGCAAAAACAAACCTGAAACGAGAATTTACCAAGTTAGCAATCTAACAAGAGTTCTACTTAAAATACTAGATACTCGGAAACTCTTTGCCGCAATATATTAAGAAAAGGAAAAGAGGGAGGGAGGGAAGAAGTTGGAGGGAGAGAGGGAGGGATGGAGAGAGAAAGGGGAAGAGAAAAAGAAAGGAAGGAGAGATGGAAGAAGACAGGGAGGGAAAGGGGAGGGAGGGAGGGAGAGAGGGAAGGAATGAAGAAAGAAAAGGAAGGAAGAAAGGGACAGAGAGAGGAAGGGAGGGAGGCAGAGAGGGAAGAAGGAAGGAAGGAAGGAAGGAAAGAAGGAAGGGAAGGAAGGAAGGAAGGAAGGAAGGAAGGAAGGAAGGAAGCAAGGAAGGAAGGAAGGAAGGAAGGAAGGAAGGAAGGAAGGAAGGAAAGAAGATTGCAATGTAATAGATAAAATGAATATAGTCATGGTTTGTTAAATACATTTTTAAAATAAAAATTTTAGTTGCTATAAAGCATTAAACTGTTTTAAAATAATTTAACACATAATATTTAAGATACTGTCTTATCGAAGAATTTATAAAGTTGTGTTCCTGAAGGAGAAATGGGCAGGGAAAATTCAGTACTGGTATATACTCTGCTAATTTTGAAATATTTTTATTAACCAACAAGTACACGTACGAACTAAAACTCATATTTTAAGGACTCATCCTTATGTAGAGACTACTTTTTGCTTTATTTAAGATCATTTTATACAATCATATCCTTCTTTTAATTTTTCCCATCAATTGTTATCCATGAAAAGTAGGTATAAGATTTTACTGCTTTTTGAACTTTTTTGTCTCAATAATATACATCATCAAATTTGAAAAGCTAACATCCTAAGAAAACCTCATGATATAATCATAAAATAAA
This sequence comes from Rousettus aegyptiacus, assembly GCF_014176215.1. Taxonomy (NCBI): domain Eukaryota; kingdom Metazoa; phylum Chordata; class Mammalia; order Chiroptera; family Pteropodidae; genus Rousettus; species Rousettus aegyptiacus. Next base: position 83,590,454 of record NW_023416285.1, read on the forward strand.
CATATTAATTTAAAAATCAAAGGAACTAATTTTTCTATCTGCACTATACCATATTTGTGACAAATTTATTGAGTAAATTAATATAATTATTTGAAATAAAATTTTCATCAGTGGGTTTCTACCTCATTTTCACCTCTATCATGCACCCTGTTACCATCCATTAAAAACCCATCAAGCTAAAATAGAAGCTCAAGATTTACCCAAAATGAAGAGCTATTTCTCCCTGTGTCTGGAGACATAAACAAAATAGACTCACAACGTACACAGAAGTGCAGAATGCTCATGATAGTTCACATAAAACCAAAAATAATTTTCTGAATTACCATTTTTTTTCTAATGCTTTTGTGAGAAAAGTGGCCTTGTATTTGCCATGAATATGACTGAATATTCACTTTGTTCAAGGATAAGATAGTCTGTGCTGGGTCAAGTGAGATTTTTTTTTTAAGCACTGAGTAGCAAATTACAGTGTCTGAGGCATAGTATTGAGGCACAGAACCAATATAAAATGTGTCCCAGAAAAATAATACAGTCCCAACCTGCTGGGGCTGTTGTCAGTACCAGAGCAGACAGTTAAAACAAAGGAACTGCATTTCCAGTCTAAGAGCATCTTCACATCTTGGGAATTCTTATCTCAAATGCCAGTACAAGTGAACTTGACCTTGCCTGACAATATCCAGAAGGGAGAATGGTTATATATATTTTAAATTAAAATGGTGAATCTTCCAAAAAATAATTTTGACATATACTGACATCAATTGTCCTTAAATCAATCAACTTTTAATTACTGCCGAGTTTTAGTTTTCATATTGTAGTTCTGACTAGAAATATCTTAAGAAAAATCGGGTTTGGAAGCAGTTTTACAACTTCATTTTTAAAATATAAAATAGGTCTAAAAGCCAGGAGCATAGAATTATTTGAAAATTGAGGTTAATAATAAAAGCAAACTTTTTAAATATTTTGCACTTTCTCAAAGGTTTGTTTTATGCATTAAAAATAACTAAAGGATTTGAATTGACTGGGCAAAATCCCTTCTGCATTATTTACTCTTCTAGAGTTCATCCTTGTAATTTATTTTTGTTCAATCTGGTAAGAATGAAACTGTATCTGCTTATAATATGTAGTCATAATTTCTATTTATATATGTATACACACATATACATTTACATGATTTTAAATTTTAAGCAGACAAAAAGGTACATATGCCCTATTGATAGAGAATGTTGCTGATGTCGGAAGCCTTGTTTCATTATTCATTCCATATTATTCCATATTATTTCATACCATAAAATAATTTCCGAGATGGTTCCAGCTGATTTAAAATATGACGTTATTGTGTCTCATTCTTGGAGTTTATCAACATTAGAACCACGGATAAATAAATTCAGTCCATGAGTAAATAAGAAATTGTGTATACTTACTTTAATTATTACTGTCTATTACTTGCTTCCTACTCGTTCCCCTAAGATCAGTGTTCTGTAGATTTACTGTGTTAAACTACATTCCCATCCTTGCCCTTTTATGGCCATATAAATTAAATCTCCAAAAGACAGTAGATAATATATACTATGATTCTCCAAAACCAATATGCCACACTCCAATCAAGTCTGGTCTATGTAAAAAGGTAAGTCAGATGCGAATTGAAAATTTTTCCCATCAGGAACCTGAGGGCTTGCCATTAGGTCTGTTTGGGCTCGCCTAAGAAAAAATGCCAAAGCCTACCAAAGGTGGCCACTGCTGCCATCGAAAGTCCTCCCTGTTAAAAAATGATAGGGGACCACACAGTTGTTTGGAAGAAAACTGATCTTGAGACAATGCTATGTCTAACACCAAATCAAGATGAACAGTTAACTCAGAGCTGTGTCTCTATGAACTCAGCTCATAGCTTACATGATTCTTCTCACTGGGCTGATGAGTTGTTTGGGACTTTGTAAGAAAGATTTAAGCAAAGTAAGAAAGCTGTTTTCGATGAGTATGTAACATTCAATGTTTTATTGTTTCCTATCACCTCGGCCCAGTATTAAAACAGTACTTTCTGAAGTTATCAGATGTCAACTAAGGGTTGGGGAAATTCCATGGTCAATTAAGTTTGGAAAATGCTGGTTAAACAAAGTTAACTAAATTTCCTCTGGCAGGACTTCTCGGTATGCTACTTTGCATTGTGACATTCCTAAAAAAGAGTTATTGAATGCAATGTATCCTAAATATATACACACATATGAAGACTTCTAAGAGTGATATACTAATATGTTAACAGTGCTTGTCTTTGGGTGATTGGAATATGGAGTGTACTTGTTCGTTATCACTTTGTAACATTTTTGTAATGACCATCTATTGCCTTATTACTAAGACTTTTTTTTTTAAAAGTTCATTAAAAAATAATTTACCTCACCTACTTCTGAAAGGACATGGGCCACTAGAGAGTTTAAAATCCAGTGGGAAAAAAATATTTAATGATGAAAACTAAACATAGTAAATCAAGGTAGAAAAAGTTATAGATCAATTTAGGTAACTGCTTTGAACATAATTTCTCGGGCAATTAATTTAGTTCTAAGAAATACAGCAGGTAATTACAGGGCAAAAGTGGGAAACTCTTTGTATGGCAGTCACATTCTGACAACAGAAGACATTTAAATTCATCTGTAATAAGTCTTTTTGAATGATTCTAACTCTTTAGTTGGTTTGTTAATATAGCATTTAATTTATAAATGGTTCTAGAGAAGCATGTTCGTTAGATCTCGAAACATATGTGTTTGATATTCTGCAAACAGCCCAAATGTAGCTTTTCGTGGGAGATGGTTTGGGAGGAAGTAAAGGCTCTGGAGTCTGGCCCACCACACAGTGCTCTCTGGCTACTACATTTTGGACCCAGTCTTAGATTTTTAAACTCCAGTCTGAGCAGGACTGAGCTCTTCTCTTTACCTATTTATCACTTCATATTTCTCGTCTCATCTTTCCTCCCTCTTCAACTCTCTCACTTCTCTCCTGTTCGAGGGGCCAGACAGAACAAGGAGGAAAATTTCCTTGATTTCTGGCCCTTTGATAGAGTTTCCAGGGTTGTCAGATCATAAATACTTCTTTTTATTACTAAAAGTTTAAAAAGTGTAGGTTCTGCCGATGGCCCAGCTGCTCCCTGGAATCATCTACTCCTAGAAGTACAAGGAGTACAAGTTTCATTGTATGATTATTTACTAAAGTGAAAGATGGAAATTATCCTGCAAAACTTCCACAGATCTACAACCTCCCAGCCCAGCTCCCACTATTATTAATCTCATCTTTCCACTGAGGGCAAAGACAAATATTCACAATTTTCAATTACATTTCTAAGTGCGCCCTAACTTTTAATATTTGTCGAGCACTTGAATGACATCTTTTTGTTGTTTTTCAAATTACAGGATTCCTTATTTATTGCACTCACTGAGGGTTTCATTTCATTTTCAAATGTGAATCAGGTGAAAATTCTCAGAAGATAAGTCATACATATTTCATTTTCTTTACTTATCATAAGCTGCTTTCTTCCTCCTTTTTACTCATCAGCTAAAGAGATACATGTGATATTAAAAAAACAAAAACAAAATCAAAAACACGACAGGCCAGATGGCCAGGCCATACATTCTTACCACTGGAAGTTATTGTTAAAATGTGATGATGACAAAAATCCCATTGCACACAAAAATCTAGTCATCAGCTTGAAGTAGTTTTTTTTGGTTTCAAATTCAGCAGAATTCACACACATGTTGTCTATCTGAGTAAAATTTTGAAAGTATAAACCAGTATATTAATTATGAATGAAAACATAGACAATTTATCTATATCTACTTTATAATGTATGTATGTATTGCTTTACACCTTCACAACAAAAAATACTATATACGTCATAAACGATATCCAATGACATCCCCATAAATGGCTTAACATAATATAATAACAGTGAGTTAACCTTCAGAATAAATGAAGGCAATAAACAACACATCAGAAGGAACTAAGAACAGCAAAATTTAAAAAAAAAAAAACAACTAAATTCATTTGTGATTTCTGTGACAAATTAATCAACTTACAAAACACCATCCTTCCTAAATCTTTCCATTATGCATAGTATCCAATTCTGCTATTTAAATTAAGCTGCAACACATCAGAAAAATAACACAGTTATTTACTAGCTCTACAGATCACTTGCCTAATTGTATGGAATATGGCGGAGATAATCAGCTCATTGTGAACTGCAACAGCCATATAGCGTGGCTCGTGAAATGCCGACGGGACTGTCCGCACTGCATAGCAGAGATAAACACCCCACAAGAGGAATAAAAATTCAGCTGTGAGAACAAAAAACAAACAAACAAACAAACAACTTTCCATTAGTTTTATAAGTGAAGAAAAAAAGTAAAATTTAAGTTCTTTAGCATGCATTTTGTGTTTATTATAGAAACAAATTTAGTTAGAAATAGATGCATATAAACTATCATTCATATATGAATATATATGCCATATAGTTTTAAATTTTATTCAGTGTATAGAAGATTTTTCAAAGGTATACTTTGTTTCATTGTAACAGTGTTTGGTATCTCAATTTTTTCTTTTCGGTAAATACCTGGCTTTTTCTTAAAATAACTGTAAAATAATTTTCCACATCACCAACCAAAGTTTAAGATGTACACAGAGCATCTGGGTCAGAATAAAGTCATCAAGTCATTAATATGTTTATATGCAGCTTCCGGAAATTTAGGCTCTTACCGCATTGAATCTGTTTCGATATAAAGATATATCCTTTGCCAAAATGTGAGAAAACAGGTTACTAAACATTCAGTGGCATATTTTATAACTGTATCATTATTTCTTCACGCATGACAGATATCCTATCGTTTGTGGGCGGAGTGCTGGAGGCTTAGTAAAATCCACAGTCACCTTGTTTGCTTGCTCAAGCCGGAAGAAAGTGCAGGCTAAGGATAAGGGCTTTGTAATTGCACTAGACTTGAGTGGGATCCCTAATTTGCATAATCTGAGGTAATTTAAACTTTCTGGCCAGTTTCCTATCTGGAAAATGAGGATAATGAAAGTACATTTTTCATGGAATAATTTACTAATGAAAACAAATAATGGATATAAAACATTTCACATATGTCAGATAAATATATAAATAAAAACATAAATGTTCAATAAATGATTCTTACTAGTAAACATCTAATTTGACTCTTTTTCAAACTGAACATTGGTATTTTAACTTATTCTGACCAAAAACTGTTATGACCTATTTTACCTGTCTTAGACACATAACCTTAATGGAAGATACTATCTAATTAATAAGAAGAAAGCTCTAATGTGGAGAAAACATTTCATCGAATACATTACCTAGAGGAAACCTACTTATATACTGAAGCACTGATTTCTGTTTCCATGTGCCAAGGTGTATTACCTGCCAACATTTTAGCATCTTTCTACAAGTATTTAAACAATAGGTAGTGCTCCAATTATTGAAAATCCCTCAGGCAAACATATCTGTCAAGCGTTACTCTAAAATCCTAATGCAGTCAGAAGCCAAAGGAAAAAATAAACCTCACTCAAAGATCTCCACGGGATTTAGTGGAGGCTCCAGTTATTCGGTATGTTGGCCCCTGGCCATGTGCTGCAAATGCTCTTTCCAGCCAAGTTTTACTGGATCAGGAAAAGCGAATCAATCAGGAAATGCTGAGGTCTTCATGTGTAACTTTCCTAAGTCTTGTATTTCTGTCTGTGGTACTGCGATTGCATCTTTTCCAGGGTTGAAAACTCAGAGACAGCAGTCATTGGCAAATTTCTCCTTGGAGTTATTTTTCATATGTATCATTCTTCTCAACGCCCATAATTACAATTCTTGCCTAAGCCCCTATCCATGCACTCCATTCGTTACAACTATTTTTCAACGGCCCCATCTGAACCTGGCTTCACCCTGTATTGACTCATTCTTCGTAACAGTGACAGGTTCATTTTCCTGCAACTCCACTTTGATTATGTCTGGATTTGCCTAAATCTCTTCGTCTCCATTTTGGCTGATTCACAATTCTCTTAGAATATTTGCTCATCCCCACGTAAGATGCTGGAAATAATCCCTGCCCCCAAAGGAAGACTGTAAGGGGTTTCTGCCAGGGCAGACATGTCCTCATTTTTGAGACTTTCTTGCTGCACGGGCTTCACGTTATCTTCCCACATTACTTAGCCTTATATTTTGTGCTTTATATTTCTTAGACCCTGACTTCTTGTCTAGTCTCTGATGCTCAGGCAGGTCTTTTGTGAAGTGCTGCATGCATCTTCATTCATAAATCTTTAGTGGCTCACTATTATTTGACATATGCTTGTTTCTAGCATTCTGAGCCCTCTATGACTTGATGTTACATACCCAACATGGTCTTCCGATGCTCCCCAACGTAAACTCTGAGCCGATCCAGGAAGACTCTTTGCCCCATAAACACGCCAAAGGTCTTTCTTGCTTCTGAGTCTTTTTGTTCATGCTCTTGCTCACACAAGAATTCTCGTCTCACATTTCCAAATCTTGACCAATTTTTCAATGTCTGTTCAGGTTTCACCTCGATCTCAAGTCCACCTGAAGTGATTCTAACCCACTGAATTTTCTTTCCTCTAATGTCTTATAGTTTTCAGCTATCTACAATCCACAATGCAGAGAATAGTGCCACATAGTACATAATTAGTAGAGTAATGTTCATGGAGGCTTGTGAATCACTCCCTTCCTCAGCCTCAACTAGGTATGACCTTCTTCATGGCAAGATTGAGTCTTTCAGTTATTTTCTACCTTTGCTCACACTGATGATAGCACTACTACTGAGCACATAAATAAGATTTAATAAATATTTGTTGAACTGAATGAATAGAAATTATATCATTTTCGTGTTATTGGAGATGCAGACTTTCTGTTACCTTGCCGCTCCACCTCACACTGCAGGCCCACACATGGTCTGAAGATCGCATTGGCATTATTATTAATAGTGGCAATTCCTATTTATAGATGGATCACTAAGTGTGTGGTACTGTTCTTGGCATTCAGGAATGATGAATGCAAAAATATTATTAAACAACATTAGCACAAAAATATGCTGTAATTGAAGGATTCACATGTGGCTGAATTATAAAAACACTATCTCCTGCCAATTAGTGCAGGGTTTTTATATTATATTATACTGAAGATTAAAAAAAAAAAAACAGGAAAGTAGTTATCAAGTTAATTAGTATGCTACAATGGAGAATTATATTTAAAAATATGACAAAATAAGATTCCTCATACTAACTAAGCTGAACATTAAAATCATTTCATTAGCAATATCAAACAATATGCTCTAGCTGAAAAACAATTTATTATGCAAAGTACCAATTAAACTAAATGTGATATATAAAAGTTATGTTGGGAAAAAAAATCAGTTTCATATAATTAACTTCAGACTAACACTGCAATTAGTAAAGAAAATATGCAGATGTTACCAAATTTTGCAGTGTTGTTACGTGGGAGTTGAAATATGTGGTGTGCTTCTGCTTTAGAAAATAATGTCTGGTGTTAAATGATATTGATAGAAGACATGAGTAGAGTTACAAAGGGAACTTCATTTACATTTAAAGATTCAAATATGGCTTTCAGAAAACCGAGGTGTTTTATTTCTAGCCCATAAAGGATAACAGTTTAACAGTTAACCGAGGTAACCTTTTAACAATTAATATAGGGTAATGAAGGTAATCTCATTATCTTTCCAAAGGGCTGGGTCAAGCAAAGAAGTGGGAATGAATATCGGTTCTTTGACACTGAAGATATCCCAGCTCTAAGGCCACCCATAAGGGCCGAGAGAAAAACTGCTTCAAAGTGCAAATGTCTCTCAAGCTGTGATACTCTTGTTTGCCATGTTACGGAATACATGTTATTAATATTTTGTATTAATAACATTTTACCTTCCTTGGCCCCATTTGAAAATTATTTTTACATGGCATAAATAAAGACATAAAGAAGCTTTCTATTTTTATCTTCCAAGTGTTTCTTTTAATGTCCTCTATTTTCTTTAAATCCTATCCACTTTGAAAATTTATGGTGAAAGTAAACTTATTGTGCTTCTACTCTAATAATGTGGTGGGCAGCAGAGTTTTTAAGCATTAAATCAAACAAATTTAATAATGCTTGAAAATGGCTCAAATTCTGGAGTTCCAGAGTTTGACTGGCATACAGATGCCTTGGTATTCTGAGGTTTATTTGTCTTTTCTCTGGTTAAAATAAGGACAATTATGAGAGTTACAATGATTAAAACAATGAGAATAGCAATTTTGAAAGAATTTTAACCTTGGAAGTGACTTTATTAGGGTCTAGCTCTAGAACTTGGATCAAATTCTTTACAATCTCCTCTGCACTGCAAATAGAAAAGGTAGAGAAAGTATACTTTCTCTCTCTGGTATATACACCTAGGATTTTTAAAGTTTGATATGCGGTGACAGACATTTAATGGAACCCCGTTACTTCAGAGCCATGCAGCCATGTTACAGACCGTGAGTGTGAGACGCGCTCACAAAGAGTGAGATTAGAAAGTTCTTGTGTTGTCACAGGGTCAATGTCAGGGCAGTAAACTAAGCTGCCTCTTCCAGTAATACTCCTTCTGTGTTGTTTGGAGAAGGGATAGGAATTGGGATTATATGTTAACATTTTTAAAATGTATTTTAAAACTTCAACCTTTTATGAAAGGCTATCAGCATCAGCATGATTTGCCTCCCCTTGGGCTAAATTACTAAAAATTCACATATACTTTTTGAAGGGCTAGCTTGAGTGGCTTTAGAATGATTGTAATGAGGGTTATATTTTTGTTTATTTATATTCCATTACCGTGGAAAAATATTTTACTTCCTTGAGGCATAGTTATCTGTATGAAGCTAAAGGACAAAGAGAAAATAATTTATTTTATATCTTAATTTTATTCTTTTAGTACCATTTTCTCATTTGGATGGTAAAGAAATTTTAACTTCCTTGTTAAATTTATAGCGTATAAAATCTTTGAGACAAATCTGCTGAGTTAGTTTGGGTCAGGACATTGCTTGACCACTGGGTAAGGGCTCGTGTGTTCACTGCAAATCTGCTGCTCTGTTGGCCAAACGGTCCCTGTGACTGTCCTTTTAATACAAGGAAAAGGTCTGCCAAAGTCTCCTTGCCAGCTGAGTCAATCTACGGGATATTTCTGTCCAAGCAACAAAAGAGAGATTTTTTTCCTTCTTAATGTTTTTCTCCCTTCTAAATCCTAGGGTTCCACACGAGAACCGAAACTCCTTAGCAGAAATGATCGTCACCACAGATATCTTAATTACTCTTACTCCACGTTCCTCAGGTTCTATCTCAAGACAATCCCCACCTTCATCGCCAGATTTCTTTAACTTCTGAAAGGGCAAAATGGCACTTTAAGTATAAAATTAAGATCAAAATAAATTAATTTATCTTTTCTCTCTGCCTTTTAACATCATATGTAAATAACTACTCTACAAAGAAGCAAATGATTTTTCAGGAGAAAGAGTATATAAATAAACAAGAAAAGAACCCCCACTTCAAACATTCTAAAAACACTCATGTGAGACCTTTAAAATTGTGTGTGAATGTCTAGTGATGTAGCTCAAGCCACGGCAAACGCACTGCCAATGTGGTCAGGCTTTTGTCATTTGACTGAAAATCAAAAATACATTAAAAAAAAAAGTGGTAACAAGTAATGCAGGGTGGATTAAGGCATGCGGTACACTAGAATAAAAGAAGATGCATGGAAATGAACCTAAATAATGAACATGAGCCTAAGTCAGATGAAAAGGAAGTCTAAATCTATTTTCCTCAATATTCATTAAATGGTGCTTCTATCGCATTTCATCTGTCATAATACAGCCTAATCTTCTAGGGTAATTAAGTATTTAGATTCTTAGAAACAATTGCTATTTTAGAATTTCCCTATATAACTCAGTAAGAGAGTTACTGTATTCTTCTCAGCTCCTTCTAAACATTGGTATATGACTAATTAAATTACTGAACACATTGTCTGTTTTGTGTGTTTAAAATATTTTACCAGGAAGGAAGAGAACAAAGAATAAGAGCATGTCAGCAAAGAAGAGAAAACTAAAGATTATATTTTCCGTAGTAAAAACATTCCATGTGAAATTCATGGAAATGAATTAGTATTTTTGAATAGTGAGGTGGTTACTACGTTGTTATATCCTGAAAACGCATAGAATTTTAACATTCCCAATAGAATGGGAACCCAAGCCTATTATACCTGTATAATTATTAGTTAGATTTTTCTTTCTTTCAAACTTGGTGAATAAAATATACAGCAAGAATATCAAACTCTGAGGAGTTTCCAGAACCACAAACACCTTATGCATTAAGCGGATTTTTCAAAACTATCATGAGATGAGGGGAGATCTTAATTTATAAGAGTCCTGTCAGAGACCAGTAATTAGATCATATAAAAGCAGTTGAAGAAAGTCAGGCCAAATTAATGATATAGAACGATACAGAGAATAACAGAATATAAAGAAGATAAATGGAAACCTGGATGGAGCCTTTCGTATATATTCTTGTGCTAGGTTAGAAAAGGCAGCAAAAGCTTTATTCTCAATTACATCCCTTGTTAATCACAGTGGCTTATCATCACATAACTTCCAGAAGAAACCAAGGAAACATTTCAGTGTTTACCTAGACCTCCACTAAGTTTGGCATAGAGATTTAGCACAGAATGGAAGTTCTAAATGTTCCTGATGTCACCATTTATCAGTCACTCTCTGCAGCCTTGTTGTTGTTTCTCGTAGGTAAGTTAGGAATCTACCTGCTTATTCTAACTCATCTGGGTCACTGGTACCGCTTCAGTATCTTTAGTATATGTTCTGAATGTGTAGTCAGAAACTGACGGCTAACCAACTAAACATGCGAAAGAATGAATTCTACTGTATCATCACCACCTCTATCTAGTTAAGTATTTCAAACGTGGAAGCCCAAACTGGAGAACCTTGCTGACAACTCTTTAGGTGTCTAGATGTTGTCTTCCTGACTCTAGGGTTGAAATTATAAGATTAATTCAGGCATGAGATGTTAATTCCACCCATTTGTCAGTTTGTACCAACCAATTAGGAAACTCATTGGGTAAAATAATTTTAACTTTTTTAACATGATAAATTTTAATGATATTTATTTTAAAAAATCATGAATATAAACTTATCAACTTTGGTTACTAGATTTAGGGGGAAAAAAAAACCTGGCAATGCTAAACACAACAGTTTTCAAAATGAGTATGACTTGGGATATTTATTTGGTTTCTTTATTAATTTAAGAAAATGTTTCCCAGTCCTAACCTCCTTATTCTTTAAATAGGTCTAGGAGAATAGTGAAATAATAAAAATTTTTATCAAAAGCAAATCAGCTTTATTCTACTTCAATATTTATAAGAACACTATGCAATATTTAAAACATGATAATTCTGATTTGCTATGCCAATTTTGTACCAATCTCTTATTTTGACTATTGGGCAAGTCGGAGATAAAATTTTATAAAAGGGCTAAGGACTGCCAATTTAATTTATATAATTTTCTCAAAAACAACTTCCCAAATAAGAATGTACACTTTTACCATTAAAATGAAATTGGAGACAATTGTGTAACACCTGGATTTTGAGATTTAACATTTCCTAATACTGATCTAATCCCGGTCACAGAAAATATCACGAGATAAAGGGAGCTGAGCTCATTCTTTGTTCTTTCAGCAAATGTTTATCAAGAGCCCACAGCTGACAGATACTTCGTTAGGTGTCAGGAATACAGTATGAACAAGCTACACAATGTTGCTGAGGAGCATGTAACTGCTAAGTTGAGAAAGGAAGGAGGAATGAAGTGGATATAAGAATCCTTTCTTTGCCTTCAGTGAGCTACAAATAATACATTTAAACATACAAAAATTCAAAGTGTTGAGTCATATAATGGTGAATAGTGTAAGTCAGCAGTGTTATTTTTATTATAGATATAGGTATTTTCAAAGAGGTATGGCAGTTTAAGTCTTTATAGGAATATTAGTCTGGTATATTCTGGAACATCCAAATTTTGAAATTCTCTTTCCACCCGATAAAAGGAAACTATTTGTTAAAAAAAAAAAACCAGACTATTGTATAACACTTCTCACATTATCCCATGTTAATTTGTCTCCCACAGCCTCAATGTTTATATCTTTCTTTTTTTTTTTTTCATTAAAGCTTACCTCGCAATTTTAATACAGGACAGGCAATGATGGTTGAAAAGTATAAATAGACATAAATATCAATGGGATTCTGAAAGTCATTTTTAGACCCTTTCTACATTTTTAAATACTTCTTCAAAGAAGAAACTGAGGATCATAGAGGCTTTCTAGCTGTTTTCCATATGTTTCTTTCTTCTGAAACACTTGTAGAAAAATCACCTATCTGAGCAGTTTTGGAGCAGCCCTGTGCAGTAAGCAAAAATAGAATGTGCCCATTCTTTAAATTTATAACCCATATTTATAACTAGAGTTCTACTTCAGTGGAAAAAGCAGTATTGTACTCTTTCAAATGGTTCTTTATGTTGTATATTTAAATATAGATTGTTTTTGACAGGTATAGCTGATCCAAAATGCATATTTATCAATATATTAACTGCAACTTTTCCTTTTTTTTCTGGATTGACTTCTGACACAAATACACAGCTTCTTAACAGAAATTTCCCACAATCTCAAGGTAAAACCTACCTCCTGCCTCTCCTCTACATAGAAACATTTCTGCTTAGAGGATGAGGAAGAATTTAGTTTTTAGTATAGGTTTCTTTTTGGCCGACTGAACATATATGGATTTATTCTTGAATAAGAGCCTGAAAACAATCTAATGGTAAATCTGCTACTTATAGAAATATATATAAAGAGAACTGCAAAGAGGCATATGCCACATATTAGAAAACATTAAATTCAGAGCGGTTCAATACAGAATATCTAATGCTACATGCTGAAAGATAAATAAATGTACTTGCTATAAGGTAGTGTGAAAAAAAATTACAGCAACCACATGTCTCCGGTTTTTAAAGACAGTCCTAATTTCAAATAGCTGTTCCTCTTGTTAAATCATGTGTCTTGATTTTTCTTTAGAAAATTGTGTCACTGCAGGAAAAATGTATTATTGAAACTAAGGTGTTCCAGTAGTTTATAGGACAAAAATAATCCTGGGAGATAACAAAAACGCCACCCCCAAACATTTCATTTCACTTCCTCTTACCTCCTAGTCTCTGCATCGACCCTAATGTTGTCATTTCACACCTTTAGGAGTACGAGCCTAACTAATCCCTGACTCTCAAGCCTTGCTACTTCTATCTCATTCCCAAATCCATGGCCTGGGTGTATTTCCACCAACCTTTCTCAGCTTCTCTCTACTGCCTTGACCAAGACCTGGTTATTGTACAAAGAACTTGTAGCCCTTTCGTCTGTGGCCATCTGCTCTTGGAAGCTAATGAGGGTCAGGCCTGGTTAGTACTTGGATGGGGGACCATGTAGGAAGACCAGGTGCTGTAGGTGTTAAAAAAAAAAAAAAAAAAAAGAACTTGCCGTTTCAAGCTATGGATCTTTATTCTTTTTAGTACTACTACTTCAGGGTCCTTCTTGCTCTCTAAGTCCCCTTCTGTGGCATTATCCAGGATTAATATGTTAAAAAATGCCTACTTTTTCCATAGTTTCTTCCGTTCTAGTGAAAAAAAAAAACAACAAAACTGTTACCTGGTCTAAGCTTTCCCTCTGGAGAAAGGCAGAACTTACTGGTGGTAAAGTATAATACAAATAGCCCAGGACACTACAGAGCTATTGCGGCGAGGAGAGTTAAACAAATAAGCTAGGGGAGAAAGCTGTGATCAGCATGAAATTCTTCAGTGAGTGATTTGGGAGGTATGGGAGTTCTGGATGATAGAAGAGTCATATAAAGTGAGAGAAGTTGCTGGAGATGAGGGGATCGGTGTTGGATGAGTGCGGCACAAGTGTTAGCTTCAATAATCTGAGAGAGAAAAAATAAGAATGGGTAGAAATATAGGAAGATTTATAAATAATGTGGGCAAGAATTGGAAGACACTCCTCTCTGATGGCTCCTACTTGTTATTCAAGGAGTCATCTAAGAGAAAGGAGAAACATGGATAGTTTGGAGATATGAAGAGAGGATACAATATAAGACTTGAAATAATCATTGTGCAAACTCTTCTGAAGGTTGATCAGGGAAACAGAAGATTATGAAATGCACAGAGTATAAATGAAATAAGTGATTATCACGTTCTAATAATTCATCTGATTACTCCTCTGAATCAGCAGTTCTATATTTTAAAGGAATATCAGAATCAACTGGAGGGCTTATTACACAAGGATGTCTGGGCCCCACTATCCCAGAGGGTCTGACTGAGAAAGTCTTGAGGCAAGAATTTTCATTTCTAGGAGATTTCTAAGTGATGCTGCTGCTGCCGGTTCTGAGACCACAGTTTGAGAACCTTTGCCCTAAAAGTCTTTCTCCATTCCAATAATTCTGACTCCAAAATTCCTGAATTTGGTATATTTCACTTAAAAAATATATCCTAAAAGCAATCTAGATTGAACTTATTGATGTCATTACATGACTTCCCTGGTTCTCTGAATTCTTATAATGGATTTTCGAAGTCCCACAATAAACTTAACCATCCAGCACTATTTACAATGCATTCCAACATAATCCTGTTTTCTAGTTAGACTTTTCCTTCATGTTTCATACAATTCTCACCCACCTCCACCACTATTCCAACCAAAGAGAATGTTTTCTCCACCTCTTTACAATAATCTAAATATTACCCGCGGCTTAAAGAATGTCTCTTTTATGAAGATTCCTGGGTTCTGGTCTTCCTTAATTGAACTACTATTGTAACAAGAGTCTTTACCACCTAATTTTGCTTTTTAATATATTTTTTTTAACAATTCTCATTTATCTATATAAACCAATAGTAAGCTACTTGATGAGAGGAAAGGGCCTTTATACATTTTATATCTCCCATGGAGTGTTCAGCACAGTAGTAGAGACATTATAGGTACTCAGCGGATCTTGTTTATTGTATAAACTTCTATGTAAAGTTTATATAAAATGAATTATAGATTACTGTCAGTTACATATCCCTATTTATTTCTACATAGAAATCACACATATTACCTTTTCCAGAGCACAAAATAAATTTTAAAAAGGCCTTGCATATATCTCAAAACAACATACAAAAAATACTAGGTGACTAGGCCATGCTTTCTGCTTGTTCATCCACTACCGAATGATGCCTCATCATGTATTTCGAGTATTGCATTCTTTGTAAAACAAAAAAGAAACACAGTGGGCTTTTCTTCATATTAATACAGAAAAATGATTTTTCCTAGTTTGGTTAACTTAAAGACTGTAAAATAATGCTACATGTTTCTATTAAGTAGAAATTTTATATCTATACAATTTGTTAATTTTCCTATCAAGACTAAAGTCAGAATCAGAAATGCTTCCTACTTTAGTTCTATGCTTTATCTTCTACTATAATAGATATTGATATCAACTGATATAGATCTACTGATATCTTCTTTGATATTGATCAAAATAATAATGATTGGTTTTATATATATTTTATATATATATAAATATATATATTTATTACACCCATTCTCTTTGTATACCATCATTGCTTTATTATTACAGATATCAGGCTTATAAGATTATTGAAACATCTTTAACCAGAAAATGTTATTCTGGTTAAACTGTAAACTAAATGCACATTTTATTAGGTCCTAGCAAGACGTTAAACATGAATATTCGTGATTGCCAACTATGAGTGAGACTGAAAATAGAAATTAAACTCATGTGTTTATTTTTGATATCTGCCAAATAAAATTAAGATTTATTTTGTGACTTACTGAGGGGAATGACAAAATAATAAAGGTTTTTTTCATTCTTTATTTTATCTCTGGAAGCTTAACCTAGAAGAGCCTAACATTAACAACAGAATAATTCCTATAGATTTCTGTTCTTCATTTTTCATAAAATTGAGATGCCAAAAAAATAGTCTATCTTTTTGGCCCAAGTCATCATGTGGCTCTTCCAAGTTGTCAGGTTTCTCAGGCACATAACTCTTACTACCTCCAAGCAGCATGGCTTTGTTTTAGTGTAATGCTGGATCTCCAGAGAATTCCTAATAATCTTTAGAGGAAAGATAGATTAATCAGAGATTTTGTACAGGAAATTTCTACACAAAGAGTGCCCTATATCATAGGACCAAAACTATGTCAGAAATACCAGGATGTTTTTTTCTCCCAACTAAAGAAATTAGGAGAATAACCATTGTTAACAAATGAGAATGCAGTAAGATGGAAAACAGAAAGCCTGTTAGAAGTTGCCATTATTTATTGCATGTCTCCTTCTTGATTTACTTGACTATATTTCACAGCAATGTTATATACCTTTGAAAAAGAATGGAAACTTTCAAAAAAGTTTTCATTCTACATATCATTATTGTCTTTTTCATAATATTGATTTATCAAAACCCTATTAGGTAAAATTCCTTTAGGCTTTGTGAAAGGGTTTGGCAAGGCTTCTAAAAAAACCCATTTTAATGCTACAGGAAAAAAGACAATAAAACCACACAAAACATACCAACTGCTGTCATGTAATCCCAGTGCTCAATGAGGCACATATCGAAGATGAGGTGATCAGATGTTTGCCCTTGGCCGATAAGTGAAATCTGTCTCTCCAAATTCTGGCAAACAGAAGAAGTCCAGCCAACAAGAAACCAAAATACGACCAGGAGAATTACTGCCAGCATCCTCATGACCCGTCCACCTGTCATATATGGAATCCGTTGGGCTGTTCGTGAAAGAAACACTTTCAAAACCCTAGAAAAGCAAGACATCAAAATGTAAAGGCATACCTAACAATCAGAAAGTAAAATTCTAAAATACCTTATTTTTATAGGTGAAATTTAAACCTACCAAAGTCTACCTATACAGAGTTTAAACATGAAGAAAACCAGAAACACTATTGCTTTTACTTTCACTTAATTTCATTCTAGTTTATCTTCCAACAGCAGAACAAATATCCTACATTAGAGGCTGGTGAGCCAATAGATTTGTATAGGATGGAATTCTTTACATAGATTTCTTTATGTCTTCATATTTCAAGAAAAATCATCACAACCTTAGAAAGATCTATAGGCAAACGTTTCTCAAATAGGGTTTCTGAGGTCTTGAAAGTGAGTAACTGGATTTTATAATATTATACTAAGTCAAAAACTTCCTTGAACCAGTTTTTTTTAAACAATAGAATGTTATGAAAGGTATTTCTGAAAAATCATTTTACATGACCACCCTCTACAGCCATTTTATCACATTTATAAAGATAATAATGAATTAAGTATGAAAACAATGATGGTGTACTTAAAATACTAGGGCAACTGAATAAGATCACTACATTAAGGAAGAGGATTGGGACGACCTAGAAGAAGTGCAGTGATTTTTAAAATTTTAGTTTGTTTCCCATGTCTAGGACTCAAATCAATAGCCAGGGTTGAGATGGATTAGATAATATCTAAGAACTGTTCCACCTCTAAATAGTGTGTGAAGATGAAGTCCAACCTTACTGTAGTGGTCTGCCCACCCACCCTTAATTTAATTTCAGCTCCAGAATATTCTTAGCTGATATTAATTCCCACTCTCATTCTGATATTTTGTATCACAAAATTGTTACTTGAATAAACCACCCTGAGTGCTTTACAACACTATGAGGATATCTATATAATCACTTTTCAAATAGCAAAATTAAATTCATTTCCCCGACTTTTCTATCCCCTACTCCACCTTATTCTTTCAACATTTTTTATGAAGTAACCATATGAATTTTCATGAAAATTATTACAAATCTAGAAATGAGACAAATACACTTGAAATAGTTTAGATGTTATGCGATTTTTCTCTTTTGTGAGACCTTTTTGAAGTTACTGCAAGGGGTTTTCATCAGTTTGCAAACCACTGCTTCCGAGAAAAATAGTTATGACTTATATTTTCTTTCCATAGCCAAGATGTTGAAATAATCATTTATTATTTTGGTACTTGAAGATTTTTACAATCCACATTGAAACTCTAAAACTCAAACAGAGATAACAGTAAGATTTAAAAAATAACTTTAAAGCACTTCTTTAAAATATCTAGAAGTATTTCTTAATAAGATGAGTTTGTCTTTTGCCCAAGAATCTGTATGATCCCAGTTTGGTGATCTTTTAATCAAGAAAATCCACTTCTCCATTATCAGAAATTTTTATGTTTTCCAGATGGCCCTTTGGGTATTTATTCTATAGTCAGAGACTTCAAGATTGTCATAGATCCCATAATCTCATTTCCAGAGAGGAAAAAACAAACACGAGTCCCCATGAGTCCCTTGTTATTGATTTTATTGGCTTTCAAATACTAGGAAACACAATAACACAACTCTGCACTTTGATCTAAACATTTCAGGATATTGGTTCTTATAAAATGGAATAAAATATATTTTCTAGCACTGTCTTCAAATCAAATAAGAAAATTTTGCTATATCTTTAAAAAGTGCTAGTTTATAGGGGTTCATTCCCTAGAAATCAAGTACTAAAAATAAAATTCTTAGGCATGCATTTATATGACATGTATCTGTATACAAAATATAAGCATTTGACTTCTTTATACAGATTATTTTTTCTACTTTTTTTTCATAGATAAATTGTCAGGCTACCATCTGTTCAGAACTTTCCATTATTTCTGAAGGAAAGCAGTAACATATACAAAAAGACTGCAAGAAATTTCTAGAACTTAATATAAAAAGACATTTAAAATATACATTCAATTTTCATTATTAATAGCAGATAAATTCGTTGAAATATTGTTGAAATGGTGGAAAAAAAAAAAAAGGCAACCGTCGAACTGGCTGCCACTCTACTCCCTGCCTCTACGTTTTCACTTCGCACACGTTTCTGGTTTGAGCTCATCAAACTCCACCGTAAGGACTTGTGTTTAGCTTATCAATTACCTTCTTCAAGCACAGCACCTAACTGATATTGTTACTCTTTATTTTACTTGATCTCCCTCCAGCTCCTGGCATGGCTGAAGTTCTGGGCTTCCATGACGTCACATTCTCTGGATTTTCTCCCTACTCCTTGGACAGCAGCCTTTTAGTCTCTGCTGCAGATTCCTCTTCCTCAGTCTTTTCCTTAAATGGCAGTGTTCCTCAGGGATCTCCTGAAGGGAGCCATCTTCTACCCTTGCTCAATGCACCATACCCAGGGGATTTTACCTACTCCCGTTTCAGTTATCCACGTGCTGGTGAGCACCAAGCCTGCACCTTCAGGTTAGAGCACTCTACTGAGCTCTCGTGTTACCCCCTGTCTCCGTGACTAGGACCACGTAACTGCTCAAAGCAGAAACCTAGGAATGAACGTTCACATTTCTCCCTCATCCACAGTCCAGATATCATATGAATGATGAAGAATTTAATTTCTACTTCATAAATATATTTCGAATCCTTCTATTTCTCTCCATCTTCACTGCCCCTGTGCACTCCCTCGCCATCAAGCTGCTCCTGTAGCAGCTTCCCGACCAGTCGCCTTATAGGTCTTGCCCACCTGCAGTCCATACTTCACACTGAAGCCACAATGATTTTTCTAAATTGCACTTTTGATTATGTTGCTCCTCTGGCTACAGTTCTCTGGTGGCTCCCCACTCAAATCCTAGCTCCTTGGTAAGGTAAAAGTCACTAAAAAATTGGTTCCTCCTTTCCTCAGCAGCCTCACCCCTCGCCACTCTCCTGCCGGTCCTTGTGGATGATACGCGGATGTACTCTATCTGAACCTCTGCCTTCAGCTTTCCTTATGCCCCCTCCCTCCAACACCTAATTTCACTAATTCCTACCTATTCCTTCATGGCTCAGTTTAGATGTCACTTGCTCTAGGCCAGCGGTCCCCAAACTAGTACCATCAACATCTGTAAAGTTGCTAGAAATGCAGATTCTTGAGTCTCATTCAGACTCACTGAATTAGAAACTCTTGGGGTGGGAGGGGGCGGGTAGGGCCCAGAAATCTTTATTTTTAACAAACCTTTTAGGTAAATTGTGATGAAGGCTACAATTTGAGAACTGCTACTCTGTGCGGTCTCCCCCAACAGGCCTAAGATGGGCGCAGGTACCTTTCCAATGGGCTGACTGCTCTGGCCTGTCAGATAACTTTTTGAGTTTGTATTATGCTGACACCAAAATATAAAGCCTCTAGTAATAGTTTTCCATTTTCAGAATATTTGCGTTTGTCTGTGATTTGTTTTCTGAAAGGAATGCATGTATACATTCTCAAGCCATCCAGTTTTTGTTCTATTAATTTAACTAGAATAATCCTAAAATCCTAAAGTTCTCATTCATGTCAAATTTCTATTAATTTTATGGCCCTCTTAGAAATCCCAGAGAACAATGCTTGTGAGGAAATGCAGGAGATAATTATTATCTCTCATAAATGGAAAGCTACTCGGCTCTCAGCAGAAATGCCCTAATCGTGAACCACGCACAGGAAAGTTGGAGTTTGCTCCCAAAGGTCCTCATGTTCATAAAACTTTTCATCAATTTCTCAAAACTTCCTTTTCAGAAGTAAACTAACCAGTTTCTTGGTCACTGGATGGATTTTAGATGTATATTAAAAAGGACCAGCATCGCCTAGACAGAAATAGATTTGAACATTTATTGGACATGAAGTTCAGCAAGATTACTAGGAGTATATGTATATTTTGGGGGGTGGGTTGATTTAAATTATAATATATCCACCAAATCAAATACTTATGCAACTTCTAAATGAATGATAGAAACCGTGCACTGACATGGAAAGATGTCTCAGACACAGTAAGTTTAAAAAGCAAAATTATTGTGAGCACATTAAGCTTTTGCTATTATAAAAAACAGAACTCACAACTCAGTTGTGAGTTGAATACGTAAGTTGGGTGCTCAGGACACAGATGAGCTCTGACCGCTTGTACTCTTGTGAGTTGAGTCTTTGCATCTCAGACCTTCCAATTTAGTGATACCACGTGACTCTCTATTTATTTAAATTTTCTTCCAAATCTCTCTAAAATTTTTGTAGTGGTTTCATCTTGGTAACACAAATCATGTCTTGGGATTATTCCTAGGTATTTCAGGTTCACACTTAAAACTGCGAATAGAATATTTCCTTCATTATCTTCTCCAGGTAACTAGAAAGCTGTTGATTTTCATACAAACCTATACAACTTGCTTACAATTTAATTGAACTTTCATGATTATTCAAATAATTCTTTTTCAGAAATATAACTCACATACTATAAAATTTACCATCTTATGGTGAATTTATAAAATTCAGTGGTTTTAGTATATTTGCAAAATTGTACAATAATCACCACTCTCTAACATTTTTATCACACCCATTAGCAGTCTCTCCTCACTCTTTCTTGTCTCCCAGACCCTAGTAACCACTAATCTCTACTTTGTCTCCATAAATTTGTCTACTTTAAAAATTTCATATAAATGGAATCACAGAACATGTAGCCTTTTATATCTAGTTTCTTTTACTGTGCTATTAGCCATTTGTATATATTCTTTTATAAAGCATCTGTTTAACTCTTATGATTTTTTTTTGTATTGTCTTTTTATAATTTGTAGAACTTTATATATTATGAATGTCATTTGTCAGATATACACAGTAAATATTTTCTCCCTGTTTGTGACTTGCCTTTTTTCCCCTTTTTAAAAATCGAGGTACAACTGACAAATAAAATTATATTAGTTTCAGGTATACAACATAATAATTCGATATTTGTATATTTTGTGAAATGATCACCACAATAAGTCTAGTTAATATTGTCACCATACATAGTTATATAATTTGTTCCTGTGATGAAGACTTTTAAGATCTACTCTCTTAGTAACTTTCAAATATGGAATACAGTATTACTAACTATAGTCATCAGGCTGTATACTATAGCCCCAGGACTTATTTAATTTATAATTGGAAGCCTGTACCTCCTGTTACTCATTCTGCCCAATCCCAACTTTGGCAACTACTAATCTGTTCTCTGTATCTACGAGCTTAGTTTTTTTCCTTTTTTAAGATTGCACATATAAGTGAGATCATATGGTATCTGTCTTTCTCTGTCTGACTTATTTTATCTAGCATGGTGCCCTCAAGGTTCATCTGTGTTGTTGCAAATAATATTTCCTTCTTTTTATGGCTGAATAATATTCCATTGTCCATTGAATACACATATACACATGTTTTCTTTATCCATTCATCCACTGATGGACACTTAGGTTGTTTCCATATTTACTATTATAAGTAATGCTGCAATGAACATGGGGATGAATATATCTTTTCGAGTTAGTGTTTTCATTTTGTTCAGATAAATACCTAGAAGTAGAATTGCTAGATCATATAGTAGTTATATTTTTATTTTTTAAGGAATCTCCAAACTGTTTTCTATAGTGGCCACACCAATATACGTTCCCTACAATAGTTCACAAGGGTTCCCTTTTCTCCATATCCTTGCCAACACTTATTTTTTGTCTTTTTGATAACAGACATTCTCATAGGTGAGAGGTGATATCTCATTGTGGTTTTGATTTGAATTTCCCTGATGATTAGTGATATCGAGCATTTTTTCATGTACCCACTGGCCATCTGTATGTCTATTTTGGAAAAATGTTTATTCAAATATGCCCATTTTTAAATCAGATTTTTTTTTTTTTTGCTATTGAGTTGTATGAGTTCTCTATATATTTCAAATATTAATTAACCCTTGTCAGATATGTTACTTGCAATTATTTTCTCCTGTTCAGTAGGTTGCCTTTTAATTTTGATGACAGTTTGCTTTATTATGAAGAAGCTTTTCATTTTGAGGTAGTTCTACTTGTTTATTTTTTGTTGTTGTTGCCTTTGCTTTCGGAATCATATTTAAAAAAAATTATTGCCAAGATTGATGTTAAGGAAGTTACCACCTATGTTTTCTTCCAGGAGTTTTATAGTTTCAGGTCTTACATTGAAGTATTTAATTCATTGTGAGTTAATTTTGTGTACAATATAAGATAGCACTTCAGTTTCATTCTTTTTCACACGTCTGTCCAGTTCTCCCCATACATTTATTGAAGAACCGGTCCTTTCTCCATTGTATATTCTGGGTACCTTTGTTGTAAATTAACTGACCATATCTACATATGTTTATGTCTGGACTCATTATTCTGTTCCATGGAATTATATGTTTGTTTTTATGCCAATATCCTATGGTTTTGATTACCAGGCCTTTGTAATATAGTTTGAAATCAGGGAGTGTGATGTCTCCAGCTTTGTTCTTTCTTAAGATTGCTTTGGCTAATTGAGGTCTTTTATGGTTCCATACAAATTTTAGGGTGGTTTCTTTTATTCTTGTGAAAACTGCTATTGGAATTTGTATAGGGATTACATTGAATCTGTAGATTGCTTTAGGTCATATGGACACTTTACAATATTAATTCTTCTGATCCATGAGCAAAGAATATCTTTCCATTTATGTCTTCTTAAATTTATTTCATCAATGTCTTATAATTTCCAGCGTACAGTCCTTTTACCTTTTTAAATTTATTCCTAAGTATTTCTTTTATGCATTTATAAATGAGATTGTCTTCTTAATTTCTCTTTCTGATAGTTTGTTGCTAGTGTATAGAAACTCAACAGATTTTTATATATTGATTTCATACCCTGCAACTTTACTGAATTCATTTATTAGTTCTAATAAATGCTTGGTGGAATATTTAGGATTTTTAAATATATAATATCATGTCATCTGAAATAGTGTCAGTTTTACTTCCTCCTTTTCAATTTAGATGACCTTTCTTTTCCTTCCTTCCTTCCTTCCTTCCTTCCTTCCTTCCTTCCTTCCTTCCTTCCTTCCTTCCCTCCTCCCTCCCTCCCTCTCTTCTCTCTCTCTCTTTCTCTCTCTCTCTCTCCCTCTCCCTCCCTCTCCACTCTCCCCTGCCCTCCCCCCCACCCCACTGCCTTGCTCTGGCTAGGACTTCTAATGCTATGTTGAATAAATGTAGTAAAAGTGGGCAAAAGAGGAAAAGCTTTCAGTTTTTCACTGTTGAGCATGATGTTAGCTGTAGGCTTGACATCATATGTGGACTCTTTTGTGTTTACGTACATTCCCTTTATACTCACTTTGTTGAGAGTTATTATTATACATGGATGTTGAATTTTGTCAAATGCTTTCTCTGCATCTATTGAGATGGTCATATGTTTGCCTTCATTTATCACTTTCTTGATAGTACCTTTTGATGCATAAACATTTTTCATATTGATGAAGTCCAATTTATCTATTTTTTTGTTGTTGCTTATGCTTTTGCTATCTCTCCAAAATTATAAGTTTTTATACCTGTTTCTTCTAAGTGTTATAGTTTTACATTTAGGCCTTTGATTCATTTGGAATTAATTTTTGTATATGGTATAACG
Organism: Rousettus aegyptiacus; assembly: GCF_014176215.1. Taxonomy (NCBI): domain Eukaryota; kingdom Metazoa; phylum Chordata; class Mammalia; order Chiroptera; family Pteropodidae; genus Rousettus; species Rousettus aegyptiacus. The sequence continues at coordinate 83,614,964 of NW_023416285.1, forward strand.
TAGAAGTCTATCAATCATTCTTTTGCCTGAGGGTATCAAGCATGGATCTATATGTCTCTTCCTATTCCAGTATCACAGTGTCTTGATGGTTGTAGCTTGAAGAGTTTTAAAATCAGGAAGTATGACTCCTCCAACTTTGTTCTTTTTTTTTTAAAGATAGTTTTGGCCATTCTGGGCCCTTTGCATTTCCATGTGAATTTTAGAACGAGCTTGTCAATTTCGACAAAAAAAAAAAAAAGGCAGCTGGGATTTTAATAGAGATGAGATTGAATCAATTTGGGGAATATTGAAATCTTAGGACATTAAGTTTTCCAAATCATGAACAAGAATGTCTTTCCATTTATTTAGGTCTTCTTTAATTTAATTCAACAATATTTCGTAGTCTTCAGAGTACCTATCTATCACTTATTTTTTAACTTATTCCTATATATTTTATTTTTATACTATTTTGCTTTCAGTTTTGGTTTGTTGCTAATGTGTAGAAATACAGCTGACACTTTTTGTATATTGATCTTGTATACTTCAACATTACTAATTTATTAGTTCTAATAGTTTTTTGATGGATTCCTTAGAATTTTGTCTACAAAAGATCATGTCATTTGCAACCAGTTTTACTTCTTTCTTCCATTTGGAAATATTTTATTTATTTCTTGGCTTCATTGCTCAGGTGAGAGCTTCTGAGACAATGTTGAATAAAAATAGAAAAAAAGCTATCATTTTTGTCTTGTTCATGAACAAAAGGGGAAGGACTTAAGTCTTTCATCAGTAAGCATAATGTCAGCTGTGGGTTTTTCATGGTTTCTATATGAATGAGAAAGTTCCCTTCCATTCCTAGTCTGTTGACTGTCTTTATCATGAAGAGCATGTTGATTTTTGTCAAATTATTTTCATGCATTTGTTGAGAAGATCACATGGCTTTTGTCCTTTATTATTTTAATATATTCTATTACATGGATTGATTTCTATATGCTGAACCATTTACATTCCTGGGCTAAATCCCACCTGGTCATGATGTATAATCCTTTTCATAGGTTGCTGGGGTCTGTTTGTTAGTATCTTGTTGAGGTTTTTGTATCTATATTCATAAGAGATGTTGGTTTATAGGTTGTTTTCTTATGATGTATTTGTCTGGTTTTGGAATCAGGGTAATGCTGGTCTCATAATGAATAGGGAATTGTTGCCTCATTTATTTTTCAAGATGGTTTGTGAAGAACTGATGTTAATTCTTTTTTAAATTCTTAAATAGTTCATCAGTGAAACCATCTAGTATTGAGTTGGGCTGTGTGTGTGTGTGTGTGTGTGTGTGTGTGTGTGTGTGTGTGTTGGTGTGTGTGTGTGCGTGCAAAGATTTTTGATTACTAATTCAATGTCTTTACTTGTTTCAGGTCTGTTCAGATTTTTTATTTCTTCTTGTCAGTTTTGGTAGTTTGTGTCTATATAGGAATTTCCAGAATATGTGTGGTTCTAGGATTAAATTCCCTGTTAGCTCAATTTCAGTCTTTTGGACTGGAGACATGTAAATTCTGCATGCTGGGCATTAGGGTAACCAGAGACTAAATAAGGAATATATACAATACTGTCTAACACCATAAGATTATCAATAATCATTTTAAAAGTATTTTAACTGCTCGAATTAAAAGGTAGTGATTGTCAGATTAGATTTAAAAAGCAAGGCACAGCTATGTGTTTTTTTTTTAACAAGAAATACACTTTAAATAGAAGAGAAAAATAGGTTAAAAGTAAAATGATGGAGAAAAAAGGTATGTCATGCTAACATTAATCAAAAGAAATGAATATCAGACATAGTAGATTTCAAAGCAACAAATATCACCAGGAATAATAAAGGTCACTTCCTAATGATAAAGGAGTCATTCCATGAAACGGATATAACTCTAAATGCTTATGCATCTAAGAACAGAACTTCAAAATACATGAAGCAAAAACTGAAAGAACAGTGAAGAGTAGGGAAATAAGAAATTTCAAACCATTCTCTAAATGTTAATATAACGAGGAGAGAGAAAATTAGTAAAGATATAAAAGACTTAAACATTATTGAATAACCCCAAAACAATAGAAGACACATTCTTCCAAGTAGTCATGAAACATTTACCAAGACAGATCAAATTGTGGACCATAAAACAAGTCTCAATAAATTTAAGAGGACTAGTCATATAAAGTATGCACCTGACCAAATGGAATTGAATTAGAAATCAAAAAAGAAAGGTTTGTGGAAAATCCCTCAACATTTGGAAACTAAATAATACTCCTAAATAACCCATGGGTCTATGAATAAATCAAATTAGAAATTATTTGGAACTGAATGAAAATGTAAACATAACTCAGGTATGGACTGGACACAGGCAAATGCTGGGTGATGGGCAGCAGAGTAACCAGAGGCCAGGTGAGCTGGATGCATCAGAAGGACATAGGTGTTTCAAACAATAACACAAGCTGAGCACCTGCCTCTGGGCCCAGACAACAGCAGGCAGGTGATGGTGGCTAACAGCTTACAGAAGCAGACTGTCTCTCCTTGGTCTTTAAAGCCACCTGGCTGCCCTGCTTTTTGCTGCATGAATAAATTATTATAATTTCCCATTATTCTCTTACATGTATTTCGCATAAGGAAAAAAAGATTTCCACTTGAGTGCATACAAAGAACATTAGGATAAAGAATTTATCAGCTATGGTCTGAAGAGTATTAATCCTGAGTTACCAGATGGGTTTTTATTCGTAATTTTAAAGTGGATTAACACACACACACACTCAAGTGCACACGCACATGTACAAGTTGAAACCACAGCAATCCAAGCAATAATAATAATAAAAAAAGCCCATATTTCAAATTTGGCATATAGCCTCCTGAACTGTATTTCTAACACAAGCCTGTTTCAAGAAATCTAGACATAAAAGACTGATGCTGTAATTAGAAATTAGAGCATATATAACAAATTCAAAATGAGAAGCTTAATGTCGAAAATCTTTACATGTAGATGTTATTTAAAAAGTATATTTCGAAGTTATGTGTCATAAAACAAATTAAGTAGAACATCTAAAATCAGACAAAATAAGTAAAGCTTTAAGTCTCTTTAGTTTTCTGAGTGAGATACATTCCTATTTTATTTATGTCTAATAGTTAAAGGTTCTAAACGAATATAGACCTCTAGTTAATAAAAGACATTTTTTATCAATATGCTTATATTTCCCAAATCTTTTACTTCATATGGATAGACTAAACTGAACATATTAATTTATAAATGGAGCTATTCAAGGCTGAAACCTTTAATTAGCTTCTGAAAGTGACACAAATAGACCGACATAATTAACAGCATTTAGGACCACTCAGTGGGGATCCTTTAGGAATCTACAGGGCAGCATGATGAGATGTCATTAGGAGTCGCAGGGTGGGAGGAATGAGCAGAGGGAGCTGTCATCTCCTTTAGCTCCTCAGAGATTTTATAATAAAAGAGTAATTCTTTGGGGCCTATGAGATTTCGTTTACGTGTTTTCTGGGGGAGCCATTTATGATTAAAAGCTGTATGGAAAGTCTCAGAGAACTGACTCAAGTAGCTTCATGAACAATTAAAAAAAAGGGAAGATGAGTGCAAAAAGAAGTGAGAGGGCATCTTTTGCTTATTTCTCAAGTTTTCAAGGGCCTCCCTTCTTCTAGGACCTTCCAAGCAAATGAATGATGAAAATGACAAAAATGTAGAGCCTGCAAAACTGAGATATAGAACTACACATTTTCAGTGTGTGGAAATGAATTAGAATCAGAATAGCCCACAAATAATTCTGTGCATTAGCATGAGCCTTCATGGTATATTCCACACCAATGTTTCATGAATTCATGAAGTAAATTTACACTGTTAAGAGCATGACTTCTAATTTTTCCTGTTTCATTAAAAAAATTAAATGATAAAAATATCTCTAGAGAAGTTGTTTTAATCTCACAAAGCTCAGGTTGGCATTTAATAAGTTAAGAAACAGAAAAAGAGAAAGTTATTTATTAACTTATTTTTTTCAAATTTCTTAAAATGCTATTATTAGAGATCTGAAACATCAAACCGAAACCTTTATTCTGTAATACTTCATCTTAAGCATGTCATTTTTCTGTAAGGCATCTAGTCATATAGTATATGCGAAGCATGGGTGTACGCGGTAAGGCTCAGGTATTTTCTAATTTACCTGTGAAGCTAAGTAACTTTCTTTGGCTTTGGAACTACTTACTTAGCTTCCTAGTGACAAAGATTCTCTCCTCAATTAAACTTAAGTCAGGCTCCCCTGAGCCCTCGCTTTGACGAGGCCCAACCTTTGTATTTCTATCTTTGAGTTGCCCAATTTTAGTAAGAATCTTGCTAAGTCAGTTTAGCAAGAATCTCTCAGTTTTGATATCTGAGATCACCCCGGCCTGCCTTCTTGTCTTGTTAGTTTAGCCAGAAATTTTCTTATACCCTCGATGTTTCTTTTTAATAATTTTCTGCCCAGAGCCCCACCCTGCACCTCGACAGTGCGTCTCCACTTGTCCCCGTTGTATTCTGAGCTGGGCCCGCTCTCTCTCCCTCCCTGAACAGCCCGCTGGAGCTGTCCCCCTGCACAGAGTCTGCCTTGCTGTTCTTTAATAATTCTTTGATAAGTGTTGGAATGATTATTTTCTTTAACACTGTCTAAATAGTATAGGTCTCTGGCAGGAAAGAGACCTTCTCAGAAGCTTAAGTCCATTCTCTCTGGGACAATGTGGTTCTTAAGAAATGCCACTTGAAGTAATCATGCTAAGCAAAATAAGTTAGGGAGAAAAAGTTGAGAAACATGATTTCACTCATAGGTGGTATATAAAACTGAAAGTAACAAATGAACAAGACAAACAAAAACTCATAATCACAACAGCTTAGCAGTTATCACAGGGAAAGCGGGGAGGAGGAGAGGTAGATAAGGGTAAAGGGGGTCAAATGTATGGTGATGGAAGGAGATTTGACTTTGGGTGGTTAACACACGATGCAGTACACATATGATAAATTATGAGTTGTACACCTGAAACCTAATTTTATTAACCAATGTCGCTCTAATAAATTTAATATAAAAAAAATGTCGTTATGAGGAATTCTCCACTTGAAGGTATTCTACATCCAGAGTAGGCGGTCAGTAAAGATAAAAAATCATGGTGAACTCCGCAGAAAGGAGGGCCTGAGGCCCATATCACTATCAAGATCCACATGACAAAGTATTCCTATTTTCCAAAGTGCAATGTCTGCAGCTACACGTTCGAAGGCTGCTTTAGTGATATATTATTTTGGCTGAGGTGGGTAACTGGCTAAAACCATTTTGAAATTATTCCATGATAAAACATTTTGGATCATGATTTTGCATCTTAAACCCCCATTTATCTGGGTGCCGTGGTGAATGCAAAAAGGCTTTTAGGAGAATATCATATATGGCCATAGGCATTCGCTCAGCCATCTAAAAACAAAGGTTGTTATCTCTTTGGCTTTTGGAAAGGAAGGCTAACCAACTCCTTGCTCAATGGTCTTTTAAGGCAGATGGGTCTGCACTGAGTAGACAAAGTCTAATAACTGCACTTCAGGCATTTGCCTAAGGCTCTATCTCAAATTCCCTGCCACCTGGTAGTTACCACAAGTTAAGGTAAAGGAGACAGTCTTTATTTTGCTCTTTAAAAATTTAGAATATCTTACTGTATTTTATGTATCCTTACAAGAATACATAAAATAAATAAATATAAATATCTTCCACTTTTCAAAACTTACTAGGAAACACACATATATATGTATATACATATACAAATGTATGTATATGTACACATAGGTTTATATATATGTGTACGTGTTACACTTCCCACAAAGTGTAAACATTTGGTGCTAATGAGCACGGTAGAGAAAACTGCTATGTCGTATGCTGTATCCAGAGCAAGGAGCACTGAATAATGCATGAAATGAAAATCTCTAGTCCAGAGCCAGAAGAAGGCTTTTTTACAACTTGCTTAAATATTCATTTTAAATACAGTACAAAAAAGTTCTTTGTTTTTTCTTGATTAGCCTTAGAAAAAGGAAAAGGCAATTTGTTTTCAGAAACCATATTACAGGGAATAGAAAAATGTTCTTCCAGCATTAAGTTTCTTAATCTCTCTTCACCCTCTTTCATTTAAAATATTTCCTCATTTTGCCTCTTGAAAATATACTTGGCTTTTCTGAGCATAGAGAGATTGCCTTCCTGAGTTTCTTAAAACCAATCAACCAACCAATCAACATAGCTTAGATATTCTGTGAACCCATACTTCCATGCTGGGGCTAGATGTCCTACCTCATTCATGCACTATGTCAAACACATCTATGGTTACTGAATGAAATTCCTTTTCATAAATGAAATTTCTTCTTTTTTGTCTACTTCAGTTCTGTTTTTCTTATAATCTATACTGTACTATTCTTCCTTAGTTCTTTCTCCAAAGAGGAATAAACAGTTTCAGTTTCACATAAACTGCTTTGCATAAATGTCCTGCCAGTGCGGCAGAGGTGCGGGGGCGGGAGTGGGGGGAATGGGGGGCGTGGTGGTGGGGTGCCAGGGGTTGGACTGGTCTACTCCGGGTAACACTAACAAAGGGGCTCATTGGTCTGTAAAGAATTTAAGGTAAAAACAAAGACAATAAAAGCTGGCCTTTTACACCACCATGTGATGGTGACTCTAAGTGTCAGTGCTAAAATACTCCCCCCTGAAGAGAAGGACCACTCCCATCCCTTCCCCCAACCCATTACATGCCTGTATCCCACTGCCAAGAAACAAAAGACTCTTTAATTTTCTTTGGATCGGTATGGTAGTTTTTAGCTGTATGACTCAAATGTGAGGAAATCCGACTAAAGGGAAAAGTGGGAGATTTGGTAAAAGTGAAAAAAACCTTTAAGTTCCCATCTCAGGCTAATAGTATTATTTCTGGGACTGAGTGAGGTCACATTTGCTTCCAGTTTTCAGAGCTACTGGAATTCTGTAAATACTACAATCAATTGGTGAGAGACCAGGAGATGAAAAAGAAATGTTCAATAATTTCATGAAGGCTTGAGGGATATGGCTGAAATGAAACAGAAACTCAAGCCATGCTTGCCTATCTTTTCAAGGGACCATAACAGTCATTTTACATATCAGTACTGATAATTTCCTTCCAATAAATATTCTGCCTAGAGATGTAAGATTTATTTTTTATTTTAATCTTAAAATAAAAAAATGAAGTTCCTATGAAAATCAGCCTATGGTATTCAAGGGATATCGTCACTTAGCCCAGAAACTTTTATCCCACAGTCTACCTGGGTCATGTCCTCTAGAGCCTGATTTATTCGATTTCCCTTCGAATTGGGGACTTTCTCCATGTCATCCCAGTGAATTTCATTTTTACTTAATTTATCAATAGTTAGTACATGTGGTTTGTTACCAAATCCTCTACTTGATATATGTACATATATTACAGTTGCGTTGAATCTTCAAAACAACTTTACAGGTGAGGTGAAAAGCTGATTCTCAGATATTACAGTAACTTATTCTTGGTTGTATAAATAGTTAAAGGCAAAACTGAAATACAAATTTGGATTTGTTAGAATTTGCGCATTTCTATCATGTTACTATAAAATCTCATAAGTTTCTTTTCCGGGGCCACATGTTGTCTGACTCTAAGAGATATCGACCGAAGAGACTCCTTGCAGTTCCATTCGCTATAAGCCTCCTCCCACTCACTTACTCAACAAGTGTCTGAATCCAGTTTACTCTTGGACAATATGGGTTTATACTGGGATTTTTTTTTCAATAAATACACTGTAAATGTATTTTCTTTTTGATTTTCTTAATGACATTACCTTTTTTTTTTTTGGCTTACTTTATTGTTAAGAATACAGTATATAATACATGTAACATACAAAATACGTGTTAATCAACTATTTATGTTATTGGTAAGGCTTCTGATCTTCAGTAGGCTATTAGTAGTTAAGATTTTGGGGAGTCACAAAGTTAAACATGGATCTTTGACTGGGCGGAGGGGTCTCCATGCCAACCCCCACATTGTTTAAGGTCAACTGTGTATCATATAGGCAAGATGTGGCACTAAGAATGGAACACAAAGCTGGTTTAGCCAGTCAATTCCTTTGGGTTTCTCACATTCCTCTGAAATGCTGATTGTTCAGTTATAGACTTAAATAGTATTGGAATCATTTAAATTTAAGGAATATGGAAACATTAAATATACTATGTATAGCTGTCATATATAATTATATATAAAACCAGATGGTAAACACAGGATAAGAATAATTCAGCTTATTAAATTAGAAAGTTTTGACTCAATTTAAACCTTCAGTGGGGTATTTCTTCAGGGAAATGACTTCTAGAGATACATAGAGAGAGAACAGTTTTAATTCCAGTCTTTAAAAAAAAGAAATGATGAAGTAATCTAATTTCCCAAATTCCAAACCTTGCCATACCACCCTCAAGATTTCTGCCTATATCTGCATACCAGCTAGTATATTCTTCAAATCAATTTTTATTAATTACTTCAAAATATTTTAAAGAAAGCTTTACATTTCTACTTTTAATGAAAAACTGAAAACATAAATAGAAATTAACTATGAAATAAATACAGCGAAAAAAAGTTAACAAATTTTATCTAGAAAACACTGCAGTGGAAAACTGTGCGCCTGAAGCTAGATCTGCTCCTGGCTGCAAAGGAAGATTAGCAACTGCTCGGCAGGTGTTAAAGACCCATGAGTTCCGCACTGATTTTTCTCCTGGAAATAATCAGAAGGATGGAAAGAGAACCTGAATGGAAGTAGTTTCTCATTATATGATTCAGTGCTATTTAGGATTGTGTTTGCATCCCACCAAACGGCCTCTTGCAAACCATAGTGTTGTGTGTTCCATAGTGAGTCAGGAGAAAATGAATGTATTATGAATGGAGAGAACGGATGGAATCAGGTTCTAAGTCTATATCTGGCATTTTTATTCATTCGCCCATCAACTAATATGTATTAAATACCTCCCATGTGTCAGTCATTGCACTAAGAGCTGGGGATCCAATGGCAAGACCCTCAACTTCAAGGAGAAGGTAAATGAGGTAAAAATGAAGATAATTAAAATACGCAAACCCAATAAATGCTAAGTGCTAGATTCACAGGGAGAGAGGTCATTTTTAAGTCTTAAGAGGCCACCCAATCTTTCAGGATTTCTAGAAGGCTTATTATTGTCCATTATGAACTGTCAATAATTTCTCATTTTCTTTGGTGAACACCATTTGAAAAATAGCTATCACAGAAGGAAGGGAAATTGGAAGGCACTTGAATAGAAGAGAAAAGCAAAGTGTGCTGAGATATGGAAAGAATAAAGTGAGCATCAGAAAGAACATGAGAGATTGGTCTAATCCTTTCCTTTTCTAGGAAAAAGAGGTCAATTTCTTAGAATTAGTGGCTAAACTGAGATTTAAACTGGATCTCCAGAAATCCGGTCCAGTATTCTTTGTACTGTATGACATACATAAAAAAAACAAATTTTGAGAGTTAAGGACAGTTACATTTGTTCCAAAAAGATAATATGGAGCATTTTTAGTAAATAAGTACCTCCCTCCCAAAGTAAGTTAAATGGAGATTCTTATGTAACAGAAAGTATGATTATCACATTTTAAGAAAGGCTGAAAGAGGAGACCTTCGAAGACAAATATAATGCACATTATGGCAACTAAGTTAAACTATTGGATAAGCCCTATTAAAATATGTTTATTGAGAAACATTTATTGTAGGATTAATATAAAAATATGAATGGTTTACTGTGGTTATCAAAACAGCTTTAAAGCTGATCAGCTAAAGAGTTTCCTTTATAGAGCTATAGTTTTATCCTTCATAAAAAAAAAAAAAAAAAAAACCTTATCCTTTCTCTCCTAAGCTCTTTAGTATCATTGTATCAAGAAAACTTTGAAACAAGAGGCAAGGGAAAGCCCTAAAATGATTTCTAGTCATTCCTGGCCTCTGTGGAGAAGGAACTTATTTTATTGCCTCTTTCTTCCTGATACAGGACGTATACATTTTAAAAACTAGGTGGTTTTGAAACCAAGTATAAGGGAATTTACAGTATTCTCCAATTTGCAAGGTTGATAATCACTGGAGCACACGGGGGAAGTTGAGAAATGCCAAAAACACTATTTAAAAAAATTTCACCCATAGACTATTAGTAGGATTAGCCTGGGCATGGAGCTTGGAAATGGAGGATGGTAAGTTTTAGTCACATGTGTACATTATAAAATTCTACTATATAAGATTCTTTGGTAGCTCTGGACCTGAATAATTATTTTAGCTATATTTTCTCTGTATTTATTCCTGTTCTTATCTAGTAAATATTGTTTTACATTCATTCTAAACCTATTTTTAAATCAGAATCAACCTTTCCATAACCAATGGCACACTTTATTAAAGTGTGTTGTTCAAATTTAGTTGTTTAAAAGATTTTCCTAAAGAATCTTAAAGATATTGCATTGAAAATGAAAAATGTATATCATCTCGCTATCTAAATTCTTAAAATTAAACCATTTAAGTGGCTGACCCAGCTTGCAATTACATGCTAAGCCAAACACTTTGATCCTCCTATGAGAATGAAAACTAATAAAATATAATATACCTGTGAAGCTTGAGAGTGACAGTTCCATACACAGTAGCAAAACCGAGAAGACGGACCCATCTTAGAAGAATACAGCGAAATGTGCTTGGCTCAAAGTACAAAATAACAACCTGTGGGATGAGAAGAGAAAGAAAGAGACCTTCAGGATCAACTGATGACCCTAAAATCAATATTTCATATTTCATAATCTGATGCTTAATATACCTGAATTTGACATAAGCACACATCCATTTGATTAAAATTTTTAGATATTATTTTGATCACTCATTATCCAAATCAGAGAACCATAGAGTCCCTATTGCTTTCAAATCAAATCTAAATGCTTTAATTCTAACTTTCTGGAATTTCTATCAATTGTCTCTGAGTCTTTGGTCTGTATAAACTTCACTGTCTTTACTCCCCAAGATGGGCCAGCCAGGCTAGCTTCCATTGCCTTTCATCTGGAACCTTCCTTATTCCTGCCTCTACACTTCTAACAACATCTAATCCCTGTCTAAAATAGCCCTGAGAGGACTATCTGATACTGCACCACCCCCAAGTCAATCTACCACTCCACATTTATTACTTCACTTAGAACTTGGCTCAATTACTTCACTAACTCCTTGTTTCTCACTCCAGAGTTTTCATTCCACAACCGTAATGAAGCGTTTTTCATGAGCCTGGCACTATACTAGATGCTGTGGATACAAAAGTCAATAAGAAAGGGATGAGAGACATGTAAACAAGAAACTGCATTAAAGAAGCATAGAGGCTGTGATAAATATTTGTGCGGGTTCAGTGGAACACAGAGGAACATGTGTCAATTCCAGAGGAATGGTCAAAAGGCATGTGCGAGGCTCTGTACGTACTACCTTTCAGATGATATTGTGTGGTGTGGAGAAAGCCCTCATGCAACAGGAGTTGGTTTGGCCCAGGGTGAGGAGTCTTATACAGTGCCATAGGATTAACGCTGTTGGAAAATGCGGTATAGAAGACCTATACTCTTCTGCTTGGAGCAGCTGGCCTGAAGTGATTCTGCTGAGAGCAAAGTCATCATAACAGAAAAATATACCTACTCCTAAAATTCAGAGTGTTATTTTGGCGTTTCATCCCAAAGATGTGAGTATTGGGAAACATAAACCATTGTAGTGTTATTTTGGCTTTTCATCCAAAAAATGTGGATACTGGGGAAAAATGAACCATAGATAGGAGACATCGGGCTGATAATTCCTTGCTGATATTTTACAAATGGAGCCCCATTCTCCAGCAGTAGCAAGAATGACATTATCTAAAACTCTATGCTGGCATCTCTCAAATATTTCTACTATATACAGATATGAAACTAGGTATAGACTATATCATTAGGATTAAATTCTCAAGGAGTGGGGAAAAAAACTGGACAAAGTCAGAGAAATGAAAGGAAGGTAAAAATAGATGTGGACAGGAAATAACCTTATTTTGTGTATATATATATATATATATATATATATATATATATATATATATATAGTATATCTTTAATTTTCTAATTCACCAGGTCTATGCTGAAGATATAGATTAAGATTTGAGAACTGGAAATGATGTTAGAGATTATTCTAGCATTGTAGATGGCTTGGGGCTGCAAAATTCTGTGACTTATTGCAGAGTTTCCTATTGCACACCAAGTCGGGATGGTGAACGACTGTAACACAGAAGTCAGGATACTTGTTTTCATTTTGAAAGTAAGAACTGCTCTTGAACTGTTTGGAAACTACTGGTACAGCTTCAAACTTTTATTTCACAGAGGAGGAATTTGAAGGTTTGTTACTGTGAATAAAAGATTGAGTAAGTCAGAAATGAATGAATAATAGCCATTTTTTTTTCAGCTCCCAGGGATGAGGTGTAAATTTAAAAATTAATAGAAAATTCCAATGAGCTTAATAAAATATATTATTATTACTATTAGAAACAGTTTGGCAAATAGTAAAGTAAAACTCCTAATTTGGCAGTGTGGTGGTGAATGCAGGTTCTGAATCCAGTCTCCCTGGATTCTAGTCCAGGCTCCATTCTTTAGTAGTTGTGTGACTCTGCCAAATTACTTAACATCACCTAGCTATACCTCAGTTTTCCTATTGTAAAATGAACACAACAATAATACTTCGAGATGGGACTGTTTTGAAATTTAAATGCAATCAACACAGTGCCTGGTACAATGAGTATTCAATAAGTATTGGCTAATATTATTAGAAGAGCTGATTTATGTATGCTTTATTCTAAAAGTTACCATTCTCATTGCAGTGTAATTACATGTCATCATCACAATAAATTCTGATTATTCCAGCACTCCTTTTGAGTTTCTAGAATCACTTTTTGACTGTATGCTTTTTCTATGTTATATATTATAGTTATCCATATGAGTATCTCCCTGAATCAAAATCAGAGAGGGCATGCTTCTCCATAGATTTTGTGTGCTTTACACACAGAAAGTTTAGACATTAAATATTTGCTCAATAATCTTTTTTAGCTAATTTAATAAAGAAAATGTTACCTTCAAAATAAACTATTTGAAAAGTCCAATTAGGGTTCACTAATATTGCGATCTTAATTCACACATTCACTATTTGTTTTATCTGGGTGAGGCAGTAATGGATTTAGAAGCCATAAAAATAAATCAGATATAGATTTCGTCCTCAAGTTATAATTTATAAAAGTGAATATAAATATTTATGATATTATTTATGATAAAAATAATAATATGATCATACCAAATATTTACATAGCACTACTGCTAGACACTAAATTAAACATTTTTGCTCTACTTACTCATTTAATCCTCACAAGATCTTATAAAGTAGGGACTTCTATTTTAAAGAAGAGGAATGAGGCACAGAAAATTTAAGCGATGGGCTTGGGGTCACACAGCTGGGCAGTGTTAGAGCCAGGGTTGGAAACCAGGCAGTTTGGTTCTAGAGTCCATGCTCATCAGGGTTTCACTTTCTTCCCTCTCTAAATAGTTCTGTTATGCAGGACAGGTGGCAAATGCTATCACACTGTGAAGCTCAACATATTGAGAGAGAAAAGGGAACTTACTCTCAGTGGAAACAAGGGAGTTATCCTGAGAAGGTGGATATCTGGGCAAGGCTATGCAGGAGGAGCAGGTTTAAGTATGTAAGAAAGAGGGAAGGGAAGGGAGCATCAGACAAAGGCATGGCTTGGGAAATCTTTGGAGTGCGGAGTGTATGGTTACAGCTGCGAAGACATAAAGGGGCGTACTGAAAATTGAGCTTTAAAATAGGGGTGAGGTCAGTTCATTGTAAGCTTTGAGCAGGGTGAGGAATTCAGGTCCTATTCCACGAGCAGACATGCCTTTAAAGTTCTTTGAGCCGAGATCAGAACTGTGTCCCAGGGGGTTAATCTGGCAGAGTCATGCAAGAGGGTTGGTTGGCTGTGGAGGGGAAGATACTGATGGTGAGATCAGTTGAGGGGGAGGGAGGAGAGGACCCTGAAATAAAGCTGCAGGAAAAAGGTAAAGAAGGATGTAACTAAAGTAGTGAAAATGGTAATACAGTCATTCATGGCAAGAGAGGAAAGAAGATGTCGAATCAAGAAAATTGGGCAAATGATTATTTGTTGAGGCAAAAGAGAATAAATAAAATGCCAAAAATAATGTGAAGGTTTTTAGCCTGGGAGACTGGGAGGATGACTGTGTGCGAAAAGAAACAAATAAAAGAAGAAGATGCATAAGTCCGGAGAAAATTATGTGACCTCTGCTTAGCGACTCCCCTCATCCTTCACGTCTTACCCGGCTCAGGGTACATCCATGACTTGCCTCGGCACCCTCCAGACTAAGCCAAGTTTCCATCTTATTTGTATGTTATTTACTTGTATTGAATTCTGAGCTTTTCTTCATCACACTCATCAACTCTACTTTGGTACAATTATTTCTGTAATTCAATGGTTGAATGCGTTTTATAAGCTAGTTTGTAAACTGCATGCGGACAAAGATTGTGACTATTTTATCTATAATTGTATGCCTATTCCCTCGTACTGTACCTGGAAACAGTAGGTAACCAATAAAAGCATGTGAAAGGAATGAGAAAAAAAGGCAGGGAGGGTGGGAAGAAAAGAGGAGGTGAGGAAGGATAGGAGAAAGTAAGTTCATCTGTGGTTACAATGAGAGCAAGTTGCCTATATGACATCCAATCCAGATCTAGCTTTGTAGCAGTTAGTACACTCTGTAATGAGAAAAAATAAGAGTAAGAAGTTTCAATGTCTTCCAAATCCCAATATTTAATTTTTAAATTAAATGTAATTTATATAAATGGAAGTTTAACAGACTATTGTAAAATAAAGACCCCTTCCCAAGTCCTAAGTTAATAACATATTTTATAACAGACATTGGTGAGAGAGGAAAGAGAAAAAAACTAAGCCACTGAGCTGAAGACTTTATAAATGATGATGTTAAGACGAATAGCTCTCATTTTTATGTACCAATAGTAGCTACCCATGGTATCATTAGCTAGAAAATTTTTTGTGATGAAATGGGTAGATAATCTGTGAAGTTTTGGTTGCAATGAGGGGAAGGCTTGGAAGACCATTTCCAAACAGCAATGCTTTTTTAAAAACACACCACTTAGAATATTCCACCACTAAGATCAGCTATGAATTTTATAAGCATCTGATACCTATGCTAGATACGTTACTTATATTTAGGGCCCAAAATATACTTTATTATCCCTATTTTAAATGTAAAGGACTGAACTTTAATGGAGTTAAGTAATTTGCCCATGGTTATCAAAATAGTAAACCAGAACCCATAAAACATTCCTTTACTGGAAGAATTGCCTATGGTACATTCTCAAAGTATATATTTCAAGAGAAGAGTTTCCCCAGTACTAAAGGCTAATACTAGATATAAAGGTATTTCATTTAGCACGTGACAGAAGTGCCAGCGTCCCACTTCTGTCGTTAAGTAACCTATGGACTAAAGAGCGTGCATAACTGCTGGATGAATGAGCGCAGGATATAAGTTGTAGATAGGTCTAGGAGGGCAGAGTGTGAGAGAGAGAGACTCACTGAGAGTCAGCAAGAGAAAGTGCGTCATATCAAAACCACCAATTTTCTTTTATCTTTAATATTCCTTTTGGGACATCACTATAATTTGCCTAAAGGTTTGCTTCCCCTTTCTCACTGAGAGTAAGGCTCCAGTGAGAAGGTCTAGGGTAGGTGTAACCCTATGTATGCTTTAAGGACTTGGTTCTTCAATTCTGGAAGTTTTTTCAGATGCTTACAATATTCAGTCAGCTGATCTCTGTGGTGGAATACTCTAGGCATTATGTTTTTAAAAAGCATTGCTGTTTTGGAAATAGTTTCGAAGACTTCCCTTCATTGCAAACAAATATGCACAGAATATCCACCTATTTCACCAAATGTAATTTTTTTTTAGCTAATTTCGAAGTCGTCTTGATTGCCTAGACTCTTTGGATACTGAACAATGGGGAAGAAAATAGAACCATAAGAGAAAAAAATACTGGGCTTTTCAAATATGCACAAAATAGAAGAACATTTTTAAATAGAATAATTTCCATTTGCAAATACAGACTCAACACCAGAGATAGAAAATTCACCCCCAGTTCGTCTAGTCACAGTACAAGCCCAGTGATTTTGGAAGAGGAACGCTTAGGAGATAAATCGATCAGAAGCCGGCACAACCCAGTGCTCTTCCCAACGCTCTGACAATAAATGGTGTGAAGCTCTTGTTTCAGGCCTAGTACTTTGAGGATGTGCATAACAATCTTCTACCAGTGTTGGACGCAGCAGTTCTGGTTTCTTAATTGACTCGCCAAGTGTTATTCGCTTCAGTTCAGTAATAATGGCTATGAAATGAATAAAGCACTTTTATAGGTGAATGAGGTGCTACATGCTTTGGGGTTTCTGCTAGTACGTGTGTGAACAGTTTTATTTATAGAAAAGGATTACCGGATGAAGGGAGCACAGATGTCAGTGACGAGACTTTTGTCACTGAAGTTGTCCTTTCATGAGCATTTGAAGGACTTCTGGGGCTTTAAGGGGCCTCTCTGCCACATCTATGATGCCCTTCTGCTTTGTGCGAGGAAGAGTCTCATGAGCCAAACATTTCCCAGGGATGCTCGCCCCTCTCAAGTCTACTGTGCTCCTGACTGAGCAAGTGAAGAATGCAGCTGACATCACAGCCAGCAGGAGTGAGTCCGCCAGCAAGAAGGAAGTCATCTTTTGCAATCTCATCATAGAAGTGACATTCAGTGTTGATATATTTTATTGATTAAAAAACAGGTCAGTCAAAAGGAGGGGATTACGCAGGCTGTGAGTATCAGGAGGCAGGTGTCATTGGGGCCACCTTTGAAGCTATCTACCCCAAAGAAAGCCCCGCTTTTAGGTAATCAGAGGAGAGTAAAGAATAAAAAGCCATTAAATATCCAGGGCATGAATTTAGAGAAAGGGTAGCACAAAAATAATTTAAAAGAAAAAATTTTTTAAAGATGAAAAGAGAAGCATTCTACCAAGGTTTCCTCTCGAATGGGGTCCAATTCACCACCAAGTCACAATTCTGGGACTGGTGCTCAGAGCTCATGACTAGGAACTACTGAGAAATGACTTTTTTGGTTATGACATTTTTTAACCAATGAATGAGAAAAATATGAAATGGTCATAATGGGTTGGGAGAAATTATTTGAATCTTTTCAAGTACTTATGTCTATGTTTAAATTGTGATGAAGAAAGAATGAAGACTTCGAGTTAAACCTGGCAGATTGAACGTGTTTATGTCTGCTACTTCTGGAAACTCTAATTAAATGACTGTAACATACTCAAGGCCAAAGAGAGCATGAGTCAAAATGACAACAGATGACTGGTAGCAACACAATTCTGGAAGATGGAAAGCAGATGGCAATGTATAAGCAGACGAAGAAGTCAAGGAGAGTGGAAATCTACACTCGAGGAGAGAGAAGCCCCTCCGAGGTCTGTCTCATAATCTTCTTGGAGGGAGTCGGATAATAGCATCTAATGAGCACCTGCTAGAATCTAATTACTTTTAAGGTGCCTACATGAAACAATTTACTTGTTCCTTGCGACAATCCTTTGAGATAGGCATTATTATTATTCCTACTTTACATATGAGGGGAATTGAGGCACAAGAAAGTTAAGGGATTTGTACAAGGCCACATACCTAGTAAGTGGCAGAGCTGGGGTTTCAACCCAGCCCCTTACAGCCCAAGCCTGTTATCACTGTGCCTTACTGCCTGCCATTAGCCAGGAAGAACAGAGCAGTAAGGCTGTCTGAGAACTAATAAAATTCCATAAGAATTCTATTTTCAGAAAAATGTCCTACATATACATACATACAAAATATGCAAAGATGTATGTCCAAGAATATTCGCTAAAGCATGGCTTATGACAGCAAAAGCGCTGATGACATTCTTGGCCCAGAGGGGCTGGCTTAAAACTGTAATTCATGTTGTATCCGTACAAAATGGAAAACCATGAAATTTAAAGTAATTAAGTGAATCTGGTTTTGTTGCTGTAAAAACATCTTTAAGGGAAATTTTTAAATGAAAAGAGAGTTGAAGAACAGGATTAAAATATGATTCTATTTGTATATACATAAAAAAGGAATTTCTGGCTGCACAAGCAATAGACTTTTAAGACTATTTACCTCTGAGGTTGGTGAATCGCAGATTGAGGACACAGAGAGGGAGAGGGAAATTTTTATTTTTCAACTTATATCCTTTTATACTAGTTGATTTTTTTTTACAATGAGAGTACATTACTTTCGTAATAAAGGAATAAAGAAAATACATGAAAAGATTTCTGACTAATTCATTTTAATCACTATAAATGCCTGGCTCTTAAAACGGAGTATGAAGGATTGTTTCTAAGTACCGGGGATCGGAGAGCAAAAACGGAAAAGGTACCATATGTAATATTTATGAGATGACATTATATGGAGGTGGCAAGATCTTTAAAAAAATGATCTCAGAGAAACTGGAAGATCATATGAACCCCAAACCTCAATGAAGAAACAAAGGTACAACAGAGTTCACGGACAGAGTCAAAGTATAGCATGTGAGAAGAAAGGAGAAAAAAGTTAAGAGATAACATATAATATAATATATAGTATAATAAGGTGATTATAAGAAAAAGCTTTTCTTAGCCAAGAACAGAGGACATAAAAAACTTGATCAGTGTGTCATTTCCTGATATGTAGGTGGCTCTTGTCCCTTGACAATGGCCCCATCTGTTTACCTCAGCTTTGGGGGCTCATCCTTTCTACTCAGTCTTGCATAGACCATTCTTTGAAAACTGTCTTTCTGTTCAAAGTCCAAATGTTCTTCTGAATTTGTTAATGAAAGTGTGTAGACCATACAAAACAATAGGTTCTATAAACCACCGTTTAAACTAAAAGTCTGAAAAAGTGATTCAAGCTACAGTCAGAACCGGGGCTCAGAACTGGCCCGTCAGTCATATGTCTCACTCGGCGGCCTCGCTTCTCCTAGTACCATCTTTCAATACCCTGGGAAGAAATACGCATATATTTCTTGAGAAGAGGAAGAAAATAGTAGAAAATTACAGTACTTGGAGACCCAAGGGACTGCTCTGCACTCACAAAATGCATGCCCTTGAGATCACTCAGATCGTCTCCTTCCTCATCTAGAAAGCTGAGTTAATAACCCCTTCTCTCCCTCCCACACAGAATAGGGAAAAAGCGTGTGAAAGCACAATGTCAACTAGAGTGGTATAATTATTTCTCCCATATTTATTCCTTAAAGATTCACGCAAAATCCTTTGTATTTGTTTTACATGAGCATTAGGTGATTCTACCTGACCCTTATAAATTCTCTTGCAATGGCAAATTAACATAAACAATAACAAATTCCTATGATGAGGGAACCACTTTGCCAGCCAATTTAGTCTGAGTCATCCACTGCCTCACTACTTTTGTAGAGGACACATTCTATTACTCAGTTCCAAATGAAGGGGCTGAAAATAATCTAAGTTTAAGTACAGGTTACCTTAAAAGATCTTCAGAATTTGTCAGTTAGCAATAATAAGCAAATTTTCTCAAATATTTTTAATCCTCTTTCTATTCATGTTCCTGTTCTGAGTACTCTGTTGAACACAATCATTACCAATAATAAAAACCAACCTGTACGAGGGATTTTTACTGTTGATTACACACTTGATTATCTCTTCTCCTGAAGTGAGATACACAGGAGGTCAAGTGACTTGCCCAAGATGACAGTTTAAACATGTCAAAAGTGGAATTAGTCTAAAGTGTCAACATTTTCAAAGAATGTTCACTCTTTTAATGAAAAATTGTTTGGTTTCTACAAGTGGCATTTCCTTATTGGTAAAAGTCAAGTGGTTAATTGCCTCACAGCCTAAGTATTTCAAAGCCAGTGTTCTTCAGATTATTACTTTTCTACATTTACACACAGACCTTCTTCCTTTGAAACTCCTGAAATACACTCCCCTTTCTCCACCCTCGTCTCTACAAGAACTGAACTCTAAGGTATTGCACGTGCACAAAACCGTCTTCTGTCAACTCCTGCCATCACCCTTTGCACCTCCAGGCACTCTAACTTCATAGTTCCTCTAGCTCCTCTACTCCACTGTCTTTCATCTCTAGTTTTTCTCGGACTAGAGGAAGTCTCCATGGCTATAACCCAGATCACCTGGAAGGTTGGTGTCACCTAGAAAAGTTGCCTTTTGGACCATATGCCACAGGCTCAAGGCCATGAAAACAAAGGTGTTGCTAAGAATGCTCCTTCCTTGCTACCTTGAGGACATCTTTATATCTGTGAAGGAAAGTTACACTCTATATTTTGCTACAAGTTTTCTATCCGAAATACAGATCTCATAATATCCCACCCTGGCTTAGAAAACACTTTCTTCCTGTTTTTTTTTTTTTTTATTAGATGAATTTTACATTACATATAATGGCATACAAATTCTCCTGCTTATATGTCCTCGCCATTTTTTAGTCCTCTCTTCTAATACTATCTAACACATATCCATGTTCTGGCCACATGGAATTTTGCAGACCTAAACGAGCACAAACTTTCATAATTCTATGTTTGTATTTGTGCCATTAAACCTAGAATATTCTTTTCCCTTTTTGCCCAGCAACCTCCCTACTTGTCATTCCTGAGAACAAATATTTACTTCTTTCCGTAGCCTTTCCTGTATTCCATAGGTAGTAGCTCCTTTCTCATGGAGCCTTTCATGCAAACCATTATTATGGAACATATTACATCGCACTACAATACCATTTTTATATATCTCTCTCCTCCTCTGGGCAGTATGTTCAATTTATGCTTACTGAATGAATGAATATATTTTGTTTTGTTTTGTTTTTTCTTTCAGGGATCATCAGCTACAAATTCAGCTGCCCTCTTAGGTTTGAAAAAGTAAATACACTAAGAGAATCAGAATCACGAAAACAAGTTCAAGTCACAAAGAAAAGGAGGAGCTCTTGGAATAACCTCTAGTTAAGAGTCACTGCATAAGATTTACCACTATTTTCTCAGAATGCAGGTGCAAATAGCGTATGTTATAGATAGTGTAGTTTTAAAGGCTCCAGTAAAAAGAGACATCATTTTAAAAGATTTTTCTTTTTGATTGTCATAATGCCTAAAATACCTACCATTTGAATCATTTTTTATATATCTTCAAAAGATCCCTACTGAAATTTATCTGAAAGGATTAGAGTGATGACAATGACTAAAAGCCACTTAGGACAGAATAAATTCTTGAAGGAATAGGTACGGGATGGAAACGTTTTGGTGGAAAGTAGAAGAAACTACTGAGGATGTGGTCTACTGCTCAGATGGGGAGAGCCCAGTGAGACAGGGTCCAGGAGGAAGCTGGCACCGAGGCTGGAAAAGGGTTTGGTACTGATGCAGGAAGCGGTGTTGTCAGGGGAGGCAGAGGGAGGCTGAGGAGAGGAGCGGAGCCTCGGCCTGTTTCCTCCTGCTTCTGTGAAGATGTCTTAATTCTCCGACAGTGTTGCCACACCAGAATTGCTCCATTTAAGCAACGCCTTAAACGGAATTTTAGTATGCATTTACTTTCTCTGCATGTGTGCTTATTTATCCGGACAGCTCAAGAGCATTATTTATTTTATCCGTTTTTAATCTTTCCTGCTCACCGCTGACTCACTAGCGATGGAGTGTCCTTGCTGTGGCATGCTGTCTGTGGGGAGAAGGGGCAAAGACACTTCGCTACAAAAGCTTCGAAAGGCTGTCAAGGTCTAGGCAGATGCTAAGTTCTGTGGATTCTGCATTTGCAAGAACATTTCATGACTACAGGTCGGTTTGGGCTGACTTTGAACTTCATAAAAACGGAATAGTTAAGTGTATATTCCTTTGAGTCACTGAATAACCATCACCTCCTTTGTGCAGTAACCAGCTTAACATTGGCATTAGAGTACCCCCAGGTCCTGGGAAAATCTTTTGAATTTTTCGAAAGTTTTCCACATGTATATTCTCATTTTAGAAGCTACACAGTTATACAGTTCTACATTGGTTCAGAGGGAGAGAGAGACCATTCCAGAGGCGAGAGGGGAGAATATGTACACAGATTCAAGATTGCCACCCAATCGCCCAACTCTCCCCTCAGCCTACCATGGGAACGTGGGGAAGGTGGCTCTTCCTCTGGGTTGGTCTCCCATTCATACTATTGCAATAACTGATTAAAGACTTGACAATTACTTTCATTTTGGCTTGTTCCCTTAATGAGCTATTCTGACACCTAGCAGCTTCATTTTCTCCAGCTCAGCTCAGTTTTTGACAGGACTCTTTAGAACAATTTTATCTCTTTATTTCGTGAACAGTTTTTAAAAATATAGAAATTGACTGAAAGTAATATAACTTTGCTGTTTGCACACTACACAGATTAATAAAGTTTACAATTTTGTTATTAATTGCTCTGGGTTTTGAAATAAAACTTAAAACTTTACTCATATCAAGTAGAAGCTTCTTAACCGCCCCCCCCATCCCCATTGTCTCCTACCTTCTTCAGGGACAAGAGCTAAATAAATCCAATGTACACACACCCAGGACATGTCTTTCTACTTTTGTTCCATTTATGTGTATCCATAAATAATACATAAGCTTATTTGGGGAGTTCTAAAATTTGTAAATTAAGTGATAAATTGTCTATTAGCCTTTGCATTTTATAGGTATGCTTTTATAGTGAATTAAATTAAACTGATCCAAGTTCCATCAGGGCAAAGTTAAATCCAGATCTCTTTTCTAATCATTTATTTTCACCCAACTCCCATATCTCATTACTAAAGCCCAGCAGAATCTGATTAAAGTTAGGATTATCTTCAACAGGGTTACTGGGATAAGGAGGCTGTACTTCTGTTGGATGATCTTTCTTTATGGAAAGTAAGCAATTTTTCCTTGAAAACAGGAACCAAATATATTCCCAGTACTCTTTAAAAGCAGATGATCTATTTCTACACCTGACTGTGCCAGTCTCTGGCCTCCCACTTGGGGAGTAACAGGATTAAAAGGAACTAGTTGAAATTGTTCATTCAAATATTTAACATTTCCCTATAACCGACAAGAAATTACTGAAGCGAAAGTGCTTCCGAGATCACCTATGCCAGCTGTCTTTACCTGCAAAGTATAAAACTGAGACCCAAATGATTGACTTGTGCAGTCACACAGTTAGCCAGCCAGGACTACACTCAAGTCTCCTGACTCCTAGTTTGTGCTCTTTACTTGAATTACTGGTTACTACACTTGGCTCTGAAGGGATCATAGGTGGAGATAAGTAAGTTTCTCTGGGCCTCCCTCTCCTTTCACCCAGGGTGCCTCAACTTCCAGTGACTGTTGCCATCTTCCCGTAGCCACTCTGTCTATATAGGCTACAATGAGTCCTTAAGTACAAGCTGGCAACAACTTACCTCTGAGCTAGTATTCGTATGACGTTTTCTGCATTGCTTTCCCACTATCAGCAAGACGCCATTAGTTTTGTCAAGTTCCTTTGATGGAGTCTCAAAAGTTCATTTAAACACTTAGATTCTATTGGGCCAAGTTACCAAGTAATATTATTATCACCTTCATATTCATTTACAAATCATGAGAAAATAAGTAAAATGGAGGCTATTTTGGTCTAGTTAAAAATGTAAAGCCGATACATAGTATCATTTTGGAAGTAATTTATTAACTCTATAGAATACATATTTTTTATTTTCCTTTGAACTACTTTATCAGATAATGGCACACTAGTAAACAGTACTGGTTGTTTGTTCAAATAAAACCCCCTTCTTCATTACTGACAGAACACAGATGTCATTCAAGCACCCACACACGTGGCATATGGTATTTCCCAAAGATGAGTACACTGATGTCTGTCTCACCCCACATGCTATTCTTACAAGTGATGTTTATATGCTTCCTGAAACCTGGTAACTGTATTGTCCAAGAGTATGTTGGAAGTGATATCACAGAACTTTGAGGGTTGGGTCATAAAAGCTAACACTTGACTCTCTTTTTCTTGGGATGTTTGTCCTTGAAATACTGTCACCAGGAAGCCAGGCATCCACATGGAAAAGCGAGATGTAAATGTTCCAACCACACCCCCAGCTGTTAGTCTCCCAGCCAAGAGCAGAGCATCAACACTAGCTGTATGGGTACGAAAGCTTCAGAAATTTAATCTTCAGTTGTTAAGTCGTCCAGCCGAGGCTTCAGGCATCATGGAACAGACAGAAACCTTCTTGCTGAACCCTGTTAGAATTCTGATCCAGATTCCATAAGCATAATATGTGGTTGTTTTATGCCACTAAGCATTGAGGTAATTAGTTACTCAGCCATAGTAACTGGAACACCGCACAATAACATCCATGATATTCAGGATTCTATACCCACCCCCAGGGGTGAACTCTAATTAAATTAAGCAAGGAGGTCTCAGTCAGGGGAAATCATGCCCCCAGTGACATTAGGAAATGTCGGGAGACATTTTTGGTTGTCACTACTGGGAAGGTGGTACTTCTGGCATCTAGTGGGTGGAGGTCAGGGATACTGCTAAACATCTTATGATGCACAGGATAGCCCCTCACCACCCCCCAATAAAGAATTACTTACCCAAAATATCAATGTTGTCAATGGGAGAATCCCTGAACTAAGCCAACCAGATAGCCAGCCTTGTGTACATAGATCTCACCAATTAGTAGCTACTTGTGAACGAAATTCTGACAAATAGGTGGAAGGAAAAAGAAATGCTCAGCATCTTAGGGATTAAATTCCTAGTATCTAATTATAGATATCAAGATTATAGCTTGAGATCAAAAATGTCCATAAAAATACTAACTATACTCCCTTGTCTGATATAGGAATTCAGGTGAAAATTTATAGCTGTGATGATCCTTTCTGGTTTCTTTTCCCTTAAAAAAAAAAAAAGACTGTCCTTATAAAACTTTTGTAATGAAGAAGACTAATTTAAAGAAACTTGAACATCAGAAATTATGGCTACATTCTTTCGATATGATTTTAATATTTTAGGTTCTTTTTTTCTATTTAAATCAGTTACCCTGGGTAATGCTACTCAGATTGGAATCCCTGATTTCTGAAAGTACAAATATTTGAAGACTCTTGTTAGTCAAAGAGCTTTGGAGTTCCCCTCTTTCCCCATTGGTATAAAGAGAAACTAAGTGATGACTCTAGTAGTTTTATCTTAAAATAGTGTTTGAGTGATTATTGTCATGTCAGACAACTTTTGCAATATAATTAGATAAAGTTTAGAGAGATTTTCTCTGATAAAGTATATCTTTTCCTTATTTGTGATATATATCTTGTCTTGAAGAATGCTATAAATACATTTTTACTGTCAGATATATCTCCTTCCTTCCTTCCTTCCTTCCTTCCTTCCTTCCTTCCTTCCTTCCTTCCTCCCTCCCTCCCTCCCTCCCTCCCTCCCTCCCTCCCTCCCTCCCTCCTTCCTTCCTTCCTGTTTCTTTTATTTATTTATTTATTTTTGGTAGAATCTGTGAGGCATGGAACTGGATTTCTTGACTTGTACAAAACACACCATGAAAATTACTGCTTTGCAGCATATATATTTGGGCTCTTGATATCACCCATACCTATAGAGAGTATTAGACCCCACACTGGTTCAGAGAGAAATACGAGCTCTGAGTGTCTGCTTGTTCTGGTTCCATCTTCTTTCTGAAAGATGGTGACTTTTTAACCAGGCTCATCATTTTGTGTAGTACTCATTAGTGCTGATGACAAATTTTCCTCTCTCCCTCCTTCCATGCAATGGTAAGGCTATCCTTCCGCTCTCTATTAAACATAGGAATGGCATGTGACTTTTTGTCAGGATCTGTATGTGAGAGCCAGTGTGTGCTTTGCCACATTCTCTTTTCCATCTGTCCATATGGCCATCAATGTTTCATGTAGTTGCCTAGGTCCCAGAATGAAGATAGCAAATGAGCACGTAGACCAGAGCCCCTGGCTGATCCATAATACATGTGTAGAATGAATCCAAAAGTAGATCTTTTTGTTTTAAACTACTGAGAGTTTGGGGTTGTTCATTATCTCAGCAGAGCCTCGTCTATCTTATGTGATTCACGTTTACAAAATGGATATTAGCCGAAGATCTTTTATGATTATTAGGTCCTCAAATAATAAAACATAACATTTGTCCTTTGAATGCCAGAGTATTAACTCTTTAAATTCTACCATAACCAACATATAGTAAAAGTTAAGTTGCAAGAAATTATAATAATAATACTAACAGTAGTAATAGTAATAATAATAATAACTCCTCCAGATACTCTTATGAATCAAAGCATTCTACCAGAGTACTGCATACTCATGCTACACTGGTTGAGCCCTTACGGATTTTGCTGAACTGCATTTTAGCATCATAAAAACATGTTTATGAGGCTTTCAGCCTTACTGATGACTGTTTTAGAAAATATCTGCAAGAAATTCATTATTGCATGTGTTAGAGGAACATGAAAGTACTGTCTCTTTTATAAGCATCTCTGGGAGTCAGTATGCCAAAAGAGGTTTGCTTTTTTATGTCAGGGATGTTCTAGATCTCACTTTTGCTATCCGTTAGCCAGTTTCAAGTTAAATGTGTGACCCATTGCTAGTCAAGTTATAAAACCACAAAACCATATGGGATGTATCTAAGGGACTAATAAGTTGTAATCATTTTTTGCTATCAAACTTTTTTTCCTTTTCATTTCTGTAGTAAATTGCCATGTTTTAATTTCTGAACAATTTGTTTAAATTATTTTTGTTGCTCTGTAGATGTCTCTATAAACTTAATTTTTTTTTGTAATTTCTGAATTATTTGGTTAATTTTGGGGAGAGATTTCTGTAAGCTTTTCCAAATCTTTGTTTTTTGTACATTATGTCACAGATTAAGCATTAAGTCAGCCAGTAAGGACCTGAAATTCAGATCTGAAATAATAAAGCACAGAGAAGAAAACATAGGAATTAAACTAATGGACCTTGGACTTAAAGAGGATTTTATGAATTTAACAACCTATATTTTAAGGCTGTAGAGCAATAAACAGTATTTTTAAAAAGCCCCACACCATATATACACTTAACTTCTTGCTTCAGCAGCAAAAAACAGGATGCTTCAAAAGTTACCTTATTCTTCACTTACATTTCGTATGTTTATTTTGCTATCATGTCGTTGGATTAAATTAGTAGTATACCAATGGATACCTGCTCCTTCAGCATGAGTTGGGGCCCACTTTTTGGAGGACAGATTTAAATGACTATAACTTAATAAGACATCATAGACTGTATCCTTCAAGGTGATATTTATAGAAGTCATATCTTACTCTCTTGATGCTACCATTACCTTAAACATTTTCTGCAATTCCTCACTTAAAAGTATATAAACTGTATAACAAAAACTGTCCTGTGACTGGCTATGGTGGAATCGCAGCATTTAAAGAGGATCACAATTTTATGATACACAAGGAACCTGGCATCAAGTTTTCAAAGAGATACAAAATAGTTTGACTCGACATTGATTGATTAAAATGTGTTAGATCCTGTATTTAGAATACAAAGAAAACTAACACCTGCATTTGCCATAGAGGAATATAGAGTCTAAAGGAGAGAATAAATCTGTGCTCAACTACTTCACTACAACAAAGGTGTTCTGATTGAGGGACATCTCTGCATAGAGAAGAGAGCCTAAGTCCATGAGAAAACTTCCTTGATGAGAAAAAATCTGATGAGTCTTAAAGGACAAGTAGGAATTATCTAGTTGAAGTAAAGGAAAGGGGTGTTTGTATGAGGCAAATACAAAGGCATGAAGCATGGGAAAATATTGTAATTGCAGGGAAGTATAAACACTCCTATTTGCTGATATACAAAGTGTGAAGTAGAGAGTGGTAAGAGAGGCTAGATCTGAAGACAGTGCATGTCATTGAGGGTCTCATATACCCCATCACGGAAATAAAATTTCATCCTAAAGTTGATTAAAACCACCAAGGACTTTTATTCAGTACAGAAACACAACTGAATTTATGTTTTTGAAAATTCATCCTATCAATTGTGTGGAAGAGAGATGGAACTGAAGTTAAGGCTGCAAAAGAAATCCAGAGATGAGAGAAACCAAAGGGACTTGGAGACTCATAAGATGAAGACATTGAGGGAGACCTTGAAGCTTAGACACTTGGTGTCAGAGAAAAGATTAGAAGACCTTTATTTAGAGGAAATGGTTTTATTGAAAGCATGAGGCGAGTGTAAAAAAGGCTTGTTTACCAGAAAGAGACTGTTCTGAATTTGCCTTCAGTTCATATTAAGAAATTATCCTATGATTTAGAATTTTGTACTTTGAAAGAGTAGCATAGGCTCTTGAATCTGATTGAATCCGGAAAAGGCTTTAGACCTTATATAGCTCCCGGACTTTAAAATGAAAAACAGAGAATAGAAAATATATAGATAGGCTTTAGTTGTTATCATCATCATCAAAGTAAGATCTAATGTTTCTATTAATATCTCTTGTGTGTTAGACATTGTCTAAGGTTTATACATATCATCTCATTTAATCTGCATAACAACCTTATGAGGTAGGTACTATTATTATTCACATTTTACAGATGAGGAAACTGAGGCATATAAAGATTAAATAATTTTCTGGAAATTGCACAGCTAGTAAGTGATGGAGGTGGGATTCAATTCCAGGTAGTATTACTGTAGGCCTCGTGTTCTCAATTCTACATTTAATTACATCTAAGCCACATAGCTAACGGTTTATCCAGAATTAATATTAGGTTCCAAATCCAGTGTACATTACAACATGTGACCAAATATAAACTTTCCTATTAAAAGATAAAAACATGTTTATATAATTTTAAAGTTAAAATATTTAACCATGACAAAAAGGGTTGAATCAACAGAGAAAGGCCACATTCCTGCATGTAGAAGGTGATATGTCATCTAAAGAGCTAGGTGCTTAATAACATCAATAACATCAATCATTCTGGGAAGAAGACCTCTCCCACAGAGAGAAGAACTCAGTAGAAATATCCGCAGAGAGCCACAGAACTGAGGTGTGCCTTTGCTGGTCTTGACTACGAAGGTGATAAGGATTTAAAGGCATCTCCCTGATGGTAGATTGTAAGATGGTCACCATGTGAAAACTGGCCAGGGGTTAGGAAGTAAGGAACCAGGTAAGGCTTAGGTTGGGGTCTATTCTTGGGCCACAGGACTAAAACAATAAACTACTTGGAGCTAAAGAGAATCAAAGCAAGTTAAATTGGGGGCTCAACATATTTAGAAAAAGGAAGTACTTGGTTGGCCACTCTGTCACACAAATTCCTTAATTCTGTCATTCATTCAGTCATTTATTTAATATTTGAGTTTATGTGACCGTCATTGTTCTAGGCAAAGGGCAATATATCAGTGAATAAAAAAATGTAGTCCCTGAACTCATGGAGTTGAAATCATATGAAGGAGCGACCCATAAATATGTAAACAAAACAGTATTAATTATAAATTATTATAAATGTGACTGAAGTAATAAATAGCATGCAAAGAAAGAAAACAACACTGAAGGAGGTTGCTAGGGGAGAGGAGGCCAGAAGGCCTCTCCAAAGAAGTGACATTTAAGGCAAGACAGGAAGTCAGTCTTCAGTCATGTGATGAGCAGTGAACAAGAATTCCAAGATCACAGCATGTCTACCTGTGCAGAGTTTGGTGTATTCTGAGGAACTGCGGAGAAACAAAAATACCCACAGTCTCCTCCTAATACTAACATACTGGAGATTTTCGGTGAGGGGCTGAATCCCTTTGCCCAGCCTTATTCCACTTCTAGTTTTCTCTGTTCTTAACCATATGTACAGCCACATATCCAGATACTTAGACATCTATGGTAATAGTTAGGTTTTTTGATTAATGTTAAAATAGGATTGAATTAAATTTTGATATCATATCTACACATCTGTAGACCATGTGCTTGGGCGTTACCACCTCTTGGCCTCTTAGTTCAAACATTTGTTTTGTTTGTTTATATTAAAATTATTGGGGTGACATTGGTTAATAGGTTTTAAGTGTACAATTCAATGATATGTCATATATATGTTGCATTGTGTGTTCACCATCCAAAGTCAGATTTCCTTCTGTGTCCAAACATTTGACCCCCTTTACCACTATCTACCCCTCTTCCTGCTGGTAACCACTAATCCACTCTCCTTTGCAGGCTAGACACCCCGAATACTGGAAACACACCAACTACACAGGGCATCAATGCCCAGCAGGGGCAGGAAAACAAGGCAGCTGATTTTCAGTGTTGGGAGGACTGCCAGAATGCAAAGTGGTTCTGCCCTGACCCTCGGTCACAAGGCCGGTACCCAAGCAACTCTAAAAATGCGGTTCTAACTTAAAGCATCACTCAGAGCTCTAGTTGGATCCCACACCTGCTTGGTTCACCTTCCATAGGATGGTCTATGCAAAAGACCTGACCACTGGCAGGTGCTCAGCACAAGGTTGTGTCCTCCCCTGCAGGGGGCCTAGGGAGGGTAGTTTACTGTGGAAACACCTTAGCTATATCTACTTTAATCTGCTCTGCAGTTAGCTGTGAAAATCATAACTTCTGCAGTTACATAAGCCTATCTCTGTCTTAGGGGAAGCTTAAAATAGTCTTTCTTAGACTCAGACATTCCTTCTTTGGGACTAGCCCCAGGCTCCACTGTCCCCTGGTGAAAAGCAGTGATCAGAGCTGGTAATCTTCCAGCACAAAAGGTGGGTGAGGCAGCAGTGCCTGGGGGAGTTGGCAGGTTGGCTTTGGAGGCTGAAGCTTTACAAAATTCAGGGGCAAGTCCCTGGCAGTTAGTACAGGGAAAGGCAAGAGTGTAGTGTGTAGCTCTGCTGGGAGTGCCAAGTGTCAGGAGATGAGACCGCAGAGACTGGTCTTAGAGTTCAAGTCCTGGCTCTGTTACGTATTAGCTATGCAAGTTGGGAAGTTTCTTTTACATTTGGTCCTGTTTTCTCAACACTCAAATGGGAACTATGATTTTCTCCAGTCTATCTCATAGGACATTAGGAGATTTTATGAGGTAGTATCAGGCACCCTCAAAAACATGTCTTTCTCCAGGTTCAAGTCTGATCTCCCCAGGCTACTTGAGTGTGGAAATTTTTTGCGTCTCTCTCAGTGTGCCCTGACCGGAGCTTTGTTCCAAGGCTGTTTCATGGTGGTGGTGGAGGCGGGGGGCTGGGGGGGGGGGGGCGGTACAACCCAGTCCACAGCTGTTTTCAGACTTTTTTCCTCCAGGTTCTGTATGTTCATTCAACAAATATTTCTTACCTGCCTACCATCTGCCAGGGAGAGTTAAATGCTAAATTAATTGCTGGAAATACACTGACATAAAAACATGGCCCTGCCCTAGTGTAAATTGTGGTTAATTTACTAAAGGCGAGAAAAATAAATATATAAGCATACAAATAAACATACAATTTCAAATTATCATGGAAAAGTAAAAAACCAGGTTCAGTGGTAGGAAATAACAAAAGGAGAGGTGCTGGGTCAGGGAAGGTCCCTCTGAAGAAGCGCCATTTAAGCCGACACTTGGACGATGAGCAAGAGGGGTGCTGTCTGAGCCCTCTACTGGGGTCACACAGCGTCCCTTAGCTGTGAGGGGATCCCTATACTGCCTAGTGCTAACCACCCCTCTCTCCTGCAAAGCAATTCTCTTCCCAAAATTGTCCTTGACTTTTTCTGTGCTGAGCCATAGCCTGGGGGATTTCTCTTGTCTGATTTCCTCAAAGCAGGTCTTTGTCCCTGCTCCCTGCTCTGCCCCTTTCTGGCTTTTGCCTCCTACCAGAAATTGTTTCTATAAAGCAGCCATCGATTTCCGTGCACGATAGACTGGAACCACTGCACGCTGTATGACTGGAAGTCTTGATGTGCGTTTTCTTTCAGCGTGAATGTGGCCTGATGCCAAACACAGCTGGAGACCTCCAAGCAAACTGTTTTCAGAGGAATAAAATGTCCAAATGATTCCTGAATTAATTTGATCTCACACAGCAACCTATTTTTTCTTCCATTCTTCTACCTTGCAGCAGTTTAATTTATATGCCAATAACTGCCGTGTGCAATAACTTTGCAATTGTGAGCTCTGTTCATTTATCAGTCACTTTGCTCTGTGTACACCGCTCCAAGAGTTAAATGCCTGCATCTGCCTCGATATAAGCCCAACCAGTTCTATGTGTTAACAAAGGAAACAGCCAGAGAAATGAATCCAGCAGCATTTATGCTTTCATTCTAAACAAATAAAAACTCAATCATTTAGTTAAGATTGATCATCTCAAATAAATCACCACGTAAAGGTTATATGTGTCGCATTCTAGGGTAACTTAATAAGGGGCCTGTCTGACTTTCTTTCAGGATTTAAAAGTGATAGGAATCCAATCTATGCTTTCATGCCTTCCTTTTCTTTCTGCCAAAAGGCATGGAGTGATCCCCAGGTGTTTTGAAAAAGTCAAAGTAGACCCATCAAATTAAAAGCAAATATCATTCCAAAATTCAATGAAGGTCTGGCACCAGCACTTCCTTCCATATTTGTCTGTACTACATAGAGAATGTAATTTTATAAAATACAGGTTTTCAAGAAAACTCCATCTCTCAGCAAACTCAATTCAATTCAGTCATGATCACAACACACCACAAGCTCCACCGTTACCAGGGTAAAGGGCGAGAATCCAAACACACGTCTCTCTCATGTCTTCCTTTGAGATCGTGGTACTAATCCTCCTAAAGTTAATATCGAGCTGCAAAGAAAATTCACAAGTGTCTGATCTTCTGAGAAAAATGGATTCGTTCTGCTTCTTTGAAAAATCTGCTTAACTGTATGCTCAAATCACATTAAGTGAAGGCAATCAACCTGTTGAACTCGGAGGCTTCCACTGAACTTAGAATAAAGTCCAAACGCCGTCCACCACCAAGATGCTCCAGTCTTAGCCTGTCTGCCTCTGAGGTCACCTCCCAAGCCCTTCCCCTTGCTCATGGTACTCCAGGCACTCTGGGCTGCTCTTTGATCCTCGGTCTTGTCAAAGCCTATTCCTGCCTCAAGGCTTTTCCTCTCGCTGTTCTTTTTCCCCTAGAATGCGGTTGCTGTAGATATTTACTAAAATGGCTCCTTCTCTTCATCTGCATCTCACCTCGTGTGTCACCTCCTTAGAATGGTCCTCTAAAGCTGCTTCTCCTGTTTCGTATTCTCCACAGCATCCATCAGTATCTAAAATCCCAATTTGCCTATTAGCTAACTTTATTTTCTGTCTCCTTTACTAAACTATATGCTCATTGAGAGTAGGAATTTTGTCTCTCATTAGCTACTACATCCTCAAAAAAGCAAAGAGATAACCAGCTCAGCCCATAGGAAATACACAAAGGCAAGGAACAAACAACACGCTGTTCGGAGAACAAGAAGGAACAACCCAGGCTCTCTGGACTTCGTAGCTGTGCAAAAAAGTTCACTCCTATGAAATTACTTTTTCTTTTTCCTTTTTCTTTGGTTCAAACTGGCCTTCTCCAGTCTAACAGCACCATGACTCACTTGCTTCTTTTCTTATCCTTCTGCCTTTGGACATACTGCATGATCTCTCCCTTAATCAGAAAGCCCTTGGGACATCAGATTCTGGTCAGCATCAAACGATTTTAGGAAAAAAGCCTCAGGTCTGTTGACCACAGAAACAGAGTTTCCATCAAACTAAAGATAACAGCTTGACCTCAGCTGTGTTTCAGCTCCAGACCCCTGAAGGCACAATGACTCTACCAGCCACATCTCCTTGAAACCAGACAGAACAAAGCCATGACTGGCATCAGAACAGGATGCAATAATCAAGTGCCTCCCACTCTGGCCCTGACCAATCAGTAGAGCCCATGACCTCAACTCCCTTAGCTACCATGATGAATGATTTCCCCCCTACAGAACCTATCCCCTAAAGGCCATGGGGGAGCCAGGTCTTTGAGTGCTAGCTCACCTGAGTCTCTGGCTCAGCGCCATTTCCTTAAATAAACCCTTACTTTCTTTGTTGCACACTCCTGTTCATGTCTCATTTGGCTTTAATGAGTGCAGACAAATGAAGCCCTTCTAGTCAGGTAACATCTTGAGTGGCCTAGATTCAAACTTATCACCACAATACAAAGGCATCCGGGGAGGCACAGCACCAGCAATTCGAATGGCGAATGGCGAGGGAGTGTTCCTGAGGAGACTTTGCAAAAGTAATTGGAGCCTTTGGGTATGGAGCCCCAGATCCCATTGTATTTTAAAGAAGGTAAACTGTCCTTTTGTTGAATCATAATGAACCTCTTACACTCTTGAAATTGCAATTTATCATATGTAAAATGAAATTCTTTCAAAATTTTACTACCAACAGAAAACTTTTGTGAAAGGATGAAGAGAAATAAAATACATCCACTTTTATCAGCTGCTGAGTCAATCTTCAGGCTAACATGAAAATATTTTCACAGAATTCAGATGCTTCTGCATTTCCACTTATGCAGATTACTGAGAACTCAATTCTGTCTTCTTCCAAGTCTGAACTATCTTAGTCACCCTTGATGGTTTCCTTAGGGGTACCCAAGAGAAAATCATCCCCAGACCCCAAGGCCATCCTCAGGCCCTGCAGGCTTCCAGGGGTTTCTAAATCTCCCCAGCAAATGATTCACACTGCTCTCAGGTCTCAATGCCTGGAGC
The DNA here is from genome assembly GCF_014176215.1 of Rousettus aegyptiacus. Classification (NCBI taxonomy): domain Eukaryota; kingdom Metazoa; phylum Chordata; class Mammalia; order Chiroptera; family Pteropodidae; genus Rousettus; species Rousettus aegyptiacus. The sequence goes on from NW_023416285.1 coordinate 83,649,783, forward strand.
TAACGCTTTTTGACGCAAATTCTGACACTTCTGCAATCTACTACCTGATGACATTCCAACGTCTTCTAAGCAGAGGCTGTTCTAAAGCAAGGCAACCCTATTTACCTCCCACACAGTCCCAAATTAAAAAATGGTTTGCTGCCCAGGTGACAGATCGTGGGAGGGTTATTAGTCACATATAATATCTACTTCTTCTGCCAAATGACAACCTAAAATCTAGACACAGAAAGCCCAGGTTTACAAATATTAGTCAGACAGCTGGGCATAAAGCTAGCTCCAATATTATGTAAACATCTATGGCTTTACTTTCAACACGTCACAGTAGTGATTCTCAGTCTTGGGTGCACATTAGAATCATCTGGAGAGCTTCTAAAATGAAAATTGCCAGGCCCCACGTCATACCAATTACATTAAGTATCTCTTTGGGTGGGACTTAGATGTGAGTCATTTTTAAAGCTCGGAGGTACTTCCATTGTGCGACCAAGCTGAGAACCACTGAATCACAGAAAGATCTGTATTTAGAACCGAACATGCCTGCATGGCTTCCTTTAAATTATTTATATAATGAATTATTGTACTTACATACAACACACACACACAGACACACATACGTACAGGAAAATGGAATCTATGCCGAAAAACCTGGGATAGTGGTTACTCTGGTGGGCAGAGAAGGTCATAACTGGAAGGGAACCCGAGGGGTGTTTTGGGGGGCTGTTAACATTCTGCTTTTGTTTTGGCTACATTGGCGAGTTCAGTTTATAAAAATTAATTAAGCTGGATATATAAATAAAAGTGATAACAAAACAAAAACTTCTCTTTCTCTCCTCCTTATACATCCTTTCTTTTTTCTTAATTGATATTTTAAAATGTTATTTCCAAAATGTTTGCTGGTCCAAGGTTAAATAAATCTACACTTAAACACTGAAACCAGCAATGTTAAATTATTTTAGCAAGATTTGGTGATATTGCTAATATTAAAGTAGATTTTTTTGATGACATATTTAAGAGGAAATGAAAAGGTCTTTTTCAGCATTATTGTTCAGCAAAAAAGTAGAAGGGTATTCTTTGTCTTTTCTTTCTTTTTTTTCCAAATAGTACTTTACTCATAAAAAATTAGTCCTCTTCCTTTAGTTTCTAAATTTCATGATGACATGGACCATTTCTCCCTTCTTTAGTATTATATTCATCTTGCTTAGCAAAGAGCATATAGTATTTGCTTAATAAATACTTGTGGAGGGATGAAAGAATGAAGAAATTAATAAATGCCCAGAACAAAGCTCTTTCATCTCCTGTTTCAAAATCGTGATTAAAGCTTTGCTATTATCAACTTCTAAGTTGTTCCATAGACAGTTAATAGGTACTTTATGTTCTTTTTCTTCATAACTCTTCCCCACATCCACCTTGCTATGAAATGCATTTGTAAATGCTGGCTTAAGCAAAATTCATCATGGCATTTAAATACCAATATGCATTTAAAGTCATGGGGCATATACAGCTAGCACGCAAGACTTCCCCTTCATTTATTTAACCACAGGACACTATTCAAAAGACATCTCTTGGGATTGTTTCACAGAAGCTAGTTTAAGAAACTAACTTCCACTAATCAAAGTGTTTTCAAACTCACATTCAAGGGCCTCAAGGGTCTGGCTGAATCGCCCTGTCCTGGCATTATTTCTCAGCTCTAGGCACCTAATATGCTTAGAGCTCTTATCTCAGCCTCTTATCACCTGCCATCTTCCTTAACTGGAATTCTTTCCCTTACCTCCTTTGCTATCTCCACTCCAAGCTCAGATTCTAGCCTTTCCAACCCCACATTTTGACCTCTCCAGCCTGCAGAATTCTCTCTCTCCTGAACCTCTGCTGTTACTGTCTGCTCAGCTCATTTGACAACTGATGAAATACTATCAATTGATGAAATAATGTTTCTCACTGATAGTAATGTTACCCAACTGTAAAAACGTGTGTGTACAATTTCCCCCAAGACTGTAAGCAACATGAGAGCCACTCTGCTCTCTTCTCATTGTTTCTCCTTCAAATGGCATGGTGTCTTTCCACACTGACTGTTGAACATGGGTTAACACACACTCACCAGTCTCCCTTGGAAGATAAGCCTTACCTAATCCCAAATGAAAATGGAGATAGCTATTCCAGCTGCTAAAGTTCTTCCTCTAAATGTCTCCAAATTCTTTCAAGCATTCTTTCTTTCCCAGGTAGTTAGAAAAGCACCAATGATTATTACTAACTTGAAAATTCCCCAGAGTCCCTTACTTTTAACCTTGTTAAACACCTGCTTATATGTAGAAGTAAAATTAAGTCTGCTTCATTTGTTTTGAATAAGATCTAGCAGAGAGTCATGTGTGGTTAAATGTCTGCTGTAAAGTTGTGAGAACTGTGGTTATATCTGCAAAATGTCTCTCTGTTTCTCATGGTCCAAGACAATGGCATTTCAAAGCGTTCCTTAGTTCAGTAGATATTCAAAAGTGACTGGGCTACATATGGATGTGTGGCAGCCAAGGCCTCTTAAAGTCTACTTCCCTAATGGGAAACCACAGCAGGACAGAAAGGTCAGAGCCTAATAATTGAAAAAATCCTCAAGTGATTGAGGGGCAGGCTTGTGTATAAAGGAAATGCCAATAATACAATAAAGTCCTAGATTATCGTTAAGCCGGTAGTTCTCAAGCAAGAGTGAATTTGCCAACTAAAGATATTTGGCAGTCTCTGGAGACACTTTGGTTGCCACAATGTGGGCTGCGGTGCTACTGACAACTAGTGGGCTGAGGCCAGGGCTGCTGTTGGACACCCCACAATGCACAGGACAGCCACCCCCAACCTGTCAGTAGTGTGGAGGTTGAGACCCCTGTGTTCATATAAATAACAGCAGCTAATGAAGTATGGAAATTCTTCAGCTGAAGAAGAGAAGAAAATAGGTTATTGTTTGTTTAAAAAGCACACTACTAATTTTATAATACAGGTTGCTAATAATTTTTGGGACCCTCCACTGTTTTCTGTAATAAATAGAGATCAAAGCTGTGGAAACACTTAGTAAGTCTTTACTTAGCATACAACTCATCACCATTTGGCAATTTCTCCTCGCCGCTGAATGACATAACAGCGCGTAATATTAAAAAATACGTATGTATATTTCTAAACATCAGAAAAGAATGATAGCTTAAAGTAATCTTAAAAATAGCAAAAGTGGTAGAGCTAACCATGAAATCTTGCCACTAAGTCAATAAATAAATCTGACTAAACTGAAATTGTTCTTTATGTGTCTACACATCTAAAAAAAAAGTGTGTCATACAAATTTGTAAATGGCGAGATAATTTACTTCTCTTTGCTCATCTATATTTTCTAAAGTTTCTACAGTGAATTGATTCCCACCATTCACTCTGGCTCCAGGCCACCACTACTTTCCATTACTATATATTAGATTTATCTTTCCTAGGGGTTCATATAAATGGAATTTTATGGTATTTGCTCTTTGAGTGGCAACACGCTCATGTTGGTGAACATTTAGAATCTTTCCAGTTTTGGGCTATTTTGAATAAATAAAAAACAAATTTATTTTTAAAATTAATCAATTTTATTAAAAATAGCAAATTAGTTTAAAATATTTACATTTTAAATATAAAAGAGCCCATATTCTTTAAATCACTCATAGAGTGCTGTACTTTATAGAAACAATTAGAGATTCATATAAATATTCACACACAAAATACTTTATTATAGAATGGTTTAAAATAGCCTCAAACATTAAAAAGAACAGAAAAGAGAAAGAAAGAAAAACTAAAGGTCCAGGAATAGCTAAAAAATTTTGGTACTATAGTACATCTATTTGGTGGACTGCTATGCAACTATTATAAATTATATTGTGGTGAATATTTACTTATATCGGTAAATGAAAAAAGATAAAAACACTGTCTACAGTAAGATTCCAATTTTCCTACTTAGACAAAAATAGTACTGCCCAAAATGCATGATTATGCTAATAGTTATCTCCAAGTGATGGGATATGGGTGATCTTTATTTTTCCTTCGTACAGCTTTACATTTAATAAATTTCTAAGTGAATCATGATAAGAATTTATGATGAAAAAATTCAAATTCACTGAGATATTTGTGAACAAATATCTGGATTCAAATGAATTCATAATAGCTCTCAGTTATCTTTTTATATTACTTTATGCTATTGGAAACAAATATTATTTGGCAATACCATTATATATGTAAGATTCCTCCCCTGCCCTAGGGCATCCTAGTAGATTTTACTCTTCTTTCCTCTCCTTCCCCTTCCTTCAAATTCATATCTGGAATGGAGTGAAGGGTTAAAGAAGTATACATTAGTAGTTGGCAGATGGTCACGGGGATGGGGAACACGGCATAGGGAATGCAGTTAGCATTAATGTAATGGCGAGGTAGAAAGCCAGAGGAGAGAAAGAGCAGTTAGGGGGATTGTTTTATAAACTATATAAATGTCTAACCAATGTACTATATAGATGAAACTAATAATAAAATTAAATTAAAAGAAAAGAAAAAAAGTAATAACTTGTCTACTGAGGACCCCACATGCAGAAGCCAGACTTTCTCTATAGTGTACAACACTTTGTGACTTGATTATGGATGATTTTAACTCTCAGACACTTAGAATGTTTTAATTTTTAAAAAGTTAAATAGCATTTGCTTTTCTATTTCATTTTTAAAATGATTTAAATCTCAAATGCAGTCATTTAAAATCGATTTAAACATCATAAGCAGCCATTTATGGACTTCTAAGGAAAAACTTTAGCACAATAAACAAACAACTACGAAATCACCTCATACACTTTTTTCTACAAAAAGAAAAAAGCCCTCATAGGTTGTCCCTTTTTCGATTCTGGCTAAACAATCTACATCTGCCCAAATTGTCACAAAATACATGTTTCCACAGCGTTGAGATTCAAATTACAAGCTATATTATCAACATTTAACTTAATAGTCTAAATGGTTAACATTGTTTGAATAATTCCCAATATAGATATTGATTACCTGTGACAGATAATGATTATCTGTGACAAATGAGGTCACTAAGAAAGCTGAGCCTGCATCAGACACTGCAGATCTATTCTTTCACACTGTGTCACCTGTCTAAGGAGTTTCCTGAGTCAATAATGGGCCACCTGCTCTGTCTCCAGATGCTATCCTGAAAGGTTAAAAAAAAAAAAAAAAAAAAGCCCCTTACCCAAACTATCCTTCAGAGCAGATTTTGTCAGCACTTTAAAAAATAATTCTTTCAAAAAACACCTTATGAGTATCTTCTTCTAAGAGTGACATTTACAAAGAGCATCATGGGGCTTATCTGAGTAGTGCAGAGATAAACTTGGCTAGAATAGAAAGGTGCTGGGTTTTAAGAACTGACTGAGTAAAGCTGAAGTCAGACCAGAGGGGACAAAGGCAGAGCACAGGGCTTTCGCTGCTATTGTGTTGAAGGTCACCATTCTAGGGGACCTCTCAAAGTCTAGGTCTTCAGTGCTGCTGGAACAAAGGCACCTATGATTCAACAATAAACACGTCTGAACCCTCTTTTTGTGAAAGGGCTCTATGTCAATAAATTTTTTAAAATCTACTAGGAAATATGGTTTTCTCTAAAGTTGCAATTCCGTGCATGAAGGTTTTTATAATCATTGTGATTTCACTCTTTGTAGATGATCGTTTTTACTCAACTCGAATAAATCATTTTTAATACAAAAAAAAACCCCATGGAAATTTAGTAAGTCTTTGATCTACAAACTTACTGTATTGGATAATAAATATCTTTAGTATCAAACAGAAAAAGTTCATTTTTCATTGATTGGATAGGTCAAATTATTTATTATTTGTTACAAGGCCAGTAAAATAAACTCATTATGATGAATGTTTTCATTTTCATCGTTTCATGTGAAATATCCTTGTTTATTGCTCTGATCTCCTCTTGAGTGTGAACAGTCTCCCACTGAATGTTCAAAAAGCCTTGGCCATATGCAGAAAAAGCATAGTCAAACATCTGTAATGTTCTGGTTTAGAGCATAAGACCTCGGAGTCCAAATATGAAAATATTTTCCTTGCAAGGTAGTGTTTAATCTAAGACTAAAGGATGAGAAATAAGTGAACTAAGGACAACTCTTTTAATACTTACAACACACTAACTGCAGACAGGTAGTGTATGTTAACATTGATATGTCCTACATAGCATGTGACAGAATTAAAAAATAGTGCCACTGAAGAAGCTAGAGATAGTGTAGAAAAGTCTGTAAGCAAGGGATAGTTTTTATAGAATAAATTTAACATTCTTCATTCTGTTTGAATAGTGTTTTTGATTCAAGGATGTTCTTCACAGCACTAATTTTAATGACAAATACGGGAAACCACATAAATGTCTAACAATTGGAGATAGTTAAATGCATTTTTGGTCCATCCACTTAATGGTAAGCTAAATACTTATTAAATAGAATATTTTTCAGTGTTATGAAGAACAAATGTATATTTAGGAAGACAAGATAATAATGAAATTGTCAACAAGTTATCCTTATAACAGAATTATAGACAATTTTTATTATCTTTATACTTATCTTCAATACTTAAGCTTTCTAAAAATAATAAGACATTAAAATTATATTTAAAAAATTAGAGAATAAACTTGAATACTTTTAGGGACAGAAGAACTCAGGTGAGTTATAGTGAGTGATAAATTTATCACAACCATTTTGAGAAATGTATATGTATTTGGAGACAGTTTATTAATCAACATTTAATGAGGCTACGTTGCAGGAACCAAGAAACTCTGAAATCCCAGTGATTTAAATAAAGCCTACATCTCACTCAAAGCCAAAAGCTAAATGTGTCTCCTCCATGTAAAAATATGTCCTCCAAAACTGCCACAGCAGAGAAGGAGAAACATAGAGGAGACACACTGGCTCTTACTAGAGTGTACAAACTCATCGGCGCACATTTCATTGTCAGATCTCAGACTTACTGCAAGACAGACTGGGGAATGTAAAGAAACACCCAAACATTTGGTGAAAATAAAGTCTCCACTACAGGGGTTTATAGGAAAGCTAATGAAAAATAACTGAGTCATGATCATTGTTGGTACACATGCAGTGCATATATCATACACACCCATTTTGAAAATCTATCTTGAATTTCACTAAGTTCAAATCTGTATGCTTTTCTTTGGTCTCCAAAGTTTCTAAAATGAACATATATTTATTATCTTTTCCTAATTGGTGGATATTTAGGACCTCCCCCCCCAATTTTTCACTATGAACATCCTTAAACATGTTTACTTATAAACAAATGTTAGCCTTTCTCTAAAGTATATATTTAGAAAAAGTATTTTTGTGTTGTATGTTATATGTATTTTTACATATACATTTGCAAAAATATATTTATATGTATTTTTTAATTTGTATAAATGCTGATGAATTGCATTCCAAAGTGGTTATACATATAGACAAGTGAGAATTTTGGTTTTGGTTTCCACATATCCTCACAGCTGATAGATATGAAATATCTCCATTTTAATTTGCATTTCCTTAATTGCTTTTAAGATTGAGCATCTCTATACATGTATATTCCCCAATTCGGTTTCCTGTTTTGTGTATTTTATTTTGCTATACTTTGTATGCATTCCTTAATACAAGCAAGTTCTGAATTTTGATAATAAAAATATGCCTTTGTGGCTTTTGTTTTTTGTGTACTAGTCAAGAAATTTTTTCAAGGTCACAAAGATAGTCTTCTATATTTTCTTTTAATTTAATTTAAAAATTTTTCATATTTATATCTCAACTATATCTGGAACTTCTGTGTGGATATGTGTGGTGTGAGGCAAGGATCTGATTTTATTTTCTCCCCACAGCCATCTTTGTCTCAGCAGCATTCACTGAAGACTCTTTCCTTTCCCCACTGTTTCTGACTGTTGTCTGTGCATAATCAAGTTCTCATAGTTGTGAGGTAGGGACAAGTAAAGAAAGAGAAGGTGACTGAACGGAAAGCAGCAGTTTAAGGAAGTCTCCCCTAGGAACTCGAAGTTTAAGTTGAGACCTGAGGATAACGAGAAGTTAAACAGGTGAAGAGTGTAGAGTGCAGACAGAAATGGAGTGTGGGGGAAGAGCAAAGATGGATCCTTATTCAAAAAGGCATTCTAGTGTAGAACCCTTGTATTCTCTGAAAACTTAATACTTTATTCCATGCTCTGTAATACCCATGAATTCAATTTGTAAAATGGCTTCTCAGAATATGTCTTCTTAACACTTTTAAAATTCCTATGATCGCTATGTATAATGAAACCTTACCACTGCCATCATTTAAGTAACTGAAAAACATTTAGAAGTACAGAATATAAACAGAAATAGAGGCAATGGCTAAATACACATGAAGATAACTTGCTGAAAATCAGTCCTAAGCTCTAGTCTAGATACAATTTACAGTTTTCAATGTGAAGCTTCCTTAAACAAACTTCTTTAGCAACTCCTCCCATTTGAGACACCTCTAATTTCTAGATAGGCATAAGTCTGAGGAGGTATTTGTCTCGCTTTATTTTAAAATAATCACTTGAAATAAAATTTTGTTTCATTATTCTCCGTTTTAACGAGGATATCAGGCACAAAAACAAAAGTTTCAGTCTACTTTTATCTTCTGAATTTAAAGAAATTCTAAACATTTTGTTATACACCGAAATTAGCAATTCGTTGAGATAATAACTTTCTTAAAAAAAAAAAGAATTCAGAGCAAAGGGAATGAAACAGTAAAACTATAAGGTCCCCCTCCCCAGTATTAACACACTGTACTTAGTGTGCCTACCCTAGAGCTTAAAATAACTTCCAAAGGTTTAGAGCCACTGAAGTTAGTGTACCCTAAAAAGAATTGAGCTGTCACCAGAAAAAAAAAAAATGAGAAAATCCATCTTATAATTATCTAATAGCCTCATAGATTAAGTAAGGACTTTCTTTCCTATCTGAATCACATCTATTACATAATTACTTTCCAAACAAGTGAAAGACACAAGAAGGAAGAGCTATATAAAGATTACAATTAATAATGATAGGCGGTTTTCCATCAAATGAAGTTGCATAATCAGTACCTCAGCAACCTCAGTTCTCTCTCCAAAAGAAATGGATAGGCAGAGTCAGAGACAGGATTTTTTTTCTTTTTTACTTTTTTCCTTTTTATAAGGATAATATGTGTGTGCATTGAAGAAACAAAGAAAATACAAATCAGTAACTAGAAGAAAATAAAAACCACATGTATGGCAGAGATGAGATCTCACAATATGCATAATTCCCTTCTTCTAGTTTTTCATTTGGGCTTATGGTCACCTAGATAAAAGACTATTTTCCAGACTCCTTTGAAGCTGAAAGTGACCATATAATTCAATTCTAACTGATGAGTTTAAATGGAAGAGAAGTATGGTATTCTTTGCCCTTCACCCTTTCTTTCTGCCCACTTCCATGGATAAAGATGGAATAATTGGAAGGCATAGAGGGAATGGACAGCCCAGGATTCCTGTAACTATGAAACACAATTTCTCTTTGGACTATTCACTTTTGTGCTGCTTTTTATGGAAGAAAGAAAGTTTAGCTTTTAAAGCTTCCATTCTTATGTTCTTTGGCACTTGCAGCTAATCCTAATCTCGACACCTATATAATCCTAATGCCACCATATTTTTGGCTGCCTACCTTTTGAGTTTTAAATATTCACAATTATGCACTACCTCTTTAAATTTTTATTTTTAGTTTATTTACTCTACATTGGGAACTCAAGGAGCATATGGAAGGCTTCCCTAACTTAAATACAATTGCCAGGCCGTAGCTCACTTTATCTTGGGGGTTAATTACATTTAAAAGCAGGTTTCAGAAAAAATAAAATAAAATTTGACTTTGGATATTAGAGTATCTAAAAGATTTGCAGTAGCTCTGGTTGGATTGGGGTTGCCTAACTAGTATGTTGAATTCAAAGTCTGATGATTGGTGTGGAGGCAATATAATAGCATCCAAAGATATCCATATGTTAATCCTGGAACCTATGAATATGTTATATCTTGATATCCATTTAAAAGAGGGTCAAAGGAAGGATTGCTAAAATACCAGAAGGGATGACTCTCACATGGACTATTAGGGCACACATTGACTTTATCGGCTAAAGGAATTCTCTCCATGTTTGAAGTTATAAACAGAAAATTCTCATTTATTTGGAAACAAAACCAACTGGAAAACTCAAAGAATATATATATATATATTTGAATATATATATATTTGAATATATATATATATATTTTGATTTAACTTTCCTATAACTCACATTTACTGTATTTTACCAAAGAATTTGTCTACAACAGATTGGAATAGACAGAACAAACAAGTACAAACAACCATTCCTTTACCACACATAGTTTGAAAAACTGCTGCAGGCCAATGGTTTCCAAGGTGTGGTCCAAAGACGATGGACTAGCAGTATCTGCATCCCTTTGGAACTTACTCAAAAAGCAATTTTTCTGACCCTAACCCAGATTTATTGAATCAGAAACTCAGGAATGGGGCCCAGCAAGCTGGAATTTAACGAATCCTAGGTAATTCTGATGCTCGTAAAGTTGGAGAACTCCTGCTTCAGGATGTGCTACTTTGTTAACTTACACACTTCATATGTGTCAGGGGCTATTCTAAGCATTGTGCCAGCATAAAATAATCCAATTATACTTTATTATCCTCACTTTACAAATGAAGCAGTGGTGGTCCAGAGAGGTTAAATGACTAACCTAAGGACACACAGCTAATAAGTGTCGATGACAATGGCTCCACAGTCTATGTTCTTAACCACTGTGCTACACTGTAAGGTCTAAGATTGCTCAGATAAGTAAGTAAATAAAAGGTAAGGTGTTCACTAGCTAGTGTATTAAGCTTTTCAGGAAACAACTGCCTTAACACAGTTTAATCATGTACCTCTAGAAAGTTAAGAACAATTCTAATTCTGTTAGCATGTCAACCACGGACACATATTTGGTAATACGGTTTTGTCAGAGCCTTACATATTACATTATCGGGATGTTTTATCATGTCAAAGACTGTACTGTTGGCAGATCTAATTTCATGTTTACAAGTAACTGGGAAAACACTTATTGGATTCTTACTATATGCTGGGCACTATGCTACACCTGGTATATACATGCTAAGATCCATAAGACATAAGATAACACCTATAAACGCACTTAGGATATAAATGTGGTATATAGGATGGAAAATCTCACAAAAAATGTCAACCATCATTATCATTAAGTTAATCCTTCCGATGTTGCTGATAATGGTGAAAGGAACACAAGAAGTCAACAATAAAACTAAAAAAGAACACTGTAATACTCTAATAGAGAAACAAGTTATAATGCTCAGTTGTTTTGTAATATCGGTACTTTTACCCTAATTTTATCAACAGTGTTAATAAGAGAGAAAATCTCCTCCCTCCCTTTCTCTTTTTTCCCTTTATCCTCCTCCCTGAAGTTCAGGACTCTGAATGCAGACTCCATCTCTTAATGTTCTTAGGGTATCATTGTAAGATTTTTTTCTAGGACTGAATCATGGATTCATTTCTCTTGAATACAAAGGCGTAGAAATAAAATATATTCTCCTAAGGGAGAACTGAGAAGACACCTAGAGATAAATGAGCCATCTCCTTGAAGCCAAGATTTCCAAGGTGAAGATAATGCCATTTACATATTACCTAAAAATTGTAGTTTGCCAACATTCAGCATTCTATTTTCAACATTTGTTTAAATAGAGTAGGACAAGAAGGTGAAATAAAATGGCAAAAGGTTGACCAAATGAAGGGAAAAAAATTCCAGCACTATCAGTATTGTTAAGAGCTGCCAAAAAGCCTGAGCTATTAAGTGTTTAATCCATTTTTCAGCTTAAATTTTATTATTAAATTCTGAGTTCATATCACAGATCTATTTAGTTTCAGTCCTGACGATCTGTACTTTCTGTCCACACAGATCAGAATAACTAGATAATTGTCAAATTTTCAATTTGCTTCATAATAGCAGAAATTGCCTAAGTAATTGGATGACTGGTACAGCAATAGCCTCTGAAGAGTATGTGGATACAGACAGGTCTGAATCTGGACTAAACAGGATTTGATGGACAATGCTATCATCTACAGTCATGACTGCATTAGGGACAGTCAGAGAACGTAACTATTGTTTGGAGGAGAGACATGAAAACAGGTCACTGTACACTATGGAATAATTATCACAAAGGCTGAGACATAACCACCAATTATCAGAATGTTGCAGTTTATTCTTAAGGGATCCCAACCTCAGCTGCACTGAGATACTGTCTGACTCTAGTATGAAGTCCTCAACAACAGGAAAATGAAAGAAATGGACAAAAATTGCACATTATCAAATATCTCAAGATGTAATTTTTGCCCTGACCCAGGGTTTCATCTGATGTTTATGGCAGAGAAGTCTGGTACCTCCTTCCTTCCTATTACAACAAATAAACTAGATGTTTTGACCTAAGTTCAAACCCTGCATTTACTCATTGGATCCCACATGCTTTTGTCTGTTTTAGGGCTTTCCTAATGATAATATTCACTTCTCTCCTACACCATCATTTCCCATTTCAACATGGTCATTCCCCATGCAAACGTTTTTTTCTCATTAAAAAAAAAAAATCTCACTTGATCAACAACTTCCTCCGTGTACCCAGTTCTCTACTTCCCTTTACTACGAAACTTGTAAAAAGAACGGTTTCTACTTGCTGTCTCCATTTCATCTCCTCCAGTTCGTCTTTGGAACAGAAGCTTTTTATCACCACCACTGCACCCAAACCGGTCTTGTCAAGACGATCTCAACGTTGGCGAATTCAGTGTGCAATTCTCATTCCCTGTCTTACGAGACTAATCAGCAGCATCTAAAGGAAATGATCACTCTCTTCTCTCCTTCCTGAAATGCAATGTGTCTGTTCAATGATCCTTCTACTTCCCTGCTAGGTCATCCCTAGTCTCTTCTGCTGGATCCTCTTTACCTTCTGGAACCCTAACAGTTACAGTGTGCGTGTGTGCATACATGATTTTATGTACAGATACAATAAATCGCCATACCCATTTACCCACCACTCAGTTAAAGGAAAAGAAAGTACTATTACCTAAAAGTGCCTGTTAAGCCCTTCTTCCTCTTTGATCCCATCTTCTTCTCTTCTTTCTCAGAGGTAACCATGACCTTAAATTTTGTGTTTGTCATTCTCCTGCTTACTTATAAGTTTAACTCATATACTCAGATCGAATGCATACCTACTCTATCTAAATGGAATAACACTTCCACGATATTACGGGATTGTTTTAGCATGTATTTTTTTAAGGTAAACATTGCAGGACTTACATTATAAATTACAAATTTTAATAGATATTATGTGGAAAAGGGTATAATAAAATCAGCAAGATGGGGAAATGTTCGGTTTTAAATGCATTCCTTTATTACAGATCTCAAAGTCTTTAATAAATAATGTTCACTGTGACTCGCCAAAGCAGAAGCATTTGCCAAATATACCTGACCTCTCCTACAGCGTCTTTTATTTTGGAGCATCTGACGAGATGCTGGGCTTTACATCAAGAGACAAAATGTGCCACTATTTTGAAAGAAACTTGTTTAAGCAGCAAAACCTCTCAGACCCTCCTCACAAAGAACTACAGAAGGTGTTTGGGGACTGCCAGTTAGGTCACATCCAGACGCCAACAGCATGACCGACTGTAGGAAGTGGACAAGACCACTGAGCAGGACAAGCATTTTTTTCCATTCCTATAAGCATGGTGGAAAGTAAATATTGGTTACAAAAATGAAAGTAAGAAGAGTAAAGAAAATCAAAGTTGCATTGAAATTAAGGGTTGGATTAGGGTGTGTTCTAAACATGTCTGTATTTGAATTAATCGTATTTAAATTATCTCCAAAGCCTAGAGATAGCCTATTTTCTTCATATTACAGAAATTATAACATTCATATACAATAATATCATCTTTTAGATAAACATGTAACTAAAATAAACCTATAACATGACATACTTCTCTGATATATTCCAGGAAAGCAATCTGTTCATTCTCCTAATAGTTCACACTGGCCTTTCTTATTTAGGCTACAGGTCAAATTGCTTCCTTCAATCACACTTTCACTAGGCTCTGTTGGGTTTTTATTAATATTATTCTATTAGGTAGTATGCCTTTATATTTTTCCTCTTGCTATTTTCTTGAAGTAATAGATCTACTTTATTGAATTGTGACTTTTTAGTGACATTGTGTAGCTGCTGGCATTTATGATATAATTTGCTATGTCAAAATATCATTAACTTGTCATTTTTAAAAGAATACTTCCTACCATTTTAAACAGTAAAAAAGTTTTTCTGATTCTTCTATAGTGTTTTTATTTGTTCAATGGCTTTGAAGAGGAAACTTTTTGGGGGGAGGGGGAAATGGCTAATTCCGGCTCTGAAAACTGGAAAAAACTGTTTGTAACTATTTTCTTAATTATCTCTCAAACATCTCTAAGTGTTCTTATATCTTCTTATGTCAAATTGCTAATGTATAAGATCACAGAGGTTGGTAGGCTGCTAATATAAATGTCTGACAATTCTGAGACTGTTTCTCAGAGATTATTAAAGTTCTCTAAAATCGCATGTTCATGTAAAATACCTAAATTCTAAAATATAAATCTGTTAGCCTTTTTATTAACTAAAAACTACTTATCAGACTTCAGAAATAGCTAATTACTGGGGTGTCTTGGGCCTGTGCAGGAAAATGCAAGATGTATTTTTTGTAATCAGTGGAGAAATAGTAACCATTGAAAAAGAGACAGAGCTCCCGCCATCTGTTTCCCATCAGCAAAGACATTAACCCACAAACTCTAGCAAGGAAATTAGAAATGAACTGATACTTTATCCTATTGTATTTTTTACTAGAGAGTTAAACCATGCTAGCTATGACATTGCTGCAGAGGTACGATTTTTTCTTTCAACTCAAACCATCTGACTGTCAAATTCTCTATCATTGCCAGAGCCAGCATCTCCTCATTTGTTCCTGTGAAGGCATTCTCAGGATAATTTATTATGTTCTTAGTCTACTGCCAAATTGTGACATTTCTGCATCCACATCATCGCTGAATCTGTCTCCATTTGCTCCTATTAGAAATTCTCTGCAACTGTAGTAGTTTATTCTCACTTTAATGTCAATTTTTGAATTAGCCTCTCCCTGTTTATTCCAAAATAACGTGTTCCTTAGCTTCCTTTCATTGTAAAGTTGACATTTGAGCAAAGACTTAAAGAAAATGAGGGAGTCAGCCATGTAGATATGTGGGTTAAGGGTGCTCCGGGAAGAGGAAACAGCCAATGCTAAGGCGTAGCGTGGGTTTCATTCCAGGCCTGCTCAATGAAGAGCAACGAGGCCAGTATTGTTGTGGCAAAGAGATAGGTAGGCAACAGTGGGGTCTGAGGTCAAAGAAGTAAAGAAGAGCCAGGTCATGTAAGACTTTATAGGCTATTTTCACATCTCTTTATTATTGGTCTGGATCCCTTTCTACCTCCCCACAGGGAAATTATAGATAAAGATAAAGATCTAGAAACAAAGAGAAACAAAGATAAAGACAGATATACACAGCTATACATTTATATGTGTGTATACGTATGTAATTGCTTTAGTTAGAATTAAATTGAAATTCAATAAATTTTTTAAGTGCTGTGATGGAAACAGATAAAACAGATATGGCCTTGCTCTTAAAAGGCTTACAATTAAAAATATGGTTATAGCTAAAAACATAAGAACAGGAATTTTAAAAGGTATGCAAATCCATCATTAATAATACAAGGGAAGAACCACAGTCCATATTTTAATCTATGAAGAATGTCTGAAAAATATTTATTCATCAAAAAAAATACTTGTTGAATATACACTATGTGTCAGGCATTGCACCAGGTAATGAAATATAGGTGTGAACTTAAATTTTAGTGGGGGAAGATAGAAAATAAAAAATAAATATGTGTAAGAAATAAAGACAATAAAAGTCACATGGCAAATATAAAATGATAAATGTTATGCAAACAAAAGAATTACCAGGGTGAGAGCAATCAAAAGTCCTGAGAGGAGTAGAAGAGGCTACAATTTAAAGCAAATGGTGAGCTTCACTGAAAATATATTTCAGCAAACACCTGAAGGAATTGAGGAAGTTGTCACATACATAATGGGAAGCAGTGAGTTCCAGGCAAAGGAAGTAGCCAGTGTAAGGGCTTTTAGATAGGAGTGTGCCTGGCCTGTTTGAGAGCAATAAAGAGTCCTGTGTTACCAACCAAGAAAGAGCAAGGAGAAAAGATTAGGGCCGTGGATCATTATGTAAACCTTTTAGGTTGTTAAGTTTTATTCCAAATGAAATGAAGGAGCCATTGCAAGGTTTCGAACACGAGTAATACTAGCCGACATAGGTTTAAGAAGAGATTTTTGGCTGTTTTGTTGAGAATAGACTAAGAGGCCAAGAGAGAAAAACAGGGAGACTAGTTAAAAGGTTATTGCAATTATTTAAGGCTCAACAATGGTGACTCAGGCTAGTGTGACAACAGTAGAAGTGGTATGAAATAGTTGGGTCTGGATACGTTTTTAAGGTAGAACCTACAGGGTTCCATGATGAATTGGATATGAGATGTGAGAGACTGAAGGAAGTCAGGAATGATTCCCAGGTTATTGTCTTGAGCAACTGAAAGGATGCTGCCAACTGGAACGGGACATTCTACTGGTAGAGAAAGTTTGGAAGTGGCGGTGAGATCAGCGTGTAAGTTTTGGATGTATTCTCATGTCTATCGGCATCCACATAGAGATGTTGAATAGGGAGATACGCATATAAGTCTGGAATTCAGGAAAGAGATTTGGGCTGGAGATATAAATTTGGAGGTAGAGAGCATATTAAGCTATGACAATAAATGAGAATCACTAAGGGAGAAAAGAAAAAAAGAGAAGACCCAAGAACTGAGTTATAGTTGCATCAGAATGAAGACACTGAGAGCTGTGCTCAGTCAGGAAGTGTTGTGCCAGTCCTGAAATAGTGTTCTGTTAATTGAAGAATAAACTTTAGGGCATGCGAAGGCCAAATGAGAATTAGAGAATATTCCTGAAGAAACGCCATGTCATTCCATACTGGGGAGAGATCTGAAAATACACCATCTTTATTGCAGTACCTAAATAGGACCTTAGCCAAGGAACATAGCCAGAACCGAAGTGTGGTGAAAGAGAAAGGCACAGTCCCAGATTACAATGTAGCCCAAATTTGGGGCTTTATGTGATTTCAAAATGAAGAGGTTACTTGCCTCAAATTATTCCTCCTGAGAATCTCCATATCATTCTTCATAAAATAGTTACTAGAAAAACTATTTCATTCAAAAATGAAAAGCAGCAAATTAAAATCACAATGAGATACCACTTCAAACCATTAGGATGACCAATAACATAACGTAACCTAACGTAACGTAATGTGACGTAACGTAACGTAACATAACATAACATAACAACATAACACAAAA
The DNA here is from genome assembly GCF_014176215.1 of Rousettus aegyptiacus. Taxonomy (NCBI): domain Eukaryota; kingdom Metazoa; phylum Chordata; class Mammalia; order Chiroptera; family Pteropodidae; genus Rousettus; species Rousettus aegyptiacus. The sequence goes on from NW_023416285.1 coordinate 83,667,338, forward strand.
TAAATTAAAAAATAAAATAAAATAAACAAGTGTTGTAAGGATGTGAAGACATTGGAACCCTCATGCATTGCTGGTGGGAATGAAAATTACTGAAGCCACTATGGAAAACAGTTTGGCAGTTCCCTAAATGTTAAAGGCAAAATTACTATAAGATCTAGGAATTTTACTCCTATGTATATGTCCAAAAAACTGAAAGCAGAGACTCAAACAGATACTTGCACACCAAGGTACACTGCAGCATTATTTACAATAGCCTAAAGGTAAAAACAGCCCCAAATCCATCAACAGATAAATGGTAGACAAAATGTGGTATATACATACAATGGAATATTATTCAGCCATAAAAGAAACAAAAACAAAATCCTGACATATGCCAAAACCTGGATGAAGCCTGAAAACATAATGCTAAGTGAAGTAAGCAAGACACAAAAGGACAATTATTGTATTTCCACTCATTTGAAGTGCCTGGAATAGGCGAATTCAGAGACAGAAAATAGAATAGAGGTTACTAAGGGGGTGAAGAAGAAATGGGACGTTATTATTTAATGGACAAAGAGTTTTAGTTTGGGATGATAAAAAAGTTCTTGAAATGGATAATAGTGATGGCTGTACAACAATGTGAATGAAATTAACGTCACTGAATTGTACGTTTAAAAATTATTAAAATGGCAAGCTGATATTTATATATCTTTTGCTACAATAAAAAATATTTATCACAAAAAAAATTAAAAAGCAGAAAAGAACCAGCATAGACTCTTTGCTTAAATACTGGGGAGAAAAGTCAGATGAAAAATGGACAACAAAAGTGATATTACCCAAGAAAACTATAAAAGTTTAAATACATAATTCTCATAGTCTCAAAGAAATTATAGAAAACATACTTCCTCTGATAAAGAAACTGAAAGAAAAGTATACTAGAGATCAAAGAAGAGATAAGAAAAAAAAAGAGATAAAATTGCTCAAAGAAAGCTGGGGAAGAAGAAAGAAAATAAAAATGAAAATAAAATAAAAACATTAGAGAGGTTAAAGGAATATTAGAATTGACTCAAGCAGAATCAATGCAACTGAGAATAGTATAAAAGTGATGAAATAAAGACTTGAGGAAAACACACAAAACAAAATAAAAAATGACAAAGATACACAAATGACTAGAAACATAGATACAGAAAGAAGAAAATCTAATGTATACATAATTCACATTCCTGAAGAAAAGACAAAAAATTAAAAATATAATTAAAAATTTCAGGTATAAAAGAGGTCTTACATCTATATATTGAAAAGAAACATCATGATCCAACAAAAAAAATGATATAGAATGATAAATTCCAAGGTAATTCCCAGTTTAATCATTTAATTGCAAGACTAAAGAATGACTTATTGGCACATAAGCAGAAATATCAAGTCAGCCATAGGAAGGAGAAATCAGGCTATTTCGAGAGCTGGAAATATTCATAAAATGAATACGAAGTTCAGAGCAACAGAAAGTATGTCTTGACATATTTATATCCAGGGAAATTATTCTTCATAAATTAGGACAATGGGTAGAGATTCTCAAGCATTTAAGAATTCAAGATCTATAGAAGTCATTATTTCTTCATGAAACATCTTTTAATTAAAACTAAGGGACAAATCAAAATAAGAACTGAGGAATAGAGAAGCCAGGTTACAAAGATTAATGGAAAACATTAAATCTATTTAAATATATAACTAAGGTTAAACAACTATGTGAACTATAGTTTCAAAACTAAATACTATATGCATGTTACAAATGATAATTCAAAACTTATTAAATAGCAAAAATCAAAAGGTAAGAGGAGGGGGTAAAAGAAACTGTATTTGAGTTTGATTTCCTAGCTGTCATAGATGAAGTCAATTGATATTGTCTAAAGTTGAAACACATAGCTAAGTAAAAAAAAATTAACCCAACTTTTTAAACATTGTATAATCTCCTTTAACTTTAGAAAGATCTTTTAGAACTAATAATGCTTGTGAATATTCATTTATCTAAAAATCAGTAATATCTTTAGTTTCACTTCAGTTTTTTGGTGAATAAAGATTATAATTAATACTTTTTTATTAAAAACTCACGAAGTAATCCTATTTGTATCTCAATTTAAACCATCTATCCATTTTCTATTTTAATATCTGCATATACAAGTACTCAAGTGATCAAATGTATACAATGATTATTTCTGGATGAAAATTATCTTTTACCTTTCTCTTTTACCTTTGGTTGATCTTTGTGCTTTTCAATTTTGTCTTACCTTGTAAATAAGTAATAATTATATTTCACAAAAACAACAATTTTTAAGAGGCATATAGTACAATTGGCATTTATTTTAGCAAAGAGGAAAACATTGTTGGTTTTCAATGACAAACTAAAACCAGAGGTCCAATTCTTCAATTTTTAGGATCCTTCCATTTATTAAAACTCTTTTAGCTAAAGGAAGATTAATCTCTGACACATCATTGATCCAATATTCTTAACTGAATACTCCAGAATGTGCATACTGTATAGCCTCAGTACCTAACCTGTACACAGCCACTCCCATTAACAATCAGACTTCACTCTGGAGGATTATTAGGGAAGAAGAACATAAGAAAATGTGGGTAAATGAAACTGTACAGCTTTCCAGGACACTTATAACCATTTCTTCTATTCTTCTAACCTACCCTATGGAAGAGAACAAAGTATCTTGGCCTTGGACTCTTCAAAGTCCCTTGAAGGAGGTAGTCTAGTTCTTTGATGTCTTTTGATCTCAATATTTTAGCTAAAATTCCTGAAATCTTCTAGCAGTTTGGGGATTGTCTTCTACTCCCACACTCTCTGAGTTATCTTGACATGAAACAACTACTATTTTCTCAATAGTACTGTTATGCTTGTGAGTATTAAACTTTCCTTCCAATTTCCTTTCTTTTGCTCTGTTAGCAATCCACATGGCTCCAAGTGATGCAGTCTAGATCAGCTTCGAGGATGGAATCTTAAAGTTGAGAAATCTTACAAAGATTCCTAGATAACTGAAGTTTGAGAAACATTGGTCAAGTTTTAAAATTTGGACCTTTCTTCCCTGTGTGTCACAATGGAAATCAATGTGTCTCAGAACTGCATTGCTACCATTTCCCCTTAAAAAGAACCAAGGCTCCTTGGAGAAAACGCCGATTCCAGGGCTGGGATACGAAAAGTACACTCTGTTGCATTAGAAAGTAGGTAAGTACTCAAAGAATGTTGTATCGAAAACTGCAGGAGTAGCTTAAAGGGGCTCCACTGGGCTAATTTGAGCATCACAATAAATAATAATAGTAATGGATTAAAAACTTGGCTGCCTTAGCTATATTCTCATGGTCTCGTTCTCACTCTCCCACTTCACTTTTAATTCTCTTCCCTTTATTTCCTTCCTCTTCTGCTCTATGCATGGGAGCAATATGCTCTTGTTTTCCCTCTGCTTTTGGATAATATGTGTGTTCTATATTGAAGTAAAAAAAAAAAAATCTGAGTTTTTTTCTATGGTCACACTTTGAGGTGACCATAGAAAAAGTGGTCTCTTCACTGACTTGGGTTCTGTGCCACTGAAATCAACATGATATAGTCTAACAGGGGTATTTAGTAGTCTGAAACATAAAATTGCCATTTTTATAAATACAATGGCTAAACATCAGACACTTCATATAGTTCAACAACATAGTCAATCTGAGGTCATAGAAGTTTTATACTGGGTCTTAGAGCCAAACCTTGAAGTGGGTGCCTGATTTTTCCTCTGTGCCTTTAATTTCCTTGGAGACCTAATGAAGAAGGGCAACAAACCAAGATTTAGAACATGGGCTTCCCTGACTACCCCGCATAACTCCCTGTGAATCGCACATCCATACCATCTATGAGAAGTACTGTCCTTAAGTGAAGAGAGTGGTAGACTAGGAGTCAAGAGATGAGATTTTATTCTTGGCTTTCTCATTACCCGGCTGAGAAAAGCTGGATGGATTGCAATTTCTCTCAACCTCTCTTCTTTCATTTGCAAAACAAAGAGTGAATAAAGAATACATTGTATTTGATGTCCCTTCCATTTCTGTGTATCAAAATGTTTAGGTGATTACGAAGACTAATCATTTGTTCACAAATGCGTGGACTTCAAATCATGAGTCTCTTGAGAATCTGTAAGAAATTGTTTTAAGTGCTTCGGCTCTGTGCTATCCAATTATAACAATGCTAAATTTAGTCAGATTTTGGTTTATCCTCATCTGCACAATGATGATAATCTCTAATTTGGACTTTCCAATGTAAGCATTGTTATGAAATCATCTGTAGTCTAAGATTGTTTAGAAAAGTCAAAAATAACCTTATTCTTGCAAATCTGAACAATAATATGCAGCATAAAAAAGACTCATTGCATAACAACTCAGTAGAACACTGACTGCCCGGAAGCCTTCCATGGAGTCACCCAGCCCTAAAAATAATTCTACTTTATTCAATTACACCTTTTTCAAAAACAGTAACCCCCAGTAAAACTTTCGTGAGCAATTTTGGCATAGGCCACACCAAGAACAGAGAAAGTAGGTAAGACATTTAACAAATTAGAAAAAAAAAAAATGGCACATTTAAACTATCAACTGATTAGACCTTTTGGCTATTAGATTTATCTAATCACCTTTATCACTTAATACAGAGATCCTCCCTGTAGCAAAAAAATAAAGCCAAAAGTTAAAAACTTCATTTCTACAAAACCCAAGGAAGCCAATAAGCCCTGGTCTAATAACCAAGTTACTCTTGTCAAGAATGCTTTATGCATGCTCACCCATGCACATACATATCCTATGTAGCCAGATTTACTATCAATTTCCAAGACATCATTTCCCATTCTCACCTGAAAAGATGCTTTCCAGACTCAATCAATGCCAATGCCATATTTTAACCTCCCTTCATCCCCTGTATCTTATGCTCATCCAAATCTTAATCAAATAATTTGGCCTTCTATCTTCAGAGCATGAACACTAGATTATTTAAAACCAAACTACATGTTAATATCTCAAGCAGTTATAGAAAGAATTTATGTTGTGAAAGATGAAACAGACAGCTAGTTAAGCATAAAGTCAACATGTACAGTTGGACAGAATTTATTTGGTAAATCTTCTCTTTTATTTCGTTTTGTTTTGTTTTTCCCTCTCAGGTGTATTATAATTACCAAGAAAAAGTACTGTCTTTATTTACATTTCTTTTAAATTTTCATTTCTTTCTTCACTTTTTCTCTGTATCAGATATCATCACAGGGACAGGCACATCAGATGTATTTTAAAATTGGATATCAGTCAATAAAAAGGTCTCTAATAATGGCTTTGTACATTTAGCAGCTAATATTTACTATTGTTTTTTGAAATGTCTTTCTTTTCTATAGTACTTCTTCCATTTAAGAAGCTTTACAATTCTTCTATAGCTTTTAGGCCCATGCTCATTAATACGACTGTTTAACCTGAATAAACATGAATCTTATAAGAAAAAATAAAACGAACTTTCACTAACACCTCAAAATACATTGAAAAGTGTTTTACTGCCTATCTGCAAGCACTACATAAACTAACATTAATAAGTACTATCATAATCCTTCATAATCAACTAGAGACTTTGGAGGCTACTTCAACAGGACAGTAGGCACTAGGACAGGGTATTGTTTATCCAGTATAATCTCATTAGGCACTAGGGCTGTGGCCATCTTTAGGGAGCCATTATTATGCCTACCTTAAGAGAGTGTATGTTTTCATTTAATAACTAAAAGGTGGTCAGGGTAGCTGAGTGCAGAAAGTGAGGAGAAAAGTGGTACTGAATGAGGCTGAGGAGGTGGGCAAAGACTACACTATACATAATATCATAAATCATGTCAAGAATTTTGACCTTTATTCTAAGAACATTGGGAAGCTACGGAAGCGGTGACAGATTAGACTTAATATTTTAAAATATCCCTCCGGCTACTGGGTAGAAAATGTACTTTAAAATAGCAGAGATTCAGGGAAAAGATGATGGTGGCAACAACAGATATTCACATGATTGAGATTATTATTCAAATTACTTTAGTCACTTCAGATCTTTCATTTTCTAATTGGGTGATTCTATGACTTTGATTAAGTACCTGCCTGGTGGTTCTATGGGGAAGATTAAATATTATGATGCACAACACATTTATACAGGGACAGTACCAGACATGATAAACAGTCTTTATATTATTATATTGCTTTTATTACTAATTAATAACTCTAGGCTAGTAAATTAGAAAACTTAAGTATATGGATAATTTTATATAAAAAACTAATTACACCTAAATAAATTTCTATTTTAAGGAGAAATATAAAATGTAATCAAGAAGTAGAAAACCAGATTAAGAATGCTTGGAAACACTGGGTGAGGGAAGAGGATTTAAAAATGAGGTAATAGAGGGAGCGGGATCCAAATCATGGGCTTTTGAGGCCATTCTAAGGATTTTGGCTTTTACTAAAATGGGGAAGGAACCTTTGAGAGTTTTGAGGAGTGCCATGGTCTAACTTTGGTGTTAAAACTGGCTGATACTTGAAAGTAGACAGATTGTATGGGGTGAGCATAGAGGAAGAACAGCCAAAAAGAGACAACAGCAATAATCCAGAAAAGATTCATCATGGTTTAGACCAGGGAGATATTTTATTCCCTAGACTTGGTAAGGTGTCTCTCCTATGTTCCTCCATAGCATCCTGCCTTTAATACCCTCTTAGCTTTTGTCATATTATGTCATAATTACTTGTATTTATTCATCTAGTCATCTAAATTATAACCTTCTTGAAAGGAGACATCAATTTTATCTTCTCACAGAATTTTTCCAGAAATTAACATTGTGCTTGACACATGATAACTGCTGAATACAAATTGGTTGAGTTGAATCAGTAAGATCAGTACTTATCTTCTGGTTACAGTATGTTACTAGTGTAATAAGAAGAGTCTACTGTGATTATCTGCACCATTAGTACCATGCATACATTTATTCAAATATGTTTATTTTTTTATGTAACCACTTGGAATTTTCCAGCATCAACTAGTTGATGTGTCTTGTGGTGCTGATTCAGGTAAAGAGGGAAGAAGAATGAAATGAACATTTATATGAATATATGGAGCGTACATACCAAGCATGACTTCCATATTAAGTTACTTAAGCAATTATTTAACCTTCCTCACAAACTTGGGAAGAAAATTATAATTAGTTCTCCATTTTACAAAAGGAAACCAAAGTTTGAAACGTTAAGTAACTTATCTAAGATTACCCAATAGGTAAGAGCCGGGGTTTAAATATCTGTAAATTCCATGTTTCTCTCTCTCTATTCTATAGATAGATGTATATATATAAAAATTACTGCCTGAGTAAAATAAAACAAATGGCTACTTTTACAATATAACTGTAAATTATAAGGTACTTACCGGAAAGTATAGAAGCAGAGACCCCAAAAGGATCGTTTCCAACAAGATAAGGCCTGATGCCCTGATGCTCTAAAAAACAAAATAAAAATGTCATTGTTAAACTTACATTTCTAGGAATGGAAGAATTTATGCTATTGTGATGACACTTCAACCAGCAGAACAACATTCGTTGGGGGAGCATAAAAACTCGCTAGGATTTCAGACAGACGAACTGAACTGAAACATGCAAAATGACCAACAACAAAGATGGTGGCAGCCCTAATGATATGTCTAGTGCCTTTATAGAATTTCATTCTCTAAAATTTGAATCAATGAACAGTCTAAGGAGCTGGGAACACCATGTAGAAATCCTTCCAATCAAGCAATTCACAGACACAGAAGATCTTGCCTGTATTTCTGAAACATCAACTACAAGTATATGTTAAATTCTATTCCTAAGTAATCTCACAAATACCTGCATGATGGTTCGGTGGATAAAACAAACATATGCACAAGGTCTTGGCATTTCAGAGATATATCTCCCACCACGTCAAAATGTAGTCCTTAAAACTCACTAACGAAGCTCTGCTATGTGAATAACAGAAATCGCATTAAATAGCAGAGGAATCTCACCTTGGAAACATGCTGAAGTGATTTTCAAAATTCAAAAGAATAAATTAATTTTCAAAAAATTTCCTAAATATGCAAAGTTGGCTAAGATATTTAGTTAGACACATAATAGCATTATCTAACCCAAAACAAATGCTTAGAGTTGTGGCAAGAAATAAAACTAAACAATCAAGCTTATCTTCTAATAATAAATTTTGTTTCAATGAGTTCAAATATCAATATAAAGTAAATATAACAATTAAGAATACAAACACAAAAACAGATCATTCTAGAGTCCCTGTGTTTTCACTAAATGCGACATAAAATGTATATACCAATTACACCTGGTGCAGATATTATATCTTAACAGGAAAATAATCTGAAGCAGTAGCAATTAATTTTTCAACCACAAAAAGAAGCTGATATGCCAAACCACAAGAGTACAATACTCAAAAAAAGAAATATCAGATAACTAAATAGCCAGAGAAAGAAAATCCTATTCCCTCTTCTGAAACTCTGGTAGGACAGACATCATTAGGCACATAGGAATACTTTATGTAATCCTTCAAAAGAACTCAGGGCTTTCTTCTATTTAGAATTTGGGAATGGAGAAACAAGTTTAGTCAGTGAACAGACTTGAATATTCGAGTGGTCATTATTTTAGTTAGCAGATGCTTTTAGTGAAACAAAAATTACTATCGGCAAGCCTTTAAATAAGTTTTTTGCTGGTAGAATTTTCAAGATGGCAAATTACATTCATACCTAATTATGAATAATCCCTGGTTTATTTTTAAAACTCTCTAAAAAACTTATGGTAAGAGTGAGAGTCCAAAATATTATATAAGACTGCTTGTGAACAATCTATGCTGTTTGAAGAAAAGGAACATGAAAAGAAACTGCAAGGCTTAATGGGATTAACAGACTTTGGAGTTAACATCACAGTTGGAATTAAGAAACAGCTACTTAGAGTTAGGGGACCTTAAACTTCAATGGTCTTATCCGTAAAATGGGTTTTCTAATCTTTATTAAACCTGACAGGTTTAATAAAATGTAAAATATAAAAAATGGCTCGCATCATGCCAGATACTTATTAAGTAGGTTTAAGTATTATTCAAGGTGGGAAATAGCACCAAGATGATACATTTGAAAACCACTGAGGTGTATGTAAGTAGCCGTCAAAATTTTTTTAATGCTGGGATCCAAAACAACTCCAGAGGAGACAAAAGCCTGGGGTGGAGAACACAGCAGTTCTTTCTTTAGGTTCATAGCTGTGTCACAGCCATCACTACCACGTAACAACAGTGGTATTGGTGCATGCTTTCATGTATTCTCAGAGCAAATAACTTGTCTCTTTTTCATTTGGAAATATTAAGCAATCTCCTTAACACTTCACTGCCCTGGTCCTGGCTGAGTGGTTCCATAATCAAATGTAAGGCCTATTCAAAATGTATCCATTTCCTTTCAAAATATCCTTGGGCAGAGCTGGCTGCATGGCCTCACAGAATGAGCAGGTAGGTGAGACTTGAGGGACAAAGAAGAAACCTCATGCTCCCTGAAATATTTCCCCATTTTCTTATTGGTACTGGAAGTTTGAACTAGAACTAAGCATTTTATTTTGTACTTGGTGCCAAAGGTTAATAAACAAAAACTCATAAGTAATATACTGATTTAAGTTCTAAGTGAAAAATGGGAATCTCTTCCTTAGAATCTACATGGTATGATAAGGAAAGAGAGAGGAGGCACTAAGTGTATATGGGAGAGAGGAGGAACTGAAAACTGAAGATGGATGAGGGAGATAATGAGGAAAATAACAGAGGCATCTCTTTCATAGTTTTGCCTGATGGAAATGGTGGTATGGAAGTCTTTTTAACTGGAGATGCTAATTGGGAAACTCTTGAAGTTCTTAAAAGATGATCGACTATATACAGTATGATACTATTTATATAAAACATATACACACAAATCAACACCATACATTTTCTCTAGGTATATATAAATACACCAAATACAGGTCTGGAAGAGACATACCAAGGTACTAACAGTGTTTTTTCCTATAAAAAATAGATTTGGAAATATTCTGGATAGATTTTAATTTCTTCGAAGATGAAATCATGTATCACTGTATAGTATATATTTTAATAATTAAATAAAATTAAAGAAAAATCATTTAAAACGTGTCAACTCAACTATTAGAAAATTTTACATTAGGTATCAGAATATGCAAAAAAAGTCTAAACAAAGCCCTTCCTAACTAGTATCTACTTAAGAAGTTTTTATTCAGTATCAATTGCATGTATAAAGTTATCAAACATTATATTTGTGAGACTTGTAGATGAATATAAAACTGGGGGAGTTATCATGGAGCCTAACTCTGTTTAGAATCCATAAAGCCTAATTCCAGAGTTTACAACAGCAGATTCCACTTCCAGTCCACTTTCCCCATTTCTTACACTTTCAGAACTGATTTATGAAGGTTTGCAACAGTCAGATATCAAACCCATGAACTAAAGAAAAAGATTAATCTTACTGGAACAATTTTATCAAATTATGTCAAAGTTAATTTCTAAATTCCATAATTTCTGGATGCAAAGTATAGAGACATAAGATGAAGCATAGTTATCATCATGAGAAGATTTGCCTAGGAATATAAGTACTCAGAGGAAGTTGAGTCACTGGAAGTAATAAGACGATAAGAATTCTGAAGTCCGAATTTTAAAAAATAATTTAAATTCTCTGCCATTATTTTCTGGAAACTACAGGGACTAACTACTTCATTTATTTATTTTTTAAATATTTTTCACCACTTGGGAAATTAAGGTATATCTTGCTAAAGTAATATAGCACCCCATATTTTGAATCATAGTTGATCTCTTCAGCCATGTAGCAATTAAAATTTCTTTCTAGTACAAAAGAAACCTCTGAGCATGAAGCTATTTTTTACACAGCTGAGCCTTAGACTGTATGATGAAAATATAAGAGAGTACCAGAATAAGATTCTGAAATGAATGAACAAGCATCGGTTTGGATAATTAACCAAGCAAGACTCTATCAATCTATATCATTTACAACAAGAATTAGCCATGCTAGCGGAGAAAAGACTCGTGAGCTGCACTTTTAATTTTTCTATCTCTATAGATAAAGCCCTGGACAGAAAAAATATGAATGAAACCTGATAACACCTGATAAAAAATAATTACACAATAATAAATTGGAAGATGTAAATGGTGACCTTAAAGGGAATCTTAACATTGAGAGATATGAGGACATTACTTTTCAATAATTTTATTCACAATTATATGAATATGTGAGTACAGACGACAGCCAGTTTGACAGGCTACATGCAATTAGTTTGTTTCACTAAAATCTGTGATGAAATATCAAAAAAAACAATCGGATTTAGAAAAATCTGTCAAGAAACAATTGCCCAAAATGTGGTTACTGAAAACCAGTATCACTTTTTCAAAAGAATTCCCAGCAATAAAAAAGGTACAAAAAAGTAGAGGAATACAGTCAGGACAGAGGTTCCCAAAGTGAAACATAAATGATTCAGAGAATTTTAAATTCATGGAATAGAACACATGGGCTTTACATCCAGATGGTGGTTTGAAATCTCAGCATTGGCCGCTTATTAGCTGTGTGAACTCAGGCAAGTTGCTTAACCTTCCAAGCTTCAATGTCTTCATTTACAAAAGGGGTGTGATGATGCCTACCTTGCAGTACTGCTATAAAGATTAGCAGTAATGTTGCCTGGCAAAGAGCAGGCATTCAGTCAATGGTAGTTCATCATCAGTTTTTCATGGACAGATAAGAGGATGCCGGGTCAAAGGTTGTCTATGTTCACTCAGCTGACAAGTGACAGAACAAGGTTCCGTCATCCACAGCGACTGATTCCCAAGTCAGTATAATTTCCTCAGTGCATCCAATCTGACCCTCGGTCATTTCCTTGCCCAAATGAAAAGGTACAGAACTGTATGTTATTGTATAATAACAAAACCTGTGGCACTCCTAGAGTATTGAAAAATCAACTACAAGTAAGGGATCAGTTCAGATGTTATAAAAAATTTACTAGTCAATTTTAAATTCCTGACAGTTTAAAGTAAAACATTACAAGACAATATTAAATTGCCTTAAATAAAAGTTCTTTCTAATCCTAAGACTTTACAAGAAAGACAATTTTTCATATCATATGATAATTTGTAGGAGCTATTAAAGACCGTTTGGAAAAATTAGTTTATCCAAAATAAAGTTCAGAGTGACATATACAGTGTCGTATTTTTTAAAACAGTACAGTACACTAAAGAGAAAACTTAATGATATTTTCTACATGTGAAATTAGGAATAATAAATCATTCATTATTAATGTGATTTATCATTTCTTGCTGGACAAAAATTTCTCATGGTTGCCTTGGCAGGATTTACATGAAATGCTTGCCAATTCACTTTGCTTTGTCTCAGATAATGTGAATGCTGAAAGGTGTTCCCCCTAGTGTAAAGTCTTTGAGAAGTTCAGTACCTAATTTTATGGCTCTAAGTTGCTGACTCTCACTGCAGCTTCAGAGACGCAAAATTACTTAGATGCAAAGGAGAGAAAATTTTGCACAAACTTTACTTAGCCAAGCTCATCCGTTGTGCTTATTTCCAAAACAATTTAATACTGAAGCACTTCCTATCAGATTTCTCCCCATCTCTCAGCCCAAGATGCTACTAGGACGCATTCCCAAAATGTGAACAGTCATGTCCTTATTTGCCCTAATTTTTCCTCTGGCTTCTTTGCAAAGATACGTAAAAATAGCTGCTACTTCTTTGTAATCTATTTGAAACTTCTAATTTGCTTTTATTTTTAATACTACTAAATAGAGTAATTCATATTTCACTTAATGGAGATAAATTCTCTAAGTGTCAAAAAAGTATACACAAGTGAATGGCACATACTAAGTTATTACAAAAAGGATTTGGCCTTGAGAAGAATTACTGTACATCTTTAAATAAAGTGTCATGAAATAACTGAAAGAAAATGTCATTTGCTTTGACATCTATTATTGATTAAAAGCTATTGAGATTAATCGATATAGTTTTCAGATAAAGTAGATTGTTGAAAGAACAATGAATTCCTCATGACAAAATCTTAATGGAATGATAATAAAGTATAAAATGTTAAGTATTTTTAAATTTGACATCAAAGAGGTAAAATACTTTGTTTACATTTTCAAATATCTCTGTTACACTGAGCTAAACTCAATTATCATTTAGTCTAACATCAATCATCTTTTTGAATATTTTATACTTGGAGAAATTCAAGAAACTTCACAAATCATTGCTCAATTTCATATGATTGCTAAGTAGCAAAGATCAAAGCAATCTGATCATTTGAACATTGTCTAATCTCAGATTTTTTTCTTTTTTAATTTGGTATGTTGAAAACTGTAATCTGCAAGATAACCACTTTAAAATGCTACTGTTCACACATAGGCAACAGAATACACCTAATGTTAGAGGAAATCGGCACCTCCTGTCTTCTTAAACAAAAAAAAATGTGAGAATAGGAACGGTGTTGTTCAGAATTGTGAAGTTTAACATACTGTCTTCTATAGCATGTTTGGAAGTGTATGGAATAACTTAGAGTGTAAAACAAAGAGGCATTTCATATTTTGATATGCGGAGATAAGTCTAAACATTCTAGCACTTGTTTATGTTCTTTATTTTATACTCCCCATTAACACAAAAAAGTTTCAATTCTGACAAGACATTTACAAATGTACAAAGAAATGTGATGAGCATGTCAGTGAATAAACCAGTAGATGATTTAATGAAGTTTAAGAATTGTCCCCTATTTGCAAGAATGGCAGTTCAAAAATTTGAAATAGCAGTAATGTGACAGGCAAAAAACAAAGGTGGATTATAAAGGGCTGTAGGAAAACGACCACTGCTTGGATGCAGATGACGGAAACAGGAATTCAAAACTCAGTTTCAAAAATGGTATAAATAGTTCTAGATTGCATGCAGTAAACAGGATTTTCCCCAAACTTGGTAGTATTAAGAAGAACCATTAAATGGGTTTCGTTATGGGTTTTTATTATGAAATTGTTCTAAATGGGGTACATTATTCTTCAACTTGTTTACCAAAAGACAAAGTTTTTTTAAAAAAGAGAGGAATGCACTAATTAATTAACATTCCATTTACATTTTAATTGTCAAATTTGTTTCACTAAACTCTGCTATTTCAAGTTAATCTTAATGTTTACTAGTAAATCATAACATTTGCAATTAAATAATTATCTTGATATTTTACAGTTTTATATCTTATATTATTAAAATGGTTTAAGAAAGAATTTCAAATAAAAACTTCCTAAGTTTTAATTAGATAATAAATGCTAATCTGTCCAGAATTCAAAAAGGTCACACTAACTGACTGATATTTTAGTCTTTTTTCTTCTCTGTTTTGGATCCGACTTTCTCTTCTGAAATATACTATACAAATACATTAGGATTAGATTATTGACTTGAAAAACACGAAAGAGAAATAAAGTACACACAGAAATTAGACAGTAGAGAATTAGTGAAAAGTTAAAGCAATGCTATAAAATAAGTAAATTGAAAAAAGTCTTACAGGGTAATAGATTTTTAAAAAGCAATTGTGTTTAACCTCATCAAAAGCTGAACTACGGCTAGAGCAGTTTTACAGAAGTAATCAATTTTTGAAGCTTTTTCAACTAATGACTCTAAATCCATATCTTCAGCCCAAATCTCTTTCTGGAGATCTAGACCCATATTTTCACTTACCTATAAGACAGTACTACCCAGAATGACTATAGGCACTTCAAGCTCAAGATTTCAAAAAATAAATTTTCCCATCTACAGGCTAGAAATAAAAGAAGTAGGTTTTATGAAATATTCATGGTTTTACTATTGGTATTATCTCCACAATTTTGTTGACCGGCCATCTCACTAAATGAATAAGTAACTAAATAAATGATTAAACTGAAAAGCAACATGCATGCTGATCCATATTCAAATGGAGAGAAAATTCCTTACCTTTAATCCATGGGCTCCACTATGACTTAGAAAATAAGTTAATAACAAGAGCAGGAGGAGGAGGAAAAGGAAGAGAAGGAAGAGAGGAGGGATGCAGAAGAAACCATCTGTTTATGTTGGTTTAACATACTACTAATTCTTGTTTTTACAGGAGTAAAAATGAATGAGGCAGATGGGATGGGTACAGGCAGAACCGGACTCAGACATAAATGAAGTCACTGTCTTCTAAACTTTCTCACAGATGCCTTCCCTGTATTTATTGTACTTTTCTGCCCATCTCTCCTGCCTCAGATAGTCAGTACCTTCATGTCGCCCTTTCTGTCACCTCATGTAGGCCAGCCCTCTTCAAGTATGGCATATATTTCGATTTGAGGATTCTTCCTAATCCCCAATTTCTCATTTCTTTCATTCCTTAATCTTACCTACCAGTCAGTAATAAACAAAATGGAAATAATAAAAGCCGGTTAGGGTGCTAAAGATGAATATTAATTTAATGGTTGTTCTTCCAGGTGGTATTTTGAAGACAAAATAGCCTACAGTTAAAATCTAAAGGGAAAGCTCTTGAATTCTAGAAAGTGGGAGAGTGAGGGTGTTAGCAAAGTGGGCCTTCTGGTACCCCCAAATAGCACCATCGATGACTGTTTCCTCTGAGACTGCTCCTTATTGGAAGCAAACCAAGGTACCTATGACCAATCAGAAACTGGGATGCAGATGTTCCTTTTAGGAATGAAAGGGTATCCATTATCCTTTATTTCTGTTTAAAACTTTTTAAAGAGGCAATTCACATTTTAAAAACATCTTTTATTTCCCATTGTGCATTTAAATTGCATTAACATAATTCTATCTCACCAAAACTACCACATATCTGTGCCTCAGTAAACCCCTAAGCCTTTGTTGAGGTCAGGCTAAATGAGTAGGTTTGCTTCCCTTTATTCGTTTCTTTCTTTAGAGTAGAAGCTTGTATAATAAGGAAGATGCCTTTGAAATCCAGCTTTTATTATGTGATAGGTTTCACGACAAGCTATGTACCTGTGACTTCAATGTCCAGAATAATGGCTCTCTTCCGCCCCATGAACAAATTCCATTTACTATGATTTTCTCTTTATTTATTTTTTTGGCTACAGTTTTAATACCATGAAAGAGATATAAATGCATAATTTCTAGGAATAAAAAAAGCCAATTTGCCGGAAAAGGGGAATAAATCCAGAACCATACAGTACAATAACCTGTACCTGGTAAAACAGGAATCTAGAAGTATGTCTAGCATTGCTAGAATGCTCATTTAGTGGCATTTTCCCCCAATTTAAGACACATTCTGACCTTAACAAAATGTTGATAATAGAAGTGAAAGTAAAAACAATAATAACAATAATAATGATGACAGCCGAATTTTTGTATCAGCCATTATTCTAGGAACTTCATATAAACCCTCACAAAAACATTTAACCCTCACAATAAATATAGGTACTATTAGTATCCTCACTTTATAAATGATGAGCCTGAGATTAAGAGACGTTAAAAAACTTGCCCAAGGAAACTGATAGAACTGACATTACATAGTAGTATCATGCAACTTTGCCCCTATCACTTTCAAATATCTAACTTAGTAAAACTGTCATTTAAAATGGCGTCTGGATACTAGCTCCTGAAGCAATCTTTACTAATCTCCTACTGAAATAGAAATAAAAATGTGAAATAAACAATCACAACCCTGCTGTAATCAGGGAATTTGAAGCAGAAGTACAAATAGAAATAAAACTGTGAAAAAGTACTCACAAATAATTGGGAAATGTAAATTAAAGTTATATTATTTTAGTTTTAACCCATTAGACTGAAAAAGTTAAAAGGACTGATAATATCAATCACTAGTTAGAATGTTGGAAAATGAACACTCCATAGTGATAGAAATGCAAACAGATGAAGCCTCTGAGTAAGCAGTTTTGAAATGTCTATCAAAATTTTAAGTGTCTGTACTTGATTATATCAGCAACTCCACTTCTTGGAGGTTTACCCTTAAGGATTACTTGTATGTCTACACAAAAAATATATGCATAAGAATGTTTACCAAAGCACTACTGGTACCTCATCTAGTGAGCAATTTTAAATAATTGAAACTCCATCAACAGCAGAGAATAAAAACTATGGTGCACCCATATGATGTGATATTATGCGGCCATTTAAAAAATGATAAAGACACATATGCAAAAGCAGGGAGAGAACTCTGAGAATTTTTTAAAAGAAAATTTTAAATAAAAACCCGTTATTAGTAAAAGGCATGATATAAGTGTTTATGCCTGTATCGAACCCTCGATGGTACATAATTTCTGGGAAGAGAAATGAAAGTGGGAGGAAATGGGGAGAGAGGGCTTTCACTTATTGCTTTATACTTTTCTTTACGTGTTAATTTTGTACAACAATATATGCATTTATTATTTAAGTAACAATGAAATGGAAATCATAAGTGCCAATAAAGGGAGAGAAGGAAAAAAGGGAGGTATGAGGGAGACAGGCAGATACTCAGAGTAGGTAAAAACAACAACAATAACAAAATACAATCAAGCTAGAGTCTATGACAAGATTTAACTATAAGCTTCAAGAGGAGAGGTATTTAAAAATCATCTCTAGGGTCTGGCATGTAGTAAGCATTTACATTTATGGGGGAAAAGGTAAGAGAAGACTAAAAGGCAGGGAAGATGGAAAAAGTAAAGCCCAGAGAAAAAGAGAATAAACAAAAAATTATCATGTAAAGAAAAAAAAAACCAAAATGCTAATCTCTGTAAAAATAAAGTCTGAGATTTAAAAAAAAGTATGAAAAAGGAAATAAAGGACATCTAAAATTTATTGGTTATTTTCTTGGAAGCTATGACAGTCAAAAACCTGAGCATGGTGAGAGCCTGGTACCTCATGGCCCATCTGGTACTCTGTCCCCTTTGCTCACTATGCCACTTTCCAGTTCTACAAATGCAGTTGCTCCCTACCTTATGGCTGCCAGAGCACATCTTGCTCCCTCCCCCGGCCTAGTTCCATCTCCCTCCCTTACCCTCACCTGGCTCACTTCAACTCATTCCTCAGGTCTTAGTTTCATTGACTTTTCACACAATTGAGATTTTTTTGAGTGCTTTCTCTGTATCAAACAAGGTGGTAGACACAGGAGTTTTAAAGAAGACTTTTCTGAACTACCCAAACTGGGTAATGTTTCCCATGTTTTATGCTCATTGCACATGGTACCTCCATGAGTATCACACGTATTACAACTGAAATTAATGTAGAAAGCAACATTCACAAGGATCACTTCCTACCATAAACAAACGGGCAAGTCTTAGTGGTGAGGTAGGCATTCTTCCTAAAAGCAGGAACAAGATAAGGATATCTGATGTTAACATTGGGCTTTTACATTATTCTGGAATTTATATGAAATACAAAGAAATAAGAAAAAGAAATAAGAGCTATAAAAACCAGAAATGAGACATTATGATCTGGCAAGAAGTTGTCCTAAGGAAATCTGAATCATTCACCGATTTAGTTATAAGAATGCTTCATGCACAGTATTATTCACATTTAGAGAAAACCAGGAACAATCCACATCCCAAAAAGTAGATAAATGGTAAAATGAATTATGCTATACCCTCTGGTGTAATAATATGATGTCATCAAATTCAAGGCTTAGGGGTACATTCAACCACAAAAAAGTGTATGATTATAGGTTGATATATATAGGAATATTTTTATATTCAATATTTTTAAACACCAATTTGTGGATTTATAGGTGATTTTTACATTATTATTTAAAATTTTCAGTATCTTCCAAATTCTGTAAAATACACTTGTATTGCTTTTACAATATAGAGCAGTTTAAAATTCTAATCTCACAAAAGGTTTGAAAAAATTTAAGTCATAAAGAGGTACCTTCTACAACTGTTAAAATTAAAGAGACTGACATTACCAGGTGTAGAGAGGATCTAGAGAAAGTGGAATTTCCATACATTGCTAATGGGAATATAAAATGGGAATTTAACTGTATAATCGCTTCAGAAAATGCTTTTGTAGCCTCTTATAAAGTTAAAAATACATCTGCCCTGTGACCAAGCAATTCTACTTGTTGGTATTTATTTAAAAGAAAGAAAAAACATTTGATCACAAAAAGACTTGTAAAAGAATGTTCACAGCAACTTTATTTCTAATTTACCAAAAAGGGGAATAACCTAAATATCCATCCAATGCAAAAATGGATTAACATATGATACAATATTCATACAATGAACTATACCACTCAGAAATAGGAGGGGGAAAGTGTTATTCACACAACCAAGAAGAATCACAAAAACTATATGTACTAAAGAAGCCAGACACAAAAGAGAACATATTGCATGATAGCAGTTATATAAAGTTCTACAACAGGCAAAACTAATCTATGGTGATAGAAATCTGAACAGTCCTCTCTGGTTTGGGGTGGAGAGGGAGTGTGGGAATTGACAGGGTAGGAGCATGAAAGAACTTTCTGGGGCTAATGGAAACTTCCGCATCTTGATAAGGGTGTAGAATACATGCGTGTGTGCACCTGTGGAATTCATTCTTTTGTACAATTAAGATAAATGCACTTCACTGTATGTAAATTATACCCTCATAAAAAAAATAAATAAAGGATTTGAAAATCACGATGAGGTGGTTAAAGGTAAAAATCAATAGACCTTTTATCACTGCTCAAATATCATGTTGGTGCCACCAATTTGCAAGGCTTACCATTTAAGGGGTGAACTAGGGAAGAAATCTATATTACAATATTTTCTAATATTTCTACCATTTGTATTCAGTTTGCATATTCTCTTGGCTTACATTTAAGCCAATGACATTCCCATACTTCTCATTCTTTATATCTATCTGATCACTTTGCAAAGATGGCAGAAAGCCTTACAAGAAAGGGAGCAAGATATTGACAGAAAGAAGCCCAGTCCTCTATCCATGCTCCAAGAAAGACTAGCAACACCACACATAGAGTGGTAATTAAATATATAAGCTCTGACACCTTTATGACCTGAGTTTTGCACACTGACCCTGACACTTCCTAATTCTGTGTCTTTGGGAGAACTTTATTATATGAGTATTAACTTTAGTTTATTTTAAAAGCTATCAAAAATTGAAGTTAAATTCAATTCTTCGAGAATACACTATTTACAGGAAAATACAAATTTTCCTTGAGATAGATTTTTACTTTTAACTATATAAAACATATATGCCCACTCATTCCCAGTGGACATAAATATTTTGAAAGTAGTGCCTAGAAATCTATTGTTAAATTCTCATTCTGTTCTCCTTAGGTATAAATAGTTTTGTCATTTGATGAGTTCTTAAATTCCAAATTCCATTCTAATATGAGTGAGTTTTTGTTTCTGTATTTCATTTGTGTTTAAATTTGAAATAACATTTTTTATGACCTTTCAGCTGGCAAATCACTCTTCTTTCTGGCCTCAGATAATGCCTTTTTCCAAAAGGGCACCATAAGTACAAATAAAGCAACAAAAAACCCATTTACCATGATTAAAACTGACAGAAGACCTTGTCGGATTATCTTCCCTATCTCATCTACCAATTTAAAATATCACTACAATTACAAAAAATTTTCCAATTCGTCTTCTGGCTAATATATAAAAAAACTGTATATGTTTGCTGGTGAATATTCAAATCAATTCATATTAAAATCTGTTGATATTACTTAGTTGTTACAACTGGTTTTTGGCAGACACATTTTTATGGTAACTCAATATAATAAGAAAATAGGAAAGAATATAGACAACAATATTATATTATAATTATCAAACTTTCTAAGAGACTAGAACTTAATTATACCAACCACTAAAAAGAAATGATAATAAATATAATATGATAGAGGTGCTAATTATCACTACAATGGTAATATATTGCTATAAATTACAATATATAAAGTATCAAATTAACATATAACACATCTTAAATATATACAATGTTATATGTCAAATATATTTCAATAAAAAATAGTCTATACCTTGATTCGAATATGACAATTTTGAAATTAATAGAATGTTTTTGGTTTATGTAATTGAAATGACCAATTCACATGTCCATGAATGGGTTATATGTAAGACAAAATACTAAAAGTTCTGAAATAATACCCATGAAAATCCATGGACAAAGTATGTACTTGAGAGAATAAAATAAACATAGTCATTAAAAAGAATGGATTCATTAATGCTAAATCAGTTTAAAAACTGTCTAAACTATATTCCAACTCTCCTATTTTTCAATCACTTCTTTTGGAAGGCAAGAATCTCACCATATGCCTGTGGTCTGTATGCACATATCATGAAGGCTGTTCTCAAAGACTTGCAAAATTTACAAAGATATTGTGGCTTCCTGACTCACAGAGAGCTGTAAATAGATAAAACTTATTTTAAGGCATTTCGAAACGAGTTCTCCCGATAACAGCAGACTAAATAAATCAGTCCAAATGGACATGAAGGTAATTTGATTACTTTCTCTTCCTAAGTCTTAAAATACAAATCCTTTAGATGATTCAGTGTTTGGATAAAGATTTAGAATGAGGATTTTCTTACCTAAGTCTTTCTTGGGTGATATACAATAGGGAGGCTGCCTCTCTTCTTCATATCCTTCTTCGGGGTGCCTCTTTCACTCTCACAGCATCAGTTACCAACCCACTGTGGTAACTCAAATCTATCTCCAGTTCTAACTTCTCTTCTGAGAACCAGTCCTGGCTCCTCTAACTAGAGGTTCATGGATGACAATCTCAGCATGTCCAAAAACGAACTCATCTTTGTACATTCAAACCAGTCCCTTTGAAATCCCTCTCTTTGTCAATGGCTTCGCAATGTATGAACAAAATCAAATAAAAAACCTGAGAGTCATTCTAGAATCATCTCTCTCTCTAATCACAACTGTCAATATGATGTCATTTCTACTTTCTAATTGTCTGTGGAAATCATTCCCTTTTTATCACCACTCACTGTCTCAAACCATGTTTTTCTTCATTTCTCCCAGACACTATTACAACAGATCCCTAAATGGTCTCTATACTTCCAGTTCCACACATTCTAGACTACCTTCCATATTCGGCCAGAGAGACTTCTGTAAAATGCAAATGTAACCATGTCATTTCCTTTCTTAAATCCTTGTGATTGTTTGCTAAGTATAAATCCTTCTGATCGTTTGCTAAGTATAAATCTTTCTGATTGTTTGCTAAGTATAAATCCAGTAAAAGCTCATTCAAGCTCCTTCCTACCTTTCTAGCTCATCTCAAACACTCCACGGACAATATGCTGTGTTCCAGCATGCTCTTTTTAATCCCAAGAACTTTGCAGATTTTGTTCTTTTACGTAAAAAATTACTACTCATCTTTCAAAGAAGTTCAAATTTTTCTTTTCTGGAAAGACATTCCTGGAATCCTGTCATTCCCTGTGTATACTGATTCCTATCTAATCCACTTATAATTAATGTTTTTATGTTTACCTTCTTCACCAGCCACTTGAAGCTGCCCAGACACACCTCACAGAAGACATAAAGTTCACTCCTGTTACATCCAAAAAGGTTTTGTACTCCCATCCCCATTTCAAGCTTAAACATTAGCTATGTTGTAAGCATAGTTTCCCCAAAAATAGTAATATCAAGTTGCCATGTAGCAACATGAAGAAAGTGCATGCTTTTCAGGATGCTTATTTAAATACAGAGAAGTTGAGTCTCCTCTTCAGGAAGCTTAATTAGAGATTCTTGTAGTGGACCAGAAGCATATCCCATGACTAATGTTCTCTAGTGATCTCTACTTTAATATTATGATGATATGAAATTTGATATTATGAATGGAGTTATCAAATTTCCTTTTGGACAAAAAAGAAAAAATGAACTTTGGACATTAGAATAAAATATTGACATTATTCCCCATGCCCCACCTCCCCCCCGCCCCCAGTAGCGATATTATTCTCCATGTTTAGGTTTTCTTTTTTTTTAATATAGACATTATTCCATTTAATGTTTAATTCCCCCCCCCCGCCCCGCCACTCTTTCTTTCATGGGGATGGGAGAGATCCCGTTCTCAAAGAGTATTCAGTTTTTTTTACATTACAGACTGGGATAGAGGTAGTTGCTGTAAAGCTCTGATTGTTAATGGGTGTAATTTCACCCCAGGGGATATCTGACAATGTCTGGGCACATTTTTAATTAAGACTTGCATCTAGTGAATAAAGGTCAGGGATGTTACCTACAATGCATAGGTCGGCTCCTCACAACAAAGAATTATCTAGTCCAGGATGTAAATAGTGCTGAGGTTGAGGAAACCTGTTCTATAGGAAAACTGCTCAGAATTACAACAGGACATAGAAAAGAAACCCGACCAGGAATGAGAGCTTAGGAGAGGCTTTACTGATAGTGATGGACTAATTTGAGATCTGAAAGACTGGAAGGAGAAGGTGAGTAGGTGGGGTGGTAATGGAGAGAGGAAAGTAATAGTGTTCCCAATAAAGGAACCTCAGGTATTAGGTCCCTGGGGTGCATGTATTATCAAGTGACAAAAGGAGGTAGCTAAGTGCCAAAAGGAAGGGGAGAGAAGTCAGTGTTGACGTTGTGAAGACAGACAATGCCAGTCATACTGGTACTTATAGGTATGGTTTAGGATTTTGGTCTCTATCCTATAGCAGTGAAAGGCCATCAGAGATTTTTTGAAGAAAGGGACTAATTTTAAAATGATAAAACTGAATTTAGAAAATACTTCTCTGGTTGCAGGGTAGAAGAGACGTTGAAGCAGAACTCAAATGAATGTAGACGGAAACCATAAAACTGCAGAGAAGAGATGATGGTATCTTGGATCAGGATAGTGGAGGTAGAGATGGAAAAAATAAATCTATTTGAGGGTGTAAACTTGACAAGAATGCATGATGGACTGGCTATGGAGAGTGAGGGAATGAGAAGGGTTAAAGACGATGTTGTGGTTCTAACTTATTCTATGGATGGCATCCCCTGAGACAAGAAAGAGAGAAAAAGATTAGGTTTGGCAGAGGAAGATCCACAAGTTAGTTGTAAACATGCTGATGTACTGAGACACAAACAGAAATATCAATTAGGCAGTTGGGACCATGGGTTCAGAAAACAGAGGAAATGACTGAGGTTGTTTAGACAGAGGTAACAGGAGAAGGTCTAGGGTTCAATGGAACTCCAGCTGCCTCTATTATTTATATGTGATTCTCATCTGCTGTCTGTTATTGTTACATCTGTCTTATGTAGTCTTGTCTTTTAGCTTATTTCCCATATTTATCTCACTAGTGAGCCACTAGTGTTGGCCTTCTGCATTGTTGATTCATTGGTTGTTGTGCCTAACTGCTCATTTACTTTCAAGCAAGCATTTCTGCTTGCTTATTTGTGTCAAAGGAAAAAAAAAAAAAAAAAAACCAAACCTCCTTTCTAGTTCATGCAGCTTTTATTGTCTCTATTAGTCACTTCATGCTGCTAGCGTCCAAAGTAGATAATCAAAGTAGGAGGGCTTTCCTCTATATTTGATTCCTTTTAGAATCAGCTTTCGTGTTTGTGCCCTTTCTATATTCATAGACGTTTTAAAATAAATTTTCCTCTTACCTATTGCATGGTCTCGGGTAAACAGCTCAGGAATTTAATTTCCATAAGTGAATCCTGAACAGTTCAAATAGCCCATTCTCCCTCCACCATGCTCCATTGTCTCTCAAATTCACTGGCCTCAAGGAATACATCATCCTTGGTTTTATTTCTCTCTGACTGAGGAAAATCAAAAAGACAGATTAACTATAATTTCTAAAAAGGTTAGGGTCTATGTGATTATGAAAAGCACAAGATTAATCAAGAAAAGTCTCACTTCTGCTTCCCCAAATATGAACAATTGTTAAGTTTTACCTCCAGCCATAAAAGAGGACATAAAAGACCATTTTCAAGGTTATAAGTCAGTGGTTCTCAACCCAAGAGGTATATTAGAAACAACTTGACAATTTTTTAAATTATACGTGCATGGAAACCTCACTCCAAAAAACTTAACTTATTCATAAGATCTGAGAAGGGGTCTGCTCCTTCAAATTTTAAAAGGTTGCCAAGGGGATTTTGAAATTGATTGCTTAATAGATTTAAGTGACACTTACCCACTGAAAGTACATGAAAATTCATTGAAAACAGTAGTCACCCACAATTAATAAGTATCTAATAATAATGTCTAAATAGGCGAGCCAAGGCCCAGCCATCAGGAGGGTAAGAATTATGGAATCAATTCCAAAGAAGAAAGGGCAAACCCCATATCGCAAGAGCCAGAGGTAAAGTGGTTATCTTGGCATTGCCAGCACAGGGTAGTCTAATCGCTAACTGATTCAGGTGTAGCTGGACAGAGCAGCAAAACCGTAGCTTTAGTGAAGCATTTGTGTATGCTGAGTTAAGCGGGGTAGAGTTGAATTGGAAGAAAAAATTCTAGAGATAAAAGAGGGCTGAAGCTAAAGACAGAGGTAAGTAAACAGTAATCATGGATGATAATGGCTCCCATAATAATTATGTATTATATTTTGACTGCCATAGGCCCATAAGTGTTATGGCCTTTTTTATTTGCTATAAGCTCCTCTGCTATTATTACTCACCTTGCTTCCCTATCCTTCCACTTTTTCATAAGGAAAATGAGGACAAATGTTTTAGAAATGAAACTACGAGTGCTACCTCTAATCTATTTTAAATTTGGGTCCCAGAGCTAAAAATCGACTGCATTACTGAAATGTCAAAAAATGATCCTATCTGAATATTCTACTCTGAAATAGAAAATAGTATATACCCTTAAGAGCCCTTAGCAGTATTATGGAATTGCATTAAATTTAAATTTAGTAATATCTTATGGAGAAATGATAAAATAAATGGAGAAGTCATAAGAATGAATAAACAAGCTTTAAAGACATTTTAATTGCTCCAAAATCCTGCACATTTCTAGGACCTGTGATACGAAATTGTCATGTTGCTTATCTGCATTATAAAGATAATTTGTCTTGCAGACTTTGCAAAGCAAAAAAAGGAAGAGAAAAAGGTCTATGAGAATCCTACTTCTCTTGAACTTAAACTTTTTCTCATGTTTACTCAGCTTTTTTCCAAATGAAACAAATGTCTCGCTATCCGGTGTATTTCTTAGGCACTGCTGGTGGGCTATTATGGACAATTAAAAGGTGAAATAGAAACCCATGCTTTGCTTCTACAAACCTTAACTAGCAAGCAGTCAACTAAGGGAGGTGTTGTTTGAGAGGCCTTGTTTTCTCTCTTACTGGCTATTGTAAAGGAACCCAACTCAAGGCATAGTCATAGTGTCTTAAAACAGCCTAATCCCCATTTCTCAGGGTTAAGCTGCATTGGGATCAGTCTCAAGATGGTGGCTGAAGCTCCTGTGCTCAGCTAACATTCAATTCATTTCTCTTTTCTGATCTGTGATGCAGGGAGACTAGGGAAAATCTGGAGGAAGTTTAGATTCAATATTGAAGCAAAACCACAGAGGAATTTATCATTTTGAAATATTGCAGACAGGGACACCTAACAAAAAACAGGTTCACCTTTGACCCCAGGAAGCCAGGTTATATATTTATAGGTGTGTGGAGGAGCACATGATTTTTATAGATGTGGAAAAGGAAGATAAGACAGAGCCTTGGTTTCATGAAAGCTCATCTCTAAAAATCTCCAACAGAAAGAAAAAATGTATAATTCCTTGTCGTGATTGCCCTTCCTGTCACCTTAGAACCCTGTGATTCTCTCTGGATGAAGAGAGAAAGCCATAGGACACAGAAAGTACTTAAACACAAATACAAGAAAGGTTGCTCTGCAACCCCCTCCAGGATGCTGCCCGGCCTCTAGCTGGAGAAACACTGATGCAGGACATTATGAGGCTTCAAAACGTATAGCAGACACACTGCACTTAGCTGAGCAAGAGCCATGCTCAAAGTAGTGACAGCTAAATTAAATACAAATTAGCAGTGGACCAAGAGCTTGTGGCCAAAAAGAAACTTGCTTTGGTCAAATAAAAATTTTAATGAAATTAAAAATTATGATCTAAAGCAACCAAGTCATGCTTCTCCAGGCCACCTTCTCTTAGAACCCAGGAAATGGACTTGGACTCCCATTATCTAAGTTTGAAGTACAGATTGAGGCCTTGCTATCCTGCCTTCTGGCTCAACCATTTTGCCTGGGAAGATTGTTTTGAATTTTTAGGTTCAGGATCTGAATGAAGGGCCTGGGATGTTACAAAGGGAACAGCAGGTCAAAAAACTAGCAAATGCTCCAAATTAGAATGATCTTTGTAGCTGACAGAAGTTACTCCATGGTGGAATTAAAGAATGCCAAGATGACCTTTCGGCCAAAATGTATCCAGGCATCATGACCTGAATCGGAAATTACAGCACTGTGCATTTATTCGTTGAGGTGCAGTCTTTTTTGTGCTTAAGCATTCCTTATGAAAAGACAAATAACTCTAAAATGTATAGGACAGGTGAACAAGGCACTGAGAGCTGAAGAGATGAGGATAGAAACTAGACCAGGCAGAAGCTGTATTTTGAGCGACAGCCAACTTTGTCAGTAAGAGACCAGAAAGTAAATATTTTAGGCTTTCCAGACCATACCATCTCCATGACAGCTACTCAGTTCTGCCTTTGTAATGTGAAATCAGCCAGAGGCAACATGTGGATGAGTGAGTGTGGCCATTTTCCAATAAAACTTTATCTATGGACACTTGAAATTTGAATTCCATATAATTTCCACATGTCATAAAATATTCTTGTTTTGATTTTAGCTTTTTTTTTCAAAACAGGCAGCAGATCAGTTTGCTGATTCCTGCTGTATTATGAAATAAAACTCACAAAATAAATCTCCCTGATTTTGGTTTTAACTGGGATAGGCCTCATTGTAATTATTTATGAAGCTCCTATGACAGATGCCATGCAACTATAATACACTTATAAAACATGCTCTTTTTATTGAATTTGGAGGATGCTGTTCATTTAATTATGAGTAAACAGTGGTTTGTATTATGACCTCAGGAGTATCATTAGGAGTCATTTTCTCCATTTGGAATTGAAGATACTAATTACTGTTATTTCTCTCCCTTCTGGGATTTCTCTAAAATTAATTAATGGTCACACATATTAATGCTATAAATGAACAAAAAGTAAACCTTTAGTAGATCTACTTAAAAAAAAACAAAAACAAATGGACATAAAGCAAAATGCCACTTGAAAAGTATTTACAGTACCTTAAATGACAAGCATTCAGTAAATGTAACTATCTATGCTAATATGCTCTATCTTCAACTTCTGCCTTTCTTTCTTTCAAAAGGACTTCGGAGAAACATCTATGCTTTCCAATTTGATCTGGGCTCTCAGGAATTCTTTTATATGCCCTTGGACTCCCTTTTCCTTCTCATGCAGTGGCTATATAAAACTCTCAACAGTCTTATCAAGTCTCAACCTCACTCTGCTCAGGAACATTCAATAAATGACCTTATTCCAAATCTCAGACAGGAAATCCAAGGTAGAATTTCTTCAACTTTGTTGCCTCAATGCAAAATTATTGATATCTGCTTCATGAGCATCACTGTCTCTCTACTCTTGGGTACAATTCAGATCAACTCCTGTCCAAAGTGAAAATCTCCTTCTGCACTCAGGATCTTATTTCATTCTGTTGTTCATGAGCCATGGCCCCATCAATTAGTCCATGTTTCCCTGTGTTTTAATCCGAACTTCTCAAACAGTTTATAAGTATGTGCTCCCATCTTTTAAGATAAAATTCCTTCAACCCTAAGTCAGATCATCTTTCTGCTTACCTTTAGAGCCAAGCTTCTTGAAAGAATGCTGTTACATTCTCTATCTACTTTTCTATCCCCTATTTACCTCTGAGCACACTATGAGCTGACTTCTGTACCCATCACTGCTAGGAAATGCTCATGCAAAAGCTTGCAATAACTTCATAATGATCAACTCTATAGTCATTTTCATCTAGATTTATTGCATACAGTATTAGGGAATGATCTAACACTGTATTTTTTGATAGGACTAGACAATTGTTCTTACACTATTATGCAATCCCTATCAAAATCCTACTAGGATGTTACATTGATTTTGAAAAGCTTTCCCTAGATGCTAAATATGGAAGAGTAAAAACTAAAAATATCCAAGCTACCAACACTTAAGCCCTAATAAAACTATAATAATTAAAGTAATGTGGCATAGGCACAGCAGTAAAGTACTTAAGGCCTCATTTTTCTCCATTGCTCCTGTATTATCTGCTGTTAACAACTCCCTTCTCTTTTGAGTTCCTCCCTCTTTGTTTCTGTAAAATTGGGTTGGTTCATACCTTTCATCCCTCTGCTCCTTTTCCCTCTTTCTTTCCTTCTATTTCAAAGATTCTGTTGCAAATGTCTTCTTTTCTTACTTTACACACTACCCTGGGAAAGCTCAGGATTTCTCATTGTTTTAACTCTCACTATCAATCCAACACTCTACTTCTCAACTTTCTTCCCAAGTAAGATACTTAGAGTTTAGGGCATACATGTTTTCTCCACCTCCTCAATCATTACATAAAAGTCCACAGCGAAGGCTGCCAATGACCTGCGTGTTGCCAAATCCAGGGCATACCTCTCTCCCTCCATTTTATTCTGTTACTCTTAGTATTCCCCACACTTGGCCACACTGCCCTTTTTGGGATTCTGTAATGTGGCACTGACCTGGCTTCCCTCTCTTCTCTTTGGCTATACCTCAATTATTCAAAAAGGGTTCTTGCATTCTACTTTACTTCAAAATGTTGAAGAGTCAGTCCTAAGGATCTTCTTTTTTCCTTTCTTTCCACATTTCCTATGTGCGTGATCTCATTCATTCTGCTAGCTTTAAATTCTGTATCTTAATGCTCACGACTCCTAATTTATAGCTCTAGCCTGAACTCTTGCACTCAATCTCCAGCTCATATATCTAGCTGCCCTCCTGATATCCCCACTTCGGTTTCTCATAGGTGGGTTAACCATTAGGATTTCCAGATAAAATAAAATCCAGATTAAAAAAATGCATATAAACCACAAATAATATTTTAGTATTAGTATGTAATATTTGTCCAAAATGGAACTCCTGATTTCCCCTGCCCTACTCTTAGCACAACTCCTCTTCATCTAGTTCCTCAAGCTATAAACCTGAGGGAACCAAACTTAATTTTTCTTTTTCTTCACCTCTCACGTCAAATTCATCATCAAGTCCTATCAGTTCTATCATCAAATGTATCTCAAATTTAGCCACTACTCTCCATTCCCAGGGCCAGCATTCTCTCTTACCTAGACTAATTCAATAGACTTCTTTTCATTTCCCTCACTTTTACGCTTGTCCCTTACTAATCTATTCTCCACAGAGAAGTTAGAGAAATTAGTTTAATATCTAAATGGGATTATTTATTCCCCTGCTTCAAATCCTTCAGTGGTTTCTGATGACTATACTTCATAAAATGAAACTCTTTACCCTGGCCCACAGACCTCTGAATGACTGGCACCTGACTATCAATCTAAACTCCTCTTTCCACTCTCCTGCTCTGCTAATTGCTGGTTTCCTTCAGTTCCTAGAACACTTCAAGTTTCTTCACATTTTGGCATGTTCACAGATGTGGTTTTCTTTTCCTGGAATACTCTCCTGTACCTATTCTTCCTCCTCCCCCTCCTGAATCTCCTTGAGACCTCAGATTTAATGACGGTGCCTCAGAAAAGTTTTCCTAAACAACCCATCTAAATAGAGTCTCCCTAACCCCATTAATCTCTCCAACCCTATTATCCTTTCTCATTTTACTCTTCTACTTTCATTCGTAGCACTTATTAGTATTGCATGTATTAATTTATTTATTCATCTTTACCCCACAAGATTATAAACTCCATTCACAGGATCACAGACCATGCCTATGTTGTTCACCATCCAAAAACAATGCCTAGGAACTTAGCGCATCCTTAACAAACACTGTATGAATGAGTGAATGACTTACAAACCTATTTCTATGGTGCCAGACCCATATGTCTAACATCTTTAGCCAGCTCAACAATTTATCTCGACTGCTTATAGAGTGAAGTCCAAAACTCTTAGCCAGGTTTTTTGAGGATCCATATGGAAGTTTTTGAATTTTCCTGAATGTATTACACGCTCCCTAACATCTTTGCATCTCTCTCTCTGCCTAGCCTACCCTTCTTACCTCTTATCAGTGTGATCAGTAAAATTCATTCTCAAGTGTTACTTACTTCTTTGAAGTCTTCCCAGACCTCCCCTTAACCACTCTTATTTTTATGCTACTATCATATTCTGTACATACACAGTATTAATAGCTAACACTTACTGAATATTTTTCCACAGATCATTAATTGTAATAAGTTTATAAAGATACCACACATTTCAATCTTCACCACAACAATATGCGATTAGATTTATTATTGTCTCCATATCACAGAGGAGAAAACCAAGATAAAGAGAGGTTGGTGACTTACCTAAGATTTCAGAGCTCTTATGTGAGAAGCCAGAAAAGTCACCAAGATGGTCAAACTTTAAAGTCTGTGACTTTAATCACTATTGTCCACCGCCTTGCAAGTAAGTATTCAACACACTGAAGTTCATGTTTTTATATCTCTTCCATTTCCTTACATTCATTTCTCCATTAGATTGTGAGCCTCTTCAGGGCAAGTCAGTATTAAAATCACCTTTGTAAACCCAGCTAAATCTTCATGAATAGTTAACAAAGGCATTAACTTATAATTGTGCAGAGTCTCTTGCTTACATAATATTTGCATGGGCTTTAAAAAATAAAGATCCGAGAAATTTGGGAAAAAAGGACTGGTCTCTTACAAAACTTTTCAAATAGGAAGCAATTCAGTATGGGTACATTAAATTTTTTAAAGTTATTTTTAGCATCCTTGAGAGGTAACTGTCTTTACCATTACAACAAGCATACATAAGCATAAGTGTCTTGAAGGGGAAATAGAGCTTTGGTAACCACTAAGTGTTTTACTTCTAAGGTGTACAAATATGGGATAATCGCTTTAGCTGCTCTTCATTACCTCATAATTAGTACTGCTGCCACCAGCTGGAGTAGATTATTCAAGTGATATTTTTTAAGAAGCACAGAAAGAGACCCTTCAGCTAAACTATTTTCTGCCACACTCCCGCCTCCGCCATCCGTACCCTTACTGCCACCCTGACACCCACATATATTCACACACATACCCGTAAGCCATTATATACGAGTTGTTCCTTGGGTTAAGTCATTAAAAGAAGCCATTAAAATGAAAAATTATATAGTCACACAAATGAGCAGAGCCAACGAACATATAAAGCCATTAAAATGGTGCCATGTAAGCACTTAATTTATTCAGTTAACTAGCAGATACCTAGCAAGAATAAAGCATAGGACATGTAAGTTTCATAGAGGCATAAAGTAATGGGGAAGAATGAAGAATGTACACAGGCCTAGAATTTAGATTATTACAATGGAGTCAGGGTTGGCTGGGTATGCTTTTTAGAATTCAAGATAAATACCTGCATTGTAACCATATGACAGATAGTATAGCACAGTAGTTAAGAGCTATAACGAGTTACAAAGTCAAACAGACCTGAATGTTAACCTTAGCTTCCCCAAATAAGGGATAGTACCAACTTACATGGTGACTATAAGAACCCTATAACTCCAAAGGTGCACCACACCTCATTACAAAATTTCATTTTGATCACAGCACTTACTACCAGCTGATACTCCTCTTTATTTTCTTATTGCCTATCTCCACCAGCTCCGCATTGGAATATCAGTTCCTTAAAGGCACAGATCTTGTTTGCCTGTTCATCATTGTATTCCCAGTATGCGTAATAGTTCCAAACACTAAGTCGATGATTAGCAGTTGATGAATGAAAAGAAGGAATGGAGGGAGGCAGGCAGAGAGGAATGGCATAAGAAAAAAGGTGAGAGGAAAGGATAAAAAATGATAAGTGCTAAAATAAAATTTTAATAGTGAAAATGTGATAGTGAAGGTTATGATTAAATAATTATATTAAAACCATTTCCTCCCATCATATAGTATTCTACAAAATCACTTTTATGGGCTCTATATTTAAAAGCATGAATGACCTAACCCAATTTTGAAGGTTCGACTGTTCCCAGTTTGTTTGAACTATCAATAATGCTATGATAAACACATATGAATGTATGTAAGTCCTTGGCACGTTATGATTTCTGTGGTACAGACTCCTAGAGTAAAACTACTGTGCATTTTTAAGTTTTTTACACATAATTCCAAACTTTATCTAAAACTTGCTACCACTTAACAAAACCATCAGCAATGGATGGGAGTACCTAAGTTCCTAATGTCTTCACCAACACAGAGAATATTGTTATAAAAGTTTGTCTCACTGTTTTAATTTGCATTTTGTAATTATTCATGGATATAGAAAATATATTTTTATGTTTTTAAATTCCTTATGAATTTTGCCTATTTTTCTATTGGGTATTTTTGTACACTATTGAAACCTAACAGGGTTTATTTTTAGATTAACAATATTAATCCTTTACTATCTTATATCAAAACATTTTTCTCCAATTTGCCTTTTAATTTTATTTTAATTCTTTAAATTTTGTATTTAGTTCTAAAGCTCACTCACAATAATTTAGAAATCTCCGTGACGAGAAAAAGTAGACATTCCTGATTGCTAATAAAAGTAGTTCTAAGAAAAAATAACCTACAAATGAGCTAAATAATTTCCATAATAACAAGAGAAAGAAAAGATTTAAAATTCTAAATTTAAGCTGGGAACTGAACTGTACTCAGAGCTCATAAAATATTTTCTTATTGACAAAATACATTGGGGGATGAATATTGTATGCTGGGATGGAGTCTGTGATTTTAAAAATCTAATTTCTGGCTGTAATTTAAAAAATCTAATTCTTCTGGCACTTTTACTAACATATAACACACATAGTTATCAGAAGAAAAGTGAAAATAAGAATTGAAAGCATTGTAGTTTCTTTGAAATATACTTATATTTAAATATTTAGAAAAAGCACCTTATAAAATATATTTCAGACTTTTGCAAGTTCACATACTTGAGAACTGGCTAATAAATTGAGATTGAGATTGCTCCTAATAAATTCATTATTTCTTGGCTAGATGTAGCATTCACCCTCTATAGAAACCTGAATGTTGATATAATACTTCAAGAAGTAGGTTATCCCTAGACAAAATGGATAATAGCCATGCTATCATAAAGGCCCTCTCACATCATGTATCGGTAGTCTGCTTTCCTCACTACTTCTGTTGAGCCGGAAGCTTCTGGAAAAGGAGTGGCAAATATGAGCTAAGGATGTAATTAGTTTCCCTGTGAACACCTATGACTGCTAGTTAGCTGCTAAACAATCACCTTTCAGAATAAATCCATTAGCTTCCTCAGAATCCCTTTAAACACAGTGTTCCAATAAACCGACAGGAGGTGGCAATTACATTTTAGCGCAAATTCCACTTGTCATTAGAATGAAAACTAATCCTACTTAAACAGTAGCTGTATTTTAAACAGAAGCCCTTAAAGCTAGAAAGCTTTCAAGAGCCAAATATGTGAGGCCCTAACACTTTGGGGACAGTGGCATTGATGCTTGAGGTAGGAAGGCTAAGACCACTGTGGGCGCCAGGCCTGGCTGGCCCAAGGTCTGGCTGTTCCAAGGTCTGGCTGTGATCCAGGCCCATGACTAGAAATAGGACCCCAGATTTAGAAAATATGTAAACATACTTCAGCTTATTGTATCATGCATGTGTGGCTGAAGGCCACTATTGTACTCTGGTAGGTGTAGAGCCATGCAGTCCCTTGGAGAGCAGAAGGGAAGCACAAGAAAGGGAAGCAGAAGAAGTGTGTGCAATACTGTGCTCACCCCCAAAAGAACTGCAGTCCTAGAAACAGAGGTGCGCTCTGAAATAAAGTTAGTGCCTGCCATTTCATTCTCATGTCTGCCTCTTGTGCATTCTTCCAACTGGGCATCTCACCATCGAACCTGCCCTTCTCAATCAGCTCAGTGCTGACACTTGTCATAGCCAACAGGATCAGCTAGGCTCTGACACCCACACTTCCTGGATACATTCTTTGCTGCACCTAATTTTAATGCTGGGGTTAGCCCACCCTATTCAGACCTCTGATGTCCTAAAGATCATTTGGAAGTTATTTTAGAAAACATGATTATACTTCTCTATATTTCAAGTGTAGCACCTCAGGTTTCTTCATAGGTATGTTTAAGTATAGTTCATGGAAAGAAAAATTATCCAAATAATATTAAGTGCTATGTTTCAAAATCAAACATTTCTTTATAAAATGATATAATTTGTACTTAATTCTTGTCTTCTTACTCCCTGTAAGGACAAAAGTGTGAAAGCAAAAGCTGTGATACTTTCTACTTTGGTAACTTGGAATGGTCCAGAAACGCCTTTAATGAACGAGTCTCCACATATACCTAAGACATGAAAAATTTATCCTCCATTAACTAGTATGATATGATTCTTCTTTGCAGATTTAATACACGCCTGAAATGCTTACTACATTAATCAGGCCTGATTTTAGACTACATATACTGTTTCTGCCATGAAAAGCAGAAGTACTATTACATGCTACAATATGGATGACCTTTGAAAACATTAACATTATGCTAAGTAAAAGAAGCCAAACACAAAAAAGTCACATATTGTATGATTCCATTTATATGTGATGCCTAGAATAAGCAAATCTATATTGACAGTGGTTGCCAGGGACTGGGTACAGAGGTAAATGGAATGATAACAAAAAGTGCTATATCTCCCTTTATTTCACCAAAATAAGCATTAGAACATCACAATTAACCTAGTAGAATTTCATTTAAAAATCGGTCACACTCTATATTAAGATATCTAATTCTCCAAACCAAAAATGAGCAATTATAAAATCCCTGTCAATTAAGTCCTAATTAAAAGGAAAAAAAAAACTATTAAAGAAATGGAAGGGATGGTACAAACCATGGTATGTTCACTTTTAAAAAGGACTATTATTTTTTTCTGAACTACTAAGCTCAAACAAAACATGCTAAAATTTGCTAAGAATAAATCAAGCAAAAGATTATTTTCAGAAGTAGAATAGGCTGCTGTTCCTTCCAGTGTATCTTTTCTCTTTGAAATTTTCATTTGAAAGTAAATTGTACTAACATTTGACATTATTAAACTGTAAGAAACCACACACTCTGTTCAGAATAGCTGGCAGAAAAATATGTTACTTATCATAATATTTGGTGGAAAATGTAGAAATAATTTAAAACTATTTAATGTTCAGGATCTTTAAAATACTGTTTTAAAATTGCTATTGTTTTAGAAGAACTCACTGAGTTCAACTTCATTCATAGTTTATTGACAGATTTAATCTTTAACCAAGGGCACAGGACAAATGTATGTAATTAGTTACCTATAAATGTTGGTGCCGAATAAAATTTAATTTGCTCTTTGTGGTGTCATACCACAAGTCTCACCCCAAAATATAATAGAATCTAGTTTGTATTGTTCGAAATGATAAAATGTTAAACTAACATTTGACCAATGATTTTTGGTACTTAACAGGTAAACTTAATTTAACCAAATGTACTTAAAAAAAAAAAAAAGACTTCTTGGAAGAACAGAGCAACTGAAAGACATGAATTTCTAAATCATCTTATGTCTCTTGATATGATCACCTAATATTTCATTTTAGAACAGAGAACTGTCTGTGACCATTACAGAATATTTGAATGCTGTCTAGATGTACAGGATCAGCTGCTGCATTTGACACTGCCATCGCTTTTCCCATATTTGATTTGTCGATGTCATTATTTCTGTAAATTCACAGAAAAAAAATCTAATATAAATAAAAGAGGCCTTAAGTTCCCAAATTATCCATTTCTAATGGGCCTTAAATGAAATATAGTTTATATACTAAAAGTATTTAAGATATCACATATCATGAATTCTGGTGAAACTGGATTAAAGAATATGGTTCACATGGTGGAGAAAGAGGAAAGAAGGGACAAGTGTCAGACTCTAGCTCAGCCTCCTCCCCTAACCACCGTTCCTGGGCCCTCCCTCGGGATGTCTCCATGTAGATGGGAGAGTTTATTCTGTCCTGGAATAAGACAAAATATAAATATATAAAAATCCCAACCTCGCTGTGTTACATAGGTAACTTACAGTCTCTCAGAGGCTGGGTTTTATTTTCTATAAAACAAGAGGTTGCTCCAATCTAGTTCTGAAATTTCATCAATTTCTAAATAAAAACAAGAAATCAATAAGAAGTTTATTTATATGTTCACTGACTTAGTATTAACTTACTTCCTAAAAATATTCCCCTTTATTTTTGTGATACAGTCAGTGAAAACTCACTAATAATTTCCAAAAGATGACCACCTTGAAACTAGATAATATCTAATTTCTTTAATCCAACTAGTTTGTAAGTATAGAAATTTCACCAAATGACATGTAAAGTTATCTATTCTCATGAGAGACTCGTATAGTAACATTTCACATGAAGGTCCAGAGAAATTTGCAAGGTTAACAACTTTGGATATGTTAAGTAACATTAATATAGATTAAGACATTGGTCTAGCAAGAATGATCTTAGTTTTCTTAATACATAATGTAGTATTGTACCAATCGTATATCTCCATTTACATACAAATTAATGATTAAAATAAAATGCATAAAGAACTATGTGTTATATACAGTATGTAAATGAATTATATTATGTAGAGAGATTTCAGAGCAATTTTTTAAATAGACCTTTCAATTTTACTTGCTTTACCAGTGACAAGCTTTTAAAAAACCAATTAATTTTACTAACACTGGTTAGATATTTTTCAACTTCCCTTCCCTGCTACTTTATCATATATACAATTTAACACATATTTAGTTGCAAAAGAAAGACAAATATTGGTTAAATGAAGAGCCATCTGCCTGTTTGCATTTTCTTTCTGACTTAAAGCTTGATTTTAATTTTTTCTGTATGCTTCTGTTAGTGAAACTGTTTAAAATAACTATTAAAGTCTATAACATTAACATAATGGATACAATCTCCCAGAATCTCAACAGAGGTTTTTGTTGGGTTGTTTTTGTCTTTTAATGTTAACTGGAGGTTTTGTAATAGATGCCATTCACAGAGAGTTGTTTTCTTCTTTTTTTAAAAATTTCTAATGGGAAAAAATTTATACTTTCAATGAGCTCTGTAAATCCAAATCCATTGTACAACTTTGCTAACAAGTAGAGGGTCATACAAATTTAGAAAAGGTGGAAACTTTAGGCTTTGTTTTTCTTTCCAATTGCATAAATAAGTTCTGAAAGCAAAAGAACACAAATTCTGACAGAACACGGGCTACATATAATTAATTGGGTGACCAACTGAAGACAGGTCCCCAGAAAGCTTTGCCCTAAACATTTTAGCATTTCGTCCACCCCCTGACTGAGAAGCCTACAAATGCTTATACTACTCTTTGATTTCTCAGAACAGAACTAAAGGACAGGATCTTTTAAAAGCCACATAAGCTTTTAAGATCATTATTATTTGGGATACTAACTTAAGACCAACTATAATAAGGTCATGAATAGATTCATTCTTCAAAGAGTAATGTGCTCAAAAATAGTTGAGTCTATTTACCATCTTCAAATATGAGTAAGAGAAATAAAAATGGAATATAATAAATATCACAAAGTTTTATGGATATGGAAAAATTAACAAAATATTGGGTATTGGCAGAATATGTTCTTCAAGAGGCCAAAGAGATGATATAAAAGAGAATCCTTCAAAGCAATGAAGTACTCCACCTCCAGGCTAAAGAAGGGGAAGCATTCTGTAGAAGAAAATGTAATAATAAAGTTTCATATTTTTAATCCCTATTTCTCCTGGGGAGCTAAAAATATAACTTTCATAACTCTGTCCAATTCTATTATAGAAAGATTTCTCTTAATAGAGAAGACCCTGGGATTTGGAAAAACTCTATTTGCTTTAAAAAAGAAGAGGTCACTTCATAATAAAAACGAAGATCATAACCAGGATACCTGGGTTTACCTTTGCTTTGCGAAAGCGGTAGACCACCAGCATGCTAACGAAGTCGAGCAGCAAACACAGGGCTTGGAAGGAGATGATAGCAAGTCGCAAATACTTATCCTCCTGGACAAAGCAGGGGCTGTCATCAGCACAGTAGGGGCAGCCCTCCCTGCAGGGTAGGCAGACATGGACTTCTTCTGATACATCTTTTGCACTTCCTGTAAAATGGTGATCCGGACCCCTTCCTGAAAGTTCCAAATAAAACCACAGTGTCATTGCACCTCTGAGGTAGGTGAGACTGAGTACAGAATATAACACATCCTCACCTCTTCATTCCTTTTCCCTTTTATTACAGACCTTCTGTCAACCTTCTTGCTAGAGGAGAGAGTTACTTTGCCTTTAGACTCACACATTTTTTTTTTTAGCCCTGTGATTCAAAAAAAAAAAAAAAAATTTGCCATTCAGTATAATTGAGGAAAATAAGCACAAATAGAAATAAAACTCTTCAAAGTCAGGAACCAGTTTTCTATTTTATATCATTTCCACTCACCTAGTGATACTCCCTACAGCACAAACCACATTCCATAAATATCTATTAAGGAACTAAGCAGAAGGAAGCTGTGTTTTCCCTGTTCTAAGTAAGCACACACAACACAATGCTTCTGGAATTTCTTGACCTAGATGGTGCGGAATCCAAAATGAGGCTTTGATTGCTTCTTAATTCAGCAGGGATCTCATCTACCAAGTTCATTAGGTCTAAATTGGATAAAATAGTACTTAATCAACAGTTGTTCAGTATGCAATTTCCTAATGATGGTGCATCCTTTGCCCAGAGTACAATCCATAGTCACAGGCTGCGGTATAATTTCCCACTTTGCATGCCCACAGGACATTTCAATACTATTAACTAACTAACTGCTGCTATTGATCCTAGCATTAAGATTCTTCCGTCTCAGTTACCAAATTTAACTTAGCTCTGAAGCCCAAAAGGTAAAGATTCTCTTTTAATTGTTGAGTTAGCATTGACAAACATCTATTTAATAACATATAGTAAAAAAAAAAAATAAAGAAAAAAAAACAAACAAACCTATTTTCAACTCTGAATTCAACATAAAGACATTAGTGACATACACCCACGTTAGTATATAACGCAACCACACAGTTCAATATAACACAATCTTAATCGATTGAAGAATTTGAGAAAGAAGTTTTTCTGGTTAACAGCATTTTGGTAACATAAATTTAACAGAGTCTTTATTATTTTCAACTCTTGTTGAAAGTTCACAATTTTTTTCAAAATGTATTTGTCTCCTTTCCTTCCTTAATAAATATAATAGCAAAACATAATTGAATATTTCTTTAATGATTCATGATACATTGCTTTTTAACAGTCATCCTGTTACACAGTGAAAAGTGTAAGAATTTTAGTGTCCAGCAAACAGAATTCATATCTCTACACAACTCTGAGACACTGGACAACTCACTTGTCCATTTTGAGTCTTAGTTTACTGAAGTATGAAATGTGAATTGCTGTGGGGATTAAATGAG
Source organism: Rousettus aegyptiacus (assembly GCF_014176215.1). NCBI lineage: Eukaryota > Metazoa > Chordata > Mammalia > Chiroptera > Pteropodidae > Rousettus > Rousettus aegyptiacus. The sequence goes on from NW_023416285.1 coordinate 83,708,003, forward strand.
ATAATGTATATAGACCACAATGCCTAGCTTTCTCCCCTTCTCCAGATATGGGAAATGCAAAGTAGAATTAGAAATCCATTGGTACCTTAAAGAAAGGCACTATTTGTTCAAAAACAACAGCAGCAAAAAAAAAAAAAAAAAAAAAAAAAAAAAAAAAAAAAAAAAAAAAAAAAAAAAAATCAGAAGAAAGAGCTGAGGTAGGGAGGGAGCAAGTAGAAAGGATAAGCTCCATTTTACAAAAATTGAATTTGAAGTGCAACTCATTGTCCAAGAGAAATATACAATAAGAAGTAATAAGAAGTGAAAAATAACAAGATTGGCGTGTGGGAGAAGGATCAGTGTCGGAGAAAGAACCTACTGAGAACTCTGGGAGTGAATAAGATATTGATTGGGGGATACAAAAAGGAAGAAGCTAGATGGCAGAATATTTTACAGTGTCATAAAAGAAAACTGGCATTTACTAGAACATGCTGGAAAGTGGTCAAAGATGACAACTGAGGAAAGGCTAGAAGGTTTAATGGTTATTTTATCCTTCATTGAGCTTTAAGAAAGTAGTTTGTAAAGAGTTCAGAAATTGAAAGTAGGTTGTCAGAGCTTAAGGGATAAATATGTAATAATATAGAATATTATTTTAATAAATGCTCCTTTGAATGAAAAATAGACAAAGAGTCATGGTTAATAGGAATAATAATGATGGAGTCAACAAAAGGATTTGGTTCTTTGTTTTCTTGTATTATGGGTGTGAACCAAATGTAGCCGTACGTGGCAAAAGAAGGCATTAAAAATTAAGGAAAGATGTGGGAGGACTACTGAAGAACTCGAGAAGTAAGGAAAGGATGTAATCAACAGCATAGTTCAATAAATTAACTCTAAGAATAATTGATGACTTTGATAGTATGATTTACTAAGAGTTCTAGTCAAAATACTTTTTCAATTTTCTTCAATTATCAGTAGCCTAGAAACAACTGGGGAGGATAGAGAAGTTGAAGAGAGAGAAGAAAGAGGATTCTGAAAATGGTATTGCAGGGAAGGCGGAAAAGCCAAAACCAGGCCGTGTAATGGACCTATAGCCTTTGCTTAACCTTCCAGGGGCCTCCTGAGTCTGAATATAAGGGATGAGAGGAAAACATTTTTCCATCATCAGCCTTTCTCATTGATCAAGGTGGCTTTCAGAGTCGTTAACTTCCGCACATTTTCTGGGTTATGCACTCACAGAACAGGTTCCTCATCCTGTGCCATGACTTCAGTGATGCCCCATAGCAGAAAAAGAACAGAAGTATGACATGAGTTTCCAGTCTGAGGCAAAGCATAATACATCCGGGCTTATGCAAAGTTGTTCACTGCTTTCAGGAAATAGTCATAGCAATAGCTAGAGTAAGAGGTAGGGCCAAGTGGCATGTGAGCAGATGAAAAAACAGATATCTAATACAGGTATCTAATAGAGAGGGAAGCTAGGGCACATATGTCAAAAGATATGAAGTATGAAAGCCTAAAATATTAAGAAAATAATGAATTAATTAACTCTGGAGTACAAATTGAATAGTCATGTAAGTGCAGCCAGAAAGGGTCACTGTACTGAATAAGAATGTTAGCAAGGATTCAAATGGACTGATGAGGGTGACAAAAATGTCAAGAGCTCTAAGGTCAGATTTGGGATACAAAAGGTTTTTGGACAAGATGGTAGAACGGGGATTAAATTTACCTTCCTATCAAAAATAGCAAAAAAAAAAAAAATGAACAAAACATTAAAAAGTCACTGTTTTACAGACATGGGACATCAGCAACAAAGAATGGAGATTCCTAACAAGTGTAAACACCCCTCAAACTAGCCAAACTACCATAAACAGAACCAGAACACAAGTTAAGTTAGTAAAAAAAAAAAAAAAGTATCTATGGGAAATCTTCGTTCTGTGAAATAGTCTTTCTGAACCCAGTCTTTGTTTTCTTGCTTTAGCTAAATAGGCAGATTGGATATTTTCTCATCGATTTAAGAAGCTCTTGGCTGCCTATAAGCCAACCAATATATACTATTTACTTTCGATAAAAATTAAACTTGAAACTTCGCTTCTACATTTAAAGGTATAATTCTCCTAGATGTTATAAGCAGAGACTATTTAGCACCTCGAATTACTCAAACATACTGCAGTATGTTAACTGCTTTGTGTATTTGAGCTTGTTAGTTTTTGTAACATATGACCATGGAAAGCAGTCACAGTTGCATTTTAGCTACATTTGACAAGACCTTTGAAAAATTTTCAGTCATGTTTAACCAATCAAGATTTGAAAGTTCCTCTTTGCTTAAGAACCAAATTTATGGTCCCCTTCTAGTAAATGTAGAAAACCTAACCTTATCCCTGACTCGTTTCATGACCATTATTTTTACTTTTGTCCAATTTCCTCATCTTTGTTATTCTATGGCATAGCGTATATTTCTCCAAATCATTTTTTGAATGAGGTAGTATATAGAACTGGGAGAACAGTACTTTAAACTGTATAGCATTTGGCAGAAGCAAGTTATTATTCAGCTCAACAACTATTTTGAGTGTCAAATTATGTGTCAAGAGTAGTTTTAGTGTGCCCGTGGAATTGATGTTCTAGCAGGGGAAACAGACAGATAATAGGTAAATAATATTATATGTTAAAATTGAGATGTGCCAGGAGAAAAAATTAATGGAGCAAGGTCACGGGCATCAAACATGCTGGGGGTGGGACTTGCGAGTAAAGAGAGTTCCAGGGAGAAGAGTCAGCCAGCACAAAGGTCCTGAGGTGGGGGCGTACCTGGCACATGTGAGGAAGTGCAAAGAGGCTGTATGGCCAGAGCGGGTTGAGTGGGAGGCAGTGTTGTGGAGGATGAAGTCAGAGAAGTAATGGGGACACATGACAAAGGGCACTGTGGACCACTATATAGACTTGGATTCTACCTTCAAGAAAGCAGAGAACCATGGTAGGGTTTAGAGTAGAGGAGTGATATAATATGCTTTATGTTGTTAAAGGATTACTTTGGTTCTATAGAGAATATACTGTAAGGGGTAAGGATAGAAGCAGGGGTATTAGTGGGAAGTTATTGCAGTAATTTAGTTGAGACTTGGTGGCTGGGACTATAGTATAATGGAACAAATGTTAGATTCAGATATAGTTTGGAGTTAAAGTTGACAGGATTTTCTGATGAGTTGGCTATGGAATGAGAGAAAAAGAAAAGAGTCCAGGATGACTTCTAGGTGTTTGGCACAAACTAGAGGATGAATGAAGTAACTGTCAACCAAGAAGGGGAAAAATGCATGTGGAGACATTTTTGGAGATCACACGTTCAAACTTGACATTTCAGTTTGAGGGTGTCTACTAGATACCCAAGTGATGATGTCAAGTAGGCATCCTGATGTATAAGTCTGGAGTTTGGAAGAAAGTTCTGCACTGAAGACGAAGACATAAAGGTCATCAGCGTTTAGATAGCATTTAGAGTAGCGGGAGTGGATCAGATCACTGAGAGAGTAAGTGTAGATAGATAAGATTCCTAGGGCCCTCCAATACAGTATTAATGCCAAACAAAATCCTTAATTACACAACTTTCCTAGGCTCTGACTCATATTTTAAAAGGGTATTGCATTATTTCTTCCCATAAATGCAAATTCAAAAGGCAATCAACCAACAAAGATTTTCTCTGGACTTAACACTATCAAAGAGTTCAAGCTTCTGTCTTGGTTTGGGTTCCCTGAAAGCAGAGCCTGAATTTCAATTTCTCCACACTCTTAGTCAAGAGCTGAGCAAGCTTAGAGGGCTTCAGAGAAAGTCTGAGACAGAAAAGGACAAAAAATTCTGTGGTCATTTGAAGTGACATGCCTGCAGCGTGCTCAGTAACTATCACAGTGACTAAAATCTGAGGTGGGTGAAGAGTATGTGATACAGGGCACACATACACACAAAATGCACAATAGCTCCAAATTCCAAAGTCAGCTGTCTCTGGCACCACTCGCATAGAATACAATTTGAATGGCGCCCCCTACATTTATTTGAGCAACATGCTAACCATATGCTGGACATAGAAAGGTGAATGAGTTTCAGATCAGATAACTCTAATTATATTGTTAAAAACTTTCCTATACATTCAGACAGAATTTAATTTGCAGAAGTAGTTTATTACTGCCTGGGATTATTTACTTTCTTTTATAATACTATGTCTCAATAATTTTGTGAAAGATAGTAGAGAATGAAATGACTTACTCCCAGTTAACATTACTGCATTTAAAAAGTTGAAACCTTTTCAGCATGCTTTTTATTATGTAGATTAAACCAAATCAATCTCAGTATGATGAGATACTCTAATCTGCTGGCTTGATCAAACTGCCCAAATCAGATTAGCAAAAAAAAAAAAAAAAAAAAAAAAAAGCAAAAGTTTTTTCACTCAAATTTTGCAAAATTCAACAACTGATATTTGTAGAGAATTGCCACAGACCCATAAGACATTCTGCAACATTGTAAACAGTTGGCTTTAAGCTCAGTTATTTGTTTCCTCTCCATAAGACACATCAGTTAAACAAAGAAAAAAGAAAAAAAAATTCTTTAATTAAAAACAAAGTTCATTCGTTCTGAAATTTATTTTGTGTATTAAATTTATATAATTAACAAAAAAATTAGGCTATCTTTTCTTATTTCTCTTACTAGAAAAATCTTTTTCCTAAATCAGACTTAGATATAATTTCTGTATCATAATAGAAAGATATACACTTCTATCAGTAATTCAATTTTGTTGTTTATCTATCTTTCCTAATTATGGCCCCTTCTACACTGACATATTTTGTTATTCTTGTAAGTCAAAGTTCTTTCATATTTATTGCGCTATCCCCCCATTCTGATTTACTGGGGAGACTGAGTTGCTTGTCTAGATTCAACCTAAAAAAAATGAAAATCAGAGGTAAAATTCAGAAACACAAGAAACTCAGATAGTCCTGTTGAACAGTCCTTTCCTACTGCTGGATTTAAATAACCCATTACACCCTTCACCAATCGGTTATCCAGAGATCCACACCAAAACAGAGTGAGCTCCCTGTCTCTGTTCACTTTTCTTCCTGAATATACAAGCCCTTGTGACTATCTTTATTTGTCTGTGTTCTTCTACTCTGCTTACTTCTAATGTTCCACGGACTGATATGCTATCCCCAAATAAACCATGTGCTCCCTAAGTATAGTTATCTTAATTTTGCAACCTAGATTAAAATTACAAAAGACCCAATATACTGGGCATTAAATACAATGACTGCAGGACATACAACAGAAAAAGCCCATTAACTCCATTATTTTTCTCAGGTTGGGACAGAAATAATAGTTAATAGGTATCATGTCAACTGAAACAGTAGTAGCTAGCAATAAGGTTGGCACTGACATAACTCCAAACCATTCTATATTTTGTGATATAAGTAATACTAAGTTATGTTGATTAGATATGTTTCAATATTCACAGATAAAAGGTGAATTGTTAGAAAATAAACTGTGATCACATTTTATCCTTTGTGCTCACAAGTATCATCAGATCAACTCACGAATGTCGAATAGTGAAGTACGATCATGAGAAACTTCCTCTTTAATAATTGCCTTAATGTTATTTGACAAGGAAAAATCATGAGGTTCTACACGGGGCACAAAGTGGTAAAACAGCGATAAAACAAGCTTGAAAGTCGGAGATCTGATTGCTAAAGCTCAAAAAAGCTAAAATTAAGGAGAGAGCTTTCTACATTCGAGATTTCATGTAGGATTCAAAGCACGATTAATCTTCTAGTTCCAAAAACATTTATCAATTTATGCTGATAAACTATGTCTCTATCTAGGACAAGGGAATATATGCGGCTAGTAGATATCATACTACTATTAAATAATAATGGGACTTTTGTTAATATACTGAATGGTATCTTAAGTTTAAGATAGTTTAAAATTTTAGATTTCTAGAGGACAGAGGGCATGATATGTAGATCTCTTTATACACTCAGAACTGAATACAGTATTTTACATATATTGGATTCTCAGCAAGTAACTGCTAATGATGGAAAGCATTCTCCCAAAAGAATAAATTAACTGATCTGTAGTACAACTGTACAGCTAAAAAGAATATTAACTTAATAAGTCTTCATGTTCTTAAACCATTTTAACTTAAGAATTTTTTCAAAATTATATTTCTCGAGATGCCAGACACAAACTAAAAAAATATTTTAAGAATATGTTATCATAGGTGTCTTTGGAATCTATAGGAAAATCTGTTTAGAAATCATCTTTGATGATAATTTGATTTGAAAATTTCAGTTCTGAGCAACTTGAAACATTTACCATGCACAGAATTACGATCATCTTTGGAAGGGCTTGAAAATGAAGATGATACTTGGAACTATCAGATAAAACAAACAATTCCTGAAGACAAATGGCAAATATGAAGAGCTATTAGCTTTGGCAACAGCAGTTTTTCATGTCATTATATGGGTGATCAAGTATGCTGCCTTAAGCATAAATCTAGAGGACATTGCGAGAAGGTTACAGTAGCAGCACAGGACGTCTGGGAAATCTGCAACATTCACCTGTAAACATGAGCCTGTCCAGATAAATTGTGACAACCATGAACAGTACATTAACCTATTTGCTTACCTTAATTTTACTTCACTGACATCAGAAAAATACAAAACCTCTAGACATTTTTTACATAAGTATATTTTATATTTATATAAACTAGTAAAAATGTAAACTTTATCATGAATGGGCAAGTAAACCATAGTACATTTACTCACGGACTTCAATGCAACTACTAAAATAATGTTGAAGAAAACTATGTATGATGTTTAAAATGAATATAATACCAAGTTTTTAGAAAGATTATATATAGACATCTATATAAAAAACATACTTAAAAAATTAAATGACCTATAAATTTTCAAATGGCTTTTTAAATTTGTTTTCTATATATTCCAAAGTTTTTAAATTAATGTGCAATATTTCTATAATAAAAACATAAATATTTTAAAACTCTGGCCCTCTAGATAGGAATGAATAACAAAGTAGATTTTTGCTCCAAATCCCAGAGACCTAATTAACCTGCCAATGCTACAATTATTGAAAAATCACAGACCTCTGATTTAAAACATAATGTTCTGAAAATTAGGTTTTTGTAGCTTTTAATTTTGATATAATTTGACATCTACAGAAAAGCTGCAAGAAATCCCAAATAAATGGATAAAAATGATGTAAAACACACACACACACACACACACACACACACACACACACACACTGGAATGTTATTCAGCCACGAGAAAGGAAAATGTCCTGTGATTTGTGACAACATGTATAAACCTTGAGCACATATTGCTAAGTGGGCCAAGTCTGACAGAGAAAGACAAGTCATATATGATATCACTTATATATGGAATATAAAGGTCAAATTTGTAAAAAATAGAGAGTAAAATGGTGGTTACCAGAGATTGGGAGATGGCGGGAATGAGGTTGATGGTGTTTAAGGGTATAAACCTATAGTGAGTAGTAAATAAGCCACAGAGATCTAACCGTACAGTATAATGAATATAGATAATAATATCATACTATAAGGATGTAATTCCTTTATTGGTAATTATATTACAATACATAAATGTATCAAAGTAACACTGTATACCTTAAATTTAAAAAACATACCATGTAAAATTTATCAAATAAAAAAGAAATCCCATATATACTTTACTCAGATTCACTATTTACATTCTACAGCATTCATTTTATCATTCATATTCTCTTGATAGATTTATGAATTTAAATGTATATTTATAAATTTATATGTATACTATCTTTTCTAAACCATTTGAGAATAAAGTTAGGTATTGTATCCCTTTACCCATAAACACTTCAGTTTGTATGTCTTAAGAGCATTTTCATACAAAACCACCTTATGATTATTGAAGTTGAGAAATTTAATATTGATACAATATTTTCTATAAATAGTCCATATTAAAATTTCATCAATTATGCAGTGATGTCCTTTATGTCTATTTTTATCCATCCAGGATGAAATCCAGGATCATGCATTGCATTGAGGTGTCATGTCTCTAGTGTCTGATCTGGAACACGATTAAGACAATAAGTATTTTGTCTCATCTTCCAAAAAACTTTTCTGAATCAGTTTGTGAGTTTTGATGAGTTTGGTAAGGTTTTTGAATGACTCAACGAATTTGAATCAACAAATTTTTAAGACTGTACCACATAGCAGACACACAGCTGTTAAAAAATGTGTATATTAAATGCATGTAATGAATATTAAACTGTGTGTTACTGTTGGCTACATTATTTTATGTTGAATAATTAAGTGCAGTACTTTATTCTCCATCCTTAAACTAAGAAATGGAGATGATTTTAGTGAATCCATCATTTTTATACTGTTCTCTGAAACTCTGTATTACTTATTGATATTCAAATAAGATTAGAACAGTTAATACTATTAAAAATGCCTTACTAAATATTTCACCCCATTTGGAGGTTTTTGAAAACTTTCTACCGAAATAAGTTAGACAACTAAAATAACCCACCCAAAACATGCAGAGGTACAGTTTTAAATAATTTGCTTAGACATCCTATCACTTTATTAAATTTGAATTTCAGTTAATAGTGTTGTCATTCATATCTAGCCAGATCTGTTTTCACAAAAAAAGTTTAGCAAATAATAAAACTGCATTATTCATTAATTAGGAGTTGTCCTTATAAATAGTGTTAAGTATTAATATTGTAAATTTTTTCCTTCAACAAGGTAATATCATCCTTTTCCTGAGAAAGGAATTGCAAATGGAATTAGAAGGTAACATTACAAAACTTATATGGCCAAATTCTATTTAAATGCCCACTGCCAAAAAAAAAAAAAACCAAAAAACAAAAAGAAAAAATTACATTGTATGTACACTGATAAATTTTGTCATCTACCACAAATAGCAACTTCAGTCATTGCTGATGAAACACTAAAATTTTCCAGAAATTTTCTTAAAATATTGTTTTGTTTTGTTTTGTTTTTTGGTTTTCTGAAATGAAGATTCAACTAATGAACAAATTAAAGGGGCACGTTTGAGTATCTATATAGAAGTATGCCTACCCTTTAAGGCCAGTTAAATCTTCAAGCTCTTACATTTGACCTAATTTACTAATATTGGACAGTGAGTTGTATTCTCCTCAAGACTGCCCTCATTTGTTATTTGTAGTATTGCAGTATGTTCTGGGAGGATGTGGGTCTGTCCTTCCTTGGAAACCTCACTTTTTTTTACACACTTTTTTCCTCCAGTTGTCAAAAAGATGTCTGGCACACAATCAGTGCTCAGTAATATTTCTGACACATAAATTAACCAATGAACCAGTCAATCATAGACCTCTTCTTGGAGGTGTTGTGGCACTCAGTGGTAGGAACCGGTTCTGACAGAGGAAGATACAGCCTGGACCTTTACAAGACTAGCCACCCGTGCCTTCCTCCTTCCATTCCACAGCCATGAAGAGAAAAGATGAGTCATAGACATTGAAAATAATTCAGTTACAAGTAACAAAGAATCGAGTCAGACATTGAGAGTCCAGCATTAACTCTAAGTACAGATAATACTCATCTGAAATCATTATTAGGGTAAACATCTCCTTCTTTTCTATACACATATTTGCTTTTTTATTAGAACTGAGGGAACATATTCATCAATCAATGTTAAGAGTTAAAATACTGCAATGAGCTACCCATGGGAAGATAAATTTGTTATTTCATCTGTTTGGGATGATGAAGTAATCTGCTTCCAGTCTTAAGATAGATAAAATCACATCCAAAAATTAAGTGGAAAAAGGTACATGCAAATGAGTGGCTTCCACATATTCAGGAGATTTCTGTGCATATTTGGTTCGATATTTATAATATCCACAAGGCGAGAACAGTTAGCAGACTGTGGTTATACTTAGACTGCTATACAAAAAGGTTCCTATTGTTAGGACATGAATATATATTTGCATATCCTAAAATCAGGATTAGCTAATACACTTTCATATACTTACATCATGAATGGCTAGCTGTAAAAATAGGTTCAAAATGAAGCCCAGTTCAGACTTTAAAAACTTATATAACTCTCACTATGAATATAGAATTCAATCTTTCCCTACATTTCTGAATGCTTACTTATACATATTATATTCACTTTTCTGCTGATACCTAGATTTTTATTTCTTACAAGTGACTTTACTGGTATTTTCCTTAAAAATACCATCTTAGACCTGAGACATATTCTGATGTGAATTATAAAATTATTAAACACATATGGAAAAAAACACATATAGATTTTTTTGCCTCTCAATAATATATTCAATCTCCGCAACACCCATTACTTAAGTACTATAAATACAAGAACTAAGTTCTCAACATTCACATTAATATAATAATCATTATAATTTGGGGGATATCATATGTTATCTGACTTACTCCTCACAACTACCAAGGGGATAGATTTCACTATTCCTGTTTTATGAATAAAGGAAGAGAGTCTCCGAATGTACAAAAACCTTGCCCAAGTCTCCTGCTAGGAAGTAGAGACAACATTAGACTCTATCTGACACATAGGCAGCCTGATGCAGTCAGCCCACTGGATTATAAAGTGTTCCCAGTCAGTCACTTGGAATCGTGAACAGTTTCCTCTAGATGAATACACTACGGCCTGCTGTGTGCGCTGGAATGGACGTTAAGTGGGAAATAAACCCACTGAGTGTGTTGGTTTTCTGTTACTAACAGATTGCCCAAAACTTGGTGTCTAAAAGCAACACAAATTCATTTTGCTTCTTACATGAAATATAATATAGTTATAGTTATATTCATTCTTATATTCCTGTAGCTCAGAAGGCTGACACGAGCTAAAATGAAGATGTCAGCAGGGCTGCACTTTTTTTCCCCAAAGACCTAGGGGAGACTTCATTTCCTTTCCTTTTTCAGCATCTTGAGGCCACCTACATTCCATGGCTTCTGAGCCCTTTCCTTCATCTTCAAAGCCAGAAATGTGGCATTTCTCTGACCCTCGCTGTGTCCTCATTTCTATCCCTGACCACAGCTTGGAAAGGTTCTCTACTTTTCAGGGCTCGTGTGATTAGATTAGGCCCACCCGAATAATCCAGAATAATCTTGCCTTCTCAAGGCCCATCATTTAATCACATCTGCAAAGTTCCTTTTTGCCATGTGAGGTAACATATTCACAAGTTGTGAAAATTGGGACATGCACATCTTTGGGGGACCATCTATTCTGTCCTACCATGGTGAGCTCATGTGTGGATGACTAACAGTCAAATTTCCCTGCCAGAAGTTTTTTAAATATTTGGCGTAAAATGATTAACATAAGTGAATCTCTAATTAGCAGTCTAACAATGTAAATAAATAAAAATAACAAAGAAAAAATCTAATTTCAGCTTGTAGGGGAGACGGAAGGTTTTTGGAGGATTGACTTTTACATCTCAGAATAGGGCCCATTTTAAGGACAAATTGAATTGAAAAAATTTGGGACTTGGAAATATATTCCTCCACTGGGAAGTGGAGAAGATACTAGATGAAAAAGATAAAAATAGGCAGAATATTTGAGGAAAGGTGTCAGCAGAATAAGCACATGCTTCTAACAATGATCATAAAACAACAATATTTTTGAGCATATGATACGTACCAAATACTATGATTAGAACTTTACATTCATTCCTTCATTTAATTGTTATAAGAATTCTATGGAGCACATGATATTATATACATATGACACAAATGAAGTTTAGGGAAATAATTTAGCACAGTGTAAGTAAGTAGTAGATCCAGAATTCAAACCTAAATTAGCCTCATTCCAAAGACCAGGCTCTTAATTACTGTTGAACTATGATAGAAATTCAGCTGTGAGATTAGCAACTAGCAAGGCCAATACGGTTCAGAGTGTTTCCCAATAGTTGAAAAGAACATAGTCAAAGATAAATAAGGTAAATGTAATAGTTGATTGTCTGAGAAGACTGGGAACAACTTATTCCATCTGCCAGACACATTTACTGACTAGACTCCACTCCCTACAAATGGGACAAATGAAAGAAGATATGAAAATTTAAAATTAGGGAAATGACTGAGACAAACACATATGCCCAGGCAATTAAACGGAGAATTTTACTACAACAACTAGAGTAAAACTGATTAGGACTAAGTTTCTACAATATAGCAAAACTGAAGCAGATCACAAGGCTTAATTAAGACCAAGAGTAAATGTAATGGTGCTGATTGAGAGAATCTGATGTTCAAGCTCTTTTCATTTGTTCCAAGTTTTGGATTGGTACTAGAGACTGATACTGGACTTAGACTATGGATGGCCAAAGATCTCAAGCTTTCCAGTCATGGAACAGAAGAGAGGTAAGTAGTGTAAAACCCAAGCACAACAAAAAAAGATGATCATCGCAAAGATCATCTCTGAACAGTTTGCTCAGAGTTCAGCATTCCTATATTGCATCTGCTTTCAAAGAGCTTCCCTTCTGTTTATTCCAAGACCATTCATTTTTTAAAATCTCTACTTTTTTAAAATCTTTTTTCCTCACCATCAATAGCACCAGAGTTGGCAAAGCAGGAATTGTCATTTTTAGGTATGGGTCATCTGAAAGTTGAGTTTATTTGGAAATGTACATGAGCTGAAGTCAATCTAAAAGATGAGAGAGGTAAGACTGAAAGGCTGGTAATGTGTCTACATAAAAGAGAAAAGACATTTCACTAAAGATAGAATTCATACTAAGACAGATGGATTTAAGGAAGACGAGCTTGTCATAAGCTTGTATTTCATCAACCTGGAAGTGAACAACCTAGATTTGAAGAGACAGTTATACATCAATACTTGGTTATTCTGAAAAACTGCTACTATCCAGATGTCAGATCATATTAGCTCTCATACAACTACAAATTTCAAGAGAGATGCCAGGAACACAATCTCTGGGCTGTCAGCACAATTTTAAATCATGTCATTTCAACACATTGTTGTTGGTCTTTACAAGTCCTTTGTTCACTCTGGGCCTGGGTCTAAAGAAAGAATTTAAATCACTTTATATTTTAACAGGATTTTTAACAGTCATATATAGGTTTTCTCTAAGAGATCAGCACTGCATCTTAGCTCCTCTCTCCAAATGGGACACAAGACTATAATAGATGTGGGAATTTCAAGTCTTTTTCTAGATTTACGACAGTGCATTAAGTAAATTTTATCTTTGAAGTGTATCCTTTTCTGTTTTCTATACCCCATTTTTCCCATCAGGCAACTAATTTCCTCCTGTTGTCTTCCACTTCTAAATATTCTTCCTATTGTGCTCCTCAATGCAGCACTGGTTGTTACAGATTTTTGCTGTCCCATTTTCCTTCTGATCCATGTAGAATTCATTCTCCAAAAGTTCTGGTTTAAAAAATTTGTTATCCTAATATGATAAAAATATGTGTGACAAAGTGCTATTGACCAATGGTGCTTTACATATATCACTGATGTCTGTTTATATATGTGCATATGCTTTTTTGTTTGTTTATTCACTTATTTAACTACATCTATGAACACTTATTATGTGCCATGTACTGTGCTAGCATTTTACATGCTTTATCCCATTTTGAGGGGTCTTCAATGCCTTCTTTACCTTTGGTCCCAGAGCTACATGTGGCCATTCCTTACTTTCTGGATACCTTCTCAAGAACAATGAAAATGACTGCCCCTATGAATTGCCTGGATACTATGATTAAAAGGCTTAATATAGTAAAACACAGAGATATGTAGTATATATCTAATATTCGATGAAAAATACGAAGAATGTTAGGATAGTCCTTGGTAGAGGATTCTGGTGAGTTCTAACTCGTATTCCTGGTCAGGTCGTTGTATTTTTTCTTTGTTTAGGATGAGGAGTGAATAATGTTGGATTTTCATGCAACTTGACAGTACAATTAGGAATGGTATTTTGGTCAAAGAGTACTTTACTGACTTCAAATTATAAGGTGCAGCTAGCTTCCCACTCTGTCGTTGAAGAAGGTCAGTTCTGGTTAAGTATGTGCTGAGGTCAAAGCTGAATCTTTTCCATGGCTGCACTGTGTACATGAAAATTAGACTTATGCAGACAAGCAGACTTTCTTAGAGAGAGTAGGTCCAGTGAAAAACACTGGCTTTTAAAATAAGGAAGAAAGTAGGAGGTGTGCAAATTAAATAAAGATAAGTTGTTAAAGGTTAACTAGTTTCTCCTGTTGGTGTTATAAGCAAATGGTATAGTCATTCCCTGGCTCTACAATATTTAGATGTTTTATTTCAGTCACATAGTGGGAGCTGAGAACAAATGTGGGTAAACCAGAAACAAAATACCTTCACAGAACATAAGCTAAAACCTATTCCCTTAATCCTTCAGCGCTGAATCATATGTTATGTCTGGACCATAAATGTGAAGAATGCCAAAGTAGCTCTGGCATTGCCAGGCTTGGCTACACATACATGCAAGGAAAAGCATACCCATCCTGAATATATTATTAACATTGCTATTGTATTAGTTTTCTATTGCTGTATAATAAATTACCGGACAGTTGGAGGCTTAAAACACCTATTTATTATTTCTTAATACTGTTGATCAGAAGTCTGGACACAGTGAAACTGAGTTCTCTGCTCAAGGTCTCACTAGACTGAAATCAACATTTTGGCCAAGCTGTATTCTCATCTGGAGCTCAGGGTCCTCTTCCAAGTATATTCAGGCTGGTGGAAGAGTTTAGTTCCTTGCAGTTGTAGAACTGAGGTCCCCGTTTTCTTGCTGGCTGCCCTTAGCTCCTAGTTCTCAGTGGCTACCCTCAGGTCCTTGCCATATGGCCCTTTCAAAACAAGGTAGTTTATTTCTTCAAAGCCAGGGCTAGAATCTCTCTCCAGTCTGCTGCTATGGGAAGGAGTCTTATTTAAGACTAATGCAATGTAATGTAATGTAATAATGTAATGACTGCCTCAGTGTATCCACAGGTCTCACTCACACTAAAGGGAGGAGACAATACAGTGCATATGGGAGCAGAAATCCATCTTAGAGTTATGCTTACAATTGTTACTCAGAACAAGGGCTGAACTTTGTCAACTATATGACTAAAGAGAGAGCAAAATGTCACTCACCTCTGGAAGCAAGAAGTTAAATGTAAACTGTCTCAAGACAGACAATAGTGCTTTTCAAGAGAAAAAGAAAATAACCTATAAATGTTCAAAATTCCTCGAAAAAGATATTCAGGTCTCAATCTCAATGAACCCTTTGAACAATATGCCTGGTAAAGATGCAAATTCCTACACAGAGCAATAATAAGGCTGGCAGAGATTTGCAAATGGCTATCTGAACGATGCCTATTCTTCATTTTTAGGAACACGTAATCTTATCTTCCCATAAAACCATCCCCTTTACCACCATCTCCTTTTTCTCAGTTATTCTAGTCAATAGCTGGCTATAAACCAATGTGGTAACAACACATTTTCTACAGATGAAGTGAAAAAAAAATCAATATTCAAAGTGTAATATTAATATTTTCTGGAGTAGGAATAAGACAACTAGGTGACCAAATTTTGATTCTGGGGTATAAACCCTCTATAACCACTTCTCCATGAACGTGGGTGTACCTTCAAATAGGATAGGATAGTTCCTCTTTTGATTAGGTGACATTATACGGCAAAATGATGGGACAGTCACTCCTATGATTACATTATGTTATGTAAGACTACATTTGAGCAGACTGGGGAAGAGTCTCTTGCTAGCCTTAAAGAAGTAAACTGAGATGTTGTGAGAGGAACACATGGCTAGGACTTGAGGAGACTTTTAGGAGCTGAAAATAAGCCTAAGCTGACGTCTAGTAAGAAAATAGGATCTCAGGCATACAGTTGCAAGGAAATAAATTCTGCTAATGACCTAAATTGAGCTTGGAAGAAGATTCTGAGCTTCAGATCAGATCACATGTCAGGTGACACCGAATTTTGGCCTGGTGAGGCCCTCAGCATGGGACCAGGCTAACTTCTGACTGAAAGGCTAACCAATGAAAACTGCGTGATAAGAAACATGTGTTGCTTTAAGCTGTTAACTTTGTGCTAATTCTTTATGCAGTATAGAAAGCTAATATATAAAAAAATTGATAAATAAAATAAACAACTAGCAAAATTAGTTTTAGAAACTTTCTGCAGCGAGATCTCAGTGCTAAATCCCAGTTGGTCTTAATGAGTAGTTACAAATTTTTGATTTTTAAAATGATTTAAAACTAAAATATACCTAATATAAACACAATTTGAGATACTCCAGAGTACTGTAGATGATAAACCAAAGCAAAAAGTTCTTAAGTTATGAAAGAATACCAAACCAGTGGGGATTTAACCATATAATTCCCACAAAGTTAAAAGACAATCTGAATAATTAATAATGGTAGATATATATATCAAATATATACACAGAAGCAAAGAGCACTTACTCTGAAAGTTGTTCACTGAGAAGCCTTGAGGATGATAGAATCCTGCTTTGCAAATGCACTGATAGGCTCCAAGCACAAATCCTCGGCCTTTAATTGGCATACACTATGAAAAAGAAAAACCAGCAATATAGTTGATCAGAGGTTGTTACACAGTATCCATCATTGCAAATGGTAACAGAACTAACACATTTCCTAGATATAAAATATCTAATTTTTGAACTTTTATTTTAGGTTTGTTTGCCAACAGACATTTTTTAGAAGTAGCAAACTGAGTTTCTAAATATATGCCATTACAGCTGCAGTTACTACACATGTTTAACTCATTCAGTTGCCATAGGGAGTAATTATGAGACATAGTTTTTGTTTTTAATGCCTCACATATCATCTTATTGCTTTAAAAGATATTTTAAGAATATGTTAAAAGTGATTCCATGCTAAGTATTTCTATCAAAGAAAAGGTAAATAGGTAAGTAGATGAATAGATATATAGAAACTTAGATGTGAAATTGCTTTTATGGATTAAGTATTCATCAAATTTCATTCTTGGAACACAAGTATAGCAACTGATAGAAAAACAAAGCAAAAAAATCATAATGTAAATTTAAAAGAGAAAAAAAAATGATGAATTAAAGATCCCAAGGGCTCTCACTTAAAATCTGTTACATAGATAAATATGCTACATGTACCTAAACAAAAAGAAAAACAATGATCATCTTTCCAAAAGGTCACATCAATAGATAAAATGGACATCACCCAAAAGCTTAATCTCGGCTTCTTTTAAGAATATCAATTAACTCTATCAAAACTCAACTTAACACACTTCATTTCTGCTATATTGAATTACATAAGCACAAATAACTTCCATTAAAATACAAACGGTGAATCAGTAAAACAGGGATGTTTTAAGAACCTAAACAACACTGAAATTTCTTTTCTGATATCTCTGTTTAAAGATCCCAACCCTTTGCCTTTTTGCCATTATAATCTATTAATCTAATCTATAATCTAGTAAATGTAGGTCATAAAATATCCCTCTACTACAGGGGTCCTTGAGAGAAAACTCTAAATAATTCAAATAATAGTTTAATAATATAGCTTATGTGATTAGTATTAAGATCAATATTACATACTGTGAAAACTCTAGTAAATAGAAAAGTGTTTAAATATAAGATAGTAAGAGCTAATACATGTTCTAAATACACAGAGATATACACGAAAAAATTTTTAAAATAATTTCTTGAATATTTTATTTCATTAATATCTCCCTTTTTTATCCAACATATTTATATTCAATTATATTCTGCAATTGGAAATACAGTCCTTGACTCAGAGCCAAATAAAAGGATAGATAAATATGAGGCAATTCAACTGTATTGGCAAGTATTTATGAAATACCCCTGTGTACTTAGAAAATTTCTATAGAACCTAATTGAAATAACACACACCATTTATAAATATTCAGTTATACGACAGGCCAGATCATATTTCTGAACTATATAAATAAAAAGGCAATTACAACATTTACTTTGGAGAAGCACCAGTATGATGTAAAGAGTATATTATTTGAGGCCAGTCAGGAAATACAGATTTGAATTTAACTGTATCACTCATTAGCTATGTGAATTGAGCTGTTCTCTTAACTTCTCTGAGTCTTATTTATTTATTTTTAATTTGTAAGAATAATCATTTAGTCAGAGTCAGGTACAGTTTGAAGAAGGTAAAACCACCAAGATGTCCTAACAGGTTAAATGTAGAGTATAAAAGGAAGAGATTATAGGATGACTTGAAGGTTTTTGGTCTGAGCAATCTTAAAAATGGAGTTACCATCATTATGCTGGGAAAGGCTGCAAGTGGAGAAGGTTTGAGGGAAAGAGCAGAAGTTCCGTTTTGCAAATGCTATGTCTGAAGTGTCTGTTTGAAATTTAATTCTAGACATCAAATAGGCAGACTGCTCAAGTAGTATAGAGATTAGAGGAGAGGTCTGGTCTGATAAGACTGGATAACTGAGAGAACACCTGTAGACAATGAAGGACATGGGCCCAAAGTAGTGAGACTCAGGATGTTCAAGTCCT
Source organism: Rousettus aegyptiacus (assembly GCF_014176215.1). Classification (NCBI taxonomy): domain Eukaryota; kingdom Metazoa; phylum Chordata; class Mammalia; order Chiroptera; family Pteropodidae; genus Rousettus; species Rousettus aegyptiacus. Next base: position 83,726,531 of record NW_023416285.1, read on the forward strand.
AAAAGGTCAGAGAAAAAGGAAGAAGCAGAAAATACTGATAACGGTAATTCGGTGCAGTATCACTATTTCATTAACTAGATTGTGGTATTAAAGCATAACATAGAATTTTTCATGATTTGCATTTATTAAACATTCACCCAGCAAAGACTAATCCAGGTTAACTAAGTTTTAGATACTAAGATTACAATAACATACTTTAAATATTTTGCTTCACTGGAATTTGGAGGTTAATGCTATTCATTGAAACAGCATTAATTCACAAATAATATGATTCGGCAATGCGACAATGACTCAGTGGAGAATTTAAGTGTTTAAGTCAGATCTGAAAGTTTATTGCAATAGGGAATATCTCTTTGCTCTAGAACCTAACTCTAGAACTGAAAGAAAGATGAAGGTTTGAAAAATCCAGTTGATTAGATAAATATTGCCAGATATAAAGTTCCTTGAACTTAAAAAAAAAAAAAAAAGTGCTTCCTAATTTTATTATGGAAAACACAGTGGTATGAATTATTAATTACCTTGAACTCTTTATTCTATTCTTAAATTATCTTATATTCTCAAAGGAAAGAAAAAAAGGTCAATAAAATTCAATTAAAAAAATATCCTGCTGTACTTACTCCAAGAATGTGGGGCATGCATGAAACCTAATGTGCTATTGCTTACATACACTTGGCTTAGAGTATTTAAGTGATCTTGGCTTATTTTTCTATTAATGATTATAAATTTGCACTCAGCTTGCCATACGTTCTTGCTCCAAACCACCACCACCATTCCATAGCTACTCTAACTCTGCTAACTCCCAACCAAACATAAATGTGTTCGAGATTAGGCAATTAGTTTAGTGTCAAGTTACTTTTTAAGAAATCTCCATGAGTATGGTGACTATCCAACAAACATTTACAATATTTGGACTGAGGAGCTACTTTTTAAAATTTTTCTCCTTAGGGATTTAGAATATAAATATAGATCCTCACTTAATCCAGGAGAAAATATTTAAAATTTTACTCTAATTTAACATGCATTTAAGATATTACTTTTAAAAATTAAACATTTATTTTAGAGCCTCAAGTCTAAAACTTTATAGAAATCCAAGAGGATACTAATGGGGAAAGCAGCACTTCTTCTTCCATGAGACTAGCTGTTCCATGGTATCCTCTGATCTACATTAAGCATTTTATATTGAGTTATAGTACCCCTGTGAGGAAGGTAACTGCTCACAAGATTAGATGTCCTCTTTGATGAACCTTACCAAGCCATCAGCAGAAATTTACCAAGGAACGCTCTTAAGAACCCACAAAGTCAGGTTCTGAGAAATAACCCAGATTCAGATGGGAAGCTATGGTAGTAAAGAGTTTATAGCAAAATGGGTAGATTCCTCGAAAGGTACAACCTACCAAGTCTGAGTCATGAAGAAATCAAAATTCTAAATTAAATAAAAGAACTTATAGCTAGTAGAGATCAAATCATAATCAAAAACCTCCCAACAGAGAAAAGCCCAGGACCAGATAGCCTCAATGTATAATTCTATCAAATATTAAAATAATACCAATATTCCTCAAGCTCTTCCAAAAAATTGGAGAACACTTTCTAACTCATTTTATGAGGCCAGCGTTACCCTGATACAAAAGCCAGACAAAACTACTACAAGAAAAAAACTACAGACCAATAATCCTGAATAATATGGATATAAAAATCTTCAATAAAATACTAGCAAACCAAATGCAAGTGCTTAAAGAAACATACACCATAACCAAGTGGGATTGGAATTCAGGGATGGTTCAACTTACAAAAATCAATCAATGTAATATACCACTTCAACAGAATGGACAAAACAACACAATCATTTCAAATAATGCAGAAAAAGCTTTTGACAAAATTCAATACTCTTTTGTGATTAAAAAGAAACTTAAAAACACTAGAAAGAAGAAAAATACTTCAACTTAATAATAGCCATATATGAAAAGCCTAGAGCCAACATCATACTCAATGATGAAAGACTGAAAGCATTTCCTCTAAGATCAGGAACCAGGAAAGAATTCCTACTGTTACTACTATTCAATGTAGCACTGTAAGTCCCAGCCATAGCAATTAGTCAAGAAAAAAGATAGTAAAGGTATTCAAAAAGAAAAGGAAGAAGCACAATTATTTGTATTTGTGGAGGACATGGTCTTATATGTAGAAAACCCTAAAAATTTCACACACACACACACACACAAAACATAAACTGTTAGGACTAATAAATACATTTCGCTAAGTTTCAAGATACAAAGTCAACATATGAAATTGATTATTTCTATATACTAACAATAAATAATCTAGAAAGAAAATTGTTTTGAAATCCCATATACAATAACTTCAAAAAGAATAAAATACTCAGGAATAAACTTAACCAAGGAAGTGAAAGACTGGTAAATTGAAAAGTAAGAATTGTTGAAAAAAAATAAATAAGACACAAACAAATGAAATGATATCAGTGTTTATGAAGTAGGAGACTCAATATTATTAAAATACCTATACTACCCACTGCAATCCCTACCAAAATCCCTAAAAAATCCCAGTGGCAATTTTTGCAGAAATAGTATAAAACCGTTTTAAGAGTCATGTGGAATCTCAGAGACCCCAAATAGCCAAAACAATCTTTAAAAAAATGAACGAAGTTGAAGGTCTCACACTTCCTGATTTTGAACATATCACAAAGTGATGGTAATCAAAACACTCTGGTACTGGCATGGAGGCAGACATATAGAACGATGGTACAGAATAGAGAGCCCAACGATAAACTCTCATATATAATGGTCAAAGGATGTTTGCAAGGATGCCAAGATCAAGTAACAGAAGACAGAACAGTCTCTTCAACAAATGGTGTTGAGAAAACTGGATAGCCACATGTAGAAGAATGAAGTTGGACCTTTATCTCACACCATGTACAAAAATTAACTCAAAATGGATTAAAGATCTAAGCATAATGCCTAAAACCATTGAAGCTCTAAGAAGAAAACAGAGGAAAACTTAATTACACTGAATTTGGGAGTAAGTTCTCAGATATGACATCAAAAGCACAGGCAATAAAAACAAAAACAGACAGATGGGACTACGCCAAACTTAAAAACTTCTGTGAATCAAAGAATACAATCAACAGAGTGAAAAGGCAACTTATGGAATGAGAGAAAAGATTGAAAACTATATAAATGATAAGCAGTTAATATCCAGAGTATAAAAAGAACTCCTACAACTAAACAACAACAACGACAACAACAAACTCACAAATAACCTAATTTAAAAATGGGCAAAAGATTTGAATAGACATTTCTCCAAAGAATATATACAAATGGCCAACAAGTATATGAAAAGATTCTCAACATCAGTAAATAGAGAAACACAGATCAAAAGCACAACGAAGTATTCCTACACCTATTATGATGGTTACTATCAGTAAAATAACAAATGTTGGTGAAGATGTGGAGAAATTGGAATACTTGTGCACTGTTGGTGGGAATATAAAATGGTATAGTCACTTATGAAAACAATTATGGAAGTTTCTCAAGAATTTTTTTTAAATTGCCATCTGATCCAGTAATCTTATCTCTGGGTATATATCCAAAAGACTTGAAAGCGGGGTCTTGAAGAGATATTTTAACACTGATGTTCATTACAGCTTTATTTACAACAGCTAAGAGCTAGAAGCAATCTAAATGTTCATCAATAGATAAAGAAAACGTGGTATATACATAAAGCATAATTATTACTCAGCCTGAAAAAAAGAAGGAAATCCTGTCACATGCTACTACATAGTACAACCTTGAGAACCCTATGCTAAATCAGTCACAAAAAGACCAATATTCTGATTCTCCTCATGTGTAGTATCTAAAGTAATTAAACTCATAGATAAAGAAAGTAGAATGGTGGTTGCCAGGGGTTGGGGAACAAGGGAAATAAGTTGTTTAATGGGCACAGTTTCAGCTTTGCAAGATGAAAAATTCTTGAGATCTGTTACAAAACAATGTGTATAGAGTTAACATTACTGAACTGCACACTTAAAAAAGGTTAAGATGATAAATTTCATGTCATGTATTTTTTACCACAATTAAAAATATCTTAAGAGTTTAGAGCAAAATGGTCTTTCTTCCTCCATGATGTGTATGTAAACAGCACAGGTTATATTGCAACACATAATTAGCATGACATGTAATTCACCTAAACTCTTGGTAAATATAATTGCAGAGGAAAACCTGGCCAGCCTGACCATCATGAATATTTTATACAGAGGTGCCTCTGAGCAGTGGAATGGCAAAAATAAAGGTAAAAATTAGATATAGAGAGAGGAAGTTTTGTTTGGCATTTAATGGAAAAAATGTTTGTGCCTATGGATCACATTTCCATATAATTCTGGAGAAAAAATTAATTCGTACTGAAAGTAGAAGGTAAAAAAATTGCAAATACAATAAAATTTATCAAAGTCAAAATCTTCTAGAAATGGACCTTTAAATACCTTTCTTTGTTTTTGAATCTTCATAAAACATAAAACATTTCTACCTTCTCTGAACTGAACACCATTAACAGAATTCAACATTTCTTCAGGAGTCAGAATCATTACTTTGAACAATAAGTACTGAACTATGCTGAAATACACTAATGTCCACCAGGCACTATTATAAGGACTGTACAAGTATTAACACATTTAGTTCCATATCAATTCTATTATTATCTCCATCTTAAAGATGAGAATATTAAGGTACAGACTGCTACAGTAAGTTGCCCGAAGTCATACAGCTAATAACTGGCAGAACTAAGATTCAGTCCTACCATTCCTGCCCCAAGGAGAGTAAAGAATGACTACTCGGCACAAAGTATGGGGACAGAGTATAATTCTGTACAGGAACAGATGCTACTTTGGTCACTTTGGCATCTACTTTTATTGTTCCAAGACCTTTATACTTGGTTTCAGGCAGTATTCCAAATGGATTAGTATGACAGATTAAGCTTCAAGTAAGTGTTATTAATTTTAAAATATATGTGTAATATTTATTTTAAGAAACACAGTTAATTCCTACACCTGTTACAAATTTTAAAAATAAGTCTTTTTCTTCCCAACACAGAGTTCTCAACTCAAATCTTAAAAAAATGAATCTTCATTTTGGAGCATCCAACTGGAGTATATCTTCTCTACCTAAATTCCCTAAAACAGCGGCTCCTCTAAAGAGAATCATGAAGTCAGTTAACGGAAGCTCAGTCCCAATCTAAACTCAGCAAGCATAGCAATAGGAACCAGAGGCTTTCATGGCAGTCTAGATTGTCAGTTCTTCCTCTGGTTGCAAAAACATGGCTCTGCTTTGACAGAAGACTTATCTAATTCCAGAAAGGATTTCCTGCTATACTGAATTTATTGAGCCTCATTCAAAAAGCAGATGGCAACGCCACAGAGGCATAAAGAAAGACGAAAAGCTTGATACTGGCAAGATGAAGTAGGAACTGGGTCTACTAGAATATTTTTAAAAGACAGCAGCTTTTGTTTTTCTTTTACTCCTTCTATATAACTTGTGAAGTAATACTGTGAAATGTTGAATCTGTTAGTTTGGGAGTGGGTTAAAGGGGACTTGGTACTAAAATAGGTTAATTTCACTAATACGCAGTGGCTCTTCACAACTATTTACAAGTTTATTAAAACAAAAGGGAAACACTCAAACAGAGGAAATCTAAAAGGCCTGCAGGCAATGATAGGGTACACATCACCCACATATTTCATCAAACAATTTTCCAGAGAAACAAGAACTCATGAATAAGAAATAATGCAGTATTTCACCAAGGGAAAAAAGAACTACATTGTGTCTCTATTATTCATTAGCTGCCAGAACCTGGTTTAAAAAGCATGATGAACTGGAGCAAGGTGGCGGTGGAGTGGGGTGGGGTGGCGAGCGAGAGGATGTTTTCTTTCATGATATAGTTAAAGTTAGAAAAGAAACTGTTTTCTATTATTAATTTTTGAAATGTTTTTGTTATATTCAGTGAAGCTGGCTCTCACAAAACAAGGCTAAAAGATGACACTGCAGCAGCTGGCGTGGACACATTACAAGTCTACAAACTTCACAGTGACACTCAGCAAGATGCTCTGTGGCGTTTGAAACCGACTCAGGAAAATGTCAGGATTATATCTCATTGACTAAATAAGCCCATTATTCCATTTCCTACAGAAATAGCTCCAAAGGCTTGAAAATCTAAGTACTTAATATGCTCAACGCTTTTTAAAAATGAAATACTGCCTTTCACTAACCACAAACTTACTGTGATGCTCTTGACACTCTGTGCTTTTTGTGGTCATGGTTCATAAGCACTGGGGACTTCTTTTTCATTCTTTTCTTAATTAAGCTCCTGCTTACTGAACCCCATTGTATTCTATTTGCTGCATCAACAAAGAGGAACAAAGCTATAGTCTAATTCTCAGAGAATTTACAACCCACAAGCATAAAAGCAAAATCAGAGCTGCTATATAACGCACTATCCTGTTTTGAGTAGTTCATCTTTAGACATTTTTCTAGAATAAATTGTTTGTTAGAATACAAATTGTTATACTAAGAACGAGGGTAATAGAAGAATATGTATTTCAATTTTATAAAATTCAAAAACGTAAAATTTTTATAAAGTACTGCTCAAGGATATACAGATACGTGAAAGTATAAAGAATAGAAGTAAAAAACAAAATTCAGGATAATAATTGCCTCTTGGTAGAGCAGACAGGTATAGGATGAAGGGAGAGCATGTCAGGAGTTTCTGTGGTACTGGTAACAATCTATTTTTCAAGTTGAATAGTGGGTACAATTTTCTTCACTGCAATATCTACAGCTTCTAACACAATGCCTAGCATATAAGAGGTACTCAATAAAAATTACTGAAATGAGGGAAGGGAGAAAGAAAGGAAGGAGAGAAGGAAACTGATTTTAGCTTCTGGCTATGATACATTACCTTGTAGGAGAATGAAATTCCCACCAAAAACAATTAGAACATGTAGATAAAATAAATGGAGGAATGAATGGAAGAAAGAAAAGAAATCTACTCATGTGAAGGCATCAGAAAGCGGCCAATAGAGCCAAAATTAAGTGGCCAAAAATCTGAGAAATAAGGGAAATTCATAGAAGTTCTGCATTTTGCATTTTTGTATCAACTGAGTATCTGAGTGTCTGATGATATGAGGCTTTGGGGGAAAACTGAGAATCCAGACAGATGGAAGCTGGTAAGAGGCAGAGTAGACAGCAAAACTTTGGTAATCACATAGGTCTGAGGAGAAAAAAAATTAAGTTTGGGGCTACAAAAATACTCGAGTCTTAAGTACAGAATTCTAAGAGAGAATCAAAGTGCAAATAAATGAAACTTAACCTCAGAAATTTTTGTTGAATTCTTAAGCAGTCTAAAGTTAAAGTCAAAGAGGCAAAGTAGAAGCTGAAGAGAAACTGAGTTGAATTTTTGGCAGTATCACAATGTTAAGCTCCTAAATTGGCATTTAGAACCCTCCAAGGATGAAAAGCCCAGTAAATACCCAAGGTTCTCAGTGAGCCCCCTAAAGTACTACATCCTATAATAGGAGTGAATAAAGTATAACTCGAAGCTGTCACAGACTACTGTTCATCTTTGGGACAGCTCAAGTACTGGCTGGATTAATATGATCTATCTCTATCTAGTTACTCATAAGAGACAGGGTAAAGTCTCTCTGAAAGACGGCAATGCATTCAAAACCACTAGAACAACACAATGCCTGGCACGCGATCTTAAATTACCAACACATAATCTTTGGAAGATGGCAGAGTGAGAGACATCCCTAGATCTCTCCTCTTGAAACAAAAATAAGCTGAACATCTAAAACTCAACAGCAAAAATCCCCACCAAAACTGCACACCAGCACATCTGAGCGTGGGATCTGCACATAAGAACAATCACAGGTCAGAACCCTGGGGGTCTGGCGGTGGACTGGAAGAAATGAAGAAGCTGTCTCTTGCAGCCAGAGCTCCCTGTTGGAGGAGGGGGAGGGGAGAAGGTATGGCGAGTTCCCTGAACATCTCTGCCTGAGAGTGCTGTGAGCTCCACATGGCCGGCAGCAGGGTCCAGTCGTCAGAGCAGAAAGCAGAGAAGCAAACAGCAGAGAAACAACAGATGATTTTTACTCACTGAGGTTGTAAAACCAAGGCTGTGCTGCAGCCCCCATCCTCCTACCCAGAGGACCCTTTCCCCTATACCCTCAGACCAATCACTGCAGAGCCCAAGGGGAATCTGAGCAAATGCTACAGAAACTGTCGCTAACACTGAAAGGAAGTGAGACTGAAGGTACCGAGCATAATGAAACATTTATAAGAAAAAAAAGTACATTATTAAGACTTTATATAAAGCAGAGATCCAAGAGGCTTAGATGCCACTTACTGGAAACCAAAAGAAAAACACCTTCTTTGCAACAGGCTAGGGACCATTATATAATAAATCTTTCTAGAAAAAAAGCAGAATACATTGCCACTAATGCCTAGGCGGAGAAATAGTCCATTAAACACCATGAACAATCAAGGTGATGAGGCATCTCAGAAAGAAAGAGAAAAATCTCTAGAAAATACACTTACAGACATAGAAATACACACTGTAAATGACAGAGAATTCAGGATAGTACTTTGGAAAAAACTCAGTGAATTTCAAAACAAGTCATAGCAACAATTTCAGGAATTGAAAAAACACCTAGATGAGAAGAGCAAAGAGATTGAAACCCTCAAAAAGAACCAATAGAACTTCTGGAGATGAACACATTGAAAGAGTTGAAAAATGAAATAGCAAGCTTGAGAAATAGAGTGGACCAAACGGAAGAAAGGATCAGTGATACCGAAGACAGAAATCCAGAAATAAATCAGAAGGAAGAAGAGAGAAACCGAAAAATGAAAAATAATGAAAGAGAAATTCAAGAACTAGATGATACCATCGGGAAAGGAAACATAAGAATAATGGGCATTATCAAAGGTAAGGGAAAAGAGCAGGGACTAGAAAGATTTTTCAGACAAAGAGTTAAGAATTTCCCAATCATAAGAAATAAGCTGGAGTTTGGAATTCAAGAAGTCAACAGATCATGCAATTACCTCAACCCAAAAAGGCCTTCACCAAGACACATTGTATTAAAATTATCAAAAATCAATGGCAAAGACAAAATTTTCAGGGCAGCCAGGGAGAATAAAATGGTAACTTATAAAGGAAAATTCATTAGATTATCCTTGGACATCTCAACACAGACCTTACAAGTCAGAAAGGAATGAAACCAAATATTTAAACTATTAAGTGAAAGGAAGTATCAGCCTAGAATAATGTACCCAGCTAAGAAGAGAGAAACCGAAAAATGAAAAATAATGAAAGAGAAATTCAAGAACTAGCTGATACCATTCTGTCCTTTAGATATGAAGGAGAAATTAAGACCATTCCAAACACACAAAAATTGAGGGAATTCTCTATTATGAGGCCTGCACTACAGGAAACACTGAAAGGGGTCAGCTCACCTAAAACAAAATAACAACAACAAAAAAATTCATTAGTAGGAGTAAAGTAACTATCAAGCAAATAGAAGCAGAGGAGTATAACCCTTACTAAGAAGAGGGCATTATAAGCTTAAATAATAATAAGAGAATTATTATAAAAAGATAGTAATGAACGTTTAGCATACATAGGGACGAATTGAGATAACAATGACTGAGAAGCGGAGGGTTCAAATATCCAAATTCTCAAAAGGGAATGGAGATAAGGCATGTGCAGAAGAAAATGGATGACTGAATATATATCAAATGATCCTTTACATATTCATAGTGGTAACCACACACAGAAGATTCAGAACTGAAGTATATAACATAAAACAAGAAGAACCAGAGGCAAAACCCACAAACGCCAACCAAAATAAAGAAAAGAGAAACACAAGGACAAGGAAGCAATGGAAACGCTGAGCTACCAGACAGCAAAAGATAAAATGGCTATAAAAAGACCTCATATTTCAATAATCGCCCTAAACGTAAATGGACTGAACTCACCAATAAAAAGGCACAGAGTTGCAGAATGGATCAAAAAACAAAGCCAACCATATGCTGCCTCCAGGAGACATATCTCAGCTCCCAAAGCAAATAGAGACTCAAAGTAAAAGGGTGGAAAATGATATTTCAAGCAAATGGCATTCAGAGAAAAACAGGAGTAAGGGCACTAATATCAGATAAAATAGACTTCAAAATTAAAAAAGGTAAAGAAAGATACTGAGGGACACTTCATAATGATAAAGGGAATCATGCACCAAGAAGGCAAAACACTTATTAATATCTATGCTCCCAATCAGGGAGCCCCAAAATATGTAAAGCAATTACTAACAGAACTAAAGGGGGAAACAGACCACAACACTTTCATAGTAGGGGACATAAATACCCCACTGTCATATATGGACAGATCATCCAAACAGAAAATCAATAAAGAAATAATATCCTTAAATGACACATTAGACCAACTGGACATAATTGATATTTATAGAACCTTCCATCCCAAAATAGCCACTTATACATTCTTCTCTAGTGCGCATGGAACATTCTCAACAATCAACCACATACTGGGACACAGAGATAGCCTCAACAAATACAAGAGGGTTCAAATCATACCAACCATATTCTCTGAGCATAATGCTTTGAAACTAAAGATGAACTGCAAAAAGAAATCAGGAAGAACCACAAATACATGGAGATTAAACGACATGCTACTGAAGAATAACTGGGTCAGAGAAGAAATAAAAAGAGAGATCAAGAGAAACATAGAAATGAATGATAATGATAGTACAACATATCAAAACTTTTGGGACATGGCAAAAGTGGTCATAAGTGGAAAGTGCATATCAAGTGGAAAGGCCTATCTCCATAAACAAGCATGAGCCCAAATAAACTACCTAAATGAAGCCTAAAGTCAGCACAGGGAAAGAAATCATCAAAATTAGAGCAGACGTAAATGAAATTGAAAACAAACAAAAAATATATAGAAAAAATAAATGCAACAAAGAGCTGGTTCTCTGAGAAGGTTAATAAAATCGACAAACCCCTGGCTTGAGTCACTAAAGAAAAAAGAGAAAGGACATAAATAAAAAAAAAATCAGAGATGAAAGAGGGGAAATTACAACAGACACTGAGAAATACAAAAGGTCATACAAAAATACTATGAATAAGTATATGTATATAACACCAGATTTAATAACCTAGAAGAAATAGACAAGTACTTAGAAAAATACAACCTTCCTAGACTGAATCAAGAACTGGAAAATCTAAATAGACTGATCAGCAGTATGGAAATTGAAACAATTATCAAAAACCTACCAAAAGCCAAATGAAAGTCCAAGACCAGATAGCTTCACCAGTGAATTCTACCAAACATTCACAGAAGATTAAATACCTGTTCTCCTCAAACCTTTCCAAAAAATTGAGGAAGAGGCAATACTTCCCAACTTATTTATAAGGCCAATATTACCCTGATACAAAAGCCTGGTAAAGATAACACACAAAATAAAACTACACACCAATATCTCTCATGAACACAGATGCAAAAATCCTAAATAAGATACTAGGAAACCAAATAGGGCAACATATTAAAAAGATTATACACCACGATCAAGTGGGTTTCATCCCAGAGGCACAGGGATCGTTCAACATACGCAAAACAATTAATGTGATATACCACATAAACAAATTAAAAAATAAGAATCATATGATCAATAGATGCAGAAAAAGCCTTCGACAAGATACAGCATCCATTTATGATCAAAATACTTAACAAAGTCAGTACAAAGGGAAAGTACCTTAACATAATAAAGGCCATATATGACAAACCCTCCGACAACATAATACTTAATGGTGAAAACTAAAAACCTTCCCTCTAAGATCAGGAACAAGGCAAAGCTGTCTACTATCACCACTGTTATTCCACATAACATTGGACGTCCCAGAGAGTGCAATCAGATAAGAGAAAGATATACAGGCACCAAATAGAAAACAAAGAAGTCAAACTGTCACTATCTGCTGATAACATGATTCTCTATATAGAAAACCCTAAACTCCACAAGAACACTACTAGAAACAATAAGCAAATACAGTAAAGTCTCTGGATACAAAATGAATGTTCAAAAATCTGTAGTGTTCCTATACTCTAATAATAAAGTGTCAGAAAAAGAAGTAAAAAAAATAATTCCTTGTGCGATTACAACAAACAGAATAAAATGCCTAAGAATAAATTTAACAAAACGTGTGAAGGACTTATATAATGAAAACTACAAGACCCTATTAAAAGAAATAAAAGAAGATACAAAGAAATGAAAAGATATTCCGTGTTCTTAAAATGGAATAATCAACATAGTTAAAACGACCTTAGTACCTAAAGCATTATACAGATTTAATGCAATCCCCATCAAAATCCCATCAGTATTTTTCAAAAAAATAGAACAAAGAAATCATCAGATTTTATGGAAGAACAAAAGACCCCGAATTGCCAAAGCCATCCTGAGAAAAAAGAACAAGGCTGGAGGCATCGCTCTGCCCAACATAAAATTATACTACAAAGCAACAGTAATCAAAATGGCATGGTATTGGCAGGAAAACAGAGACACACAGAGAAGCGGAACAGAATGGACAGTCCAAAAGTAAATCTGTATTTATCTGGGCAAATAACTTTTGACAAAAAAGCCAAAAACATACAGTAGAGAAAGAAAAGCCTCTTCAAAAATGGTGCTGGGAAAACTGGAAAGCCACCTGCAAAAGAATGAAACTAGACTGTTGTCTATCACCACATACCAAAATTAACTCAAAATGGATTCAGAACCTCAATATAAGACCTGAAACAATCAAACGCACAGAAGAAAACATAGGAACTAAACTCAAGGACCTTGGACTTAAAGAGGATTTTATGAATTTGACCTCAAAGGCAAAGGAAGTAAAAACTAAAATATATAAATGGAACTACATCAAACTAAAAGCTTCTGCTCAGCAAAAGAAATCATCAACATGATAAACAGACAACCATCCAAATGGGAAAATATATTTGCAAGCAACACCTCCGACAAGGTCCTAATATGCAAAATATATGAAGAACTTATATAACTCAGTAACACCAAAAAAAAAAAAAATGATCCAATCAAAAAACGGGCTGAGGACCTGAACAGACACTTCTCCCTAGAGGATATACAAATGACCAACAAATATATGAAAAGATACTCAACATCACTAGCTATTAGGGAAATGCAAATCAAAACCACAATGATATACCATCTCACACCTGTTAGAATAGCTATAATCAACAGGACAAGTAATAACAAATGCTGGAGAGAATGTGGAGAAGAAGGAACCCTCATACACTGCTGGTGGGACTGCAAGTTGGTACAGCCACTATGGAAAACAGTATGGAGGTTCCTCACAAAACTAAGGATTGATCTACCATATGATCCAGCAATCCCTCTACTGGGTATTTACCTCAAAGACTTGAAAACCCATATCCGAAAAGATATTTGATGCTCATCGCAGCACTATTCACAGTGGCCAAGACATGGAAGCAAGCAAAGTGTCCTACGCTAGATGATTGGCTAAAGAAGCTGTGGTACATATATATAAAATGTAATATTACTCAGCCATAAGAAGAGATGTAATACTGCCATTTGTGACCACATTGATAGACCTTGAGGTAATCGTGCTAAGTGAAATAAACCAGACATAAAAAGTTGAAAATCACATGATATCACTTATATGTGGGCTATAAACCTAACAGCAGCGAATGAACAGGACAAACAAACAGAGACTCAGGGACATGGACAATGGACTAGTGGTTACCAGAGGGTAGAAAGTGGCAGAGGAGGGGAGGGGTAGACAGGGTATAGGGAGGCAAATATGGGGGGGTTAGGAGTAAAGGGGATCAAATATATGTTAGCTGAAGGAAACTGGACTTTGGGTGTTAATCACACAATAGAATATATATATATATATATATTCTATTGTGTGTATATATTATGTCAAATTATAATGTTCACCTGAAAATTATATAATTGTATTAGCCAATGTTACTCCAATAGACTTAATAAAAAGAAAAAAAGAAAAAAGAAAAAAATAAAGCCTATGCAATACAGATTTACAGATCTCTAGTAGGTATTAAAACTTAGTCATTGATAGGCTATTTTGTATTTGAATTTCGAGTTTTAAAAATAATATTCAAAAATTTCCTGTTAGATTTTTTGGTAGGTTATAAAACATTTTTTAAAAGGAAAAAAATGAATTACACACACACACACACACACACACACACACAAAACAGACAACAGGTACAATAGAACAGGTACTCAAGTTGCTGACACAGATTTTTAAATAATTATAATCAATACATCCAAAAAAGTAGTGGACAAAAATATAGAATTTCCTAGGGAACTAAAAATCTATTTTTCAAAAAAAGAGTAAAGTAGGTATTCTGCAACTAACAAAAGCAAGACTGGATGGACAGCAGAGAAGTAAGAATAAGCAAACTAGAAGATAGATTAGCAGAAAATATCTAGTCTGAAGCTTGAAAAAGAAAATAAATGGAAATACAGAAAACATCACAAGAGACATATGGATCATAGAAAAGGCACATAATATACATGTATTTGGAGTCACATAAAAGAAAGTAGAAGCAATATTATATGAAAGATATCTAGCTACTAATTCAAGAAGTGCTATACACCCCAAGGTGGATAAATACATATCATAGTCTAACTGGAAAACCAAATGCACAAAAAATATCTTAAAATAGCCAAAAGGAAAAAAAACATAAAATAATGAAATGATATCACTAAAGTAATAAAAGGGGTAAAAAAAAAAACTGTATACCAAGAGAAAATGTCTGTTTAAATGTGAATGCAATGAAGGTATTTCAAGTCAAATGAAACCTGAAAAAAACTCGTCGTCAGACCTATGATAAAAGAAATGGTAAAGGAGTTTTCAAGCAGAAGGAAAATTATGCCAGAAAGAGCACAAAAATGCAGGATAGAATATATAGCAATGGAAAGTAAACATATGGGTACATCTAAATTAATATATACTGTACAAGAAAATAATAGTAATACTGTCTCATGGGCTTTCATTATATCTTGAATTAAAATGCAATGCAAAAGTCAGGGGAAAGAGTAATTGCTGTTAAAAGGTGCTGATATCTTACTTTGAGAAAGTTAAAAGGAATAACTTATATTATTAGTTTGTAATAAGCTAAGGATGCATGTTCTAATTCATAGAGTAACTACTAAAAGTATAGAAAAATAGTGTATAAACTAACAGGCAAAGAGAAAAAAGGTTTTGAAATAATAATAAAAAGAAATGCTAGATTAATGCCAAATAATTGGGGAGAGAGAGAGAGAGAGAAGAGAGAGAGAGAGAGAGAGAGAGAGAGAGAGAGAATTGGACAGATAGAGAAAACATACTAAGATGATATATAAATAAAAGAAACAAGAAAGAGAAGAAAAAAATAGAAACACAAGCAGGCTCTCTGATTTCTAATAGTGATTTCTTTTAAAATTTGCAATCATTGTTATGTGGTCTTTCCAGTGACGATTACAAAGTAGTTTCATTTGTATATTAAGACTTTTCAACTTATATGATGTATGTTTACGTTTTTAGAAAAGAACAAACACAGGCAAAACTAATGTATGCTGTTAGAAATCAGGATAGTCATTACCTTCGAAATGGGGTGAGTGGGACACTGTTTGCAAGAGAGCAAAAATGGACTTTTTGCTGGTAATGTTCTCTTTTCTTATCTAAGGGCTTGTTAAGTATGGTCATTTTGTACACTATTCTGTATATATTTTGCACATGAATAAAAGTTTTAAAAAATAAACGAGTATAACTATGAGAAACCACTTCACCCTCACTAGGATGCCTGAAATAAAAAAGGCAAATAATAACATGTGTTGGTGAGGATGCAGAGAAATTGGTACCCTTATACATTACTGGAAAGATTATAAAACAGAACATTACTTTGGAAAAACAGTATTGCCTCCTTTAAATATTAAATATAGTTTCAATATGACCCAGCAATTCCACTCCTAGGTTTATATCCAAGAAAACTGAAAATATGTCCACACAAAACTGCACAGAGTTCAAAGTAGCCAAAACATGGAAACAACTCTAATGTTCCTCAGCTGATGAATGGATAAATAAAATGTGTTCCATTCATGTATAGTAAGTTCTCACTTAACGTCATCAATGGGTTCTTGGAAATTGTGACTTTAAGTGAAATGATATATACTGAAACCAACATTATCATAGGCTAATTGATATAAACAAGAGTTAAGTTCCCATGGCATATTTATCATCACAAAAACATCACCAAACTTTTAAATAAAGACCGGAATACTTCTATTATTAAATATGACAATAAACATAGTCTATACATACATTTAATAAAGATTAATGAAAACAAGTAAGATTATTTTCCAAGTTCAGGGTCATGGGTGGCCAAAGTCTATCCCACAAGTTCAGGGTAGCAGGTGGAAACCAACTCTGAACAGGATACATTCTATCACAGGGAGCACTCACACACACCCACACACAAATATACACACACCCATACTCACTTGGACTGGGACAATTTAGACATGCCATCTCACCTAACTGCACACCTGTGGGATGTGGGAGGAAACCAGAGTAACTGGAAAAAAACCACGAAGACGTTGGGAGGTGTAAACTCCACACAGACAGTGGCCCCATCCAGAATCAATATTTTTGTTTCTCATTAGCTTTATAACCAAGCAACCTTGAACAAAATGATATTATTTGAGAACCTGCTGCGATAGAATATTATTCAGGAGTAAAAAAGAATGAAGTACTAATATGTGCTACAGCATAAATGCATCTTGAAAAAGTAGTAGAAGCCAGTCACAAAATACTACATATTGTATGATTCATTTATGTGACATTTCCAGAATAGACATAGAAAGTACAATAGTGTTTGCCAAGTGTTGAGAGGAGATAAGAGTAGATATAGGGTTTTCTTTTTCTGGGGTGGGGAGCAGTAACAAAGATACTCTGAAATTAGATAATTGTAATGATTGCACGACTCTGAATATACTAAAAACCACTGAATTGTACATTTTAAAAGGGTGAATGTTATAGTATATAAATTATATATTGATAAAAATGTTATGAAAAGAATAACCAAGTATACAAAAGATATTTCCTTGAAAACTGGAAAAATGCAAGCAATAGAAAGAAACATACACTCTTATAGGAGACAAGGGAGCTATAAAATTCAAACATATTTGGTAATACTTTTTCTTAGTCATTCTTGGTTGCTACAACAAAATACTATAGACTGAGTGGCTTAAACACAGGTATTTGTTTATGATAGTTCTAGACACTGAGGAGTCCAAGATCAAGGTGCCAACAGATTCAGTTCCAAATGAAAGCCTCTCCCTGGGTTGGAGATGGCCTCCTTCTTGCTGTGTCCTCACATGATAGGGACAGAGAGAGCATGCTGGTCTTTCTTTCTCTTCTTATAACGACACTAGTCCCATTATGAGGCCCCACCATCATGACCTCCTCTAAATCTAATTACCTCTCAAAGGCCCATTTCCAAATATCATCACACTGGGCTTCTACAGACAAACTTCAGGGGGCACAAACATCCAGTCCATAACATGCTTTAAGTGTACTAGAACATAAAAGACAAGATGGATAATGTTGACAGAGATTGGCAAACAATAAAAAAAAATCATATGGATTTTAATAAATGAACAACAGTAATATTAATTAAAAATTAAATCAATTGATTAAATATCCGTGGGACACAGATGAAGAAAGAATTATTACACTAGAAGCTGGATCATTAAAAATAATGTCTAGAAGTAAGCACATAAAGACAAAAAAGTGGACAATACAGAAAATAGTACAGAAAAATCAGGGAACATAGTGAAAGTATCTAACATACATGTATATGGAGACCCAGAGGGGAAATGAGAGAGGCAGTGGAACAAAAGTACCATTTAAAAGATAATGGCTGAGAAATTTCCAAAAGATATTTGTTTGAGATGCGCTAAAAGCCTAGGTTAAATCAATACAAGGCAAATAACACCTAGACATACCAAATGCAAAGATAACCTTTAAGGTTTTATCTATTTGTGTGTCTATGTACATAGACATACATAAAATGCAGAAAGAAAATAACTGCTAATCTAGAATTTATACCCAGTGAAAATACACTTCAAAAATAAAAATAGATAAAGATTTTTTCAGAAAATCAGAATCTGAAATCATTTGCAGCAGCAGACCAATACTACGTAAAATATTAAGGGAGTGTGTACTAGGCAGAAAGAAAATAATCTCAAAGCAAGTTTAATATAGGAAGAAATTAAAAAACATGGAAAATGTAAAATTGTGGGTTCATTGAAATTAATACTTACTGTTTAAATCATTGATACAATTATGTATGTATTATTAGAGACATCCCTAAGAGAAGACTCAGAGAATATAAAATACAAAGATATATACTAGTGATGAGAAATGATAAAAATGATAAAAAGAACAGAAGAGGAAAAACAACCAAAATCAGTTAGTAAAATTGTATGTGCAAAGTCAAATATATCATTAATTTCATTAAACAAAAATAAACTCTAATTTAAAATAATTTCAGTATAGTTGTTATAGACTGTGTCCCCTTAAAATTCATATGTTAAGGTCCTAAACTCCAGTATTTGGAGATGGGGCCCTTAGAAAGTAACTAAGTTTAAATATGGTCATAAGGGTGAGACCTTGATCTGATAAATTCAGGTCCCTGTAAGTGATTTCTCTCTCTTTCTCTCTTTCTCTCTTTCTCTCTTCTTTCTCTCTTTCTCATTCTCTCTCTCTCTCTCTCTCTCTCTCTCTCTCTCTCTGTCTCTGTCTCTCTCCCTCTCTCTCTCTCTCATCTCTGAAGGCCATGTAAGGACATAGTGAGAAGGCAGCTGCCTATAAGATCTTCTGGCACCTTAATCTTGGACTTCTGAGAAGGCAGCTGCCTATAAGATCTTCTGGCACCTTAATCTTGGACTTCTGGCCTCCAGAACCATGAGAAACATATTTTGTTATGATAGCCCTAGCAAATTAACAGATTTTGGTACTAGGAGTAAGGCACTGTGCTGCTGTAAAAGTAAATATCTAAAACCATGGCAGCAGCTTGGAATCTGGCTAATGGGTAGAGGCTGGAGAAGTTTTAAGGTTCGTACCAGAAAAAGCCTGGATTGCTATGATGGTACTGTTGCTGTAGACTCAAAAAGAAAAAGTTAGAACTAGAATAAAAGCCTCTATCTTCGTAGAGCATACATAAATAATCATGACTAGGGTGCTGGTATATATATAGAGAGAGAGAACCTGAGAGCCATGAAAATGAATATTTAGCTGAGAAGATTTCTAAGCAAAATGTTGAAGGTGCAGTATGGATCTTCCTGACTACTTATAGGAAAATATTAGAGGAGAGAGATAAATTGAAGAAATTGTTATGTAAGAAACCAGAAGATAAGATTTGGACAATTCTCACCCTATTCATATTACAAAAAAGGAGAAAATATATTTGGAGGAGAATATCAAGGGTGTATATCACTTGAAAAAGAGATAATGGGATTATATGAACAGAAACACTGCCATTTTGAAATGAAGGGGATGGAGATATGACAAAATCAATCTACCAGACTTCTTAAATTCAACAGGAAAAAGAGAGTTATTCAGCTGTGAGCATGCTTTAGCCTTCAAAAGAAGGGAAGAATGTTCCCAAAGGTAATTCAGAAATAGTCAGGGCTGCCACTCTCACAACAGGCCCAGGGCACAGAGTTGGTTCTTCCTTGTTTTCAAAGTGTGGGTCCATCTCTTTGGTATCTGCTGGCAAGGGTGTCCCCATCCAGTGTCCTAGCTGGGGCCACCCTCACAGAGAACTTGATGGGTGGGTCTCTTGCAGAGAGGTGAAGTCTGTGGGAGTCATGCTGCCATCTCAGTGGCCTAGAGGGTGGAGCATCAAACCAGGAGAATTGTTCTCTTAGGATCTCGAATTTGCCTTGCTAAGTTTGATACTTGCTTGGGACCTTTCATCCCTTTCTTCCTTCTGATTTCTCTCTTTTTGGGGATGAATAGGAATGAATGTCTGTCCTATCCCTAGCCTACTACTGTAGAAAGTCTTCAGAAAGGAAGACTGAAGAACATTTTGATTAACCTGAAAGAAGACAGATAAATGAGAAAAAAAAATGAACATAAAACAGATGGTAGATTTAAATCCTAACTATAGCAATAATTACATATATACTTGAGATATGTACTTCAGTTGAACATTAAGATTGTCGAATTGGACTAAATAAATCCAAAGCTGCTAACAAGAAATCATTTAAATATAAGGACACAGAAATAGCCTAAATAAAAGGAAAGAAAATATATTATCTTATCTGGAGACCCACCAGAAGCAACCCTAGAATATGAATGCAAATAGTTTATATAAGAGATAATTCCATGAAATTGGTGAAAAGGAGTAATGGGGACAGGAAACGGAAGACATAATCAAATAAATGATGCTTCTAAAAGAGAGGTGCTGTCTGTTAACTGAGATGGGACTTAATCGCTTGAGGGAATTCTGGAATAAGAGCTAAACTACCTGAACCTCAGGTCAGAGCTACCTCACCTAAGTGTGGTTAGAGGCTGTTCTCAAGGACATTAAATTACTGGCACTCAACTTTCTATATTCTAGTCAACAGAGATAGTCCTCAGGTGACTGGAAATTCAGCCTGTGCACTACAATCAATAGTCAGACTTGAAGGAACATGACTGGGACATTGGCTACAAAGAATACACCATGCAAACATATACCAAAGAAAGTTGTGTTATTATGTTAATCTCAGACAAAGTAGATTTCAAGTCAAGAAGCATTACCAGAGATGATAAAGGACATTCATAATAATGAAGACATAAAGAAAATATCACAATCCAAATTTATATCTAAAACTGTAGCTTCAAAATATATAATAAAATCAATAAAAGATGTATCAGAGACCTCTTCATACACAAAAGGCCTACCTTATTGAGATAAATTAAAGACAATATAAATAAATGGAAAGATATACCTATGTTCATGTATAGAAAGACTATTGTCAAGATGTCCAATCTGCACAAATTCTTCTATGGATATGGTGCACTTCCAAACTAGCAATCTGATCCCAAATTTTATATGGAAATGCATGTGGAAATCCAAAGGGCCAAGAATAGCAATAAAACTCAAGGGATTATTCAATGGTATCAAGACCTTTTATAGAGCAACAAAAATTATAACAATGTGGTTTTGGCACAAATCAAGAAAAATTGTACAATGATTCAAAATAGTAAGCCTGGAAACAAACCCAAGAACATGTGGATCTGCAGAGCAGCAGGGGAAAAGAGCAGTCTTTCCAATAAATGGTGTTGGGTTCCTTAGATATTCATATGGAAAAATATGAATTTCCTCCTACTTCCCAGCATATGTAAAAATAAACTCTGTCTTGACTGTAGATCTAAAATATTAAACATAAAACAAGCTTCAAGAATATAGCATAGAAGAAGATCTTCATGATTTGGCAGTAGTATTAAATATAAAGAAATATGTTAAAATTAACAAAACTTTTGATCAATAGATACAATTTATAAAGTAAAAGACAACTTGCTAAAAGGAGAAAGTATTTGAACATATATAATAAGAAGAGTTCATATATAAAATATAAAAGAAATTTACACATAAGTAAGAAAAAGACATTCCAATGTAAAACTGAGCAAAAGTTTTAATAGAACCTCCCAATAGCTAATTAACATATAAAAAGTTTCCAACCTCATTAGTCAACAGGGAAAAGCAAATTAAATAACATATATATATATATATATATATATATATATATATATATATATATACCAAAATGGCTAAAACTTAAAAAAACTCAATCTATGTGCTAGTGAGGATACAGAATAAGTAGAACCCTCGCATAGTGCTGGCAGACATATAAATTGATATAATCTCTTTGGAAACAAATTTGACATTACCTGCTAAATTTGAAAATAATATATCCTATTATCCAGCTATTGCAATCCTAGGTACATACTCAGTTGAAAGATATGCAAATGTGCTCCAATAGAAATGCAAATGTAGCTGCACTGTTTGCAATAGTTCCAAATTGTTAAAAACCAAATGTTCATCTAAAGTAGAATAGGGAAATAAATTATGTCCTATTTATATAATACAATTCTATATATGAACAAAAATAAACATTTTAATGCTATATGCAACAGGGATGAATGTCTCAATCTCTCAAACAATGTTGAGCAAAATAAGTCATATATGCTGCATTATTCTATTTATATAATGTTTAAAAACAAGAAAACACAGTGTATAATATTAGAAATTAGGATATTTGTTAATTTGGGAGAATAGTGAGGAGGAGGTGATGGGTAGAGGAATAAGAAGGCCTTCTGGATTATCGATAATGTTTTCTCCCTTGTGACAATTCTTTGTGTAGTATACTTATGAGTCTGTACTCTTGCAATGTTTTTATTTCAATAAAAAAATATAAAATTAATATACCACATTTCTGACTTCCCCCAAAACTTTTAATTCTTTCTTTCACCTATTGTAGAAATTCTATTTTTTATTATTCTGATTTATTTGAAAGAATCATTCCATTTTTTCTGATAGAGATCTATGTACTGATTTTGAAGGAGAAAGCCTCTAGGCATTAAAAGTAATTACATAAAAAATTATGTAAAACTCAGAATGTGTTTGCATGCATTCAGTACTTGGCTGCCTCTCAAGTATTTAGAATCTGAATGTACATTTGCATTTCCCAGTGAAATTTTAGAGGGTTTTTCAGTAGTAATTAGCAAATCAGCTAAAGAATAAAGGGCATAGGGCTAACCAAAAGCCAGGAACTACACTGCCTATTAAATGCTAACTCAAAACTAAATGCTATATTCTCAAGTGGCACTGAGCTTTTTTTTATAATGGGGAAAATAAAATATTTATCACAAAGAAAATCATTTAAATTGATATAATTGCTATCATTTTCAGCTGAAAAACATGCAAGATTTTTTAAACACTTATTCTAAAAACAATTTCATGATGCATAAATGTCCTTAGCTCATCATTGAAATACAAAAAAAAGGTTTAAAAAAGGATGAATTTTGAGTAAATATGTAACATAAAAATGTTTTTAAGTGCTTTAGAAATATACAGTTTTACATAGACAATTAAATATTGGTGATAAACCTTCTTTATCATTAAAATAGATCCCTCTAAAAAAATCTCTGTGGCTAACATTTGAAGTCCTGCACACACTCTTCAAAGTCACAGACTTTTAGTATGCTTCAACTTACCTGCTACTTCACATCTATTTCTGACCACCCCCCCCCCCAAAAAATAACATTTGAAGGGAAACATAAAATAACTATGTCATCTTAGCATTCCTGGTATCTGTGAGTGGGAATGTCAACTATAATTGATATGCACTCTAGACTTTATGAGGACAGAGTTTTTAAAACAGAACAAAAAATTATCCAACAAAACACATAAAATTCAGAAAAGGGAGATATTTGGGAACACTGAGAAGCTCTCAAAAGTACCATTTTGACTACAGAATCATAAAAAAACAATCTATTTAAGAAAACAGAAGCAATAGCACTAAATTTTTATTTAAAAATTAAAAATTCATAGAGAAATGGGAAAAAATTGAAGATATTATTAAACAATCATTTTTTAAAAGGGTTCTGATTAATAGAGAGAAATTTATGGTAGTGCATACCAAGTGTGCTCTTGGCACTCTTTTCTTTAATGTGTTTAACAATGGTTTGTATATAGCATTGAGAGGAGGGTATTGGAGAATCAGTGGTCAAGAATATGGACTTTGGAATGTGACACACTTTAGTTCAAGTCCTAGATTCACGGCTTAATAGCAATGGAATCTGGGGCAAACTACATAATCTCTTTAAATCCTATTTTCCTTATAAAATGGGAATATTAATGTCTCCTATTTAATAGGACTGATTATTTCCTTTTACAATTGATTATATGGTGTTTATTATATGATAGGCATTTTTAAACACTTTACAAATATTAATTCATTTAATCCTCATAGCAATCCAGTAAAACAGATGTGATTGACTATTATCACCCTCATTTTAAAGATGAGGAGTCTGAGGTAGAGAGATTAAATAACGTGTTTCAGGTCACACATTCAACAAATGGCAGAGTGGAGCTTAGATTAGATAAAAAGAATGCCCAGTCATATTCAGTAAGTGTTACTACATATCACAATCATAATCATTGGAGTGATAGCAAATATAGAAGACGATAAAAGCTGAAACTCAAAGGATGATTGGTTAATTAGAACAAAATAAAATTTAACACAAAATATAGGGTCTTGTGATTGGCTTCACAAAAAAACAGCCACATAAGTTTCCAAATTATGATATGGCTGCCCCCCAAATAATAAAACAACTTTGGCTGGATTAACAGTAATAAAGTAATCTAGAATGAATAATCATCCACAGATGAATTATTAATTTCTTATTTAGAACCTCAATTTGAAGAGACAACAAATTGAAGAGATACAAAAAGGAATGATGCCCCTCTCCTGCCCCTAATATCTCCAAGATTCATTTATACATTGTTTATAAGAGGCATCCATTAGATTCAAATGCAAATAGGTTAAAACCAAAGGATAGAAAACAATAGACTGTGAAATCTTTAAGCACAAGAGAATTGGCATGGCTACACTAACATCAGATATGATATAATTTAAAACAAAAATTGGTGCTAGAGACAAAGGAGGACAATTTATAAAGATAAAAAGTCAATCCATAAAAAAGAGACAATTATCAAAATGCATATACCTAAAAACAGAGCCCCAAAGTACACAAAGAGAAAACTGACAAAATTGGAGAAATAAAAAAATCCAACAGTAGGAGACTTCAATATCCCACTTTCAATAATGAATAGAACAACTAGAAGATAACAAGAAAATAAGACTTGAACAACATTATAAACCAAACAGATCTAACAGACATTTAGAAAACATTCCATCCAACAACAGCAGAATGCATGTTTGTCTCAAGTGCACATGGAACTCTCTCCAGGATAAACCATATGTTAGGCCATAAAACAAGTCTCAATAAATTTAAAAGAACTGAAATTATTTAAAACATGTTCTCTGAGCAAAATGAAATGAAACAGAAAATCAGTAATACAAAACAATGTGGAAATTCACAAATTAGTAGAAATTGAACAACACTCTCCATTAAACAAGTCAAAGAAAATATCATAAAGTAGATGTGTTGAGATGAATGAAAATGAAACTATAACATGCCAAAACCTAGAAGATATACAATGAATTGAGAAAAATCTATACCTATACTTAAGTAGCTATATTAAAAATGAAGATTTCAAATTAATAAACTAAACTTCTAACTTAAGAAACTAGAAAAGAGAAAATTAAACACAAAACAAGCAGAAGGAAGGAAATAATAAATATTCAAGTGGAAATAAAGCAAAAATTTTTCATTAGAAAAAAAAGCAAAAGTTGGTTCTTTGAAAAGATCAACAGAGTTGACACACCATTCATTAACTAGACTGATCGAGAAAAAGAAAAGACCAAAAATAGTAAAATCAAAAATTAAAAAAGAAACGTTACTACCACTCTTAAAGAAACAGAAAAGATTATAAAGAAATACTATGAACAGATGTACACTAACAAATTAGCCTAGATGAAATGGAAAAATTCCTAGAAAGACTTGAAATAGAAAAGTCATAGAAAATCTAAATAGATCTATAATAAGAAAGACTGAATAGTAATAATAATAAAAACCTACCCAAAAAATTTACTGGTAAATTTTTACCAAACCTTTAGAGAAGAATGAACAGCAGTCCTTCGCAAACTGCTCTCACTATAGAAGAGGAGAGAATACTTTCAAACTCATTTAATGAAGCACAAATTCTGATACCAAAGACAAAGACAATGCAAGAAAAAACACATACCAATATATATTAGTATATAGACACAACAATACTCCAGAAGTTGCTAACAAATTAAATCTGACGACATAAGAAAAGGAGTATCTATACCATGAGTATGTGCTATTTATGTCAGGAATGGAAAGTTGGTTCAACTATGAAAATCAGTGTAATGCACCATATTAGTAGAAAAAGACAAAGACTGTATGTTAATATCAATATACATAAAAACACTGACAAAATGAAATGTCATGATGAAAGCAAAAAACAAACTAGGAATATAAAAGAACTCCCTCAATCTGAAAAGGGTATCTACAAAAAATCCACTTCATGCTTAATTGTGAAAGACTGAAAGATCAGAAACATATCACTTACATTCAACTGTACTAAAAGCACTAGCCAGGGTGATTAGATGAAAAAAAAAAGAAGAGGAAAAAAAAGAAAAACAAAACAAAGGCATCCAAATTGAAAAGGAAGAAGTCAAGCTATCTTTATTTTCAGCAGACACCATCCTGTATATAAAAATCCTAAGAAAACAAACAAAAAATACTATTAGATCTAATAAACAAATTCAGCAAGGAAACAAATTTATAAGGAAAAAAATCCACTTATAATAGTATAAAAAAAGAATAAAATAATTAGGAATAAATACAACAAAAGAAGTGTAAAACTTGTATTCTGAAAACCAAAAACCATTGTTGAAAAGAAATAAAGACCTAAATAAAGAGAAAGACATTCCAGATTCATGTTTTGGAATACTTAATATTGTTAAGACAGCAATACCACACAAACTGATCTACAGAAATCCCTACCAAAATCTCAGCTGCCTCTTTTTTTCAGAACTGACAAGCTGATTCTAAAATTCATAGAGAAATGTAAGGGTCCCAGAACAGCTAAAACAATTTTGAAAAAGAACAAAGCTGGAAGATCCACATGTCCTGATTTCAAACTTACCATAAAGCTATAGTAATCAAGACTGAGTGGTAGTGGCAGATGGATAGACATATAGATCAATGGAATAGAATTGAAGAGTCAAAAAATACAGCATTGCATTTATAGCCAATGGATTTTTTATTAGGTAACTGAATAGGGAAAAGTTTATTTCAATAAATGGTGCTGTGATAACCCAATATTCATATGCAAAAGAATAAAGTTACATTCCTACCTCACACAAAATACAAACATTAACTCTGAATCAAAGACCTCAATGTACTAGCTAAAACTATAAAAATCTTAAAAGAAAATATTGCAGGGGTAAATTTTCATGTCCTCAAATTTGGAAAACTACGATATGTCAAATCTTAGCTATGATATCAAAAGGGTAAATAACAAAAGAGAAAAAAATAAATTAAATTTCGTCAAAATTAAAATTATTTTGCGCTTCAAAAAACACCATCAAAAAAGTGAAGACAACTCACAGAACAGGATGAAGTATTTGCAAATAACATATCTGATAAGGGAATCCAGAGTACATAAGAACTCTTAACAACCCAATGAAAAATATGGGCAAAAAAAATTGAATAGACATTTCTCCAAAGAAGACATACAAAGGACCAATAAGCCATGAAAAGATACTCAACATTATTAGTCATTAGGGAAATGCAAATCAAAACCACAATGAGATATCACTTCACACATACTAGAATAGCTGTAATCAAAAAGATAGAAAATAGTAAGTGTTAGCAAGAATGTGGAAAAATTGGAACCCTCATACATTGCTGGTGGGAATGTAAAATGGTGCAGTCATTGTGAGGAAAAGTTCAGGGTCCCTCAAAAAGTTTAAAAAGTTTCCCATATGACCTAGCAATTCCCCCCAAAACTGATATTATATATTCACTCAGAAGCTTGAACACAAATGTTTATAGCAGCATTATTCATAATAGCCAAAGAGTAAAAATAACCCAAATGTCCACTGCCTGATGAATGGGTAAACAAAATGAGATATATCCATAGAGTAGATTATTATTCAGTCATAAAAAGGAATGAAATACTGATACATGCTACAATATCAATGGCTTCTAAGTGAATGAAGCCAGACATAAAAGGCCACATATAATTCCATTTATGTGAAATATCCAGAAGAGGCAAATCCATAGAGACAGAAATTAGATTAGTAGTTCTAAAGACTAAGGAAAGAGGCAAATGGGATATAACTGTCAATAGGTAGAGCCAAAAAAAGTGCTCCAGAATTAGATGGTAATGATGATTTTACAACTCTGTGAATATACTTAAAACCACTAAATTGTATATTTTATAAAAGTAAAAAATAAACTTTAAAGAAAGGTAATAAAAGAATGACCAGCATGACATTATACAAGTTAGATTTGGAAACACCAGAATATTTAGTCCAAAGACTCTTTAAAGACATGAACACTGTCTAAAACACTTTAAAATCATATAGAATATTTAATATCTGCATTGTGTAGATATAGCAATATATTTCATAATCATTTCCACAGGTGTCGCATAAATGAACCAAAGATAGCTCCTATATATTTGGCCCTCTGTTATATTTCATTATGGCAGTCTCAACACCAGCTCAAAACCCACCAGCGCCAAAATCAAATTTTTATAAAACAAACCACTTCGAACATTACTCGAAAAATCATATTTCTAGCCTGCTTGCTTTTCATACCTTGCAAAATTACTCCCAACACTTGCTTGCCGTAGTTGACAAACCCTGGAGCTATAAAAGATTCCAAGCCTCTGCTCCCCTTTGGAACTCTCTGACCTAGGAATTCTCCATCTTGCTACTGAGTGACATCACCTAGACACAAAACAACCCTTCTCTCCGGAGGGGGTTCTCCTGCCCTCTTCCCCTCTGAGTGGTGATGCCCCTGCTGACTCTGGAAGGCCAGCTATGAGGGACTTCTCTTCTCTTGTAGCCTGTCCAAGAGCTACCCAAATAAAGCACATTCTATGTTCCTGACACCTCATGGTCATGTTTTTTTCTTTGATCTGTCCCCAAATCCTCTAACTCATCCCGAAGGGATTATATCATGTGATTGAAACCATCTTTTAGATCAACATAAAAGAACATCTAGTAGTAAAAGGTATTCTAATACAAATGTGTGGTGAATTGTCTGTCCTAACAAGTATTCATGCTTTAGGGAGCAACCCAAATATGCTGTAAAAAAAAAAAACAAAAAAAAAAAAAAAAAAAAAAACTAGATAAATGGTTTACACTCAAAGAACATTGATATAGCTCCCAACCTTATTTTTTAATTCTAGAAAATAATTCATAACCAAAATATTTCACTAGTGTGGATTGTTATTTCACTAGTATATCCAAATAATTCAATTTAACTAAAGCCAACAACTTGTTTTCCTAATGGAGGAAGACCCAATATCTTAAAAATGACAATGATTTTTCTGATTTTCATCACAGTTATAAAGTATAATACATCAATTATTACAAGTTGCTAAACTTCATGAAAAATACATAATGATAACTTCTAGCAATGTGTTAACAAAAAATAGTATTAGAGTTCCAATGATAATACATAAAACTAATTTGGTAAATAAATAAATACAATGAACCTATTAAATAAATTACGATCGGCCACAAATGTTAGTTAATTACATCAATTTTTTCCTTATATAAGAAATTCATATTTAGGTTAGGAATAGAGAGCAAAGATGATCACGGTCATTTTTAAATAAAGTAATTCTTAAATATTTGCTATATATTTTAACATGAGAATAACAAGATGAAGAAAACATTCATTTACATAAAAACATACACTAATTTCCCAGATACAGCTGAGGTTAATGTGGAAATTTGAAGCAAGATAATCAAGGCTTTTCACGAATAAAAGTATTTTTCTATTGAATTAAAATTTGTTACTTTGTAGATCTTTAAGGATTAATTGGACATTGGTAAATCACCACTTTAACATTTTTGAGCCTTCCTACTGAGGAAAATTCTGTGATTTAATAGTGAGGAGAAGATCCTCTTCTGATTTCATAATAAAATACAAGGAAGCAAAGGTTCAAAGCTCTGACTTTTATATTTCATTTTTAGGCTATGGTCCCAACTTTTAACATAAAAAATCAGTAATAGAAACCCTTAGTGATTTAAAACAGAAAACTTGGCCTCCGTTCTATGCTAGATTTAACAGTGCTAATTAGGCTAAATCCACCTTACAAAAATGAGCTGTAGGAAATAATTAATCATTGTAAGCACTTTTAAAATACCAAGTGCTACATAAATGTTAAATAACAACCTTAAGTACTACAAAAATTAACCATTAAATAAAAAATTAGATTTTTTTAGAGAACAAAGTACTCAACAGCAGAAATCTATTTTCCCTAAATTGTACATAGTTGTAGTCATTATTGCTCCTGCAGAATTTTAACAAGGTTGTTTAACTATGAAAGTAATAAGTATTAACACGACAACAGTGTAACATTAAGGACACAAAGAAATATGAGCAAAGCTGCAGAATATTAGCTTCAGACGACCTCTTATCTTCTTTCTAGCACTGTATATGTAATGTTTTATATTTTTCTCTATTTCTTAATTCTGATATATTCTTACAATGGCCATGTTCAATAGTAAGAAACTTCAGGATGAATGAGGAAAGTAACATATTACAGTAACTGTTCCATGGATATTCTGCTTCTTAAATACCCAAAACATGGGTATTTATATCAGATACCAGTAAACCAAAATTCAGTGGCTTATAACACAGTATGAAATTGTGTCATTAGTCAGCTTTATCCTCTTAGAAATGGAAGAGATCTCTTGAACTTGTGCCTTTATTCTAGGAAGAGCATTGCTAATGGCAGGATAGGTTTATAAAATATATAATTTGAGCCTTTGATATTCAGGTAGGCTCTGATGATTAAAATGGCAGAAACAATCAATCAGCAAAGTCATGTTTGCTTTTTATTTCAATACAAAGCATATTAAAATAATGTTAACATAAACATACAAAAAAGCTTAAAAACATATTAAAATAATGTTAACATAAACATACAAAAAAGCTTCTACCTACAAAGAAGTTTCTAGAAATTAAGATACCATTTTAAAGCAAGAATGAGTGCCAAGAAAGAAATACCCTAGAATTCTGCAAGAATTCTTTGTCTGCTTATTTTTAATTGCTACCTCAAAGATTCACTTTTTATTTGAAACAATTCAAGGACTATCCTACTCAGCTCTAGGACATTGCTGAGCTTGCTGAGAGCTGGCGGTGTTAGTTTTTCATTAACTAAACTGATGGCCTCAACTTCATTACTATGAGTTTCACTGGAATAATATTCAAAATAATGGTCATCAAATAATACCAAACAATCAGAACGAATGTTGGCCATAGTACTAGAACACAGTCCTAGAGGTCTCCAGCACTTCCAGAAGTTCTCTTTCAGTTGAGGAGAAGTTCTGACTTCTGATGGAGGGGCCAGGACATGAACGGGAGTGAAGTAAGTATCTGAGTGATTCTGGCAGTGGCTGGATATTTAACCACTATTAAAAAAAACAAACAAGCAAACAAACAAATAAAAATATTGATATGGCATCTTTGATATACCAAGTCTCTTGTCACCCTAAACAGAAGTCACCACCTAATTCAAATGAAAAATAAAAATTCAAATACAAGGAGATAGTAGCTACCTTTACTCCTTTATTTCTTGCCTTTTTTCTTTTTCATTTGGTCCACCTCAGGTAGCCTAAACCACGTCCCCTTTCATTATATCCTTTATTGTCTGATTTTAGTGTTCTATCATTCGTAGCAGGACAGGCATTGCTACCCCCACCTCAGCTCTCTGGGACAGTTCAACATGAAAATAAAGTTGTTTACTTACTACCACTGCCACCCACTGCCTTCTGCTGAAGCTGTCACACAGATTGAGTTAACCCTCCCTCCTCCCTCTGTCTTAGTTGGGGACTTCTTAAAGGGGTCACATTTTTATTTCAAATGCTAGATACCCTAATTGAAAGAAAGAAAACAAAGTTTTAAAAAGAATCCCAAGAATACCCTTCTGTTCACAGAAATACCCCGTGCTTAAGAGAGATTTAAAGTGAGAGCGCATGTAGAATGCCAGTCTGTTTCTGTAAGAAAACACCTGTTCAGTCTCAGACTCTGCACAGGTGGCATCTCTTCTGTGAAAGAGTTGCATCTCACCTGGGGAGAGTTGACTCTTTTACCATTTTGGTTACATTTCTACTATATATCTTATAATATTCATTTTAAATCATTTATCTATAGTCAACTGGACTTGGAGTACCTGGCAACCAAAAATTTGTTGAGTGAAATAATGAATAAATAAATGAACAAATCAGTGAACAAACGAAACAAATTGAAGTCCAGGAAATAAAAACACCATGATGAGCACATTTGTATACAAATATATATTCTTGTTCTATACAGGAAGACAACATAAAGAAAGGTAGATGAATCCTAGCAAAGGTGGAGGGGTGGTCACCACTGGGCACTCACCCTCCAGCATTCAGGTCTTATCCCAAAACATCTGTCCTGTCTCCAAAGCAACCAATCCTCAGAAACCCTTTGGGAAATAAAGTCTGACTTCCCTGTTAATACAGCACTCCCTGGAATATGAACAAGAAAAAGCTTCCATTCCCTCACCTTCCCCATCATCCTCACTTCTGATCCTGGTCCTAACCCTTTTAAATAAGTATGTAAAATTGGCCTATGGGTCAAGTCAAGAAAATGTTGTAGCTCTAGAGATAGCACCTTTGATACTATGCTCACCTCTAAAGGGCAGTTTAGAGAGAAGTGGGGGAAAAAAAAAAAGACCAATTCAGAGGAATTTTGACTAGTTTAGCTAATGACTGCTGTCAATGTATGGTTAGCTAGGGAAGGGGGCCTAAGGGTAATTTTTATCCATTTCTCCAACAGCCCTCTGCTGACTATAATCCTGCCAACAAAATTTAATGACCATTACTCTATTTTATTTAAAAATGTTGAATTTTATTAAAAGGTATGAATTTCTGGGTATTTATAATATAAAGCCACCACGGAATAGATCACACCTCCATGTCCCATTGATCTTTGCAAATTAGGGTCAACCCAATTAAGATAAAGCCTATTTTAATTCATCCTTCTGTTAGCCAGGTCTGGATGTAGCTCACTAGCTAAAGATGGAAATTCTGCCTCTGTCATCTTATTATCACTCCATAGTTCAATTTTATCCGGTTTTTATTGCCACCAGGATCATCTTTGCAACGAATCAAACTTCCATGAAGCAGCCAAGGCGTATTTCCATGGTATTAGTCAAGTGATCAAAATTTCCAGATGAAAGTTTAGCAAGTACAGCTTTTCTTTAGTCTCCCCAGAGAATATCAGTAGCTAGACTTCACCAGACACCGAAGTAGCTACCTTCTGTGGGCTAATGCCTCTCCCCAAAGATGACCATATCCTACCGCTGAAACCTGTGAATATGTTACCTTATATGGAAGAAAAGGATTTCGCAGATGTGATTAGGGATCTTGAAATGGGAATTTATTCTAGATTATCCAAGTGGGCCCAATATAATAACAAAGCTCTTATTAAAGGGAGGCAGAAGGGTCAGAGTCAGAGAAGAAAATGTGACAAAAAAGCAGCAGAGATTGCAGTGATGCCAGGAAGGGTCCACAGGCAAAGTAATACAGGCAGCCTCCAGAAGGTGGAAATGCAAAGGAACAGATTCTTTCCTAAGACGTCCAGGAGGACCCAGTCCTCCTGACATCTTAACTTTAGTCAGTGAGACTGATTTTAGAATTCTCCCCCTCCAGAACGGTAAGATGATAAATTTGTGATTGTTTAAGTCACTAAGCTTGTGGTAATTTGTTACAACAGCAATGGGAAACTAATACAACTGTTCACAGACAACTAGAAATGTGTTATCAACAGTGAAATAATGAAAAACATCAGGGTTCAGGTTGATTGTTTTTTTGTAGGCCCCAAACTAAAATTTAATATTTTATAAATTAAACAGCTGCCTGACTGATGTGAATCTTCAAAGCAAGTTTCAAGTGACCTGAAGAGGTCTGTAATTGAAGCTTCCTCTTTTACATACCACATTCTAGTCTCCCAGTTCAATAATGAAATGTGGGGCTCTTCTACCAATAGTAGTACATGGAAATAGAGTTAAAAAAGAGGGACTTTCAGGAATATTAGACTTGTTATTTGTACATTCCAGTAACGACTGGCTTTTGGCTTCACCAGAGAAAGGTAAGGTCTCAGTTTCGACTTCCTTGGTAATACGGAATGCTAGGTAGGGCCAATGGCATTACCCCCCATTAACTTTAGACACCAGTGTACTATTTGTAGCTTCTTACCCACATACCTGTAACCTGTTTACGCAAAATTATAATACTTACTGATTAAAATATAAACTTGCAGTTTTTTCTAGTATATAAACAGTATACAATGTGGCCTTCCTACCTTCCTTAAATATCATTTTTGGGAAATATTTGTAGTAACAACATGACTGTCCTTCAATGTTTTCTCTTGTCAGTATGAGTTTGTATCTTAGATATTAAAGAATATTCAGAAAAGCAACAGGTCTACAGATTTTTAAGAGTTAGTCTGAAACCTCTTGTTTACTCACTTGAAACAAAAATTACAGAACCTACTCATCGCATGTCACAATTTTGAAAAATAAAGCAGTCACAGAATTTAAAAAAATCATGGAGAATAATTAAAGGAAAATAGAATAATGCAGAGAACAGAATAATTCAGAGAGCTGCATCAGCTGTCTGGCAGCTGGCAGGTGAGCGCAGACCCAAAGCACTAAACGACAGGAAGAAGGCATGGACACGCTACAATAGGCTCCAAGGTCCTTGAGCAGACGTTTGCACCAAAGACTTAGCCAAGCAGGGCACACAAAAAGGCTGATTGTTGATGGTGATGATGGTGGGGCAACATGGCAGAGTGGAATAACGACTATACTTGTCACTGTGGCACTGCCTCTAACAAGCTGAATGACTGTAGGCAGGAGATTCAGCTTGCCTGTGCTTCAGCTTTTGCATCTGTGAAATCAGAACTGGAGCATATTATCACCAACATCATTCTCGACTTCAAAATGCCATAATTCTTCTGAAAAGTTCAAAATACTATGTAAAAATACATTAAAATATAGGGAAAACATAACACATGAATGAGTCATTTAAAAAACAGCCTATGCCATTATCTGTACCCAAGAGAGTACCTTCCAATTTTCTAAATAGTTCTTTACTAAAAAAATATAAACCAAGTATTTTTGAGCTTCTAATACCAAATACAAAGTGGTGATGATGGAAATGATAGCTTTTATAATGATGATGACAGGATTTATTATCACCAATAATACATTATTTATTATCACTAATAATACATTACCCCATTTCCCCACCAAAGATATTCACCTTAATCCCTGGAACCTATAAATATGTAACCTTACTTATTAAAGGGACTTTGCAGATGTGACTAAATTAAGGGCCCTGAAATGAGGAGATTACCCTGAATTCTCTAATCACATGGTTCTCAATGGTGAAGAACATTTCTTGACTGTGGTCAGAGGGAGCTGTAACTACGAAAGAAGGGCCAGAGAGATATTACATCACTAGCTCTGCAGGTGAAGAAAAGGGACCATGAACCAAGAAATGTGGAGGCCTCGAGGAGCTGGAAAGGACAAAGAAACATTCTCTCCTAGGACCTCAAAACAGAATGCACCTAGCCCAGTGAGACTCTTAGTAGACACCTAACCTACAGAACTGTAAGATTATATACTTTTGTTGTTTTAAAAAACTAAATTTGTAAGAACAACAGAAAACTAATGCAAGCACTAGCCTTGGTACTTTACAAACATCTAATTCTGTTAAATTAATCCTTAACACAATCCTATGAGGCAGGAATTATAATTATTATTAATTTAAAAATGAGATTACTGGGAATTTTTCAGGTTAAGTATCTTTTCCAAGAGAACTTGTGTGTATCTGACTCCATGTCTGTGTTCTTAACTTGATGCTCTGGGGCTTCCCATTCCTACGTCAGGTACTTGCGAGGACACCAGAAAGCAGAATCCAGTTCTTTCAGTATCTGTTGAAATGAATAGGTTCGAGTCCTGTAATTCAGAACTCTATTGTATTTTCTTCATTTTTGTAGGAATTTTCCCCAACATGAAGTCTTCATAGCAAAATAAGGATTAATTCAACCTTGTCTTTAAAAACAATATCTTACATATTTACCACAAACCACATTTTGATTTCTTTCCTCAATGTCCCATGGGGAGAATGGAATATCTTAGAAAAGGACCTAAGAAATCTATAAGGAACATATATTCCTGGAAGAGGTTGGGCAAGTTGAATGTGCAAAGCACACTTACAAAATTAAATGTGCTGTCTTGTCTGCTTGACTCCATCATTAAAAAAAATTCTTAAAATTATGAATTCTTTCAGACATACAAGAGAAAAGTTTGTTTATAAGGGACATGTGTAACTTTGGGGGAGCTAGAAATAATTCCTAGAGCTGTGTGAAAGCGTTTTTCTTTTGGGGGCGGGGAGAATGTAGGCTGATGACTTTTATTCTGTCAGGTGACTTTATGAGCATTAAAAGTAAAATTGAGTGAAGTAGTATCCAGTTGTTTTGTCTTTCCAGAACTACAGGTCTTTGTTTAAAATAAAGTAATTGGAAGAGTGCCCAGAAATAGGAGAGTTTTGTAAGAACTTAATATATGGCTATTTGAAACTCTTTTCTTAGTGGGTAATTTGGTGAAAACAGAATTCTCATATATATGATGTACACAAGCACAGCCATGTTAGGGTCAGTAGCTTAGCTCCAGGCCTGAGACTTAGATGTGCCATATTTAAACTCCAGTTTTCTCACTACCTTAGGTGCCTTCTGCTTAATATGCTCTAGAAGCCGCTCTAAGTGCTCACAGGGATTATAATCCAAACTCTTCTAGGCACCATATCGCTTGCTATTCCTTCCCACCCCCATCCCAAACCCCGATCAAATGTCTTGCTGTCAAAGCCCTAGAATTGCTAAAATGAATCTGTGATACCCTATACTTCACTCGGGAGCTTTCAGGAATAGACTCAATTATTTGGACTATATCTGCCTTGGTTTCTCTATCTGTAAAATAAGGAAAGCCCTTACTGAGACATCTTATATAGCTGAAGTATGAATTATGATGAAACCAACATAAGCCAGCAAATTTCAGTTTTCACAAGGGAAATCTAGCTATATTAATAGCCTCAAAAAAAAAAAAAAACAAGAAAAAAGTATATTCATAACATCATTAGTACATTAGCGTTATTAATGGCTATAATGTGTAAGAATTATGAGAAGGGAGCTGAGATCACTCAATGCTTAATCGGCAAATCTTTTACTTCTTTCCTTTGCAATATTTTAAGCTGGCTTATGTTTACATATTTTATTCGTAAAATACAAATGGCTACATTAGAGAATTTCTAGAAATATGGATATTTTCCAGACTTGCTTTAGGATTCACACAGGGTACTCTTGTTGCAAGATTTCACAAGAGATCAAAGCACTATCTTTTGTTCTATGTTAGAAGTCAGAAATCTTGTCAGGAGTCTTGCCACACAGTGAGATGGGAACAGGAAAGCCTCCCATCAGAGAGAAGCTTAGTAGAGTTCCCACGAGTCAGCCAGCAGGAGGGGCCTTTTTGTCTCTGTTTGTAGACTATTGCCTGATGGGACCACTGACGGATAGGAGAGATGTTCTGCTGTAGTAATACTAACCTGTCCTTAGTTACCTGGCAAATGGACACTGGTTTCCAGCTCAAGACAGGGTCAAGTATAGTAAATGACATTCATTTTAGAGAAAGCAGTTGCATTACTTGAATATAATAACTATGAATAAAACTAGCATTCCTATGCTTAATGATTACGTAAATGTTCATGTTTACACATTTAATTTTTTTAATGTAAGGCATTTGGAATATTTTATTTACAAATGAATCAAATGAGAAACAGGTGGAGTCTGAGATTCTATGAACTCTTTCAAAAGAAAATCAAGGTAATTAGTTCTTAATTTGAACTCCAGCCCCAAACAAAATAACACAAAAAATAACGTCAGCAAATTCTCCACGTCTTCATATTTTGAGATCTATTTTCAATTTAATGCTTCAAAATATGAAGTGCTTCCAGCTAGTTGAACCTTTAAAGCAAGGAATCCTGATGAATGTCTTTTCTGAGAAGAATGCCAAGCACAGAACACTAATAGAAATTCAGATACTACTACTAAAGCAAAAATGACCCAGTAGCTCCAGATTAGTGTAGGAGGTCTGAGTTATCCTCTAGCTTCTATTACTAATTTTCTTTAATAGGTATAATGATCTTAAGTAAAAAACTTAATTTAACAGCTTCTCCTACTTTTGTAAAATGATGAGATTTTTTTCTATTTCTTGGGAACCTGCTGACATCTTTCACTGATCCAAAGTCCACAGTGCTTGTGTATCTTCTAACAAGTTAAATAATCACCTGCTAGGAGTCATATGAGCTAAGCAATCATTTTCAAAAAATGGTCCATAAAACACTTGCCTCAGAATTGTCAAGGGTGCTTGTCAAGCTTTCTGGGAACCATTTATATCTATTAATTCAAAATATTTTGGGAATTAGGTCCAGGAATCTTAACTATTCCAAAGTACTTCAGATAATCTTTATGCATTCTAAAGTTTAGAAGCTACTGAAAAAAAATTTGATACATCAACGATAACTTAGAAAATCAACAAATCTAGGATTTTATAACTAAGCTAGAAATAGAGCCATACACTAAATAAGTCTTTTGGTATAAAATTACCAATACTATCTTTTTAAGCAGAAAAATTAAATTATGCTAGTAGATTTAGGTAATTTAATATCTTCATGAGGACGGACAGATAGTAATAGATGAAGTCAAAACAGGTCTTTTGTATTCAATTTAAGTGAGTTGAACAAAATTAAATGGATCAGGAAACTTATCAGGTTTTAGTTTCTTCTTCCTCTAATAAAGTTAAAATTTAGAAGCAAGAGTCATGGTTTTCTTTACCTCTAAAAATGCCCGAACATCAAATTTTAGAAATTCTGGGTATTTAGTAATTGCTTAAAGAGGCAAATAACAGTTATTTCTAATACCTGACCAGATTAAAAGAGGCTACCAACACATCTTAAACTCATCTCCATATGACCAAGATCTAAATCTCACTCTCCTAAAAAACAGGAAATTTGCCAGTCATCTGAACAAAGCCTCATTTTTCTCAAATAGAACATTTTTATTGATCCTTTACTTGACTTGGTGAATACTTTATCTATCCAAAGACCTAAGAAGATGCAAACGCTTCCTGAAGTGAAAAAAGCTAGAGACTCTCTTACTCTTGGCACACTCCTCATTGGGGCTGAGGCTAGCAACAGGAACTGCCTTTAACTAGAGGCATTGAGCTTCTGTTAGTGCATTAAAACAAGGAAGTATGAAGAATCACTAGCACTATGACAGATAACATATTTAGAAAAATAAAAGAACTCAATCTTTGTTCTGAAACTACAATTTATATACAATAGGCACCATATCACTTTTGTAGGTGCCTTTTTCCTCCAGGCTAGGGGGTAAAAAATGGTACTAATCTCTGTTCTTATATAATCATCAGCAAAAAAGGATAGATTCCAGAGACAGTAAGAATAGTCTGAAACAACAGAAAGTAATACATTTTTTTTCTCCAGGAATACACATCAAAATTTTAATAGTGGTTATATTAAGATGATAAGATACAGTGATGTTTTCTTTGTTGAAATTTTCTGTGTCTTCCCAAATTTTATAACAAAGCTAAATTGATTTTCTTATTTAAAAAAAAAAAAAGTTGTAAAAAGTAAGAGTTGAAAAGATGGTCAGTTATTTAGAAAAAGACACTTCCGTGTATTAGCAAAGAAAAAGAACATCGGTAAGTATTAAGGTCCAAAGAAGGCAAGAGACTACAGAGCTGAGGAAACAACAATAAGGAGCAGGAGAGGGAAATATGTAAGTCGGTGGGGACGAATAGAAAAGATGGGGGGTCACTGCTGTCATCTAGAGTTTTAAAGTTTACATTCAGTATTTAGAAGACCAGGGAATGGGTATACAGCTCAGGGCTTATTGGTGAAAGTGAAATAGAAGAAATAAGAACTTGTAAGTAATTTAGCATGCTATTTTAGAGGACTATTACTCAAAGAATAAAATAAATTATGCTCACCACAGTTGTGTATGCTAGATTTTAGCATATTTCTAGAAGATTTGGAAGTATGGTATATTTGTGTCACAAAAGGTGCCACAAAAGAAAATAATTCGAGAGCACTAAGAACTCTGGCAAAAAACTCTTAAGGTGGCTAAGGGAGGAAAAATGAAGGCATTTAAAGGGGTGAGAGGGTCAGAAAGTAAGTCCTTCATATGCTTAGATTTTCATCTGCATTTTTTCATAACACACGTTAAGGATGGACTGAACTTTGGATAAATGTTGCAAAAAGTTGGCATGGATCTGTAAGATGATGTCAGGACAAAATCTAGAACAAATAAGACTTAATAGAAAAATATTAAAAATAATGGTTTATGTAGGAGAGAGGGAAATTACTGGTTTGCTTATGTAAAACAAAGCAAAACAAACAAACAAACAAAAAACAAAGGAGTTGCCACTGCTGGTAATATGATGGGCCAGATATTTTGATGGGTACTCACACCACAAGTAAATCCTCAATAAAATATACCTTTGTTCTTTCTTCTTTCCTGGAGTCCCTTCTTTCGAATTCATTATTTTTTATTTCTTTATTATTTTTTATTTTTCAATTACAGTTGACGTACAACATTATATTAGTGTCAGGTGTATCACATAGTGATTAGACATTTATATAACTTACAAAGTGATCACCTGGATAAATCTAGTACCCACTTGACACCATACATAGTTATTATAATATTACTGACTATATTCCTTATGCTACACTTTACAACCCCATGACTATTTTGTAACTACCAATTCGTGCTTCCTAATCCCTTCCCTTTTTTCACCCATCCTTATTTCACTTTTCCTATATATAGCTTCATAGTTATTCATCCTTTTACTACTACTTTAGATGTTTCTCTAGAGTTTACAATATCCATCCTTGACTTATCCAAATCTAATGTAAATTCTCCTCCTAGACAATGCATGGACATTAAAATATATCAGTAACTTCCCTGCCAATTTATATTCTATCATATTTTAACAGAACATTATTATTATTTAACATGTCAATATTCATTTATATTTACCCATGTTTAATCTTTCTACTCCTCTTCATTCTTTCCTGTAGCTCCAGACTTCCATTTGGAGTCATTTTCCTTCTGCTTAAAGAATATTTATTAATATTTTCTTTAGTGTTGCTCTGATGCTGATGAATTTTCTGTCTTCGCTGATCTGAAAATGTGTTTATTTCAATTTTATTTATGGAAAATAAAACATTCTAAGTATGTTCTTTGGCATTTTGAAGATGTCATTACATTTTTCTTCTAGCTTCTATCCTGTATGATAAAAAGTCAACTGTCTGTCTGGCTGTAGTTCCGTCGATAATGATGTTTCTTTCTCTGGCTGCTTTTAAGATTTTTGCCTTTGCATTTGCTTTTCACCCATTATACTTTTATATGTACGTTCTGGTTTTCTTTATTTTGTACCTTACTTAAGGTTGATGGTACTTATGAAATCTGTGGCTTGAAGTTTCTCATCAGTATTCTCAAACCATTATTTCTTCAAATACTGTTTTTGGTCCATTCTCTCTGTCCGCTTGCTCTAGGACTTCGATTGCACCTATGTTGTACGTTCTTATTATATTCTCTATGTTTCTTAAGCTCTTTTCTACATAGTTCAACTTTTGTCTCACCAGACTTCATACTGAGCAACTTCTTTTGACCTTTTACTTCACTTTTTTCTTCAGCTCTCTAATCTGTTCTTAGATCTAAACATGGGGTTCTCAATAGTGAATGCAGTTACTGTACTTTTCTGTTCTAGACTATCCATTTGATTCTTTTTCTAGTTTCCAGCAGAGGCTAAAAATTTTAATCTTGTTATTTAATTCCCTAAACATACTAGAAATAGTTATTTAAAGTCTTTCTCTGACTATATTTTCCCAGTTTAATATATACATTTAACAGAATTCAAACATATTTCTTATGAACATTTTTAAACATATTGTGGAAGAAATCCCACTTCTAGCCTTTATTAAAGTAAAACTTGTTTCAAACTAACCCTTTTGCTGAGATTAACTCTAAGACAGCACTAAAAAAACCCCAAACAAACAAACAAACAAAAATCATAATTGTTTGAAGGCTTTGGAAAACAGCCAAAGCAACCAGGACTTGAAGGACCAAGATCCTAAGAAATTTTACTGAAGTGAATGATCTAATCACCATACTTCATTTTTTTCTCTTTTAAGACATTTGTAAGTTTGTATCACAGGAGATGCAGTCCAAACAAAATGTGTAACCTAGAGCCCACACTGGACCTGGGTGTTCAGTGCTAATAAGACATGCAGAACTCGAGGGACTAAGAGCCAAGAACAGAACTGAAAATCAGTAAGCTAACAGTCTATAAGTACTTTTCTCCACAAGCATTTAGAATTTCTAAGCTAAATGAATCCGGTAATATATAAAAATAATTAATTAGAAAAAGTTGTGGTAATTCCAGAAATACAAGGTAAGTTTAACATTAAAAACCATTCAATATAGTTCACCATGCTAATAGTATAGTATAAAAATTATATGATCATTCCAGTAGTGCACTAAATGCAGAAAAAGTACTTAATAAAATTCAACGCCTTCATGACAAAAGCTTAGCAAGTGAGGAGACGTAAACTGTCCTAATATGATAAATTGATCTATAAAAAACTTTCAGCAAACACACTTAATGATGAAATATTGAAAGCTTCCCCACTGAAATGGCAACTAGGATATCTGCTATCTTTGTATGAAAACTTCTATTCAATATTGTACTTAAATTCCTAAACAGTGCAATGAGGAAGAAAAACAAATTGAATTCGTGAGAATTGGAAAGGAAGAAATCAACATTATTATTCAGAGATAACACAACCGTGCACATAGGAACTCTAAAAACATCACATTAACTATTAGACTTAATAATCAATTTTATTTCTGTATACTAACAACAAGCAGTTAGAGATGACATATGATTTATCAAAGCTGCTTCTCCAAAAGACTGGGATCAACTGAATACATGGAAGTAATGTCCCTACCTCATAACCATACAAAAATTAATTTCAGATAGATCGAGAAATAATAAATTTCCTAAAGATAACAGAGAAGACTATCTTCATGACATTAGGCTAGGCAAAAAATTTCTTAGTCACAACAAAGAAACAGTATAAAGATAAATTACACTTTATTAAAACTAAAACCTTATTTTTCTATAAAAGTATTATTAACAAAGTGAAAAGACAAACTGTACAGGGAGAGAAGATATTTCAATACCTGTATTTGACAAAAGATGTGTAGCCAGCATATAAGACAAATTCTTATAAATCACTAATAAAAAGAAAACACATTTTGGAAAAAAAAAGTCAAGACTTAAATATAAACCTCAAAAGAGGGTTCCAAATGTTTGGTGAACATGTAAAAAGGCACTCAACTTCATTAGATATCAGGAAAATGATAATAAAAATTAAAATTACAATACTAAACATGCTGAAATTAAAATTGACAATATCATATGCTGACCATCATTTAGAGCAAATTTTACATTCAGATATGGCTGGTAGAAGTATGTATTGATACAATCACTTCAGAAAACTCCTTGACAATATCTACTAAAGAGGGACATTTGCTTGCCCTATGACCCAGCACTCCCCCACCTATTTATGTACTCAATAAACATGTATGAAGACATCAGAAGATGCAAATGAGAATGTTCATAGCTACATCATTCACAGTAGCCAAAAATGTATCACAATCTATCCAAGAGAGAATATATTGTGGTATATTCATACATTAGAATACTAAATAGGAGTTAAAATGAACTGCTACTGATATGTATAACATGGATGAATCTTACATTCTAAATTGTTAAGCAGAAGAAGCTAGACACAAAAGGGTACATATTACATGACTCAAATATACAACATTCAAATACAGGAAAATTTATCTACGACATTAGAAAAGTGTTTGCCAGTGGGATAAGGGGATGGTGTATGGAGAGGGGAGGCAGACAGGACGACTTCTGGGAAGCTAATAATGTTCTATATCTTGATCTGGATGGTGGTTTACATGAATATGTTAACTTTATAAAAATTGACAAAAGCTTAATAAAAACTGGTTGTCAACTAATATATGTGCAATTTACTGTATGTATATATATATATGGTATATATATAGGAAAAGAATTCAAAAAGTTAGAAAATAAATTTTAAAAGTTAAAATAAAATGTAAAAGTTAAAAATTTAACTTAAATTTTAAAAGTTAAAAAATATTGTCAAATATTGCTAAGATGACACTATAAAAGTGGACCTACTTCTATTTGATAAGAGATGTCAAATACTGCTATATTTTCAGAAAATCTTTTGCATAAGGATTTCAGTATCTGCATAGTATCTACATAGTATCTTACATTTTTCGTTTACATAATTTTAACATGCTATTATAAGAAAATAAAAATATGCAATGAGTAATATTTAACTATTTTATTTAGGATGCTTTTATTATTTAGAATGCTTTTAGCTATGTGAGAAAAC
Organism: Rousettus aegyptiacus; assembly: GCF_014176215.1. Classification (NCBI taxonomy): domain Eukaryota; kingdom Metazoa; phylum Chordata; class Mammalia; order Chiroptera; family Pteropodidae; genus Rousettus; species Rousettus aegyptiacus. The sequence goes on from NW_023416285.1 coordinate 83,771,202, forward strand.
CCTTACTAAACTAAACCAATAAGGAATTCATTATCTTATGAAAGAACATAAGGGGTCGAAAATTTCAATGTTGGTTAGTTCAATACCTTAACATCATCTTCAAGGACCCAAGTTGGATTCATCTTACTGCTTTGCCATCTCATGTATTAGTTTTGTCTTGTAGCTTGTGACCTCATGATCATGAGATGGCCACAATGATTCCAAGCATCATAGCATCCAGAGGTAGAAAGGGCAACCTTTTCTATGTTAAAATGAATAGAACATTTCTTCAGCAGACTTCCCTTATGTCTCTTTACTTACAGCTTTATAATGTACAGCCCTTGCTTAAACCAATTATCAGCAAGGAGAATAGAAAAGTGCACCAAACTGGACAAGATCTATCAGGATGTACCCCTGAGTCAATGAGGGAAAAGCAGATACTTGAACAGATTCAGAATTCTCTTAACAAGGAGAAGGAAGGGAGAAGGGAAATGGTTATTGAAGAGGCAACCAAAAGCATCTATTATAACAGCCGACTGAACCATAACAAAAGCAGCACAACATAAATGGTTCTTTAGTATCATTCAAAGTATTTGTAATGCTATTTTTAAATACTCTCTCTGGTTCTATTTTCTATGTATTTTTTATCTTGCAAGAATTATACAGAATTCAAAGGAAAAATATCAAATAAAGAGATTGGCCTATCCACATTTTGTGTCTTATTTTTATGAGCCAAGCAGACAAGCTAAATATAGAATTTATTTTTTAAAAACTTGCTTTTTCAAGTATGAATAAATTCAGATATAGCTCCATCACCCATATCTTTTGCAATAATAGTACTATGACAATTGTCAATCTTCACATTTGATAACAATGACAGCCAATTTTTATCAGGTTCTTACTGTGTGTAGTTACTGTGTTCTGCATTTAAAATGTAAGGAACTCATTAAATCTTCATAGAACATCTTTTAGGTACTATCGTTATCTCACTTTTCACCGACATTGGAACAGAATCACAAAAAAAGATTTTTAAATTTCCCAAGGTCACACAACTAATAAATGGTGGAGACATTTAGCCATATTTGTGATAGGCAATTTTAAAGGATTATAAAGAGGGCACCCAATATAATAAATTCCTGATGCGGAATCAGTTTTCTTTTTAAAACACAGTGACTTAGTCTCAGAGAAGCAAACTTTATATAACCCAACTACTAGGTTATCAAGAAATTATAAATAAGATGATAACATTGTTCTAGAAGCTTTAAGAAAAGAGCAAATCTTATTAGACTAGCTTTCCTTTGGACTCTGCAACTGACTGGACAAGGAGAGAAAATAATTCTCCGGAGAGAAGGTTTTAGTTACTAGATAAAACACCAACTACGTTGAACTATGTTTAGAAAAACTGTACAGGACAAGAAAGCAACAGCAGTGGAACATTTTATATAACATATAAGCCAGGAAATATTTCAATTACCTTATAGGAATATTTTAGATCAGATTCATGAATAAAATTTTAAAAATCAACAAGTTATTTATAAAAACAAGATTCTATCATTTATAACATCAACAAAAGAAACTTATTACATTACCTCATAACACCAGAAATTTCCATTCCTATGCAAAAAGCTATTAGTGAATAATGAAATATTAATAGCAAAAATGTAGTTGCATCTTTGGCATCTAAACGAGTTTAAGCCATTAGTAAGTCATGTATTTATGCCAAAAAATCTAAGTATAGCACTCATTTGCTCTTTCTCTGTTCAGTACTAACTTAAAAATTTGTGTTGGATTATCCCCAAAATACAACATTTTGAAAATCTGTCAATTGTTATATCCTGAATAATTTACTTATGTGTAACACTTGAGGTCCTCCAGTATCATAGAAGTTTATGCAATACTCTAAAAATAATGTAGAGAAAAATGATTTGAAAATATAAAGGTCCGCATTGACCCTTTTTATCAAGTCAATTGTTCACCATGAGCTACATCATTTTGTTCTGACTTTTCTTCAATGTTATATTTATTCCTACCCAATCTCTTGCACATCAGTAATGAAGATACATTTTGCAGGATTTTGATTTTTTAAAAAAAAATTTTAGAAAAAAAGAAAAAGACAGTTTATGATGGGGAAAACGATATATAAAGTGAGTCAAAAATCTCATTTCATATTTGCTTGGTATTTTCCTTTTCACATCTAGTACCACATTTTATTCTCACAAGAATTTTATGCAGTGTAAAGGAGGTATTATTTATACAACTTTATGAGGAGAACTGGGTCACATAGAGGCTGAATGTCTGAGGTGACCCAGCTATTCAGAAATAATCATAATTAGAACCCACACTGGACCTAAGGTTTAAGTTCTTCCCATTCAGTCCTCGCTTCTTTCAGATACCATACTTTTTGGCTTTACTTGCATAGTATGAAAGAAACTGCATTGCTTATTTAAAACTGAATCTAACCTGTCACAAGCATTCCAGACTTCTCAGGAGTCCTGATAGCAATTCTGTTGTCAGATGCATCAAAGCTTCACAATGACAGGAGACTGAGCAAAGTGTTTCCAGTAGGACAAAATTAATAATTATAGGTTTGAGTAAATGGCAATTGTAGAACAAGCTGATAATGAATTCCATTTGGGGTTTTTATTTTAATATTTCTGCCAAATTCTACTCATAATATACTCCCTATTTAAATTTAAAAATAGTTTTTCTAGCCACAAAGTGAACATTTTAATATCTAAACTTTTGGGATCTTATTATTATTATTATAATTATTATTACTATTAATGCAAAACTGAAAATAAGTCTACTTTCACTTCCAGTTGTCATTTTATACAAGTTGCCTACTGTCTTTGAATAATTCTACTTCAGCTTTTTAAATATCAAATACTCTCTTTGGTTTCTAGTAAGAAACTACTATCTTTAAATGTTTTTATAAATGAAACTAATGAATTTCCTCCGCAGAAATCACATTATATTTGAACTACAATGTGAAGGTTTAAAAAATAAAGCAACACCTGAGGATGCCTGTCAAGAGTAGAGGGAGGAAGCTGTCTGAGGACTGTCTACACTCAGCCCAGGACACCTGAAATTAAACCCAAATAATGTCAGTTTAGGAGCTCTGCCCAGTCATTTTCTTTCTGTCAAAGCTTCAGGAATTCACCCTGCAATAAGAAGGTTGGTACTATCTTCTCTTAGCAAAAAAGAGCAACTACCATGTCCTCTGAAAGTTAAATACTTTAATATATAACTTGTGTTTATATACTTGGTCAATATGTCTTTGGCCTCTTCTCAATTTGGAGTGAATTTAAAAACTAATGAATAATTATTCTTATTTTCTTGAATGAAAATCCACTTTTAGCCATTTATTCTCCTCTCTCTACTGTATTATGGCCAATCACTTAGTTACATCGGGACAAGGATTTAAATACAGCACCTCCATCTTACATTGGGGATGAGCTCTAAAATCATCTGTCGTCAAATATTACATAACTAAAAATGAAAAAAATCCCTGAAATCTGCCTTAAAATACAGTATACATGTAACTTTGTATGGTAATTATTTTACATATTAAATTTGAGAACTTCAAGGATACCTAAAGAACTAACCAAGAGAAAGATGACATGCAGAAGTGTCGGCAGTGGAACCACTCTGCATTTAAGACAACTACTAAATCCCTAGTTAATAAACAATGAGTAGAAATTAATAATGCCTTCCTGCTTGCCTACAGTATTTACTTCATTCTCTTTGGATATTAGGGCTCTAAAACTTCAAATAATATAAAGAGAGATTTCTGTTGTTATGAGAGTTAAGAGAAAACAAAACAAAACAAAAGTCATATGGGGAAGAGTTATGTTCTAAAGCTAAGCTTATGTTAAATAAAATCAACTTAACCCCAACATTCTTTGAGTGCTTCTTCTCTGGAAGGCCCTATGACCCTACGGACCCTAATAAAGTAAAGCTCTTTTCTGTCATGTTTCTTTAAACTTGCTCTCAAATGCCCAGTTCAACCTTGAGAGTCCAGTTAATGTCAGGCAAGGGTTAATAACTCAGGTATTTCTTTTCTCCCCTGCTGTTCCAAGCTATCTTTCTTCTTAGATGCTGATGCTGGGAAAACCCTAAAGTGTATTGAAACCATTCTTAACATGAAGAGTAACTATCCTTCCTTCCTTAATAGAAAAGAGATGTTATTTTTAGGATTAGCATTGATTTTTTTTTTTGTTATACATAGAAATCCTAAATATTGAAAATTAATGTTAAATTTAAATGTTCTCTTTGAAGTTAAATGGATTTATCTAAAGTTATAGAAAAGATGAGAAGAGAGGGAGCATGGTATGATAAAACAATGAAATTAAAGTGAGAAGATACAAACATGTTTCTCCAGGTCAGAAAATATAACTTTTAGTAAATTCTGTGGACCAAGATTTTCAATAAATATTTGCTAAACTTAGCTTTTAAGTTTTGTGCCATGTTCTCTTTAGGCCTCAACTTTTTAATCTATAAAATAAAGAGTTGGACAAGAGATATCTAAGTAAAATGTCAGCACTACTGTTCTATAAATTCTTACTATATATCATTCCAAGAAAACCAACATCATAGGCTACAAACTATGAAAAAGTGCTGTAGTTCTACCTTAAGAAACAGTGTCAATTTTACCAAATTGGTAAACTTCACCAATTTTACCATTTTCTATCTTTTTTCTATCTTCACTAAAATCTGTTTTTGCCAAAATGGATTTCATGATATAATCCAGCCAGTTAACAATGGCAGTCATTGGACAGCCAAATCTGTCAGCACATTAGAATCACCAGAAAGCTGTTTCCCTCCCTCTATTTACTGAATTGGAATCTCAGAGATGGGACCCCAGAAGTTTATTTGCTAAGAGCTCTCCCAGGTGATTCTCATAAACCCATTTTAAGTTTAAAACCACAAAACTATACATGTACATACTCTTTCTCCTTGGATGGCATATGTTAACAGAGGACTTGTTTTCATCTTTTTTGAACTCCATTTTTCATTTTTATATTGTTTTGCTTTAATGTTTTATTAGAGAATATATCAAACATACATAAAATAGAGCAAATAGTAAACCCCCACATACTTCTCAACAATGCCAGTCTTATTTAATCTATACTGCCATTCCCACGTATTATTTAAAATCAAATCCCAGAGAGAGCAAAGGACACTTTTTGAACCATGATAAAATGGGTTCTTTTCAAAATAATGTCACATCCTAACACTGTGGAGAATGTGTCTTGGATGACCCAGGTCTCTAACCTGAGTGTAGAGCCTCGGATGAAACAGGACAGATATACTGATGACAGCCATAGGCAGTAGCAGCAACTTCTCTTCAGAGTCACTGCTTTTAATCTTAAGGTTCAATTATTCCCTATACACTTTAATGTGCTATCACACATTAAGTCAGTTTGTTTTTCAGAGATAGAATTCTCTTGTCCATTCTCACCTCTAATCATGACGAAGCTTACATAGATGCTAACCAGTAGATCACACCAAAACAATAATTGGTAGAAAAGTGTGACATTTGTATAACTAGCTTGAGTATTACGATTAAATCAGAAAGAAAAAAATTACTGGAAATACCATGAAATGTGTCGTACTACATCCTAAGAAAAGATGGTCTTCTCTTTTTCTTTTCTGTGGCAGATTTGAAAGCAGTATTTATCCAATAGAGAGAAAGTACTTTTTTAAAAATGAAAATACACATTTATTATTATATTACTATTTATTATAATTTGGGCATTCGATATAGGACCAAATGTGGTATGCTATAGTTATGGTGTCCTTCCAGTATGAAGTAGATCGCTACATTCTATTCTACTCAATTTTTTTGGTAGTTAAGAGAATGGAGTTTTTCCAAAAGCTAACGTAAAACCTTAACTAATCACATGTCAACTAATCAAATTACAACAACTTATACCATTGAGTCAACTTGGTTTCATCTGTGAAGGAAAGTTTTCTAAAGAAGGATGTGGAAAAGTAAAATTCAACCCCAACAGCAGGGACCATAAACTGCTTCCTAAACACTCCCAGGTTCTAATTTCTAAACATCATAACATCAGAGATATAATAGGATCAATTTCACAAGACTAAAAACCCTTCATAGTAACCCTAGGGTAGCGTGGTCGGTGTTCTTTGACTTTGGCCTGTCTGTTATACAGCTACTTATTAAACTGTCCGAGGAGCAAAAAGACATACTAAAATGCCTCCCCAAATTTGAGTTCCCTGAAGCAAAATTTCAGTATATGTGATTTTGATTCCATGCTTTTTCAACAATCATAAAAATTCTAGTTCAATAAATGTGAGTCATTACTGTAGGGGATGATTATTTAAAAAAGGGGAAGTGTTGGAATATAAAAGTAAAAGGAAAACTTGACTAGAAAAGAAAGGTTTAAAAAGTTAAAGGGAATAAACACAGATGCTATACAATCCAACATCTGTTAGAAAAGAGGGGCTGGATAATATATGTAAGAGAAAATAGCCTGTCCTCTGGAGCTGCCTTGAGAGACGTAGTGTATCCAAGACCTGGATAATAAGTCCAAATCATAAAATCTGAAAATCACTGAATAGTTGTATAACAATGAGTAATGAAAATAAAATGCATCTTTGTATACACATTATCTACAACAAAGCAAAACAAATTAATAAGCATTTCAATCAAACTACTAGGCAGAATGATCCTACAACATTTCCAGTGAGCTAAGCACAGTAAATGAAATTTATATACGAAATTATTACTAAATTAGGATGTATAAAATGTCATTCACATTTTTTCTTTAGGATGCTGTGTTAGTTGTTTCATTTCTGTGGACAAAAATAAATATTTATAATAGCTTTTATTGATTTACTAGATGTAGTAGCTCCTAAATCATTAAAGATTACATTATGCTATCAATATATTCTTCAGAATTTCCAGAGACTAATTAAATATTTTAACAAGACAAACATTAGGTACCAAATATTTACATAGTGGAACATATATTTAATCAGGTACTATTATGGACATTTTCAAATAATTTCCTACTAAAGTAAATAAAGTCTTTCTGAATCTCTATGAGACCTCCTCTTCAATCACAGTCCCGAACATTCCTACAAGTGGTTTCTGGGATTAAAATTCATGAGGATTCCTCAGTATCTAATACCAAATCTTGTCTGCATGTACTATTCTTCTTTCATCGGCAAGACAGGAATTAGAGCTTTCTTATTCAGGAACATTTCAAGTGAATTAACTCTTAAACTCAATATCCTAACTGTCCTAACCAAATTACAGGGACAAATCATATATGCTTTAGCATTACCTATAAAACACATTGTTAATACTGTCATTTTTTAAAATCTTTGTCTTCAGTTTCAGAAAAGGGCTTCTATAGCAACCAAACTATTAGTTACCATAGAGGAAGTACATTCAACATAAATCTCTACTAATAGATTTATTTTAATAACACAATGAAACTTCTAAAAAATATATAAATAATGATAAAATTGTTTGGTATTCCCAGCCAAACCATTCTGAATTTTAATCTCTTTTCCACATTCTTTTCTTTTGTTCTCTTCTAATCTTTTTGTAATTTTGTCAACTTTTCAGTTTCCAGTTAAGCCCAATAGTTAAAAATGAAGTACATAGGCAATTAACTCTCCCTTCAATACTAATGGTTATAAAAGCCACTGTGGCAATTTACATTTGGTTAGTGCTTCACTGCTCCTGCCTTCCATCTCTAAGAATCATAAATCCCAAAACCCCTTCAGAATGCAAGTCTAGCACAGATGGAAGGAGTTTTATTTCACTTGGGAACTGAGAAGGTGAAGTCATTCCAAAGTGGGAGAGAACACAGCCAGTCCAGTGTGCACCATTTAATTCAATGGTTCCCCAGTGAGGTACTTCATTTGCTGGTGCACTGCTGACAGCAGAAATGCTGCTTAGCACAGCAATATATTAGCCATTTGTGAAGCATTACGTTAGCAAGTACTTAAGGCCATGGAAAAACTGAAGAAGTCAATGAAATCAGGCTGTGTGGGTGACTCTGAATCAGGCTTTCAGGATACTGGTTTTAAAAAATGGCCCAGGTACATAAAGGTAAAATGGTATTGCAAGTACTTGAGGAGATTTTTCTTCATTCTGTGCTTCTGCATAATAAAAGTTAAATGCCAATCATTCTTTCCCTTTCACCCTATTTCTTCCCTTTTTGCCTTTTCCATAGATAGACTTATCTATGGAAATTGTAGAGAAGAATAGGAATAGAAGATATAAAAATTAATCCCCTCTTCAATCTACACTTCCTACCTGCCTCTCCTGCTTTACTTTCTCCATAATGTTTATGATCACCTGACATATTTTACTTCTATTATTACCCATTCATACTAGGCACTCAATAGAAGACAGATCTGTTGATAAACATTTGTTTGCTGAAAGTGACAATGTGGTGTAGGAGGAAAATTAAGGTTTTAAGTGTGTAAAAATAATTAAGAGTGGGAAGTTATGGCCGTAATTAGCTCTAGGAAAGACTATAAATGCTGTGAAATTTATCTGTAGTGCTCCTCCATTCTCATTTTATAGCCCATTACACCCCCATCAGCCATACCTCTTCTCTGCCTACACACCTCTGGTACCCAGTACCCTTATGATGAGGATGATAATGATGATGACTACTATTTAATAAGTGCTCAGTCTGTCTCGGGCACTGAAAAAAGATACTTTATGTACACACACACACACGTACACACACACACAACAATCCTATATAGTTGAAATTTTATGTAGAAATAAGAAAATCTCAAGTGTTTTTTTTTTTTGGTGAGGATTAAATGAGTTAATATATATTAAATGATTAGAACAGCACCTAGCTAGAGTGCTATATAAGTATTTGTTACTACAAGTATTATTATTATCATTATTGTTTTATCTCCATTTTGGGGATGAGGAAACTGAGACTCAGAGTGGTTACTGAGTTGACCGACAATATACAGAGTGGAAATGGAAGAACCTGGATTATAATCCAAGTCAGCTTGGTTCTCAGTACTTTTTCTACCATGTGACACATACTATTGGCTGGTCAAATTCTGGACCCAGCGTTATTATCAAGTCTGCCGTCCCACTGGAACAACTCATGGCCTAGGTTTTAAGAGCAGTATACCCATCTAGTACTCAGGAACTACTTTGCTGATGCAATATAATAAATGTGAGCTAAGATTTTATGTATCATATTAGTTCATTTACATTCTTCTTTAATAACGAACTTTTCTTTATCCAGCTTTTACCAATATGTTTTCCATAAAACAATGCCTTACTTCTCTGGGCAACTAAGTTTGAGAAACAATGAGCTGTACATTTCTCTTACAGAGTCACAAAGCATTCTGGCATTTTTAACAGTTTTGAAAACTCTAGCTAAAGAAATCAGTTAAACCTAGAGTTTTCTAATGTATTTGACAAGACAAAAAAAAAGGCATTACTGCTCTCTAAAGGACACTTTAAGAAATGTTATCTTAATCCAAGGGAACATATCTAATACTGAGAATTTCAGACCACTAGAGAGACATTTTGTTGCTAGGGGATTTTCTTAATAGTGACAAAATCATACCAGACTACAGTAGTTCTATCCATGAGTCCCTGACAAAGTGTAACACTGTAATCTACTGTCACAAGCTGGAGAACACTTTTATCCAACTCTCATTTTTAGACAAGGAATACAGAATCAGAACTGTTCAGGTACTTTCACACAATTTTAAGTTATAAAATACTTCTAGAAACTGGTTTTAAAATAATGAAGCCAATATTTTACTTCTGGCTGTAACACTTATTTGGAGAGAAAATCATTTTCCTTCATTGCAAAATGTTTCTTTCTCTTTTACTACCAGAGAGCCTATCTTCAGAAATAGCCCAGATAGTTTAAGACAACTTAAAATTTTTAGGAAAAAATCATTAAGCTCCCTAGAATAATTTTAAAATTAGCCAATAACACAACTGAATCCAGGTAGATTACAACTTTGATGCTCTTTGTAAGTCTTTTTTAACATTTTTTAAAATTTTTGAGTTAATCATAAAATAAAGAAAAATTACGAGGTCAATACATGAATTTTTTTTATCCTGAACCATTAAAAGAAGGTTGTCAATCAGATAACCCATCATACCCGAATATTTTAGAGTATATCTCCTACAAAGAAGGGCATTCTCCTATGTAAATTAAATACAACTATCAAAATCAGAAACTTAGTATTGACTGTTATCATCTAATACAAAGACCTCATTAGTGTCGCCATTTGTCCCCATATTTTTCACCACTGCAAAAAAAAAAAAGTTCAGAATTAGGTTTTTTCTTTTAAATCTTCTTCAGTCTGTAACAATTTCTCAGTATTTCTTTAACACTTATAATAAGCTTTGATCCTTTTTGAAGATTATAGGTTAGTTATTTTGCGGAATGTAACACCTACTCAAGTCAGGTTTAACTGATGTTTCTGCACAGAGATTCAGCTTTTGCATATTTGGCAGAAATATCACAGAAGTGATGCTTTGTTTTTTTCATTGTATCCTATCAGGTGCACACAGGTTCAAACTATCCCATTACTATGATTACTTAATTAAGGTGGTTTCTTCAGGCTTTTCCACTGTAAAATAGCTCTTCCTCCTTCATAATTAATAATTATTTTGTGGGGGAGTATTGTGAAGCCATGTTGCTATACCATTTCTCATCAAATCTGTGTGTGTTTATGTATGTATGTGTATATATGCATGCATGTATTATTCATTCAACTCCTGGTTTCTTATGTTACTCAGTGGGTTAAAATCAATAATAATCATTACTTATTTTGATGGAAAATTTAACCTAACTTAGAGAGAGTCAAGTTAGGTTCTGTAAACTGTGGATATATCTCATTATTCTTTGAGAATTCCTTTGATTTCTGATACAAGATATTCCAGGCTCATCTTGTGCTTTCATTGTCCTTGTCCCAGAATCAGATACTTCTCCAAGGAGCCCTGGTTCCTTTTCATGGAGAGTGATATTTAGAAAGAAAGACCTGGACTTTAGGTATGGGTTGCTTGGTGAACAGAACTAAGAAATATAAATATGTACCACATACATGAATACATACACAAACATAAGCAGATATACAGATATTTATATTAATAGTTATTTCTTTATGTATTAAAAACATTAATTCCAACTGATATTTCTAATTTTAATCCAATATCACAGGTATATTCTAATTTTCTTTCAAAATTTGTGCATCCTCAGACAATGAGAAACCTGGGTCCCGTTACACCTACTTACTTACTTAATTAGATCAATCCTCCTCTATATAAATTATCTCCTGTCTCTGTTGTCATCTGTCTCCATGCAGATGTCCTCTTTTCCCACATGAGTTATACTAATATTAGACAAAGTAGTTTTCAAGGAAAACAATATTACTAGTGTTAAAGAAGAAATTTCATAATAGTAAGAGTCAATCCATTGGAAAGATAGAAATTTCCTAAACATTTATATACCTAATAATACAACTTTAAAATACATGAAGCATACTTTATATATGTGTGTGTGTATTATACATAATATATATAAACTATATCTCAATAAAAATAATATACAGGAAGCAAAAGTTGATAGAACTGCAAAGGGAAAAATAAATCCACAATTACAGTTGCTTATTTCAATACTTCTCTCTCAACAAGTGACAGAACAAGTAGAAAATCCACAAGGACATAGAAGACTTGAGCAATGCTATCAACTGATATTGACCCAATTAACATTTAGAGAACGCTCTACCCAAGAAAAGCAGAATACACATTCTTTACAGGGGAACACAACATATTTCCTAAAATAAACTAAATTCTGGGTCATAAAATAAGTCTTACTAAATTTAAAAGAATTAAAATAATATAAAGTGTGTTCTCTGACAGCAATGAAATTAATTTAGAAATCAATTTTAAAAATCTCAACAAAAGAAAGATCCTCAATACTTGGAAACCTAAAAAGACAATTCTAAATAATAATCCATAGGTTAAAAAAAAAGACAGTAAAAATAAAATCAGAGAGCACTTGACCAAAGTGAAAACAAAAACCAACATATCAAAATGTATGGAGTGTCAATAAAGCAATACTGAGGGAAAATTTATAGCAGCTAACACCTATTTCAGAAAAGAAAGGACATCTCAAACCAAGGAATATTGCTTCTACCTAAGGAAACTGGAAACAAAGAACAACTGAAATTCAAAGAATGCATAAAAAGAAGCTAACAAACAGTAGAGTAGAAAAATAAAAATTGGAGATACGAAAAAAATAAAACAATAAAACCAAAAGCTACTTATTTGAGGAAAAATTAATAAAATTCACAAATCTCTATTCAGACTGATTAGAAAATAAAGACTTGAAGACACAAATTACCAACATTAGGAAGGAAATAGCAGATATCAATACAGATTCCAAAGATATTTAAAGAATAAGAAATTATGAACAACCTTATTCCAATGAATTCGATATCTTAAGCATAATGCACAAATTCCTTAAAGTATAACTACCAAAGTTCAGTTAGGAGAAATTAATAATATGAGTAATCCTATATCTATTAAAGGAATTAAATTTGTAGTTTAAATATCTTTCCTATAAAAAAAAATCCATGTCCAAATGGCTTCACTAGAGAATTCTAACAATCTTTTAAGAAGATTATTGTCAATTCTACACAAATTCTTGCATGAAATTAAAGAGGAGGGATTATTTCCCTATCCCTCTAAGGTCAACATTACTCTGATACCAAAATTTGAAGAAAAAAAAAAAAAGAAAAGAAACTACAGGCCAATACCCTTCATAAATTTACACATAACACAAGGATGCCCACTTTCATCATGTCTACTAAACATTGTACTGGAGGTTCTGGACATTGCAGTAAGATAAGCAAAAGAAATAAAATGTGTCCAGATTAAAAAGAAGAAGTGAAACCATTTTATTCGCAGATGACAAAATCATCTAATTAGAAAATCCTATATCAAAATAAGGTTCTAAAACTAATAATTCAGCTTAACAAAATTTCAGCATATAAGATCATTATACAGAACATAGCAATAAACAACTAAAAATTAAAAGTGAAAACCAATGTCATTGAAAATACCATTAAAAAATGTGAAACAGTTAGAAATGAATTTGACAAATGGAGCAAGAGTTATACACCAAGAACCACAAAACTTTTCTGAGAGAAATTAAAGAATATCTAAATAAATTAAGAGATGTACTATGTGCATGGGTCAAGTGACTCACAACTGTTAATCAGCCAATTCTCCCCAAATTGAGTTGTAGGCTTGACACAATCCTTATCAAAATCCAAGGAGAGTATTTTCTTATAGAAATTGACAAGATTATTCTGCAATTAATTCAGAAATATAAAGTATCAAAAATAACCAAAACAACTTGGAAAAAATGACTAACACCTATTTAATTTCATAACTTATTATAATGCTACAGTTATCAGCACACTATGGTATTGGCAGAAGGATACATAAATAGGTTAATGTAACAGAATGGAGTCTGGAAATAGACCAACACATGAACAACTGATCTTTGACAAAGACAATTCATCGGAAAAATAGATAAAACATAGGAAAAATATTTGTGAACTAGGTTTAGGCAAAGATTTCTTAGATCACCCAAACCAAAACCCTTTAAAGAAAACATTGGTAAATTAGACTTCATCAAATAACAACTTCTGCTATTCAAAACACACTGTTTAAATAATTTAGAGATGTGACAAAGACTGGGAGAAAATTTTACAAATCATATATTTGAAACAGATTTGCTTTTTTTTTTTTTAGGCAAGGCAACCTTTGGTTGACCTCAAAGAACGCAAGGACCGTGTCAGCTTACAATCCCTTATTTTTTATTTTTTTATGCCTACAGCACCCGGTCTTCCAAGGTGGTCTCCCATACAAGTACTAACCAGGCCCAACCCTGCATAGCTTCTGAGATCAGACGGGATCGGGCTTATCCAGGGTGGCATGGCCATAGGTGAAACAGATTTGCATCTAGAATATATTTTAAAAAAAAAATTCAAAACTAAACAATAAGGAAACAAGCAACCAAACTTTAAAAATTGGCGATTTTAAAAAATAGACAAGCCAATTATAAAAAAACGATGTGCAGAGATACTTCACTAAAGATAAATGGATAGCAAATAAACACAATGAAAGGTTGCCAATATCATTAATTACTAGAGAAAGGAAAATTAAAACCACAATAAGATACCACAAAACATATTTCAGAATGCTTGAAACTTAAAAGTAACAAGTGCTGCTAAGGATTTGAAGCACTGCTGTTAAGAATGTTAAGTGGTGCAAGCACTTTGGGAAACAGTTTGACAGTTTCTTCAAAAGTGAAAATACACACCTACCATAAGATCCAGCCATTCTACTCTCTGGTATTTGTACAAGAGAAATAAAAGCATATTTCCATACAAAGACTTGTACACACAAGTATTTATAGAAGCTTTATTTGTTATAATAACGGAAAACAACCCAAATGTTCATCAACAACTAAATGGATAAACTGTGTTACATGCATGCAATAGAATACAACTCAGCCAGACCTACTGAAAATTAACATAAATCTCTGATTTAGAAAATAAATACATCAGTCTCATGTGGATCTATAATGCACTAATGGAAAAATATTCAGGTCATAATCAGGTGCTCACAGATAATGCTTTCAAATTCAAAAAGGAACTGTAAGTTTCTTGTCAAATATGGTAGATAAATCTTTTATCCCTCTCATTTCCTCTCCTCCAAAAAATGATCTTACTAAATTTAATTGTTCATAAGCTATTTTCATTTTTCCCCCAGCTCTCAGGATATTCTGAATAACTACTGAGAAACAATGTATTCTCAGCTTTTAGATAATGATACATAAAACGGAACATTTCAGGCAAATAAAAAAGAATACTAAGACTTTCTTTGTTAAGGAGGGACCTTTGGATAAAAACAATTTCCCCAAAGATAGGCCCCCAAGAGTCTCTGGTTTTCTAAAAAATTTTCTATAAGTATATAGCTACTAAATGGTCAGATTATAGTTGAATTTTAACAATGCATTAGAAGATCATTTCAGACATTTATAGTCTTAATTTTCAGAGAACAAGAACATTATCACTTCCTCACCTTCTGATAGAGGTCTTAGCAACTAAAATAGGACAAAGGCAAACACAAAATAGGAGCAAAGAACAAAGACCATGCTAGATCAGCAACAACTTGCCACTGGAAGAGGACCTGCAGAAATTTTGCCCAGCTTAAATGATCTATTCATAATGATCTATTTATTCCTAAGTAGTCACATAAACTGTCATACAAATAAGTTAACTTTGAGCTAGATGCTTTTTAAATCAAGCTTTAAAACCATGAAGATCTTTTTTTAAAAAATAAAAAAAGGCTGTCATTCTAAAAATCGACATCTTTTATAAAATATAAATCCTTTACAAGTATCTCTCATTACAAGTAAGATAAAAATATGAAATGCTATAACTAGAAAATATGTAATTTAAAGAACAAATTCAATAGACATAGCTAAATTCTTTTTATGGTAAAGTTTCAGGGGTCTACACTATGGTCTTACTTTGTGAGCATCTATCTATCTACACTCAATTCTAGGCAGAACCAGTGGGAATAATTTAAAAGGATTAAAGTAATACAAAGTGTGCTCTTATATAGCCAAACGGTATAAAAGCATTCCCTATTGAAAGGGTTCTTTATAACAATTTCATGGTGGGAACAATATTCCCCATTGCATCTCCAAAATATCCAAAATAATACAAAAAAAATCTAAGTAAAAGCAGTGTACTTTCTGTGTAAACATAGCTGCAAGATAAATTCTCTAATATTCCAAAGAGCTTCCCTTCCTTTAATTGATTCTCTATGGATGCACTGGGTCTAAAACTAGTAGAGGTTTGTGTGTTTATTCAAAAAGACATTACTTTTTAATTGGAATCCTCAAGTATAAATGTTTATTAGGCATTACAATTCCCTGGAAATACAAATCCCAACGTACCTGGAAATGCTTTCCCAATGTAATGTTCAACTTCCTGACCAAAACATTCAACTTGGTGTTCTCTAGTTTCATACCAATAGAAATACATGCTTAGCTTTAAATCGTGCATCTGACTCAGAGAGCAGGAGAGTATTTGTTGTCTCGAGATTGTCTACTGAAAATTCCTTACTTTTCAGTTGAGTAAAGTGATACCTAGAGAGATCAAGTGTTCTGAACAGGTTCAAACAGTTAATCAGTGGCAAGCAAGGATTAAGTAAAAGTCTACATATACAGTCCAAAGGCCTTTCTATAACTCCACACTAAGCAAACTTTTAAGAAATCCACCTATGTATAACTCGCAGATAGATGCCACTGTGTAAACTATACATGGGTATTCTTATTCTCCTCCAAATTAAGTGTGAAAATACTGGGGAAAAAAGTTCTAATAGATTAGTGTTAATTAATAAGTATAGGTAAGGGACTTAAAAATGCAGACAGGATCACAAAAGGCCATCTTGAAAAGGCAACGTGGACAGAGAAAGAAATAAAAAGAAAGGGAGAGGCATCCACTGGAAATAATACCATAAGGGAAAAGAAAGAAAAGCCAGACAGGTAAATTCAAGATGCTGCAAGACACATTTTAAAAAAGGCGCAAAACTGAAGAACACACATCCCTCCCCTCCTCTCACTACTTTCCGAAGAAAGCATCCATTAAATAATTTCTTTAGTGACAGAAGTATGTAACTCTTGAACTAGAAATCTCAAAACTCATGTCCAAACTACCAACCCTATTCAAGAAAGTAGAGGTATAATTAAAGCTACTATAAGAAGAAAATACAAATTGAAAATAAAAATAATTCAGCTGATAAAAACCAAAACATAAAGCAAAAGAAAATGATAGCACAAGATTCTAAATGTATTAAATAACCTCAAACAGGTAGATAATTGGAGGTTATGAAAAAAATATTGAACCAGAAATTAAAAATGAAAAATAAAATAAAATAAAGAAAAAGATAATGAAACTTAGACTTTTTTTTAATTCAGAAAAGAAAGATGAAAAAGACAAAAATTAAATCATAAATAAAAATTAAATTATAAATGCCCAGGGAAGAATGAATATTAATAAAAACAGCTAGTATAAAAGGGAAAAAAAAAGAAAAAGAAAAAGAAAATCAAGGGACTGTAAGTGAGCTTTAAAAGACATGGGAAAAGTAAGAAAGAAAGTAGTTAAAATAGTCAAAGAATATATAACACATGTAAAATTGAAGTCCCCAAAGAAAGAAAATTGAATAATGGATAAGAACTAATATTTAAAATTATATACCAAAAGAACTTTCCAGAAGTAAAAGTAGACCTTATCCAATGGTTCCCAAACTGTGTGCTGAGGTATAGCAGTATACTGAATGAACTCACAGGCATGATATGGGATATTTTAAATTTTTGGAAAAACCAGTAATATTTGACATCTGTTGAAAATCACACAAACGAGTAATTCAAATTAGTTCACAGATTCAACATGAGATAGTACCATGTCATAGCTTTAAATCTTTGTGAAGTTGAATCATCAACAGTTATTGCAATAAAAAGCAAGTACAATGTGAGAATCAATGTATGATAGGTAATATACAATTTCAATCTAAGGTTTGAGAAATTGTGCAGGGCTCACACAGCCCAATAGTAGGTGATCCTTATTAGGAACAAACAACATTACTTTTTTCTTCTAATTGTTTTCAAGTAGCCACCAAGTTGTTAGGACATAACTATTTACTGTTGTTTAGACCTGCACACTTAATGAATAGAACTATTATATATTTCTTTTGGCCTAAGATCTCCATGAAAATGTTTCTGAGACTCTATGGGTACTACAAACTAAGAAAGCTTGGAAGCTTTACTTTAATCGATATATAGAAAGAGCTTATCAGTTACCCAGGAAAATTAATTTTTAATGATCAACTCTGGGACATACCTTATTAACACTATTAGATTACAAAGAAAAATCTTTAGAGTCTCAAAAAAGTAGATCAAATAACTGTTATAAACAGCAAGAGAATTAGATGGACATCAGACTTCTCAAAAGCAGCATACAAAGCAAGGCAACTATGGAAAAGCATTTTCAGGAATTAAAGCAAAGAAAATAAGAAATGTAGTTTTTATAACCAGTCAAGCTGTCCTTCAACTATCAAGACTATAGAAAAAGTTTAAACATGAAACAATTTATAGAATACGGTACACATGAGCCCTTCCTGAGCATTCTACCAGAGAATATCATCTAACCATTTCTGGAAAAAATCAATTATAGATATAAGACAAAAAAAAAAGGTAAAGACAGTGAAAATATTTTTTTAAAATGTATAATCTATAAAATATGGCAAAAAGGGGAGAGAGAAAAATAAAGTAGAATAAGCTTATTGACTATTTTATGAACGGGTCAAAGGATATTTTGAAACTGACAAATTAGATAGCAAAAGATGAAGTAAAAAATAATGTCTAAAAGCATTTCAAAATGTATTTTAAGTACAAAAATAACCACTAGAAAAAATAAAAAATCTTCCTAAATACCAAAGAAAATTTTAGAAATTAAAATTCAAAGCAAATAAATCACAGGTCGGGGAGGAAGCAGCAAATAAAACAACATACATAGAAATTAAAACAATGTACTATTAAAGAACTTAAATAAAATAGAACAGTCAGTAAATGTGGATAGGCTTAACAAATAAGACCATCTACCATGCTAAATAAGTAAAGACGCACCTAAAACAAAGCGATAAGAAAAAATAAGAAATCTAAACCAAACGGAATGAAAAAAGGAAGCAGGAGTTATGATCTTGCTATTTGATACAGTATAATTCAGTCAAAAGGCATTAAACATAAAGAACTCTTTTTAAAGCTAATGTCACAATTCATAATAAATATATCACATTCATAAATATTTCTGCACTAATTAATACATCAACCACCTTCATAAAGCAGAAATAAAGACATTCAAGAAGAGATAGAAACATAATAATTAACACACCACTTTCAGTACAAGACAAATTAAATGTACGAAAACTAAATAAAGATATAGCAGACCAAAACTATATAATCAATAAGCTGTACTCTGTTTTATATATATATCAAACTTTTTATCCTCATTAGTTAGAAAATACACTTTCATCTTAAGGGCATATGAAATATTCACAAAAGTTTACCATATATTAATCATATGGATAAGTTTTATAAAATAGAAATATTACAAAAAATGGTTTCTGGCTAAAATTCAGTAAAGCTAGAAATTAATAATAAAATATAAAAAGTCCCTTATTCTTGAATAGTAAGGGGAAAAACACTCTTCTACTAAACAACTCTCAGTAAAAGGAAAAAAATAAATAGTAATTTGAGAATTTCTAATAATAATGATAAAAAATAGTACATATTGGCATGAAATATATTAAAAACAATCAGAGGATAATTTATAGTCTTAAGCACTTTTGTTAATAAAAACAAAAGAATGAAAATAAAGGTGGCAGAGTAGCCAGAGGAAAAAACAGCAAAGGAAATCAAAAGAAACAAAGTGAGAGAAATAGTAAAGATAAGCACAAAAATCAGTGAGGGAGAAAACAGAAAAGCATTGATCTCATTAATAAATCGGTATTTTGGTTTCTTGAAAAATTGAAAAAAATACTTTATAAAAAAGGGGGGAAGCAAACATACAGCACAAAAACTAATGAGAAAATAACCATTGAGAATTTAAAAATAAAAAGGCATAAGTGCAAATATTTATGTCAATAAATTTGAATACTTACTTGAATGAATAATTTCCCAGGAAAATATAGTTTACAAAGTTTACCCAATTAGTGATACAATGTTTAACAAGACCAATTTATAACACATATGTAGAGAAAATTTGGAGGAAATTCCCACCTAAAAAGATTCAGGATCTGATGGTTTCACTGGATAATTCTACCAAACCTTTAAATCCCAATGCTATATAAATTATTCCACAACACAGAATATGAAGTCCGTCTTCTAAATTCTTTGTATAAAGAAGTATAACATTAAAAACAATCTGTAAAGACAATATTAACAAAAGAAAATTACAGATCAATATTATTTATCAATGTCATTACTAAGATAAAAACTAAATCCAACGAGCCGACTCTACATTAAAATGTACATATCATGACCAAGTGAGGTTTATTCCAGAAACTATTAATAAATTAGAGAGTCCATTCATAAATGCAACATAATAAAACATCTGCAGAGAAAAATATTATTATAGATTACAAAAAATAAAAACAAAAACCTATTGGCAGAATGTAACATCGGTTACTAATTAAAAAGCACTCAAGAATACAGAAATTGACATATACTTTTTTACATAAAAAATATATATACCCTTTAAAAACACTATATTACTTAATGGGGAAATACAAGAGATATTTCCCTTAAGATTAGAAAGAAAATAAAAAATATCTACTTTGCCCATTACTATTTAACATTGTACTGGAAAAAGAAAATGCAGTTAGAAAAGAAAAACTTACTACATCAGTGGTTCTTAAAGTGTGGTCTGTAAACCCCTGGTGATTTCCAAGACTCTTTCAAGGGATTTGAAATGTCAAAACATTTCCCCCAGTAATATTAGTATATTACTTGCTTTTTATATGGTATTGATAATTTCATTTATGATGCAAAAGAATAGGAGTTAATATTGCCAGAATCTTAACATGGATCAAGGCAATGGCATCAAACTTTACCAGTGTCTATTGTATACTTTACTGTTAGGCACTACAAAAAAATTCCAATTTCACTCAAGAATGTCCTTAATCAAGTAGTAAAAATTGTTAATATTATTAAATCTCAATCCTTGAGTACAGTTCTTTTTAATCTTCATTGTGATGAAAGGGAAACTATGCTGCATGCCAAATTATAATGTTTGTCTCAAAGAAAATAACTTGTATAATTATTTCAGTTGTGAGCTGAATTAGCACTTATTTTATGGAACACCATTTTCTTTAAAAGAAAAATTGACAGATAAATTACAGTTATTCATACTGAATATCTGGCAGACATTTTTTAGAAAATGAACAAGGCAAACTTCAAGGAGAACAACTGGCAAGAGTTGCTGCCAATGACAAAATTCAGGTTTAGAAATCTTATATCTACCACCATGAGCCTGCTAGTTTCCCAATAATTAAAGAGTTTTCTAATGAGATCAGTAGTAATTTTAACAAATGTTATTTTATTTTATTTTCAAATGACATGTGTTAACATTTGAAATATCTGTATAACACAGTGAAACAATATTTCTATTACATATGTAACAAAGTTATGCATAAGTAAAAGACTTATTCGAACTGTAAGATAAACTAATGGGGTTTCAAGTAACATAGTACAAAAAGTACACTGGAAATGGTTTGAATTGTATCTACATAGGAATTGTCAGGGATACGATTCAAACCATAACACACTATAACCAATTGTATGTAATAAAAACCATGAATTCATACTTATTTAAATAAATGAATTATTTAATTAATGAGGAGAAGCAAAAGTTCTTTATAGTAGATTTCCATTATAGTAGAATTCCAACAGAATATTTGTATAAATCTCAAAGCATCTCCCCATAAGTAACAGGGAAAAATAATAACTTTATATAGTGGAGAAAACCAGTATGCACTAGGTATAACTAAGGCTACAAAATCAACATCAACAATAATGAGACATATAGATACTTAACACCTCCTGTTATGATGCACTGAAAACACATAAATTCTGTGATACTCTTGACAAAAATGCATTACTTAAATCTAATCATGAGGAAGTATTGGATAAACCCAAAGTGAGAAACATTCTATAAGTCAATATAGCTGTCAGAAAACAGACTGAGAAACTGTTCCCAACAGGAAACTAAAGAGATATGATACTTAAATGCTGTCTTGGTTCCTAGACCAGAAGTTTTTTTAAGCTATGAAAGATAGTACTGAAACAATTAGTGAAATATAAAGTGTTGAGATTAGATAATAGTATTGTATTAATTTTAATTTCTTAATTTTGATGACTGTAATATAACAGATAGTCCTTCTTCTTAGAAAATATACACAAGTATTTAGGGGTAACAATGTAAGACAACTGTAATTCACTCAAATAATTCAAAAAATGTGTAACATTTTTAATATATATACATACACACATAAGTCAATCTTCATCATTCATGGATTCTGTATTTGTGAATTCACCTGCTCATTAAAATTTTTTGTAATCCCAAAATTAACTGCAATACTTTCATAGTCATTAGTCAAAATGCAGAGAAGTGGGAAAAAATTTAAGTCACCTAATACACACATTCCAAGCTGAGGTCAAAGAAGGTGACATACTATCTTTTTGTTCCAGCCCTAATATTACAAACAAGTGTCCTTTTTGTGGTCTATTTAATGCTACTTTTTTTTATTTTTTAGGGCTTCTTTTTGGTGATTTTGCTGTTTAAAATGGTCCCCAAGTATAGTCCCAAAATGCTTTTTAGTATTCCTAAGTGTAAGAAGGTTGTGCTGTGCCTCATGGAGAAAATGTGTCACATAAGTTCTGTTCAGGCATGAGTAACAATGCTACTGGCCATGAGTTCAATGTTAATGGATCAAACATATATATAAATGTTAAATATATATATAAATATACATATATATACACATATATATGTATTTTACATATATATATTAAATAAGATGTCTTTAAACAAAAACACACATAAAACAAGGTTATGTGTTGATTAGTTTGATGACAGTGTAACCAGAGACTTGTAGGAAGCTAACTCTGTATTTCTCCTGGAGTAACAGTTCCGTATATACCGAATATAGTATTTTCAGTGACTTTCTAGAACATATCTACCACAAATAATCAGAATCACCATTGTGTGTGTGTGTGTGTGTGTGTGTGTGTGTGTGTGTGTGTATGTGTGTGTACTTCATCACTTTGGAATACAAAGTAGCTTAGTTGAATTTTTGGGTACTGTCATGTAAAAAAAAAAACCCACCATATCTTTAAATTCTAAAAGTACTCATTGTCTAGATGCTCACACCATAAGACTGTCTAAATACCTAAAGACCAGCTAAATACCTATCATCTTAAATTCACTTCAGGGCAGATATTTATTGAATGAAGTGGTGGGTAGAATTATCATTAATATTTAAATTTGCTTTCCCTCTCTCTTTGTCCCTTCCCAAAATAGTAATTGTTGAATTGGTTAATTTAACACATATGTTAGATGATCCCACTGTATTATAGAAGAATTTTGAGTGACAAATTGTAAGTGGAAAGTGTGTAAGCAAAAAGATACATTAGAAGGCATTAGAGCAGGTGAAGAAGAATGAGTATCTCAGGAACTAAAGATAAAAAGGAGGAAATTTTTATGTTTCATTAGCTATGAAGGATGAAGAAGAAACTCAAGGATGACTATCAGCATTCTGGCATGGGGACACATTACCAGTTAAGAAAGGTAGTTGAGGAGGAGCTTCAGTTTTAACATGTGGATGGAAGATAATGAGTTAAACTTTAAACAGAGGGAGTTTGAGATGTTCAGCACATAGATGAATAAATGTGACTTATGTTTAGGGAAGAAAATAAAGTTTAAGTTAAATATTTAGAAATTACTGATGATGCTGTTTAAAAATCATGAGTGGATGAGACTGCCCATGGTGCACATGAAGAGTCCATAACATTGACTTAAATGGAACACACAGAGATAGAAGAAAAACTAGGAGTTGTGTAATGATGGAGGGTAAAGGATTAGAGTTTCAAGGAGGAGCAAAAATACCAAGTACCTTAAACATAAGCCCTGAACCACGTCCATTGGAGTTGGTAATGATTTTTCAATATTGGGTGATTACTGAGTAAATGAGAAATGGTGATGGGGAGAACAGTGCAAATTACTAGTTCAAGTCACCTGAATGGGAGGGGGGGAGAAGATTGGAAAATAGTTAGAAAAGAAGTTATGGTAGGCAATGATGTTTGGTTGGTTTTAGAATGGCATGTTTCTCAACTAAGTAGCACTAGCAGTGGAAAAAAACAAGTTAAAAGAGAGGTGATAACTGATAGAACAAGGAGGATTTATCCTTTGCAATTCTCCTGGGAAGAAAACCATTTATATCTAAGTAAATGATTTCAGTGTGAGAGGACATGATAGAAGATAAAATAATCTTCGGAGAGTGAGGAAAGTCAGGTTGGGTTAATGGTTTCAGAAG
This sequence comes from Rousettus aegyptiacus, assembly GCF_014176215.1. Lineage (NCBI taxonomy): Eukaryota > Metazoa > Chordata > Mammalia > Chiroptera > Pteropodidae > Rousettus > Rousettus aegyptiacus. Next base: position 83,795,401 of record NW_023416285.1, read on the forward strand.
AGAAGAAAAAATTTGAAGCGAATGTTGAGAGAAATCAGAGCAGTGAAAGCATGTTAGTGAGGATACTATTAAGAGTAGAATTCATAAGTTTATATTTCTATTATTAGATTATTTTCTCTAGCGGCATGAAACCTCCAGAATGTAGAGGCTGAAAAGTTCACTTATAGGATTGGTACAAGAGAGCTCAGTGGGTTGACTCAAAGGCCAATAGAGCAAGAAAGACAAAGATACACAGGAAAATACAGTTCACGTAATGAGTTCTCTAGATCAGTCCGTGTAGGGGAGAAATAAAATCATATATATAGGCGTGAATAATACTGGGACAAAATGGAAAGATGCAGAAAATGAATCCAAGAACTAAAGCCTAGAGGCTAACAGATGACCAAGACAAGGAATGCTGAAATAGGACAACAAAAGCTTGAGAGAGAGAGAGAAAGAGGATGAAAATAAATTCAACATTAGTGCTATTTAAAAAATCACAATAACTTAGATTCACATTTTGGAGACTGAGCCTCAAACTTAAACCAAGAGTAATTATTTTATTCTTAAAATGCCATTTCTCCCTCATGATTAATTGCCTCTGCTTCTACTTCTGCTACATTAACAATGTAAGGAGACTTGAGACACTCAAAACCATATTCCTGATTTATTTCTCAAGGCATCTTATAAATTGTTGTTGGTTTGTCTGCCTCTTAATCCTACTCTGTGCAAAATCACGCAGAGTAAAAGTTAAACACTACTGCTAAGGGAGGCTCACAGAGGTACATGCAGTTTCCCTTCTCTTCAGTACTTTACCTCCAACTCATTCTTGGTACAACACAAGCATCTCTTTCACTAAGACACATTTTCCGATCTACCCAAACTGGGATGAAACCCTTGTCTCTGTCCACATATGATCCTGAGCAAACTTATGTCACTGTATCATCACATTATCTTATAACTATTGTAATTATCTATTGGCCTATGTATGGCCCCCATCTATACTTTGAGTTCCCTGTAAATAGTGATCTTATCTTACTCTTATCAATATCCCTAGCACTTAGTGTAGTACCTGGTACATAGTAAAGACTTAATAATGGTTGGTGAATGAACTACTAAACGTTCATGATCTAAACATGGAGTGCTAGGTTTCAGGGAAAGTATTTTTTGAGGAAAGAGATAACAAATTCCACCAAACTGGGACAGATTTGCTAACACACAACTTCTAAAGTATAATTAATGGATTTCTATTAACCAGTTCTCTCTATCTTAGTTGACCTTAAAGTTCTACAGGGAGATAGGGTCAAGAAAGCAACAAAGTATAGGATGATTATTTTTAAATTCTGGTTCATTAAGATGTTGTCAGAAGGCACCTCCAAGGGCATAAGAGGATTTGAGCAAGTAGAGTCCTAGAAATTCTCAGAGCTTCCAAAGAGTCAGAGACTATATAAAGGTAGAATGTGCCACCTCCAAAATGGTGAGCTCTTTAGAAACAGACTAGACACCCACTTGCTGAACTGCGGAAGAGTATATCCAGGATTGTGCTTTATAAACTTGAGGTTTATCAGGTTATTTACATTCCTTTGATTCTCTCATATTCTGAGAGGCAATGTCAAAGAAGGGTGACTTTCAATTCCAATTCACTGCTTATTAGCCAGTGACTTTGTGCAAAGTCTTTAAGTTCCTCAATCTTCATTTGCAGAATTGTTTAGAAAATTTATAGAAATACTTTGGGGAAAAACACATAGCTAAAGATATACACCACATACACACACCACATGCACACATACACATTCAATAGATTGTAGCAGGTGTTACCCAGCTATTATTTATTCTTATTTGCATGTGCACTTAGTTTCTCTACAAAAGCAAAAGTACTGAATCCTGAGGCAAAGGTAAATTGACAAAGATAAATCAGAAATGACATTGTTTCCTATGTATCATACATTATTATTCTGGAAAAATAATAATGTTAAACTGTGAAATTAACAGTTGAGGGGGAACTTTGGAAACATGGAAGAGTGAGAGAAGTCTCCAGATCTCTCCCCTTGAAACAACAATATCTGAACATCTAAAACTCAACAAAAAACACCAAAACTATGTACTAGCACATCTGAGCATGGGATCTACTCATAAGAGCTACCATAGGTCAGAACCCCAAGTGTCCTGTGGTGGACTGGGAAAAATAAAGAAGCTGCCTCTCGGAGCCTCCAGAGCTCCCTGCAGGAGGAGGGGGAGGGGAGAAGGTAAAGCAAGTTCCCTGAACAGCCCTATCTGGGACTGTTGTGAGCTCCACACAGCTGGTGGCAGAGCCCAGTCATCAGGGCAGATGGCAGAGAAGCAGAGCGGCAGAAAAACAGTCGATTTTTACTAGTTGCGGTTGCAAAACCAAGGCTGAGCCACAGACCCAACCCCCAACACACAGGGTCCCTCCCCCATACTGTCAGAGACCAGTCACCGTGGAGCACAAGGGGAATCTGAGCAAATGCTACCAAAACTGTAGCTAATATTGACAGGGACTGAAACAGAGTAGTAAGTGAGAATTAATATATGTCAGAAAATAAAAAGCCATTTTTAAGGCTTTATATAAAGCAGAGATTCAAGATGCTTAGACGCCAACTATTGGAAACTAAAAGAAAAGCACCTTCTTTGCAGCAGGCTAAAGAGAGACCCTTATATAATAAATCTTCTTTCTGGAAAAGAAAGCAGAATACATTCCATCAATGCCCAGGCAGAGAAATAGTTCAATAAACACCATGAACAACCAAAGTGATGAGGTATCTTAGAAAGAAAGAGAAAAATATCCAGAAAATACACTTACAGACATAGAAATATTCAACTTAAATAACAGAGAATTCAGGATGGTACTTCTGAAAAAGCTCAGCGAGTTCCAAAACAAGTCATATCAACAATTTCAGGAATTGAAAAAACGCTTAGATAAGCAGAGCAAGGAAACTGAAACCCTCAAAAAGTACCAAATAGAACTTCTAGAGATAAAAAAATAAATAAATAAAACACTGCAAGAGTTGAAAAATGAAATAGCAAGCTTGGAAAATAGAATTGAACAAATATAGAAAAGGATCAGCGATACTGAAGATAGAAATCTAGAAATAAATCAGAAGGAATAAGAAAGAAACCAAAGAATAAAAAATAATGAAAGAAATTCAAGAACTAGCTGATAACATCAGGAGAGGAAACGTAAGAATAATGGGCATTATCAAAGGCGAGGAAAAAGAGTAAGGACTAAAAAGCATTTTCAGACAAATAGTCTATGAGAATTTCTCAAATTTAAGGAATGAGCTGTAGCTTGGAATTTAAGAAGTCAACAGAACATCTCAACCCAAATTATCTCAACCCAAAAAGGCCTTCACCAAGACTCATTGTAGTAAAGTTATCAAAAATCAACGACAAAGACAGAATTTTCAGGGCACCCAGGGAGAAGAAAATGGTAACGTATAAAGGAAAACCCAATAGATTATCCTTGGCCTTCTCAGTGCAAACCTTATAAGCTAGAAAGAAATGGAATCAAGTATTTAAATTATAAGCTTAGAATAATGTATCCAGCTAAGCTCTCCTTTAGATATGAAGGAGAAATTAAGACCTTTCCAGATACACAAAAATTGAGGGAATCCTCTACCACAAGGTCTGCACTACAGGAAATACTGAAAGGGGTCAGCTTGCCTAAAGCAAAATAACAACAACAACAACAACAAAATATAATTAGGAGTAAAGTGACTATCAGGCAAATAGAAGCAGAGGAATGCAATCCTTACTAAGAACAGGGCATTATAAGCTTAAATAACAGGAACAGAATTGTTATAACAAGATAGTAATAAACGTTCAGCATACATAAGGACAAACTGAGATAACAATGACTGAGAAGCAGAGGGTTCGAATATCCAAATTCTCAAAAGGGAATGGAGATAAGGCATGTGCAGAAGAAAATGAATGACTGTATATATATATATATATATATATATATATATATATATATATAACAATCCTTTACATATTCATGATGGTAACCACACACAGAAGATTCAGAACTGAAGTATATAACATAAAACAAGAAGAACCAGAGGGAAAACCCACAAACGCCAACCAAAATAAAGAAAACAGAAACACAAGGACAAGGAAGCAATGGAAACACTGAGCTACCAGACAGCAAAAGATAAAATGGCTATAAAAAGACCTCATATTTCAATAATCACCCTAAATGTAAATGGACCGAACTCACCAATAAAAAGGCACAGAGTTGCATAATGGATCAAAAAACAAAAGCCAACCATATGTTGCCTCCAGGAGACATATCTCGGCTCCAAAGACAAATATAGACTCAAAGTGAAAGGATGGAAAATGATATTTTAAGCAAATGGCATTCTGAAAAAAGTGGGAGTAGCAGTACTAATATCAGATGAAATAGACTTCAAAATAAAAAAGGTAAAGAAAGATACTGTGAGACACTTCATAATGATAAAAGGACTCATGCACCAGGAAGACATAACACTTATTAATATCTATGCTCCCAATCAGGGAGTCCCAAAATATGTAAAGCAATTACTAACAGAATTCAAAGGAGAAACAGACCAAACACTATTGTAGTAGAGGACCTAAATTCCCCATTGTTGAAAATGGACAGATCATTAAAACAGAAAATCAATAAAGAAATCACATCCTTAAATGACACATTAGACCAACTGGACATAATTGACATTTACAGAGCCTTCCATCTCAAAACAGCTGCTTATACATTCTTCTCTAGTGCACATGGAACATTCTCAATAATCAACCACATACTGGGACACAGAGATAGCCTCGACAAATATAAGAGGGTCGAAATCATACTAACCATATTCTGATCATAATGTTTTGAAACTAGAGATTAACTGCAAAAATAAATCAAGAAGAACCACAAATACATGGAGATTAAACAACAAGCTACTGAAGAATAACAGGGTCAGAGAAGAAATAAAAGAGAGATAAGAGATACATAGAAAAAAATGATGATGATAGTACAACATATGAAAAGTTTTGGGATATGGCAAAAGTGGTCATAAGTGGAAAGTTCATATCATTACAGGACTATCTCCAAAAACAAGAACAAGTCCAAATAACCTATCAAAAACCTATCAAAAAGTAAGAGTTCAGGACCAGATGGCTTCACCAGTAAATTCTATCAAACATTCGGAGAAGATTTAATACCTATTCTCAAACTCTTCCAAAAAACCGAAGAGGAGGCAATACTTCCCAACTCATTTATGAAGCCAATACTACTCTGATACCAAAACCTGGTAAAAAATAACACAAAAAAAGGAAACTACAGACCATAATCTCTTATGAACAAAGATGCACAAAATCTTAAATAAGATACTAGCAAACCGAATACAGCAACATATTACAAAGATTATATGCCACGATCAAGTGAGCTTCATCCCAGAGGCACAGGGATGGTTCAGCATATATAAATCGATTAATGTGATATACCACATAAACAAATTTAAAAATAAGAATTATATGATCATATCAATAGATGCAGAAAAAGCCTTCGACAAGATACAGCATCCATTTATGATCAAAACACTTAACAAAATTAGTATAGAAGGAAAGAACCTTAACATAATAAAGGACATATATGACAAATGCTCAGACAACATTATACCTAATGGTAAAAAACTAAAAACTTTCCCTCTAAGATCGGGAACCAGGTGGGGTTTTCCTTTTAGACTTGTTAAACTTTACCTTTTTAGGTCTAATCCATCTCCCTAGGTTAATAAAGAAAATCAAACATATTGATTTCTCAGGATTTCTCAGAACCTTTAATAAGCAGAGATCATTTTGATTCACAAAGTATTAGTTACCAAATGTTTTCAACCAAGAAAGAGATTTTTTCATATAATGTGTATTAACCAATTATCAGTTTGAGGTACTATCACTCTAAAGATGCTGTCAAAATCTTTTGTGAAGCTGATTCAGTCATTTTAACATATGTATTTCCTTCCCAGCTCTGTGTATAATCTATAAATTGCATAATCTATAAATTGTATAATCACATTTTATTTATCTATGTAATCTTTTTCTAAATGATGGTAAAAATGCTAGATAGCATAATTAAGGACAGAGTTCTTTTTCATGCTCCCTAGAAGCCTTTTCTAGGAGTGCTGTCCAATGAAACTTTCTGTGATAACAGAAATGTTCTATATCTTTGTTATCCAATGTGGCAGCCACAAGCCACATGTAGTTAGTTACTGAGCATCTCAAATGTCACTACTGCAGCTGAGGAACAGAAATTTTAATTTAACATTCACTAATTTATATTTATATGTATGTAGCAATATGTGGCTATTGCTTTTTTATTGGAAAGCACAGACGTTAACAACACATTGTGAATTGGTATTCACAGTACCAAAGCTTTGACCTGATGGCTATAACCAATTACCAATTAAGAATCCTTAACTGTCCTTAAATCTATTTCTCCATTTTGGCATGAGGCCATCATGAAAGGCTTTGTCAAATGCCACTATTATAATATTGCATTTTATTCATCTACCAGCCTAGGAACTGAGTCAAAGGAATAAATTATAGTAGCTTGTATAATTTTTTCAAAACTTATTTTGGTATCATCTTTGAATGTATCACCCTTGTCTCTTTCATGTTTCCTTTTGAAGTTGTTCACAAATAGTTTTTTAAATCTATGCTAGATTTCCATTCTCAATAACCACAGGTGTCCAGTGGCCACCATAATGAACAAATCAGCTATAAATATCACCACAGAAAATTTAATTAACCAGCACTGACCTGAATCAGGGACCGACAAACCACAACCTAAGAGCCACGTCCTACTTGAAGCCTGTTTTTGTACAGCTAGAGAACTAAGAATTGTTTTAAGATATTTAAGGGTTGTTTAAAAAATAAGAGAAATGTGTGCAGAGACTTATGTGACTCACAAATTCCAAAATATTTACTATCTGGATACTGAAGGAAAAGGTTTGCTGACCGCTGTCCAAGAGTAAGATGTATTCTATACCCGACCTGGCAAAGCCTAACAGCAAGCCTCTAGCAAGGGAGACAGAGTTTCAAGGTGGACTCCTGCCAAAGTAGGGTGACTAAGGAAATATCTTGGGCTTTCCAATGGAATACTATTTCAGCAAGAAAAAGAAACAAATTACTGGTAGATGTGATAAAACAGATCAATCTCACAGACATTAAACTCAACAAAAAAGCCAAGACGCAAAAGAGTACATACTGTATGATTACATTTATACAAAATTCTAGAACAAATAAATCTATAGTGATAAAATCAGATCAGTAATTGCCTGGCACAGGGCGTGGGGATAAATTGATTGCAAAGGAATACTAGAAAATATTCTTGAGAGACAAAAATTTTATACATCTTGACGGGTGGTGGTTATGCAGGTGTATACCGATGTCAAAAGTAGATACTATAAAATGTATTTTATTACATATAAATTATGCCTTAATAAAGTTGATTTTAAAAATCTATTCTAGAATCTCATTTTAAAAAGCCAGTGCCAAAGGGATCAATTTACAATACATACTACCCAATCACTTTCCCTTTCTGAAAATCGAGATATTGCTCCCCTCCAGTTTTTCAATATCCTTCCAATTTTTCACAAATCCCTCAAAATCCCAACAACATAGAACATGATTTATATAAAACAGGAAGTAAGTCAAAACAAATAAATATTCACTTATGAGCTCTTCACTCAATCAGGGTATTTTTTTCCCTTAGTAATATTCACTTTAACTTTTAGTGTGAAGTTTTAGATTTTGGAAAAGAATACTGAACTAAATAAAAGTTTAAGAATTTGACCAATTAAATCAGTATCTCTGGAAAAAGAGCCTAGAAACTGATATTTTCTATTTGGTTTCTGATGAATAGCTAGGATGAGACTTAAAGCAGAAGTATGATCTTAAAAGGTCATCTAGTCAGACCATCTTATTTTAGAAATGGAGAGATTAAGGAATGTGATCTTGTTTTATTCATTGAAAATTTTTATTGAGAAACATTATTTCTGAACAGTTTTTCCTTTTGTCAACTCTCAAATTCATAGATATATGTGTTTTACTAAATTCTCATATTATATTTTAAAGGAATTAACAATGGCAGGTATAACTATATGTAGGTATCATATAAAGCTTATGTCAATAGCACACACAAATGGGTAAAACTTGGATAGAATAGCTGAATGAGGTAAGCTCAGGAGCCACTAAACCACATTTTCAGGTAGAGTCTCAGCCTCTACCTGAAAAAGGCCAATGAAGTAATGATGTTTTTACTGTCCTACCTGACAGTGCCTCATTTAGACAAAAACAAATGAATTAAATTGGTTTTACTTTTACTTGATCCATCCTTGTGTAATGAAATTTCTTTCTCTCTCTGTCCTTATCCCTGTCCCTGTCTCTCAAATATACACACACACATACACACATATACACACACTACCTATCTCTCCCCCCTTGAAGTCTTTTTTTACTCCTATGTTCTTGTTCTTTGGAACACAATGGTTTACCTGGGGATTAAAATAATTTAAGACAATAAACTGGCTACTTTTACTCTCAATCTTGCCAAAGGGTACATTTGCATACTAATTAAAATTATTCTTATCTATTCAATAAAGAAAGTTATGGTGAGGCTCTCAACCAGGCAAAATCTCCTTAGCTTAATTATACTCAAATGAAGCAAAGAAAATTTTATTTAAGAATGCATGATAAACAGAATAATGCCCTGCCCCCCAAAGATGCCCAAATCCTAACCCCTAGAACTTGTGAATGTTACTTTGCATGGCAAAGAAGAACACATTTGCAAAGGGAATAAGGTTGCTATAGAAGTAAAACTGTTTACAATTATCCTGGATTATCCAGGCAAACACAATATAACCACAAGTGTCCTCCAAAGCCAAAGAGGGAGGAAGAAGACAATCAGAGGGAGACAGGACTATGGAAGAAATATTAGACAGATGCTAATATCTGAAAAGAAGCAGGCCACAAGCCAAAGAATGCAGACCCTAGAAAATGGAAAAGGCAAGAAAATAGATTCACTCCCACAGCTTCCAGGAGATATAGCCCTGCTGACACCTTGATTTTAGCCCAGGCATGCCTGAGTCAGACTTCTAGAAGTCTAAAGTAATATATCTGGGTTGTTTTCAACTACTAAGTGTGGGTAATTTGTTACAGAAGCAATAGAAAACTAATATAGACTGCTTCTAACATGTAATAAACTCTTCATTCAAAATCTGTATAGGAAATATGTTCAACTATTCTAAGTGAAGGATACAGCTCTTTTACAAAACAAATGTGAAAGAAACCTTTTAAATTATGCTAACCACAACCTCAAATCATTGCTTGACAAAACAGTCTAGAAAATAAACAAGTACTATATATATATATCAAGTTACACTTAGCTAGAGAAGTTAAGTAGAGAAATGAAAGTGAACAGCTCCTTCTGATTGGGGTAAATAAATGGAAATTTTAGCTTCTCAGCAACCTTAATAAGCACAGGAAAAATGAGAACAACAAACTATAGGATGAGATTTTAATTAGCTCAAGCCTAGGTAGAGAAAAATAGAAGATTTGTACCTGAGAGAAATATTTTTTAAAAAAATAAAATAAAAAGAAGCAAAATTGCTGAGAAATACATAGGCCAGGATATCAAAGATTATGATTCATCCAAAGATTTGGACAACCCACCTTTTAATTCAAAGCCAGGATTCTGGCTGAGTTGATAAAACAGTGAAAAATTAATGAGAGAGATAAAAATGTACCTTAAGCTGCGTAAGAGAATAAACTTGTATTATACCCTTAAGAAAACTGAAAGCTCTACTCAAGGTTTAAAATATATATTCACATGTTAACTTAAAATAATTCTCTTTCAATAAAGTAAATTTGCAAAAATGCACTTTGTTAATTTAATGACAAACCCCGTTGTTCATAGAATAATGATACCAGTTTAAATCAATTTTAAAAAACAACATGTTTTAAAAGATTGCTCTGAAAGTTATTTCGTTGGGTAATACTATTTAAGGACAAAAGTTTGCTAAGTGAAAAAAAACATATTTAGTAATAAGACAAGATAGGAAATCAGAATTAAAGCAGTTAAATTCAAGCAGAGATTCTAATATCTGGAACTTCAGAGTTAAATTAAGTCTTACTGTAGAGCATAGCCAAATTACAGGAACAGTGTCCAGGAAGAAGTAACCCATTAATATTACAGAACATAATCCAAATTATTGTTGTGGTGGTGGTTATTAGTTAGCAATAATGAGTGTGTATAAATCTCAATAGGCAACTCTGCTAAGCATAATCCTTATAATATTCTCCCATTTATTCGGTTTATACCAATGGAACCTGAGGTTCAGAAATATCAAGTACTTTGCTCAAGGCCCTCAGCTATTAAAGGACAAAGGATGGGATTTTAACCCAGATATGACTGGCTCCCAAGTCTAAGTATGCTCTTCCCAGTACACAACACAGCAAATGTTTTATAAAAACGTCTGAGATCACTGTTCTTGGAGCATGCATGCCAGCTCATTGGAAGGTGTCTCAAAATCCAATTACATAGCTATTGACGCAAACAGAAATTTAAATCCACATCTCTTGCTCCCAAATCTAGTTTTCTTTTTAGAGATTATGTGCCTGGTCATTGTACTGATTCACCTCAAAAAATATGTCTCTCCATCTGAGCTTTGGTAACATTAATCTGAAGGAAAGACAGGGGTAAAGAGATAAAACAGAGCATATTTCCTGGTTTCTGAAATGATGACATCCAGGTGACACAACTAAAACAGGGAGCATGTATTAAGGATAATTAATAAGAAATGCTTATGCTTCTATGCTTCTGGTTAGGTCCATATATATATATATATATATATATATATTTATTTTTATGCTTTCTGGCTTTCTAGTCCAAAGAGTTAAGACAGCACAAAACAATTCTTTGTAATCTCAAACAATACTTATGCATTTGTTTCATTAATTTACTTGTCTATTAATTCATTCATACAATACCCCTTGAAGACCAGTATCAAACATTGCTATGCCTCAGACCTATAAATTTACTCACATGTTCCAAACTTCTCACTTTACAAATCAAGAAACTGAGGATAGGGAGACAAGAAAGTTGCCTTGGTCTGTAAAGATAGCAGTCAGATCTAGAAGTAGATTCTAGTTCTTTAAAATTCTGGCATAATTCTTATGAGGAGGAGTACATTACACAAACCAGTAACTAAGTCATAAAGAACTAATTAAAATACAGGCTAAGGTCACAGGCAATGAGAAGAGTAGACAGGCTTTTGCTATCAACGTCTGCACTGCGGGACACAGACACAGAAAGCCACAGTCAGACAAATTTTTACTGAACTTCCATTTCTTTCCTAAAGTGAAACAAGATGACAGAAATGTAGACACTACCTCGAAAATGTTTGATGAACTGAACTCAATTAACTTATTCCTTCCACATTCAATAAGTATTCATGCAGAAGAAGTTGACAGCCTAGAGTGGAATTCTACATCTACTGCTTCCTAAAAATACAACTGTAGGCAAGGTACTTAGCCCCTCGGGCTCAGTTTCTTCATCTGCAAAATGAAAATAATCATAGCATATTTCCTATAAAATTATTATCAGAGTTAAATGAATTGATAACTGAGCATGTTATAAGCACTTAATAAATGTTAGTCATGATTGTTTTTATTTGACATTTTTAATGTAGCAGGTACTTATCTCGGCCCTAGAAATACTATAAGCAATAAGCAATAAGCAAGACAAAATCCTGTCCTCATGAAGCTTTCATTTTAATCCTGGAAAGGCAAGTCACTATAATGACAGGTAAGAATAAATGTAATGAAAGGTTAAAGTAGAGTACATAATTGAGGACACTACTTAGCGGGGATGCTGTTGGTGCTCCCCCAGATCCCTCTGCACCAGGTGAAGTACTCACCCTTACCTGCTGTGACTGTTGGCTGCTAAAAGCTCATAGCTGTCTCCTTCTCTAGATAATAACACTAAACTGAATGTGAGCTGCCTCAGCTGGGTGATTGAAGCCCATTACCGCCATCCTGGGAGCACCCAATGATTGACTGAGAAGGTGTACAAGCGGCCAATATCTTTGCCTTCAGGTGGGACTAAGTCCATTGCATGATTTTTGCTCCAATGGTCCCCATGCAACCAGTGTGAAGCAAGTCTGCAGTTGAGCTCACATCTTAGTTTAGCTTTGTTCCCCTATCCTGTGTTTCTCTATACTCCCCCTCTCCTGAGGCTCTGCTTCTCATGTCCCTGACTTAAGATACTATTTCTTTAAAGGTGGTCAGGGAAGGCCTCTTTGAAGAGCTGACATCTGAGCAAAGACCCAAAGAAGACAGCTTTGTAAAGAGTATATACGTTAGGCAAAGCAAATTCCCTCAATCTGGAAAGAATTTAACATGTTCAAGGAACAAAAAAGGTCCCAGTAGACCATGAAAAGTTTTTTTAAGTTTTGTTTGAAGGGTAAAGGCACTGGGAGATTTTTAGCAGGTAAGAAACATAATTTATCTATCTATCGATCGATCTATCTATCTATTTATTTATTTGATATTGATTACCCTGGCTGCTGAGTGAATAGACTATAGAAAGGGCAAGTGTTTCAGTAGGACTGCCAGTTAGGAGACCACCATAGAAGACCGCATTATATATTATGATTGATTAGACTATGGATTTAATAGTGAAAATTACAAGAAGTATGTGGATTTAGGATATATTCTAAAGAGAGAAACATAAATTGGTAATAAAAATGAGAAGGTAATCAGAAAGAATAATTAAGTATAATTCTTAGAATTTTTGCTATAGGTGATGTAAGGAGGTACTGACGTGGGGAAGACTTGGAAAGGGGTAGGTTGAGAAGGGGATAAGTAAAGGAAATCTCCAAATGAAACACTGACAAAAATCAACTTCCACACCCTCTTTTCAAAGTATTAAATCAATAGAAGTTAAAATATTATCAGATGTTAATGATTCTTCTTATTTTTACTGTTTCTATACATTTTATAAATCTAGAAGTTTACCTAACAAGACATCCTGACCAAGGATTTGACATAAATCACAGATACCTTGCCTCAGTGTCAGCTCATGTTTTAAGAAGGCAAAAAAGAACATGACTACCTATAAAAAATTTCACTTCCGCATTCTTAATCAAGAGGCAAAGAAGGAAGGAAGTCCTTAACAATATTAGAACATCTGCTAGAGTAATATCTCTTTTACTGAACAAATCATTGGTCCTTTAACTGATAGATAAGATTAGATTCAAATCATAGAGGTTGGCTTTTCTTTCTGTATTCCTCTTTTAATCTATCCTGTCACCTGCGATGATATATTTTTTCAATGTACTGCAAACCAAAGATAAAGAAATGATAGTCAGGTACCCTTATTCTCAGAAATGACTCACGATCATCAAAGGCAGCCCAGTGAGTCACAAGTATGACTCAGACAATTCAGCAAGAAGATGCCTTTATGAACTGAAATTACTTTGCTAAGCAAACTAAGTTGGTTAAAAGAGGGATTTCCACTCCCTTTTTAGTTACGAGAGCGTACTGAGACATGATTTTAATATTGATTAAAAATTCTGTTAAATGATGATGACTCACAAAGTTTCTCCCACTGTCCTCCCACTAAAGATATTTCATTTGCTTACTTTTAGTCAGCTGTCCTTCCCTTGGTTCAAATTACTGGAATCTCATTCATCTTTTATTAATTGATTAAGCAACAGCAATATAAATGTAATGGATACAATAATGGTAAAATATATGAAAATTAACTTATTCGTAGGTAAACCTACATCATTTAAAATATGAGAAGTTATAATTTTAAAGAACTTTACTAAAATACCCAAACCAGGGTAAAGAAGACAAGATGATCCACTGAATCAAGAATACAACTCACGGTTCGACATATGCAAATTGATTAATGTGATACACCACATAAACAAATTAAAAAATAAGAATCATGTGATCATATCAATAGATGCAAAAAAAGTATTTGACAAGATACAACGTCCATTTATGGTCAAAACACTTAACAAAATCGGTATAGAAGGAAAGTACCTTAACATAATAAAGGCCACATATGACAAACCCTCAGACAACATTATACTTAATGGTGAAAAACTAAAAACTTTCTCTCTAAGATCAGGAACAAGGCAAGGCTGTCCACTATTGCCACTGTTATTCAATATAACATTGGAGGTCCTAGTGAGTGCAATCAGATAAGAGAAAGATATAAAAGGCATCTGAATAGGAAACAAAGAAGTCAAACTGTCACTATTTGCAGATGACGTGATTTTCTATATAGAAAACCCTAAAGACTCCATAAGAACACTACTAGAAACAATAAGCTAACACAGTAAAGTCTCTGGATACAAAATCAATGTTCAAAAATCCATAGTGTTCCTATACTCTAATAATGAAGTGTCAGAAAAAGAAGTGGAAAAATAATTCCTTTTGCAATTGCAACAACAAAAACAAAAATATCCAGGAATAGATTTAACAAAACATGTGAAGGACCTATATAATTAAAACTACAAGACCATATTAAAAGAAATCATGAAGATACAAAAAAAATAGAAAGAGATTCCATGTTCTTGGATTGGAATAATCAACATAGTTAAAATGACCATATTACCTAAAGTATTATACAGATTTAATGCAATCCTCATCAAAATCCCATCAGCATTTTTTAAAGAAATAGAACAAAAAATCATCAGATTTGTACGGAAGCACAATAGACACTGAATTACCAAAGCTATCCTGAGAAAAAAGAACGAGGCTGGAGGCATCACTCTGCCAGACTTCAAATTATACTACAAAGCGATAGTAATCAAAACAGCATGGTATTGCCAGAAAAACAGACACACGGACCAGTGGAAGAGATTTGAGAATCCAGAATTAAACCCATGTTTATATGGGAAAATAATTTTCAACAAAAAAGCCTAAAACATACAGTGGAAATAGGAAAGCCTTTTCAAAAATGGTGCTGGGAAAACTGGAAAGCCACTTGCAAAAGAATGAAACTAGACTGTTGTCTATCAGCACACACCAAAATTAACTCAAAATAAATTCAGGACCTGAATATAAGACCCAAAACAATAAAATGCACAGAACATAGGAACTAAATAAACTCAAGGACGTTGGACTTAAAGAGGATTTTATGAATTTGACCTCAAGGCAAGGGAAGTAAACGCAAAAATAAATAAATGGGACTACATCAAACTAAAAAGCTTCTGCTCGGCAAAAGAAATTGTCCACAACGTAAAGAGACAACCATAAGAAAGAAAAATATATTTGCAAGCAACACCTCTGATAAAGGTCTAATATACAAAGAACTCATGCAACTCAATAACAACAACAACAAAAACCAAACGATCAAATCAAGAAATGGGCAGAGGACCTGAACAGACACTTCTCCTTAGGGGACATACAAATGGCCAACAAATATTTGAAAAGATGCTCAACATCACTAGCTATTAGGGAAATGCATATCAAAACCACAATGAGATACTATGTCATACCTGTTAGAATAGCTATATTCAACAGGACAAGTAATAACAAATGCTGGAGAGGATGCAGAGAAAAAAGAACCCTCATACACTGCTGATGGGACTGCAAATTGGTACAGACACTATGGAAAACAGCATGGACGTTCCTCAAAGAACTAAGAATTGACCTACTATATGATCCAGCAATCCCTCTACTGGGTATTTACCTCAAAGACTTGAAAATCTGTATCCAATATTTGCACACCAATGTTCACAGTGGCAAGGACATGAAAGCAACAGAAGTGTCCTATGATAGACAATTGGCTAAAGAAGCCGTGGTACATATATACAATGGAATATTACTCAGCCATATGAAGAGATGAAATACTGACATTTGCTACAACATGGATGAACCTTGAGATAATCATGCTAAGTGAAATAAGCCAGATTGAAAAAGTTCAAAATCACATGATATCACTTATATGTGCAATATAAACCTAAAAGCAACAAATGAACAGGACAAACAAACAGAGACTCATAGACATGGACTATAGACTAGTGGTTACCAGAGGTTAGGGAATTGGGGGAAGGTGGAGGTAGAAGGGGTAAAGGGGGTCAAATATGAGGTGGCAGAAAGAAATTTAACTATGGGAGGTGAACACACAGTGTAAATATATATATGCCTTACTGTTAAAGTGTATAGCTGAAACTTATTGGATTTCATTAACCAATGTCAACATGAAAAATAAATAATTTTAAAAAAAATGAATACAACTCACGATGAAGAAATGATGTCTAACATTTTCTCTCTCCAATCCTAAACACTTACCTAGAAAACTATGGTGCCTACAAGAACCTTGCAAGAAATCTGCTTGCTATTCTTGTCAATTTGCTTTAAAAAATAACACCGTCAGCAATAATAATATGGCTACCACTTTTTGAGAGACCATTATTTACTAATCATTGTGTAAGGTACATAATATCTTACTTTATTTTCTAAACAAGGGTTAACCACATTGTGAAGATTATCTCCATTTATTTAAAACCTACTGAGCCTAGGCAGACCACACTTACTACATAAGTGGACGGGTCAAGTACCAGCTCAGTTTTATGGTGTGCTATCTTGCCTGACTCCACAGAGCAGCCAAGCTGTAACACAGGTTTTTCTTCGTAACAAGAAAAAAGATAAAAAGTAGAGAATAAAAAATTGTCCAAATTCTTCTGTTCTCTATTAGAAAAGTAACACTCAGCAGTGTATGAAGGATGTATCTTGTACAGTTAATCCATACACACACACACACACACACACACACACACACACACACACACACACACACACACACACACACACCTCTGCAAAATCTCAAGAGGTCCTTTAGAAATCAATGAGCTTATATCCTTGGTCAAGAACAGTAGAACACAGACAATTTTTTACTAATAGAAAAGATATCTTACTATCTTTATAATTGATCAAATCTCTCATCCATTTCACGATGAGAAAAAAACCACATCCAATTCACTAGGACTGATTTCTCCTTCCATCATCTTACAATTCATTGTTTTTATCATCATCCATCATTGTTTACTTTCTTAATAAACCACATACTTCTGGACAAATAAGTGTATTTTATATCAAATAACATAGTAATTACTGAAGAAAATAAATCAGTCTAACTGGGAAAATATTGAGTTTTGTCCAAGAAATAAATTTCTTCCTTTCTATACATATATTTGTGTATGTGTGTACATGTATCTGTAGAGAGATAAAAGCGACTCTGTGTATGAAATTTGGCTCAAATTTGTATAATTTAGGTTAATAGCTTTTAAATCCATTCTTTCATTTATTGTCCTCGAATGTTATGCTCTTTTCATAAATAATTATATTAAATGTAAGTCTATCTATTCCTGGTTGCCAAACCCTTTAGCCCTCATTCAATAATCCTGTTATATAGAACTAACAAACTAGTGATAAAAAGGGAGTAAAAGAAGGTTGCATTGAAGACCATAACTAGATCTAAGGTCAATTAAATACTTTAAATTGTCTGCACATCATAGAAAAATGTATCGAAAAGAAAAAAAGTGTCTATTCAAAGTAACTTTGAAAAGTTTTACCAAGACAAAAGAGCAACCAGCTCATTTCAAACAGGCTTTCTAAATTCTAAAGCAAACAAAATTATTAATTTAAATGCTTCCTTAAAATGCATTATGGTATGTTAACTTTTGTTCTGTAGTATTTACCATCACTAACTAACTATATGAAAAAGTATGCTATATAAAGCAGTCCCATTAAACTCCTGGGTATATTTGATACCAGAGTGATGTTGAAGCCATTGTATTCTATTTACAATGATGAACAAACAAAATTCCTCTGTGGTCTGGCGATTAAGAATATTTGTTACTTCTCCTAAACAATTAGTCTTTTGTAATTGACTAGACATTAAAAATCTCTTTCTCCTGTATTCTTTCTTTGCCTATTGGTTTTTATTTCATATTACTTTGTCTATCGTGCATATCTTTATAAGCTGATAAATCTTTTTTATAAGAAGGAGAAAGCTGATAATTCACAATATAAAAATTATAATATAAAGATGCATATTATGACCAAAATAACATAAAAATTATAATATAGAGATGCATCTTATGACTGAAATTATGTTAAAAATATGGCTGCATGCAGAAAGCAATATACAAATATTAAAATAACTGCATGAGGTTGTTAATATTATAAATGCTTTACCTTTTTCTAATAATGCCATATTCTTTTCATTAAATTTTTAAACATTTTAGTTACATTTTTATTGCAATAGACTTATTTTTAATGTGCAGTGCTTTGGCGCCTCTGTACAAGCAAAGATATATAGTACATTTGGTTCAGTTACGATTGGGTTTTAATTAAACATTTCGAAGGCAATTTTATTTGCATAGCATATAGTTATCTAGAGGAATAGAAATAAAAATTATCCCACTTAGGTTCATGGTGAGAGAACATAGTAAGACAGATAAATTCAAGAAAATACTCCATAAAATGCCTTGCCTCATACATAGGAACACTTCCTTGCTTCAAAATCTTTATCACCTGATTATCTAGTATATTTTTATTGCTAATGACAAAAAAAAAAAAAAAGCTATATTTTCTGACCATTCTTTTACCTGAGTATTGATCTACTTCTTCCTTAGATACTTTCTACTGTCCTTGCCCTTCCTTTTGAAATTACATTTTCTTTTTCCCTGTACTGATTAATTATTTTAAGGTTTTAACATCATATGAATTGTCCTCTTTTGCTTTTAAGCTTTATCGATGGATTCTGTAGACTTAGTACATCTTTAAACATTGAATTACATGTGTCATTAACTAACTTGCCTGATATTTTTAACTTCTAACCTTTAAAGACAAAATTTGTCCAGAGTGTTCCAAATGACATTATACAAGAGCATAGGAGTAATAGGAATTCAATCATGTTAGAAAAATCACAGATAGTATATAAAATTCTTTTCTTAAAGTCAATGTTATGAAATATCTTTCACTTAATAAAAAGACCCATATTGAATCTGAGTAAGTTTTCCTATCTTTTTCTATGCTGTATGAGTTTTGACTATAATGCCAGCCAATCCTACATTCAATTATTTAACCTTGACATTCTAAGCAATGTTAATTTGTGTTTATGTTTTTTTGTGACCTCTCAGGGTCACTAATTGTACAATGATTTTATTGTCAAAGTAATTAATGAAAAGGTTAATTAACATGGCTCATGATAATGAAGACTTGCAGGATCCAATTTCTTATAATTAATTACCATCTTGATTTGTCATTTTATCTATATATCTTATTCATGAATTTAAAACGAGCATTTCTTCAATGCTGTTATCAACAACTATAACAAGATGGTTTTCGAAATTCAAATTACATTTTTCATAATCCTTTGATACAGAGTTTCTTAAAAACAATGATAATCCCATACATTTATGAGCGTGTACAAATTCTTGATGCACACTTAGAAAATAATTAAATGCTTTTCCCTTTGCCTGGAATACTTTCTCGAAAGCTTGAAAAACTTTTATTCATATTTTAAAGCCACACTCCATAAATATTCTGACATTCTCCGATCTACCTGTCCTGCATCAAACTCATACATTTTGTTGCATGTCATAATTATTTACACATCAATCCCCATACTAGAACATGAACTCATTGGGAAGCAGCAGGTATGTCCTATTTAATTTTGTATCCCCAGTATCCATCATTGTGTCTGGCATATAACAGAAGTTCAATAAACCTTGTGGGTAAATAAATGATCTAATTTGATCCTCATATACCATGAGGTAAAGATGAGAAAACAGAAGCTCAAAAGAACCAAAACATTTGCCAGAGGCCAAATTTCTAGTAAGTTACAGATCATGACGGATATGTTTACTGACTCCTGTCCCAACTACACTCTCCTGTACATATGTAACCATCATAGAAATGTGAAGAAGGGAAAACATATAAGATGAAAACTTTGCCTTTAAATGATATATGAATTTTCCTAAGCACTGCATTAAGTAGAAGTGTAGAGTTAAAAAAAGAGGTATGATAATGAACGATTTCTACTTACTCATTCATAGGACCATTATCATGAAAAAAAAACCTGAGTGGAACAAATGGCTTTTATAATCAATATACTAGTTAACAAATATCTAGAGGGAAACAGTCTTTTGATAGAAAATTCCAACCAATGAGTATTAACTTTTTTCCCCTATTTGAACAAAGATGGAAATTTTAACTTTGGATGTGTTCTATTCTTGGACATACATAAGTGGTTATGATATAATTAAATGACAATCTGAAAATTACCCTCGTCGCCACCATTTGAGCTGAAATTATAAATAAATTCTAGCCCAAATAAGTAATTATTAAAAATTAGATCTCAGGGTCTAGAAAATCTAGAAAAGTTTTTATATTTGATCACATTTCCTTCCAGTAACATAAATTAAAGGAAAATCAAATAGAGCTATTTAAATGAGTACCAGGAGCACTGGAACTGTACTCTTACTTTTAATCAAGTGCTATTATTATATAAAAATAAGATGGGAAATGGAAGATCTTGACTATGTTAAATCAGGAACAACTATATGTTTAGACTTGTTTAGATAAGTTCTTTCACTCAACTGTTTAAGATTTCTCATTTATAAAAGAAAAGATGCTCTTCAGAATTCTAAATTGCCCTGATTGATCATCCTTTTATAGTTTTTTGAGGAACAATAAACTCTTGTGATTGGAAACACAGGTTCGAACCCCAACTCTACTACTTAGAAGGTATGATATCTTGAACAAGCAACTTACTCTCAGTGTGCATTGATTTCTTTATTAGTAATATGAAAGCTGTTGTGAGGATTAAATAAGTGATTATGTGGAACAAAATTAAAATAGTTGTTGGCACATAGTGTGCACTGAGTGTTTTAGCTATTATCACTTTACTATACCAACTTTCACTAATGGTGAAAAGGTGGAAATAAAAACATAAAATTGTTATAATGAAATTTCTGCTTGAGCTAATCCAAACCCATAGCCTTGGTGATTTATGAATATAAATTCTACATTTTCATATTCGTCCATTAAGACAAAATGGATGGGTACTGCTAGCTTTTGTGTGAAACGTAAAAAGTTGGGAAGAGCATTGTTTCTACATTTAAACAATAAAAATAACCAAGAAATTTCTGTACAATCTGAAACCTCTCGACTTTTCTTGAACTCATCAGAAAGAGGGGTGACAGGCCAACAAACTCTAACCTAAATTCTAAGGAAAGGCACCTGCAAGGAGAAAGAGGATGTGAACACTTGCTTGCTTGGCACAGATACTGTCAGAAACCAGTAAGAATTCAGCTGAAATTTTTAATCAATTGCTAAAAGTTGAAAAGGGCTCTCAGAAGAGTATGAAATATTCGGAGCTACACATATAAGAGGAATTCACAGCACTTGCAGGCTCTTTACAATCCTGACCTGATGCTCATAAAAAAAAAAAAAAATTGATGAAAGTCCTGAGAAAGCCTCCTTCATGGTACAGGCAAAGAGGAAGACAGACTCTTCAAAAAGGACATGGATGAAACTTGTGATAATCATGTGCTAAGTAAAGTAAGCCAGACAGAAAAAAGTTGCAAATCACATGATATCACTTATATGTGTGATATAAACCTAAAAGCAACAAATGAACAGGACAACAAACAGAGACTCATGGTCATGGACAACAGACTAGTGGTTACCAAAGCATAGGGGTTGAGGAGAAAGGAGGAGGTATACGGGGGAAAGGGAGTCAAATGTGAGGTGACAGAAAGAAATCTAACTATAGGAGGTGAACACACAGTGTAAATATATACATACCTTACTGTTAAAGTATATAGCTGAAACTTATTAGATTTAACCAATGTCACCATAAAAAAATTAATTAAAAAAAAAAAAGACACAAAAGCCTATCCAGATTTATCTTCCCCACACCACCTCATAGACAATGTCTTCCACTATTGGTGGAAGGCCAACAAAGACGTTCACCCCTGAAGTGTTCATGGAAATCTACTGAAGCCGGGGGAGAAGAAAAGAGGATGGGGAACGAACCTTTATCTCTGGTGGAGGGGCAGGAATACAGGCCAATCCCAGACCTAAACCTGTAGGTGGAACAGGAGCACTGACAAAGTCATACACCTGAGACTCATGGACAATAGTGCCTGCCTGAAACAGCTTAAACAAAACAATAAAAAATATCCCCAACCTTCCATATTTGCTTATGGTTCAGTTTTATTTTGGTTTTGTTCCTTTTTCATTTGTTTTTGGCATTTGGGCATTTCCCTTACCTTTTTTTCAAAGTCCGCTATTCTATTAAAATTATGTTTATTTTATTTTATCCACCATTTCAGAATATCATATCTATCATTCTGCCAGCAGCAGAAGTCGTTTTATTAACTTTTTTCCCTGTAGGTGCTATCCGACTCATTATAACTCTGCCTGAAAACTCCTGTTACTTTTTAGTTTTCTTCGAAAAGTTTCAATTAAAACTAAATTAATAGGTAGATGCTTTTAGTAGTCTGGGTATGGAGGAAAAAATGTTTCTAGTATATATGCTTCACTGCTTTTACTATTTCTATGACAAATCTGTTTCCAAATCATTCTACTTTCCTTCACTTTTCTTGATTCGAAATCTCTGGAATTAATTCAGGTGAGTTTCTTGCTTAGGTTTGTAAAAGAAAAATCATTTTTTTGATTCGAAATGGTCTCTGTGCTCAGAATAGTCTGTTCTCCAAGACTGCCATTTTTCAAGTGCAAAATGTGCTACTTCTCTCACTCAAGTCAGAGTATTCCTCTCGTTTTATTTCTATCTAGATGAGGTCTGATTATGAATATTTCTGCTGATCTGTTTGTACTAACACTGTGCCTCTTAGCTCTCTGTCTAGATTTTAGAGCAGCATGCTTTTATCACCATATTGTTATATAAATGGCACAGTTATTTAAACTCAAATATAAATAACTACTCAATTGAGTCATCACATAATCAGGAAGGGTAAAAGACCTCATTATTGTACACATTTCACTGTATACTTTGAATATATCCAATGACCATCAGTTAAACGTTCCAAAGGAAGAAACAAAAAGCAGATTGTTTTTGCTTTTATGTGTTTGTGTGTTTGTTCTTTTGCTAAATCAAAACTGAGCAAGAGAGAGAAGAGTCCAGTGAATATAACAGCATGTGGGTGGATTCTGTTCAAAGTACAGTAATACTACCATCCACATTTTAATCAACAGAATTCACACTGATCAGTGTTATTACAGTGAATACTAATTAAATGTACTATGCCTTGACACCTAAAATAAAGTGTTACCAAATTCAACCTTGAGCAACAGGGATCCAATTCCTTTGAAAGCTACAATTTGCACAAAAGCTTACTCAATAAGAAATGTGTTTTTAAGCTGTTTTCCTACAACATACAATAAATAGAAACAGACCTGGGAAAGTAGTGAGACTATTAAGAACAACAAATGATGATGTTCTACCTATAAAACAATTTGTTCTTTAAATAAATAAGTGCAATACACAATATTTTTTTTTGTAATGTGCCCTAAAAGGATCAATGGTCTGAGAGTCAGGATGCCTGGGTCCTTAGTCTAATTCTGCCAACAATAAGGAGAGTGAACTTAAACGATCACATAACTTCTCTCTAGGAATTATTTTCTTCACCTGCAAAATGACAGAATTGAGCAAAGTGATCTAGGTTTCCTTCTAGGTGCAAGTTAAATAAATTTTTTCAAAATGTATAAGTGTTTTTTGAATAGCAGATGGCTAGATGAATGAAAGTCACTATCATGACTATTTTTTGGTGGCATGTTTGAGTTGAGACAATGAAAAGATACTAAGTCAGAAATTCAGTAAGTTTGGGAAAGTCTCAAAATCTGTTTTGACAGGCAAACCAGATGATTCTGATGAAGGCAATCATGGACTATAATTTAGAAACATGTCTCTCGACAATGCTCAAATTATAAAATTTGCTATGGAACTGTGGAACAGTGCCTATAGAACTGAACTTTATGGAAACTTTTTAAGATGATTTAAACAATATCCCAGCACACAATCCTTTAATACCAAGAGGCTATAACCAGGATTCCAGCACTTAAAATGTTAAGTTAGCATAATTTAATACAATTTTTGCTAAACAAATGACCCCCAAACACTTTTTTTGAACAAGAATAACTTTCTATAATATTAGCAGTATTGTTTTCCTGACAATTTAACTCCTTTTTCTTTGTCATCTTAACTCGGCTTTTATAAAGCTTCACTTCTCAGCACACACCAAATTAGAGTTTAGGATATGGAAGATGAAGAATATTTATAATTGGGGTTTACTTAACTGATTATAACATATCGAAGAACACAATAAAGGTTGTTTAATTCATTTCTGTAACACCTGAGAGAATTAAAATACTTCATAATATCTCTTTTCAGTGCTTATCTAAATATTTATATGGCTTTGATGGTTTGGTAGCAACAACAAAATCAACTTTTAAAACATCTGTATTAATGAGTTTTCAGATATATCAAAAAGGTGGGTCATGGAAACATATACTCATCTACCTTGGAATTTGATAATTTGCTTCTCAACTGTCACCAACTTCCTCATAATTATATGTAGAACACTGAGGAGCAAGTTATTTCAAAAGTCAGACTCAATCATCTATGCTGCTAACTAATACATCACAATTGGAGGGAACATATAAGTTAATCTTCACAGAAAATTATCTCTTCCATAAAGCTCTTTATTTCTCCTATTATGTCCTTACTATTTAAAGACATAGTAAATAGCTTATTAAGAGCAAGCCTATTTTACCATTCACATGTTATATAGACTGTGGTTTGACCATATGAAGTGTGTGCATATGTATATGCTTTCTGAAGTTATGAGGAAAATGAATGTCATCTAAAAAAAGGGTTCAGAAAGAGTTGAACAATGAAATCAAAACAATTTTAGGTGCAGTGTGAATAATTTTTTTTAAATGTTGACTTCAAAGGCAGAATAAGTAGGCCAGGTGGAGAGAAAAATACCCCAATTGTAAAAGTACAATCACAGAGAACATTGTACACTACCAACTTTCCTCTTTTTATAAATCACATGAAGCAGAGAAAAATCACGTTGAACAAATATCATTTTCTTCAACAAATAAAGAAGATATGGAAGGAGGAGTGTGAATTGGGAAGCAATAAATGCTTTCTCCCTAATCAAGTCCCACAGTAGGCCTGCCTATCCAGACCTCGTCAAGTCCTTTAGCTATAGTAGGTATTAATTACCTCATGTTTTTATCCCCAGAATATGTTTAAAATAAGGAGAATAATGTTTTCTACACATAATAGGAAAACAGAACCCAAAAATCTTTACTTCATGCTATGTGTGCAAAAGAAAAAAAAATTAAGAAATCAATTCCCTTAAGAAAGTCCTTGAATATTCTTAGGATAGATTTTCAACTGTCATTCATTTGTCAAATAAGCTACTTCTTCCTGGTGAAAGTGAGGCTACTCTAGTCATACTGTATAATCTACTGTGTCATTCTCCTTTGTAATGTCTTTTAACAAACCTATTAACAATGAGGTTGCCAGGGTTTGAGGAGTGACTGAAATGGTGCTTGATGATCACATCTTAAAGGAAACTCGAGAGGCTTGGGAAGGACATAGGTGATATAGAGGGTGCATCTCCAGGAACCAGTAAACAATTACAGCGTTTATAAACAATGCCATTAAAAAAATTATCATGCTAAGTGAAATAAGTCAGAAAAAGTTGGGAATCACATGATTTCACTCACATGTGGGATATAAAACTGAAAGCAACAAACAAACAAGACGAAGACTCGTGGACATGGACAACAGTTTAGTGGTTACTAGAGGGAAAGTGTGAAGGGGTAGAATATATAAGGGTAAAGGGGGTCAAATACATGGTAATGGAAGGAAATTTAACTTTGGGTGGTGAATACATAATGCAATATACAAATGATGTATTATTTAACTGTACCCTTGAAACATATACAATTTTATTGACCAATGTCACCCCGATAAATTTAATTTTAAATTTAAATTTAATTTTAATTTTAAAAAGGTAAATAAAAAATGGCTTGGGAGTTAGAATATCTTCATTCTACCCCAGTTATGACATGTTGTGTGACTTTGGGTAAGATGCAGATAGCCTTTCTTGTTTTAAAGGAGTCTTCCAGCTCTTATGTTCTAGAATCCCATGAAATTGTGATGCTAACATAAGTATAGATCTTACCTATACCACCAGAACTCAGCCTTGATTCAAGGCAGTCCTGGATAAAATTTTGTCTAGTACATCCATACATCCCTGGATAACTTTTCTCTCTTGTTGCAATCTGAAGGAACATTTGTCATTCTATTTCTTTGCCTTACAAGCAGTCGACATTTTTCCTCAAAATTAGGATTCCCCTCCCCATCCAATCTCTGATTGCTGTGTTTATCCCAGTATATTTTAACTGTTTATATTTCCGTTCCATTTTTATATAGACCAACTTCTGTCTGGACAAATGAATCTCCTGAGAGAAGTAATATGCTGGGAAGGCAATTTCTGCTCAAAATAAAAAGCTGAAATTTCTATGTCTTACTGTCTATATTTATAGATTGACTTAATCATGAAAGCATGTAAATAAGAGATGGGGGTCTTGAGACAGAATTTTAAAAAAGGTCTAGAGAAAGGAAAAAGGAGAAGAAAACAAAGAAGAAATAAAAAATATGGAAAATACAAAATTATCTGTCAGATTGGTGAGATGTTATGCCATCTCTGTCATCTGAATAAGCACCAAACAAAAAAAAATTTCCCTAGTTGAGAAAATGTGACAAAAAAATCAAAAAACAAAAGAGGCAAACAACATATTACTAATATGTAGTAATATTACTAAACACATCAGAAGTTTGGCAAGAATTTGGAAACTCGAGCCTAAATGATTTTAACTGGCAACATTACTAAATTACATTAATACCATTGGACTAAGGGGCTATATTATACTGTAGTTTGGAAATGTTTCTTTGCTCTCTGAGTATCACATACCCTCACTCACCACTGCTGATTTGAATTTCAGACAACTACCCTCTGAGTAGGGTAGGAGGTATTCATTATTACCAAAGAACCAGTTGAGGGCATCACTGAGCATTTTTTGTCCACAAATTTATCATAATAATATGGTGATTTGTCTCTAATTTACATATTCTAGGATAGAACTTTGCATAGGCAGTATTCAAAAGTCCACGGTTTCTGTAGCCACATTATAAACCCTTAACTTCACCTGCCAGATGACAAATGTGTGATTAGGGTGAATGGAACAGCGTATATCTATCACCACTTCAAAGAATACAACTTAAAAGAGACAGCTCTCTAAAAATCGGGCGGTGTGTAAATAAGGTGGCTCCCTAAATGTCTTTTTTTTCATTTGTTCAATATTTGAGTGACCGTTATGCTAATCATTGTGTTAAGAATTAAAGTTAAGACACATGTAACCTGGAGTTTAATAGAAGAAATAGACACCAGTAAGAGTATCACATAAAAAATATATATAATTAAAAATTATTATAAAACTGTGAAGAAACATTTGCCACGAAGGCAGATAACAGGGACATCAAAACTAGTCTGAAGTCAAAAGTTTCTCGAGCAGATTACAGAACAAAAGACTAAACTAAGTAAAAATAGGAGAAAGAGAGATCCAAGCAGAGTTATCTGGCCATATAAGTGTCTTGAGGTATGAAAGAGCATGGAACATTATAGGAGCTAAAAGAAAGCCCAAGCATTGTCACTGGGGCAAGAGCAGTGAGATGAAGTGCTCAGGGCCAAAGCATGCAGGAACTTATTGGCCATGATAAGGACTTGGGACGTTATCCTAAAAGCAGTGATAGCATAAAAAAACGCAGCAGAGGAATGGCTTATCAGTCTGTTAACTGCAGTAAGAAGAACAGAGTAGAGGGTATAATGGATGTGAGGAGACCCATTAGAAAGTTTGAGCTTCGAGTCATATGAACTGAGTTGTTGCCAGGTAGATAGTAAGAAAAGTAAACAAAAATATTCACAAGATGAAATCAACAGGCCTTGGATAAGGTGATGAAGAAGAGGGAGATGTAAAGGAAGACTTGTAGAGTCCTGGTTTATTGGATGGTGATAGCATTCCTGGGAACAGGAAGTATGAAGGAGAACTAGATAGGAACAGGATGGCATTTATCTGTTCAGTTTGGGGTGTGTTGGTCAGAAGTCACTTTGGATCATCCAAAAGTAAATGATTTGTAAGGACAAACTGTTCCTTCGCCTTTCTCATCTCCCCTCCCCATATATTTCAAGTAGGCCTTCTAGGAATTACAAATTCTTCTCACTCTATGCATTTTATAGAAAAATTCAACTCTACCAGTTCTACTTCCAAACAGCTTCAAGCATTCCCCTGCAAATAGAAGAAAAAACTCAAGGTGCTTAGGTAAAACAGAAGACCATCTATTCTTCAGTAGCATGAAGAAACTAAGAATCTTCAAGAAGAATCACTTTCTTTGGAAGGCCTACATGGATTTAAATATTTCCTTTTTACTCTAAGTGTGTAACAATGGCAAATAAATTAAACTTTATACAGCTATGAGGGAATATACCTAAAGTACCTTATTTTATACCTTGATGAACATGTTTAAAATTTAAAATGATCAGAATCCAATTTCATGTTCCCCTATTATCCTACATGAACCATCTGCTCTATTCAAACTAAAATTAATCCATCAATTAATTAGTTATTAAATATTGTCATAAATCCATTATTTCATTCAAAAAAAAAATGTGTCAACCATGTGTCAGGTCCTATGTCAGAGTATTGAGATATCAAGGTATAAAGAAAAAGTAACATTATCTCCATTTTATCTCCATTTTAATAGGTGAAGAAAATGAGACAAGAATTTTTAATTTTCTTAAAGTCAGAAATAACTGCTTAAACAAGTTGTTGGCAAAAGGCTGAAGCCCAGATTTCTTGGCTTCCACCTTACAGATCATCAGAACTCAAGAACAAAAGAGCATATGCATCACCTTAAAATACTTACAAAGTTCCTAACACAGTTTGCACATTTTTATAAAGTATTGGTTTATTCGAAAAAGATTTACTGAATAGCAGTAACATTTTACGGACCTTATTTGATCCTCATTGTCAAGGCAAAGGTTGGCAACATGGCGATCTTACAACTAATCTACTCCTCTAGCCTCCCTAGTCTCTGCCTCCATTTCCATGTAGAACTATAGAAGTCTGCACACAAAAACGGAAACTATCTTGGTGGCATTGTAGAAGGAAGAGCAGAACCAAAACAAAAAGATTCTTGCTGTCTGCTACTATATCTTTTAATGCCTTTCATTGGGAATACTGACTCATAGCATAGATTTTAGGGAGAGAATAGGCTTAATCGAGGTACAATTTATAGACAACCAAATCCACCAATTTCAAGTACCTAATTCAGTGAGTCTTAACAACTATAAATTTGTAAGTTTTTAAAGTCATAGATTTCATTTGTGAATCTGATCTACTCCAGAAAGACCCTACCTTGAAAAATGAGCATGTACCCAATATTATATAAAATTGCAAAGACTTAGCAGACACACACCCTAAAGCATATCCATGCACCCTCCTACACAAATCTTAATGTTAAAAACCCTTAATCAAGCAATAACAACGCACCTTAAGGGAATTATACTCAAGTAAACATTTTTTTCAGATTCAACAGTTTATTCTTTATCCTATTTACAAGATAGAGTATTCTTTTACCTCACATATAAAGTATTCAAAAAATAGTTGTGTGTAATGCTGATTTATAGGGATATTTAGATTATCTATAAAAGACACACTTTTTGCATACACTCTATTTGAAGATATTGATTAGAAAAAAATATGCTTTGATAGCATAAAAACTGGCAGTACTCTCCATATGCTATTTTGTATTAATTATAAATTATTCTAACAAATATTCCTATTTATAGTGGAAGGCATATGACAATAAGTGAAATTGAGAGTAATACATTAAGGAAATCTAATTTTTGTAAAAAAATTAACCTCTGTGGTTAATTCTTCTATAATTCAATGAACTCAAATAACATTTATTTAGCACAATGTGCAAATAAATTATATAACACATGTGCAAAATGTGTTATATAAAGTGAAAGACATACACGCACAAAAAGAATAATTCTCTACTCACATACTTTCAAAAAGTTATAACCAAAAATTTGTGCTCTATCATTAAATATGTAAAAAATAACACATTATTCTTATTTACAACAACACTGAGTTCATCCACAGATCCAAAATGAAGGACAGGTTTCACCAGGAAGAAACATGCTAAATTAAAAGGCACATTTGTATCCAGTGAAATTATGATGAGTTTAGAAACTTCTTTCTTACCTAGTGTTCCAAAATAATTTCATGGAAATGATAACATACAACCTTCATAAACGTTTTAGATATCTTTTATTAATTATGGTTTTTAAATGCTGTTATTTAATTTGTCATTTTTGCATCCATGCTGTAATGCTAATAATCAGTTCTAGAAAAAAGGTTTTAGTCACATTTGATTAAAATTGAAAGAGGAATGGAAGGTAGAAAGATATAACAAAAAATACCATCTCTCTTAACCATATTTTTTTAAGTGGCCAAATAAAAGGTAATGCCAATTACAATTTAATCTGAGTAAATAAGTTAGTCTAGGGTCAGAATTAAGAAAAGACTATCACTGAATGTGAATTAAATACTTTGAAGCAGATGCCAGATTACAAATTTTACTGGTATTTTCAGGGACAAAAAGGAATTCCCTTGTGTGATTTTTTTCCCAGGATCATTCCTACACTCGTCAAAAAATATTTAAAATGTTATGAACTGCTCATAGATTTTATAAAACACTATTATTCAGTCATTTAACACATATTTATTGAAAGTAGCTAATATTTGTACAGTATATTTGCCAGGCTATGTGCTAAGCTTGTCTTTTATCTCTATAGCAAGAAAAAGAAACAAGGTTCTTAGGAAGCTTCCAACATAAAATAGACAACTGAAACCACACTATCCATGGGAAACAATCAATCCAAATTTGTTTAATGGCATTAAAAAAATTTAGTCCCATCAAA
The DNA here is from genome assembly GCF_014176215.1 of Rousettus aegyptiacus. Classification (NCBI taxonomy): domain Eukaryota; kingdom Metazoa; phylum Chordata; class Mammalia; order Chiroptera; family Pteropodidae; genus Rousettus; species Rousettus aegyptiacus. The sequence goes on from NW_023416285.1 coordinate 83,826,537, forward strand.
AAAGAAAACTCATTGATCTGATTATGGTATGGCCAACAATATACTATAGATTAATTATTTTCCCCTGCTCTTAAGATCCATTTGGACTTCTTTGGCCCTTCACAGTAAAGGCCTATGAAGGCATTCATTCCACTTTCTATGTATTGGTTATTTTCTGGACACTGGGCATAAAAGGACAAAGAAATAAAAACGCGGTCCTTCCTTCATGGAGTGAGAAACAATTATTAATCAAATAATTATACTCAAAATTGTAAATTACAAACTAAGGTGACTGCTCTGAAGGAAAGAAACTCAGTTCTATCAATGACTCTAACAAAACACCTTAATGGTATGAGCACATTCCTGAATGTAAAGACTGAGCTGGGATGTAAAGGCTAAGTAGGATTAACTAGGAGAGCAGTGGGAGGTTGGAAAGATGCAGAATGAAAAGTTTTCAGATAAGAACAGAACATGCCCTTAGGTGCTTACAGATCAGTGAAGATTGCCATCTCTCCCATTCTTGCTGTAATTCATTATTTACAAGGAGAGCATACCTTAACTCATTGTTTTAAAATTGGTTAGCTTATGCTACATTTAAAAACTAATCCTGAAACCTCAGTGGATTAATATAACAAAAGATTATTTCTCATTTATTTGACATGCCCGGCTCAAATTTACAGGGGGCTCTGCTCTCAATAGCCACTTAGGAATCCAGGATATCAGATTCCTCTATCTTGAAACTACACTATCTGGAACACATAGTGGTCTTGCTTACAGTAGCTGGAAAAGAAAGAGTGTCAGATGTTTTATGCCAGCAATTTTATGCCAGAAAATGCTTGGGATCAGAAATAACACACATCATTTCTGTTCACAGCCCATTTTTCACTGTCCGGAATCAGCCAGAGAGCTGAACCCAAATGTAAAGGGGTTGGAAGGTGCAGTCTGCTGTGGGCTTAGAAGAGTAGGAGACCTAGACATTGGGAAACAATAATTAAGAAAGGCCTTTTTATTCTCACAAGAAGCCCATTATTTTAGGATATTCTATATACGAAAACAAAAAACAACACTGCATTTAAGTATAATCATTTCAATGAGATTTACTGAGAGGTTGCTAAATACCCAACTAAGAGCAATGTGTTGTCCTAACTATGCAACTGTACTTTTCGTAAATGTACCATTTTGGGTAGGCTTCCTGAAATATTAAAAATAGGTCACAGTGTCAATTATACTTTTAAGCAAGCATAAACCCCCTAGATAGCACTGGAGACTAGAAAAGGTATTCTTTCAGATATCATTATGACAAGTGTCGAGGACATCATCTTGACGTATGAAGGATCTGCCTGATACTACCAGCAAAGGTGATCGAAATGTAGAAACACTATGTACGTTGCCAGCACAGCAGTGTCAGACCTTCGCCGCCCCTTATTTGGGTTCTCTCTGCTGTGTAACGAGCCAACCCGAAGTTTAGGGGCTTACATCTTTTTCTTTCTCTCACAGTTCTGCATGTGGATTCAGAATCAGCTAAGAAGCTCTTGCTTAGGTTCTCTTATGCGGTTGCAATTAGATGACAGCTGGGCCTGGATTCATGAAGGCTTGACTGGTCTGGATTTCCAAGATGTTTCTACACTCACATGTCTGGTATTTCAGCTGGGATAGCTGGGATAGCTATGGACTGGCCAAATTCTCTCTCTCTCTCTCTCTCTCTCTCTCTCTCTCTCTCTCTCTCTCTCTCTCTCTCTCTCTCTCTCTCTCTCTCTCTCTCTTCCTCTCTTGTCCCTCTCCCACTCCCCTCTTCCCCTCTTTCCTTTCTCCTCTCTCTCCCTTCTCTCCCTTCTTTCTCTCCAATGACCTCTTCAAATGTCTCTTTTGACCATGTTTACAGCATGGAAGTCTCAGGTTAATGAACTTCTTACACGGTAGCTGGAGTCCTCAAGAACAAGCATTCTAAGAAATTGGGGTAGAAGTAATAGGGCTTCGATGACTTGGTTTTAGAATATGTGCAGCATCGGTCTTGTTATAAAGAGCCAGCCCAGATTCAATGTGTAAAAGACAAGGGCATAAATACCAGGAGATAATTCATTGCAAGAGAAGAATCTTTGGAAACTAGTTACGATATAACTGGTTTGGGAAATAACAACCATAATCAAAAACACCTGATATGTGAAAACTAAGAATGGTTTTCTTGAAAATAAATGTGCAATATATCCAATAAGGTAAAAATTTGGGTTTCTAAATACCAAAAGTTGGCATTTATCAAAAGATGACATTTAAATGAAATTTACTGTGCCATGTATTGGACCATAGAGCCACTTCCAGGCACACGCAATCATCGAATAGCAGCCAAATTTTTGAAAAATAGTAAGAAGCAGCATCTTTAAACATGAAGTAAAATTATAATAGTATCTTTGAAAAGAACCTAAACCTATTAACAAAATAAAGTATCAGAAAATTATTTCACAAAATCTGGAAATAAAAGTTTTCTCCCAGGTTTCCTTTCTCTATACTCATTTTCTCCTTACATGCAAATGTGAAAAATTGCAAAGTTAACTCAGAATGCCTTCCAACATGCACTGCAATCATTAATTAGCTATTCCACACACTGTTCCCTCGAGGAAAATAATGATAATTATCCATTATTATGGAAAGAAATAGCAGGCTCCTAAAGACAAGCTTACCCAAGTGCATAGCCAAAGAATGTGATTTTTCTCTAAAGCTTTCTAGAACTCACCTCTTACCATTAAATTATGAGGAGTCTGCCATTCCTGGTTAAGCCATCTGTTCCCTTGGAGAGATATATTTTATCTTACAGATACTAAAATTAATGTGTTAAACTAGTCATTTACTAATATTGTAGCTAGATCTCTATTTACTCTACTTGGTCCCAAGCCCTAAAAGATATATAGGAAAGCTCCAGAAAGTAAAACAACTCGTCATATTTGCAGGAAATGTCATTATTACCTCCCCAAAAGAAATAATTACAAATTTATAATTGCGCCACATTTTTAGTTAGACGCTCTAAGTGTTACATTAAAGATAGCCATAAAACGCAGCATTCTAATAACAGGTTATGGTCAATTAACTTTCTCTGACCTAGAACAAAGTATGGTGACAACCCTGCCTCTCTGTTTTGCTACATCTGGCCCAACTGCTCTTGTCATTTATCTTCTCCTTTTCTATTAGTTCCAAAGGGAAAAGGGCTACGGCAGTCATGATGGTTAAAAGCGTGGATCATTTTACAAGTAAAACAGAGTGATTTTTCTGAACAAATCTGCATTATTCAAAAAGATAACTGACTCTGCCACATTAATTGACTCTAATTTATTCCATTGACATTACATCACTTTCGGTGCCAAGCTATTCATAATCCAAGCATATCACACACTGATTTGCTGAGACTATGAATCTAGTATATCAGAATTAATTAGCAAATTAAGAGACTTTGCACTAAAAATTTCTCAGCAGAGGAAAACAAAATTGCATCAGCATACTGTGAAAAATGTAAAAAAAAAAAAATGTTGTAAAAAAAAATAAAAGAAGCTGTACATTTTCCCTTGACCACAGGCAGAGTAGATTTAGTTACATGAAAAGTATATTGGTGTGAAGAAGAGGGTCAGAAGTATTAGAAACTTTCATTTTAATGTGTAGCAAAGTTTGAGATCTGCTGATTTAAAGGTTAGCCATGGTCAGGTATTATATAGCTCAGGACAAGCTGTCATCATGAATAAAATCAAAGAGGAAATAGTGGTTTGAACAATGTAGCAGAATAGATGTTCGCAGAATCCCCTCCTGCTATAGCACAATTAAAATGCTGGATAAAATACAACAGTAAACTTTTTCTAATGCATTGCCCAACTGACAAGAAATTAAGAGAACTCTTCAGAGGCTGGGATGAAAAAAAAAAGCACAAATCCTCAGAAATATGTAGTATGAGACCTGGTAGTTGCTTTGCAGTATATGGCAATTCTTGCTAACCTTGACCCTGAGTTTTACTCAGCTATGTATGAAGAACAGAGGACCAAGTCAAAGGCTCTTTTAGAGTAGAAGGTCAAATTAGAGGTGCTTCCTTAACCTGCCAGCTATTAAATCTAATAATAAAGCTATTGTAATTTGGAAATAGAATGCTGGAACAGGGATAGACAACTAAAACAATGAAGAAAAAAAAAAAAGAAACACCCAGAGACCAGAAATCGACTCAAACATATACAGAACATTACACAATAGAATAGAGACAGTGGACATCAGTGAAAAAAAGAAAGATAAAATATTAAAGATATCTTTAATTAGTTATATCAGCAGGTCGGCAAGCTACAGTCTACAGGCCAAATCCAGCAAGATTCCTGTTTTTGAAAATAAGATTTTACAGGAAAACAATCATGCCCATTCATATATGTTTTGTCCTTGGCTGCTTCTGTGCTACAATGGCAGAATTAAGTATCAGAACATGGACCATACAACCTGAAAAGCCTAAGATATTGTCCATTACAGTTTGGTAACCCTTGATTCATATTTTTTTTAAAAAAGTGAATTTCTGCCTTCTACCACAACAAAAATCAATCCCAAATAGATAAAGAGAACTTAAATGAGAAAGGCAAAACTTTTAAACTCATAGAGGAAATTATAGTAAAAATATTACTATGATATTGTGGTAAAGAAGAATTTGTTAAATAAGATACAAAAAGCACAAATCATAAAGAAAAAGGTTTAAAAATTCTAATAAATTAAAATTAACTTTGGTTCTTTAAAACTTGTAAAGAGAATTTTAAAAAGAAAAGCCATAATTGGAGGTAAGACATTTAATCACATTAAGCCAGCAAAGAATTACTATATACCATATATATTTAAATCCTACAAATCAATTAAAACGAGAAACCTAAAAGAAAAATAGAAAAAAGGAAACAAAATAACCATTTCTCCATGAAGTAGAAAGATCAACTAACATATGACTAAAAAGTTTATCCATTAATAGGCAGGGAAATAAAGGTTAAAACCACAATGAGCTGCCACTTCACGTCCTCCCTATAAACCAAAGTTGGATCAGACAAACAAAGTTTGTGGATGTGGTAGAACACTGGACCTCTCACACAGTGCTGGTGGGAATACAGACTGGTATAGCCACTTTAGAAACAGTCTGGCACTACATGATAAAGTGGAACATGTGTACGGTCTGCGACTCAGCAGCTCCATTCCTTAAAGGAATTTTTGCACATATGCACCAGGAGCTATGTCCAAGAATGCTTACTGAGGCATTGTTCTTGACAGAAAAAAAAAGGGGTGAGGGGGGACTGAAAACACATGAATGAGCACTGACCATAAAACTGATAAATGGTGATATATTCATACAGTAGACTGGTAGGCAACAATGAAATAGAATGAATATAGCTATACACATCCATAAGGCGGAATATCAAAAACTTTATATTAAGAAAAAACTATAAATTGCAAGGGGGGGCAGTGAGGGAGGGGAGAATGAAAATGAATCATTTACATAACTGGAGAGGCTGATGAAAATAGCATCCAGGAACAGCAGGAAGTCCAGACCCATAGAACAGCTTGATGTCATTACAAGACCCGCAGCAAGAATTTTCAGGAAGGAACAGACTCAGCAGGACTACATCTAAGACTTTCTATGTTGATTTCAAGGACCGAGTATTAAAATAGTTGAGCTTCCAAATTAGCTAACTTTCTCTTGAAAAAGCAGATTTAGAATTTATCTAGTAATTGGATATTTTTAAAATAGGAGAAAGTTTGCAAATAGTTTAGAAAAATCATAATCAAACACGCTTTCAAAAGCACCTTTAGTCTCCAATCACATGCTCAACTGTTTTCGAACAAAAATAGCAAGATATTTTGAATCTAAATCATTAAAATCTGTTTCCTTTCCCATTACTCTCCTGAAATTCCTTTTTTTATTGTATGTAATGTAACATAATTATACCAATGCAATGATATTAGAAGTAGAATTTATTTTTCACTTCTAACTTTAGTAATCTCCTATGAACACATTCTTTTATGAGCCTTTGAGAACTTTCTAAGGGACTATGCAAAAAAATTTAAAGAAAACCTATATCAACCATTTTTTTAAATAAGCAAATCAGAATTCTTTAGTAACAATACTATTTTAAACTAAAGCACACGTTTTTGTCATGTGATAAGAAGCTTTGCTTTTAAATACCTCCTATATCATAGAGTATTTTCATGAACTGATCTTTAGAGTCCATCATATCGGCTCACATGGTTTTATAAATCAATTTGTCCTGTTTTACCATGAAGTCATGTTTGTGGATATTTCAACAGAAAAAAAAATAAAAGAAAATGAAATGAAACAATAACTGATATAGGCAGCCTTGGTTTTCTTAGATAGTATTTTATAAACACCACAAACAAAGAGCTGAAGCCCAAAGTGCAGGTAGTAGCATAAACCTTTTTTAAAAATGTTACTTTTTCTTAGCCACAGAAGTTCTTTTTAATGATGTATAAGTGAATGTAATACAGTAGTCAAAGCTCTTGGATTCCTACACACGTCCTTTCATTTGAAAGAACAAGCTAAACACTAATTTAGAATTGGGACAACTCTCTGCAAATGTCAAGAATAGAACTTTTCAATGGTTTCTACAATTTTACCATTCTGATATACATCTTTTATAATTACTAAATTGGCAAAGAGCAGTGGACAATATTCAGTTTGCTGATTTTGTCACAAGGCACATTTTATAATTTGCCTCCAAAAGGAAAACTTCTCATTTGCAGATAGTTATCCCATCAACAAATCAGAACCACTTCACACATCATTAATTGAAGCATAGCCCAGAAACTATCAAAGCAAAATACATATAATATGGTTTCATCACGGCTCATATGCTTATTGAGCACCATTCATTGGAAAATTGTATCACATCTCACCAAAATCCTCTCCACAGCAGGCTTGTGAGATCAGCACATTTTCTATAATTATATTCTGCCTGTGTCAAAAGCTTCTGAGTGGTATTACCCATAATAAACTTCCTCCCAATCTCCTTAAAGTTGAGAGTAGAATCATAGATTTAGGATTCCTTTTATCTAAGCTTTCTATAAATTCGAGAATGATTAAGAGCTCTTTTAAGCATGAATAAAATATCTTTTAGTATTAGTTCCAATAAATAATCTGTTCGGAGGGACCCCTTTCCCATTATTCTAATGAATAAGTTAAATTTTAAAATCATTATAGGTTGCAGAAGACATTATTTTATTTAAGCCTAAGTTCACCATTCAAACATATTTAAGTTAATAATTTGGTAATATAGTTGATGCAATAGCAACTTTTAAATTGATAACAGATTGTCATCTCAGTAGAAAATCAGAATACAAATGACCTTCCCAGAAAGAGAAAAATAGCACCAGCTACTGCTAGAAAGGTGGAAAAGCCAAATCAGAGCTTCCGGTTCTTGTTATATATCCCCCCAAATTCCAAAGTTGGTTATAAGGTACCATTGACCTTCACCAAAACATCTCAGGCTTCCAAAGGAAGGATTTCAGAATAATCAGTTAGTTTGGAGACCATTCTTCAAAGCTATTCACAAACATACAATTTCCTCGTTAACTGACAACCATACCTATTTTGAACATGTTAGTACATAATGAAGGCACTTTGGAATGTATTCTATGCTTGCCAAAGTGCCATAGCCCAAAATCTTCATTTATCAATCATTTGCATAATACAGTGACTATTTAACATAAAAGTAATCATATTTTTCTGAAGGATCACTATTAATAACTTTAAATGTCAGGTCTCCTAGTATTCAGTATTGCTCATAAATTGCTTATACATTGTTTACTCCATATATGTTCCCTACCCCACTCCCAGTGAAACTTTAAGCTTCTTGAAGGCAGGTACCATGTGTTTATTGCCCCATAATGTTCAGCTTATAGTCTTTCACATGTTTATTGAATTGAACAGTGACTCTTAAAGCTCTGTGTTTCACTTTTCAATAAGTAGTAGCTCCGTCAGAAGTTCTGACTGAAGAATTGAATTAAAAATCACTGTAAATGAGCTTTTCCCAAGGACGAAGTATGTTAAAGACTTTAAACTGGGAAAGGGAACTCATTCACTATCTTTATTAAAAGACTGATCCTCAAAAAAAGATATCAATTTAGAGTAGATTTGTCATAAGGAAAAGCATGGCTGTGTATCAACAGTAGCTCTGCCTGCTTCTAATGGAGAAAACTAAAGCAAACAAAAATGAATTGCTATTTTAAAACAAAAGTTCAAAACAGCTTGATTATATTTTCAATAATACTGAATAATGCTTAATGTCAAAACAACTACTGTAAAACATTTCATAATTTTCATCCATATCTGATATAGTACTTCGATGTTTTCAAGATTTAGAATTTCACAATTAGCACCATTTCCCATCCTTCTCAGTATTCTTTAAAAAATTACTAAAGTTAAGTCTGCTATCATGTTTCAAATATAATTTTCAAAATATCAGAAGAGAGGATAGTCTAAATTGGGATTGATTAAATTGTATCTTTGTCTACTCTAAAAAGTTCCATGGAAGTAGTTTAGTAAGCAAAGGTTTTAAATTTATAGGCTTTTAAAAGAAAAAGAATTTTGCCACAACCTTGGAGACTGTCAAAGTTGTCACAAACCAAAATTGAGAATCACAGTTTTACACCCACCCACCCCACGCACACATTCACACACACAATGGAACTAGAATTCAGTTTCAGTTGAAGAATCGGTCATATTCCAGAAATAGATCAACAGTTTCTAGGTTACTATTTATAAGTGTTTTTTTTTTTTAATCCTTTCTGCCTCTTCTCTGAGCACTCTACCTATGAGCTAATAAAAAAGTAATCGTCAAATCCCATGATCCTATGACTCCTTCGCAGGAGTCACCAACAAGAAGGAGCTGTGGCCTAGGATAGGGCCACCCTTGAAGACCTAACCCAAGATGGGCCTCTTCAGTGTGTCCCTGGGGATGGTTGTTTGGCTAACAAATACACAGATTCTCATCTCTGGCTCCTCCTTTATATCCCCTTCAGTTGAACTGGCATTTCTTTGCAATATCTTAGTGGACAGAGGTGCTTTTAAAGACATTTTCATGTTCTTTTTCAGGAACAATTGCAGAACTAGTAGTTGAGAGAAAGTCTAGTTTAGGAATAAGAATTCTGAAGCAATGACTGAGATAGGTAATGCCCAAAGAGCCACTAAATATGGAATATTATTTCAAAGTTTGCTAAGAACTATAGCATTAACAAACCCAAGTGGCCAGAGCAGGCCCAGCATCACTTGTGCCCGCCAAAAGAAACATGCACCTCTGGTTGAGGAAACCAGAAACCCAAGAGAAAGGTTATATAAAGAGGTACTGACTTCAATAATAAAAAAATTTTAGGGTGCAAAGTAGTAAGGATCCCCAAGATGATGACTATGTCCATTTTGAGGACTATCAAAACTACCGTTCATGACCCTCCAACGTTTATACAGGATGATGTGGAGTTAAGGGGCATCTCTACTCCTCAAGCCTTCCACTATATCAGGGCTAAAGACTGGGCTGTCTGGTATAGCTGAGGCTAAGCTTGAGATGTGGAATAAGAATTCAGATGGGCTTTTTTTTTTAAATATCTATTTTATTTTAGTTTATTTTTCTAGGCTTTATTGAAATATAATAGGTCTGTACTTTGGCCACTACAAAGAACAACTGATAGAAAACAAGGAAACAAGCAACAGTGGGTACTTCTAGATTCCTCTGGATTTCTACACACCTTCCCTGACCTTGTTGGATGTCATCTTCTGCATTCTAAGATATGAATTATACCCACACAGGTAGCATGAGAGAGTTTGACTTACAGCACATGTATTGTACTCTTATTATAAGAGCCAGTAGGGCAGAAAAAAAATCACATAAAAAAAAAAAGTAGCTCCTGCCCTAAGATATATTTGGTTTTACTTGAGAAATGGGGCACGGAGTCCCAGGAAATGATTTAGGAACATATAGATACAGCGACTACCAAATACATGAAGGCTGAGAGAGTAGTGATAATAGCAAACACTGTAGCCTTCTGATTATGAGGTAAGAAAGGGAGGACATATTTATTTTCTCAAACCCAGATAATTAAAAAAAACAAAAGTCCATAAATGCATAGATAGAAAGGATGACTCTTGTTCTAAGTGGATGGGGCAAGGCTAAAATTGTTGGGACCCAACATTTAGGCCTCCAAAAACCTGGAAACATTCACTACTATCAATTCTCCTCTAATGATATTTAGCATTTCCTGTCTCTTTTTCTTCCTTTACTTAGTTAGCTAGAATCACATATGGGAATAAATCATTACAGTTGATTGACGCTAGAACAATGTGTGGGTTTGGGGTGCCAACCCCACATACTCAAAAATCCTTGGATAGCTTTGGACTCCCCAAAAACTTAACTACAGTCAGCCCCACATATCCGTTGAGTCTCACATATGCAGATTCAACCACGTAACAGTAAGTCTCCACTAATTCAGATTTCATTGATAAAAATTGTTTCGAGAAAGAATACAGTTACTGAGGTAAAAGAAATGAAATAATTTTCCTTCTGTGAACTATTACAGTATTAATCTTAAGTAAAGGAAAATACAGTCTATATCTAAAACATTTCAAATCAAATGAAGAAAGGCATTATCTGAATAGAAAAAGTAGGTGAGAACTTATCCAAAAGTCAACTTGAGAGTTTCTATCAACATTTAGTTCTAATAAGTGACTCTTTTTTTTTTTCCTAGCATTAACTCTTCCCATATACCTCATTCATTTATCAGTCAGGGGAGACAAAGGAAATCAAGAATTATATGGAGAAATCTTACTCTCAACCAAGCTTTCCAGAAAGACTTCAAACACTCAGAAAATATTGAGGTTTTTGTTTGTGTAACTTAATTTCTATTTGTATATCTTTTTTAAAAGTATATGACTTTAGTCCATGGTTATATAGTTCCATGAAAATCATGGTCACCTTTTCTACTGGCCAAATTTTAAAATTTTATTTTATTTTAACATCTGGTGTCTTCTATCAAGCTTCTGACACTTTAATAAAATGAAAATTCACCAGGTCTACTTCCAATATTTGTCTGCATCTGTGGATTAATTATAGCGTGTGGCCTAGGTTGTTTTATGCTATCAACAGCTGCTGCTTCATCTTTTGGGTTTTCATGCAAATTCTACAAACCCATATGGCAACTGAAAGGTCCTCTGAATTGGTAATTTTCTTGGAAAATTGCCATGTTTAGTTCACATAACATTTCATTCATTTAAGCCATTTGTCTACTCATTTAGCTGATATTTGTTAAGCACATACTGGGGATTGGTGCTCAACGATTTATTAAGTACAAAGCACTTAAAAATGTCTCCAGTGAGATGTCACACCTAATGGGCCTAGGTACAGAAAACTGTACTTGACTTGTCTAGCAACAATCCAAGTACCATAAGAATTCAACTGTACCAAACTCAAAAATTAGTTGTGCGTTCTAAGTTTACTGAAGTGCAACAAACCATATAACAAAATGAGGAAGCACAAAATGAGAATATATTTTTTTCAATATAAAAGTAAAAATTCAGCACTGGACAGATGAATTAAAAGTTCTGTAGGGAAACAAAAACTTTTGCAGAAATTTCTTTAGCACCAAAAGTAGCCCTAATCCAAATATTATTTTCAGAATTAATCACTTTCCCTACCCTCTTACTGAAAATAAGAGAAATTCATTTAAAGGAGAAAGTTCACTTAGCTTTCTAACAACCAGTGACTGCTAAATAAACTATTGAGAATGTTGGTCAAAATCAGTTGGATGTCTTGTGTGTGTGGTGAGAACTTTTAAGATCTACTCTCAGCAATATTCAACTATACAAGTATGTATTATTAACTAGTCACCATGTTGTGCATTACATCCTCAGAACTTATTCTTCTTATAACTAAAAGTTTGTACCCATTGTCCTAAATCTCGCCATTTCTCCCTTCCCACAGCCCTTTACAACCACCACTCCATTTTCTTCTTTTTTTGGCTGAATAATATTCTGTTGTCTATATACACTACATTTCCTTTAGCCACTCATCCACTGAAGATTGTTTAGGTTGTTTCCACATTGACCATTGTGAATAATGCCACGACTACCATGGGACTGCAGGTATTTCTTCAATATACTGATTTCATTTCCTTTAGATAAACACTCAGAAGTGAAATTGCAGGGTCATGTGGTAGTTGTATTTTAAATTTTTTGAGAAAGCACTATAAGTTTTCCATAATTGCTATAACTAATCTCCCACCCACTGTGTGTAAGAGTTTCCTTTTCTCCACATCCTCGCCAGCACTTGCATTCCCTTGTCTTTTTGATAATGGTCATTCTTAATGGTGTGAGATGATATATCATGTTTTTTTCATTTGGATTTCCCTGATTATTAGTGATGCTGAATACCTTTTCATGTACCTATTGGCAATCTATAGGTCCTCTTTGGAAAAATATCTATTCAGGTGCTTTGTCCATTTTTAATTAGATTATTTGTTTTTGGTTTTTTTTGCTATTGAGTTGTATGAGTTCTTTACATATTTTGAATATTAACCTCTTATCAGATATATGGTTTGCAAATATGTTTCCCACTTTGTAGGTTGCCTTTTCAATGTACTGATTGTTTCCTTTGCTGTGCAGAAGCTCTGTAATCTGATGTAGTCCCATTTGTTTACTTTTAGCTTCTGTTGCCTATGCTTTTGGTCTTATCAAAGAAATCATTGCCAAAACAAATGTCAAGGAAGCTTTTCTCTATCTTTTTGTCTAGAAGTTTTATGGTTTCAGGTCTTACAATTAAGTTGTAAATCCATTTTAAGTTAATTTTTATGAGTGGTATAAGATAGGGATCCAGTTTCATTTACTTGCATGTGGATATCCAGTTTCCCCAGCACCATTTATTAAAGAGTATCTTTCCCCATTGTATATTCTTGACACCCTTACCAAAAATTATTCTACCATATGTGTGAGTTTATATCTGGGATCTCTATTCTGTTCCACTGGCTTATATATCTGTTTTTATGCTGGTACCATGCTATTTTGATTAATATAGCTTTGTAAGATAGTTTGAACCAGGAAGTGTGAGGTCTCCAGCTTTGTTCTTCTTTCTCAAGCATGCTTTGGCTATACAGGATTTTTTGTGGTTCCATATGAATTTTAAGATTTTTTTTCTATTTCTATGAAATATGCCACTGAAATTTTGATAGGGATTTTATTAAATTTGTAGATACTGGGTAAGGTGGACATTTTCACTGTATTAATTCTTCCAATCCAAGAATGCAAGATACTTTTCCAATTAATTGTGTCTTCTTCGATTTCACATATTATTACAATTTTTGGTGTACAAGTCTTTCACTTCCTTGATTAAAGTTATTCCTAAGTATTTTATTGCTTTCGATGCTATTGGTAATGGGACTGGTTTCTTAAATTCTCTTTCAGATAGTTTGTTGTTAGTGTATAAAAACGCACCTGATTTTTATATGTTGATTTTGTACCCTGCAACTTTAGTGAATCTATCTATTATAAGTTTTTTGGTGGAGTCATTAGGATTTTCTATGTAAGATCATGTCATCTGCAGAGACAATTTTATTTCTTCTTTTTATGTGCTTTTTATTTCTTTTTCTTGTCTATTTGCATGGTTATGAATTCCAGTACTATGTTGAGTAGATGTAGTGAAAATGGGCATCCATGTCTTATTCCTATTCTTAGAGAAAGTACTTTTAATTTTCCACCATTGATCATAGTGCTAGCTTTGGGGCTGTCATATATGACCTTTATTATGTTAAGGTATATTCTTTCTATACTTAATATGTTGAGGTTTTTTTTTTTATCATGAAAAGATATTGAATTTTGTCAAATCCTGTTTCTGTATCTATTGAGATAGTCCTATAATTTTTATCCAACATTCTGTAAATGTGGTATATCACATTGATTGATTCACGTATGTTGAATAATCCTTGCATCCCAGGAATGAATTCTACATGATCATGGCATATGATTCTATGCTCTTAAATTTGGTTTGCTAGTACTTCATTGAAAATTTTTGGATCTATGTCCGTCAATGACATTGGCCTGTGATTTTTTTTCTTGTAGTGATCTAGTCTGGCTTTAGTATCAGGGCACACTGGCTTTATAAAACGAGTATGGAAGTGTTTCTTCCTCTTCAATTTCTTTGGATGAGTTTGAAAAGGATTGGTGTTAATTCTCCTTTAAATATTTGGTAGAATTCACCCATGCAGCCATCTGGTCCTAGGCTTTTATTTGTTGAGAGATTTTTTGATTACTGATTCAGTCTCTTTACTAATAACTGGTCTATTCAGATTTTCTATTTCTTCATGATTCCATCTAGGGAGATTGTATGTTTTTTGGAGTGTATCCATTTCTTCTAAGTTATCTAATTTTTTGCATATAATTATTTATAGTAGTCTCTAATTATCTTTTATATTTATGTGGAATTAGATGTGATATGTCCTTTTTCATTTATAATTTCATTGAATTTGAGTCCTCTTTTTTTCCTGGTAAATCTAGCTAATGGTTTGTCAATTTTGTTTATATTTTCAAAAAATCAATTCTTAGTTTTATCTTTTCTATTATCTTCTAGATTCCATTTCATTTATTTTATGCAAATCTTTATTTTCTCCTTCCACTAACTTTGGACTTAGTTTGTTCTTCCTTTTCTAGTTACTTAAGGTATAAAGTTAGGTTATTTGTAACCCTTCTTTTTTCTTAGTATAGGCTTCTATCACTATAAACTTTCCTCTTAGAACTGCTTTTGTTGAATCCCATAAATTTTGGTATGTTGTGTTTCCAGTTTCAGTCTCAAAATATTTTCTTATTTCCCTTTTTATTTCTTCTTTGGCCTACCAGTTGTTCGGAAGTGTGTTGTTTAATTTCCACGTATTTGTGAATTTTCCAGCTTTCTTCCTGTTATTGATTTCTAGTTTCACACCACTGTTGTTAGAAAAGATACTTGATATTATTTCAATCTTCTTAAATTTGCTGACTTGTTTTATGACCTAATATATGATGTATCCCGGAAAATGTTCCATCTGTGCTTGAGAAGAATATGTACTCTGTTAATGTTAGATAGAATGTCTGTATATGTCTGTTAGGTTCATTTGATCTAAAGAGTCATTCAGTTCATTTATTTCTTTATTGATTCTTTGTTTGGATTGTTAAAAGTAGAGTTTGCATTGCATTCTATTTTTGCCTTCAGATATGTTAGTGATTGTTTAATATCTTTAGGTCTTCCGATATTGGGTATGCATATATTTACAGATATTAGATTCCTTGATAAACAGACCTATTTCTCATTATATAATGGTCTTCTTTATCTCTTGTTACAGCTTTTGACTTAAAGTCTATTTTATCAGATACAAGTACAGCTGACTCTCAGTATCTG
Organism: Rousettus aegyptiacus; assembly: GCF_014176215.1. Taxonomy (NCBI): domain Eukaryota; kingdom Metazoa; phylum Chordata; class Mammalia; order Chiroptera; family Pteropodidae; genus Rousettus; species Rousettus aegyptiacus. The sequence goes on from NW_023416285.1 coordinate 83,841,926, forward strand.
TGGGAGATTGGTTCCAGGACCCCACATGGATACCCAAATCTGTGGATGCTCAAGTCCCTTATATAAAATGTAATAGAACACTGCAAACAGTTGGCCCTCCACATCCACAGATTTACAATCACAGACTGAAAATACTATTTTCCCTTACACATGAGTCATTTTTCTCTTGCTGCTTTCAAAATTCTGCCTTTGATTTTTGGTGTCTCCATGTAGATCTCTTTGGGTTGATCTGTTTGGGGATTTTGAACTTCATTTCCCTGGACGGCTATATCTCTCCCCAGATTTGGGACATTTTCAGCCATTATATTTAAGTTTTCTGTCCTTTTCTCTCTCTCTCTCTTCTCCTGAGACTTCCATAATGCAAATGTTGTTTTGCTTCATGGTATACTATAATTCACACAGGTGTTCTTCACTCTTTTCATTCCTATTTCTTTTTCTCCTATGAGTGGATAATATCAAGAGATCTATCTTGCAATTTGAAGAGTCTTTGTTCTGCTTCATTGAGCCTGATGTTGAAGATCTGTATTACATTTTTCATTTCATTCATTGCATTCTTCAGCTCCAGATTTTGTTTTTACAATTTCTACCTCTTTGTTGAACTTCTTATTTTTTTAATGCAGTTTTCCCGAGATCATTGAATTGTCTATCTGTGTTCTCTTGAATCTCACTGAGCTTCTTTAAAATAATTACTTCGAATCGTTTTGCAGATAACTTGCAGATCTCCATTTCTTTGGGATCATTTGCAAAAAAATTATTGTGATCCTTTGGTGGCATCCTGTTTCTTTGCTTTTTTATATTTCTGGTGGCTCTGTGTTGATGTCTATGCATTTGAGGAAGCAATCACCTCTGCAATGAAGGAAATATTCATGTCTTCACTGTAAAATATGATAGTAACAAGCTACACATGACTTTAAAGCACTTGAAATGGGCTAGTGTAACTAAGAAACTGAATTGTAATTTTATTTAATATGAATTAATTTGATTTTAAGCATAGAGAGCCATGCATAGTTAGTTGCAAGGAAATGAACATCTATCAATAAATGATTTTTCTTCTTAACAACTGTATGAAATAGGTACTATTGTTATCTGTTTTTCACATATGAGGAAAAGTATAAGAAGAGAGATTAAATAATTTGCCTAAAGTTCTAATATTAGTAAATGGTGAAACCAGGATTTAAAGCCAAGTACCTGGCCCTCGGACCCACACTCATAATTGGAAATGTGTTCTCTCCAATGATTTCAACTCAGTCTTCTGGTTTTCAGATTTTGGATAGAAGTTTATATAATGTTATAATGTATAATAATACAACAGAATATATGTACCAATAACTAATGTCTGAAAAGAGTTATATATATGCAATGAATTACATCTCAAACATTTATAAAACCATATGGAAATATTTCTCATATAAAACAGTGAGTAATTTTATGCTTATAAAGTAGTCTGATCTCTAAAATTCATAATGATCTATGCTACTTCTTTATTAATACAACAGTGGTAAAGAAAGTGGTAAAGGCTCTCCAATGATCCTCTCCCTTAAAAAAAGAAAGGCAGTTGGGTCTGAAAAATTGTACCAATGAGGCCAAACCAGAGATACACCAATGGATACCCTGAGGGGTAAGATTACACGAAGGTAGATAATCTAGCAATGAAACTAAAACTTTACCAGGCACAGGTGGATAAATAGGACACAAGGATGATCACACCCTCAGAAGGATGCACCATGGTTCCAGGTCAATAGTACTCCTTGTGTAAAAAAAGCAGAAGCAAATCCTGTAAAATATTCTTCTTTAGGCCTCTGCATAAACTATTTTAAGAAATAAGAAACATAATTATAAAGTTGACTAATAAATATGATACTGTTAGGAATAAACAAAAAATGCGGAGAAGAAAAAAAAACACCTACCTATGGCAATTATAATTGTTGAAATGTTAAACAAATAGGAAAAAAAACACTAAACTAAAAAACAAAATAGACAAAACAGAAGCAAACTCAGATACAGAGAACATTTTGATGGTTGCCAGATGGGAGGGGAGTTGAGGGGATGAGTGAAGCGGGGGAAAGGATTAAGAAGTACAAATTGGTAGTTATAAAATAGTCATGGGGATATAAAGTATAACATAGGGAATATAGTCAATCATATTATAATAACTATGTGTCATTTGCTTACTAGATTTATCAAGGTGCTCATTTCATAAGTTATATAAATGTCTAATAACTATGTTGTATACCTGAAACTGATATAATATTGAACACTGACTATAATTGAAAAATTAAATATATTTTTAAAAAATCCTGAGAATTAAAGATGAAATTAAAAGCACCTACATAGACTAGATAGAGCACCTAAAAAATCATGGCAATTAGAGAAACAGCAGACTTCTCAACAGCAATAATGAAAGTTAGAAGGCAGCAGAACATCATCCTTAAAGGATTTAGGATAAAATCCAGAACTGCAAAGGTATCTTTCAAGAATGATGATAAAATAAAATTATTTATAAATAAAAACAGAGTTCACCACCAAGAAACCAGTAAATGAACCTCGAAAGGATATACTTCAAGAAGAATAAAGAGGATCCAGAAAGACAATCTAATATGTAGCAATGACAATGGTAATCATATATGCTAACGCAAATATTTTTTTAAATAGTATATAATACTATCCAATTTTTAGTATTTAAAAAAACAGAAGTAGATTTCCTCTCCAAACATGATAGAATAACAAGGGCCAGATTTATCTTACTGCCTTAAACAAATATAAAACAGGAAAAAATAAATAAAACACTTTATAACAGGCAAAGCAGAATAATATTCCCAAGAGAAGAAAAAAGAGGTAATTTTATGACTGCCCTAGTTTACTGAGTGCAGACTTTTCAAGCATCACAGGGAGGGGTAAACAATACAGCCTCCCTAAATTGAAAAGACTTGAGAATTCAAGAAGGCAAAAGTGGCTAGAACTCCAAGGAATTATAAAGTTGATAGAATTTGTACAAATGGTTTTTAAATGAACTATTACAAATAAAACTTTATATGGTCAGGAAGATAGAAGATGCTGCAAAAAGGGCAGGGAAAACTCCAGAAGTGAGGAGGGTGTGTTGGGGAGGGTACTAGTAAAACCCTCTGGAAAGGGAGTCCCATCGGCTGCCCCAGCTGCCTGTGAGTGCTATTAAAACTCAGTGTGACACTTGGCATCCCACATGTCACTGGCTGCAGCTCACCCTCAGAATGAGAATGAGAAATCATTTTGAAACCAGAAAGAAAAGTCCCTTCTTCAGTGTCTCTCCAGTGCCATCTACTGAACAGCTTAACACTGCCCCAACTGGCCAAAGGGAGATGCTTACAGGTCTTCTCTCTCATTATTGCAAAGCAAGGCAAAGAAGGATGTGTTTGGAGAGAAGAAATAAATTGATAACTTCCATAAGAAGAATACAAAACATTTACATCTCTTAATTTCCACCTCTGGAAGAAAAGATTCAACATAGGGGTTCACCAATAGGAACCAGAGGTCTTTTATCTTCAGATAAAAAGAAATAAAAATATAGCCAATGAATAAGGCCAAATTCACTTCAGATTTTACCAATAAAATGTTACATTTCTATTCCTATGTTTTCCCAGATTTAATTTCTAGATTTACAGATAGCATAACTGGCAGATCTTACTAAAATAAATATTATCTAGTCCAAACTATCCAGATATTATATTATATAATATATAAAAGATATATAGTTCCTTATATTCACATAATTGCTTATTTACAATTTCTACACACACACTTAACCTTATTAGTTATCAAAGAAATAAATTGAAGCAACAATTAAGTAGATATTTTTGCCCACCAAACTGACAAAAAAATAACTAGCATACAGTACTAGAGAGAGTGCAGGGAGAGAGGGTGAAGTTCAAGGCTGGGGAAAAGAGGAAATGTAGGGGGTAATTTTTTATATCTTTATATTGTTTCCAAGATTATAATAAATAATTATAACTTTTTAATTCTATAATTTTGGAATAATTTCATAAAAATAAAATTTTTAATTATGCAATCAACTATAGTTAACACCTGATTAATGTTTAAATTACACTTGTTTCTTGGGCATTTATATTGAAATAATAACACAAAAATAGCTGAAAGAGAAAGACCAATTTAAACATCTTTTCCGAATTAGAAATAAACTTAATTGTAACTGATCATAACATGTCCAGTATTTAAAACACTAGAAAGATATTTTAAATTTTATTGGCAGAAACATTTCCAATAAAAATGCTTTAAAGTTTACCAGCAGAAACATTTAATCAAGATTAGCTTTACAAATTATTTATTTATATATTCTCTAGTAGAGAAAACACAGAGTGGTGTGCGCCAACCAGACAAACTTGGTGATAACGGTATTTCTGGAATCACGACTCGTCATTTTGAGGTTGACTGCTGCTGTTGGTCCTCTCACTCCTATTTCCATTCTATACTTCCTTGAATTTGATTTTTTTAAAAAGAAGGAAAAAGAAGAAAAAAAGAAAAGAAACCTCCACAGCAGCTCACTTCCTGTTTTCTCTCCCACCTAAAGAAAATCAAAATTAGCTCTTAATTAGCAAGAGTTAAAGAAAGTAAAAATGAGTCTACTTCAGAGGCAGGCTTTCCCTTCCAGTTTCTCTTCCAATTTTTTAACTCCATGTACACTCCACACCTTCTCTCCACCACTGACAACCACCTCCCCAACACACAGATGAATCTACTCTCTCAGAAAACAATCTTCTCAGTTATGAATTATTTGATTGATATGTATCATCAGACCCCATAATATTTTCTTTGGGTGCCTTCTTAGTTATTAAGCTCAAGAAGGATCAATTTTTCTTGATCTTCATGTCCACAACACCTGTAAAATATGTGAAGCTAAACATGTGAAGCAATTCAATAGAATATATTCTAATTGTGGAGTCTTGAACAACGGACCTCAATGTACTCATGTTCTGGAGGTAAATTAGGTTTAATGAAGGTCTTCTGATGGATTGGTATTTGATATGGCACCCATGGAATCCAATTCTGTTTTCTAATCCATTCTATTCTTGATTTGCTTTGATTTAAGTCCTACATAGTTTTTTAAAAGCAGAACTAGATAATCAGAAAGTAAATTCCAAAACTCTCTGAAAGTTGTATATAACCTGTAGCTCAAAAACCTCTGTGAAGTGATGGAGTTATCTCAAGAAGCTCAAAATACTAAACAAACCACAACATTGTAGTTTAAATTAAAAACAAATCTTGACCATTTATGTCTTACTTTTCAAATGTATCTAAAATATGTAGTAATGAAATGGTAAATTTATGTTTTCTCAAATAACAGATATTAAAAGTACAATCATACTTTAAAAGATATGCAACCACCACACTATGAATGTTTGGGGCCCCTAGCATCTTATATGCCATTTCTTTGTGCTTACTGGAAATCAGAGTTTCTAGCTTTCATTTTTCTTACTGGGAAGCAGTGGAGATTTGTTTTAATGGAAAAGAAAGACAGGAATAGAAAATTGTAAGAAAGTAAAGGAAAGGGACAAGGAAGAAACAGGAGAGACAAGGAAGGAAGAGCAAAGGATGGAAGGGATGGAGGGGGATATAGAAAGGGGAAACTAAAAATTAATGAAGTTCTTCCAGTTATACATTTATATACTACAAAACTTAATGTCGAGGAAATAATCTAATTTTTAATTTGGGAGTTTGATTTTGGAAGAGGAATTATATGGATTTAGCTAAATAGTATTTATAAGTTGTCTATTTTTGTGTCAAAAAGAAAGGGAAATGTAGTTTTTAAAAGCATCAATATTCGTTATTTCTTTCAAATTTAGATAAGTGACAAAAATGCTTGGCAATGGTGAATTGAGAATAATCACTAGTTAATTTGCAAAGCTATCTATTCTGAAATCTTTATACCCTTTTCACAAAATGCATCGATCACAAGCAAAAAACAATAGAAACCACACCACATAACTGGGTCATTATGGCATGTACAGAATTTTGATTATAGTATTTATAATAATAGGAAAGTTCCCTAACAAGAATTAAAACCATCAATTTTAATTATACCTTATTCATTTTTAATTAGAACTACTAGCAATGAGTAAATGAAATAAATGAAGTAAGTCTTAAATGAAGTGTAATATAAAATAAAAGTTAGACCTACAAGCTAAGGATCCGAAAAGGTTTTCAGACAGTAGGAAGAGTATCATGAGTAACCAGGTTCTACCTGGAATTTTCCATTCCTGAAGGAAGATAGAGTACTTGGCAAGTTTTGTTAGAATTCATCTAAATCTTTCTTACAGATGTGATATAGTGATGAAACCAGTGATAATAAGAGATACACTATTATATGAATACCTCATACACGAATTTAAAATACAACAGCAGCCTTACCAATAAGATGTATGACTAGGTCACAGCCCTGGCCTCAAGGTAGTCTTGTATACACATCGGTCCCAATTCTTAATTGAGATGTAACCTATATTAATTTTTAAAAATCTCTGAGCCTCAGTTTCCTCATTTGTAAAACTGAAATAATTATAGGTATTTTCTAGGACTGTTTTGAGTATTAAATACACTTTTATGTATATTTATACACATATGTATGTATATACACATATACATATATGGCAGTGAAAGGACAGGCATTGTACAAATGTAGTTATAATTAACAGTCATCTAATCATTTTAATACAGCAGTATAAGTATTAAAATAAAAGCGTACAATGTACATGGCACACAGGAGAGAACCTGCTCTATCTGAAGTGGGAAATAGGCTGTAAAGGGGTCACACAGGAGCAAAACCTAGGACTCAAAGAATAAAGACTCTGTCAGGTGGCCAAAATGGAAAACCAGGATGTGAGGGCGATCTGGCTGTGACATCTGTCACCCCATTGAGCACCAACATTGATTTGGCTGATCTGACTTGCTAGGTGGGTGTCCCCCTCCTCCCTCACTGCTCCATATGTGCCCCTCCTGAAGCTACATGCTCGGTAGAAGAGGACGGCCTTCCCCAATAGAGAAGAGGACTGACTGTTCTTCGGGCAAGGGTATACAAGTAGTTGTGCTCCCCTGCTAGAACCTCCAAACAAGGTCTCAAAATGGAAAATTATAGGTTATTCAAAAAAAGAAAAGAGCATGTACAAATAAATGGATAGAGACATGAAACACCATGGTGGAATCATGGAAGGCAAATAGTTGGATAATGTAGGATGAGAAGGAATTTATGTTTAGAAAGCCAGAGGTTAAGGAGAGTCACTGAAGAACATTAAGCAGTCAACCATAAATGTTTGTAGAGTGCCTTTATTATGGACATCAGAGATACAATGGAGAACGTAACTGATGTGGTTTCTGCCCTCATGGAGCTTACTTATGGTGTAGCATACAAGATAGATTTAAATTATAAATAATTAATAACTTCAAGCATACAAAGTGCTATGAAAAATCACTAATACTTCTAGAGAATGTACTGTGCAAAGCATTTTACATATAACATAGAATTATTCCCATTTAAAGGAAGTTGAGGCATTGAAAGGTTAAGAAACACAGGCAGTCTGAATCTAAAGCCAATACTTTTAACTATTATGCACTACTAACTCAAGAAAAAAATACAGGATGATATAAGCAGCATATTATCTTTTAAAAATTACTTTGGCAGCAGCACAGACAATGAATTGAAGAGGAATAAAACTGAAGACAGATGAGTACTGCAAAGTCTAAGCAAGAAGTGACTGACTAGAAGTAAGTTCATTGTAGTAAGAATGAGAGAAGAAAACAAACTGATGAGATACTGAAGTAGAACTGACAAGACTTCAGATTGCCTGGATGTGGGAATGAGGAAAGGGGAAAGCTCAACAAATTGCCATCAGGGAGACCTGGCCACCAAGCACTTTTATAACTCAAGATCGAATCAACCCTGACCACGGAGAAAATGTGCAGTATTTCATTTCCTCTCACCCCACTCACTACCCACCCTTAGCTGCAATATCCGCATCATTGCTGCAAGGGTAACAAAATATCACTGTGTAGCTGCCAATCAAATTAAAAAAAAAAAAAAAAGATTCTGGGATCTCTGAACTATTTCAATAAAGGGAATAAAATACTAAATTAACTTTTCATTTTACACACACACATATATATATAGTATTCATTTGGTCCTAAAACTGTATTGATTGAACACACACAAAAAAGTGGTATTTACTGAATTCACAACTTTTTAGTTAAAAACAAAAATTAATGAGCTGCTGACCACCTTCCAAATGGTAGTAGTAAAACTTCAGACAAATCCTCAAAAGAAAATTTTGAGGTATTACCTGAATACACCATTTATGAATAAATAGCATTCATCTTTACTGTAAAGACATATTGATTGGTCTTTACATATACTTAGGGCTGCAGAATTCTATACAGTTCAAAGAATTTTTGATTTACACTGAAAATTCCAATTTAAAGGTAAAATATAGTATATTCTGCCCATTGATGTTTTGGTCAAATTTGTTTAAATGAAATTGATTAAATTTTTTATTCAAATTAATAAATGAAATAACATTTACTTTTAATGCATTCACCATAATTAGAAATACATATAAAACTTAATATGTGAAATTTTATTTTAGAGAGATTGCTATTTAAACAAATGTGATTACTGTCCTTGTATCATCCACCAATTCTGATGACATTAGGATGAAAATTCGGCAACGTCTTAGGATAAAATTATCAGGAGGGAAGATAGAGGGAAGAAGTGAGGGGTAGAAGTGTGTCAGTAAAAGCACCAAAGTAAGGAAGAGAGAGAAGCATAGAAACCAGAAAGTGGAGTCAAAGTCGGAATCATGTGATAACTGATGAGTGACTAGACTGAACCTCTAAAACTTTTTGGTCTTAGAACCCATTTATACTCTCAAAAATTATTGAGAATCCCAAAGAGTTTTCTATTTATACTGGCTATCTCCATTGATACTTGCCATTTTAAATATTAAAACAAAAATAAAATAAAATTTATTAATTCATGTAAAAATAACAATAAGCCCATAATATGTTAGCATAGATAATGTATTTATGAAAAATAACTATTTTTCAAAACAAAAATAGCAAGAATATCATTGTTTTACACTTCTGCAAATCTCTTCAAAGTCTGGCTTATTAGAAGATAACTAGATTCTCATATTTATTTTTCCATTCAATTTGTTTACATGTCATATCTTGGGTAACTTCTGCATCCATAAAAGAATAGAGTTCAAAAGGCAAATATGTCTTGAATTATTATGAAAATAGCTTTAACTTCACAGACTGTCCTGACAGGGTCGTGAGGACCTCAATGTTTCCCAGGACTATACTTTAAAAATGACTGCATTAGATAAACATATTTAAAAAGGTAGCAAATGAAGGTGATTTACAGACCAGCATGAAAATAAAGCCTATAAGCAGAGTCACTGACTCTAAAAGTCTGAATTCTGGGCTTCAATAGAACTAGAATTATAATGGGACCAAGCCTGTAGAGACAGTTAGCCATTATTCTATTTCTGGATCCAAATACAGAATCAGCTCAATAGAATTTCCACCAGGTGATCATGGAATTGTAAGCACCAGCAAGAAAAATTGCTTCTACATGCATAATACAGAGAGTGTACTGACAAACCAATAGCAAAATCTACTGAAATAATTACATAATTAAGATTAGGTCATGCCTTTACTTCATTCCAATAACTATGGCAAGATAATAGAAAGTATTGCTGAGGGACAGCTCTCTTCCCTGAAGTGTTATAAAACAAAGTGGATATCTACATATTTAGAATAGTACAGAGATACTCCTTTCTGGAGACAGAGCACGAACCAAAAACTTCTTAGAGTCTCCTTCAAACTTATGAGTTCTTGAGTATTATTATCTCATTAAAAATTGTCTGACACATCTAACATTTCCCCCTTTACACACTTTTCTACTTCATATACAATAATTACCATAAATCTCCATTCACAGTTATTTGTTTTTTTCTCACAATCCTTCTGCTTTCATTCTTTTGGCCCCAATTCGAGCCCCTACTTTTATTCCTGTTTCACCAGTTACATTCACTGTTTCCCACATCTCTCCATACACCTATATATGAGTTTATATTTTGAAATACAAAAATATAACTAAATGTTTATACATTCTTGTGCATTATAAAGACAATAGCAACCCAAACTATGAATAAGCTGAAAGAGAGGGAAAACACAATGATTCAAGTGAAAAAAAAAAGAAAGAAAGAAAAAATTTAAATAGACACTTGTACATTACTTTGAGGGCAGAGCATTTAAGTTATCTCAATACTTTATGTTCTGCTTGTATCGTCAGCCACCCACTTGTTCTCTCTCCATCTCAAAGCCCAGTAGAGGGGAAAACAATGATAAATCGAAACTCGTCCTGGATGAATACACGTAAGTGACTTCGTGAAGATACCAAAAAAATAAAATAAAATAAGGTGGTAAATAAAGCTTTTTCTTTTAGTGAAAAAAAAAAAAAAGATATCAAGGAATAGAGTTTAACTCTTGCATAATACAGTCAGAGCTTTCTAAATCAGCCAAGGGCTGTAACTAAGCAACAGGATTCTTCACTGTGCTCAAAAAAGGGTCTGCCAAGCATCAGTAGCCTCATTTCTCACTGAAAGCTTTGACAAGTTTCCACCATATTTTATATAATTGTAGCAGAGGGAGTGCCAGATTAGATCTGATTTGCTGTCATAATGGGATTTTTTTCCACATAAGCTAATGATGCAAAGCTATATTTAACCCCCCAAAAGTCACCCTCAGGCACTCACTGTATATTCTGATTGCTTCTCATATCTAGAATTGGACAAGTAGCAATTTTTCTGCTACTGAATGTGACAAAAGCAAAGGTTTAATAGGTAGAGACTATTTTTTTCCTGATTGGCTCCATTATAAATTTAGCTACATATTCCAAATCTGTTCACTAACTTCATATTTCATCAGAAGTTCTCTCATCAAACTGAAGAGATCAAGAAAGTCTGATACTTTGAGTTCACATCCATTGGTGTATGTGAGTCAATCCTCTTGTCCCAGCCAACTCTAACCTATGGCGTGTGCTGTCATCTCCCAGCTTTAAGCTCAGCCCCACTCTAACCCTATGGCATGGAGACTGTGGCAGCATTTTAGGTGTTTTACCTTCAGCAATGGTTAGAGTGTAAAATGTATTTACATATTATCATAAACATAGAGGGTCCCCTCGGCATGCCTATATGCAGTTAGCTGCTATCCTCCATATTCAACTTTCTGATTCTCACTTCTAATTTGTATTCTAATTCCCTGCTGAGAATGGGTCCTTTCTCTTAACACCTGCTCTCTTGCTTATGTCCAGAAAATGTATACAGCCCTCAACAACCTCTCTCTGTCTAAGGAGATGGATCTTATCCCTTGGGTCATACTTCAAACTGGACATTCCTACCATACCAAGTCACTTCCATATATTGACCCAAGAGTACCACCACTGGCAAGATACCTCTGCTGCTGCCATTCATACACTTGCAAGATGGAACCCACTGTATATTGATCCTAATCCAAATTTGTATGGGAGATTGCCTTTCCCTCTTGGAAATTTGTTTTGGCCATCTGAAAGCTAGATCCATTCTTGTTTGGTCTACACCTAATATCCCACATAAGACTCTAGCATGCCTTTTGACTGAGCTCCCCTGAACAGAAAACCACAAGACTAACAACACTAGCCAATGAGCCACTGCCAGTGATCCTCTTTCCAAACAATCATTTATCTCTACATTACCTTCCTAGAGTTTAAATTCCTGAACTACCATTTGCTAGTTTTATGACCTTAGTCAAGTTACTTAAAACCATTCTAAGTCTTAGTTTCCTCATTTAGAAAATAGGAATTACAACAGTATCTAACTCATGGGGTAATTAAGTATTAAATGAATATGCTTTGTTTATTATTATTATTATTATTGAATAATTATTTTCTTAAACAGAGGTTGAAAAACAAACTTGTATCAACAAGCGAAATTCCCCTTTGCTTTGGGGAATTTCCTAGACTCTAAAGAAAACTTAATTACTAGAAAATATTATCAAAGTCCCTTACCTACACACCACTCATGAATAAAACCTTATAAGAGTTTTTTATTGTTTTAAACATTTCATATAGCCTGTAAAGTTGATAAAGTAGAAAGTTATAAATCAAGACAATGGTTTTACGACTCAGATAGACAAATAACTGATGGTCAGACAGACAGTTTATTCACCTTGAACAGATAGGTAGTGCTCTCCTTTTATGTTCTAATTCAAACACTTCACAGGGCCCAACATTGAATAAGCAGGTTCAAGAAAGTTATACAAAGGAGCATCATTCAGGAACAGACACCAAATAACATGACCTTCTCATAGTTGAAAATGGGTTTATCTCCTACCGTAAAGTATATGATTTCTTCATAAGCAAAAGAAACAAAGTGAAGAAAAAAATTAATGATACATTCCTGTATTGCCTCCTTTCTGACTCAGATTACCCCAGATTTGCAATCTCATGTCAACTAAACATCTTTTGGCTTTTCTTTCTAATTTCCATCAAAATTAATTAGTCCTGCATTACCATCCACAAAGTGCTTAGTAAGTAAATGGAAATCAAATTTCAGAAGCTAGCTTGAATGAAGGTGGCAACAATAAAAAATAGTTTGCTTTATCATTACCACAGAGAAAAATCAGAAAATCTCAGGTTTGGCAGGCACAACACATGCAATTTGAGAATTCACATTTGCCAACACAAGGACAACAAGTGTTGCTTTTGGATAGAAACACCTTTTAGTGGCTTCCTTTTACAGTATACCAGAAGTATAAAACTTTAGGGCTGCAGAGAAACTTATAGTCAATGTATTGCATGAAGTTTTTATGAGCCCTGAAAAATTCTGTCTAGTGGTAGCTTTCACTGTTAAAAATACTAAAGCCTACAGCATCCTCACCAAGCGGTCATATTGGCAATTTGTGATTGGACAAATATGACATTTAAATTTATAATTTCCTGTTTAAAAATAGACATTCTCAATATTTGAATAACTACTTGTTAAAAATTTCCACTTAAACAGAGGTAAACAGAGCCTTCTGTAGTTACTGTTGACTTACTGACAAGTCACAGCCTAGCCCGAGTCCTTTCAGAAAAAGTATAAATATCCATTTAATAGTGATTTTCATATTTGAAGGCAGTTGTCAGATCATTCATAGGTCTTCTCTTCCCTGGAAAACCTCTTCAATTTTCTTGATTCTTCATGAAACAAGGTTTCAAAATCCTTAGTGATACCACTTTTTCTCTTCTAAATGGGTTTCAATTTTTATATTGAATTTCAATTCAATAGATTGACTTTATATATATTCTATATAGAATATTACACATAAAGAACATATTCTATATTCAATTTCTATATTCCTTGTCACACATATTTTCTGCTAAGTTTAGAATAGTGACATGTGAACCTCTCAAGATCTAGAGAACAACCTAAGCTGACTTGGCCTTTGCTACAGTTGTTTTGCAGCCAGATCACACTGTTGACTCCTAATGAACCTTCAACTGTCCTCCCCAATACATGTTCTACAACTAAACCATATAATTCTTCCCATGCTTGAAAGAATAGGTTTTTGATTCACATTCAGGATCTCAGCAGTGTCCCTATTAAGGTTCATTTTGATAGACATGTCCACTTCCCCAACTCAGCAATATCTTTTAGTCTCTGATTTTTAACTTTCAATAAATCTGTTATTATTAATTGCTTGTCTTCTATATCATTATTCAAAGAACTGATGAACATTCTAATTAGCACAAGGCCCTAAATAAAACTCTGTACAAACTACTACAACTTTCACTGCAAGTTGACATCAATTCATGCAATCACATCTTATGTCTAGCCTTAGACTTAAATACAAATCCAGAGCATAAGGAAACTAATTCCTCTCTTCACTGAGAAAAATGATAGATGGTCCCAGAAATTACTTAATGTAATGCCTACAAACTGTATCTAAAGTGGCATCCACATAGGGCACAATATCCCATAATTTCTTCTACTCAATTCCCAAAGTTAAATGCAGTTTGTAATCTAAAACTCCCTGTATATTTGCTTCTAATCCTAAATGGATTTATCTGGTTATGTTTCCTAGAAAAGAACAAATATAAGATAGTAGTATAAAAAACATGTGTTCTAGAATCAGACAAATCTGAATCCTAACTCTAGCTCTGCCAATTACTAATTGTGTGATTATAGGCAAGTCATTTAACTTCTCTAGCCCTAATTGTCTCATCAGTAAAATGGGAACCATAAAGATTAATGTATTTAAAGCACATAAAACAAAGCACCTAGAAAAATTCTTGACCCAAAGCAAGTGCTTCTAAATAGTTGTAGGCATTACAAGTATTTTCATAAATAGTAATATTAATGTTTTCTTTATAAGATTTCGATAAAAATCTTTCGAGTTTAAACAACAGAAAAAGTAAAACCCATCCACAGTTTTTACTGTGGATTTATCCACTTCCTACCATAATCTTTAATTTTGAGGTTTTTGTTTGTCTGCATTAGCAATCTTTACTGTACGCCAAAAAGGAAAACCTCTCTGAGTATAGCAATAAATCTGCTACCTCTCACAGATGCTCTTAAGATTCTTCAAATTCACTCTCTCCATTCTCTTTGTCCCTACTTTATAAAGTTCTAGATAGAGGCACCACTAACAAAAGATAGATTTTTCTTTTGAGACTGCACATGCCTGCCCTTTTAATCTAATCACCTTATACAAATAGTGAGCTAGCTATACAAATCACTCAGCACATAATCCCCACAGTTACAAATTTCACTTCTCAAAATTAAAAGGGCTTACTTTAAGGAGAAAAAAAAATTGTCTGCTTCTTAGCAATTCTCTACTCTTCTACTAAATACATTCCAAAAAGACTTTCTTGCACAATGTCATTTTTTGCTATACCCCAAAATTTTTATTAATCCTTAAACCATACTAGAGAACCTGCTTCTCATCCTTAATATATATCATGGATATCATTCCATGTCAATGAATGAAGAATGATATCATCATTTTAAATAGCAATGTAGTATTATTTTTGGCTGCATCATAATTTATTTAACCAATTCTTTGTTGTTGTGCATTTAAGTTGTTTCCAAATTTAACTACAACAGATAATACTATGATGAGTTGTCTAGTACATCTATATTTATGCCAATTTCTAAATACTTTCTTGGATAAATGATTCAAAGTAGAAATATGAAAAAAGAACAGATGGAACAAAAGAGTATGTACCTTTCAATAGTGATATTTTACCATATTCCCAGAAAGTTTGATAACAACTTGCATCCCTACCAAAAATTCATGAGAATATCCACTTTGCAAAATCCTCACCAACACTAAAATTATAATTTTTTTTTTATTGTTTGCCAATCCAAGAAGTAAATTCCTGCATTTTTGGAAGATTCATAAAGACTTGTTTTTATAATAGAGATTATTAATTTCTATGTCTTAAAATTAATGTATAAGATTTTAGTTCTTTAGCAAAGTTGATATGAAAAAAATGTTAAAGTTGGCTGATGTATTTTTAAGTTCTCTGGTTCCCTCTAGAATAAAATTACTTATTTTAAATTATGGATTTCCTCTGTCTTGTTCATCACGTAGCTCAAGCCCCTAAAAACTGTGCCTACCATTTGGCAGTTGCTAATAAATATACACTTGAATGAATGAAAAAAAATGAATTCGAACTCTACTAATCTGTTAGGAAAGATGTTCCATGGGAAAAAAGCATATATCTTCTTAATCATCATTATAATTAGAGTAATTCAGCAAATTTTTAAAGTGGGCCTCAGAGAAGCCAAGTATACCTAATTTGGGACGAATAGACTAAAGTCAGAACTGGGTAGCAAGAGACACTGTTAGAAATAGTGGTCTAAGAGTTAACCAGAACCCAACACATAAACCAGCTATCAACTTATGGACATAAAATAAAAAATTAAAAAGTAACAAAACCTTAGTATTCTAATAGTGATTTTAGATTTTCCTACCAGAGATCACCCTTCTCTCTCCCTGTTTCTGCACCCCCACCCCCTAACGCCACCCGTGCCCCTCTCTCTCTCTCTCTCTCTCTCTCTCCTATCTATTTCCCTCCCACCACAAGATGGCGATAGCCACTGGTGAACTCTTGGCTTAGCTGCTGGAAACATCATTATCTGAACAAGACAGCCAGAATAAATCTGTTTAGGGATTCCTAAACCTAGTTTTGGAACAATTCCAGAATATCTAATACAAATAACTCTCAGGAACATTGTGGAAAAATTGTGAAAAAATATACTGTTTCTATACATTGTAAAAAAAGACTATGTAACAAAATCAAGCAAGTTAGGGCTTTACAACTTTCAAACAAATGGGGATCCACATGGTAGTGATATGGTCTCTTTTCCTTAAGCCTAGTAAAGCAAGGATACTTGACTGAACCAGACGATATTTAGTCTAGAAAAAAAGACTTAGAAGCTGACTGACAGCAGTCTTCAAATATCTGAATGGCTACTACAAAGAAGAAAAGTTTAACTTTGTTTTGGTCAATGCCACTGAAAAATCAAAAGTAATAGCTATGTATTATAGGGAGGCCATCTAACAACAGAGCAGGCTGCTTCCGTTAATTCGACCAATGTGTCAGACATTGTGCTAGGTACCAGCGAACACCTGACCATTGCCCTGTATTCTAGTAGAATGGTGTGACATCACATCAAGCACATTTGGTATCAGTAATGAGAAAAAAGAGAAGTTTTACTACAAACACAATGAAAATTTAAATATCTGAAAGATTACCAGTATTTACTTTTCTCGATTTACTGAAGACCTTTATAATTTTCAGTGTAAAATAATGCCATAAACAATAGTTTGCAAGTTTCTCATTATTTATGTTCAACTGAATTAACATAGTAGATCATAACTATTATTGCATATGCCAAAATTTATTTCAAGTTTGTCCTTAAATGTCCCCTAGTGAATTTAAGGGCAATGTTACTGATTTGACTGTATGAGGAAATTCAGGGATTTGGAAGGTTTCAATAGTCTGCGAGTTCTGACTATGCTGTAAGCTAGACCATATTCCAAAGCATAGCTGTCTACACTATCCAATATGGTAGTTGCTGGTCACACGCAGCTATTAAACATTTGATGCCAGAGGGGAGTGGGAAGAGGTAAAGGGGGTCAAATATGTGGTGACAGAAAGAAATCTAACTATGAGGTGAACACAGCGTAAATATATATATATGTGCCTTACTGTTAAAGTGTACAGGGGAAATTTATTAGATTTTGTTAACCAATGTCACCATGAATGAATGAATGAATGAATGAATGAATGAATAATAAATACAAACATTTGAATCAGGTTAGTGAGGCCAAGGACCTAAATTCTTAAATTTTTTTTTTTTTATTTTAACTGATACAATTCAATAGCCATATATCACTAGTGGCTATCGTATTGGACGGCACAGTTCTAGAGATAAGTGAACAATAATATTTATAAAGCAGAACGTCTCTAGAGAAAAGAAGAGTAACGTGAGATTGCAGCATTGAGATGAGCACTAACATACAGCTGTTTCCAAGTAATTTCACTCGATCACTCCAGGAAAATACTTTAAACCCTGCTACAGCCAATGAGTAAGCTATATTCTATACATGAGGGCTTTCAAAAGAGAATGATTAACTCCTTCTGCTTTCTTTAGATTTTTGCATTAAATTTCTTTCCTTGTGTATGAAATGATACCCCTTCTTACATTTTTAAATGTTTAAAAATGTATTTTTAGAGATTTATTAACTTATATCTATTGGAGTAGTAAGGAGTTACAAGCAGATCTTCATCCAATACAGTCAACAGAAGAAAAGAGATATCAAAAAACTATCTTTGAGCTTCACAAAGCCATTGGCTGAGCTGATGACCCAACCATTCTGGTGATTCTGGATAAAACAGCGAATCTGAATAACCTCATGAAGTGGTCTCCAAAGCAGAAGTCAAAGCAGAAGAGGTTAAATGGTATGTGAGAAGAAAATATTAGAGCTTCTATTTATATTTAAATTTTATATTTAAAAAAATAAATTAAGCTTTGCTAATATTTAAGACTTGGATTGATATTATTGCCGTTACGCAGTCCACATGTCATATGACCACAATATTGATTAGGCACTTAAGATATCCTGAGGAAAATTGGGAGTTTCGAGACAGAAATACTGACAATGGTTTCTTGATTCCTTCATTTGCTTTCAATTTTTAATTTATTACCATTTATATTTGACCACTGAGGTGGATTTATATAGTATACTATGTGAAATTTTAAAAGTTAAAACTCTTCATAATGAGATGGTGTATGACCTGAAAAATCTTTTCACACACAAACATTTTCCAATTATCTCAAAGTGAACTACATGTTTCTGAATTCAAAGATTAGTTATGCATCGTTCTTTACAAAATAAAAGACAAATGTTCCAAATTTGCTGACCTGCTCTGTGATGACAACTGGTTGTCAGCAGTGTCTAAGCAGCAGGTATTTTCAAAATAATATCTAAGCTGTTCCTTTAAAGTAAAAGTGACATTTTAATAATCCATGAGAAAGCCTTTTGAAGGGAACATTTTGAAAATGGATATTTGGAAATATTTTCAAGGCCATGTGGTTTTGTTGCCAAAAGCTATAAATACTCACATAGCCATATAGTTTAAACTTGGAAATAAAATGTCCTAATCTGTTTGAAAATATTCCTTGTGAATGTTTGAGTGAATTTTTAACATACTCCTTTAAAATATTAAAATGTCCAACTTTCCAATTAGTTTGCGGGAACCAATTGAAAGGTAAAATGAAATCTTGCCAGCTGTATTTCTGTAAAAACCTTTGCAAAATTGGTAGATGGAACTGAAAATTAAACACTGTGATTTAGCAAATAGAGTCAATAATTTATTTCTTCAATTTGAACTGACATATCCTTGTGAGGTATCTTTTCAACTATGACAGATATTAAAACGAAGTATAAAAATAAACTGAACTTAGAGACCTCTGAATCACTGCATTACTAAGTATTAAAAATTTGAAAAATGATGCAACATAAGCAATCATGACACTCTGAAAGTTTTTTTAAAATTGTGATCAATTATATTTCTCTTATTTAAGACATTTATTTTTAAAAAATATAATATGCATAAAAATATTATTTCACCTTTATCTCACTCCGATTAAGTTTTCTAATTTATAGTATGCAGAATATGTGAGTATAACAAAAGATCCATTTATACTTCGTAGGTTAAAAATATACATATACTATGGCTGACTACTTAAAGCATTTTTACTAATAGAATATAACAAAAAAAAAGTTTCAAGGCCATTGTCCTAATGTTTCCTACTTCAAATAGTGTTTTAAATTTTTTCTTCTAATGAAAACAAAGCAAAAGAATACCTTAAAAACAGAAATTATATAGATTTTAATGTTTTAAGAAAATCACTCTGTAATAGATTTTGTGTACTCAAGGCAAATAAATATATAAAAAATAGGTAAAGAATTATTTAAATAGATACTGACAACATGATCAAGTCCATGTTGCAGTAATCTGAATCAGTTATAAAAACTGCCAAAATGATCCTGCAATCCAACTCAGTGTTGTCAACTACATCTTGTTTTATTATGACCTTCAAAAAATACTTGGTGGTCTCCTAGACTCTGTAATGACTCATACCCACTGAATAATTATTTTCTTCACACACTATTCTATGCCTTTCTAAAGTGCTCCTGAGGCTTTTGTCTTTAATCACATATCACTTATTTGTTTCCAGTATCAGACTTGCTATTCTGGTTTAAGATGCCTTGGAGGCTAAAAGTCAACACACTGGAAATTTTTTTTGCACCAGAAAAACATTTTAAGTAAAAAATTTGCCTCAATTATAACTTTGATATTTGTAACTTCCTCTAGTATTTACAAGAGAAGAATGTTAAACATTGGCAAGATAAAACCCACAATAATCACGATGAGTGTCTCTGTTTCTAATGATATGGATAGTCATAAAGGCTGGCCTCCACACCCTACAAAGAAGATTCATGTTTACTACTTCCCAAAGTAAGTCAATTTACACAGGGATTCTTGGAGTCCATAACAGAAATGTGTGACAAGGAACAAAGGAGAACTAGTGCAGATGAAAAATGCCCTTCCATTTACCCAAGGAGTAAAAACTTCAAGAGGAGCCAGTTCATAGTCCCCAATTCACATAAGTATAGGGAAGGAATTGAAAGATTATTACTAATCTTTAGACTGATAATGTGGTATGGAACTGTCTCAGGTGCCCTGAGTGATGAGTATCAAACACAGGACCTTAGAGAAGCCCAACAAAGAAGTGTGAAGAGTTCCATGACAGCCCTGTGTAAGTCAGATCGAGCACCACCCGGCCTCATGGGCCTGGACATGGGCCAGGATACCAGAATCCCCTACTCCTAGCTCCAGTACCTAGGCAAAAAAAGGGGGTGAAGGGACCCAGAGTCGAAGTCTTATAGATATTTCAGTGTTTGGTGATGGCATTTCTTTATTATTGAATACCTTTCTGGGACATTTTAAAATGAGATTCATTGAATTATTGGTAGTTTTAGAGGATACATTTTTCAAGTTTTTCCTAAAGGAATTAAATAAATATAATGCTCGCATATATAACCCCCGAAATTGCACATTTCAACTTAATCTTTGTTAACCAGAATAGAGGATCATATTTTATCCTGAAATAACTTAGTTTATTTGAAAGCTTTTTAAAAAATACAACACCCAGAAAGTTAATAATCCTGATGCAATGAAAATAAATCAATCTTCCAAAAGGAGAAAGTGATTCTTTCAATATGACTACCCAGTCAAATAAATAGATGTGTTATAAGGAAGCAAAAACTCCACCAAGATTATTAGGGGATAGCAGCAACTGTAACAAACTGAAAAATAAATATCTCTTTGTTTCTAAACAGATTGCTTATTGAACCACCCAAGAGCACCACTGAAACAAGGCTATACAGAAATGAATACATACAGATCAATATTCACAATATGATACCCATGCAGAAAAAAAATTCCACTCTGGCTAAAAGACAAAGCTAAGTGGCTATAAGCCTTTGGAATGGAGACATAAGACATAAACCAGATCAGTGACTAAAAGTCATATCTTTAGAAATAACAGAATCATCCAAAGGAAGTGGATATTCAGAAATGTCCAAAACTCAAAGAATAAAAAAAGGAGGTGAAAGAGGATCTTAAGTTTTTTGACTTGACAAGAAAGAAACATTTCCTTGCATAACTGGGTCCCATTTGGGGGGGGGGGGCGGTGGAGGAAGTGAGGGATGTGTGAAGGTATAAGAAAACATGGGAGAGAGTGTGAGGATGTTCAGGAATGCCCATAGGGTACTAAGGAAGTGGGGGTCATGGGGATATGGTGGGAAATGTGTGATGGATTTAGAGGTATGTGAAGAATTAGGGGGGGGTTCTAGGGAGTTTAGTGGGAGGAAGGGTTGGGGGATATTGTGGTAGGGAGCAGGCGGGCAGATGGAGGTGTCTGTGGAGTACAAAGGGCAATACGGGAAACTGCAGATTATTTAAGGAATGGTGGGGGTATGAAAGTATGTGGGCTGTGAATTGACAGGATATTGGGGTGTTTCACAAGGGAAACATGTAATGGGCATATGTACATACATGTATAGCTATGTACATGTCTGTGCACTTTTTTGTTTGTGTAATGGTACAAATGACTACTTATTGTTAATTTTCTCTCTGATTTAATATTCCTTACCTTAAAACTGTATTGTGTACAACCATCTTTCACAAGGGTCAAAAAATTAAAATAAAAATATAGATTACTACCTTTATGGGACTATCACCTATACTTTAAATAAATCAAGCTGACTCTCTTTACAAATTCATGAATGCAATGTTGGGAGAGCCCAAGTATTTAAGAACAAGAACTTCATTGTACATTTGTTTCTTAACATTTTGGGACCCCAGAGATAGATTACTGAAAATGAAATCAGAATTTCATCACATTTCCTCTCTGAAATTACAAAAGAAGTGACAGTCTTATTGCCAGATGCAATGCTCTCCATGCCTGTTCCTAACCAACCATAGTCCCATAAAATATAGCATGGATAGAAGTTGAAAATTGGAAACACACACACAAATACATACATTTCCCTTCCAGGTCTCTGTATACAGTTTTCTCCTTGTTTTCAAAAATTTCCTGCCATGTTTTCTCTATTGCTTTTCTAGCAGAGGGCAGTGTGTCTGAATAAATAACATCGAGGTTTTAACAAGCATCATATTCCATTAAAATGTGCATAATCTGGTTGACTCCTCTGGGACAGGTTTTTTAACTTCACTGCTATTTTAATTTCCAGCCCCTTTTGAAGAATAGGGTCAGCCTTTGACCAATGCCAAACTTCAGACATAATTTCAGTTTCAGCCTTCTCTTGGTCTTCAAATGAAAAGTTATTTTGTATAAATTTCATTTCTTACTCCTTTTTTCAATTCATTTGGCAACATTCAGACCTGCATAGATTTTTTTCCCAGTAATATGTCTCTTGTTCACTTACGCATACAAATAAATACAATATATCAAAAGTAATCTATTTCTGAGCTTCTGATTTCAGCTCTTACCTCGGAATTGTTAAGGTGACATTTGTGAGTTCCTGAAAACCAGCCATCACTCGAACATTGGTCAATATCCACTTTCTGAAGATTTATATCAACTTTCATTACACCCCTTAAAAACAGAGAAAGATAAAAAGAGCAAATTAATCTCAGCCTTTACAGTTTCTAACTCTATATTCTATCCTGGAAATTGGACAAAATGGCATAACGAATGCACTAAAAAGTTTCAAATAGCCCACTCATATTCAATTAAAGTATACCAACTGAAGAGAAAGACGATAGAAGAGAATCAACAAGTTATTAGTTTTATGTAAGTCCCAAAGGCAGAAACTCTGTATTGTTCACTGTCTTCCGCTCCCTATACAATGCTTGGCACACAGTAGGTACTCAGTTTGTTGAATGACTGAACTCCAGACAGTATTTCTCTAAACATGATAGCAAAGTTCACTGAAATAACACCTTCTCCAGTAATTCTATTCAAGTATTAAGCCAAAACAAAGTCCTCATCTCATTTCTTTCTACTATTTCCATTGCAGAGCTGGAATGATGAGGTTGAGAGGAAGAGCATCAGGGAGGGAGGAGAATTATCAGAAAATTAGCACCCCTTTCCTCTGATCTTCTATAGCAATGACTTTAAAAAGCCCTGTAGGTCTCCCAGTATAAAGTGATTGTTCAGATGAACACTGAAATGGAAACCCAAAAATTATCATAGAAAACTTGCAAATCCTTCAAAGAAGACCTCAGTTTGCAAAATCCTACTATTGTAGATTATAATTTCACAAAACAGATGCTCATGTGAAAAATAACTGGATTCCAAGGCAACCTAATGCCCTAACCCAGTCCACTGCTTTGCTCTTTCAATGAGCATTTATTGTCTGGTGTGCACATATCATTATGGGCTGCTATGTAGGTGAACCACATTGGCCCTGCCCCCAAGTAACACCAAAAGGTATAACACATTTTTTAAAGTATCAGAATATTTAATGGAGAACAAATGTTAAGTTCTGAGGAACTTGGGGTATAGTAAAAATTCAATAAACATTTGTTGACTTGTTGATTGCCTTCGCTACCAGGACTTTCCATAGAACTATGTTCCACATTGGTTATGTCAATCATGTTAGCTTATTAGAGCTCTACTTTATGCTCTTTGGAAAATAATATATTTATTCTTTCATTAATTCAATATATATATACTGAATGCTTACTATGGGCCAGAATTGTTCTTGGCCCCTGAAATACATTAGTAAGCAGGAAAAACTCCTGCCTTCCTGGAGCTTAACTCTGATTTGTGACAAATAATAAACAATGGCTATAACAAATAATTATGCTATATATTACAAAGTAAAAAGTGCTATAGAGAAAAAAAAAAAACTTGAAGCAGGTAAAGTAAATAGGAATAGGAGATGGGTAGGTTGAACTCTTTTTTAAGGAGTGGTCAGGATAAACCTGGCATAAGTGAGATTTCTAAATCAACATTCAAGGTATAATTACAGCAGGTTTGTAATCACACTCTAGACTACAGTCATCGTCAGTGACATAAATTTCCCACTGGACTCCTACTGTCCACAAGATTTTGGTATTTTCCCATGAATGTCTTATTTAGAAGGCAATTGTAAGTAGTAAGCTAATAAAAATAAACATTTCTATTTGTTCCACAATTTTAGTAATAATGAGGTAAGTTTTCCTCAACTATCCCGCTACATTGAGTTTTTCATTGCCAGATAGAAGACTCAAAATCTTCCAGCTCCCTCAAGGACATGGGTAATTTGGGATTCCAGGAGGCTACAATTGTTATGGTCGCTTCTCTGAGAAAACTGGCTTAAGAAATTGAGATTTCAATTGCTGAGAGTTTTCCTTCTTAATTCCAGGTTCATACACAGGAACCGGAAAGTCACGGCAGACTTTAAACTCAACTCACGAAGCTTTCTGGGCTTTGTGCAAAACCACCCGAGGTAACCAGGTGTGCTTTCACCAGCGGGGAAATCAGCGCTGACTCATCCTCATTAGCGCCTCCGCCTGGGCGCTTGGAGACCTATGAGGCCCTAGGGAAGGCACGCTGACTTCCTGTGGGGAAACTGGTGGCTTGAAGGATTACATGAGATGAGAACATTCTCATTGTGGTGAAAAGTATCCTGCTGAAGGTGGCCCAGAGACACGCGCCCCCACGCGCCCCCACGCGCCCCCACGCGCCCCCACGCGCCCCCACGCGCCCCCACGCGCCCCCACGCGCCCCCACGCGCCCCCACGCGCCCCCACGCGCCCCCACGCGCCCCCACGCCTAGCAGACCAGCCTGAGCGTACCGGCGCGCCTGCGCACTGCGTCCCTGAGCGCGTGCCTCTGAGGCGGAAGTGCCGCTCCCACATCCGGTGAGCGGGTGCCAATGGGAAGCACCAAGGGCAAGAGAGTGGCTGCCGGTTTGCAGACAAATGGCAGAAAAGCGAGGGCCAAAAAAAGCCTGGTAAGTGGCTTCCAGAAAATTGAAAATGTACCAAATAATAACTTCCAAATACCTGAGTGCTTAGCTGAGCTGCAGACCAGCATTTTCCTCTAGTTGCCTCTCTGACGCCTGAAATGCAGCACGCCCAAAACAGATTCATCCTTCACTCAATTTTGCAATTCACCTAATGCTCTCCAGGAATGGGCTTCCATCCTCCCAATTATCCAAGTAGATAACTTGTTTGTTATTTAACTCACCCACCCCAGTCAAAACAATTGCCAAGTTCCCGAGATTGTACTGCCATCATGCTTCTTGTAACTTGGCCCTTTCTCTCCTTTTCTGCTACCACTGCCTTGGTTCATACCTTCATCGTTCATGGGGCTAAAAGTTTTTAATAATAGCTTACTAATTTATCTAGCATTTCTTCAGGTAATTAGGTCCTGAAGCTTACACAGTTTAGGATCCTTCTTTAAGAAACATACAAAATCATGAATACAATGTGACCCTTGACCCTACATCTTTGAGTTATAACTGCTGGATAGTTACTAAGATTATTACCAGAAGCCATTCTATACCAAGATGGCTAGCAATAACTTAGCTATATACAGGAGTAACTACGACTACAATTTTAATATCTATTACTAAACATAGATTAAATGATCCTGAACTTTCCCTTACCTGGTTTCCAAAAACATTCACAGCCTGTGTAGAGTATAATGGAAGCAAGTTATAGTAGACCATTGCATTTAAAATAGCTTCATATTGCATTTTACTAGAAACGCCGACCACTGAAGTCATTGTTAGTGCCCATTCCAGGACTCTAGAGTTTAAACATCATACACTGCTATCTTCAAAACATAGAATCTGTTCCTGACAATTACTTGCTCAAAACCAATATTTCCCACTCTCCTAAAGTATAAAAATCTAAAGTCTACAGTCATGCTACTATGAACAAGCCCAATCCCAGCTGATCTCAGAAGCTAAGCAGGGTCGGGCCTGGATAGTACTTGGATGGGAGACAACCTAGGAAGACCAGGTGCTGTAGGACTAAGAAAATTTTATAAAATAAGGGATTATAAGCTGACAAGATCCTTACAATCTGTGAGGTCACCCAAGGGTTGCCTCACCTAAAAAAAAAATAAAAAATTTAAAAATAAGCTTTTAAAAAAAAAAGAATGAAAATCCAAGTTCCTTGGTATAACATTATATTTAAGCCCTTCTTACTTCTAACTTTTCCAACCACTCTCCTGCATACATTTTTTTTTGTTCCAGACCATTTAGAATAACCATAGGTTCTAAAAATGTGTGCTCTCATAAAATCATGCTTTTATAGTTGTCTTTATACCCCAAGTCTCTTTGCCTAACCTGTGCTTATCTATTATAATTCCTACCTGACCCCTTTCTAAAGCCTTCCATGAACTCCAAGTCTGATTTAGAAGCTACTTCCTTATTCTCCCCATAATACACTGTGCTTAGCTTCTTCATATCACTTAGTACACCATAATATTTTACTTATGATTTTTTCCCCACCAGACTAAAATTTCACGGGCCATGTCTTTACATTTTCCCTTAATTCCTATATCAGCCCACTCCCATTGTTAACCTTGAAAAAACTGCAGATGGTAGAGAGAAGCAAGGAGTAGCTAAACTAAACTAACAGAGAGAGAGAGAGAGAGAGAGAGAGAGAGAGAGAGAGAGATTGGTTGGTTGAGAATACTCAAGTAAACTGAAAACTATCATGAACTTATATGAGTGATGGAAAGAAAGACTAGATAGTTTGAAGGAATGTTTCTGAGATTCTGCTTTTGCTTCTTTCCCATGTTACCCTAGACAATAATTCCTGCTCCATCACAACACATATAGTCAGTAGACATGCTGAAATAAAGAAGTGATAAAAACAAATGCTGATAGACCAACTATCATCAGTCATTTACTGCTAACAGATAACTAGAACAGAATCTGGTGCCTAGAAGTGGGTTGCCAACATACTGAAAACCTAAAACTTGTGAAACTAGCTTTGGGACAAGGCAGCAGCAAAAGCTGGAAGGGCGTCAAAGAGATGGTTAAGAAAAGTGGGAATATGTTGTTGACTCTTGAAGGTCAATGAGGAAAATGGTATTGGAAGCAGAAGAAAAGGGGGCCTTTGTTACATAGTAAATGGAAAGTTTGGCAGCATTGTCACCTGTGAACAAATGAATTTGTGGATCTAGCTAAGGAATTTTCTAGGCAAAATACAGAGAGTACTACCTGGCTTTTTCTAGCCGACTATGATAGAATACAAAAAGGGTGACATGGGCTAAAGAAGGATCTGCTTTTGCCTCTTTAAATTTTTTAGTTGTGGTAAAATATTGTATATATCACACAAAATTTACCATCTTAACCATTTTTAAGTGTACAGTTCAGTAGTGTTAAGTACAGTCATATTGTTATATAACCTATCTTCAAAACTTTTCCTCTTACAACTATACCTATTAAACAACAATTTACCATTCCCCACTCCGCCCAGCTTTTGGATTAGAATCACCATTCTAATTTCTATCTCTAAGAATTTGACAGCTTTAGGTACTACATATAAGTGTAATCATGTAATTTTGTATTTTCGTGGCTAGCTTATTTCACTTAGTTTAATATCCTCAGAGTTCATCCATGTATTTCACTCGGTTTAATATCCTCATGGTTCATCCATGTGGGTAGCATGTGTCAGAATTTCCTCCTTTTCTAATGGAATATTATATTGTATGTATATACCATATTTTATTCATTCATTCTTTTGTTGATGGGCACTGAGTTGCTATTGTGAATAATACCGCTGTGGAGCTGCTTAGTTTTTGAGTAAAATTTAGAGGAAGGATTAAAGAGCCAGGATTTGAAAATAAAACTGTTCACATCTCCAGTCTCTTCTAGGAACAGATTCTCAAAATAGGAAATGGCTTAATGACAAAGAATAGGGTTAGTCTACAAAATGCTTTGTTAAAACCTCAGCAATATCTAAGGCAGTAACTCAACTCCTTCCAGCTTAACTAAAGGATTTCAAATGGTCTTATGGTTATATTTCATAGACCCTTCCTGTTAAACAGTAGGATTCTAAGATGCTCGAGGCTTTATTGCACAGTAGCCACAGGGCCCAAGATAGGAAACTGCCTATCTTAAAGAGATTTGTAAATGTGGCTTTTAATAGAATGAAATCAAGTAAGATTCATAGAAAACCCACAACATTTTTCAGTAAATAGCATAGGTAGAAGCTCTTTACTTGACAGATGATTCACTTTCTATTTTAACATGTACAGAATATTTACTAAATATTTACCAAAAGTAACCCAGAGATTATATTTCAGAGGGAACCTCAAATTCCAAAGGATCAATGTCATATGTACTATATCCTTTAGTCAAATGAATTAAATTTTAAATTGAATTCTTAAAAAAAAATAGCTAAATACATCTCATGTTTGGAAAATAAAAGCAAATTCCTACATAACCCTTAGGTTAAAAAAAGAAATTAATAATTACTTTAAATTGAGTGGCAGCGAAAACACTACAAGTAAAAAAAATATTTTGGAACATAGATAAAATAAGATTAGAAGGAAATTATGTTGCTTTAAATACTGTACATTTATCAGGAAACAAGATTTTTTAAAAACCAAAATATTTACTTCACGAAGGTGGAGGTGATGAAGCTCCAGAGAAAATAACAAAGATTCAGAATGAATGAATAACAAAGGTAGAGGCAGAAGTCAGTGAAATGAAGAACAACAAAATCATGGAGAAAAAAATAAAATCAAAAATTAGTTTTTAGCCAACATACTTAGTATCCTTGTCTTCATGTCTAAATACCATTCTCCGGTAAAATAAACAAGGTCTCCTTAGAGAAATGGGGTAGGGAAAATGTAAGATAAACATAAAGCATCATCTTCAGAAAATATGGACAAGAGCATGTCAGAAGGAAACATGAGTCAAGAGAGTTCCCAAATGCCCAAGTTGGAGCAATTTAAGCAACAAAATAAAAATGATAATTTTAGGTTCAGCCCAAAAAATAAATATCCGTAAGTCCATACTTAAGTAAATAAATAAGGAAGAAAGGAAAAATTCCAATTGATAAATTTAGAAGGAATAAAGAAAATAGAAAATCATCATTAGAATACCACATTAGTAATTGTTACAGACAAGACCTGCTGATAAATCCTAAAATTAGTGGGAAAAACTTTAAGAAGAAACAGGATGTTTGAATAACCTCAAAGCATCTCCCCGAAACAGTCATTCATTACTGTAATGGACTGAACATTATCCAAATGTCTTCGATATTACTCTCTCCAGGAAGAAGCTACTTCACCTCCCCTCAAACGTGGGCTTAATTTAGTAATTCACTTGGAATTAAGTATGGAGAGGGAAAAATAGTAACATTAAAGTGCAATTCCTCTGCAAACACTACATTAACCAAGAGATTAAGGTCAACTTCAGTAATAAAACATATTGATACTATGTACTCTGTGATATGATACAATGAGAAAGGTGGTTCCCCTCTACTGTATTCTTCCAAAATGTCCACAACCTCAGTCTAATCATGAGAAATCATCAGACAAATTCAAATTGAGAGACATTCAACAAAATACCAGCACTCTTCAAAATTGTTAACTGATAGTTAATAACATAAGAGAGTATCTTTGAAAGATAAGGAGAGACAAACTGTCATAGGTCTGAGGAGACTAAGGAAACATAGCAACCAGATATGAGTTTGCTATGGCTGCCAGAACAAAGTACCACAGACTGAGAAATTTAAACAACAGAAGTTTATTTTCTCATACTTCAGGAGTCTAGAAGTGCAACATCAAGACATCGGCAGGGTTGGTTTCTTTTGTGGCCTCTTTGCCTGGCTTGTAGATGGCCATTTTCTCTTTGTGTCTTTACATGGTCTTTCCTTTTTGCTTGTCCGTGTCCTAATTTCTTCTTATAAGGACACGAGTCATATTGAATTAAGACCCATCCTAATTACCTAATTTTAACTGAATTACTTCTTTAAAGATCCTGTCTCCAAATACAGTCACATTCTAAATATTAGGGATTAGGACTTCGACATAGGAGTTTTGGGGAAAACAATTCAGCCAATAATATATGGTGTCCTATTTTGGGTCCTGGAAGAGAAATGAGACATTAGTGGAAAAACTTAGGAAATCTGAATAAAATATGTAGTTTAGTTAATAATGTAATATTAGTTCTTTATTTTGATTATTTTACCATGGTTAAACCGTTACTGTTACAGGAAGCTGGGCGAAGGGTATATGGGAACTTTCTGGACTATCTTTACTAATCTTATGAAAGTCTAAAATTATTTCAGAATATTTAAAAATGTTTTAATTCTAAAAAAACTAAAGTTCTTTGAAAAGATAAATAAGAGAAACTCGAGAATTAAAGAGAAAATGTTCAACAGAAAATAGGCAAATAAATAAAAGAATGAAAAGATAGAAAGGAATGTTTAAAGAAACAGTATTATGATTATCCTGTAACAAACTTGTAAGAACTAGAAGAAAGATATTAAAAGGATAAATTGATAAAAATATAAAATGGCAAATTTGCCCCAAGAGAAATAAAAAACTTAAATTGGACAATAGTATAAAAAATTTAAATTATTCACTTCACCGAAAAGCTTCAGGCCTACATCCCAAACTTTTAAGAAGCAGTTAGTTCTCATATTTTTACAAGTCTGTAAAACCAAGAAAAAACAAAAACTATCCAATTCATTTTATGTGATTTTGATTCCAAAACACAAGCAAACAATACAAAATGTACTCTCATTTTTACTATGCCTGTAGATCCAAGAATCCTGGAGGAACTATTATCTAAACAAATGTTAAAATATATTAAGATAATTATACGCCATGAGCCATTGCATTATATCTCAGGAATGAAAGAATATTTTAACATAGGAAATAAATCATTGAAATTCACAGCATTGATACAAGAAATGAGGAAATTATATGATTAATCAATATAAAGAGGCATTTTATGAAGTTGCAACACCTCTAATTTTTGAATGGTAAACCAGAAATAGAAGGAAACTTTTTTAACTCGGTAAAGCTTGCCTCTATCAACATTATACTTAAAGAATAAACTTTTTCTTTAAAATAGTCCCCTTAAGTCAAGAATGCTTACTATTACTGATGCTATTTAACATAGTACTAAAAGTCATGGCTAATTCTATACAGTAAAAAAGAGATGTGAAGAGCAGAAGATTATCATTATTTGTAGATGATTTATCTAGCTATAAAATCGACAAATATAAGAATAAGAAAGTTCCAGAAGGTTGATGGATCTAGTGATCAACATATAAAAATCAATAGCATTTCTCTACACCAACAATCTCCAACAAGAATAATTAAAACTAAAAAGATACCACTTAAAATAGCAACAGAACCCATAAATTTTCTAGTAGTTAATCAAGAATACACAAAACCTCAATGGGACATTTGAAACTCTCATGAAGGAAAAAATAAATGATCTGAATAAATAAAGAGACAGCCCATGCTCTGAAAAGGAATAATTTACTATATTAAAAATGCTAATTCTCATCAAATTAAGCTATAAATTTAATGCAGAACCAATCCAAATTCTGTATGGATTTTTAGAAACTTGACAGCTTACTTTAAGTAGAATAATAAAGGTCAGATATGAAAAACAAGGAAAAAGAGGTAGGCCTTGCCCAAGCAAATGTTAAGACATACTACCCAACCATGGCAGTAAAACATAATAGTATTGATAGGAAAACAGACGTGGAAAGCAATTAACAAAATAGAGAGCTCAGAGACACTACATATGCATGTAAGGAACTTATATGTAGGATAAGGATGATAGTGTTGGGAACCTGGCTCACTAACTGAATAAAAATAATAAATGGATCCCTATCTAATACCATATATAAAGACGAACTCCAGATATTAAAGACCTGACTGTGAGAGGTAAAACTTTAAAGTTAGTGGTTTATAACATGAGTATTTTTGTGACAAGGTATTGAAACCTTCTTAAATGAAACCCAAAAGCTTAAACTATAAGGCAAAATTTTGCTTGAGTAAATAAAATTAGACTTTTTTAATAATCTGTTCGAGGGAAAATATGTAGACAAATAACTGAAAAATGACAGATTAGGTAATACTGCGGTATGTAAAACTAAGAAGGAAATATCTAGAATACACCAGGATCTCTTGCAATCAACAAAAATATAGGTATCGACAGGAAATGGACAAAGGATATAAACAAGCAGTTTACAGAATAATAAAACCAACAGGCTTACTATAAGCACATGAAGGGATGCTTAAGCTCATTCACTATCAGAGAAATGCAAATTAAAACAATAGTGAGATATCGTTTTACAGTAGTCCCTCTTATCCAGTTTCGCCTTCCTTGGTTTCTGTTACTGGTGGTCAGCCACCAACCGAAAATAGTAAATGGGAAATTCCAGAAATAATTTATAAGTTTTAAATTGCACGCCGTTCTGAGTAGTGTGATGAAATCTCGTGCCATCCCACTCCCTCCGCGGACACGAATCATCCTTTTGTCCAGTGTATTCATGCCATATATGCTCCCTGCCTTTTAGTCACTTGATAGCCATCTCACTTATCAGATTGACTGTTGAAGTACTGCAGTGCTTATATTTAAGTAAACCTATTTTATTTATGTCTCATTCACCTCACTTCATCTCATCACAAGTATTTTATCTCACATCATCACAAGATAGGTGAGTACCATACAATAAAATATTTTGAGAGCTACACCACATTCACGTAATTTTTATTACAATATATTGTTGTAATTGTTTTATTTTATTATGAGTTATTGTTGCTAATCTATTACTGTGCATAATTTACAAATTAAACTGTCATAGGTATGTGCATATAGGGAAAAAACAATATATAGGGTTTGGTACCATCTATGGTTTTGGGTGTCCACTGGAGGTCTTGGAACATATTCCCCAAAGATAAGGGGAGACTACGTTCATAAAACTGGCAAAAAAAAAAAATGAGAAAGCTGTATAATGCCAAGTGTTGGCAGGAATGTGAGGCCATAGGAGTTCTTCTGCCCTGCTTGCTGATGGGTACGTGGACTGATCCAGCCTGCCTAGAGAGCAATCTTGTAATATTTTATAACATTATATTTACTACTCCTTGTGACCCAGAAATCCTGCTCTGGTTTATATCTTTTGAAGAAATTCTCATTCAAGTCATGAAGGGACATATAAGCTTACTATAGTGTTATTGTAATGGCAGGAAGTTGAAGACAGTCTGGGTGTCCATCCTTGGGACTGGATAGTTTGTGTATTCCATGTGGCAGTAGAGTACTTTAAGCAATAGAGAAGCGGCCTGGTTGTGTATGTACCAACATGAAAAGATATTTAAAACAGAGTTGGGTGAATAAAAAGTAAGCAAAATAATGAGATATGTAGCAATTATGTAATTAAAATTGTTTGCACACAAATGGCATATGAATAGAAGAGCACACTTCGCAGGTTAGTTGTAAATGTGGTAGGATCAAAGAAAAGAAGAGATATTTTTAAAGGGGAAGATGAGCAGTTCTATTTCTGTTGCCATCTCACGATAGAAAAAAGTCTAGATTTATATTTCAATGACTTAACGCCATCTTTGGGTAATGTCCACACTTGAGGCCTCTCGTCCTCAGAAGACATTGTTCACATAAAAACTCCCAGAATCTCTATCATGTAGCTCAAGCCCTAACTACAAGAAGGACAGGAGAGCTAAGAACACAGTCTGATCTCCTCTAGAACATCTATAAGAGTTTGACAACAGTCTGACGTAAAGAAAGTGTTCTCCTCCCCCATGCTACTTTGCAGCAGACGTGTCCAGAGAAGCCTGCCAAAACTTTACATAGCGACAAACATCTTCCATCTGTCTGGCTTCTTGTTCTTGGAAGGTTTTTTGGAAATCAGGTCACACCTTCCTTGGGAAGATCTTTACATTTTGTGTGAAAAAAGATAACAAGTTTGATTTTAAAAAAAGAGAACTAATAGATTTAAAATTAAGTAAGTAAGGTCAATCAGAAGGGATGTCTATTCTCCATCCACAAATACAATCTTTATATTTTGGGGCTCCTGAAGGTGATATTTTTTCAAAGTTAAATGTAGCACATCTTAAAATTATTGGAATTTAGAGTTTGATAATAGATGATTGTTTCCCTGAAAAATATATTTTGAGTCTGCTGCTGTTGCAGAGGTAGCTGACTTAATGTCTTATTTTGTGGTTTTCCTTTACTGGAATAAGTCTGAGCTACATTTTATTTCAGTTTTATAACAAGAGGACAGTTTGTTTTATCAAACACATCTCCAGTGTTCCTCATATCACCTCTTTTAATATGACCATTTCTAAATGGGATAGGACGGTCCCTTCTCAAGGAACCAGTACAAAGAAACTACCTACATTGACTCATTTTATCCAAATAATCTTATAAAAGAGTAAGTACTTTTCTCATTTTATAGAGGAGGAAAATAAAGTTCAGAGATGTTACATAATATATCCAAAATCATACTTTTTTAATTGCTAGAGAAGGAAAAATAATAACAAGATATATTCTGTCAGACAAAATAACTGTCTAATGTGAACACTGTAATCTGTCTTAAAATAGATAATAATGATCTCACACTTCTAGTTTCCTGGTGATTTAATTAAACATGCTATTTAGGTTAATGTTTTGGCTACAATGTCTAAGTGAAATTATCTTTTGTTAATTCTTAAATTATTCAATTCCTCTTTTTTTGTTGGGTCTTATTCATATAGCTCTTCAAGTCATATTACCCACCTAATGATCTGCAGGGTTTTTTTTAATTCTAAATGACTTTTTCTAGATCCTAATATTCTATGCAACAAAAATAAGTCAGCTCTTCATAGTAATCTTTCAGAGAAAGAGATATAGCTTGTGCCAATGGACACTTCTGATCCAAAAATAACAACAGTAAATAAGGCCAGAAAGTAAATTAAAAATGTTCCCATTGGAATTTAAAATAAAGAACTGTAAGGTATCCATGATATGAACTAAATGTAGGGTTTACTCATATATATATATATTTCTCATTCTCCCTAAATAATCATTAAGAAATTTGGGACACAAAGAAATGAGATGGCTCTTCTAAGGATACACACCTAATAAGTAAAAGAGCTAAATATGACATCCATATCCTAGGTATAAGGGTATGAAGACTGGTCAGAAGACCTGTGTTAGAGTTTTTATTCAAGTCAGTGAGTCAAGCATATTTATCTCTACCTAATCATTCCATATCCAACTGTAAGGGCAGTAAATAAGTACAAGAGGGAATGAGAAGTAGTTGACCAGACATTTAACTCTATTCTCCAGGATCATACTTATAAGTCAGGGTGGTGGCAGCTAAGTCCAGGAAACACTGATGAGAAAGCTGGAACAGGTGGAAACTACTCTTCCAGCAGTTTCCAGAAAGATTTTAAGCTCAAAGTCAATTCATATAAGAGTAGAAGTAGAAAATTGGGCAGGCATCAGGTGATGAAGGACATCCTTCTAAATAGTTACCTGAGTTGGCACATCCTCTCCTTGTGTGCAGTAATAGCATTTATTCCCAAGCCAAAAACCAATAACTTTTCTGTAAGGAGATTGAAATGTCTGGGAAGAGCGAAAACTTCTAGAATGGTTATTAGTTCTCACAGAGTAAAGGTCTAGGATGGGCCAGAGACTGCCCACTTCCTTCTCAGGCATCTGAAAGTGAATGAAGCCTGAGAGTCAAGGGAGAAGGCCTACCGAAGAACTAGACCTCTGTATCTGTCACAAGAATCCGTGCCATCTAGCGATACACATTAACCTAGCCCTAGGATCATAAATTGATGACTAAGGATCACACTTGGGGTGAACTGATAGCATCAACAGCAATAATTCAGAGATCAGAAGGGAATTTAATAGACATTTTAATTAATAGTCTCAGAGATATAAGAAAACGAACATATAATTATGAAAAAGAAACAATCAGAGCAGGAAAGAGTTCATGGAAATTAAAAGAGATTGCCAAGTAAAAATGAATTTAATTCTTTAACTGGAATAAAAAATAAAATATTCTAAAAAGTAAAGTAAAAAAAAAAAAAAAGCTGGAAATATGAGAAAGTTAAAAAATACAGAGATCAGTCCAAGAAGCCAAATACTTAACTATAGGAGTTCTAGAAAGAGGAAATGGTAAAAGGGAATAATTTTAAGCAATCATAAAAGGAACTTTCTGAGTAAAAAAGTCTAACAGGGCCAACTTAGTGGTAAGGTTGATTAATAAAAAGAATCACATCATCATGAATATTCAGGACCCCAAGGAAAAAGAAAAGATCTTAAAAGTTTCCAAGAAGAAGAAAGAATTACCTACGAAAGTATAATAAATCAGGTTAACCTCAATTTTTCTTTTTTACCAGCAACGATGAATGCTAAAAACAATATAACATCTTTAAAATTCTGAAGGCAACATGGCTTTGAACCTATAATTCTGTATTCTGACAAATAATCAATCATGCATGAAGACAAAGACATTTTCTAATATAGGGAAGACTTAGAAATTTTACCTTCCACAGATCCTTTCCAAAAAGTTTTTGAAATTATGTTCTAGGGGGTGGGGAAAAATATTCTAGAAACAAGAGGGCCTGAATCCAGCACATATCTGGACCCAAAATGTAAATAATTTGAAAAGATTTCTATGATAGGTATTCAGCAGAAGACCTAGAGCAACTTGTACAAATTATGGGACTCAAAGAAAAATGTCTTCAACAAAAATGTGAATTTTCTTTAACAAATAGAATAAGATGACCTTAGAAATAAGCAAAACATATGGTTCCTTTATGTTTCTTTAACATGAAAAAGAAAGGCAATTGGCAACTGCAAGGGGGGAAATGTGAAAAGTCTATGAAGACATGCACATACTTAAGGTAGCATGGTTTTGAGCAAATACCTAATCTAAAAAGTCCATTGGACTTTGGACTTTGAAATTTGGAATATTTTGAAAATGGCAGAGAATCATTCATTCAAGTGTCAATTCATAGAAGCAACTAGTGGCCAAAGCAGAGAAGATTTTTTTCTACTGTAGTGACAGAATATAAATGTTACCATCTTTAGTTATTTAAAAATATTGGAATAGGCAACATGTAGGAGAGGTAAGAAATAAAAGTAAGGAATAAAAGGGACTATTTAAAATTTATGGATGTAAAAATCAGGGTAACCAATAGAAAAATTAAAAATAAGAATATAATTAATAAAACAATGGAAAGAGTAAGGAAAGGAAAAATGAAATATAAAGAAGTTAAAGTACACATTTGTCAGATTGAAGAAGTTAATGGTGATTTTATTTCCTAAAACGCATAAGCCAATTTTCCACTGTTAATACCCATCATTAGAGATGCACTCCTGACTATACTTATTTTTCTGTCATACAAAGTCTGTCTTCTCCAGATTCATGTTCCAGGTATCCATGGTCTTGCTTCTGGCTCTTCTGAGTTCTGTGCCTTGTGACTCTACTGGCAGTTCCTCAGGTAGCTCCTGGCCTCAGCATCTTAGACCTCATCACTAAAGGCAACAGAGTGTGTTGTCAGGAAATGCCAGATGACAAGACCTGCCAGCCACCAGCATGATAGCAGTCAGGGACCTGCAGGATGTCATCCAGGCATGCTGATGAGGGAGGAAAAAGGCTCTGCTCTCCCTTTATTCTGCTATCTGTGTCTGGAAAGTGGTTCGCTTTACAGGTGTAAGCCAGATAGCAAGAAAAACGCCCAATTGATTTTTGCAAGACATTCTGGATTTTCGATCTCTACCTCCCTTATGTCTCAGATATTCCAGTTTATCTATTCACATTCAAGAATGGAACCATTAGAAAAAGCTTATTCTTTAACTGAAATCTCATCAAAGTAACTGGAAAACCAAACTCCCAGAGCTAAGGGGAGGCCAGGACAAAAAAGGCAAGACTGAAAGGAAAGAGAAATAGGCAGCCAAAATAAAACAAGAACTCTACAATAAAAGGGAAAAAATGAAAATACATCCACAATTTACATATTACTCCAAGCATAGAAGTTTTTAAAGCACTTAACATGTTACTGCATTACCACATTTTAACCATGTATCGGGCACCATGTGCATGCCTCACCCTCATCTCCTACCTCATCACCCACCTCTCACCATGTTCAACACTTTCTTCCCATTAGAACACTTGAAACTCATTCCTGTCTCAGGGCCTTTGCTCTTCCTCTTTCCTATCTGGAGCAGGATTACCCCCACTTGTCCCATGGCTGCCTCCTTCTCAGCCTTCATTTCCTAACTCAGTCACCTTTTCAGAGAGGTCTCTTCTGACCATCCTATTTAATACAGCCCATCCTACCTCTCAGCTGTTCGTCACCACATTATCCTATTTATTTATATATAGCACTTCTTTCTGTCAAAATTATTTATTATATTTATTTTGTTTGTTTATTATCTATAACCCTCCTACCCCACACAAATACACACACACACACACACACACACACACACACACTCCATGAGGACAGAGCTTTTTGTCTGCCGCTCACTGTTACATCCTCAGCATTTATAGTCCTAGCCAGGCACATGTTATATGCTCTATAATGTTTTTAAAAGGAATAGTTATTCCAGACATTATACTAAGCTCTATACATATATGAGTGTTTGCTCTGTACATCCTTTGCAGATAAGGAAATCGAGCCACAGAGGGAGTTAAAAAACTTGCCCAGTGTCACCCAGTAAGCAAAAGTGAAAGCCCATGGATTCCAATTTAGGTTTATAATTTCAAAACCCTTTCTCCTAGACATTCTTCCATATTACCTCCCTGAAATATCCAGGACATTTTCAAGAGGCACTGAATATGAAATGTCATGAAATGTGGTCCTTTTACTTGAAGGTCATGTAGAAGTAGCTGGGGACATAAGATGTTTACATAAAGAGACAAATAATAATAATGAAGCAGTTGTTCCCTTGACCCTATCCTAAAGGTGAGGAAACGAACCCAGAATAAAGTGAGAGTGAAACAACATGCAACTCAGTGGCTCACCATTCCAGGGCTCAGTACCTGTGATGTCCCCGCCTTCACGAAGAACCTGCTACTCATTCTACCTCTACCGACAGGATAGTACACGATATTGGAATGCTTCAGTTATCCAGAATGGCTGCAGCCAGATTTTTTGGATGACTAAAGCTGCAGTGGGTAAGCATTTACAATGTTTCATTTTTATTCTTAAATTCTTAGAAAATGGATTACATTTTAAATACTGCTTACTTTTTCCAGTTGTCATTTTTTAATATAGACTTCTGAATCTGTCCCCCGACTATCTCATCATAGGCTCTGGGAGGGCCTATGAACACATTATCAGGCTTCTCAGGTGATCCTGATGCCCAGCCAAGTTTGGGACCAAAGAATAATGGACATAAATTAACCTTTACTTGATGACTTGGTCTTTTTTATTTGTGTCTGTTACTAAACTGCAAGTTCACTTCAGCCACAGCTAATGCAAGTGATAGTCACTATTGCGCTGAGTCTCAATTTGCTCACCTGTAAAAGTAAAAATAAATTGGGTTATATATCCCAAAAGCCTTGTTACTTCTAAAATTCTAATTCTCCAAAAAGGAGCTTTTCCAGGATATCAACTAAAACATTGCCTCTTTAAAGAATCCACCCCCCTCCACACACACACACACATACACACATATACACATACTTTCTGTTCAAAATGCATCCTTTAATGGAGAAGTGAAATATTAAGAATTTAACCCTAGAAGTAGTAAAACCATTTTAGCAACAGCTTCTGCAAATCATTTGGCCAGTCGTTCTTTTTTGATCCCTGATGATGTAAATGTAAATTAACAGGTCATTGATCCATCAAAATTTTCCAGTTCTCACTTTGGTTTTGTCAGGTTCTATATCTGCAATATAATCTTATGTTCTAAAAAACTACATAAGTGAATAAATAGAAATGTGATCTGACAAACTCATATAACACACACACTCACACATTGACAAACATATAAGTGTACATACAGAACCCTTGAAATAAAGATAGCCCCAGAATAGCATAATTATATGTGTTCTGTCTACACCAGCAGCTTCCAACCATAGGCATTTTTTCCTTCCAAGGGATATTTGGCAACGTTTTTAGACATTTTTGATAGTCATGTCAGGCAGGGAAGTTGCTACTGGTATCTAGTGAGTAGAGGCCAGGGTGCTGCTAAACATCTTATAGAGAATAAGACACCCCACAACAAAAGATTATCTGGCCAAAATGTCAGTACTGCTAAGGTTGGGAAATCCTACTCTCCACAGTGGTCTGAGGCATCATAAGGGGAAATAAGGGGAAAACCAAACTCTTCATTCCATTCCGAGCAGCTAACTAGAAAAGAGAAAGAAAACACACTCACCTCTACACTTCTGTGTAAATCTCATTAACCAAAACTAGTTACATGGCTATGCCGCAAAATTTTTATTTCTACCCTGATACCTTTAAGTATTTTAGGAAGGAAGATAGATCTATCCCCTTCTATTTTTAGTCTATAAATAGTCTTTTAGTCTCACTGTCCTAGGCATTTTCCCACAATGTGAGTGAAATGCTTTGTCAATGTTGTGGGAAAGGTTTTGATAATGCTTACCTCACCTATTCTAAAGATAAAAGTTTCTGAAGCTTCTAGATCAAGATTTTGTATATTTCACATACATTAAAAAGAAAATATTACGTGTTTTAGTAATACTTGTATTTTTTAACAAAATTATGAAGACAAATAGCAATGTAATTCATATACAACAGTAAAGTCTAGATTTTGTTTCCATATATCCATATTTTGCTGCATTTTGACAACTTATGATAAAAGAACTTTATAGTTGGCGAGACCTTGGAATTTATTTTCCATTTCCTAATATATTTCGTCAAATATAAGATGCCATTAATTGAAAGATACATTGTTGTATACCACTGAAAAAAGTATGCCAGTTGAAAATGACATGCCCTCCATCATAAGACACATCTCAATTTGACAGACATCAAAATATCAAAAAGGTGCATTTTAGAATAATGATAAAATACACTATTATATACTATAATCCTTTTCATTGCTCTCAGCTAAAAACCATGTGTCATGTTATTCTATAAAAGTCCTTCCATCAGACAAAACACATAAATGGTGAAAAAAAAAACTAGCTTAAAGAAATAAACCAAAACCTTATAGAATTCCAAGTTTCCTTTTAAGTTAATAGATGCACTAGGTACTTTACCGAATGAACAGAATTTCTAAAAATTTAGTTTTTCTATAGGGGAAAATTATAGTTCTTAAACAGGGGAAATCAAAAAGATAACTAGCTATAGTTTTTATATGGGGTAAGTTACACAGGTATTACAATGAATAAAAATTAACTGGAACTCAGAAGTATTTAACTGTGAGAGAGAGAAATGACTTTTGACAAAGAGGTAGCAGGATTTTTGTTTAGAGAAAATAATCTTGAAGTCAGATCACATTGAAGCCAAGTCTGTGTTTTCTATAAATTCTACCTATAATAAAGGTAAGAAAACTAGAGTTGACCAGTGAACAACCCAGGCGTACGTGTCTTGACCACTCCACCCCCTCCCTGTGAAGTCAAAAATCCACATGTAACTTTTGACCCCCCAAAAAACTTAATTACTAATAGCCTACTGTTGACTTGAAGCATTACTGATAACAGTTGATTAACACATACTTTGTATGTTATCTGTATTATCTACTGTATTTGTACAATAAAGTGCGCTAGAGAAAAGAAAATGTTAAGAAAATCACAAGGAGAAAATACGCACTTAGTTTATTGAAAAAAATCCACGTATAAGTGGACCTGCATGGTTCAAACCGTGTTGTTCAACGGTCAGCTGTAGATGTTCCCAGTGATTCCTTTGAGGCACCATAATACCCTTCAGTATGAAAGTCAGTCTTGGTTCCTATACTAAGTTTGTCATTGTAGAAAAGGTGGGGAGGGGAAACTGACAAAAACTTTTAGCCAAGAGGATTAATCCTTTCCTAAACCGAAGAAATATAGAATAGCCTATCCACCTAAATATCTTTCTAGGTCAAGTTTTTTACAGTAGGAAGAAAGACTTGGATGAGAAAATGCCCAGCCAAAGTAGAAATCACACATAGAAATGTTTGGAGTTTTTGTTTGTTTGTTTGTTTTGTTTTTACTAGAAGCTGAAAAGCAAATAAAGCTAAAGCAAAACCAGCCCTACCAAGATATATACCATAGCTGTCCTGGGCAAGAGCTTAATAGTGCTGTTGGCTGCAGACTCTCCCAAACATAGCCCCGGCACCAGTGAGCTGCCTGTTTGTACATAGTGGTCATCAAGCTGCCAAAGTTATTCAGAACTCAATGTACTATTTTAGTAATTCTGCTTAAATAACTCTGTGAATACCACCCTAGAACTGAAAAGAGAAAACAAACAAGGCCCCACTGCTTCCGTACCAACCGAGCAAGAATAACACACTTCTTGGCATTCCAGCATATAACAATATAATCATAAAACAGTGCATGCTGGGGAAGGGCACCCTTAAAACCCTGAAGAGTGAACGACGAACTGTTGTACCTCTGAAGTTGAAAGTAAAATTTGACTTAACTGGCAGTCGAAGCTATGAAATCTGTCTAATGAGAACACTGGTCCCCTCTCCAGAGGGTGGGGACATACTCTTTGTTATTTATTTAGCAGTCTCAGACATCCCATTTCTGCTTTCAAATGCTTATTCTAGAAACTGTCAAGCAATATATCACAATAAATAGCTTTTTTGAAATTTTAAAGCCAACTACAGAGGGAAATTGAAACAGGTTGTTATTAAAAGTAAGGAGCTTCAAGATGCCTAAACATGGATCTTGATGGAAATAACACAGATATCCTGAGGCCCTTGGTTTAGAAATCTGTGAAACAGCATCATGTTGACTTTAAGTGAATTCAGGGGATCTTTTAAGATCTGGAAACTCAGATCATGCTATTTCTTATTTGGAAGTGAAGTTCCCATTTCCATTATTAACATACATTGAGAGGGCTTTCTCTAAATAGCCTATGAATAAATGACCAGGATAAAGTCCTGGTCATACATGAACAAGATCTCCATTTAAGTGAGCATATATTAACTGATTTCAGCATTATAATCAAAGAAAACTTCAAAACTTAAAAAATTAAAGTGACACATTTGGCTATATGCATAATCATAGACATTTAGGGTTATAAGGAGCTACAGGTCACCTACTTCAACCTCTTCAATTTACAGATGAGGAAACAGGATTAGACCGCTACTGCCCATGGTTATCATAAGCCAAGGATGTGGTCCCAGAGGTGCCAACATCTGTCTCCAAGGCCAGTATTTCCACCAGGATCCACTGGCATGACAGGCCTTCACAATAATTAGGAATGAAACTAAACATCACACACATTATAAATTACTATAAATCAGCTAAACTAAGAAAGTTTGTGTTCAGCTGAGGACAATATTTGGGAAGACCTTCTATCTACAATACAAAATATTTATTGAACTTCCTATGAGATGGCAGTTTTTCAGTTAGCCTTTACAGAATCCTGATCCCAAAGGAGATAGTCGAATATTCACAGTTTATAGATGAAAAAATTGACACTCAAAAGCCTCAATAGCAGAAATTCATCTCTAACTTAGGTAAACATCTCTGTGCATTTCCTGTGAGATAACCTTTGTCATTGACATTACCCACAAGAGAAATAGGCTATGTTTGGCCTAGAGCAAGATGGTCATTTCTTCTATGCTGTGTGAATTGCCCTCTTTTGTTGAAAGCAGAGCTCTGTACTGGAATTATTGATGGAGATATGCGAGTATGTGTGTGTGTGTGTTGAGGAGAGAGAATGCAGTGACCCCCAGGAGTCAGCGAATCAGTGACACCAATGTTGGTTGCATTAGTTTCTAAAAATGGGGTTTCCACATTACTGTAATCTTTCTTTCATTGACCTATTGCCTTTGTTTACCAAACACCATGTTTGACATTCACTAGGTTTACTCTTCCTCTGCATTTTGCTTTCCAGTCAGCCATCATTTCCACAAGATACTGCGTTTACGTGTATCAGCCTTTTCCAAAGTTTACTTATTGACCATTTGGATAGGTCACTTAAGAACTCACAGAACAAAGAATTATAAAGATATTTGGATATCACCAAGTCCATTCTCACATTTTAATTGTGTAGAAACTGATTTCAAGACAGTAATTAAAGCCAGTCAGAGACAAAACTTGGACTTGAAGCAAAGTTCTGACTTTTCTCACTACACAACATAATTGCTTGTATGATAGACCTAAAAAGAATAGTGTGTATTACTTATTGGGGCCAAATATATTAATTATTCCAAGCCATTACCATGTTATATTTTTTAATAACAAGATGAAAACAAAATTGGTAATGAAGAGATAGCATAGGGTAGTAGAAAGACAATATAAGCTTCATAGCTAGATAGATATAAATTTGATTTGGGCTCCCTAATTTATTCGCTGTGTTACCTCGGACCAATTGCTCAGCTTTGCTGAAGTTGTGACTACCTAAGAGTACCAAGAATCAAATGCAGTAGTATATAAAGCATCTAGCATATACTAAGTGCTCAATATATATTGGTTCCCATAAATTCTGCCACTAAAGAGCTGTGCCACTCTAGCAAATTCCTTTAGCCCTTGGGGTCTCAATTTCTTCCTCTATAAAATGAGAAGACGAAGAATCCAAATGGGTTCCAAAGTCCCTTTAGTTCATCAAGAAATAAGTAATTCCCAAAGGTTC
The DNA here is from genome assembly GCF_014176215.1 of Rousettus aegyptiacus. Taxonomy (NCBI): domain Eukaryota; kingdom Metazoa; phylum Chordata; class Mammalia; order Chiroptera; family Pteropodidae; genus Rousettus; species Rousettus aegyptiacus. Next base: position 83,886,790 of record NW_023416285.1, read on the forward strand.
CTTCACGTTAATTTAAATTCAGCAAACACGTAGGTATCTTATATCCATCCCAGGCACTGAATAGTCCCAGCCACCACCAGGAAAGTATCTGTGATTTCAGCAGAATGGTACCCAACTACATAGTACTATTTTTTCCACAAAGAAAAATTACTATGCAAAACCAAAGGACTTACAGGAAAACTCTGTGAGAACATCACAAACCTAATGTAATAAAAAATAATTTAAGGTATACCTTAAATTATTACTCTTTTTTCTTTTTGCTGGGATGGAAGATGAGAACTAAAATGTGAGTCTTACGGTGCACTTCAAAATTTAAGACACTTGTATCATTCCGAAACGGGGGAATAAAATTTATCCTGAGAGGTGTTTCACAGTGATAAACATTGATACATGAACATGATAGTTGACCATGTTCTCACATTAGTTTTAAATTTCCTGTTTTAGATTTACATTCTACCTATTTTTAGAATTTTAGAGTACACATATTAGATGATAAAGCATCAACAACAAAATCTTTGCCTTTTGTGAGTGTAAAAAGACAGAAAAGGCTCATTTAAATACTCAAATGTGTGAAACAATGAAACAATCTTTTTTAAAAAATCAACAACTGTCTTCTTTGGGCTAATTTTTTTTTTTTTTTTTTTTTGTCGTAAAAGATGATAAAGAGTAAACCATGTCCCCAACATGTTTTTTGTGCAAAGGTCTGGAGCGCCAAGGAAACGATTTAAGTATGTACATATCAAGGATAGTGTGAACCAGAGGCCGAAGGCCTGGATTCTGTTTCTGTTGATCCTATGTGATTTTTGAACAAGTCATTTTACCTTTTTAGTTCTTTCTTTATCTATGAAACAACAGGAAGAACCATCTGATCTCTTTAAGGTTTCTTCCATTTTCTATAATTACCATCTGTGCAAATCCTCAGTACAGCATTTGAGGGGCACAGGACATGGGGCAAAAGCACTCACAGGAGAGAACTTATTCTGCTCTTCATGCATGCTGCCAGGACAAGCCAGCTTCTGTAGAGAGCCAGACACTAAATGGCCTGGCTTCGTGCCTTGGCTAAAGAACACCATCGATGACTATGAAAGCACTTAACGAGACTCAGCCAGAGGAAACTATTTTCTGAATGCTGTCCAAAAAATAAGTAGGGGATGTGTGAGCCCTCACAACCTCAGACCCTTTGTGTCCTCAGCCTTTCATCTTGGCTGGCAGAGGCACTGAGTTCATTTAGTGCTTTCTGAGCTTTAAAGAGAAATAATTGTGAAAATGAATTGTTCTCATCTTCAGTCCCATGTCTAACCCTTGAAAATACACATATTTTTATGCAGCAGCTACATTACATGTAGCAGTCCTAGGATAGCTTCATAAGACAGTTTAGCATAGTGGTTAAAAGTATGAAGTGGGTTCAAATCCTGGCTGCACTGTTTAACTGTTGTGTGATCTTGGAAAAGAAGTTTAACCTCTCTGTGCTTTAGGTTCTTTTTCTGTAAAATAGGGAGATTGATAAAACCTAATTCACAGGGTTGTTATGAGGATTAATTAAGATAATAAATGCAAGGTAGTTAGCACAGAGCCTGAATTAGTAAGCAAAGGTAAGAAAAGAAGGAAGGAAGGAGGGAAGGAAGAAAGGAAGTTTGATTGATCCTAGGACCTGGGATGCCCTTTTTTAGGTTTATCTGAAGGCCAAAAAGAATTTGCTGGCAGTGAATGGCATCTGCTGATCTTCCCTCTTCTGAGCAAACAATATGGCAAATACTCAAAGCTGGGATCAGCTCTTACTAATAGGATCCTGCAGAAATCAGGAGAAAATGGGATTATCTTGAAAGTAGGAAAGAGTTACTCTAGTTTAAGACAAGATCCCTAAAAGAGAAACACACAGAGACATTTAATATGGTCATACAGAATCAGAGAAAGGGGTTTGTCTTTCATTTATGCCTTCTCAAGTTGCCAGCATTAAAAGTTACAGAATTTTATAACTGGATGGCTCCCTGACTTGATAGGTAAGTAGCTGAGGCCCAGAAAGGTTAAGCAACTTACTTAAGGTCATTCAGCAATAAATGACAGTGCCGAGATGAAGAAGCTTTCTGACTCCCCCCATTTGCCCACACAGTACTCAGCCTGGCATCTTTCACCAAGTCAGCATCTGCCCTTGTGCCAAATAAAGCATTAAGATACCGACACACACACAGAGTTTCTCACTTTTGCCCAGGTTTCCAAAAAGTGCAGAAGCAAACTCAACCCCCAGCCCTTCTTTCCAGAGTCTCCCATCATGGAAGCTGGGGAGGATCCCTGTCAATCTGTGGCCCTCCCTCTGAGAGGCCCCCTCTTTGGTGTTTCTAGTCTCTCTCTCTCCTTCCTCACAACTCTTAAGGTCTACTGCTACAAGTTTCTCACCTCAAAGGTCAGGCATTTCTCAGGGCAGAAGTTACCACCTGCTAATTTGCAAATCCTCATCTTCCCACATACTCTATACCTTGAGGCAGGAAATACATAATTGTTACTAAGTTTCCTCCAAGTCCCTTGAGTGAACTCAATCTAATCAGTCTTCTCTCCTTCCTTCTCTCCTTCTCTCCCTCCCTAAAATAACTCAGCCAGGTTTCTTTATAAAGTAGATGCATTTATGAAGGGCTGGATGACTTTTAGGTTTGCCTGACACAGAGAACAGGAGAAAGAGGGGACCAAGGAAGGGATTGAGGGTAGGAGAGAAATAGGTAGAAAAAGCACAGTGAGCAAATTGCAAAGTCTGGATCCTGCAGACAGCTGGGCTGTTGAGACTGACTCACTGCTGAGGGGACAGAACTGCCAAGGGGATGGCACTGTTTTAATTACAAAAGACTAGTGCCCAAACTACACATGCAGGAAGCAAGCAGAAGCTACCCTGCAGTGACAGAAACAAGGAACACTCTCCTTGCTCCCTTTTCTCTCATCTGATGCTAGCCATTCTGTGCTTGGCAGGCACACCCCAAACTCTCGAGGTTCTGTAGCATCACTCCTGACTGGGAACTCCTCTCCCTGCTCTCCCAAGGACCGAAGCAGGGGGCCATGGGGCGTCAGAGGTTTTTCTCAGCTCCACCAAATTCTTCCCCATCCCCACCCCTGTCCCTTGAACTGAGAGAAGCTTTCGCTGAGTGTCTGAAGCTGACAAACGCAGGGCGCTTCTTGTCCCTAAGCACATGCGCCCGCGTGGGGTGTTCCTCTGCCTGGGTCTCTTCTGTGAGGGTGGGAGGAGTAAGTATCACATCCAAATGTTCCTTCCCCACACGCGCACCCACCCACGAAACCGGAAGGAAGGCTTTGCTTTTGCCTTTCTTCCCCTCCCTACCTGAATTCAGGGACCAAGTTAGGCTGCAGCCCGTAGAAAGCAGCGGAGAGAGTGACCAGCCACCCGGGCTTGTAACTCCCGTTCTCGCACTCCAGATAAGGCGGAGACCACTTGACATGGCTCTTGTCACCGCCAAGCCCGTCCCTGCGCCGCCAGCTGTGACCCAGGCCCCGGGGCCCCTGATTGGAGCCGCGGCGTTGTACATGGGTCCTCCACTTGCGACGGAGGCCGTGGAACCATTCGGTCTCCAGCGTGGCGTTGGCCAGGTGGTGCGCCGAGGAGGACAGGTCCTGGAGGAGAATGCGACTCTCCTCGCGCGTGGCCTGGAGAAAGAGCTGCGGGGCCGACGCCGCCAGCGACTCGGTGCTGAAGGTGATGGCCGCCCGGGAGATGCTGGGCTCGCCCTCCAGGACGCTCCGCACTAGTGCCTGGTACCACGCCAGGTCGTCCTGCAAGTTCTGCTCCCGCGACTTATTGCTCTGCAGCATCATGTTGAGGAAGTTGGTGGCGTGTGTCAGCGTGTCCAACGCCCCGTGCAAGGAAGGATGGGAGCTAGCTAGGGCTGGCGACTTCCCGGGCAGGCCCGCCAGCTCGTAGCGGCTGGAGCAGTTGGCTTGCTTCAGCTGGTGGGAGTCCCCGGTGTAGAGGTAAGAGGCCACGTCCATGGGCACCTCCTCGGCTAGTTTTTGCGCCAAGATGGTGCCGTCGGAGCGGCTCCAGGGAGCCGAGGGGTCCGATGCGGAGGATCGAGCCGGCTGCTGGGCGTGTTGCTTCGCCCTCAGGGTCCTCTCTCTAGGGGAACCCGGCCGTCCCGCGGGGTCGCGGCTGGCGCCAACAGCTCCCAGTCCCAGATGAGCGAGCAAGAGGCAGAAGAGTAAGGGATAAGCCATGGCTCCCGTCTGCCTCGCAGAGAGGAGAGGAGGTAACTGGAGGAGTCACTTTTTAAATTTTGGTCGTCAATTTATCAACAGTAAGACTTTTATCAGGAGTCTTCCTCCTTCTCCAGATGGCACCCAGTCCAAAAGGACTTTAAGAATGTCTCGAAATCGGCCCGCTGGCTAAGCGACCGTCACAGGAAATCGAATCACCTGTGGCAACGCTGGCTGCAGCCGCTCCACGATGGGTCGGCTCGGGATTACGCACCTCACAGCCTCGAGCCGAACAGGTTACCTCCCCTCCGGCTCCCGGCAGCTATAGTTAGCCTGCTTACGTCTTTCTGCTCGGCAGCTTCCACCGCCACTCTCATTGAGGTGTGTTCGAGAGCTGCTGCTGCTGCTGCCGCCGCGGCCGCCGAAGACGCTGCTCCATCATCTCGCCCGTGGCAGGTCGTTCCCGCCTCCCGGCTCTGGCTCCGCCTCGTTCGCTTCGCTCGGAGGCGCGGAGCGCGCGCATAGACCGGCGCGGCGAGCGCAGGAGCCGGTCCCGAAGAGCGAAGATTTCTTTTAAGACATTTGCCTCTCTGGAGTCGAGAGGGCCAGGCAGCTGGTTAATTGGAGCTTTAGGTTTAGCCACAAATCACACTACCTCTCCCTGCTCTCGGGAGGAAAGCCGGTTTAAAGAGGCAGCTTGGCCGCAACCAAACCCTTGTAGGGCGGCTTCAAGTCTTCTTGTTCCCTGTTTGGTCGGCTCCTCTGTCAATCATTCGACTGCCATTTGTGGGGAATGGGGCGGGAGCTGTCCAGTGCTGAACCCGAGGCGGCACGGAGGAGGCGCAGGAGGCGGCGGTGGCGTGGGATGCAGCAGCTCCGAGTCCTGGCACCCACTCGCGTTCCCTGATGACTCGGAAACCTGAAAGGGTGGAATGGGGTGGGTAGGAGTGAGGGAAGAAGCAGAGCTTCTGTGGTTCAGAGCAAAGGAAACTTGAACGTACCGAGGAGGAGGGTGTTGGCGTCTTGCATGCTTAGTTCAGTCAGCCTTTTCTTTTGCCTGGAAAAGAGGGAGAAAAGAGTTTTCATTTCTGACTTAAATCGGAGGGGAGGGACGTAGAATAGAGACGTGTCCTCCCAAACATCTGTTCATTTTTGACAAATCATCAAATCCTCCTCGCTGTCAGTTAAAGAAATGATTAAAACCCACTTGCAGAGGTTTTAGCTATGAGGGGAGTAATGGAGACACCTACCGGCTGAGTTTTAAAGGGAAAAAAAAATGCCGTATTAACAGAACCTCTGCTAGAAAGGGAACCAGGATGAGTGAAAGTATATGCGACTGAAGATGTGAAAGGGAGAGACCTGTGCAAGGGGCAGGCCTAGGACTGAGAGAGAATGAGAATGGGCGAGTCTGTGTTGAGTGAGAAGCGCAGTCATTCCGAGGTCCTAGAATTAATGAGGATATAAGAACTAAGACTTCTCGTTAACTATAGATTGGGATATTCCAGCAGAAGAGCCGAGTAAGTATACCAAGCCCCTCCGCCAATTATTGGGAAATTTCTTAACACCCATCCAGTTGTTTTATTTGAAGCTTTAAGAGTGGCTTCTTACATTCTGAAAATACTAATTCATGCAGGATAGGTAGTATTTTATGCACCACCGTTTTCCACATGCACCTCCATTTTCAAATTTTCAAAGTTCCCAAATAGAAAATCCAAAATTCACTTCAAATCCCAGCTAATAAAAATGTCATTCACCTCATTTTAAGAGAGCACTGCTTAGGTATATATACCATTTTATTTCATTCTTCCCACTGAGAAAATACCTAAGCGCTGAAATGTAAGCTCCAAAGGGCAAAAGTTTTCTGCATTGATCACTGTAGTGTCTTGGGTGCCTAGAACACATAGAAATGATGAGCACCCATCATTTAACTAAATAGTTGCTAAATTAATGAGTAAACCAGAAGATCATGATGACAAAGCTAATTATTTAAAAATTCATCCCCATACCTAAGAAGAAAGGTTTGCCTGATAAGTCAGTGATGGAATAAGACATAGCAACCAGTTTTCCAAGCTACAATATATGGTCTCCAAGTTAGTTTTTATACCTATGCAAAGAATGGTCACTAGATTTGTATGTACTTACAAGTAGATTTAATGTTCATATCTGACTTTTTGGCTTAAATTTAACTTTGCAGTATATGCTCCTTTGCTAAATAAAGATCATCTCAATTTAATACTACACTATAGCATATGTGGGAATAATAACAGAAAGAGTTTCTGTTTGTTTAATTTATCAGAGTATACAATATGATTTTCTATCTATTTAACCATATAAAGACTGAAGTGTCATTATGTCATTAATTGATGTTTTTAGAAAATCTGCATAACTTATTAATAATTCTTTAAATCTTCTAATATTATACTTATATTGGAAGATATAAGTTTATAAGTAGGTCCTTTCATAAGTAATTTAATGACACCGTAACTGAAAGACCTGGCTTCTAGTCTCAGCATGGTTTTAAGCAAGATATATGACCACTGGCAACACATTTAGTTTCTGTGTCTGGGACGCAAAGTGTATGATTTGACATGAATGGAGTACTGAAATGGCAACTGAGCCACTCTCTAGGAGTGCCAGTCCTTCCCCTAATGCACATACAACAAGAAAGGAGCAGCCTATGAGAAGCTCTTGCAATTTTACCATTCCTTTTAGTGGATCACCGTCAGTCTACATTGCCAAACAACTGGGGTGAACTAATTGTGTCTAGAACAGCACTACCCTATAGAAATATAATGCAAGCCAAAAACGTAAGCCATATATATAATCTTGTGTTCCAGTAGCATGTTTAAAAAGTCAAAAGAAAAAAGTGAAATTAATTTTAATAATATATTTTATTTAGCCCAATAAATCTAACATATCATCTTAGTAATATAATAATTATTAAATAGCTTACATTTTTATACTAAATCTTTAAAATCCAATGTATATTTTACACTCATAGCACACAGAACTTCACATTAGCCACATTTCAAGTATTCACTAACTACCAGTGGCCAGAGGCCACCATAGAGGGCAGAGATCAGAAGACAATGCATTCTGATCTAGAATGCTCTAGAAAGCTTAGGTCCACTCAAGATAAGACACCATGGTTCAAATGCTATATGAGGCCTGTCCCATTTAATAAGAGGCCTGGAGTCAAGGTTACTGAGTAGGCAGACCACCTTATGTCTATGTTAGTGTCCATCAATGGAAGGAGATAATCCAAGAGGTTTTTATAAGGGACCAATATTTAACACATACTCACACACTCTTAAGCAGACTACAAAATTCCACACCAATTCACAAAGAAATATCACTCATTCAACAACTGTTGATTGAGTCTCTACTATGTGTCCCGCATTGCATTTAGCACTGGACAAAATAGACACATCTGCACAATAGGCACATGGACTTTACAATCAAGTGAGTAGAGAGAATTAAAAAGCAAACATAAATTTAAAAAGTAAGTGTCATGAAGAAATAAACACTGTAGTGATAAAGTGATAAAGAATGCAAGCTACAGGGACAGGGAACTTCTATAAAGAGATAAAGGAAAGACATATTTCTCTGAGGAGGAGGTAAGAGCTGAGCTGAGACCTAAAGACTGGAGAGTAGTTAACTAGATACTAAGTAGTAGCGAACCATCTAAGGCAGCGGTCCCCAACATTTTTGTCCCCAGTGACTGGTGCTCCTATGAGAATCTAATGCCTGATAATCTGAGCTGGAGCTGAGGCGGTGATGCTAGCACTGGGGAACAGCTGCAAATACAGATGAAGCTTCATTCACTGGCCCACCACTCACCTCCTGCTGTGCAACTTGGTTCCTGATGGGCCACAGACCAGTAGCAGTCTGTGGCCCAGGGGTAAGATAGAAATTTACTCTATGTAGGGGGTGTAGTATGTCAGTGCATCAAGACTACAAGTATTCATTTCTGAGCAGGAAAGAGGAATGGAAGACAATAACTGCAATAAGTAGACGTTTATATATAATATGAAAAGTACAAACAATTGAGACCAAAAGAAAATCATTTTATAAAATAAAGTGATCCTGGCATGAACAGCACCCCACTACCACCAATCAATTTGTAAATTTAAATAAATATCTCTGTGTGACCTCAAAATTAAGGACTAAGTTGTCATACTGTATACCGATACAGTATAGGAGCTTTACTGTAATAGAACTGTATATATAAGATCTCAGGCCCTTTGTGAAAAGGACCAGAGCTTTTTCATCACAGCATGAAAAGTCAATCTAATTAATTTAGAATAGTCAAATTTGCACTGGTGAAAAAGCAATAATACGCAATGGAGTTATTAGTTGCCATTATATTATTGATTTATTACTACTATAAAAAGGAAGATGTGTTGACGTATTTTTAAGTAAAACAAAGAAAATCAAAAACCGCTGGGACCAGATTTTATGTGAGCGTATAAGCATACTAATTTTAAAATTTTAAGTGCTGCTCTTCATCATTTAAATAAGCAAGGATTGGGACAGTGGGACATGATGAAAGGACACTGGATTGGCAGTCAGAAACCCAGCTCTACTCTTGGCTCTACCATTATTTAGTAGTGTGACTTCCAACAATTTTTTTCAACTTCTCTGAGCCCTTTTGCATCTTCTGCAACATAAGATTGATGGATGAAGAAACATCACAACTGGAGCAGTTGCAGCTGAGTGATGGATAATGGTCCAGGTATATTTCCAGGAACTCATCATTCTCGGTAGTTCTAGATGTACAAGGTAAATGTCATTTTCAGAGTAATTAATGCTAGATCTCAGTAAATGAAGTGACGCAATTCCTATCAAATTCCTGATAAAGCGAATAAAATGACAAAGAGAGAGCATAGCCTGTCATTATAGGAGAAGTCCAGTTTTTATTCCTGGTCTTACTGAGACCCTAAACTTACACTATTCCTATGCCTCACATGCCCATTTGCAAAATGATGATCATAGTCTTTGTTATCTAAGAGCAGTAATTTGAGATTTCTGGATGCAGAAGTATCATTAGAGAATTCTGATGATCCCTGAGGGTCTGAGTGGGACTTGAGAATCTGCATTTTAATAAGCACTGCAGATGATTTTTGATGCAAATGGATCATATGGGATAAATACTGCCTTGAGCCATGGAGAGAAGATCTCTTGATAAACACAAAACCTTGCTATAACTTGTGAAACATAGCCTGGGGGCAAGGGAGAAAATACCACCTGTAAAGAGTACTATCTATCATCATTATAATCATCATCATCATCATCATCATCATCATCATCCTCATCTAAACATTTGTATAGCATTTACAGTGGCCAGTCATCATTCTAAGGAACAGACACCCTTTAGCTCATTTAGTCTTGGTACTATGAGTTTGGTACTGTTATCGTTTCACAGATGGGAAACAAACAAACAAAAATGAATTGCCCTAAGTAATACAACCATCCCACTCCAGATGTCATACTCTTAGTTATTATACCAGTGGTTCTCAAACATTGATACACATTAGATTCACCTGAAGAGCTTTTGTCAGAGGACAAATTAGTGGCCTTATGCCCCAAATTGCTGACTCAGTAGGTCTAAAATAGGGCCTGAGAATTTACATCCCTAATAAATTCCCAGATGATGCTGATAATGCTGGCCCAGGGACCACAATTTGAGAACCATTGTTCTGGGCTGTGCTTTGAACCATTATAACCTGTCATGTCTATATACCAACATTTTTCCATGTATTTTACATGGAAAAAGGAGAAAGTCAACATTAATGAATGAAAAGATGCCTGAAATCTGCTAAGGAAAAAAACCCTGGTTTTCTATTTCTAACTTAGAAAGCTTACCCAAGATGTTTATATTTTTTACTTAGCAGTTTATTCTCATCTGCCTCCAGTTTACCCTTAAAACTCTTACTCCCTGTCAGTATCACTCCTTCTCTTTCTAGAGTCATCTCTCTGCTTTTCACTGTGAAGTCATGCCTTGGGCTGTTCTTGCATTCCCAATGAAGTGCATTTTTTTAAGTACCACTAAACACAGATTCACTACAGAGACACTAAGGCTTTGACCCAAATTGCTAGTTTCCCCTGCCCCCATGCACACAAAATGATTCTGTAAACCTAAAGACACCTGAACCACAAGGAAAGAAAACACCAGGAAACAACATCTATGTAGAAAAATTCTGAGTGTGCTAAGGCAAAGTATTCTTTAAACAACTTTCCATGGCACTGACCTGATATTTAGATATTTAGCAGTACAGGAAAGGACCAATATGACATTTACAAAAAAAAAAATCACGCCAAATTAGAAAACCCAACTCCATTCGCTACAAGGATTGGCTCCCTTTCTCATTAGGAAATAAGAACAACCAAAAAATTTGAAATGAAATTTACTGAAAAGGGGGACTTTGTGGATAGGAAGAGATGGGAAGTGAATGATTTTGTCTTTGCTCAATTTTGTCCGCTTCCCTTACTGGAGGGAAGTGTCTCACACCAGACGTATCCATATATTGTTTTAGCTTGTGATATTGTTTTCATCAGCATATTACCTTGAGCATAATGAGGGTTTACTTCGTGACCAGCTTAAGACTTGCCTCTTTATCTTAACACAGGAGCTTCAGATAGTGCTTATTTAAAATAATTAGGTAAATAAATCAAATCATGCATTAACCAGTGATGAAACTGGGCTGAACAAAGGATTATGTTTAAATCCAAGGTTCTGAGGTCTATTAAAAGAGCTGAAGAAATGAAAGGGAAGGAAACAGAAAAGAAATGAAGAAATAACTATTGATTTTTATTACCTCTATGGCCTGTCCTCAAATGAATGATCTTCATGGGCTATATGACACCCTTACCCTTTGCAGTTCACTAGGCTGACAAATCTAACAAATTTCCCAACGGGTTCCAACATATTACTCTGTAACACAATCACCTTTTTCTGACTAACTTACCCCAATGGTCAACAATCCACCCGTGGCAAGTTTCAGTGTTCCAACAGGCCGCTGAGGGAGGTATTTGGGAATAGGAAGAGTTTTCAGTGCCTGCCTTCAACTAAATCCTTGTATTTCAAACAGCTGTGATTCACACTCTGCTGAGCCTTCACCTTTGATGGCAGTCCACTTCAGACTAAAGTTTGATTTCACTCTCCAAGGGGTCAGGTCCCTTTTTCCCTTCCTTATCAGTCTCCCAACTTATGGAGTCTGTGTCCAGAGCACTATTTCTAGGCCTCCAATGTGTCACCTCAAAGACTGGCTGACCCACTTTGCAGATGGAGTCCAACATCATCTTCAATCTAATCTGGAAATCATGAACAGAAGGCTGAGGAAATGAGAAGCTGTGTACCCACTGGGAGAGGAGCTCAACTCCCAGCATGGGGTACGCAGCAAGATCACAGAGGCACAACATAATTCTCCAGAAAGACAGTTTTGATCAATGACAGAACAGCCTGGGTCCAGATGAAATTATCCTGGATTTTAAACACAAATTAACAGTAATATTGAAATTATAAGGCTTACCACAAATTTAGTATGACATGTTTAATCATATGAATTATGATAATTATGGCACCTGAAAACTAGATATAAATAGTAAGCATGCCATTCACACATTTGACAATAATAGCTATTTCTGAGCTTCCCTGAGACAGAAATGAGAAAGAAAAAAAAGTTAATGAGCTTCTCTCCTGCCAGAAGGGCATAGGGCACCACTTCAGTCTTCCTTCCCTAAAAAGGATTTAAGATGTGAACTCAGGGAAGAAGACTGACCTCTTGCAGTACCTGGGCTAGAAGATCTTCCTTTAGTCCTCTTGGAAGAAGAAAGTAGCTCAGATACCCCAGAGAGGCCGATTTCAGTATTCCTTTAGATGTCAAAAGTATCAGGTCAAGTCTCTCTGAAATAGATAAGCAGAGAGGAGCCCTGCCTGGGGTCCTTTTATAAATATCGAGAAACTGGAAGCAAGCTGCTATTTAGTGAGAGATGGTGAAAAGGACAGCTAGATATATAAGCAAGCTAGAAAAAAAATAGCCATATTTTCAGTACAACATAATAATGTTCGGTCTAGATATTTTCTTAAAACTAAGCTTTTTACTACTTAACTTATTCCAAGTAAATTAGAAACTGAAGTGAGAAAGGCAAGATCACAGAATACCTCTTAAATATGGCAGAGAATTTTAGACTTCATACAACTGTTTCTTGATCATCAGTAAATTTGTCTCTAAAATTGACCTGCAGGTCATGAAAAGAGTAGTTCTAAGAGAAAAAAAAAAGCTCAGGAATAGGTCTCTGCATTGCCAAATGACTTTTGAATTGGTGAATTCCTAAAATTCAGGACATAATTTCTGCAAATATGATGGAGTTGTTTTTGCATCCAGAGTACTGACTTTGTATACCGTGTCTATCAGAGAAGTTGGGTTTCTCCCATCCTCACACCCACTCCCTCCCAGTATTAAGGCAGATTTTGGGACAAGCACCAGGAGAGAACTTAGTCACAGTGCCAAGGAGTAGATTTTTTAAGTCTGGAGAGTGAAGAGAATTTTTTTTTTTTAATTCTTGTCTCTGCACAATGCACCCACCTGAATTCCATTTTTGGATCCTTTTTCCTAATATAAATTTGTTATTTGAGTAGCCGACATGACAATATGAGCTCAGGATCTCCCTCTTCCTGAGAGAAGCGCCTCTTCCCACACAGCACCCTCACCCAAACAGACCATTTGAAACAGCCTCCTACTGTCAAGAGGAAATCAGACATGAAGTGGAGAAAAGTAGCATTGAGTAGGTGGGTCAGCCTGGCCACTCTTGATCTTTCTAAGATCTTTAAGTTTTCTCTCATAAGCTATCTTTTCCTGCTTTTGTTTGACTTTCATGGGTGTTTTTTTTTTCTTTTCTTATCATTGGAGTCGTAAGGCATTAAAGTTTAGGGGGTGAGCCAAGAAGAAAAAGGCCAAGAAAACAACCTGGCTACCTTTAGGCTAGGTTTCTAAGTCATGGGGACAAAGAAGTCCTTACGACAGCTATGGTTCAGCTGGAGCTCACTAGGATCAGAAGAGCTATGTGCATGTTGGAGTGAAAGTTCTGTGGTAATGAACAATATGTATGACCAGGAGGTGGTTTTTACCTCCTACACAGATACCTCCCAGGGGACTCTCATTCAGTTAGGCTAAATTTGCAGATGCTGATCATGGCCACATTCTTTGTGACCAAGAGTGACTAATATCTCTTACTGCCATCATATAGCTGTGAGGTGGCATGCTGCTTGTGACTAAGCAGAGTAAGCAGGGTATATGCCCTGTGGGTCTGAGCCAGTTAACAAACTCAGATGTAAATGAGTATGGCTTTTAAATAGCCTAGGAAACATTAATTTTTACTTTAATATTTCATCTCATGAACAAATCAGAAATTCAGCCACAGACATTCTAGAAAGATCTCTCATACCAGATTGGACCCAGATATCAAGGTCCAGTTCAAGCCACACACAGCAACAGAGTATGGGGTTTTAGTCCTCAATTATTTGTTTACTCTACTTACCACCAAAATACCCACTGTTCTTGATTGCATAGACCCATACCCAGTGGCTCTCTGATACACACTAGACCATACATGGGCCACAGGTATCTCTGTCTATGCAAAACTGAGTTCTGAGGTACCTATGATCTAGGGTTGCCAGATTTAGCCATATAACAACAACAACAACAACAACAACAACAAAAAGGGCATCCAGTTAGATTTGAATTTCAGATAAATAATTTCTTAGTGTAAGTATGCTCCATGCAGTATTTGGGACATATACCAAAAAATTATTCATTGTCTATGTGAATTTCAAAATTAACTGGATATCCTGTATTTTTTCCAATAATCCTACTATGATTCCCCTCACCCCACCCACCAATATTCCTCTCTGGTATCTTATTGCCTATGCGAGGCCTCTCCAGTAAATAGGACCCGGGTCAAGGTTGCTCTGGGATTATGAGACTCTTCTAATACTAAACCAGGGGAATTTTTTTCTGGGGAATTATTGTTCTTACTGGGATTAGATTTTTTGAAACAGAATCAAGAACATCTTGCAGATGATTCCACTTTCTACCTGCCACAAACCTTCCCTGTGACAATGAGTTACAGTCAACTACCTTTCGATAAAAGTTGGGAGGGTTGAATTAAGGTCCCAAATTGTTTATGTACACTTGTTTCCCTTTAGTTCTCTCTCTCAATTACTCTCTTCCCTTTCTGCTCTCTTTCTGCAAGATGAAAAGAAAGCATTGGGAAAATGTATTTTTACTTAGGTCATGAGATCAGGCAATTCTTACTTTATGAAAGAGATTTATAAAAATACAATAAGACTGTTAGAATCCCAGGAAGTCAGAGTACCTTAGAGCACAACTACACAGGAGTAGATACTGCCCAATCTCTCAAAAATCTTTTTTCTAAATTTACCTCTCAAGACCCTGCACATTTTTCTATAGAAGTGTGATCTCATTGTAACTCAAAAGAGAGTTTACTAAGAAAATGCATTGTTCTCTGACAACTACATATACGCGATTAAAAAATATTTTTAATTTACTTTTTATGTATTTAATTATTGACTAGATTAGTCCAATAAATCTAAGAATACATTCTAAGGAATGAATGAAATGACTGCACAAAAGTTTCTGAAAAAAGATGTTCATTGCAGTATTATTTGTGAAAAAAAGAAGGCCAATATAAGTCCTTCAATCAAATATTGATTAAATAAGTTGTGCTATAATGACCTACTGTGGCTACTAAACCTGATATTTACTCATCATTATATCAGCATTCCTAAAGTAAGGAAAAGAAGTTGAAAGATATAAGGAGTGGAAAAGAAGATATAAAACTGTCCCCTTTCAATGACAACATAATTATGCATGTATGAAATCCAAAATAACTTACAGATTATTTGAATTAATAAATAAGTTGAACACATTTGATATAAGGACAATATAGGAAAATTACTTGTATGTACCAACATAAATAATTTGAAAATGGAATATTTTTATTAATTTACAAGAACATTTAAAAAAAAGGAATGAAAGGATTTTCAAGGAGCCTACATAAAAACTATAAAATATTATTAAGTGAAATAAAGGAAACCAAAATAAGGGAAGGGATATATCAAGTTCATGACATTCAAGACTCAATATTTTTTAAATGTCAGTTCTCTAATTGAAGCTATAGATATAATATCAACCCAATGAAAAACTTGGCAGACATTTTGTATGTTTGATAATGGATAAGCTGAATTTCAGACTTAGAAAGAAATGCAAAGGGCCAAGAATAGCCAAGACTATGTTAAAAAACAGAAAGTCCCAAATATCAAACTGGTGATAAAGCTACAGTAACTAAGACACTGTGGTATTGGGTCAGGGATTGACAAAGAGACCCCATGGAACAGAACAGAGTTCAAAATGGTCACTCGATGTATGACAAAGGTGGCACTGAAAAACAGTGGGAATAGGACGATCCTTTCAGTAAATGGTGCTGAGTCAGCTGGTTTACTCGGGTGCACATTCAGGACAAAGGAAATCACTCTCTCAGTTGCTGGGAAAGTTGGCTACAGATGGCTTACGGATGCATTTCTCTCTGGAAATTTCCCTTGCCCAAAGAAAGCTGCTTCATCTAAGATTATACCCTCTCCCTAAGGGCATCCCACACCCTTAGGGAGAGGGTATAATCTTGTTGATGCAAGGGTCTAAAATCATGACTCTTGACTAGATCAGTCTTTGAAGGACCATTCCAGCTCAAGAGTGCCCCTTGGGAATAGCTTAGGTCACTAATTCAACTGTACCACCACAGCTTAGCATCTTTCTCCACCCAGCCCTGCTTCCTCTGCCCCGTCTCAGCTTGTCCCTGAGAATTTTACCCCAGCAAAACTCCTGCACACAAATCTCAATTCTGTTCCCTAAGGAACTCAACCTGGAACATGTTGGAAAAAATTAACCTTGACCCTACCTCATACCTTACATACAATCAATGCCAAGTGAGAGTATATCTAAATGTGAGCGGTAAAATATAACATTCCTAAGAGAGTTTCTAACATAACAGAGCCTCCACTATTTTAGAGTTGAGAGAGATTTCTTAAACAGGACATAAAAGCAGTAACCATAAAGAAAAAGACTGATAAATTGGACTGCATTAAAATTAAGACCTTCTGTTTATCAAAGGATACCATTAAGAGAAAGAAGATATGCATGTTATCTGTAATCCACAAAGGGCTTGTATCCAAAATACATGAAGAAAGACAAAAAAATTAGTAAGGAGATAAGACAACCCAATAGAAAAAAAGAGCAGGGGACTTGAAGGGGTACTTTCCCCCTAAAAAATATATATATATCAAAATGGCTAGCAAACATATGAAAGGAAATTCAAACTTATTAACACTTAGGAAATGTAAATTGAAACCACAATAAAATGTTCACCTCAAACCCACTGGAATGCAAGACTGATAAGCACCAAGTGTTGGTTAGAATGTAGAGAACTGGAATTCTCAAACACAGCTTGAGGAAACTTGTATTAGATAATCAGTAAATTCGAGCATGTGCATAGGACACTTTTAGGAATAACTCCTACAGAGATAAGTGCACACATATACCAAAACATTGTACCTCAACATTCATAATAACCCAAAATTAGAATAGACCAAATGCCTGTTAATTTTTATAGACAATAAGGAAAGAAACAAGGTAGAGAAAATAGAGTAATCAGGAAACACTTGAAAAGCCGTCAGGTTATAGAGAGGCAGAAGATCTAGAAATTCGGACAGCCTTAAGTGAGAGAATGGCAGGGAGAAATAAATTTAAAATGTTAGATGTGTTGTCTCAGACAATTAAGAAATAAATATAATTTGATTTATTTGTAGAAATTTATATAATTCACTCCTTTCCTCTAACTAGAGTATTAGATAGCTTATAAATAGAAATCTGAAGAACACAAATAAAGTAGTCTATCCCTTTAGTGAAGAGCAGATCTGCTCCTCTCAGTTGTCCAAGGCAATGACAGTGTACCCCGCCACCGGTACCTCTTCCACTGGCCTGGTACAGATAGCTTTTTTGGGTGCAGGCCTGTGATAGTTAACTATATATGTCAACTTGCCTGGGCCATGGTGCCCAGATAGTTGGTCACATATCCTGGATAGTTCTGTGAGGGTTTTTTGGGGGGTGAGATAACATTTAAATTGGTGGACTCTGAGTAAAGCAGATTGCTCTCCATAATGCGGGTGGGCCTTGTCCAATCAGTAAAAGAAAGACTTGATAGAACAATGGCTGATCTCCCCTGAGCTAGAAGGATGGCCATCAGATGGCCTTTGGACTCCAACTGCAACTCTACAACTCTTCCATGAGTCTCCAGCCTGCTAACCTACTCCATCAGATATTGGACTTGCCAAGCCTCTATAATCATGTGAGCCAATTCCTCAATTCCTTATAATCAATCTCTCTCTCTACTCACACACACACACACACACACACACACACACACACAACATTGGTTTTATTTCTCTGTTAAAGCCTGACTATTACAAGGCCTAATATCTGGGAAAAGTCCATTCCACCCTTTGGGCAAGCATGGCACGAATATTGCTGGCTTCATTACATTCTTAGTCTTAAGTGAAGCCTTCCATGTAAATTCCTCTAATCTCTCTGAAACTCGCGGTCCTTCCCTCCCAGTCTTTCCAACTCCACCATTTCTTCTGTGTCTTTACAGGGACCAAACTGAAGACAATCTGCATTTTTCCCCCACAGTTGGCATCTGTGCTCGTCCTGGCCGTGGTACTGTGTCAGCTCTGACATCCAGCTCTCCTCTGAGCAGGCTCGTCTCATCTCAAGTGCCCCCTTGACTTTCCCGCTTCTTCTGGATCCTTCTCATTCTTTGATTTTTTATTCAATATATTGAAACTCTCTATAAACTAAACTTTTCTCTTTAACCTCAAATGCATCTCATATTGCAGCTTCTTCTTTAATAGAACTACATTCCCCAAGGTCGGTCTTGCTCAGCTTTGCTGCTGAACGAGACATATCCTAAGGTTATAGTTTCTTCCCTCTGACTAGCTCCAAAAAATCCTTTCTAACCTTAAGGTTGATTCGCCAACTGGTCATCCTTTAGCTGAGAATCACACAAGGGCTTTAAAAACATAGATTGCTGGGCTGCACGCCCAGACTCTTTAACTCCGTACATCCAAGGTAGAGCCTGGGAATTTGCATTTCTTACAAGTTCCCAATTGAGGCTGATGCTGTGGGTCCAGGAACCACACTTTGAGAACTACTGCTCTAGCTCTGGTTCCTGAATCGCTGCCTCCGGCGCCTGTTCCTAAGTCTATTGCAGATATTCTCTCTGCTGGTCTAGGATGAAACGCAGTGTGAGGGATGGGAACGGCAGATTTCAGGCAGCCTCCCACTGCAGGGAGAGGCCAAGGAGAGTGGGAATTCAATGCAACATCACAGCCATGTTTTTGAGTGTCTGGTATGTTAGAAAGCCTTGATAGGGATGATAAGTTTCTGCTCTCAATAAACTTAATACTTAATAAGAGGAAAGCCCAGTACAATCCTAATATACAACAGAATGTATTATATTAAATGTAAAAGGGACATGGGACAGTCGCAGACACTGTTAGTGACCCAAGCATATTTCCTAGGCTGCCTTAGAGGTCAAGGCCAGGACTCTCTCTGAGCCATACAAGTGCAGGGTGAGCAACTTCACAATCCTGAGTGAGTACCCCCTTAAATTTTGCACTCTTGGGGCCTCACTTGCCTCCCACTAGTATTGGCCCTACCAAAGGTCATAACAGAGAGTTCCGGTATCTCCAGCGGATCCCAGCCTTTTTCTGCACTAGGGTATTCTCTCTACTGGATGAGTCTACTTGCTCTGCGTGCCAGGTAGACCTGAACATACAGCTGATATTGGAGCCAAAGGCTCATGAAATTACAATGCAAAGAGTGTGGAGGAAGAAGAACGGAGAGCTTGAAGCTGGTAACCCAACAATTAAGGGATGGGATTTAGAAAGGAAAGCTTGAAAGTTGTTGAGAAATGGGTAAGTCAAAAGAAATCAGTATAGCTTGAGATCCGCTTCAATACCTGAATAAAGTGTGTAAAACAGGATTTGCCATCAAGAAGCTTCCAGACTAGTAGAGGAAACAGGATCCACACTTGAAAAGATAAATATTCTGGCACCATGCACCAAATCAGTGTTGAGAATAGAATGTGAGAAACTGGAAGAAGTAAAAACTTGCCTTGACTTGAGCAATATGATCCCCAGATTTTCCATTTAAATGGTGACACTGCTGTTGATTGCATACGGTTTTATGAAAATTAAGAAACCTAATTAGTTTAAGAACAGTTGCTGGTTCATAGTAACCACTAAGAAAATTGTCACTTTTACTGTAATTTCTGTGATGCTGTTGATGCGGATGATGCATGAATTTTGGGAGAGAGGGTGGGAGCTGTGAGCTGTACTGGGGATGATGTCTACTGGACGATGAATTGGAATGGTCAGAATGTAGAGCAGGATTTACCTACATTCTGGGGCAAGATGCCTGAACAAAAGGCGAGGTCAATAATGGTATAAGCATAGGGGCACGTCAGATCAGTTTGTTTCTGAGTGCGTGCAGCTTGAGGAAGAAGTAGAAAGTGGCCAGACCAGAATCCTGGGTAAGAAGTTTGGGCTTTTTCCTAGACTAAATCCAGAACCTCTGAAGATGTATGACAAAATCGAAATAAAAGCAATCTTTTGGTGCGATTAATGTATAAATCTAAAACGGCGGTAGGAAAATGATGCCAGGTAGTTCAGTATCCCAAATGTGAAATGATGCCAGGTTATTGTCGAAACGGAAAGGAAGGAGAATGTTCATGGTACATGCAAAAGAGATCAGTGCAAAAGCTAAGAAGAAGAAGGCGAATGAGGTCGGGGTATGAAGGTGCGGGTGGGAGTGGCATCACTTTTCTTCGTACTTGGATTCCAAGTCAGAGAGAACGGCTGTGTCCATCAGTTTGGGCTTCCGTAACAGAACACCGCAGACTGGGTGGTTTGAACAACAGGCATTTATTTTCTCGCAGTTCTGGAAGCCAGAAATCCAAGATCAAGCTACCGTCAGGGCTGATCTCTAGTGAGATCTTTCTACCTGGCTTACAGATGGCCGCCTTCTCACCGAGTCCGTACGTGCAGCAGCAAAGAAAGGGAGCTCTGGTGTCTCTTCCTCTTCTTATGAGGATCCCGGCCCTGTGGGACACCACACATATGACCTCATTTAACCTTAATGACCTTCTCAAAGTCCCTATCTTCATATACAGTTACATCGAGGGAAGGCAGGGCTTCAACATGCGAATTGGGGGAGGAGGGGCGCACATAATTCAGTCCCTTAACAGTGGTGTTATATGTTACTGTGAGACATAGAAAATATGAGTTGAGCTAATTGAGAGGAAGATCATTTGGGCTTTAGACATGACGTTTGGTTCATCTGCAGCACTATCCAACAAAATATTCAGCAGTGACGAAAATGTTCTCTATCGTCCTTGTCCATTATGTAGCCAGGTGGCAACTGAGCCTTTAAATGTGACTAGTGAGATGGATGAAGTGAATTTTTAATTGTATGTACAAGTTATAGCTATAGGAACCTTAGGCAGAGTAAAGAGGTCCTGTCAATAATTAGAAATCTAAGGCTCCTCCCAGGTCTTAAAGCTTTGCACTGTAGATATTCAACTTTAAACCACCTCTGATTATAAGAAGGAAAAACTGAATCCCTGAGAAGATATGAGACTGTTCCAGATTCACATAGCTAGTTAGTTACAGACTCTCAATTCAGGTTTAAATATTTTTATAGCAGCCGGCACACAGTTAGGAGTGTTTAACTTTTCAAGAGGCAGCCGAAGATATGCAACTGTTTGTACAGGACTGAGATCAGCGCTTCGTAGTCCTCCCATGAATGTGATATTTGCAGCCATGAAAGTGAACATAATCTAGAAAGAGAAGAGAATGGGACTCTGGGCCAAGCCTTGATAAATATTTACCCTTAAATAGAAGGAAAATAAAAACAAATCAGAACAAGGAACTGGAGTTTTATCTGCCAAACTTACACCGACAATTTAGCCCCAGATTGCCACCATCTCAGCATATTCAAAATTCATCTCGGAGAAGTGGTCATAATAATAAAGAGTGAGAGCTCTTGCTCCCTTCACATCTCGTCGCCACCATGTTTTAGCTGGGTGACCCGAGCAAGACTCTTGACCTCTCTGTGCTTCAGTTTCCTCCTTTGTAAAATGGGGGAAATGACAAGACCAACTCCAGGAAGATGTTGAGAAGATTAAATGAGATGGCATTTAAAGGGCCAGCAAAGCCCTGGCACCTAATACATAGTCTTTAAATTTTACATAAAAAAATAAAACTTATTTTTTCCCCAGTCTTGTTCCTCTGCCTGTGTCCCTGACCTGGGTAAATAGCACTGCCCTTTATCCAGTCGGTCTTTCCGAAACCCTGAGTCATCTTTGATTCCTTCTTCTTCCTCATTCTCCACATCCAGTAATTCACGAAGCGTTATTGATTCTAGCTCCACAGTGTCCTTCAAACACAGCCACCTCTCTCCGTGACCTCCACGACTGCTCTCACTCTGGTTCTCAGCACTTTCACCTGGACTTTCTGTCAAAGGTGTCTGTGCTTCCAGTGTGTTTGCTGTACCCACCCATTCTTTGCGCCGTGTCCAGGGTGGTGCTTGCAAACTCTCGGTCATTTTGCAGACTTCCCCTGGCAGTTTTTCTTGCAGACAAATGAAGCTGATATTCCTCAGCATGGCATTCAAGTCCTTTGCAACCTGCCCAAACCTACCTTTCCGTTTGGAGTAAAAATCTTTCACCTTTTACTGTGAACCAAGAATACATCAATATGAATCAGTGTATTTAAAAAAAATTAAATGAATACTTGTCTTGGGATTGTGTGTGGATCTGGAAGGAGGAAGCAGTGTTTTTTATTTGACTTCGAGAGGAAATTGCAAAATACCTTATTAAACCTTGCAGAGAGATTCCTCACCAGTACCTCCTGTAACTAAGGAGATCGTGTGCCCTCTTTTGCCCAGAACAATCTTTGTTTACAGCTGTTGATCTGCATCATTCTTCGGAGTTCCCCTGTTTCATTCCCAAAAGTGACCTAGTTTGGGCAGTAAGTGCTGTGGTCACCTAGAACCCACCTTGCCAAGTCAGTCTGAGAGATGAAGAGCAACAACAGAATGATTGTCCCCCGTTCTTCCCACACGTCTTATTAGGCAATTGACTTTGAAGTCACTCTTCACCTCTGTCAGCATCTCCTACTCCCTTTCGGAACCTCTTCGGGGCTGCCGAGTCCTTGCCGAAGCACCTCTTACGGGGCATTGCTTCATACTTCCTCAAACCCTTTATTAAAAGTCACCTCATGGCCCTGTTCTCTGAACCTAGTTGATGAGAAAAACTAATAGCTAAAAAGTGACTCTATGTGCCACCTTCCCAGAAAGCATTTATGAATTTTAAAAGGACCTTAAGAGCTCTGACCAAAGGAATGACTAATGGAGGGATTTTAGAAGGACCGTGTAGGTGTCAGCAATGTCATTAAAGTGATTCATAGAAGCCGGGGACGGCATGAGGGACCAGAGATGACGTGAGCCATTGCTCACGCTCCAGAAGGAGGAAGAAAGAGATGGGGGCGGGGAGAGCAGGGAAGCACATAAGTAACAAATGATCCTGGAAACTAAGGGAAATGTGAAAATTAAAGAAATGAATGACTCAGGGAAATTACAACTGGGGACTCTCTGGGCATGTATTTGGAAATTGAACATTAGGAGAAAAAATGTCAGAAGTAGACACTACCTATTATAAAGAGCCAGCAGTATTCCAGCTAAGCCAAGTCCGGCAGGCAAAGGGCAGGGTGCAGGGGATGACAAGGGTTCTGACTCTTTGGGGTCACCGAGCTCCCCTATGTCTGCTTAGGACTGAGGAACACTCTAGCACCTGCTTCCCAAACAATGCCGATCAGTAGAAATGAACAGGAAAAAAAAAAAAAAAACTTTCTAAAATGGAAAAGTGAAGAGCAGACTTTAGTCAAGAGAGTATTTAAAGGGTTCCAGAAGGGGAGATGAGAAGACAGAATAGATCCTGTCTTAGGAAGACTTTACAGACTGTTAAGACAAGACATTTCAGAATATTTTCAGCCATCTTTTTCTTTCCTTTCTTTCTTCCCTCCTTTCCTTCCTCCTTTCCTCTGCTTTTTGTCTCTTTCCTTCCCTCCTTCACTTCCTTTTGTTCCTGTCTTTCTCGCGTAGATGTAGATTTTTGGCGGGTATGCCTTAGTCTTTGAAGCGACTTGGGACACACCATAATAGATGCAGTGACTTCCCTTCTAGGTAAAGGGAGCAGGTAATGGGAAGATTGCTACAAGCAGAAGCTCAGTACCAAACATGACCTTATTTTCCTTTGAATAGAAAAGTTTGATTATCATATCTTTTTAAGGATCATAGAGAAATTGGCCAAAACCTGGGTCATCATCTATGTAGAAGATGCTGGGCTTTTTCAGTTTGGAAAGACTCTTCTCAAAATACTTGAGTGCTAATTCATGGCCGATAACTCTACCAAGGAAAAACTAAATCTCATTTTTAATCAAGGGAGTAAAATAATACAATAAGAAATGCCATTTTTGCATTTTGTACTAGTTGAGACTTAAAATCAAAAAGAGAAAATGCCAAGCTTTGTGAGGAAGTAGATAATCACATACTATTTGTGGAATTACGACCAGATTGGGCAATATATATATCAAAGCTCATAAAAGTTAATATAAAGAAAGCAATCACAAAAATGCCCAAATAGCTTTATACAAAGATATTTATTATACTGTTATTTATAATAGTGAATAAATATAAAAACTAAATATGCAATATTAAAGTATTTTTTTATCTTATTGAAGCATATTTGACATATAATGTATAAATTTAAGGTGTCAACATGTTAGTTTGTACATTTCTATATTGTAATATAATTGCCATGGTAGCAATAATTTGCACTTCATAATTAGCACAATTATATAAAGTAAATCAAAATTGATACCTAATTATAATGAGATATCACCTCACACCTGTCAAGAAGACGGGAGATAACAAATGTTGGTGAGAACGTGGAGAAAAGGGAACCCTTGTGCACCATTTTTAGGAATGTAAATTAGTTCAGCCACTTTGGAAAACAATATGGAAGTTCCTAAAAAAAAATAAAAGTACATCTACCATATGATCCAGCAATTCTACTTCTGGGTATATACTTAAAGTATTTATTAAATAAGTTTTGGGGCATATGCTAGAATAGTCTATTAAAAATCATAAGAAATATGAACATAAAGAATGTTCATGTTATATTTAATTTTTAAAAGCAATGTATAGAACTGTATGACATGATTTCAGTTCTCATCATATATATAGATATATGTAACTAAAAGTGAGGTTACATATATAATGATTTATAGTTAACTTTTTTAAAGCGCGAGCTCACTGGGTATGGCCATGGTTACTGCATCCCAGGGTTTCTCTTGGCTCAGGACTTGGCACACACTGTTCCCTCCGAATAGTTGCCTGGAATGCTTTCCCCACCCATTCCACCCTCCTCACCCTGGCAAAGCTCTAATCGTTTTTCAAGACACAGCTAAAAGATGCTGTCTTCACAGAAGGCTTCCCTGACACCTGGCCTTGGTCTGAGTCCTCTGTTACATGCTCTCTAAGGCTAGTTTCCTCTTGCTTCAGAGCCACACCTCGATCTATGGTAATTCACATGTTCATTAGCATAACTAGTTTGTCAGTGTCTGTCACTCCCACTTGAAGGCGAACTCTACCAGCCCCTAGATCATAGTTCTTTTTGTTCACTATCATATCTTCATACCTAGCAAGTGCTTGACACATATTTTTATATCAATAAATAGCTGTTGAATGAATGAATGAATGAATGAATATTTGAATATAAATAAATGAATGAGCATCAAAGTTTATCTTAACTTGATCTCCTGGAAATCTTCCAGATTAAATAATACTCTAAATTGGTAAAAAACCAATCTGGATCCCCCAGGTTTAATGTGGTCTGAAGTCAAACGGTCTTCATTAACCAAGACTATACGTACCTAGTATTCAACATTTGTTTATTCACTATCTGTTATATAGCATAGAGGTTAACATCATACATAGGTGCTAGGGTCAATGGCCTGGTGAAATACTTGTGTGACCATTGGGAAGTTAATTAACAATTCTATTCCTTAATTTATACATCAAAAAGCAGGAATTTCAACAGTATATATCTCAAGAGGTTGTTGGGAAAAGTAAGTTAGTACAAACAAATCACAGAGCCTGGCACATGGCCACAGAATATGGAATCAATAGATGTTAATTATTTTTATCATAATTACTCATTTTTGTAACTGAAGGCCCTGGTACTATAGGCTATGGGGGATGCAAAAATAAATCGGGCAAGGTATTGCCCTCTGATAGCTTGTAGTTAAGCAGACAAGAAAAGGAATGCAATAGTCGAATGAACGTGATGAAACGAGAGTGCTAAGAAAATTCAGAGAATTGAGTGCTAAGGATGCAAGGTGTGTCCAAGGTGGAGTCTTCTCTGGGCATCAGACCAAAGACAAACTCTGATCTTGTTCAAATAGCAAGATATATCTTGTTTACATTTTTAATGATCTCAAATAGATGCTCTTAACCAAATTAGAGAAACTCTCCACCAACCTAGTCAGTCGCTCTCGTTCATTTGGGGTGTGGTCACAGCAAAGGGCAACCACAGCTTTGTGCACATTTTGAAAGGATTCACATGAAGACACCTCCAAGCAGGTTCTCCTGAAGACCAGCTGGCCAATGGACATAAACATCAGACTCAGAATGCCCCTGGAACTCCAATCACCGTCTGATGCTTGGCCACTACATGACTCATTGTCTAGGGCACATGTGCTTACCCAGAATTCAGTCTGCTGTAATTAGATTCGTGACCTTCCTGGCATAAACTTGGTATGATAATGATGGTATAATGAAGCTGAGGTTGTGGGCAGGTTAGGGCAGTACCTTCTGCACAAGTGGCTGCCGCTAGATTAAATCAGCTATAGGTTATAGCTCTCTCATCCTTTGTCTCTGAGACACAGGAAGGATTCTTTAATTACCAATGGGATGTCTTTGAGCAGCCTCTGGTCTGGGCCTCCATTCTTTTGTTCTGCTGTCACTCATGTCTGACTAGCTACCTAATAAGACCATATTTCCAGCTGGCCAACGTGGTTCACTCTTCTATAGGAAATATTCTTGTCTTTGCAAAGAATCTTGAACAAGGAGCCTTCCCCGAACCCATGTTATTTTGCTGTTTAGCCTGATAGAAATGAGAGTCCACTCTTCCTCTTGCTTAGCAATAACAGTTCTCTGCCAAGACAAGATCTTGCCAGAGAAGATGATTATTACCTAATAAAATAGCTCGCCTAATTCAATATTAATCATGGCTGAGTTATTTTATACAAACTACTTAGAGAACTATCACCTCCTGTCCCCCAGTAGGAGTCCTTGTGTACATTTTCTCTTTCAGGATTAACAAACACCAACAGTCAACACAGGCCCATCCATTTCCATGGAATATTGCCTGCAGGCAGAGAGTCCCCTTTTTTGAATACTCCCATTTACCACCTTCATCTTCAGCCCCATCCTTTACACACCCTTCCTTCATTCTAAAAAGCCTATTTATTAGTCCCGCCATGAGTTTCCTGCACCTCAGTCTTTAGAGTGAAATGACACAGCAGCTCAGCTGGTGGACAGAAAGCAAAGATGGTCAAATCCAAACACAACACAATTGAGACTGTACATAGAGCTAATCCACAGTATCTCAAATAAATGTAAAGGAAAATAAACAATCTTTGAGATTGACAGTACTAGCTAACAGACTGATTAGCTACATTAAAAATAGAATACTTTTCCACATTTCTGAAGCTAAGCAGAAAGCATATTTTTTTTAAAAAATTGACAATTCTTGGCTAAGGGCTTCTGTTAGTTCATTTCGCATTTATTCAATGATTCACTCTTATATGTAGTCACTCATCAAAATTGTATTGAGGACCTTCTGACTTATGGGTAGTGTTTAGATGTGATGCTGAGGATATAGCAGTGATCCAGGCAGGTACCTTCCCTCATGGAAAAGGAGATGGACAACAAACAAGTGAACAAATAAACAGGGCACTTACAGGTTTGTAAGTGTTATAAAGGAAATAAATGCGATGGAATAAAAGGAATAACTCGGAAAAGGCAAAAAGAGGAATAGAAGGGAGAGCTAGAAAAGAGAGTAGCCAGAAAAGATAATAGTCAGACAAAGCCTCTATAAGACATGATGTGTGAGCTGAAACCTGAAGGATGAGCATGGACCAGCCATGTTATAAGTCATCTAGACACAGGGAACAATTGTGAGGGCTCGGGTTTTGACAAGAGCTTTGTGTGTTAAAAACATGCGATATGAGGTGTTAGCTAATGCTGTGGTGGTGATCGTTTGGCAATATATATAAATATGTAAACTCAACATGTTGTACGCCTTAAATTTACACAGTGTTTTATGTCAATTGTATATCAATACAGCTGGGAAAAAAATACAGAAAGAAGTAGAGTGGAGAAGGTAAGAGTGCTGAGATAAAGTTGGAAAGGTATGCTAGATTCGATCTGGATTTTATTCAAAAGCTATTAAAACGCCATATACAAAAATTAACTCAAAATGGATCAAAGGCCTAAATGTTAACGACCACAACTATAAAACTCTTAGAAGAAAACACTGGGGAAAGTCTTCATGATACTGGATTTGGCAATGATTTCTTCTATATGACACCAAAAACATAGGCAATGACAACAAAAAAACAGGTAAATTGGACTTTGTCAAAATTAAAAACTTTTGTGCATCAAATGACACTACCAAGAGAGTCACAAGGCAACTTACAGAATGGGAAAAATATTTCCAAATCAGATCTGATAAGAGATTACTATCTAGAATATATTAAGAAAAAAAAAAACTCCTACAAGTCAACAATAAAAATAGACAACCTAATTCAAAAATGGGCTAAAACGTTGAGTAGACATTTTTCCGAAGAAGATATACTAATAAGCACATGAAAATTGTTATGAAACGCAAGTAAAAACTACAACGAGATATCACTTTACGCTCATTAGGATGACTGTTATTTAAAAAATAAAATAAAATAAAAAGGAAAGGAAAGAACAAATCTTGCAAGTATGAGGAGAAATGGGAACCTTTGTACATAGAAATATAAAGTGGTGCAGTCACTGTGGCAAACAGTACAGCGGTTCCTCAAAAAAATTAAACAGAAAATTACCATCTATATGATCCAACATTCCACTTCTCGGCATGTACCCCAAAGAATGAAAAACGGGACTTGAGTAGGCATTTTTGTACAGTAAACTTCTACCAGCATTTTTCATAATAGCCAAAAAGTGGAAACAGCCCAATGTCCAACAGATAAATAAATAAACAAAAAATGCTATATACAGACAATGAAATATTATTCAGCCTTCAAAAATAATGAAATTCTAAAACATGCTATGACATGGATGAAACTGGAAACATTATACTGAGTGAAATAAGCCAGACAAATATTGTGTGATTCCACTTACACAAAGTACCTACAATAATCAAATTCATAGACACACAAAGTAGAACAGTAGGTGCTAAGGGTTGGGGGGGTGAAGGGAGATTGAGAGGTATTGTTTAATGGGTAGAGTTTCAGTTTGGGATGATAAAAAAGTTTGGAGATGGATAGTAGTGATGGTTACACAATAACATGAATATACTTAATGCCACTGAATTGTACACTTAAAAATGGTGAAAATAGTAAAGTTTGTGTGTGTGTATCTTACTACAATATAAAACATTATTGGAAGGTGTTAAAGAGCATTAAGCAGG
The DNA here is from genome assembly GCF_014176215.1 of Rousettus aegyptiacus. Classification (NCBI taxonomy): domain Eukaryota; kingdom Metazoa; phylum Chordata; class Mammalia; order Chiroptera; family Pteropodidae; genus Rousettus; species Rousettus aegyptiacus. The sequence continues at coordinate 83,915,917 of NW_023416285.1, forward strand.
AATTCTCATGATCTGGCCTACTGTATTTTTAGAGATCATTTTATTTGTTTTATGAAGGACAAATTTTTAAAGAATTGGGAGACCAGATAGAAACAGATGTAAGAGAGGAGTTAGTGACAATGGAAATGGAATAAAGTGGGCAGATTTGAGATATTGGAGATAGAATCCCAAAGCTAGGTGATGGACTGGACATGGCAGGTAAGAAAAAGGATGACTCAAGAATGACAACCAGGTTCTTGGCTTGAGCAACCAATTGATAACATTTGAAAGATATTGGAAACTTCAGAAAGTACACAGCTGGAATGAGGTGGAATCGAGAGTGCTGTTTTGACATGTTAATTTCAAGATGCTTATTTTATCATCAAAATGGAGCTGTTGAGTAGAAAGTTAAATACAAATCTGAGGCTAAGAGAAGTCCCGGCTATCCCATTCCCATCCCAGTGACCGTGTTGATGATGTTTAAAGCCATGATTGTAGATAAAATCAAGGAGAGAAAGAGAGATAGAGACAGAGAGAGACAGAGAGACAGAGAGAGAGAGAGAGAGAGAGAAGGAGGAGGAAGAGGGAGAGGAAGAGGGATAGGAGGGGGGAAGGAGAAGAGAAAAGAGAAGAGAAAAGAGAGGAGAGGACAGGACAGGACAGGACAGGACAGGACAGGACAAGACAAGACAAGACAAGACAAGACAAGACAAGACAAAAGAAGACAAGAGAAGACAAGAGTGGAGAGAACAGAACAGAGCCAAGGAATGAGTTCTGGTCCACTCTGACATTAAGAAGTTTAGTAAATAAGAAAGAGTCAGCAAAGAAGACTGAGATGGAGCAGCCAGGAAGGCAAGAAGGAAAGCAGGCAGCAGTAGGTGTCACAGATACCAACAGAGAAGAAGGCTTCAAGTGGAAGGGAATGTTCCATTTTCCTGTGAAGGGAAAGCAGAGATGGGTCGTCAGCCTTATAGGACCCTCCCCCCCACCGCCTCCCCCCGCTCCCCCGCCGCCCAATCCATGGACCTCATCTTCTACTGCTCCTGTCACATGACGTTCCAGTGTCCTTGCTCTTCCAGACCAAACCACGTCTGTTCCACCTGAGAATCTTCATATTTACTATTCCCTCTGCCAGAGTGGTGTTCTCACGAATCTTAATACGGCTTTTCCTTATTATTCAGAACCTGCTTAAATATTACTTCTTCAAAGAGGCTTTCTTTGACTGCCCTCAATCTCTCTCTCTCTCTCTCTCTCTCTCTCTCTCTCTCTCTCTCTCTCTCTCTCTCTCACATACACACACACACACACACACACACACACACACACCAGTCCCTGCCTGGTCTATATCCTGATATATTTTTCTCATAGTACATAATCACTATATGAAAGTACACTTTTTGTTTATTTGATTTATTTGTAGCCACTCTCCCCACTAGAATATACAAGGAAGGGACTTGATCTGTCTTTTTTGCCTCTGAATCCACAGGGCCTGCCTGCTGTAAAAGATCAATAAAAATCTGTCATATGAATGAATAAATGAGTGCAGCTAGAGGGAGGTGGAAGGATTTGCTGGTAGAAATACTAAAGAGATTCACTTTCTTTTTTGGTCACTTTTGACCCAAAGTTATTGGCTGAGAATTAGTTTGTAAGAGAGATGTGTTAAGAGAGAGAAAGGTTAAGGTATAAAATTGGATTTTTAGCGAGTGAAAAGTAGAATTTTTCAAAATTGTTAAGTGACCGGTTGAGTCTTGTTACAAATTCAACATGAATTTGTTCAACAAATATTTGACGGCCTGCTCTGAGCCAGACACTGTGCTGGGTGCTGGTGACATAACAGAGGAGGGGTCTGGCCAAGGGAATTTACTTCATATCCCCAAATTTGACAGTGTTATGGGGAGTGTCCTTTCTCTCTAACTTCTAGAAGTTGTGCTGATGGCAGCAATAGGAGTCGAATTTACTTGGGTTCGCCTCTCATTTTCTGAGCAAATCATATAATACATTGCCCCTGCTCTCACAGATACTACAAACGACTTAGAAAACCTCATTATTTAGGCAGGCCAGTCTACATGACCTACAATTTGAGGACCTACAAATTGAGCCAAAACCATTGGGTAAAATTCACTGACTAGCTCTTTGAACCAGTCTTTTGACTTCCTCTTGGCACAAGTTTTATTTCCCATTTGAAAGTGTGCTTCCTTGGGGTGGTCCAGACGAGGACTGCTCAGGAGAGGGGCCCGCGTAGAGGAAGCAGCCTCTTCAGGAAGCACACCAAGTATCGTGTGTTGGATTGCAAGAAACGGAGAACCCAACTCAAACTCTACAGGAAATTTAAAAATTATATTGCATGCATCATTGAAAAGTCCAGAGATGGCGTGAAATTCAGATGCTGCTTGATCAGGACTCCGGCACAGGCCCGGTAGCGGCTCCGCTCTGCCTTCCTCTGTGTGCTGGTTCATCCTCGAGCTGGACTCCTTTACGACAAGACAGATAGATGCCTCCACCGGTCCCCGGCCTCCAGTGTCCACACCACATCATTTGGGAGGAGAGGGAACTTTTATTTCTCCAACCACCAAAAGTCTTCCACTCTAATCGACCCAACTTAGTTTTTGTTTTTCATACCCTTTGGAACCAATCACTGAAAGGAAGGCAATGTCAGGTTTAGGAATAGGAAGGTAATCTCTAAGTCACCATGGCAACAGGAAAACAATTATTACATTGACTGGCACAGGTCAGTCCTGACCTCCCTCAACTTTGGCTTGAGGGTAGGGATGGTCAGGAGTCAATTCCACCCACAGCATTGCACTAGAGAGTGGGAAGGGGGAATTTTGCCAGAAGAGAAAGCAACAAATTTGCCACAGGTAGACCTTCCCAGACTAGAAAGTTTCAGACTCATTCACTAAAAGAAGGCAACAATATGGTGAGTGATATCTGTGGAAATGAATCGGTGCCTGTAAAGCCGTTTATAAGAATGATCCCGTAAACCCTAAGAGTGTTATCACTGCAATGCTTTGCACACATACTAACTGCAGACTGCCTGAGCTCAGGATTGTTTCACTGGCACCAGGCCCTTGCCAAGATTGTTATTGTGGGACCAGCTGAGCTCCAGAAGCCTGAGGATTCTTTAGCTACTCATTCATCTCTGTGACATTTATTACCTATTTCATCACATAGTCCCCTCCAAATCAAAAGAAAAAAAAAATGGTCGGAAGGTCAGCAGCAATGGAATCAATACACCTCCTTGCAGCCCCTTCTCAGCACAAATATGAACACCTTTCCAGAAATGGGCAGGCCCTTCATCGGTTCAATATCTCTCATCACTCTCTTCCCTCAAGGGAGCAAGACAATTGCCACCTGCTTATCAGCCGCTGCCTCTCATCTCAGAGGCGTCAGGACAGCCACACCGTGAGGATAAGGATAAGAACTCTAGTCCGGGAGTCATCTCAGCGGGGTTCCAGACTTGGCTGTCATGTGATATCTACAGTGCGGACTCAGTCCTTTAATCTCTCTGCGTCTCAGTCCCTTCTCTGTCAATGAGTTAATTTTGCCTTAACGAGTTTTAGGATCCTAGGTTTGTATGATCCAAGGTAATATCCCTGACAGAAAAATTTTTTAAAAATGTTCTATCTCAGTTTAAGTTCTCCAGGAAATGGACTCCAGCGTGGAGATTTGTGTGAGAAAGTTTGTGGAGAGTCCTTTTGGGATCAACACTCATGACGAAGGGAAGGAAGTAGGGTTGGGGGCGGATGGTTGAACTATAGTGCAGGTTTCAGCCATCATCGTACAGGGCGCAGTAGAGCTAGATGTCCCTTCGCAGCTCGAAACGAGTTAGGGGACTGGGTTTTTTATCAGCAAGGCACTGGATGCACCTCCACCCAGAGAGAGGGGCTGGCCTTGTGCAAGGCACTTCTCTTAAGCTATTAAAAATGGCCTAGAAAGAACTCAATGGTGAACTTTCAATAGCCAATGTTCCTGGAAACCAGGGTGCTGAATGGGGGCTGGAGGTCTGAGTGACCGACCACAACACCCACTACACGTCCTACCCCACCCACATCTGCTGCATATGGGGACCAGGGCAACCAGGGACCATGTCTCTTCCCTTCCCAGTCTCTATCCCCACACGATGACCCAAGACGCCCCACTCTTCCTCTAGTGACTTCCTGAAGGGACACTAATCCTGAAGTCCTCCTCATCTGCTTTCATCCAATGGTGTGACTGAGCATAACTCAATTATGCAAACAGCCCTCAGAAGAAAGCCAGGCTCCCTGGCATTACAAAGGATGTTACTTTGACCCTTGTGAGCTAATGCACTGCCTTTTAAAGGGCATTTTAATTTGTCCCCAGAAAAAAAGAAACTGATGCATTAAATGTTACCTTTGAGAACAGCTCTACCCTTATACATCCTTATAACCATTGATAAACACCTTGTGTAATATTATTAACATGTCCTTAATTTATACCGGGGGGGACCAGAGGTCAGCAGCCTTTTTCTGAAGGGCCTTGTGTCTGAGGAGCTCTCTTCCTCCCATCACTAAGAGTGAGAGAAAGAGAAAAAAAAAAAAACATCTTTACAAACTGAGATAACGTAGCTAATTTTAACATTTGTTTTTCCTTTACCTGCTATTTTTCTTTAATAACTATTTTAGAGTACACTTTTCTTATATTTCTGTCCTTTGGTTTTGAACAAAAGGCACATCTTAAAAATATCCAATCAATAAGGAAGATGCAATTCCATTATGCATCACTTCCCTTAATAGGACCTATTTTAAACTTGGACTTCCTGGAACTAAGATATCGAGAGGTTTATCAGAAATAATTGGACAGTTTGAATAAAGTATATTTGCAGGTCCATAACTGCCTCTATGGATATAAATTTATACAAAGCCATTATAAGAACTTTCTTAAAGTTACTCCACTTGAAATGACACCCTCATTTAAATAATCATCCTAGTGTGGTTGTTTAGAAAGAAGGAGATAGAGACAGAACCCCCAAAATAGCTGTTTTTAGAATCGATCAAGAGTTGAGGAGAATTCAACTTTCCCAATCTAATGCTATGTGTTAGAAGACATCTTTCTGGCTGAGGAAACTCACCATTATAAACCAATTGTAATTTTTTTTTACTGAGCATCTATGCCCAACACTGCTGGTCAGAGTAGGGTGTATCAAGGAGCGTAAAAATATTTCCTGCCCTTGAGAAATCTCACTGGGGAGGACAGACTAGCACATGAAATAATTGAAGTGCCGTTAAATCTAAAATTCTCAAAGCCTAGTGGTAGTTCAGGGAGCGGAAGGTACAATCACGGCAGGCCGATGTAGATATGAAAGCTTTTACAGAGGGGTTAGAAGTGAACCCTTTGAAAGCTCCAGTTGAACTGCAAAAAATATTTTCTGGGAGGGGCAGTGTTTTAAGTGTTCATTACTCTTTAATGTCTTATCTATAAATTATTGATTAGACTGCTGAACACTGAGTTGTACTTGAAAGGAATAGACGACGGAGGGTCAGGTGAGCTTAGAGGAAGGAAGGACCCAGAGAAGGTCCAAGAGGTGGTGGCGTCACTTGAGGGAGGGCAGGCCTGAGTGAGAGTCCCGGGGTTTTCGACCCGCGGTCAGTGTGGATAGAAAGACTCAAAGAAGAGAAGAAGAGGTAACCAAGGGAGAGATCCCTACAACCATCTCTGCCTATTTCAGGTCCAAATTTGCTGACCCTCCACTGAGTGTAAGGGAGTTGAAAAGTATTACAGCCTCTCTGGTCATTTCAAATAACCCCTGATCCTGGACATAGTCACTGTCTGCAGAGGGGCCTTGATGGACCCTCTCTTCTTTGATTGTTCTCAGCCTTTAAAGTAGGGGTCCCCAAACCCTCAGGCCATGGACCAGTACCTGTCCGTGGCCTGTTAGGAACCGGGTCATTCAGCAGGACGTGAGCAGCAGGCCAGCGAGCAAAGTTTCATTTGTATTTGCAGCCGCTCCCCAGAGCTAGCTTCACTGCCTCAGCTCCACCTCAGGTCATCAGGAATTAGAGTCTCACAGGAGCGCCGGTCCCTGGTGCCAAAATGTTGGGGACTGCTGCTTTAAATATTCTAGAGAGCATGCAGGGGGAAATGTGAGTCACAGCAGCAGGATTAAAGACTTCCAAGGAGAAACCTAGAAGAATATGCAATATGCAATAGGTAACAAGAATTACTGTTAACTGAGCGGGTACTCTGCCCGGCACTGCTATGTACATTTATAGTCAGAACCTCATGTAATCCTCAAAACCATGCTTCGAGACCATGGCTATCCCATTGTACAGATGAGGAAAATGACACTCCTACGGGTCGTGTAACCTGCCTTAAAGGAAGTATTAGAATGAGCTCCACAATTCATTCGTTAAATGAATAATTAAACAAGCCCACCAATTTAGAATATTCCATGAGAATGCAAATTACCAAAATTATCAGGTTCTGCAAGGAAGACTTTACTTCTTACTTTTTCCTTCTGCACATAAGAAAATGGACACTCGGAAAGGGTATCTGACTCGCCTGTGATTTCTCAACCAGTAGAACTAGCTTGAAACAGGATTAAAATCCAGTTGTTCAGACACCAAAGCGACCTTTGTCTCCTGAAAGCCTCCGGGTCCAGGAATAAGAAAATAATCCGTGGGTTGAAGGGAAAGGGCGCCCTCACATGGAAGAACATAGGTACAACGTATAGAATTGATTAGACTTTCTCACGATTATTTTTCTTCCAGTTCCCCTTCGTCCCCATTGTTTTGCCTGCAATACCTGCCTGTTTTCCAAACTGGAATTTTTCTGTGTGGAATTCTGGTGGACAGCAGGGAAGCTTAGCATAGGCGAAGACAGCCTTCTACCCTGAAACTAACTAGTCTTGAGCAGGGGAATGCCATAATCATTGTGATCTCAAGAATTAAGAGAGGAGAAGCCAGCAGAATCCTGCAGAGAGGAACAAGAACAGACTAGAAAGGTGGCATTGGGGATTAACTGGTGAGAAACCTTCCTGGGTCCATGTCATTGGGGATGTTGCCATGGCAGTGAGGTCCCTGGGAACAGGACTCTTCAGCCAAACTCCTCATGCATCCCCTCAGCAGCCACCCCCAGAATTCAAACCCCCGCCCCCTCCACACTCCCCACCCCCCCCACCCCACCCCGTTGGAAAGACTGAATGGAAACCATTAAGATAATGCAATTCCTTGCCGACTTTGCCATTGGGAGCACCTGGCCGATCCCTTGAGCCAGACTTTCTTCTAATGGAAGAAGTACAGGAGTAGCTGCCATGGCAACACAGTTCCCCTGCCCATTCCTACCATCAGTGAGCTGGGGGAGATCCCTGGAGAAAGTGGTTCCCCACCTACTTCACCAAGGTGGGAAAGTCGCCAAGAACACACAGATGGAGAGGAGCCTTAGGGAATGTTTCCTATAGCCTGAAATGGCTGCTGGAAGTTACCATGGCAACAAGATTCCTTGCCCATCAAGCCATGAAGGAGGGAGACTGGCTGAGCTGAAGGGCTGCAGAGGAGCCAGCGCAGCGCTGGACTCCCACTCAGACTCTAGGGAGGGGTCTATCCTTGGTTAGAAGCATCTCTGGGACCCCAGCCCTTTCCCGTGGTATCTGGAAGGACTGACTGGGTATTAGCTCTTTTCCATGAAAGGGCAGTGCTAATGAAGCCAGGGGGCACAAAAACATGAGTAAAGAAAACAAATGGATATTCGCTGTCCATCTACGCAGTGACTTTGTCATTGGAACGCATTCGAATTATGTGTCCTTCATAAATTTCCTTATTATCAGCTCTGTCCTTTACTTCCTTTGGGCAAATCCCTTCACTTAGTGTAATGTATCTAATATTCAGATAGGTAAGTTTGTCTCTTGGAGCCCAAATGGTTGATTGGACTTTTTTAGACAGCCATATTGAGATATAATTGACATACAGTATAGAGAGCATATTTAAAGTGTATCATTTGAATCAGACAGTGTATACTGTTTTTTTTTTAGCTCTGATTTCTTTCATTCAGTATAATTATCTTGACATTCGTCCATATTGTTTTATGTATCAATACTTCCTTCCTTTTTTATTGCTAAGTGTATTCCATTGTATGGAGATACTGAAATTTGATTATCCTCTCATCTGTGGATGAACATTTGAGTCGTGTCTAGTTTGGGGTTATAACCAACAAGCTCCTATGAACATTTATGTACAAGTCTTTATGTGAACATATATTTCTTTTGTTCTTGGGTGAAATTCTAGAAGTAGACTATTGGCTCATATGGGAGGTATATGTTTAACTTTTTAAGAAACTGCTCAATTGTTTTCCAGGGTAAACTTTTTTTTTTTTTTTTTTTAGGTGAAGCAACCTTTGGTTGACCTCACAGATTGCAAGGACCTTGTCAGCTGACAATCCCTTAGTTTTTAAGCCTACAGCTCCTGGTCTTCCTAGGTGGTCTCCCATCCAAGTACTAACCAGGCCCAACCCTGCTTAGCTTCTGAGATCAGATGAGATCGGGCTTGTTCAAGGTAGCATGGCTGTAAACTGGTAAACCATTTCTTGATATTACATCAAGAGTATGTGCAAGCTCCATTTCCTCCACATCTTCACCAACATTTGGTACGGTAAGTCTTTTTTAATCCCATTTTAATAGGTGTGTAGTGGTACCTGGGTAGGTGGGTGGTCTTTTTATTGTATGTCCTCTAGTTGGTCATTTTCGTTGCCTTCTGGGTTCAGAAAAACAGCATCGCTTGAAACATAATGGGGACGAATGGTGAATTAAACCAGCTAACAGGCCACATGGCTAAATTTGCATTAACGAAGAGGAGAAATTAGACCTACTTCACCATTACTTTACTGTCCAAGAATGATGCAGAGACATAGCACAGTGACCTTAGCACAAGATGACATTTTATGCACCTACGTAATGACAGTTACAGCTACTATTTATCAGGTTCCTATTATGTATCAGACACTATACGAAGGGCTTACATAAATTCTCTTTTTATCACACAACAATATAGTAAAGTAGGTATTAGTATCCCCATATAGCAGCTTATAGAATTGAGGCTAAGAGAGACTAAGCAATCTTTGCCCAATGTCATTTGAGAATAAATAGAATACCTGGCCCAAAGCCAGCCCTGGATGCAAAGCCTGTGCTCTTAACTGCTGTGTTCTAAGCTTCCCAGGTGGTTATGTGTATAGAAGCTGCCTACCTCACGATGGCATCTGGATTCATTGGAACAGGATAATAAAAATTAAATTGAGGCTATTATTATTATTATTATTATTAATTTTCTCCTCACATTTATTATTTAGTCTTGAATGCTCCAACAACACAATTATTTCTTTACTAGCTTTAGGCTGTCCTTCTTCTGCTGCTGCTCTGTGTTTTGCTTGTATGATCTGATTAACTCATAAATACCACAATAATTCTATGATTTATATTTCCTCTTAATATTTGTATAGAGTACCTACTCCTTAATGTACAAAACTAGTTTTATATCAGCTGCTGTAAGAAGAACTATAAAGACAAAAAAAGTATACAAATCTTATTTTCACATCCCCACAAATCTACTGGAGGAATGAATATAATTCAGGTCAATAGTTGATTATTTGATCTACCCTATTATCTATGTAAAAGTACTCAATCTTACTAGCTATAAAATATGCAAATTAATAACTATCAGTTCTATGTTAATTATATCTTAATAAAGCCAGGGAGGGGGATTTTTTTTAATTAAAAAAAATCTTTTTATGTATCTCATTTTGTCTATTTGTAGAGGTATGTTTACACACACATACACACACATATAGTGATAATAGACCTCTCATACATCACAGGTGGAATTTTTAAATTGCAACCATCTTTCTCAAAGGAACCTGGTAAAAGATTATACACACACACACACACACACACACACACACACATATATGTAATATATACACATATATATCTCCATCCAGAAGTGCTTCTATACTTGGCTCAGTAGTCATCCTTCTAAAATCTACTCTAAGGAATGAAAGTGAGAACACAAGATTTACCTAAAGGCTTTTTATCATTGCTTTATAATGGTAAAACTATTTTTAAAAAAAAAAACTGAAATGTTGACCAGTAGGAGACCAGTTAAATAAATCACGATGCAGTCATATATTGTGAACTCTTTTAGAAATTATGTTATTGTGGCATATTTAAAGACATCAGGAAATGCCACCTCATAATGCTAAGTAAAAACAAGCAGGTTACAAAATTGTATGTAAAGCATGATCCCAGTCTCATAATAGAAATTATATATATGTATTATATAGATTAGATATGTGTATATACACACACACACATGAATACACATATGCTGAAACTTTGTCAATATTTATATTGTTGTTTTCAAAAAATAAGATATGGAAGGAAAGACTCCAAAATTTAATAAGTGACATTTTGTGGGATTTTAAGTTTATCCTTTATGTCTCACCTGTATTTTCAAGAGTCAGAATCACTACTTTTATAACCAAAAAAAAAAAAAAAAACACTACTTTCATTTCTTTAAAAAAGCAAAATAACAACTGACATAAGCTGTGACAGTTCACTGCCCAACTTCTTACCTCACCTCATCCACAAAAATGGGCCTAACTGAGGCTCGGAAAAACCGCCATCAGTATAGAGTGAAATGCAAAGAATTTCCTAGCTAGGCTTGGTAACATAGATTTTTTTCCCTCTAGAATCTGAGAAAGGAAGACCACTGGCGACCTGTACAAAAACACTATGACTTGACAAAAGCTGTCTTGGACAAGGTCATTACCCCTTCGGAGGAGGAAAAAGGCTGTGTCATACCCAGGAGTTCCTATTTCTAGCACTCTCTTTTGTGCAAGTACAGCATGACTAGATATCAGAAAAGAATCTTAGGAAAAGGCCCCACCAATAAGGAGTCAAAATCATGTGAAAGGGTCAGAGGAAGAAAGATCAAGGGCTGTGTGGGAGGGTCATCAATGACCAGCAGAAAACAGGCATCCATTTATCAACTGCACTCCCCACCGGATGGGGAGTAACTCACATCCTGTGACATTGCCTTCTGTCCTTGATTATCTCAAATACATGAAAATATTATCAATCAGCCTTTCAAAAAATACCAACTAATGAGCCACATTTCCTCTTCCTTCATCTGTCTGTGTTAGCGGTGTCAATGTAAACCTTCCTAAAATAGAAGCCAGTGCATTTCTTAAAACATTTTTTTTTTGATGAGTGGCCTTCCTCACTTTCCCTTTCTTATTATTGTCTGTGTCTCTCAGAAGAAAAATAAAAGAATTAATCAAAATTCTTTCCAATCAATTATTCTTTGGTTAGTGGTTTTTTTGTTTTGTTTTGGTTTGGGTTTTTTTTGTTTTTGTTTTTGTTTTTTAGCTACCTTTCTCAATTGGGGCCTTTTCCATAACAAACTAAAAACAACTGTATTTGCAATATTAACATGAACTTGGATAAAAATATGCTCAATCCATTTTGATAACCTATTCACAGGCCTAAAGAAACATTCAAAGAGGTTAATCATTGTCTTAAGAAGATCGGAAAACTATCATTTTCAACTGCAGTATTTATTAAATGCTTCTGTGCATTTAATCCTCCCTCCAGCATTTATGGTGGCCAGATTCAATGCAGTCAGTGGAAGCATTTGTGGAGCACCACAAGCAAAGCTTCAAAAAACCAGAGAGGGGCAGAGTGAAAAGGCCAGCTTTGTATGATATGCCAGCCCAAGCCTGCCAGTGGAAAGCCTGGAAAAGAACATAGCAGGAAATTCCTAGGTCCTGAAATCCCAGTGCAGATAAAGGGAGGTTGCATAGGCTGCAGTGAAGGTACACAATGGGGAAGGCGACAGAAGTAAGGCGAGGCAAAGAAAAAATTTCAGGACCTACGTCCCCAAATCTAGGCCCAGAAAATGTACCTTTGCTGAATAGCAGAAATGATGCCTTAGCTAGTAGGGTAAAGTGTTTCTGGATGCTGATGGAGCCTCTTAAAATGTAGATGAATTTCTGGGGTCCTTTTTGGGGATCCTCTTACCCTGCTCAGGCTACTGACCATCACGGCTGACCTGAGCACAGACATATGCAGAGGAGGATACTAGGAAGTCGTTATCTGTGTCTTTGGAAAGGAAAACACAGACAGAGAGAGTCTGGGGAGTTTGTTAAGAAATAGATTTCCAGGCATCAGTATAATATAAAAGCCAAACTCCATTTAAAATCTATGACTGTAGCAAACCTTAGATATGACTTCCACATCCTCACAAATACACTGATTTCAGAAAAGACTCTAAAATATTCCAGTTCTTTGGAAGAAATCTGTAAAAGTCTTTATGTTTTGAGATTTAGATCACGATGGAGGGCAAAACAAAGAAAGACTCAGAGATCTTTAGGGTTGATCAGAAATGGCCACATGGAGGAATTGATTTAGGAATCTTACTGTGAATGCGTTCAAAACCTATTGGCAAGTTGAGATGAAGACTATGGTTGTCCATGGCAGGCACGGGCTGGGACGATCTCAAGCAGCTGGTGAGTCCGCTTTATCCACAAGTCAGGAAGGGAGCGGTTCTGCTCAGAGTCTGCCTTGTTATTTAGATCCCTGGCTGCTCTGGGTCTGATTAGGGCTCCCACGTTGTCCTGAGTATGACTGAACTTCCTTTTCGAAGCTGAGTCTGTCCTATTCTAAGAACCTAAGGTCTCTTGACGATAACACTTGTTCAGGATAGACGACTGCATTCTGGGGATGCCGAGAATTAGAGCATTTGGTCAAAGAGCCTCAATCTTTACATTCATATTTGAATGGGAATTAGGTGTATCAAAAAAGTGTGAATCAGAAGTTGAAGAACAAAATGAATGGTTTGCAATGATCATAAGAGAATGCGGCGGGAGTGGAGGTGGGGGAGGGGGGTGCACAGGAAGGAAGCAGGCAGCAGGGAACAGCATCTGAAATGAGAGATAAAGTAAGTTGAGGTAGCGCAATAGGATTTAGTTTACTCTTTACACCGAAGGCAGGCAATTAGAAATGAAGGGTAGATTTTCTAATCCTTTCTACTCAACACATTCAAAAGATGCAGAGGAACCAAAAATGCATATGTTCTCTGTAGCATATGTTCTCAGAGGGAACCAGCCCCCACATGTTAAATTTAAATAAAGAAAAAAATTCCGTCCCTGTGTACAGCCAGGGAAGAAGATAAGAAGGTCAGTGGCAAGCAGAACAGAGTTACCTGCCTGTCCTAGAAGGGCAGCTTTGCCATGGCCCATAATTCAAGGTGGCTGATACAGATTAACAGAGTTGAATTGCAATGGACCAATATTTAGTGAGCATCTACTAAATGCAAAGGCTGGAGACTGGGAAATACCCAGATGAATAGGATGAGACTCCTCCTTTATCGAGTTCGCAACTATCTAGTGAGAACCAGTTCAGAATAGGAATAAGATAGAAGTTTTAGGGTTGAAATACACCAATATCGCAGATGCCAAACCATTTGCTCACGAGAACAGCAATCTGTTCCAGTGTAAGCCAGAGGCAGTAGCTCTCAGCCCTGGTCAGTCTGCTAAGTAGACATCATTTATGAATTTTGGGTTCCCAATTTAAAGACATCAAATCACAACCCCAATTTAAAAACATCAAATCACAGCCCCTTGCAAACCCACAGTCCAGTGTTGAGCAACTATGGAGCTTTTCGGTATCTCAAGCAAGGTATAATCCCTAAGAGTAGAGGCTTTGGGGGTCAAAACTCCCTGGATTCAAAATGTGACTCTGCCATGTACTAGCTGTTTGGCCTCGGGCAGGTGTCTTCACCTCTTTGTGCCTCAGCTGCCTTATCTATAAAATAGACACCTTCATCACAATATAGTTGAAAGAAGCAAGGAAGCTAACACTCCATTTAGAAGAGTATATGGCACAGAGTAAGACTGACTAAATGATAGCTGCCTTTACTGGACGAGCTCTGATGAGGCAGTCTTCACTAATCCTTACCAACCAATTAGCAGGAAAGAGCACAAAGGGATAAAGGTTTAAGAGGGCAGAGGTAGAAAGAAGTGGAGTAAGGGCTTTAAAAATAAATGTCTGGCTGTTTTACAATGCTGCTGGCCATCTCCCGGGATGGCGATGCAGGGCTGGGACTAGGGGGCAGGAAGAGCGTTGCCTGGGGCACAAAATGACATCAGGCAGTTGCTTGCTCTGGGGCCGTGCAAGCATAGGACTGCCTAGATGCCTGCTTGCCTCGCCCTCGTGCTGGCTCTGCTTAGCATTACTACTGGTTTCCTCCTCGGGCCAGTTCCTTGGGTTTACATTCCATCATCTTTGATGAAACGAGAAAGGATATGGACAAGTATGTGAGAGAAATAAAGAAAAGTTAGCCAACTAGGTATTCGCCAAACATTCTGTAAAGCTACATCCAACAAGAGATCCCAAGAATGGCGGCCACGCCCGACAGCGCTGCTTGCACCCGTGATCCAGTCTGCAAGTCAGGACCTCCCAGCTCCACCCACCCACACGCAGCTGAGTGAGCTGCCCGTGTAAGGGGTGAGTCTGGGGCTGGGCTTGAGAAGGGCTGCTAGGTTGGCAGCCAGGAGAGGAAGAGTTACTAAGTCTCTTGGAATGGCTCAAGGTGACCTCATTTACTCCAGTAGAAGGATTTCCTCCATGTTGATGCTTAGAATAGCTAGAACCATAACCTCAAGCTTATGACCAGGAATCTGTTCCTCTCAAAGGGCCACTTGCCTGGGAGCCATCCGAAGTGTCCAGGCACCCCCTAGTGGTAAAGCTTTGTGCCTTGGCTGCAGAAAGGACTCACCACCTGGGATGCAAAATCCAGAAAGGTGATGAAAAGAAGGCTTAAAAATGTGCCTTCTCCCCTCCCCCCGTACAAAGGACATACCAAATGCTTACTGTGCCAGAAGCCACATGGCCTCATCTCTGCCAGACAAGAGAGGGGAAGGATGAGATGCTTGCCAGGCAAAAAGGCCACACTAAATTTTCTGCTTGTTTTCTCAAGAGAACTTCCTATCCCTTAATGAACCTTTTTTTTTTTTTTTTTTTTTTTTAAGCAATTTCTGTGTCAGGGTTGTAGGCGCAACCTCTGTCTGTGTATGCTGAGCTTTTGGTTGCCTGTTTTTCCAGGAACACATTGGAAGCTCCCTGAAAACGGAATGAGGCTTCCTTCCCTTCTCCTGGTCCACACTCTAGTAGGAGGACGGGAGGTAAAGCCTCTCAGCTGGCTCAGAACCCTATGGCTGACCCCAGCAGACTTCCCTGAGGGTTGACGCATTGGCCCTTGGTTTTCGGGAAGAGATTAAGTCATAGATCTTACTCATATTTATACTTAACAGTAATTAACTATAGTTAAAATAGCAAATAAAATGATCCCTTGAGGGAGTATTACATAATTGTTAAAAATATGGACTCTGGTTCCAAACTGCCCAGAATCAAATCCCATCTTTCTTAGTTACCAGCTCTGTGACCTTGGGAAAATTACGTCACCTCTCTATGCTTCCATTTTCTAATCTGTAAATAGGGATAATAACTGGAACTGCCTGATAGGATTACTCAGAGAACTAAATGAGCTAACATATGTAAAGCACTCAGACTAGAACCTGACGCTTTGTAAGTGCTGTGTTAGTATCATTGTTCTTGTTGCTGTTGTGTTATGTGCCAGATATATAAATTATTATTACTATCATTATGTATTTTACATGCAGTACCTTTTATAATCCCCACAATCGTATCTCCTTTTCACAAATGAGTACACTAAGGAAGAAAGATGTCAAGTATCTTGCCAAGGTCACACTGTAAGTGGCCGTGCCAAGTAGGGGCTCAGCCCTGGGACCCTTGTGTATGCAGTCGTAGGAGTTCAGAGATTCGCAGGGTAAACTAATCATCTAAATGAGTATGTATGAGAACGTGCTATCAGTAATCAGAGATCCGAATAGGGTATTTGTGTGGTGGATAAAAAGGGAGGGAGGAGGTCTAAGGAAAACCTCATGGAGGAGGAAAGGCTGGAGCTGGGTCATAAGAGATGGACAGAAAGGGGAAAAGAAGCCCAGACGAAGGAGCATCTTGAGCAAAGGCAAAGCTATGCGAGGCAGCAAGACGTGTTCTGGAGTGATGCAAGTGTGGGTTGGGGTAAGGAGCAGGATGATGGGATTTGGAGACGAGAGGAGGAGTCAGGTGGTGGAGAGCGTTTTATGCCAGGCTGCACTCTTGGACGAATGGGCATGGAGAAATAGGGAACCGTCTGAAGGTCTTAATTAGAGACTGACGTAAAAGAAGCAGAAAATTCACTTGTCTGTTTCCTTTTACAATAATTATTTGAAGTTCTGATGTGAACGAGTAGTTTTGATTTCCTTCTTGGACTACACTGGCCCTGAGATTTAGACGTATGGGTGTTCGGCATCTGGACCACAGCCTGTTTTTCCACCAGTTCTAGCCTAGTTAGAGATGAAAGTGAAAATAAAACAGAAAAGAGCAACAAAATTATGAGCTCCCTTTTATTCCTCCCCCCACCAGGCTGAATGAAAGCTATACAATGCAGTTTCCCCCCAAAGTTACTAAAGTTGTAAGTGAATGATGGTTCACGATCTCTGTCTTATTTCCTGTTTGACACTGTCCTGACCTAACTTGTTCACTGGTGTATGTGTAGAGGACAATTCTAGGACCAATAAATCTGCCCTTGAGGACGTTATAAGCTTATCAATCAAGGTTAAATTGGGAATAGAGGAGACTGGGACATCCATTGCTCCACCAAAACTGAGCACACCATTGTCCTAAAGAATAGAGCTTTTCCCGAGGTATCCTCAAAAGAGATCTGAATGCCATTTAAAAGACTTCCCATAACAGCTCCAATGGTTACCAGCAAAATAATGGAGCCACAGATGATGGAGACACTTAGGGTTCCCAATAGAGCCTTGAGTACCACCATATCACATTTCAAAGCCTTATGAGTGGCCAGGGAAGGCGACAGGGTCCAGACATCATTGCATTTCTCCACAAAATGAAGGTCCACCATAAGATAAATATAAATGCAAAGAATCATGGTGACAGCGTGACATGTGAGAGAAGAGCTAACTTTTTTCTTGACCTGTTTTTAACTGTATGAAGATGACTGGCAGTAGCAGTAAGGAGGTAATGATGAAAAATACCACCTGGGAATCCATGATCAGCTGGGATTCCAGAATAGTCACTGGCGATAAGGTTTCTCTTGTCTTTAGCATCCTATAATATAGCTCTCAACCCTAGCCGAGCATTAGAATTACCTGGAGAGCTTTTAAAAACTTTCCCTGAGCACCAGCAGGAGGGGCCTAGGTTTCAGTATTTTTGTTACAAAATATCCCTCTATAAATTGATGGCAAACATGGGATAACATATCTAAGCCATCCTGATAGCGAGCGACAGTATCGTTCCCTTCAGAGCAGGAGTAAAATATAATGGAAAGAGTAAGTGCTGAGGATGTGGGCTCTCCAGCCAGCTCTGTAAACTAAAGCCCCTGAGCTTTCACTTACCAGTGGCACAGACAAGCTACTCAACCTCATGGAGTTGTGGCTCCTTCATTTGCAAAATGAGAATTATGTGGCCCACTTTCAAGATTTGGGGTCAGGAGGTCTAAATGCATGTGTAGTGGTTGGTATATAGTAGGTGCTCAACCAAAACTAGTTGAAATCGTAACCATCACTAGAAAACAAAGAAAGATGAAGAATCAAGATGTGTATAGAGGCCCAGGCATTGCTACTAACTAGACACGGGTGTTACAGCCTCACCAGGGAAATTGCTTAAACTCTCTGGGTCTAATTCTTCCTAAAATGTCCACATTGGAAATTTGGAGCTGGCTATTCTCTGAGATAACGGTCTTCTAACTTTCTGTTGTCTTCAAAGAGCAGCAACAGGCTGCAAAGGGTCGACCTCTCATCTGGGAAGACTGTTGCGTGGTGACAGAGGAAAAGAAAGAACTGGAAGAAAAGACAGCCGACAGCTCCGTGAGGCCTAGCTCCAGAGCTGAGCTCTGCTCTTCCCTGAGCACATCTGATATAGTTGTCGACATCCCCTTTCCAGCTCCAGCCGATGATTCCATCTACCTGCCCCACATTCGTCTGGTCTAGTTAGGCACTTATCAGCCCTCACCACGTAGTGACCTAGTGAGGGGGATATAAAAAGAGCTTCACTAGAAATCGGGAAAGCAGATTCTACTTTTTGCTCTAATACGAACTGCGTGGATGTCAAGACTTCTCTGTACCCCAACTTCCCCCTCTTCCCCGTACAAAATGGGAATGACAATATATACTGTTAAATAACAAAGCTTCAACTGAGGAGATCTAAAGATCTGATTGGCTTTATTCAGCAATTTATGAATGGGGCAGCATCTCATCTAGCAGATAGAAAGAAGCTGAGAGAAGCTATAAGAAATGTAAGGTTTTTATTGGCAGAAGGGGACGGGGACAAGGAAAGAGCGGATTAGCTCATCTTTCTTTGGGGAAGGGAAGAGATCTACCAGACAGATTAATCTATCTCACTGTTGCTGACCAGAAAATTCCAGATTGACTAGTTAAAAGACATATTCCTGGGAGAGGCTGAAACTGCAATTAGGTTACATATTAAGTCTTAGTTTGTCGACGTGGGGCTGAGCATAAGTGACTCCATTTTGGGACTGTTGTCATTTTTTTCTTTAACACTACCTTTAGCATACTTCCCAGCATCCTTGGGAAGGTAAATGATTTCAACTTAATAAAATGAACTTTAGGAACTTCCGAATATCTGAAGAAAAGAAAGTGGAGACACTGTGAATCAATTTCAGACAGACTTTTAAAGACCAGAAATGTCTACAATTCCATTTAAATGAGATCTTCAATTTTAAAAAATACCATTGTAAATTATAGGTGGCCTCAAAAAGTTGATAGTTGTAATGCCAGTTAATAGAACTTAAAGCTCAACATGGATAATTTACAAGTAAAAATCTTGTGTAAGCATCATGTAAGCCCCTCAGAGAGCTTCAGATTCCATTCCAGGATTCTCCAGTTTCCCTCATACTCACAGCCAGCTCTCCTGTCCACAGCAGTTTAAGGAATGTATTCCTGGTAAATCTGCATACATTAGCATTATCAAGAATACAAAATTGTCCTATTATTATGTAAGGAGCCTCCGTTTAAACAGGATGTCAGTCAACTGCCTCCAGGCTCGGCAGAATCTGGTTTGTTGGCAGATAGGACATTCCAACCTGCTTTTTCCTGTCATGTTTTTGACAAACATTATCATAAGCCAGGTGCCTTTTTGAGCTGTCACCTTGTCTTGGGCATCTGCCTTATCCATCAAGTGGAGCACATATTAAGAATTGGGGACATTATTTCAGCAGCTAATTAACCAGGCTAAATGAATTCATTTTCAATTCAGCTTTGCATATCTTTTTCCAGCTGCTAATAAAAGGAGCAGAGTCAGTAATGTGTTATGAATGGGTGATGTGTGAGGTTATGTCTTAATGAAAAACACATGTCCGTGAAGATTTTTACAGCCAACAATTAGGAGAACTCTGACCCTTTTAAAACATCCGCAACACATCCCCCCAAAAGTACTATATTGTATCTAATAATTCTGAGAGATTGGTTATAAATATGAAACATTGTATTTTTTTAAAGATTTTTTAAATGCACTTCCAATTGGAGCCAAATGCACAGGAGTCACAGGATGCCTCTGCTAGCAGCCCTGTGTGAAAAAGTCAGCAGCTGACCATAACCTCATCTCCCTTAAATGCCCCAAACGAGGACATTCTCCAGGATGATGAACTCAGTGTCCTGTGTAAACACTTCTCAGCATGCTTTATTTCAAAATGAATGAGAAGGAGAACAATGTCTATAAGTTTGGATTTAGATTTTTAAAAGGAGAGGAATTTTGGGTTTGCGACCTGCCTCATCATCCCCTTCCACTGAAGTGCAATCCAAACTTAAATCATATGAACTATATAGCATTATGCTTAAGACAGAGTTTTCACTCAGAGCAGAAAGGACTCTGGGAAATTGAGAACAGATATGAGAGAGGAATCAAGGTATCAGGCTAGGCTAAGGTCAAGGGTCAATGTCTACTCCATTATAAGGACAAGACAGCTTTCTGTAAATGGAAACTCCAATAAACTTGGGGGGGGGGGGGGTTCTGTTAAATGGTTAGCAGTTACCACTCCCCCACACCCCAGTGCTTGAGCTGAATGCCACAGGGCCTTGCTTCGGAAGCTAATTCCTCACTAATTGCTCATTAGTGAGTGCAGACTTTTCCTGAACTTTAGGACGGGCTAAGAGTAAACTCCATGAGGTGGAAAGAAAACAGAGGTGGGGAGATTCCTGTCAAAGCCGAAGCCAAGTGTCATTTCTTGGGCAGCACGGCTGGATGACCGGCACTCACACGCAGAACACGATGGCAAGTAGGCACGGGGTGGACAGTTTGGCAGATATTCAAAGTACTCTGATCCTGCAAGTCCCTGCCAACTTCTGTGCTGAGGAAGAAATGTGTTAATTAATAGGAAATGTGTGTGAAAAAAAAAAAAAAAAGAATATCACAAAGCAAATACCACTTTGCTCTAAAGCCAGTGGATTTTGGTCTTCTGTAGGGGTGGGTGGGGGACACAGCCTTAGGAATAAAGCCAGATTCCAAGGGTCACTTCCAAGTGTGCTGACTTCCTTGCCCCGTTCATTGGCCAGATGACCTGAAGTGACCATTCATTTTCTGCCTTCATCTGCAAAAGCGTATAGAACATCTAAAATGTTCTATGTGTCATGTTTCAGACCTGGTCTTAGGCCCTAGGGCTGCAGAAATGAGTGTAGGGCCTAGTTCTTGGCCACAGTTTAGCCAGAGAGGAGACTGCTCTGCCTGTGAGTAACTAAAATGAGACCTGCTCTGATCGCAGAAGGAATGTAGTACAGGTTTCTTGGAGGACAGGCTCTATTTATAGTCCCTTCCCTGAAAACTGGCCGTTCCCCACAGGCTCTGGTGAAGGGAAGGCACATCCTCTGGCTACAGGTGACGGGGTCTGAGCTAGATATGGGACCTACGAAGAGCTGAGATTTTTTTGTCTTGAATCATAATCCTGAGTGAGACATGATTCCAGGCAGAGAATGTCTGGCTGTTAAAAAAAAAAAAAAAAAAAAAAGCAGAGAGAATCGAATACCCAGAAGGAAGAAGAGATAAGAGATTATTACCTCCACAGGGATGGGGAAGCAACTTTAGGTTCTGACTCATTCAGTCCCAGTAGAACTAGGATGTATTTCCTACAGTGGGGTTATTTGACTTTGGCTGGATTGAGTGAGCCAAGGGGCCCCTTAGTGAGCCAAACCTGACAGCGCTGTAGGGGTGGAGAGAGGAGGGTTGGTCCTGTGAGCAGGTGTGCAGGGCCAGGAGCCTGGGCACTGATCTGGCAACCTGGTAATTTCATTCCATTCATCTCAACAGATAGTCCCAGAAGGCATCCCACAGGGGCCTTCTGGCGTTCTCCTCCTTGGGCACAGAGGCTCTCTTTGCTGCCCAGCATAGAGGGCACAGTGCATGGCTGCGGAACGTTTTCTTAAAACCTTGTTATAATACAGAGCTCCCATGACCTTGACCTCATTCATTCTGGTTTCCAGCTACTGCTACTTTTCTTTTCCTCAAAGAGGAAATGGTTCCTGGTGGATGCTTCCTGAGCAGTGAGTCAGCACACGATAATTGGTCCCTCTGAATTCTAAGCCGTTCTTTTGAACACTCAGCTTGTCCTCCTTCACACGATGCTGCCTTAGGAGAGCTTGGAAGCTGCCTTTTAATCTTGGATGGTTTTCCATCTATAAATGTGTATGCGTGTGTGTGTGTGTGTGCGCGTGCGCGCGCGCGTGTGCATGTATACTCACAGTTATAAACTCCTTAGAGAAGGGACTATGTATCGTTTGTTTTTTTTTTTTTAAAGCCTTAATATGTGATCACCTCAATACAAGAATTAGTCCTTCAAGAACAAATGGCAAGAGTCTCATCAGTGCTCATGGGCTCATCAGATCATGTAGAGATGAGGACTTCAGCTGGCCCATTTTTTGCCCGCAAGCTCCTCCTGCCTTCCACCCCAGGGCAGCACCAAACTTTAAGCCCAGCTTCTCGGCACAGGGAGAGAGACTTTAGGGATCAAAAAGATCAATCCATATTTCAGAAGAGGAAGTCAAGGCCCCAAGAATTGTACCCTCCACGTCATGCAGCTAGTGAGTGGCATTATCCCTTTCTACTGGTCTCTATGACCTTTATCATACGGGCCACACACCTTTGCTTTATGATGAGGAGGTGGGAGCCAATCTGACCATCACCTTCCTCTGTCTGTCCGAGGAAGCTATGGGGATCCAGGCTTCTGATGCGTTTCCTGCTCCTGCCGTCAGATGCTAATTAGCCCCGCCCACTCCATCTTGGCCAGACTCCTGATTGCAGAATCTAGCTCAACACTGACCTGAAATGACCAGACATAGGACTTCTCAAGACGGTTCTGATTTACACCCTTTTCCTCCACACCTCCCCCCATCGCACCCTCTAAGAAAACAGCTCCAGGATTCATAGAACGAGGTGAGCTTGCTTCACTCCGGCCTCCAGCCTCACTGTATAAAGTTTATTCTGGCTCCCTGACAGCAAGCATTCTTATATGGCAGCTTTGAAACCAGCTCCTGGAGGAGGGTGTCACAGAACCAGTTGGTTTGCCCAAGTCCAACCTCAGACGAGGCGCATTATGCAAAACAGGTACAAGACAGACAGTTTGGCAGGAGTTCAGTTACCTCCATTCATGGGAACTCTTGCCAGCGTCTCCGCAGAGGAAGTAGTGTGTTAATTAATGGGAAATTCATGTGAGAGAGGTTCGTGCCACATTTCACATCAAAGCCCCTCTCAGGAAACGGGGCACTGAAGAGAGTCATGGTATTAGGCGGGTGGGGGGTGTTTGTGAAGGAAGAGGTGGTCCTGCCTCCGCTGCAGAAAATCACGCCATCTCTGTCGTCCTCCCCATGCTGCGAGACACTTTCCTCTTCATTGTCTCCCACAGCAGCGGAAATGAGTCTTCAGGGTGTCCGCGCCAGCAGAACCCACCTCTGCAGTGCTGCACAGCCGGCAGTCGCGAGGCTCCTGGCCTCCAGCACAGGCTCTAAGGACCCTGATCAGCGGCCTGGGCTTCCCACACTTCTCCCTGGGATGCTTCTTCTCTATTAGCGCCCTCCCCACCAGTCCCTCACAGAGTTGTGGCTTCTCTGCAACAGCCAACCTGACTCCTGGCCTCGATCACGCTGACTGTCAATCGCGGCTTCGCATGCCTGTCTCTCCCACAAGATTCCGCGTTCCCTTAGGACACAACCCTTCCATATCCACTGGCCCATGATGTGGGACGATTAAACATGTTGAATAAATAAATAAATGGAAGAATGAATAACTACACCCTCAGATGGTCTCTGATAAACTCAGATGAAAGTGAAAATGATTACCAGGGCCAAAGGACACTACTGCAGAGTATCTGCATTCTAAAAGCCTTTCACCAACGTAGTGAAAGGAATTGGAGAATTTTAAGCATCCTCTAACTCTTGGAGAATGGGAAGGAGAGGAATTTGGGGAAAGTCCAGCGGCACATCAGGGCAAAAGTACAAGCGGAGTCCTCAAGCCCAAAGTACAGGTGATAAGGTAACACATTATCTGTAGAGAATATAGAGGCGATAAGAAATCTGACAAAAATTAGTTTACATTTATTATCACTTGAACCAGCAATTTTAAGTGATGTCATTGATCAAATACTCCTCACCCCCCCCAAAAAATCTTTAACTGGTCTGAATGTTAAGTAAATGCAGGATTTTACTGCTGATATTAATAATAATATACATATATATATATGAGTCAATGATTACATTTTTATAATTTATCCTTTCATGCACATTGTATTCTATATGGAATTTAATTTGGAGAAATCTCAATTATATAATTGGCCCCTGTAATGCAGACTAAGTCCCTTTGGACAGTAAGTTTTTCCCAGTTCAGAATCTCTTGTGCTTGCTTTGGGTGAAGTTCGTATCTGCAGTCTCCATGGTGCTATGTGTTCTTGGATTTATTTTTATTTTTATTTTTATTTTTATTTTTATTTTTATTTACAATAGTCGGTACATCTCTAAGTTTTATTTACTTATTTATTTTTTATTTTATTATTTTATTTTTTAAGTTTATTGGGGTAACTGGTTAATACAATTATATAATTTTGGGGTGTACATTATAATTTGACATCTATATCTTTCATTGTGTGATTACCACCCAGAGTCCAGTTTCCTTCAGCTGCCCCCTTTACCCACTTCACCCTTCCTTAACCCCCCTATATTTAGCCCCCTTTACCCTGTCTACCTCTTTCCTCCTCCCCCACCCCTTACCCTCTTGTAACCACTAGTCCATCGTCCATGTTCCTGAGTCTCTGTCCTGTTCATTTGTTGCTTTTGGGTGTATATCCCACATATAAGTGATATCGTGTGATTTTCAGTCTGGCTTATTTTGCTTAGCATGATTATTTCGAGGTCCATCCATGTTGTTGCAAATGGCAGTATTTCATCTCTTCTTATGGTTGAGTAATATTCCATTGTATATACGGACCACAGCTTCTTTAGCCAGTGGTCTATCGTAGGATACTTCAGTTGCTTCCATGTCCTGGCCACTGTGAATAACGCTGCAATGAACATCAGTGTGCAAATATCTTTTTGAATATGGGTTTTCAAGTCTTTGGGGTAAATACCCAGTAGAGGGATTGCTGGATCATATGGTAGATCAATTCTTAGTATTTTGAGGAACCTCCATGCTGTTTTCCATAGTGGCTGTGCCAATTTGCAGTCCCACCAGCAGTGTATGAGGGTTCCTATTTCTCCATATCCTCTCCAGCACTTTTAATTATTTGTCTTGTTGATTATAGCTATTCTAACAGGTGTGAGATGGTATATCATTGTGGTTTTGATGTGCATTTCCCTAATAGCTAGCGATGTTGAGCATCTTTTCATGTATTTGTTGGCTATTTGTATGTCCTCTAAGGAGAAATGTCTGTTCAGGTCCTCTGCTCATTTTTTGAGAGGATCATTTGGTTTTTCGTTGTTGCTTTTGCATTTAAACATAGGTTCTAAATAAACAGTGATTGCAAAGACAAATTCGAATTTCAGTCCTGTCACTCTATGTGACCACTTGGAGAGACTTTTATTTATTTATTTTATATTTAGCATTTAAATTTTAAAACAGTGAAAAAGTGAGAAATATGAGGTGTAATTTTTTGTAGGTGCAAACTTTAATTCATACATGAAATGTTTTACTAATGTTAATATCTTAATATAAAATTTATTTATTTTAATTGATAATTGTTTTGAAACTAAACAATGAATTCATATAAAACTTAGTATTAGTGGTATGATTTCATAGTTGTCTAAACTATACTTTTTGCAGTTCTTTCCATTTTATTCATATCCATTTACTTGTTACTGGACAATTATTTACATAAAATACTATTATATCAGATTGTAACCAAAGAATTTAACTTTTAACTGCTAGGTAGATATAAAATCTATTGCATAATTGTGTTTTTTTCCCCTTTTTTCTACTCTAATATTTATTTTAGGCTATTATATTATTATTGTTATTATTATTATGAATACATAAAGTTCAAGAAAAGGGAAATTTTACAATTTTTATTTTCTGGACTTTATTATTCTTTTAATTTTACAGTTGGTATTGAAAATAGTTTTGTTGTGTAGAGGAAGTGGTTGTTCAAATGTGATTCACTCCAGATGTCAAATATTCTAATGGAGTCACTGGGGAAACCCAGGGCACTAAAATCATACCGTGTAAGCAATGTCACCCCAGACACCGACACCGTCTTGTTTTGCTTTTTCACTTTTCATACCATTTCTCACTACCTGAAATTCTCTCCTCCTTTTCTCTCTCTCTCTCTCTACCCCCTTCCCACTAGAATATGACCTCAGTAGAACAGAGACTGTGTCTGCCTTTGCACTGTATGAGAAGATGTTTAAAGAACACTTATAGGATTGACTAATTAATTAAACAAACTATACCTAAAGCAGATTTCTACTCCAGTCTGGCAATCTGACCCTCTTTATGGCACTTAGAGTCAGTGTGGGTGGACCTTCCCCTGTAGGCTTGCAAGTTCCCCAGGGCCTCATCCTTTAATTAAGTTGCTATTTTTGCTCAGTGGTGCTATGATAGCTCAGGTCAAGTTGCTAAGGGCAACTTATCTTTGCTTCTCCATCCTCATCTACTCCCCACAAAAAAAAAAAAGTACAAAAAAAGAAAAGACCTTTTAAAAGGTTCAGTTGTGAAAAGTCCCCAGAGGAAGAAAAATGCCTCCAAACTCCTTCTTTTGTAATCCAATTATAATTACAAAGATCTCAGTTCAACAATTTGAACAATTGCTTTTAGCTAACACATTAGCAGGTTTTAAAGGTATTTGCTTCTTAGTCATTTTTATAGCTTATTATGAGGTTATTGGGAGAAAAAAAAAGACTCTTTTAAGACATAAAAAGATAGATTTCCAAGTTCTGTGATTTGCTATCCAAGTTATTTGAGACTAGGAAGGCCCACAGGTAGTGTATCACAGCACTCTTTTTAAATTATTTTTTTAATGCTTACAGTACCTGGTCTTCCTAGGTGGTCTCCCATCCAAGTACTAACCAGGCCCAACCCTGCTTAACTTCCAAGATCAGATCACAGCACTCTTAGGGTGAGGCTGGCAGTGAGACCCTAGATTTGATAATCATCAATTACTACCTCTCCTATATCCTCACATTCACTAAATCTCCACTTCTTACCTATCGTGACTCCAAGCTATTTCTCAAATCTAACCCATCCTATCTATTTATTAACCAACAAACTTCTGGTTTCCCTCCTCCCTTCAGTATTGTCCCCAATCCCCCAAGGCTAACAATCAGACCACGGCCCTCACTGTATAAAACACTCCAGTGGATCCTCTTTGCCTAGAAAGGAAGGTTCAGGCTCCTTAACGAGACATAGAAAGGCTCTCCAGGAAAGCGTCTCCTATTTCTTGTCCCTCATCTTGCACTTGGTCCAATATATTCTTAGTGTTATCAATTCATGTTCCTTGTGCCGGACACTTCAAAGGCTAATATTCAAAATGTCAGAGTTTGGAGTAAGGAAAAGTTTATTGATGGAGAAGTAGTGGGGGAGGGGAGGGCTTAGGGTTTCAACAAATCCATCTTGAGAAAGCTCAGAATTCCGGCTTCTTTTATGTCAGCCAGAGGGAGGATGGGCGGGGCAAGAGGCGTGTGACCACCAAAGACATCTAGACACCAGTAAGATCCAAGAAGAGCTCAGAATCTCTAAATCTCTGTCCCTGCTCCACTGACCCTTGCTGATCTGAGTCTGGTCTTAAGGGTCCTGCAAATCTTTGATAAACAAACGTTATTTTATATACATTTCCCCACCTCCTAGAGAGAGTTGCCCCCTGGCAAGGGGCTATTCTTGCAAAAACTCAAGCCTCAGATAGAATTTCTCTAATAGTTAGCATATCTGCAGCAGGAGCTATTTACCTGAAGGCCTTGGGAGAAACGCAGGCTAGAATTAAGACAGAGTCAGAGAGAGTGAGGATTTCACTGTTATACCAGCCCTTGTGGTCCTCTGAACATCCAATGAGGCTTCTCACCTCTCTGTCTGTGTATAGGTTGACCTTATGCTCATAATGCTCCTACCCAATCCTCTTTTCTCTGGCTGATTTCAACTTATATTTTCCAGTATAATTATTTGCCTATGGACCCATTAACCTTATTAGACTGTGGACTTCCTACCGTCAGAGACTGTATCTTATTCTTTATCTTAGTTCCTAGAATCGTTTCTGGGACATGTTGGTACTTAATAGGTACTGATTGAATGAATTAATTAAGTAAAGGAATATATCAATGACAAAATAGTTTTTTTCAACTTAAGTATATATTCTTAGAAAAATCTAAAAGTTGCATTTCATTATACCTTTGAAGAAGTGCTGCAATGTAAAAACGAAGTCATAGGAATGTGAGATCACTCTGGTCATTCTGGGAAAAGTTTACCCAACAGCCAGTCCAACCCTCCTATGCCTGGCCTTCTCAAGTGCCAGAAAGGGACTCATGGCCCCGATTTGTGCATGGAGGATGTTTTTCTCTAGGGCTGCTTATTAAGCACTTCTCACGGGCACTGAAATAACTTACTTATCACTGAGTTTGGTTTCACCTAAGTTCACAGCAGAAACAGAGACACAATGAGCTGGAGACAGGACATGCTTGTTGTGGAATTTACTGAAATCACGGTCTTGATCTGCAAGCATCTAGGGTTATTTATTTAGTTCCCTGACATTAAATCTGTCTTTCAGAGGACAACTTTTCAACCTACATGCATTCCATGTCCTCGGTCAGTCCCGTTAGCTGCCCATTACCCACCTCTACACTTACTTGGCTCTGAAGGGTTGGTTCTCAGGCTTAAGAGCATATATTTCAACAAAACTTCCCAGTTACTCTAATATGTCCTCAGCCTCACTCTGCTAAACACAACCCACCTGGACAGATGATCCGACTACCCCTTCGCTCATGAAATGCTAGGCTCAGAGCAGTGGCAGCTGGTTTTTCCAGGACCGGACACCTCACGATTCCTCTTCACACACAGTTCAGCCCCAACATTTCTGTAGTGTTTCCCGAAGGGAACCATAGGAACAAGTCGCATCATGAGTCATTAGAAAGAACATAATCAGATGCGGAGGAAAACGTGAATTAGAGAATTCCAGAGAAATGAGGACAGACTGGTCTAAGATTGCACAACCCCAAACAGGGTTTTTCCTGGCCAGGAGCATGCCAAAAATACACTGCGGCACCAAGCCTGCAGCCGTGTGGTAAGAGTACGCTTTTAATCTTTAACGCAGATCCCCAAAGGCAGAGGAAAAACAAACAGACAGAGACTAGGGATGGCAACTGCCACCTATATAGTTCTTTAACAAAATTGCGATTGTGCAAATGCTGTAACAGGGCAAAGCGATCCTAGGCAGACATTGTCCTCATGGCACTCCTGGTACCTCTGAAGTCTAGAAACTCAGCTCTCAAGATGTTTCTGGAATTTCCCAGACCTCTCATAAAAAATAATAATAATAATAATAATAATAATAATAATAGACTTTTATTTGTTAGTCACCCATTGACATTTATTGAGCTCCCTCCATAGGTCACTTTTGTTCCCTACTTACTATATCCCAACACTCAGTACAGTACCTTGCAAATAGTAGGTGCTCAATAGAATGTCCAATAAACTTAAAAGAAGACCAATTTCCAGCATGACAGCTTGAGAGGTTCTACAGTCCTGTTTCTGGGTGAAATTAGTGGGTAAAAAAAAATTTTTTTAAAGCCATTTAAAACCCCTGGGAATGGTCTTAAGGGCATAAAGTAAA
Organism: Rousettus aegyptiacus; assembly: GCF_014176215.1. NCBI lineage: Eukaryota > Metazoa > Chordata > Mammalia > Chiroptera > Pteropodidae > Rousettus > Rousettus aegyptiacus. Next base: position 83,945,292 of record NW_023416285.1, read on the forward strand.
TGAAGGAACATCTGTGCAAGAAAATCTATAAAAATTCCGTGAGAAAAGGGAATCTGCAGTATTTGAGCCAAGGCCACTCCCTTCCTGCCCCTTCCCAGGTCAGCAAGGCAGGGATTCCATGTCACATCGGGGGAGCCAAGAACATGGCTTCCTCTCCCTCAGCTCTCAATTGAAGGGCTTTATTTCTAGGAGGAGCAAGACATGATCACTTTTTAAATTAAATTTATTGAGGTGACATTGGTTATTAAATTGTATAGGTTTAAGTGTACCATTCAATAATACATCATTTGTATATTGCATTGTGTGTTCACCAAAGTTAAGTCTCCTGTCACCATATATTTGACCCCGTTTACCCTTATCTACCTCTCCCCAACCCCCTTTCCTTCTGGTAACCACTACACTGTTGTCCTTGTTCATAAGTCTCTGTCACGTTCATTTGTTGCTTTCAGTTTTATATCCTAATATAAGTGAAATTGTATGTTCTCAACTTTTTCCACCTGTCTTATTTCACTTAGTATGATAATCTCAGGATCCATCCATGTTATCACAAATGGCAGTACTTCATCTTTTCTTATGGCTGAGTAATATTCCATAGTATATATGCATCATATCTTCTTTATCCAGTCATCTATTGAAGGATATTGGTCTTGGCCACCATGCATGATGCTGCTATGAACATCAGGGTGCATATATCTTTATGGGTAAATGTTTTCAAATTTTAGGGGTAAATACCCAGGAAGAGGGATTGCTGGGTCATATGGTAATTCTATTCTTAATTTTTTGAGGACCCTCCATACTGTTTTTCATAGCAGTTGAACCAATTTACATTCCCACCAGCAGTGTGTGAGGGTTCCCTTTTCCCCACAACTTCTCCAACACTTGTTATTACTTGTCCTCTTGATTATACCCATTCTAACAGGCGAGAGGTGATATATTGTGGTTTTGATTTGCATTTCACTAATAGCCAGTAAAGTTGAGCATCCTTTCATATGTTTGTTGGCCATTTGTATGTCTTCTTGGGAGAAGTGTCTGTTCAGGTCCTCTGCCCATTTTTTAAGTGAATTGATTGGTGTTTTTTATTGCTGAGTTGTATGAGTTCTTTGTATATTTTGGATATTAGGCCCTAACCAGAGGTGTTGTTTACAAATATCTTCTCCCATTCAGATGGCTGCCGCTTTGTCTTGTCCGTGGTTTCTTTTGCTGTGCAGAAACTTTTTAGCTTGATATAGTCCTATTTATTTATTTATTTATTTATTTATTTATTTATTTATTTATTTTTGCTTTTACTTTTCTTCTCTTTGAGGTCCAATTCATAAAATCCTCTCTAAATCCAAGGTCCATGAATCTAGTAACTATGTTTTCTTCTGTGCAATTTATCGTTTTAGGTTTTATATTCAGGTCTTTGGTTCACTTAGAGTTGATTTTGGTGTGTGGTGATAGATAGCAGTCTAGGTTCATTCTTTTGAACGTGGCTTTCCAGTTTTCCCAGCACCATTTATCAAAGAAGTTTTCCTATCTGTTGTTTTTGGCTCCTTTAGGACATGAGCATTTCTCATGCTGCCTCAACTCCTCATTGCTGAGGACAAGTTATGGGAAGCGCTGTGGAGAGGTGGGAGCTCTCTTGAGCCTCTATTCACAGAAGATAAACTTTATTTTGGGTGCAATACTTCTAAGAATACCGGGTCCTCCATTACTTTTTTTTTTTTAAAGCACCTGTTATTCCAAGGTGGTCTCCCATCCAAGTACTAACCAGGCCCAACCCTGCTTAGCTTCCAAGATCAGACAAGATCGGGCATGTTCAGGGTGGCGTGGCCGTAGCCTCCATCATTCTTAACCTGGTTTGTAAGGCAGCTATTCCGGGCTAGGAGAGGGACGCTAGGAGGACCTCAGGCTATTGCCCCCTGTCTACCAAGTACTTAGCACTTAGAGCAGGGGTGTCACCCGTGAAAATGGCTGCTATTGTTCCCACTCCCAGCTCCAGAAACTTGGCTCAGAGATTTTGCCTTGAGAGAGAAACAAATCATAAAACAGATCATTTCTTTCCAAAGGAATTGGCTTCATCTGCAACAGAGCATAGAGAAGTTCAAGCCAAAGGGAGCTCTCAAGAACAGCGGATGTTGTGGTCAGAAGCAATTGGAGGAGGTTTGTGGATTTGGTGAAGATAGAGATTAAACTGTAGACTGGCTTACTTTTTGAAGAGAGCCGAGGAGGGAGGTGGCTGGGAGGACTCCTCCTGGGGTCAGAACAAATATCAAGCAGCGACATTCAGGAACGTTTTTTTTAAGGGACCCTGGCTGTAATTGGTTTTGCCTGTAGAGCAATTTATGCCTGTAGGATACTGTGGAAAATAATGAAGCAATTAATCAGCCAGCAGTAGTGGAACCGAAGAGCTGGGAGCGGTAAAGAGAGAGAAGACTAAAGCCCTACCCAACCCACTGTCATCCTGGGTGGCTGGATATATCTAACTCCCTGCTTCCCCGAGGAGCAACATCAGAAGCTTCACACTGTGTGTGGGAGGTGGAGGAGGGACAGGGAGGTGGAGGTGGGAAGAGGGGGAGTGAAACACCCCCAAAGTAAGCCAGCCGGTCACTAAAACGCAAAACAAGCAAATAGTAATAACAAGCTTTGGGGCGGGGGAGGAGGAAAGTACCCATAGTTGCTACAGTATGTCCAGTTTCCAACAAAAAAAAAAAATGACAAAACATGCAAATAAACAGGAAAGTATGACCAATATACTGGGCAGACAGTGGAAACAGCCTGTGAGAGCAAACAGATGGTGGAATTAACAGAAAAGAACTTCAAAGTTGCCATAATAAATCTGTTCGAAGAATTAAAGGAAACCATGGCTAAAGAAGTAAAGAAAGATATAATGATAATGTCACATGAAATAGAGAATACCGATAAAAAGATAGACACCAAATAGATTACTATATGAATGAATGAATGAATGAATGAATGTAGACTTTTTGCAGTAGGTCACCCCTAACATCTGCAGATACTAAGATAAAAGTAAAAATGGAGGCCTGTCTACCAGGTGTTTTATCCTCACTCTTTGAAAAATGTACCTTATAATGACTCAGACTCTTGAGGTATAAGTAAACAACAGTTCCAAGCTCTATCTCCCAGCTTTTCTCCAAGAGCTGCTTTTGGCCACTGGAAGCACATGTGTCCTCAGACCCAGGACAGAAGCCTGTGCACGCCCTGGAGATGGGCTCAGAGCCATTTGTTTGAACAGAAATCTCTGGGTTTCTGGCACCCCAGAGCATGGTCTAGTGAGAACAGTAGTTCTTAAACTTGAGCAGACAACAACCAAGAGGACTGTTAAAACACTGATCGCTGGTCCTGCCCCTCAGAGTTTTGATTCAGTAGCTCTAAATTAGGGTCTAAGAATTTGCATTTCTAACAAACTCCTAGGTGACGTGATGCTGCTGTTCTGGAAACCACATTCTGAGAACCACTGAGCTAGGGACGAGAAGGGCCAGGGGCTCTGGGTGGGCACAGCGCCATTGCCCTTCTGGGAGGGCTTCAGCTGGAGGATGGGCAGAGCAGAGCCTTCTTAAGCACAGGACCCTCTTGTCCAATGCTTCTTGGCAGCACAGAATATATACCAGGCAGCCTGGGAGATTGCAGGAGATAATGCATAATGGGGTGCCGGCACCTCTGAATGCAGCATTCTTCAACCCCGCAGTTCAATCATTTGATCAAGAGACGAA